>NC_137115.1:24699418-26184418 GCF_949357685.1 Gobio gobio | reverse complement strand
ATTTGACATCATAGCAAAGCAGAGAAAAGGTACATGGTATTTGACATCATGTAAACTAATATTTATATAATATATATATATGCGCATGCAAGCTAATAGTAAGTGAGGCGTGACCATATAGCTATAAAATTTGGTCCAATGTAGCTTGGTTACCAACATTATTCAAAATAATTTGTTTCACAGAAGAAAGTCATAAAAGTTTGATTAGACATGAGGGTGAGAAAACGATGAGGGAGTTTTTATTTTGAGTGAGCTATGCTTTTAAACTCAAGAAGGTACGTTTGAACCAGAGCTCAATTGCCTTGAGTTGCCTGTGTTCACATTTCTACACACCAGGGCCGTGCAGAGAGTTCTTCATGGGCAGGGGCTCAAATGTAAAAAAGGGGCAAAAAAAAAAAAAAAAAAAAAAAAAAAAATATATATATATATATATATATATATATATATATATATATATATATATATATATATATATAATCCAGCTGTGATCACATGAATAAATTATATTTTAAATTATTTTAAAATAGAAAACCATTATTTTAATAATATTTCACAATATTGCTGTTTTTTATCAATGCAGGCTTGATGAACATAAGAGAGTTCTTTAATAATGCTGCATAATAATCAAAAATGGTAATATAGCTAATAAAGTCCTTTCACGTAACCATTTCGCCAGCCTACACTTCACATAATAGGCCTGTAGGAGCCGGTGGCACTTGGGTTTTGTTAACTTTGATAGTTTCATGAAATAGTAAACGGTGTATATCAATATACATAAATACAAGTGAATTTAACTCTACTTACCATTAATGCGACTTTTGCTGCTGCTGCATGGTTTTGTTTGTTGTCAGTTAAAATCCATTTTGTCAGTGATGCAATTTATAAAATGAGACAAACCGCAGGAAATCGTTCCACAAACGTTAGTTCGTCTGTCCATGTAATTTTCAACCGATTTATGAATAAGAACAGAAAATTACCGTTTCACATCACCCAATGGAATTTGAACTTGCTTTGCCAGATCACGATTGGTTGGTGTATATACATGACAAACGGGCATTGGTGAATTGTGTAATACTTTAAAATATATAATATATAGATTTGTAATTAAATCAACACATTAGCTCTGATTATGGATGAAAAAAAAAAATTGGTTTACTTTTTTCCCGCGAGGCCACACACTCTCTGAAAGGACCATATTTGGCTCGAGAGCCGCTTCCGAACAGTGGAAAATCAGCTGTCAATCAAAACGCACGCAACCCATAGCAACACGTTATAGCAACGCCTCAACAGAAATTGTCCGACTTTTGAGCCGTTCGTTACTATTGTATACATTGTCATGTTATAATAATCACATTTATTTAGTTTTATTGACCACGATATTATCATTGATATTTGTCTGAGAAGGGGCACTTTTGATTCATTTTGAAAAAGGGCAGGGGCTCGAGCACCCAAAGCCCCCCCCTCTGCACGTGCCTGCTACACACATAAGGGTACCGTAACAGTATTAATGTTGGATATGACATGAATACTCACTTCTTCTGAAGATCATGTGGCAGATTTTCATTCCCAAAACTTCAGGATCATGAGGGGGGAAGAAACATACACACACACACACACACACACACACACACACACACATACACACAAATGAATATTAATTTATTTGATAAAACATTAATATTAATTATCAACTTACTGACAGAGACATGGACTTGCAAAATGTACTCACCAGGTCCATACAAAAACTTCACAGTAGATCCAAACTCCTGGTTTGCCTGTAATTCTTCAGAGTCCAAGGATGGTGGATTCCTGTCCTCTCTGTTGAATGAGTATACATGACAGTGTTTTCAGATAACTCATTCCAATACTCCTTTACTTTTATGACAAGCTTGATCTTAAAACTAGCTGACAGTAGGGATGGGCATTATGACCATATTATTCTTCATACATGAGAAATTTTATTTCACAATAACAATATCACAGTATAGTTATTTTATAGATATTTTATTAAGAAATACTACAGAATAATACTGCTTAGTCTTCACTGCATGATATTCTATGCATTAATATCACTTGATTCTTAAAAACGCAGGTCTTCTCTAGTCTTTTGTTGTTTGATTCAAATTAATGGACGGCAGTTTATTAAGCTGCTGCCCCTTTAAGAACGAAAGCACAATGACAAGCATCCGGGATTCCCCACGTTAACTTGAACCGTTTAACTCTAACGTTACTTCAAACATAACTGACTGTTTAAATCAAGCGAATACCTCACATGACAGGGATTTTGAGATAATTGTGTGCAATATTGGATAGTCACTATCATCGTCATAGTGCCCAGTCCTAGCTTAACACTATTACAACATAACAAAACACAGAAATAGAATATGCAAGTTATTCGCGATTAGCATATAACTTTAATACACTATATATGTTGATGTGACAGTAGAAAAAATATAAAGGGATTTATTTACCTTCTGCCGTCTGTTGTCCGCCATTGGTAACTTAAATGTCTGTTCATATCCATGTTTTTCGTTCTCAGTCGACATCCCACAATCAAAATTCGTCCAAAATAAGATTTTAACATATAAAATGATCTATGTGATGCCATTAATGGACCGACGAAGCAGTAATGTTGTAGATTAGAAGCCGCGCCCGCGAGCACTCCAACGGCAACGGGTGTATTTTCAAATTTGATCGGTAGAAGGCGCGCACAGTTTACATTGGCCAGATTTCTAGATGACGTTCAGATTGACCAATCACGCTCAAGTGAACACGTAAAGACAGCAAATAACCTTACAAATAATAATGTTTGTTTTAAACTACAGTTAGCAAATGTGTATATTTATTTTTATTTGCTGTTATATTTAATTAATTGGTCAAGTGGTGTTTTGTGGTGTGGGCAGAGGCTTGAAAGTTTCAACCTGGAGAGCAGTGCAGATTTGTACTCTTTAAAAACAGATTATTGTTTGATATTTAGTTTTCTATATAGTTATATTTGTATCCAGAATTACAGTTTGAATGTAAAAATACACCTACACTGTAAAAAAAAAAAAAAAATTTAAAAATCAAATGACTGGCAGCAATGGCTGCCAAACAAAAACATAAAATTAACGTAAATTATCTTAATTTAAATAAGGAAAAATCTGTAAAATAACAGTTTTCTCTCAAACTTTTAATGTAAATTTACGTAAAGTTTTTGCACTTTATTTGAATTAAGATATTCTACTTTAATTTTACAGTTTTTGTTTGGCTGCCGTACCTGCCAGTCATTTACCATTTTTTTACGATTTTATTTTTACAGCGAAACTAATAAGATTTACTTTAAAATTACAAAGAATAATGTTAAATTGTTAGTATGGACATAAACCTTTAATATAATGAGCTAAATATTTTATTACAGATTAGTTCTGTAATTTTACATACATTTGTATGTAATTTAAGAAAACGTCTAAGGTTACGTATGTAACCTCTGTTTCCTGAGAACAGGGAACGAGCGCTGCGTCTAGCTGACGCTATGGGGAACGCCCTCGGCGTGACTGGTGTCTGAAGCTACTATCGAATCACGGCAAAGTCTTTGACCGACGTCAGCCCATGACGTCATCATCGTGCGACCCGGAAGTATAAAAGGGCGCCGTGCCAACACATACACATCTTCTCGTCTGAAGGGACTGTATGGCAGATAGGCCCTGAAGCATGGCAACGCGACGCAGCGCTCGTTCCCTGTTCTCAGGGAACAGAGGTTACATACGTAACCTTAGACGTTCCCTTTCGAAAGGGAACTCTCGCTGCGTCTAGCTGACGCTATGGGGAACGATATACCAACGCCGCCATGCTGAGGGGAGTGTCTGCCTCTTGGCAGTGACAACTGTCAACACAAGTAATTCCACTGAAAAACCTGAGCGACTCCCCCTCAGGTCACACTTGGCTGACAGTGACAGCACTCCCTACGGTCATAGCCCAAGCTATGCAACTAAACGGAACCCTAGCGCACTGCGTGGGGTTCCATCTAGACAGCTCGAAGGCCCGGGACCTCTACTTCCAAAGAAGGGGTCCCTTTAAGGGAATGTGGCTAGGGGACCCGAAGGAACCCCAGCCAGTCACTACTCGGGAAACCAGTTCTCCCGAGTGCCACCAGGGAGGCCTTACCTGGTGCCCTAAGTGTTATGGACACTTCGGTTTAGCCAACCCTGTCTGTTCAAAAACAGAGCCTCTGGATGGTGCCCAGGGGGCATTCAAACTAAGGGACTGAAAAAACTGGCAGTCCTACTTAGCCCGGAACTCAGAGACAGGTTATCCAAGAGAGCAATACTCAGCGTAGCGCTTTAGAACCCTTGCTAGCGAGGGGAGTCTGCCTGCTCAAATCAAGGATCTACCAGGTGCTTGTGTTTCAAAGCAGTAGGGAGGCCGAAAGGGCCTAAGGACTGATCTAACAGGGAGGCCTCATGAGAGGCCTACGACCGTCTGACCAGGCTCAGGCGGCTGAGTGCTCATAGACGACCCTCATTGAGGGGAGCAGCTGAACCTGCCTGGCGGGTAACCTCCAGCTGTAGGCCCAACTACCACAAGTTCTCCACAGAGAACTGGTAATAAAGAAGTGCCTAGCTCAGGAACTTCACCTTCAAGGAGGCCCTGTGGGCCTACTACTTGATAGCGGGTTTTCCAGGGAGGCCTATAGAGGCCTACTACCTAACAGCAAGCCATGCTGGCAACCCGAGCATCTCCTCAGGGAGGCCTAGTGAGGCCTACTACCTGACAGAAATACCGCCAATTTTCAGAGCGTATAAGCTCACTTCCAGGGAGGCCTAGTGATGCCTACTACCTGCCTTTAGCGAAGCATAGTCCCTTGCTGAGGTTACTCTTATTTTCTCAAGGAGGCCTAATGGAGGCCAACTACTTGACAGTCAAGCTACGCAGGCTAGTCGAGCATCCTGATTAAGGAACTCGCCCTCAAGGGAGGTCTATTGAGGCCTACTACCTGATAACCAGTCTTTAGGGAGGCCTGGAGAGGCCTGCTACCTGTTTGCAATTCGTGCTAACTGTATCAAATGACTGGATCCCAGGAACGCCTTAGGGAGGCCTGATGGGGCCTACTACCTCGTTCGAGTGACCACAACCTGGGAGCTCACCCTCAGGGAGGCCTATTGAGGCCTACTACTCGACAGTCAAGCTACGCAGGCTATTCGAGCATCCTGTTTAAGGAACTCGCTCTCAAGGGAGGCCTATTGAGGCCTACTACCTGATAATCAGCCTTTAGGGAGGCCTGGAGAGGCCTGCTACCTGTTTGCAATTCGTGCTAACTGTATCAAATGACTGGATCCCAGGAACGCCTTAGGGAGGCCTGATGGGGCCTACTACCTCGTTCGAGTGACCACAACCTGGGAGCTCACCCTCAGGGAGGCCTATTGAGGCCTACTACTCGACAGTCAAGCTACGCAGGCTATTCGAGCATCCTGTTTAAGGAACTCGCTCTCAAGGGAGGCCTATTGAGGCCTACTACCTGATAATCAGCCTTTAGGGAGGCCTGGAGAGGCCTGCTACCTGTTTGCAATTCGTGCTAACTGTATCAAATGACTGGATCCCAGGAACGCCTTAGGGAGGCCTGATGGGGCCTACTACCTCGTTCGAGTGACCACAACCTGGGAGCTCACCCTCAGGGAGGCCTATTGAGGCCTACTAGTCGACAGTCAAGCTACGCAGGCTATCCGAGCATCCTGATTAAGGAACTCGCTCTCAAGGGAGGCCTATTGAGGCCTACTACCTGATAATCAGCCTTTAGGGAGGCCTGCAGAGGCCTGCTACCTGTTTGCAATTCGTGCTTAACTGTTTTAGATGACTGGATCCCAGGAACACCTTAGGGAGGCCTGATGGGGCCTACTACCTTGTTCGAGTCAGGGAGGCCTATTAAGGCCTAGAATTAACAGCAGGCCTTCAGGGAGGCCTGATGAGGCCTACAACCTGCCTCTGGGAGTGACCACAATCTGGGAGCTCACCCTCAGGAAGGCCTAGTAAGGTCTTAGAGTTAACAGCAGGCCTTCAGGGAGGCCTGATGAGGCCTACAACCTGCCTCTGGTAGTGATCACAACCTGAGAGCTCACCCTCAGGGAGGCCTAGTAAGGCCTTACCACTAACAGCGGGCCTTCAGGGAGGCCTGATGAGGCCTACAACCTGATAGCTGCCAGGCTAGCTGTCCCGATGCGCACATTGGTACATACCTTCAGTGAGGCCTGGTTGAGGCCTTCCAACTGAAAAATGCGCTTTGTTCAAGAGGCCTACTGAGGCCTACAATTGACAGCCGACCTTCAGGAGAGCGTATTTGCCCCTTTTTAACCTGATAGCCAGCTAGGCTAGTAGTACCTTGATGCCTCAGCATTGGCACCTGCCTTACTAGAGGCCTGATAAGGCCTACCACTGTCACCATACTCTTGAAAACGGTGCAATCCTTCCTGCTAACTGGGACAGACATATTTTTTTGCAAAATGTGGGTTGTAGTAATAATTAGACCCTACGGCTCGTCTTCATGGAGGCCTGCTGAGGCCTAACACATGATAGCTACCCATTACTATGGGGACCCGTTCCAGGGAGGCTTGTAAAAGCCTACAAGCTGTACGAGTTTCGCAAAAACGAGAAATAACTGCCAGACAAACAAACTGACTGCTACTTAAACCAACGACTCTCAATGAGAGGAGGCCTCCGATCTAAGTGGTGCACAACCAAAGGTGACGGTGCCTCAGCAACCCGCCTCCTTCATCCACATCCCAACTGACGCCGCAGCGCTCAGTCGTAACAGAGACAAACTAATCTAACCTGCAGTGGCTTAGGGAACCGAAGACACAAAGTAACCCTAAGTGGTAGACAAACACTCCATTCTATCAGAAAAGTGTGCTACCGCCTAGTAATCCGCAAACATTTCAAAGAAAAGAGCGGCGGCCTAAACACTACTCTCAATATGAGAGGAGGCCCATCTTCTGATAACCATGCGCGATGGCCTACCTGGCGCCATCTTGACCAACCAGGGAAAGCCAACACACGCTCACCTACACAGCCCAGAGTCTGGCGCTGTGCTAAGCCAACTAAACAGTGGAAAGACAGTTCTCTCTGATGTATACCAAACTCTATACAGGAACCTGGGGTCTGTAAGAAATACATATTTTTAGTGTAATACACAAAAAACGAGAGGAGACGAGATGAGACGCTAGCCCTCTGGTCCTGCCTACGGTCCCCAGACCGTGAAGGACCAGGTCCCGCCTGCCTGGGTGGGGGAGCGGATCTCAGCGGTATGCATGTCTAAATGCCGCTGAGCGCGCCTTCGCGACGATCGGCGAGCTGCATCTGAGAACCCATGATGTATGCCAACGCTCAGCCTCAGCGTGAGCGGGACAGCATCATGCAGTCCCAGATGCCAAACTCTCTTCCCTCAGGAAAAAAGCCAGACTAGAGTGGAGCGATCTCAGATTGAAAACCGCTCACACTCACACACAAACAACTTCAAATGAACTTGACTGTGCATGCTCTTGATCCCAGGCAGTAAATACACACTCGTGTGTATTAATAATTGAATTTGTTTTACCTTAACTCGCATAGCAGTTCAAACAGACAGTCCCTGAAGACGAGAAAGATGTGTATGTGTTGGCACGGCGCCCTTTTATACTTCCGGGTCGCACGATGATGACGTCATGGGCTGACGTCGGTCAAAGACTTTGCCGTGATTCGATAGTAGCTTCAGACACCAGTCACGCCGAGGGCGTTCCCCATAGCGTCAGCTAGACGCAGCGAGAGTTCCCTTTCGAAAGGGAACAGAAAAATACTGTATAAATAATACAGTAATTTCCCTGTAAAAAAAAATGAGAATGACTGTGATTTGTCATTAATGATTAAATAATGGTCAAGTTGTTAATTTACAGATATTTTTTGTAATTTTACATGAATTTGTATGTAATTTATGAAAACAGAAAAATACTGTATAAATAATACAGTAATTTTCCTTTATAAAAATGAGAATTACTGTAATTTGTCATTAATGATATAATCCTTAAAATAACAGTCAAGTTGTTTATTTACAGATATTGTTTGTAATTTTACATAGTTTTAAACATAATTCAAAATTACAGGAAAATACTGTAAACAATTTAGAGTTATTTTCCGTAAAATTAGGATTTTTTTTTACAGTGTACCTAATCTTTCAACCGCTTAATTCAGCCTATTGTTTTCATTCAATTAACTTTTCACACATCTGCCATGAATGACTGAAACCTCATTATCCTTTTATAGAAAATATTTTGTTTTGGAATTGAGCTATTACAACACATTCAGATTTTGGATTGCCCATCATCCCATTTTGCATTGCCCATCATCCCATTTTGCATTAAAATGGTCAAACCAGGTGAAAGTGCACGTTTAAATAAACAGTGTTGGTAATGTGTATACCAGCAAAAGCAGCGCTGCTTGCATCACCTCCACTTGTTATTGTTGCAGACAGTATCGCTCAAAAGTGATTACTGTCCGTCGGTGACTGGGAGAAGCAGTCGCGCGCATTCCCACGTCACCGGACTAATTTGCCTAATCTCCCCGGTACTTTAGACCGCGGTGGAAACGCAGATTGTAGCAGGTCTGGGGGAGAAAAAGTTCCTGGGAAAAAAGTTCCTGGTACAAATAGTTCCGGGTAATTTCGGTGGAAACGCGGCTTATGTTGTTTTATGTGAATGAGTGATGTCGATAATTTTAAAATAATTTTGAATCATAAACTCTAGGCTACAAAATCCATTAGTCAAAATTCTTGTGGACACATTTTTACAATGCGTCTTGTGGCCTTATATCTGTATAACTTAATTTTTTTTTTCAATAACCATGCATAAATGTTATTCTCTCAAAAAAAAAACAAGCATGTACATAAATGTTGCTCACATATTATGGTAGCCCAGTTTGTGCTGAATACATGGTAATTACACTTTTGCCATTAATATGTTTATACGCAACTGAAAAAAAAGCACAATTGTCAGAGCATTTCAAAACTTCTAAAGGGCCCCTAAACTGTATCAGACCTGTAGGGGTTAATAGCGAGCCAATGCAGTGTTGCCTATTTATTAAGCGTGCAGGGAAACCACCCAGTGAGCATTGCAATAATCTAGCCTTGAGGTCATAAACAAATGAGCTAACTTTTAGTATATGTCATATACTTTTTTGAGTATATGTCATAATTTAGATACATTTTTAAGATGGAAAAATGCCGTTTTAGAGATGCTAGAAACGTGGCTGGTATCAAAGAGCAGGTTCAAAAGATTAGTATCAAAGAGCAGGTTCCAAACTTCTGACCAGGGGTGGTAAAAGTACTCAAAAGTTATACTCGAGTAAAAGTATATATACCTAAATAAAAAATGACTCCAGTAAAAGTAGAAAGTCCTCCATTTAAATATCACTTGAGTAAAAGTACAAAAGTATCCAATTTAAAACGTACTCAAGTACCGAAAGTAAAAAGTAAATATTCAAATTAACTGTAAAAATCAATAATTAAGCAGATCAATTGTTTTGGAATTGTTTATCTAATGATTAATTAAAGCAGACAACTGGAAGTTGAAATACATGGCTTTACCTTTGACCCATTGTGATAATTAACAGATTAATTTACATTTATTAGTTAATATAATATGTTATTAGGGAATTAATACATTGTCATATTTAATTAATAGAAATGCATGCATTACTTAACATATTAATCACATATAATGTTCATTAGTTGCTGATGCAGTAATCATTAATAAATGATGTAGTTCTTCATGAGCCATACATTAACTCATGATCATCTGTGCATTAGTTAAGCATGAATTAATGCATAGTAGTGCACACGTATTGTAAAGTGTTACCGATGCTTTCATAGTGTGCCGCAAAAGAAAAAAGTTTGGCAAACACTGAGGTAACGTTAGTGTGGCAAACCTAGTCAGCTTTTCCAAGTCTAGCCCCGACTGGATCATCCATGACCGATCGACAACATGCAGGGAGAACCAGCTTACTAGCTTGATTCTCTCCTGCACCCACGTTTTTTGTTGGTTTGGAAAGCAAGTGTAATAAATACTTGGAGCGGGCATGGGGAAATGTATTGGAGTAAAAAAGTAGACTTTGTCTTTAATATTGTAGTGGAGTAAGAGTGAAAGTAGATGCAAATAAAACATACTCAAGAAAAGTACAGATCCCCGAAAAAAATACTTAAGTAATGTAACAAAGTATTTTTACTTCATTACTTACCACCTCTGCTTCTGACAAAGACTTGACAGAGAAGCCATCAAGTGTCAGACAGTATTCTGGGTTATTATGTGCTGAGGTTTTTGGTCCAATAATGAGAAACTCTGAACTTTTTTTTCAGAATTAAGTAGCAGGAAATTACTAGTGAACTCTAATGAGAGCAGTCTTAGTACTGTTATACGGTCTAAATCCTGACTGTAAATCCTCACAGATACCATTTCTTTCAAAAAAAAGAAAAAAGGAACATAGTTGTGAGAATACAGCCTTATCTAGTATTTTTGACAGAAAGGGTAGATTCGAGATCGGCCTGTAGTTGACTAATTCTCTAGGATCAAGTTCCGTTTTTTTTAAATAATAATAATAATAGCCAGCTTAAATGTTCTAGGTATGTATCCTAATGACTAGGGATGTCACGGTACCACAATTCCAGTAGTCGGTACCAATACCATAACAATTGTATGGTCGGTACCAAGTTCGGTACCACAGCTAGATTATTTTTTATTTAACTATTTAAAAAATATATATTAAATGTATTAAGTTTATTATTTATGATTATAATCATTATAAGTAAATAATACAAACATTTAAAGGCTGTATGCTGTTTAAAAGTAAACATTGTTTATAAAAAAAGATCAAGTGAAAAATAATCAACCATCTAGGCATAATTATTATTATTAGTAGAAACGTATTATTATTACATATAGCTAAATCTACTGTTGGCTACAACAGTAGCCTGATATATTCTGTCAATTAAATTTTTTTAAACCAAACGTTTATTGTGACGGGTTGCCATAACCTTTGAATGTCTGTGTTCATGATATGACAGTTTTCTCAAATGAAACGGTAAATTCTCATGTAGGGACGGTTTATGTGTTTCTTGTCCTCATATAATGACACACGGCAAAAACTACAAAGACAGCGAACCTGTCCGCGCGCGCCCGCACCTCTGCGCCCCGTCGTTCACACAGAGATGCAGAACATGGAGGAGTAATATTTAAATAGTATTTTGCAGTTTAATATCCACAGACACTAGTATATATTCGGCTACAGTCTAGAGCCCTGCGCTTAGATAAACACGGAAGCCACTGAACGCAGCTGCAGGTACCGAATATACTCGGGAGTCGGTACTACTGGTACTACAGAAATGCTGGTATCGTCACATTTTTATAATTTCAGTACCGACTTGGTACCGAAGTACCGGTACTTGTGACATCCCTACTAATGACAATGATGAATTGATAATATTAAGAAGAGGATATGACCCCTGGAAGCATCTCTTTCAGAAGCTTACATGTTGTTGATTTATATGATTTAACAAATTTAGATAATTCTTCCTCACCTATAACAGAGAATGAATAGAATTTTTCCCCAGGGACACACCAATACACTGTGCAATCAACGGAACAAACAAAACAAGACCTTAATATTGATAAAAGAACACATTACACAGACACTTGATATTTAATCTTAGATGATTAGTAATTGCATTTGATATATTTTACTTTCAATAAAACATTTGCAATGTTCTTGTAAAATGTTTTTTTTTTTGCTGGAGAGACACTGGAGTAGGATCACAGGGACAGGAAATCCAGGATTGAGGTAAGAGTATAATCAAAGGAGGTAGGTATGCACAGCCCAAAACTCAGTTCATAAAAAATCTGTGTACGTGTGGACTAGGCCCCAAATTACATATAATCAGTGGTGTAAAGTAACAAATTACAAATACTCTCGTTACTGTAATTGAGTAGTTTTTTCTCAGGAATTGTACTTTATTAAGTAGTTTAAAAACAGTGTACTTTTCCTTTTACTTGAGTACATTTTAAGTGCTGCATCTGTACTTTTACTGAGCTATTTTCCCTAAACCTGCCGTTGCTTCATTATGTTTATTTTTTTCCTGTCAACGTGATTGGCTACGACGAATAATCAGTCTTGTCTCCATGCGTCACGCCTGTGACTCCCGAGGCACACACGCTTTATAAAAGGGGGTTGTTGCTGGTTACTGTATGATGACTGAAATCGTGAAATTGCCAACAATTGACTGCAGAATATTACATTTTCTAATACACGCACAAAAATGGTGCGTATTCTTTTAGCGCCGCACAAGCTTGCGGTGCCATCTGCAGGAAACACTTAATTTAGCTTGATTGTTTGCCAGGCTTCAGTGCATTAGGCATTAACCGATCGTCACTACAAGATTTTTGTCCCTTACATCGATTTTGCTCAGCATGTAAACGCATTAACCTGCTTTCTGTCGGCTTATTGAAGTGTGTAACAGGTCCCATGTGATGGGATGTCGACTCTGCGTCGTGTGTGTGAACAAAATGGACACCAAACTTCTTTGACTGGTCTGTGGCTGGCTCTTTATTTTCTGGACAGGCGAAAGAACTGGACAAACGAAGAATTAATATTAGAAAGCATGTATTGTGTGGCTTCTCAAAAACGTCATCATCCTACATCTTCATCTCAGCGTAGCTTAGCATCAACTGAGCAAGGAGAGAGCGTGTCCAAAGTTAAGTGTTTCTTAAAGGGGCGGTACACTTCATTACAAATCATATATAAAACTCCAAAAATATACAAACCAGCATAATTAAATCAAAATACAATCCAATGAAAATCAAACAATATATTCAAAATAAGAGAATCAGAGTTTTTAATAATAAAGAAAAGATATTAAAGGTCCCGTTCTTCGTGTTTTTTTGAAGCTTTGATTGTGTTTACAGTGTGCAATATAACATGTGTTCATGTTTCGCGAGTAAAAAAACAGTATTTTTCACACAATTTACTTATCTGTATACCGCTGTTTCCACTGTCCTAAAAACGGCCTGATGAGTTCCTTGTTCTATGAAGTCCCTCCTTCAGAAATATGTAACGAGTTCTGATTGTGCCAGCGATTACCGTGTTGTGATTCGACCACAGCTTAGCGCACGTGCCAGCGGTTCCTGTGTTGTGATTTGACAGCAGCTTAGCGCACGTTGGAAAGGTCAAGCCTCTTAACGGAGAGATGTATGCATTCAATAATCTCTACAGCGTCCCTGGGAAAGCCAAACAAAGGTGATTTGACTCCTGGATTAAAATAACAGTGTCTCGATGACATGGCGATAAACACACTCAACGCAACAGTTCCTTTTCTCCACGCGACCGTCCGCTTCTCCACGTGGGACAGCAACAAGACCGTGCCCCCTTTTTCGCGTTTCTTTGTGGGCGGAGGTTAGTCTGTTCTACTGTTCTACTGACGTAATTAAAGAAGGAAGTACCAGGATGTAGTCCAAGCCGGCCGTTCGCTATAGGCTTTGAAAGGGAACTTCTGTTAAATAAAATATCTCGCTTGGCATTGAACTTTGAGCTTTATAATTTTACAGGTATTATTTATGCTCTAACAGCAACATTACACACTAACTTAAGTTTGAACAATGGGATCACGAAGAAGGGGACCTTTAAGAGAAAAGGGGCGGCAGTGGCTCAGTGGTTCATGTAGGTTGTCTACAAACCGGAAGGTTGGTGGTTCGATCCCCGGTTCCACCTGACCAAGTGCCGAGGTGTCCATGAGCAAGACACCTAACCCCAGCTGCTCCCGACGAGCTGGATGGCGCCTTGCATGGCTGACACCGCCGTCGGTGTGTGAATGAGTGTGTGAATGGGTGAATGTGAGGCAAAATGTAAAGCGCTTTGGATGGCCGTAGGTCTGTTAAAAGCGCTATATAAATGCAGTCCATTTACCATATTGAGTGAAAATAATAATGTTGATTTTACACTTATTACAGTGCATATTTTTAATGTAATGTGTTCTCACATGGCGATTTAAAATTGTAGTCCATGTATATAGCAAATAACTTTCATAAAACATCAGATTTATATTTAAATCACGTTTATGTTTTTAATTGCAAGCAAAAAATAATCAGTGGTGAAAATTGTGAGTTACTCGATTCTGATTTCTGAAGTGTATTCTTTTTTCATAGAAAACATCCACTGAAATTAAAGTAGTACATGCATCTTGAAAAGAAAGAACTCTTCTTTTTTAACGTAAAACTGTTAATGTACAACACTTTGCAACCTTTTCTAATTAACCGCAAGAAAACCTCTACAGAATGGTTGTCATAAATGTTACCAGATTATTGGTTGCTTTCTCAAATATTACATGGCTGTATTTTTAGTGCTAGCAGTCAAAAATAAAACTTGGAGAAATATTGAAATACTGAAATACTGTTGGTGATCTCTTGTTTTTTTGTTCTTACAGAGAATCATCCATAAAAGAGTAAGCTACAAGGGCTACTTTTATTAAAAGGGCTACTTTTTACTCCTACATTGAGTAGTATTCAGGATAGGTACTTTTACTCTACTTGCACTACATTTTTTGACAAGTAACAGTACTTTTACTTGAGTATGCTTTTTCAGTAGCCTACTCTTTCCACCACTGCATATAATCAGTTACTACCCAACACTGGTAATTAATGAGGGAATGAGCTGTAGGTGTGGGAGATCATTGATTGTGTGCAGGTGGGAGCCAGGAGGGATGCTGGGAAACGTAGTGCTGCGGTGACTGGGCTGATGACTGGATATCGTGACACATTGAGGTTTGTTAGATGATGAAAAAAAATAAAAAACACCAATTTCACCACATGATGATTACATAACTTTATTGTGTGCTCATGATGAGTCTGACAACTGACACTATATAAACAAACTCATCAGCATCAGTAGAGTAAGGAAGGGTCCAGAGTCTCTGTGATGCTTGTCTTTGGGTTCTTGCTGCTCTGCAGCATTAAAACAGAGGGGGAAAAGGCTAACTGTAGCATTATAGGGCAACCAGAGTACCCCCTGCTGTCCAATAATGGAGAAATTATCATCGGAGGAGCTTTTTCAATTCACAGCAAAATACATTTGGAAATGCCATCATTTACAGAAAAACCTCATCGTCTATTGTGCACAAGGTTTGCAACTTCTCTGTTTCTATTTGATTAATTTAACAATGTAAATATATGTGTCCTATGGAATAAATTGTATTTTGTGAAATAAGACATCATAACTCTCTCTCTCTCTCTCTCTCTCTCTCTCTCTCTCTCTCTCTCTCTCTCTCAAAAAAAAGCCTTAATTTGAGAGAATTTCGCTTTGCTCAGACCATGATCTTTGCCATTGAGGAAATTAACAGCAATCAGAGAATGCTGCCAAACATTTCGATTGGATACCAAATATTTGACAGCTGTGGTTCCACATTAGCCTCTATGAGGTCATCAATGGCTCTGATAAATGGCCAGGAGTTGACAGCAAAACAGACCTGCTCTGGAAAAACAGCGGTTAAAGCAATTATTGGAGAATCTGAGTCTTCCTCAACCATTGTACTGTCCAGAGCAACAGGGCCCTTCAAGATTCCTGTGGTGAAATAAATATACATAAATGTGTCCTATTGTAAGTTATATAAACAAATAAATATATTTCCTGTTACTTTTATCTGTTCTATTTGACAGATTAGTCATTTTGCTACCTGTGCCTGCCTGAGCAACAGAAAGCAGTTTCCTTCTTTCTTCAGGACTATTCCCAGTGATTACTACCAGAGCAGAGCACTGGCTCAGCTAGTCAAACACTTCGGCTGGACATGGGTTGGAGCAGTGAGAAGTGATAATGACTATGGAAACAATGGCATGGCAACCTTTGTAGAGGTAGCTGAGAGAGAAGGAGTATGCATTGAATATTCAGAGGCCATATTGAGGACAAATTCCAAAGAGAAGACTGCTAAGGTCGTTGAAGTAATAAAAAAGGGCACTGCTAAAGTTCTTGTGGCATTTCTGGCACAGGGTGAAATGGACGTGTTACTGGAGGAAATTATCAGGCAAAATGTAACTGGGCTACAGTGGGTAGGCAGTGAATCCTGGATAACAGCACGATACTTGGCAACTGAAAAAGTTTCAAAAGTTCTTGGTGGAGCTGTTGGTTTTACAATTAGCAAGTCAAAAATCCCAGGGTTGAAAGAATTTCTACTTAAGGTTAATCCATCTCAGAACCCTTCAAATGCTCTTCTGAGGGAATTTTGGGAGACGACATTTGGATGCGGTCTCTCTTCAACAATCAGTTCTAAATCTGAGTATGAAAAGTTTTGTGATGGATCTGAAAACCTGAGTAATGTGAGTAATGCGTTCACGGATGTATCTGAACTACGGATTTCAAATAATGTATACAAGGCAGTCTATGCTATAGCTTATGCACTTCATAACACGATAGCTTGCAAAACCTCAAACAGTTCACCTGAAAACATAACATGTGGAAATAAGGATTTAATGCTTTCCAGTCAAGTAAGTAAATCTTGGAAATAAATATTTGTGTTATTATTACCACATTTTAACAGCATTTTAAATGTTAACAGGTATTGCATTCCCTTCAAAATGTAAATTTCACTATGGCCTCAGGTCAGAAAGTATACTTTGACCAAAATGGAGACCCTACAGCAAGATATGAACTAATAAACTGGCAGAAAAATGGAGCAGGGGAAACAAATTTTATCACTGTAGGACACTATGATGCCTCACTACCCCGTGAACAGCAGTTTGTCATGAATTCTGTCAATATAATTTGGGAAGGAAATAGTTACACGGTATGTACAAAATAATATTAGTATGTTGAGTTCCTGATATATGTTTAAATAGAGGTGCAACAAAGTAAGAATGTGTAAACATTGCAGAAACCGAGCTCAGTGTGCAGTGAGAGATGCCAGCCAGGTTTCAGACAAGCAGTGATCAAAGGGAGACCAGTGTGCTGCTTTGAATGCTTGCCATGCCCTTCTGGAGAAATTAGCAACACTACTGGTGAGATGACCAGCACTTTTATGCAAAAAGACATAATCACTTTAAATATGCAAATAAATGGCAGACACGTACATAAATGGATGTACATATGCACATCCATGTACAATGTTATATACTGTATACCACATTATGCTGAATTTATGGACATTTCCAAAACCAAATTAACAAGTTATAAAACACAATAACAATTCCGGAAACAAAATAAAAAAAATCAGAAAACACAATGAAAAATTGGTAACACTTTAAAACAAGGTTGCATTAGTTAACATTAGTTAATGCATTAGTTAACATTAACTAACCATGAACAACACCTCTGTTCAGCAATAGTTAATCTTTATTAACGTTAGTTAATAAAAATACAGCTGTTCATGGTTTGTTCACAGTGCATTAACTAATGTTAACAATATTTTAATAATGCATTAGTAAATTAACATAAACAAAGATAAATAAATGCTTTAAAAGTGAAGTTCAATATTAGTTAATGTTAACTTATGTAGTTAACTAATGTAAACTAATGAACCGTATTGTAAAGTGTTACCAAAATATTATGATGTTATGTTCTATTTGTCTTTTTTTAGATTCTGCTGAATGCGTCAAATGTCCTTTAGAGTACTGGTCAAACGAAAACCACAGTATGTGTATTCTCAAGAAGGTGGAGTTCCTTTCATTCGAGGAAAACATGGGAATACTTTTGACTGCATTCTCATTAACTGGGGTGTCTTTAACAATTGCTGTTGCACTGGTGTTTTACAACTTCATAGACACACCACTTGTGAAGGCCAGCAATGTAGAGCTGAGTTTCCTGCTTCTCTTCTCATTGTCTCTGTGTTTTCTCTGTTCACTTACTTTTATTGGTCGGCCTACTGAGTGGTCCTGTATGTTGCGTCACACAGCATTTGGGATCACGTTTGCCCTTTGTATGTCTTGTGTTCTGGCAAGGACAATAGCAGTGGTAATGGCCTTCAAGGCCACAGTGCCTGGATCAAGTGTCCCTCAGTGTTCATTGCCCTTACAAAGAATTAGCGTTTTCTGCTGTACTTCTTTTCAGGTAATTATATGTACCCTGTGGCTTGTATTAGCCCCTCCAATGCCATATAAAAATATTACTCATTCATTAGATAAAATAATACTTGAATGTGATCTAGGTACAGCTATAGGTTTCTGGGCTGTTCTGGTTTATATTGGGTTGCTCTCTGTCCTATGTTTCATTTTGGCTTTTCTGGCTCGAAAGCTGCCTGATAACTTCAATGAAGCCAAATTCATCACATTCAGTATGCTCATTTTTTGTGCTGTTTGGATCACATTTATCCCAGCTTATGTCAGTTCTCCTGGAAAATTCACTGTAGCTGTGGAGATATTTGCCATCTTAGCTTCTAGTTTTGGTTTGTTATTCTGTATATTTACACCAAAGTGCTATATTATCTTATTTAAGCCAGATAAAAACACAAGGAAACATATCATGGGTAAAACCCATAATAAATCACAATAAACTCATCCCAAAAAAAATAATCAAAATGCTTTTCTTCAATTTAGAAATAAATCTAAAAACCAAAAATGTTGCCAACTATATTTTTATTAGATTTTTTAAATCCACAACAATACCATCACGACTGAAGCGACATAAAAAACCCTCATATTTTAACCATACTTATGAACTAGTTTTGAAATAGTGTTGAAGATTTTGAAAAGAACATACTGTAAGAATGAGCAATGCAATAAGAACGTAAAAAAAAGTTAAGAGGATACAAAGTAAAAAAAAAAAAATAGGTTGATTCTTTTTATTGGTTGCAGTGGATGAATCACATAGCTCTGTATTTTAGCTTTGAAAGGCTTGCACAAATTTTACAATCTGGCATACAACTAATTCAGGAGGTTCCTGCTGATATCTTTTAACACCTGATGTCTGTCCATTATGATAGACATTACACTTTTAAAAAATGTATGTGTCCTGCAACTCTGAAATATCTTCAAAATAACTTTATTTATTTATCTTTAATATTATCACTGAATACTATTACGTTTTAGACTGGGTAAACCCAGCACAATCTGCCAGCGATTTGATTTCGCCCTGCAGCTCAGGCTGGAAACCATCACTTAGTATGATTTATAAGCTGTTTGGCCGAGAAGTGCAAAACAAATTACAATTCCAAAAACAAATTAACAAGTTAGAAAACACAATAACAATTCCGGAAACAAAATAAAAAATCAGAAAACACAATGAAAAATCGGTAACACTTTACAATAAGGTTGTATTAGTTAACATTAGTTAATGCATTAGTTAACATGAACTAACCATGAACAACACCTCTGTTCAGCATTAGTTAATCTCTGTTAGCGTTATAAAAATCCAGCTGTTCATGGTTTGTTCATGTTAGTTCACAGTGCATTAACTTATGTTAACAAGATTTGAATAATGCATTAGTAAATGTTGAAATTAACATTAACAAAGATAAATAAATGCTTTATAAGTGCAGTTCATTATTAGTTCATGTTAAATAATGTAGGTAACTAATGTTAACTAATGAACCTTATTGTAAAGTGTTACCGAAAAATCAGAAAACAAAATAACAAATCAGAAAACACAACGACAAATCTGAAAACATAATAGGAAGTCAGAAAACACAACGACAAGTTGGACAAAATGGAAAAGGTAGGTATATGTGGCGAACAAAATACTGACCGCCGATTGGTCAAGACATCTGTCAATCAAGACATGCAGATAGTACAGCAGGCTGCGGCAGGAGCAAGTCGATTTGCGTGTGCATGTGTAAATATTAGAGCCACCTATTTCACAGGCTAATTTAGTAATTTAGCATTAATAATGACGAAAAAAAACCTTTTCAAATTAAATATGCCTACCACTATCAGGTTGAGTCAAACAAAATTACAAAACCCAATCTGATAAGTGAGAGAGTAAGAACAGCGGATTTAACTTTTAACGCAACCAACCTGATTTGTCTAACACAGTGGTTCTCAAAGTGTGGTACGAGTACCACTAGTGGTACTCAGGCTGCCTCTAGTGGTACGCAGAGGACTCACTAAATAAATGTAATTAATAATTTTTATTTAATTATTTTATTACCTGTATGTAAGCACAGTGCAGTGTTAATGTACAAACCGTATTTACAATGTTAAAGTGGCTGACAACAATACAGATTCTTTAGGAATTAGGAATAAACTGCCTAGTTTTTTAACTGTGCAGAGCTGTAGCTGGATAGTCAGGCCTATTACGCTACTGTATTTTAAAATTCTGTCAATGAAGACAGTGCTCCTGACTGCATTGGCCTCTATCAAGAGGGTAGGGGACCTGCATGCACTTTCGGTCAACGAATCGTGCCTAGAAATCGGGCCGGCCAACTCTCATGTTGTCCTGAGACCCCGGCCTGGATACGTGCCCAAAGTTCCTACCACTCCCTTCCGGGACCAGGTGGTGAACCTGCAAGCGCTGCCTTTGGAGGAGGCAGACCCAGCCCTAGCTTTGTTATGTCCCGTCTGCGCTCTTCGCGCTTACATAGACTGGACTCAAAGCTTTAGGACCTCAGAGCAACTCTTCATCTGTTACAGAGGCCAGCAGAAGGGAAAGGCTGTCTCCAAGCAGAGGTTAGCCCACTGGATAGTGGATGCTACCGTCTTGGCTTACCAGTCCCAAGACATGTCTTGCCGAGCACACTCAACAAGGAGTGTGGCTTCCTCCTGGGCGCTGGCTCAAGGCGCCTCGCTGACAGAAATATGTAGAGCTGCGGGCTGGGCGACACCGACAACCTGGCGTGTTGGTAGGATCCCCAATTCGTCGGTCAGTTCCGACGTACGTTGAACGTGACCGACTGAAAGGGAACATATTCGGTTACGTATGTAACCCTCATTCCTTGAAGAAGGGAACGGAGACGTACGTCCCGTCGCCAGGTGCTGCGCTTCCTCTAGGGGGCCGAGTCACTAGTTTGGCTCCTCAGCAGAAAACAATGATGCGGCATTCCACTTCCTTATTTATATCCTCGGGGCGGAGAGTGGAATGCGTGAACCGAACACTCGAACTCACACTTTTTAAACACTCGAAGTAGACTGGTCTCTGAAAACAGATCCCCAATTTGTCGGTCAATTCCGACGTACGTCTCCGTTCCCTCCTTCAGGGAACAAGGGTTACATACGTAACCAAGATGTTTTCTGACTTGCTATTTTGTTTTTTAGATTTGTCATTGTGTTTTCCGATTTGTAATTATTTGTTTCCAGAATTGTTATGTTTTCTAACTTGTTAATTTTTTTTAAGACTTTCCATTGCATTTATAAATTGTTGTTTTGTTTTTGAATTTGTTATTTTGTTTTTGTAATTGTGATTTTGTTTTGCACTTCTCGGCCACCATTGTTTTCCTCATTGGGAAAACACAAAAATGTCCCCACAAGGACAAGAATTTTGGATATTGCCATCTTTGTGGGGGTATCATTTAACTTATATTATATTTTCATTCTACTAAAACAATAATATATACATTTTCAGGCTGATCTCTTTTTATCAAAATGGTGTAATTAGAGAGAGTTACACCAATGAAACCATGTATTAGGAAACTAATGGCAATTTATAGGAAAGTTATGAAAAAGCCTTTTAAAAACTATTAACCTACAGCCATTTTTATGAAATTTGAATAATTAAGTGTACATAAGTGTACTAGGTACAATAAATAAATAAATAAAAAACTAATTTACCACAAGGAACAACTTTCTTGGTGACTAAAGCACTAGCACTGTATGATCAGTTATGAAAAGTAAAATACAGAAAAAAATATATTAATAAAAGTGTTATGTCTCTGTCTATTGAAGCATTTTTGTAACATAAAAATTTGTGATTGCATAATTTAATGAAGTAAGTAAGGATAGGCCTAAAGGTGGTTTGGGATTGGACCCAGTGAAACTAAATCTAAGAGTACAGTTTTTCTCTCAGTCTTCCTAAATGCTTGTATTTTTTTGACACATATGGTAAACATGTCATCATGCATTAAACGAGTTCTAATGTTACACAAAACAACTTGAACTCCAGCAAGTCATATTGTTGCCATTTTTAATATCACCTTTACAAAGCAATCTAAAAACAATGGAAACAATGGCCAAAATCTATTGGTTTAAATCCAACACTCTCTGCCATTCCAGAAAACATTAGTGGTAACATTAGCTCACATTTCACAGATGTGTCTGATGCTAGTCTTATTTATAATGACTACAAGGCAGTGTTTGATGTGGCTATAGAATGGCTGCTAACTTGTGAGAAAAGAGAGGGTCCCCAACAAGAGAAAAGGAAAATGCAGCCTTGACAGGTGTGTTCTTTTAAACTTCTGCTCTGTAATTTTCTGTAATTCAAGACAGATGTTTAAAAGCAGGATTTGGCAACTCTTCTCCTGGAGGGCCACTGTGTTGTGTCTACATAGACTGTTATAACAAAGTATGAACACTAGGGGGAGATATAGAACTGGAGAAGATGGAGCATAAATGTACCCTTACAAAAATATTTTATTTAAGTGTGCTATTAGTATACTAAAAATAAGCATACTTTCAGTCTACTTTTTATATAGCTCTAAGAAATATACTTTATGTTCGTCTCAGAAAAATACTTAAAGGGTTAGTTCACCCAAAAATGAAAATTCTGTCATTAATTACTTACCCTCATGTCGTTCGACACCCGTCAGACCTCCGTTCATCTTCGGAACAGAAATTAAGATATTTTAGTTGAAATCTGATGGCTCTGAAAAGCCTCCATTGGCTCAATGGCACGTTACACTCTCAAGACCCTTAAAAGGTACTAAAGACGTCGTTACAAAGTCCATCTCACTACAGTGGTTCTAAAATAACTTTATGAATCGGCGACAATAGTTTTTGTACTGTAGCAACAATGACCCGATTCAATCAGATTTTGGGCCGAATACATCACCGGATGAGGCTTCTACACACCAACTCGTGACTCTCCTAATCAAATCAGACATAGACAATGGGGTGTGTGTGTAAGAGATATCGAAGTTAATGAACAACCACGATGTCCGCCAGATTGTCTGAGTCTAAAGAATGGAGCATCGAATTGTACCGCCTGGAGGCATCCACATGACTTTACACATACACACATATCAGCGCTGAAAGAAGACAACGTGTTAAGTACACGTGTTACTTAAAACATGGGACTTAAAGAACTGTCTTAATAATGTTCAAATATATATAATGCGTTGATTTCATGTCTTTATACCATGTATTAGAATAACTAGGATGTTTACTGTTGTAAATCAAAACCTGTATGCCAGTAACTGTGATAATCTTGTATATCTGGACGCGCAAATCACAGAATGACCGTTCTTAGTATCTCTGTTATCGCGAAATTATGACTAGGCCAAATTTGGTTCAAAAATCAGATTTTGATGCATAATTTTAGAAATACTAGCTTTCTAAAGAAATAGAGGCTTTAGAATTTCCACCCTATTGATTAACTCAGAGGAGGGGGTTCAGAGAACAATGAAACACGCGCGCCTTCTCTCTCCACGGACGTGATTGGATCCTTCAATAAAACAGGCTCGGCCACTCCATCTATAAGAGCAGAAGTTTATCATTAACTCAGCGCATTCCGCCATCCCGAGGACCCTGGCCTTTGACCTTCCCTTGAGAGAGGGATTCCCTTGGCACCAAGCCAAGAGAGAGAGACCTGCAACTTCTGGAGCGACTTTCCTGAACTTCAAAGAAATTCTCCGGACTCACCTCCGTAGCGAACTTCCACGACGATTCGAACTCAGACACGTACATGAGAGAGCCTAATGCAAGTATTATATTTCACCTTTAACTGCTTGTACGAGGTTGTCTTAATTAATCCTGATTCACGAAATCATAAATGTCTGAAGGGTTTTGGTGAAGTGATTGAACTGTCTGTCTCTGTCTCTCTCTCTCTCTCTCTCTCTCTCTCTCTCGTGGATTCTCTTTTTCCATCATTCTCTTCCCTTTGATTTTATTCGTTAAGTTTGATTTTTCCTTTTTTGTACCATATCGTTTGTTTCTCCTATATATACGCATATTTACCCCCGTGTGATTCGTAGCTTTGTATTCTATAGTGTTTTATTAAAACTCAATAATTGCATTAAATTGAATCCTTATTGTTTTGCTCACAAATCTCGAAGTCACTGAAGCGTAAGATCTAAGCTACCCATTTAAGCTTGATTTTAATGTAGTACTACCTCAGTAATACAAATTGTGCAAACATAAGAGATATTATTTGTCCTGATCAAACAGATCAATGTTTCTTAAGGTTTGTAAGATTGATAATTGATGAAGAAATCAATTTGGATAAAGGTTACTTTTAAATGATTAAAGGTTCCGTTATACGTTAATTTTTCTGTACAACAAGCTAATAATATTCATAAACTCATGAATATTCATACCATTTGAATTAATTATTCCCCAGAACTTATTGTTGTTACAGTGCGCAAAAAACCCCTAAATAACGACTTACATAGTGATGACGATTTCAAAACACGGCCTCATGAAGCCTCGAAGCATTATGAATCAGCGAGTCGAATCAGCTGTTTGAATCGCCAAATTTCAGCAGTTTGGCGGTTTGACACGCGATCCGAATCATCATTCGGCTCAGCACGTGTGGGCCCCGCATTGTGGGGCCCATGTAGGGCCCCAGTGGGACAGCCCAAAGTGTGGGTTGACTGTGGGCTGGCTCATATGGGGCCACTGCGGGCAGCCCACTGTGGGCTCAGATGCCGGCTTGAAATGCGGGGCACGTGTGGGCCCCAATGGGACAACCCAAAGTGTGGGTTGACTGTGGGCTGGCCTATGTGGGCACATTACAGGCAGCCCACAGAATACCCACACTCTCCCAAAAACCTGTGAAGGGCCATTGTGGCTTGGTTCTTTATACCTACAGAAAACCACGATATTATTAATGCAAGAACAATTGCACTTGTTAAAAGTAGGAGTAATAAACCAAAGTTCATGTTTTTCAAATAATTTATTTACAGACATTAATAATAATAATAATAATATATTGAACTTTATTTTTAACAAGCAATAAACAGCAGTTTAAAACAGCAATAAAACACACACACACACACACACACACACACACACACACACACACACGCAGACACGCACGCACGCACTCAGACACACACACACACACACACACACACACACACACACACACACACACACACACACAGAGAGAGAGAACACTTAAAACACATTTAAAAGTAAATAAAACAAGTGTTTTAATTGATTCATTGTATTTCCCTCACTGCAGTTCTGGCCCTTCCTTGCCGTCCCCCATCTCTGTCCCTTGCATTACGGAGCCATGTTTTAATTGAGGCTTCCACCTCACATGCAGTGGCTTGGCTGCTTTTTGTCACAGCATCTAAGTGAGAAAGAAAACAATTCAACTACAAATGTTAAAAACAAAACAAGGGTTGTGCAAAACAAGTACTGTTAAGACATTTTAACCTCAGAAAGTTGTTACATCTTTTAGCATTAAATGTGGCATCACATGGATGGGAATATGCATGGAAATGATATCCAGATAACGTTGCATAGTAAAAATAGGCATTGTAAGCTTCATATATGGTTATTTCAGGGAGGAGACGCATGTACGCACAATTTTCTGATGACTGGGTTTAATAAAATTAATTTTGTTAAGGTTCTGGCAAAAATCTGAAAACTTGTGTGTACGCAAAATCTAGCTTTTGTTCATATGCACACTTTAAGGATGAAATCTACAAAGGGAAAAAAAGTCCATGTGACTCCAGTGGTTAAACCTTAAAGGGTTAGTTCACCCAAAAATGAAAATTCTGTCATTAATTACTCACCCTCATGTCGTTCGACACCCGTAAGACCTCCGTTCATATTCGGAACACAAATGAAGATATTTTAGTTGAAAGCTGATGGCTGAGAAAGGCTTCAGATAGGCCTCCATTGGCATTCAGTACATTTACTCTCCCAAGACCCATAAAAGGCACTTAAAACGTTGTTACAAAGTCCATCTCACCACAGTGGCTCTACAATAATTTTAAGATGCGACAACAATAGTTTTTGTGCGCAAAAAAAAATCTAAATAACACCTTTATCCAACTTGTTATTGTCTTCCGTGTATGCCTCCACGACGCATGCGCGAGAATATGACGTAGCGCCAGCGTTCGGGAATCCATTAAATGCGCACTTTAGCCTGATTTTGTGGAGGCCTATCTGAGGCCTTTCTCAGCCATCAGCTTTCAACTAAAATATCTTAATTTTTGTTCCGAATACGAACGGAGGTCTTACGGGTGTCAAACGACATGAGGGTGAGTAATTAATGACAGAATTTTCATTTTTGGGTGAACTAGCCCTTTAATATTATGAAGTGATGATAATACTTTTTGTGTAACGACAACAATCTTGGCTCTTCCATGTCAGTCTCTTACACTATTCATGTAGTAAGCACAGTGCAGTGCTTCCATGTTCTATGTCAGAACGCTGGCTCATTATTGGCCAGCTCCTGTGTCATCACACGTGTCACGAGGTGACAATTTCCAACTTTCGAGGCGGAACTAATGTTCGCCGCGATTGCCTCCCGCCAGACCAATAACAACGGGACACCGGGCAAGTTCCGGGTTAGCTGAAAATCCCCGCGAATGGGGTCATCAGCGGAAATCGCCGGCAGCTGTGCACGATGGGAGACGTTGCCCTTAGGGTAGGATAAAAGGAGAGAGGTTGGACAAAAGTGGTGTTGGTTGGGGGCTGTGAATCACGGAGGAAGTGTGAGCTTTGGAGAAGAGGAAGTGGGGCTGGCAAAACGGGCATGGCATTGTGAGTTTGGGAGAGGAGCACGCCGACTCGACCGGAAGGAGGAAATCGTTGGACAATAAGATCGTTTGTGAGAGACTGTGAGTAGGGCAATCGGTCTCATCCCCTCTCTCTTGTCTATGGGACTCCCTGAATGCCAGGTCAGAAAATGGACAACGGCCATTGATATATGTATTTCCCACTGAGTGTTGAATTGCAGTGATGAAGTGATGTGATGGACTGTGTTGTTGTGTGAAGTGTGAACTTAAACCCGCCGGATGTCTACTACTTACCTGAGTTTTTCTGTCATTTCTGAGGAAGAGGATTACGTACCTGTGTACTCACCTGTCTGCGTTGCAGTGAACTTTTCCCGTTACAAGCTCTGTGTCTGCCAGTCCTTCAAGAGGAATTCATACCTGAACGCTCATCTAACTGCTTTGCAACGAAGCCCTCCAGCCGTAAGTCCCCTGTCTGTCATTTCTGAGGAAGAGGATTACGTACCTGTGTACTCACCTGTCTGCGTTGCAGTGAACTTTTCCCGTTACAAGCTCTGTGTCTGCCAGTTCTTTAAGAGAAATTCATACCCGAATACTCACCTGACTGCGTTGCAGTGAAGCCCTCCAGCCTGAACTTCTCCTGTTGTGAGCTCTGTGTCTGCCAGTCCTTCAAGAGGAATTCATACCTGAACGCTCATCTAACTGCTTTGCAACGAAGCCCTCCAGCCGTAAGTCCCCTGTCTGTAATTTCTGAGGAAGAGGATTACGTACCTGTGTACTCACCTGTCTGCGTTGCAGTGAACTTTTCCCGTTACAAGCTCTGTGTCTGCCAGTTCTTCAAGAGGAATTCATGCCCGAATACTCACCTGACTGCGTTGCAGTGAAGCCCTCCAGCCTGAACTTCTCCTGTTGTGAGCTCTGTGTCTGCCAGTCCTTCAAGAGGAATTCATACCTGAACGCTCATCTAACTGCTTTGCAACGAAGCCCTCCAGCCGTAAGTCCCCTGTCTGTCATTTCTGAGGAAGAGGATTACGTACCTGTGTACTCACCTGTCTGCTTCGCAGTGAACTTTTCCTGTAGCACGCTTAGTGTCTGCCAACCCTTTAAAGAGGAACTCATACCTGGATACTCACCTGATTGCTAGGCAGCGAAGCGGGTCCGCAGGACGGAACGACCCTGTCTAGAAGACTCACCATTTTAGATCCCCCTTTCCATTTTTATAGTAAATAAAATATTGTTACTTGAAGCCTTGTCTGTCGTCCTTGCCGGGCCTCTGTCCGACTCCCCAAGGGTGGTACGGGTCTTGGGGGTGGGTGCAGCCAGATTGGCCTACCCCGTGACATAATTTGGCGTCAGTCGGCAGGGTTCCACCTTGGGTTGAGTAGACAGAGGCGGAGCAATGGCAGACGAAGATGTACCGGTGGGTCACCCACATGTTATGCCCATCTTTATGGGAGCCCCATGGGCCCAAAAGTATGGAGGACCAGGTTCAGAACTCAGCTTGTCGGCGTGGAAAACTCAAGTAGAGTACTTGACGGGCCTCCAAGGGTTAAACGCTACACAGAAGACCCAGTTTATTTTAAATTCACTCGGAGGTGACGCCAGGAGAGAAGTACAAGCGGCACCGGAAGCAACCCGAGCCACAGCCCAAGCTATACTTGACTTTCTAACGGGGCAGTACGGTGACGCAACTCCTGCAGCCGTCCTCCGGACGCAATTCTTTAGTTGCAAGCAGGGACCTCGGCAAACCACACGTGCCTTTGCTTTGCAGCTGCGAGAACAATTGTTTCGGCTGAAGAAGAGGCAGGATCATGGGCTTGGAGAAGGAGAGGCCCTCCTAAAGGACCAGTTTTGTTCTGGGGTTGCGAGATGGTCCAATACGTCAGAGCCTCCAAATACAACTTCTTCGCAATCCTACTCTGACGTTTGACGAGCTACGCCAGGAAGCTCTGGCCCTTGAACAGGATCATGTAGATACCTCAGATCCTTCCCACTGTATGGTCACCAATGCTACCAGTAGCCTCCCGCCTCCTGCTCCGCCTGACTGGGAACAGGCCTTACGAGAGTTGAGAAGAGATGTCCGTGACCAGATGACAGAGCTGTCTAAAACTATCCTAGAAGAATTACACAGAGAACATTACCGGCCATTGCCACCGACACGAGAGCGAGCATACTCCGAAGGTAGTCGATTGCCAGAGCGACGTCCACCCCGGTCATCCGGGCTCCGTTTCCAGTGGGACGAACAAGGACGTCCCATTTGCAATGGCTGTGGCGAACCAGGCCATTACGTCCGGCAATGCAGCGCACACCGGGGATCGCAAGGGGGTTTTTAGAGTGTCCGGCCACTGTGGGTCAAGTGGTCGGGACCCCCCTAATCGACCCCACTCCATCGGCGGCCAGGAATTGTCTAGTTGGGCGCTGCCCCCTTTTGGTGGTTCAAGTTAATGGGACCGAAGTCCAATGCCTCCTGGATACCGGTTCCCAGGTCACGCTGTTCTCCGAAAGCCTGTCTCGGGAGTTATTCGGGGTCCAGGGCCATTCGGCCGCAGATGCCCCTTGGTTAACCCTGCGTGGGGCAAACGGTTTGGACATTCCATATGTGGGCTATCTGGTCACAGACCTGGAGGTTCATGGGACCCTTGTGCCTCAAAAGGGAGTTGTGATCGTACGGGACACCTGTCTGGGAGCTCACCATGCCCTACTGGGGATGAACGTCATCACGGACTGCTGGGAGGAGTTGTTTAAAGCGAGACCTATCCCTTCGGCTCCGAGGGAGGAAAAACGAGAATGGGATCGGATCGTGGCTGATTGTCGTCGAGTCCGCATGGCTGATGCCCAACGGAATCGAGAGAGTGTGGGGAGAGTGATGTGTTGCTACGTACTGTCAGTCCCGGCCCAGAGCGAGGCCGTTATCTGGGCCCGCCTTCCTGTCCAGCTTCACAGGTCCCAGGAGTTGATCCTGGTGGAGCCTCACTCAGACTGCCAGGCTGTGGAAGTGCCCCGGGGATTGGCTTCTGTCCGCCGTGGTCGGGTGGCCGTAAGACTGAGAAATACGAATCCCTATGCAGTGGATCTGCATCGACACCAACGTCTGGCTCGGGTCACCATGGTAAGCCCCCAACAAGTTTACGAGGAGGGAGAGTTTCGGTTTTGCCAGGTGGGTCCAACGGTAGTGGAGGTGGCCTTGGCACAGGCCGAATCCCCTGCAAACAGAAAGGAGGAAGTGCTGCCAGCCCACCTTGTGGGAGAGTCCTTACGAGGTGACGGGTTGGAAGAAGGGCAGGCAAAGCAACTCCGGGACTTTCTGGTGAGGTGGAAGCATCTCTTTTCTGCACATGATGAGGATTATGGGCGGACAGACATCGTAAAACACCAGATCCCTACTGGGGATGCTCCTCCGAGCCGGGAACGCTACCGTCCTGTACCCTCGACTCTGTATGCTGAGGTTCGTGCCCTCCTACGAGGGATGCTGGAGAAGGGTGTTATCCGAGAGAGCAGTAGCCCGTGGGCAGCACCGATCATCCTCATTCGGAAGAAGACCGGGGCATGGCGATTCTGCGTTGATTATCGGAAGCTGAATCATGTTACCAAACGAGACGCTTTTCCTCTGCCGCGGGTTGAGGACTCCCTGACCAGCCTCACTGGGGCTGCCTGGTATTCTACCTTAGACTTGGCTAGTGGATACTGGCAAGTTCAAGTGGAGGAAGGAGACCGGGAAAAGACTGCCTTCACCACCCCCTTTGGCCTCTTTGAGTGGGAGCTCATGCCGTTTGGTTTGTGTAACGCCCCCGCTACCTTCCAACGGCTTATGCAGCGCTGCTTGGGAAGCCAGCTTATGGACACCACGCTCGTCTACTTGGACGATGTTATTGTGTACTCTCCCGACTTTGAGTCTCACCTCCGACACCTGGAGCAAGTGTTCCAGTCCTTGGAACGGTATGGGTTAGGGATGGCTCGATGCCACAATTTTGGCTTCGGTACGGTACCACAATCTAATACCGAAGTACCGATATTAAATCGATACCATACAGGGTCTGAATTTTGATGCGGGTATTGCGCATAATTTTACTCACTCTCGCAAGTTTTGGGTTTATGAAGCGGGAAATTACCGCAAATGTTTATTATTAAATTAATCAACAAAGATTAATCACATTAATCAGTCATTTGGAAACTTTTTTGTAAGTAATTTCAGCATTAGTAATTAGTAATTTCAGTAATTTCAGCATTACTACACTACTGCGTCTCCATTCTCTCAAAATGAGCAAATTGCTTCTGGCTTCAAAAGACATCATGCATGGACTATAAAAGCAATCTGCACGCTTAGATTCAACACTTTCGCTTCCGTTGTGGGACAGCTGACGGAAATCACTGCCCACGTCTTTTTAAACCTCGCCAATTTTAACATGCAAGCGATTTTATAGCATTTCGTAATACATATGGGATGAGAGCTCTTTGAGAGAGAGCTTTCTTTGCGCTCATGCCAACAACAAACACACACACACACACACACACACACACACACACACACATACACACACACACAGGCCTAAAGAGCTCAGGCCTAAAGAGCTCGCGCATTTCAAATTAAATTGTTTTTCCTCAGTCAAATACACACAAAATTATGTCAAAAATGTCAATCTTTAGTGAGTAGTCACATAAACAGAGTTGGGTATGTCTTTCGCGGATGTAAATAGTGCAATAGTATGCGTGCAAATATTAGGTCTAAAGTAACGTCACTGGTTGAAACGAACGCTGGAGATGTCATTATATTTAAACGATACGATCTTATGTGCGTTAATCAGTGTTAAAAGAAAAATGTCTAAATTAGATCGTTAGAATTATGCACTCACCTGTCGATCTCGTAATGTCTTACAAGTCAGGAATTAAGTGACCGATGCTTGGCAAGGTTTGATGGTTCTTCAGCAGTTTTATAAGCAAAGTAATTCCAAATTTCACGTCTACTCCTCTCTTTTTTTAATGAGTTTTGTGCGTGTTGAGTGAGATTCAACTGCTGTATTCATCTTGTTCTGTTGCCACATTTGCCGGTTTCACGTCAGTTTGGGTAGGGCGCTGCCACCTAGCGGTGTACTTCGGAACAGCAGCATATACCGAAATGAGCAAAATCATGATATCGTACCGTTTGAAATAAAATACATACCGGTATTTTTCCAGTACCGGTATACCGCGCATCCCTAGTATGGGTTAAAGCTACAGCCCGAGAAGTGCCAGTTGCTCAGGAAAGAGGTAAAGTTCCTGGGCCATCGAGTCAGTGCGGCGGGGATTGCGGTGGACCCCGAAAAGGTGTCGGCCGTCCAGGAGTGGGCCGCACCGAGGACGGTGCGTCAGGTGAGGTCCTTTCTGGGATTTGTGGGATACTATCGGCGGTTTATCAAGGACTTTGCCAAGATCGCTAAACCTCTGAACCAGCTGCTTGGAGGCTCTGGGCGGACCCGGGGTCGTGGGTCCCCTACCATCTCGTGGGACCCCGCCTGTGAGTTGGCCTTTCAGAAGCTAAAGCAAGAACTGCTCCAAGCCCCGATCTTGGCCTACGCCGATTTCTCCCAGCCCTTTACGCTCTACACAGATGCCAGTAATCTGGGATTTGGGGCTGTACTAGCCCAGAGGCAACAGGGGGAAGAGCGGGTCATCGCCTATGCGAGCAGGAGTCTGCACCCAGCTGAGCGTAACGACGCTAGCTATAGCTCCTTCAAGCTTGAGCTCCTCGCTATGAAGTGGGCCGTCAACGAGAAGTTCAAGGATTATCTGTGGGGAGCGAAGGTAGTCGTGGTTACGGATAACAACCCGCTGGTCTATCTCCAAACTGCAAAACTGGGGGCCGTCGAGCAGCGATGGGTGGCGCAGCTGGCCAACTTTGACTATCATCTTCAGTATCGGCCAGGGAAGGAGCATACCAATGTCGACGTACTGTCTCGGCTCCCTGAGGGTAAACCCTCGAGATCTACCTTGCCTCGGGATGCCACATCGGAGGAAGGTCTTATGGTGGGGATCGTAGAGGCCCCTGGGCTCCGAGGGGAAGGAATTCCCTTGAGTTGGGGTTGGGACCCCCAACGGTGGAGGGACCAACAGACAGAGGACCCGGTTTTGGCCCAGATACGAGATTGGCTGCGGCGAGGGACTTGGCCAGAAGGGGGAGCACGACACGGGCAGCCCCGAGGGGTGAAGCAGCTCCTGGGACAACGGGAGAGGCTCTTTCTTAAGGAGGGAGTCGTCTGTCGAATGTTACAAGACCCAGCACTGGGGGAGGAGGTATGTCAAATAGTGGTGCCTGAAGATCAATCCCAAGCTCTGCTCCAAGCTTACCACAACCACCTGGGACATCAAGGACAGGAGAGGACGACCTCATTGGTGCGGAGACACTTTTACTGGTTGGGGATGGAGAAGGCAGTAAGGATGTTCATTTCACAGTGCCCACGCTGCATTCTCTTCAAGACTCGGAGAGAGGTACGAGCTCCACTGGCCCCCATTCAAGCTAAGGCCCCACTACATATGGTGGCGATGGACTACCTGACGTTAGGTCGGCCCACTGACCTCATCCAAAACATCCTCATAGTAACAGATCTCTTTACGAAGTATGCATGGGCCATTCCAACTAGAGATCAGACCGCAACCACCACCGCCAGTGCCCTGTGGAAGAATGTGTTCCAGCCCTTTGGATGTCCAGTAGTCCTTCACTCGGATCAGGGTCCAAACATTGAGTCCCGGGTCATCAGAGAGCCCAGCCAACTATACGGGTGTAAAAAGACCCACACCACGCCGTACCACCCCCAAGGGAACGGAGGGTGTGAACGATTCAATCAGACCCTGTTGGGTCTGTTAGGGACGCTGGAGGCGGAACAACAGGGTAATTGGATGGCAAGTCTCCCAGCCGTAATCCAGGCCTATAATAACAGCGTGCATAGCACTACTGGATATGCTCCGACGTACCTGATGTTCGGACGACACGTACGGTTACCCACGGATTTACTGTTGGGATCTAGCCCAGCAGAAGAGGGGACCAGCCTAACGGAATGGGTGAGCAACCACCACCAGCGCCTCCATCTTGCTTACGAGCAGGTTTCCTCCCGAATCGAACGAGCTACGCAGAAGAACAAAAGATTATACGATCGGACAGCTCGTGAGGCTCCCCTGCTGCCGGGAGAAAGGGTCCTGGTTAAAGACAGCCGGCGCCAGGGAAAGGGAAAGTTAAGTGACCGTTGGGAGCCCCGACCTTACGTGGTCCAACGACAACCCCGACCTGACCAGCCCGTGTACGTCCTTCGCCCTGAAGGGGGAATCGGCCCAGAACGGGTATTACATCGGAACCTGATCCGCCCTTGCCCTAACTACCCAAGGCCTGTAGACACCATCCTCCCCACCGACGAAAGAGCCCAACAAACCCCGATGATAGGTTGGGCAATGGTTCCAAGGGGACCGGCCATTGAACCTGAGCAAGCAAATTTCCCCTCGCCCCCAAGACGATCCCAGCGGGATAACCGAGGCCAGCCTCCGACACGGTACGGAGACTGGGTTGAGTCACCACGTTCTAGGGACTAGAACGGTTTGGTGGGGGGGTATGTCACGAGGTGACAATTTCCAACTTTCGGGACGGAACTAATGTTCGCCGCGATTGCCTCCCGCCGGACCAATAACAACGGGACACCGGGCTAGTTCCGGGTTAGCGGAAAATCCCCGCGAATGGGGTGATCAGCGGAAATCGCCGGCAGCTGTGCACAATGGGAGACGTTGCCCTTAGGGTAGGATAAAAGGAGAGAGGTTGGACAAAAGTGGTGTTGGTTGGGGGCTGTGAATCACGGAGGAAGTGTGAGCTTTGGAGAAGAGGAAGTGGGGCTGGCAAAACGGGCATGGCATTGTGAGTTTGGGAGAGGAGCATGCCGACTCAACCGGAAGGAGGAAATCGTTGGACAATAAGATCGTTTGTGAGAGACTGTGAGTAGGGCAATCGGTCTCATCCCCTCTCTCTTGTCTATGGGACTCCCTGACGTGAATGCCAGGTCAGAAAATGGACAACGGCCATTGATATATGTATTTCCCACTGAGTGTTGAATTGCAGTGATGAAGTGATGTGATGCACTGTGTTGTTGTGTGAAGTGTGAACTTAAACCCGCCGGATGTCTACTACTTACCTGAGTTTTTCTGTCATTTCTGAGGAAGAGGATTACGTACCTGTGTACTCACCTGTCTGCGTTGCAGTGAACTTTTCCCGTTACAAGCTCTGTGTCTGCCAGTCCTTCCAGAGGAATTCATACCTGAACACTCACCTGACTGCTTTGCAGTGAAGCCCTCCAGCCTGAACTTCTCCTGTTGCGAGCTCTGTGTCTGCCAGTCCTTCAAGAGGAATTCCCACCTGAACGCTCGTCTAACTGCTTTGCAACGAAGCCCTCCAGCCGTAAGTCCCCTGTCTGTCATTTCTGAGGAAGAGGATTACGTACCTGTGTACTCACCTGTCTGCGTTGCAGTGAACTTTTCCCGTTACAAGCTCTGTGTCTGCCAGTTCTTCAAGAGGAATTCATACCCGAATACTCACCTGACTGCGTTGCAGTGAAGCCCTCCAGCCTGAACTTCTCCTGTTGTGAGCTCTGTGTCTGCCAGTCCTTCAAGAGGAATTCATACCTGAACGCTCATCTAACTGCTTTGCAATGAACCACTCCAGCCGTAAGTCCCCTGTCTGTCATTTCTGAGGAAGAGGATTACGTACCTGTGTACTCACCTGTCTGCGTTGCAGTGAACTTTTCCCGTTACAAGCTCTGTGTCTGCCAACCCTTTAAAGAGGAACTCATACCTGGATACTCACCTGATTGCTAGGCAGCGAAGCGGGTCCGCAGGACGGAACGACCCTGTCTAGAAGACTCACCATTTTAGATCCCCCTTTCCATTTTTATAGTTAATAAAATATTGTTACTTGAAGCCTAGTCTGTCGTCCTTGCCGGGCCTCTGTCCGACTCCCCAAGGGTGGTACGGGTCTTGGGGGTGGGTGCAGCCAGATTGGCCTACCCCGTGACACACGCATGTGTTGTGGTGCTCACATGAACAGCATCGGCCAATGAGCCAGCGTTCTGAAGTAGAACCTGGAAACGCTTACTATGGAAGAGAAGAGATTGTTGAATAAAGTTGTTATTTTTGTTTGTTTTTTGAGCACAGAATGTATTCTCGTCGCTTCATAACATTAAGGCTGAACCACTGGAGTCACATGGACTATTTTAACCATCTATTTATGACGTTGTTGCGGAGGAGTCAGAGAGCTCTCGGATTTTATCAAAAATATCTTAATTCATGCTCTGAAGATGAACTAAGGTCTTACGGGTTTAGAACAATATGAGGGTGAATAAATAATCACAGAAGTTTTTGGTGAACTAAACTTTTAAACATTGTTCATTTACACATACAGCTAACTACTGATTTTTCCTTCCCGTTTCCTTTTTTCATTCCCGTTATAAGGGCTTATCCCATATAAATATTACATACTGTACCTATAACTGCTTTGCAGACCAACATCTCCCCAAAGGCCATCTTCTGGCCAGAGCCCTTCCAGCACAATTGCTGGGCCAGTGGGGTGGTCAGCATGCAGACCAGGATTTGTTTTGTGTTGGAGGTTGGGCTTTTGCCTCCAATTGTTGCCAGATACTTTGCCTAAATTAAAGCAATAAAACATTCACAAGACAGCTATAATGAAACTGTAATGAAAAAGTTCAAAACTTTATTCATTTACATGTATTTATTAATTTAGCAGGGTCTTTTTACCAAAAGCAACTTTTAAAGAGGTATTAAATACCAAATATTTAATGAAACCAAATGTAAAATTGCACTGTAGCAGGCCTCGAGGTTGTATAGTTAAATGGACACCCTCTGGCAGGTCTACATCCGTAGAGTTTTGCTTAGTCAGTGTCAATAACAACTGCTTGATTACGGCAACCTCTTCTTTAAGGTTTGTAAGCTGGCTTATTATGTGCCGTTCTGTTGAGAGAGAGAGAGAGAGAGAGAGAGAGAGAGAGAGAGAGAGAGACAGACAGACAGACAGACAGACAGAGGGATGGACAGACAAACAAGGAGAAAGTGAGACAGTTATTGTGCAACATAATTTGCATTCTTTTGCAACGAATACAACAATATATACTTTTCATGATACATACAAATCTGAAATCAGTGCTTACATGTAATTGGCTGCCTTCTTGAATGAGCTGGTAGTGCTTGTGTTCCTGGTGGTGCTTGTGTTCCTGGTGGTGCTGGTGGTGCTGCTGGTCCTGGTGGTGCTGGTGGTCCTGGTGGTGCTGATGGTCCTGGTGGTGCTGGTGGTCCTGGTGGTGCTGGTGGTCCTGGTGGGGCAGATGGTACTGGGGGAACTGACGGGGCAGGTGAAGATGGTTCAGATGGTGGGGACAGTGGGAATAGTGGGGATGATGGAACCGGTATAGAGCGTTTTTTTGGTGTAATGGTGTCTTTTTCAGAAGAGTTATAGTCAGGGTACCGTGAGTTTGGTCTGTTGTAAATAAAAATAAATAAAATACTACAATCAAAATTTCAGGTTACACTTTATTTCGATAGTCCACTTTAAACATTCTACTAACTATAAGTAACTTTGCAACTACATGTCAACTAACTGTCATTAGAGTATTAGTTGACTGTCAGTAGACTGGTAGGTTATGGTTAGGTGTTAGGGTTCGGGTTAGTAGAATAAGTTGAATTGTAGTTGCCAAGTTACTTATAGTCAGTAGAATGTCTGTTGGGGGACCAACAAAATAAAGTTTAAGTAAATATTAATCAGACAGTCAACAAATACTTTAATGACAGTTAGTTGACATGTAGTTGCAAAGTTACTTATAGTTAGTAGAATGTCTAAAGTGGACTATCAAAATAAAGTGTTACCAAATTTCATCATAATGAAATACCTTATTTATAATTTCACACTGTTCATAGCATAACTTTGTGTTTGCAATTAATGGTGCACTATGTAAATTTTAGTGCTCTAGCAGTTCATAAACAAAACTTGGAAAAACATTGTAGCTACTTCTCTCTACGTCTCAGTCATGCAGGTACTGCACTCGCTCTAAAATCAGAATATAAACACTTAGGCATACTGTAGTGATTAAGACTAAGACAAAACATGGTTTGGAAGATGGATTCATGATGTACTCTCTCAAATTTTGAGAGAAATCTGATGTTGAAATCTGAAATTTCCCACTCTACATTCCTATGGGAACTTACTCCTGAGAAAGTTTTATAATTATTGTGGAAAAAAAATGACACTCACTTCCTTTTCCGATTAAATTTTCCCAGCATGCTGTCATTTTCTGAGTTGAGACAGAAGGATGTCTCTGCCTTTTTAGCCTTCTGTCTTGCTTTCTCATAATCTGCTACAGAACAAGAAATATACACACAGTTTAATGACGGTGAAATGTGAACTGAACATATGTCAGCATATTTCTAAAAATTAAAACTTCTTAAGGTACCGTTAGATACACATGGTGAAACTAAATATTAAAAGCTTTTACCTAAGTTTGTTAGACTTTCAACAAATGGTCACAAGGTTCAAACAACACATCTATGAACATATGTCAGCATATTTCTAAAAATTAAAACTTCTTAAGGTACCGTTAGATACACATGGTGAAACTAAATATTAAAAGCTTTTACCTAAGTTTGTTAGACTTTCAACAAATGGTCACAAGGTTCAAACAACACATCTATGATTGATGCATTACAGTAAACAGCTGTCTGTGGATTCATTGACTTCTAAATAATATACACAAATGCTAGATCTAAAATCTAGCATCATTTTAGTTTTATTGACATAAACGCTGATTATTAACCTTTCTGGTTCATGCAAATCAAGCTTTCACATTTCAATTTGAATCAAACATATTTTGTTTTGCTCTATGCATGCAGATCAATGTGAGCAATATGAAATTAATGTATGACTTTGGAAGCCCTGGTTTACATTCTAATTCATATGGTTTACCTTTCATGTTTTAATGTACTTCTTTCTTTAAAATGCTGTTTATATAGACTTTCAATGGATTGACAAAAATATCAGGGAAGAGTTAAATATAACTTTATTCATGTAGAAGATGAATAAACTGGAATGTTTGGAATGACATAAGAGTAAAAAAAATCCCTTTAAAGGGACATAACATGAGAAAGCAAATTCTTTGATCTTTTAAAATGTAAGAGATCATTGTTGTATAAACAAATATTGTTTTAGACCTAAAACATTGCATAAATTTTTTTTCCAAAGGCACATTTTTCATAATCGTATTAAATCTGTCTCATCTTTTCATTTTTTGTTTTTACATTTATCAATAAATTCAGTTCAAATAATAAAACAATCTGTAAAATTAGCCATCAGCAAAAGCCATCTACAGCATCTGAGGTGATTTAGGCATATTTGCAAACTGATTAATGCAGTTGAAAAGTGGCATGCATTTACAATGCACATCATTTCTTACAATTTCATAAAATGTTAATGCTATAGAAATATGACGTTATAAAAAAAAAATCTCCAAAAGGTGGCGCTGTCTAATGAGTGACTCATTGAATCATCGTCACCAATTTCAGCAACGCAATACCTCACTGTAATGTTCGGAAACGCACGTGCAAGTGTTCTGCTGTGGCGTTATGTGGAACTATTTTCGCGGGACAATAAATGTAAGTCACTTAATTAAAATTTACTAATTGTTTGGCCTATTGAACAGCGTTTATTGCACATTTGCAGTCGTTCTGATATGCGTGTAAATAGAGCTATCAACAAAAGCCATCCACAGCATCTGTGGTGATTTAGGCGTATTTACAAACTTTATTAATTAATGTAGGTGAAAAGTAGCATGCATTGACAGTGCACTTACAATTTCATAATGTTGAACTAATATTATATATATATATATATATATCACAGGTCGTAACCATGTCTTGAACATTGGGGGGAACCATTTTTATTTTTTTATAAAGCATAAAGAAACAGAACAGTGAACGAAATTCTGGGTCTAATTCTAGTTGGGAAATAATCCTTTTGGGACTATTTGCAAACAATATGTGCATTCATTTGCATTAAATATATTATTAATCCTGAGATTCCTCACATTAGTGAATAAATACATAGATCTGCTGTAAACATATGAATTCCCCAGTGGTCTGGTGGTAGCGTCTTTGCAAACCATGTCAAAGGTTGCGAGTTCTAATCTACCCTCATGTAGTTTTTTTTTCTTCATTAAAATCAAATTTGTTCATCAATGATTGTATATTAAGAACATGTTTCAAGGACATGTTTGTGTGCATTTTGTTTTGTGATATTTTTACAAACTGATTAATGCAGACCTCTATTTGCTTTTAGAACTGGCTACGGACAGTATGCAAAAATCGGGGGCATTAATACTTATTTCTTACTATGCATGGATTTTAGCCAACCATAACATAATCAAATCACTGTTGACTGAAAATTTGTTTACTGTAATCAGGGGTTAAAGCAAAAAAAAAAAATCCTAATTTTTTTTTTAATATTATGCATCAGTGAATACACCTCAAATGCAAAATTTTCTAAACTACTTACTTGTTTTGTAGAGTGAGCGCACTTTGTATGTTTCCCAGTCAGCCCCTGGTTTTTCATGTTGCAGCTGAGCTCTTTTTATATAATTGGGAAATTTATAAGGAGGCCAATAGCAAGCATCCTCAGCAGCTATCCACCTACTGCTTACAACTTCCACCTCTCCGCGTCCCAAGAAATCCACAACATGGAAAACTGGTGAGTTCATCTTATGCATTAAAGAAAAGATAATACAGCATTAATTAGAATTGTTAATATTGTATTACACATACAAAGGTGAAAAAGTTGAATTACTTATGTTAAATACTAACTTTTTTTTTAAACCAGCGTAGTTTGCCATCTTGTGTGATTTATGTACAATTATATAGAATCTGTGTACATTATTGTCAATTAGGTGTCTCTTTGAATTGAAGATTTTTGTATAATTTTTTTTGACAGAATCACTTGAGGTCCAATGTGCAGTAGAACTGAATGATTTCATGTAGCACAAATTCACAAACGCAAACAACAAAAAAAGGATAAAAAACAAGCAGGCAGAGATACACTTAAAGTTGACTACAAGCTCTAATATAAATGCAGCAATGGGGTTGCTGCCCATCCCAATCCAAGTGGAAGCAAAACATATTTTGCCTTAATATCAGAGAGCTTGTACAGTTAGACCTCTGCAGCAAGCTCACAAGCTGTGAAGATGCCAATGTCTGGTAAATGAATTGGCTCTGTGTACAGTGGGGCCCGATCCAGAAACCTTCTAAGCAGAATTAAAGTTTCATCTGTGGTTGTATCAAACAAGATGTTCTCAACCAAGCCAAGTTGTCCATCAATCATCCTCACGCAGTTGTCTCCCATCCTACATTTTATTGTTGCATTTTCAAGTGTGACCCTTTTGTACTGCAGCCTTGATGCACCACCATCTGGCACTGTTGGTCCATTTGAGTGCTTTCCACTGAGTTTGGGTTTATCTGGCTGGTAAGGAGACTTGTTTTGTGTAGAGTGCCTCTCTACAACACAAGCTATTTTCTGGAGAATGTGTTGTGGCTTTCTGACCTTTCTTTTAAGGTGGCCCAGGAAGTTTTCAAAACAAAATGCAGACACACAGTCTAAGGGACCAAACCTTCTCACATCATCTGCCAGATGACACAGAGAGTGGACATAGTAGACCATCTCCTCAACCCCATACAAGGTCCTGAACTGTTCAAGGAAGTACCTAATCAGGTTATCTGCATAATCGCAGTAATGGGCACACAGGGTTGGAGAAAGCATCAGATAAATTCTCAAATACCTTACCTGATCTGTCTCAGCTGCTCAGTGAACCCAAACAAACAGATGAACTAGAGGAAATGACTAGCAGTATGAGCACCATTTTCTCTAGTACATTAGAAATTGTAGCACCAATTAGATTAAAAAAGGTTAAAGAGAAAACTAAAGCACCATGGTACAACAGTGCTACACATGTTATCAAGAGAGAAATTCGTAACTTAGAGCGTAAATGGAAACAAACTAATTTAGAGGTCTTTAGAATCGCATGGAAAGATAGTATGTCACGTTATAAAAAGGCCCTAAAAGCAGCCAGGGCTGAGCATCTCCGCAAACTAATAGAAAATAACCAAAATAATCCAAGGTTTTTATTTAACACTGTGGCTAGACTAACAAATAAACAAGCATCACCTGAACAAAATATTCCGTTACAGTTTAGTAGTAATGATTTTATGAACTTCTTCGCTGACAAAATAGAAAGCATCAGAAACAAAATTGTAAATGTACAATCTTTAATGATGTCTTATGATTCAACCGCAATTATCGCCAAGAACTACTACACCGCTTTACAACCATAGGACAGGAAGAGCTAAATAAACTTATCATTGCATCTAAACCAACAACATGTTTATTAGATCCAATACCAACTAAACTACTGAAAGAGTTGTTACCTGTAGTGGAAGAGCCTCTTCTCAATATTATTAACTCGTCTTTAACTTTAGATCATGTTCCAAGAATTTTCAAGTTGGCAGTCATAAAACCTCTCATTAAGAAGCCACAATTAGATCATAATAACCTAGCAAATTACAGACCAATTTCAAATCTTCCATTCATGTCTAAAATACTAGAAAAAGTTGTGTGCGCTCAATTGTGCTCTTTCTTACAAGAAAATGATATCTATGAAAAATTTCAATCAGGATTCAGGCCGCATCATAGCACAGAAACCGCGTTTGTTAAAATCACAAATGATTTACTTCTAGCTTCTGACCAAGGCTGTATCTCAATACTAGTTCTACTCGATCTTAGTGCTGCGTTCGATACTATAGATCATAAAATACTATTAGATCGACTTCAAAATTACACTGGTGTTCAGGGACAGGCATTAAACTGGTTTAGATCATATTTATCAGAACGCTACCATTTTGTCTATCTAAATGGGGAAAAATCAAAGATAACATCAGTAGACTATGGGGTGCCGCAAGGATCCGTGCTAGGCCCTCTGCTATTCTCTATATATATGCTGCCACTTGGTAATATTATAAGAAAACATGGAATTAATTTCCACTGTTATGCTGATGACACTCAATTATATATTTCATCACGACCAGATGAAAACGCTAAATTATCTAAACTGACAGTGTGTGTTGATGATATTAAACACTGGATGACGTGTAATTTTCTGCTATTGAATTCAGATAAAACGGAGATATTACTTATTGGTCCAAAAAACTGCCCACAAAACCTCTCACAATACAACTTTAACTTAGTAGGATGTCCTGTCACTTTATCCGATACAGTAAAAGACCTGGGTGTTATATTAGACCGCAACTTGTCTTTCGAAAATCATATTTCATGTTACAAGAACGGCATTTTTCCACCTTATAAACATTGCTAAGCTACGTAACATGCTATCTATCTCTGATGCAGAAAAGTTAGTTCATGCATTCATGACCTCGAGACTAGATTACTGTAATGCTTTATTAGCTGGTTGTCCTGCATCATCAATAAACAAGCTACAGTTAGTCCAAAACGCAGCTGCTAGAGTTCTTACTAGGTCAAGAAAATATGATCATATAACACCAATTTTATCATCTCTACACTGGTTACCTATTAAGTTCCGTATCAATTACAAAGTATTGCTACTGACCTATAAAGCCCTAAATGGTTTAGCTCCAGTGTATTTAACGGATCTTTTATCGCCCTACAATCCATCGCGCTCTTTAAGATCACTAAACTCGAGGCTTCTGGTCATTCCTAGGATATCTAAGTCCACTAAAGGAGGGAGGGCATTTTCACATTTAGCTCCTAAACTCTGGAATAGTCTTCCTGATATTGTTCGAGGTTCCGACTCTCTGTCCCAGTTTAAAACTAGATTAAAGACGCATCTCTTTAGCCAAGCATTCACATTATAAATACGTTTTATACTACAGTTAAATCGCACCAACAGCATTAATATTCTGAACAGCAGCTATGCTAATTATTTCCCATCTGCTTTTCTGTTATTATCTCGGGACACTAGTCCCGAGGTAACTAGTTCATCAGCTCCAGTTTGTATCCAGCCTCTCATGGAGACTTCAGATGCCCCTGTGATGAGACGACTCGACGCCTGTGAAGAGACGACTCAACGCCAGCGTTATGGCCTAAAATAATACATGATTGATTAACTTATCCTAACATTTTTCTTTAACATTCTCTTTCTAACATTTTTCAATGTACATTTATGAAATGCACTTTCTGTGAAGCTGCTTTGAAACAATGTGTATTGTGAAAAGCGCTATACAAATAAATTTGAATTTAATTGAATAAATGCCGATGGACAGTGAAAGGAAGTTGTTGTAAAGTGGAGTTGGGAGAACATCTTTCAGGACTACTGGACCAGTGTACAGGAGAAACTGCCTAAACTCTGTAGCTTTCCAGCGATCCAATTCTGAGAGTGACCTTGGCTTTCGCGCAAACTCAGAAGGTATATACTTTGATATTCCTACAAGTTTTTCTGAGATGGTTTTGATCTTGTGGGAGCTCTGTCTGTATTTTAGGTCACCTTTGGTCCAAAAATTGAGCATCTTCCGTGTCACACCAAGACAAACAACATGCATATAGTCCAGCATGAATTGTGTGACCATTCCCAAACGTAATGTGCTGAGTATTCAGTGACCCCTGTTATGATTTTCATCACGCAGTTCAGCAAATGACTCATCTGTTCTCTGGGTGGCATGTGTTTCGGGAAACGTCATTTTTTGTCTCACATAGGATCCCTCCTGTGTGCAGCGATCACAACCACTATAGCCTCCATGCCCCTTTGTTTGTTTTACGAATGATCGTGCTGGAGCATCGCAAATAAAGCAGTCCAGGGACAGATGAAACATCCTATCATCAACAGTGAAACCTTGTTCTAGGGTGGAAACCTCCTCGACAAAGTCTTGAAGATATTGGTTAGGATTGTGTGGTTTGCTTTTCCCGCAAAAGACACCTTTAACAAATGGATCCCTTTCAAAAGGAAATTTTCCTAAAATTGGCCAAAGCTGCTTCTGAGAGCTTTTGAACAATGGCAGTCCATCTACGTTCACCTGCATTTTGATAAGGTCAGTTTGTGACAGCAGTCCATCTCTGTTTTGGAGCAGATGTTCCAATATTCCAAAATGGACATACTCCCCACCATCAATTTTTTTCACCATATGTGAATGCGATGTTTTCATCAAAGTTCTTATACTTTTTGGAAGTGTTGGGATGTGTTTATTTAAAATTTTAAGCAGGCTATCGGCTGCATTTTGAGTCACGCCAGACTCTACAACCCACTGACACAGTTCATCTGGCAAGTCATCAAAGTTGTCATGTGTGTCACTGAAAAAATCTTCTTCCTAACTGAAGTTGCTGAGACAGTCAGTGAATCTGTCATTGTCATCAATGTAACTGTCATTGTCAAGGTCCATGTTGTCTGTGTTGTTCTCATAGGTCATGTCTTCATCATGTGATGTTTCATAATTTGCTAGAAGAGATTCCTTGGGACTAGCCACTTAGGTGTCACTGTCATTTTTTTGTGGAGTATGGAGCTCATGAAGTATGTTCTGGACACGCCTCCATTTGGTAACAGAACTCACACCTCCAAATTGTGCCATGTTTCTACAAGAATTGAAGCACAAACATTTACATAAAACGCTTATTTAAGGCTCGACATTAAGCTTGTTTACGTGCTTGTCCTTCGGACAAGTAAAACATTTTTTTTTTGAGTGTTGTAAATAAAATGTATTCTGAAGCAATATTCTCACCAATGTTCAATCAGCTATGGCATATTTAAATCTGCATATTTGTGATATGTTTACCTTATATAAAGGGCATTTTCCCCCTAATCTTATTAAATATAGGCTATGCTTCAGCTTTGCTTTTATATTCTTAAATTTGAAAGACACTATAGGGCTGTTACCAATCAAATTAAATAATTTACACTGAAAAATTACAACTGCATTAAATAATGTTATGAGATTGTTTTAAATATTTTTGAATATACAAATAAGAAAAGTTGGAAATAATGTTTAAACATGAAACTAAACTGCCAGTAGGTGGCGGCAGGAGACCGTCTAAATGAGTGAGTCATTGAGTCGATTTGTTCAAACGGATGATTCATTCAAGAATGAGGCTGTCGTTTACGAATAGGTAATTGAATCTTTGATTTAACCGATTAATTCATCTATGGCCACTTTACCCACATATTGCATATAATAAAAATGGTAATAAAATTGGTTTAAAAATCCTTAAACCTAAAAATGTATTGATGAAAGAAAAATAATCCCATTGTTTCTTATGCTCTAAATAATGTAAAAATTAAATTAAAGGGAAAAATCTGGTTCCCAGGAGGATATACAAGTTGCAAATTAGTCTTGCCACAAATCACAGATATTATCATTTTCATACCGGTTTCATCTTTAAGAACGGTTCTCGGACGACAGGTGGTGCTGTGCAACGTAGCCTGCAACGGTTACGGAAGCTTTCATATCGTTAATTTACAGCGTGCTAAATATAACCGATGGTAGAAAAGGATCTCTGGGGCCGTTAATTTTTACATATACAGAAGATAAATATATAATAAAAGACTTTACAAGAGATATGCACAATTCGCCAGGATATCGGACACGAGGACAACCTCGAACTTCATTTGCCATAAGCAAAAACCTCAAGTAAAGGTACATAAGCTTTTCGTGGCTAGAAACTAATATCTAGAGAGGGTCATGTGCAAAACACCATTCTACTTTATAAAATGATTTTCAATGTAACGTTTGTTAGCCTGTTAATATGCAGTTCGTATGGTGATGACTGTTAGCCTGTTAATATGCAGTTCATATGGTGATGACTGTTAGCCTGTTAATATGCAGTTCGTATGGTGATGACTGTTAGCCTGTTAATATGCAGTTCGTATGGTGATGACTGTTAGCCTGTTAATATGCAGTTTGTATGGTGATGACTGTTAGCCTGTTAATATGCAGTTCGTATGGTGATGACTGTTAGCCTGTTAATATGCAGTTCGTATGGTGATGACAGAGAACAGTTAGGCTAACGTTAAAGCCTACTGTAAAAAAAAAATGTTATATTTTTTTCAAAACGATGTGATGCAAGTATTATGGCGTCTTATACGTTTCATTCATACTCGAAGCCACAGAAAGACCATGAACATTGTAAGCCTAAAAGTGGAAATCCCCATATTTGGATAAATGCTCACTTATCTGATAAAACTATAGGGACAATTATAAACAGATGATTGCGACATATGGTTTATTTGTGTTCTTCAAGCCATCGCTGTTTTTTTCTTAAGGATAAGTTATATTTTGGCCTATACTGCAAACTGCAATGTAGCCTAATATTGACAGACATCACTAAAATATGTTCTGCTTTATTGTACTATTGGAAGGCACATTTCACACAGATCACAGTCTACAGCTAACATGCTAGCCATATACATATGCGTCCGGTTTTTAAAAGTTTTTTCTACTTTACTCGATTAGATTTGTCATTTGTTCTTTCAAAATGCAGTACTTTTGATATCAAATGTTCCTTGTTGCAATGTATATATCATAGAAAAAAATATGTTTATTATTTCTCTTGATATTGCAATATAAGACATTTCTCAGTAGTGGTGCAACGGATCACAAAACTCACGGTTCGGATCGAACTACGGATCATAAGTCACGGATCGGATCATTTTTCGGATCAGAATAAAAGGGGGAGGAGACTATTTTTATTTGCTTTCCATTTATTACATGAAAACTTTTGGTGTTGACATAACCTAGGCTATATGGTTTATAGGTTAACAAGAAACTTTTGGTGTTAACAAAAATAAAATAAATATATAACCATCTGAATAAATCAAATTTGACTAAAAACAACCTGAGATGTGAAAATGGGCCTGAGCTGCTTCTTCTTTTGTTTTTTGTTTTTTAGAGATTATGATGTCAACATTCTCAGGGGAGAGAGTAGACCTCTCACACTTGTCAGCATTGCAATTATCTTTGTAGGCCTATACACTATTTTATAGATATAATGTTTAAACGCACTACACTTAAACAACGTTTTATTGAATTCATTACTTTGTATTTATATAGCCTAATACCTACTTTAGATGTATATATTACGTTGCTCATGCAAATTGCAAAAGAGACAATAGACTATGTTAAAATAACAAACATTTTAAATTAACTTACGCTTTTCTTTCGTTTTTAAATCTTTTTACAAGAAATCCTGCAGGTCATAAAGAACTATGTTTTTCCACCTCCAAGAAAGGACAGGTGCTCTCCATTATTTCTCTTTGTTTACTTAATGGCCGTTTTCCTTGCTTTACTCGAGGCAAAAAGCCATGTGATGACTTTGAAACCGAGTGGACTTTACATTATATGCATCTGTGGTGGAATTACTAGATTTTCGCATCGATACATGTTTGTTTTAATGCGGATGCGCTGTCACTTTAATTCAGCGCCACCACATAAAAAAATAGACTGTGCGGAAACGATCGCAGCACAGCTGTTGTATGGCCACACGCTCCTGGAACACACTGACGGACAGAAGCCGCGTGTGAAAGCTGTATCCGTTAACAAGGGTGAAAAAATATGCACCGCATACGCACTGCAAACTGAGTGTGAAACGGGCGTCAGCAGGTGCCATTCTCGATGTATGCGCCACTTATACGGCTTTCTCGTGCCACAGTGCCTACGTACTGTTAGAGTTTTGTTCCCCACCCTTATTCCGTCATCATTATATTTTACGGGGAAGCCAAAATGCTCCCATACACGGGATTTGAATGATGCGGGAGGCTTTTCAAGTTCTTCTACTTCTCCGCTAGCCACTGCTGACTGATTAACACGCCCTGTTCACGTGAACACATGTGTTTCTCTGAAACTCCGCATCGAGTTTAAAGGAACGAGATCACTTAAAAGCAATATTGGCAGAAAAACTGTCTTTTAGTCTGCGATCGCTAAACAATTCAGATTAATCCACAAGTTTAAAAAAATGCACAATAAATCCACGGGTCACGTGCGTGCCGAACCGTCGGTCGTGATCCGTACAACTGCGATCCGTTACACCCCTATTTCTCAGACAGTAGATATGGATATTTTAGATGAATTTAAGGAGTGTTGGTCTGGTCTTGACTCGGTCTCGTCCTGCCTTGGTCTTGTCTTGGTCTCAACCCCACAATGTTTTGGTCTCGGCACACGCTGGTCTTGGTCTCGGTTTAGGTGGTCTTGACTACAACACTACTCCATAGATCATGGGTCTTCAACCGGGGGTCCGCGACCCCTAAGGGGTTCGCAGCGGCACTGCAGGGGGTCCGCCAAGTAATGTTTGATCAAATATTTTTTGATTAAAAAAAAATTATAAAGAAAACAGAAAAAACATCACAAGGTTAAATTCAATTACAAGCACCCTGAAACAAAAGCAGAGCACCCTCCGTTGATACTGTAATAATATAATAAAATATTATTAGAGAAACAGATTTGGCAAACATTGCGTTTGAATTTGCGCTCTGGAGAACGTGAAACATTCCTTTTTTATTCAGTGCTGAATTCTGCTCGACCTTTGACTTGATCCTTAGCAGGAACCGACTTTTTTTGTGCTCTAGGACTTGAGACTCAATTCGAGCCTTGATAGTAAGGACTTTGTTTTTAGACTTTAACATGCTAACTTGCTCCCATCTCTGCCGGTATTGTCCCTCATAATCAGTATAACCAATATTGTATTGTGGCAAGGCTATTGCAAATATTGAAGGGTGTCCTAAGATCCTAAGTGTGTATGACATTCTTCTTTCAGACGAATAAAATCAGAGTTATTTAACCCTCTGGGGTTCTTCATTTATGGGTCACACTCAGGACCTTCGGGTCAAAAATGACCCTCATAGGAAATGAATGGGAAATTAGTTTTTTTGTGCATGCAATCTACAAATCAGCCAGGATGCAGAAAAAAAGGACTCAACAGTGAAGGGGTGAATCTCTAAAACATCAAGAGTGCAAAACAGACAACAACAAAAAAACTCACACACACACAAATTAACGCGTGCCATTCCAAAAGCTAATTGTGTTTTTGTGTGTGTGTGTGTGTGTGTGTGTGAGTTTTTTTGTCTGGTTTGCACTCTTGATGTTTCAGAGATTCACCCCTTCACTGTTGAGTCCTATTTTTCTGCATCCTGACTGATTTGTAGATTGCATGCACAAAAAAACTCTGTATTTTCATATTTTTGCCAATTTCCCATTCATTTCCTATCAGGGTCATTTTTAGGGTTGGGGAATCGTGAGAAATTTTCCGGTTCCGGTTCTGGTTCCGCCTAACGATTCCGGTTCCATTAAAATTATTAAACAAATAGTGGTAAAGGAAAAAGGCACAATACGCAACTCAAACAATCCATTTTGTGTTTATTACTTGCTCTAAAATTAATTTACAGGTTGGCAACGTCAAAAAAGTCCTGTACTGTACATATATTACAGTATTAATTAAGCCATTCTTGCAACACATTTTTTTTCAAATGAACACCTCTGAAATTGTCTTATTACATTGTATCTCTCTGTCTCTGAATAAAACCAAGTTATAAATTATATTTATTAGTTATATTTATGAATTAGTTGTATATTAATTCAATAGTAATTCAGTTATTCAGTGAACTTGTAAATAATAAATTGCAATTCAGCATTACAAAGGTAATTGTGCCTAAACGCTTACCTAAACCATGGTGACTCAACAGTTGACATACATACATACATATATATATATATATATATATATATATATATATATATATATATATATATATATATATATATATATATATATATATATATATATATATATATATATATATAGGCCTTTCACTATAAATCTGGTATAAGCCCTGTGGCACTCTGTGCTGTAGCAAATGTTTTGTCAAATTGCTAGTGCAGCCTCCTTTGCATGTTATTAACTTTTCACATGTGTTACATTTTGCTTCATTATCATTCATTCTTTGGAAATGAATCCATACATGTGACTTTCTCTTCGCCATGCTGGTGGTCAACGAGAAAATATCTGACGCAAAACCGTAAATGTGTAGCGCGAGGGCTTTCAGTGCTGAACTGCGTTGTACTCCTGGAAGCGGCAGGCAATGTAATTAATATTCATGATGAGGTGAGCCAGGGTTGCCAGGTTTTCACAACAAAACCCACACAATTGCTACTCAAAACTAGCCCAATCACGTTTCAGGGGGGCTTCTCCGGTAAAATTCGCATTTCGGGGCTAAATATCACATAATTGGGGTCGCTTCAACCCGCGGACATGAAACACAGCCCGCGGCAACAGTGTTTAAGTAGCCCAATTCCGCGGGAAAACCACGGACTTGGCAACACTGGCTATCACTCGCTATTAAAGGATACGCTTCCAGCGCTTCGCACACACATTGCACCAGAACCGTTTTCGGAACCGAAACTTAGGAATTTCGCACGGTTGTGGTATTTTTCAAAAATCAGTTTCGGTTCTGCATAAGAACCGGTTCTCGGTTCCCAACCCTAGTCATTTTTGACCCGAAGGTCCTGAGTGTGGCTATTTTTTTACGACCACTTAGACTTTTCAAATCCTGTCCCCAATTTTTTTGGGTGTTTATAATATATACCAAGTACCAATAAAGTCACCAAGTTTCGAACCATTCCGATGAAGCTACGATTTTGAACATTTATTTAAAAAAAAAAAATTTGGGTCAGAAATGACCGAAGAGCCCCAGAGGGTTAATAAAGTCCTGGCTCGTCCAAGCATTATAATGGCATTGACTTGATGGGTCGTATTTGAAGTCCATAAAAGTGCATCTATCCATCACATAACTGTTCCACACGGCTGGAAGCTAGTTATTTTAGTCTATAAAGTTTGAAATATGTATATTTTTCTTACACAAATGCGCCACTTCACTTAAGAAGGCCCCTGGAGCCATGTGCAGCAGTTATATGATGGATAGATGAACTTTTATGGACTTCAAATACGACCCATCAAGTCAATACCATTATAAAGCTTGGACGAGCCAGGACTTTATTAATATAACGATTGTATTCGTCTGAAAGAAGAATGTCATCCACACCTAGGATGACTTGAAGGTGAGTAAATCATGGGGTCATTTTCATTTTTGGGTGAACTATCCCTTTAAAAATCAGTACAGGGATAATGCACTTAAGAATGATTGATAATGTACAATAGTAATGCACTTAATGTTATTCTGCAATAACATTTGTCCTTCATGAGCTCCTAACTGGGAAATTGCCATGATCACTAAAGCAATAAGATAGGATTCTGAAGTTAGGATTTTTCTGTAATATGCCACTAAGTCTGTGTTTTGCATTACTTATGAAATATAGATAGTACAATAAAAAATAAATTAAAAAAAACTTGCTCTTTCGCCAATATGAGCCAAAAAAAAACCCTCAAGCAGAGCCTGAAAAAAGAAAAAAAAAGTATATAATACAGTTACATGCAACTCAAAAAAACAAGTTATTTACATTAAGACAAACTAAATACCAATATCATTAATCAATAACAACTCCACATATAAAATAACTATCCCTTTAATATAATGTAAGATATTACTTGCTGCATGACAGATTTTCAATGATATGCAATTCACTGAGATGAATTGCATATCATTGAAAAAAATAACACAGCAACAGTGAAGATGCAATAATTGTAGATGACTCTTTGGCTCAGTTTCATAGACAGGGCTTAGATTAAGCCTTATTCAATTTTAATTGTATTTAGCAGCATGTTTGTTCATTAATGATCATTAAGAACACAGCAAATTACTGATGATGATGAAAGATTGTTTTTAGAAAATAAATCTGTTTAATTTAAAGGGTTAGTTCACCCAAAAATGAAAATTCTGTCATTAATTACTTACCCTCATGTCGTTCGACACCTGTAAGACCTCCGTTCATCTTCAGACACAAATGAAGATATTTTAGTTGAAATCTGATGACTCAAGGCCTCCATTGGCACAATGGCACTTTACACTCTCAAGACCTAAAAGGTACTAAAGACGTCGTTACAAAGTCCATCTCACTACAGTGGTTCTAAAATAACTTTGAATCGACGAGAATAGTTTTTGTGAGCAACTTACATAGTGATGACGATTTCAAAACAAGGCATCATGAAGCTTCGAAGCGTTATGAATCAGAGAGTCGAATCAGCGGTTTGAATCGCCAAATTTCAGCAGTTTGGCGGTTTGACACGCGATCCGAATCATGATTCGACTCACTGATTCATAACATGTCGAAGCTTCATGATGCCTTGTTTTGAATTCGTCATCACTATATAAGTCGTTATTTAGGGTTTTTTTGCGCACAAAAACTATTCTCGCCGATTCATAAAGTTATTTTAGAACCACTGTAGTGAGATGGACTTTGTAACGACGTCTTTAGTACCTTTTAAGGGACTTGAGAGTGAACCGTGCATTGTGCCAATGGAGGCCTTTCTGAGCCATCAGATTTCAACTAAAATATCTTAATTTCTGTTCCGAAGATGAAAGGAGGTCTTACGGGTGTCCAACGACATGAGGGTAAGTAATTAATGACAGAATTTTCATTTTGGGGTGAACTAACCCTTTAAGGTATTACTGATGACTTGCTGTAGACTGTAGATTGATCTACATGCAAATACTAGGAAAGTAAAGTATCTGACAAATAGTCAAAAAATATACTCACAACAAGTTAAGATGATCAGTGCTTTGGCTCTCAAAAGAGCCGTTGAGGTGTATTTAGCAGCTGCTGACACAGAAACAAAGGGTAAAGACAAAAAAAAATAACATAAGTAGACGGCATACCGTATGAATTTACATGTTTGTTCATTAATGATCATTATGAACACAGCAAATTACTGATGATGATGAAAGATTGTTTTTAGAAGATAAATCTGTTTAATTTAAGGTATTACTGATGACTTGCTGTAGACTGTAGATTGATCTACATGCAAATACTAGGAAAGTAAAGTATCTGACAAATAGTCAAAAAATATACTCACGACAAGCTAAAGATGATCAGTGCTTTGGCTCTCAAAAGAGCCGCCCTCATCTCATACATGTACATTAGCCTTTCTGTCGTTCTCTTTCAGTGTAGCTAGGTTACGTGGGAGAGACGGAGCTCACACGCTTGAACTTGAACTTGAGTTCACGGCACGCGCTTTAGCTCACGCTTTCGCAGTCAAATCAGAGCAGCATGCCAAATTCCCTTCAGAGTGAAAATATTGTTATTGATAATTGTAAAAGTAACCATTTTAACTAACGTTACATGGACGGGCATTAAACCAAAGTTTTCTTAATTTGAACAGATATTAGTGCAAATGACGTCACATAGATATAACGACATTAACGGTTATTCACGGGGCTGAAGTGTAGCCAAAACCAGTGTTTTTTGTGAACATTTGAGGTAAAATGAAGGCTAGTCCTTCATAATTTATTGGGTTTTATAGCCCATGTAAAAAAAGGCTGTTTTGTGTGGTTGAAACACGAAAGAAGAAAAACGTAGAAAAACGAACTGTTCCCTCACACCGCTTACTTTTTTAGTAATTCAAGATTTGATCTGTTTTGTACTTTAAATTGTCATTTTGTATAACTCCAATACAGTTTTAAATGTAATTTAAATAAAATAGTTTAAAAAGTTACTTTACCTCAGGAAACCTCAGTCAGGCGATGAGCAATGAGCGATGTCTTCACTGACGGGCGATGTCATCAGGCTGTGCGTGAGATTGCCGCAGACCCCAGCTTTTATACCTGCTGTTCTTTCGCTGACTTCGCACGTGAGGTGTAAAGTTGCAAAGTATATTTTTTATTAATTTTTATTAATTTAATTTAAAAAAATCCAAGTCATATTTGTCATGATAGCCTACCTGGCGTAATTAAAAAATAAAATAAAGAACAGCGTAATAATTTATTCTTTAAGGCGAGACACGGCAGGTGAAAACATCGTTTTTTTCATGCAGTGGTCAATTTTGAGATTTTGGGCCAGTTTGCTCCCTTAACATGTAAGCTTTCATGTAAAAAAAAAAAAGTTTTTACGTTATTTAATTAAACAACATTTATTAAATGTATTTGTAAAGTGTATTAAAGTAGCCTATATTATTTGTTAATAGAGTTAATTTAGTAAATTATTTATTGAATTATGCAACTTTATAAATGTCATCACTGTCGCTTCTGATCAAATTAATGCATCCTTGATGAATACAAATATTAATTGCTGTTTTTTTTTTATCTTGCCACAAATGTTTGGGATGCACCGAATGTTCAGGAACCGAAATTATTCGGCCGAAAATAGCAAAAAATTGCACTCTTGGTGTTCCGCCGTAAAAATGGAAAAGACAGAAGAATAAATTTAACCGAACAATGACGTTTTTGATGACGCGATCAAATATAGCAATCAGCGTGTGTGAGAGAGAGGCACACACGCTTCTAAATGCAGCGAACATGTCGGGAGTGTAAAAGCATTAAAGTGTCTGAGATAGACGCAGAAATGGCCGTTTGCAGACACTGTCTAAGCACCCTCAAATGCAAGCAAGAGCTCAGTTGATACTGTAATAGGTAATATATTGGTAAATGCTCCAGTGCTTATTTGTGCCTATAGAACATCATCCATTACAACGTGTTTCGGCAGCAGCTCGTAAAACCTCTCATGAACAAACAAACAAAGTGTAGACACGAATCGATATTTATGTTGTATTGTTAGCAGCTTCATTGAACTTTCTACTTTATTGTGATGAACTGACATAGCAACAGCGTTTAGTGATCGTAAATGGAGCGGTCTTGGCTCGTTTTCGAGTCTACAGTCTAACAGTCTATATAATCCATTGAATAAAACTATTGTTTTTCATGTTGCAAAAATTATCAATGGCCAATTGCACGCTGCAAAGTATCCGAAGTGACATAGTGAAATAGTAACGCATTAAAGCAATGTAAGGGCAGACTAATGTCTAACTGTCTCACTATACACTCACTGCTGTGGTGGAGCCATTGCTTAGCATCTGCACTTTAATAGAGCACCCTCAGTGATTTCAGAAGCACACTCTGTGATTTGATTATGATACCTTTAGGCATAATAGGTCAAAGACAAGATGGCATAAGATGGCGAAAAATGTTTTTTTATATTTATTTATATATATTTATGTTATATTTGTTTGGTATTCGGCTTTGGCCAAGTGTTTTATTATTATTCGGCTTCGCCCAAGAATTTTCATTTCGGTGCATCCCTATTTTATCATTGTTTCCACAGAAATATGAAGCAGCACAACAATTTTCATCATTGATCATATCATAGCAACAAATGTTTCTTGAGCAGCAAATCATCATATCAGAATGATTTCTAAAGGATCATGTGACACTGAAGACTGGAGTAATGATGCTGAAAATCCATCACAGGATTAAACTACATTTTAAAATATATCCTGCTACGTAATAGCCTATATAGCAATCTTATATTTATAATTGTACATTTTAAATACATATACAATAAATAATATTAATAATAATACTAATAATAATTAATATAATAATAATTATCATTATATTAATTATTATTATTATTATTATTATTAATATATTATTATTTCACTTGCACAATAGTATCTTAACACTGAGACAATAAAGTACATTTCAGCAGCATTTATTGTTTACTGAAGGGTAATGTCCTGGTGGAAGCTTTTAAATAAAGCCATATAATATTTTGTGTTTTGCCGAAGAGCTGTGTCCTGCATGGACTAACCAACCCTCTGTGGTGTGTTTTTTCCCGGACAAGCTCACAGTGGGTTGGCCCATGGAAAACCCTCATGGGGGCCTAAAAGAGCAAAATCACATGGGGCCCACAAGGGTTAACCAACACGGGGCCTGTTTGGGTTTTCTGTGGGCAAGCCCATAGTAGTTTGGCCCACAGAAAAGCCTCATGGGGGCCCAAAAGGGCAAAACCACTTGGGCCCGCAAGGGTTAACCCACACGGGGCCTGTCTGGGTTTTCTGTGGGCAAACCCACAGTGAGTTTGCCCACAGAAAACCCTCATGGGGGCCCAAACGGACAAATCCACTATGGGCCCCGCAAGGGCTAACCCACTGGGGGCCCGTGTGGGTTTTCTGTGGGCAAGCCCACAGTGGGGTGCCCACACTAAACCATCATTGGGGCCCAAATGGGCAAATCCACTATGGGCCCCGCAAGGGCTAACCCACTGGGGGCCCATGTGGGTTTTCTGTGGGCAAGCCCACAGTGGGTTGTCCACATTAACCCTCATTGGGGCCCAAGCGGGCAGAACCGCTTTGGGCCCCACATGGGCTAACCCACTGGGGGCCCGTGTGGGTTTTCTGTGGGCAAGCCCACAGTGGGTTGCCCACATTAACCCTCATTGGGGCCCCAGCGGGCAGAACCGCTTTGGGCCCCACATGGGCTAACCCACTGGGGGCCCGTGTGGGTTTTCTGTGGGCAAGCCCACAGTGGGTTGCCCACATTAACCCTCATTGGGGCCCAAGTGGGCAGAACCGCTTTGGGCCCCACATGGGCTAACTCACTGGGGGCCCGTGGGGGTTTTCTGTGGGCACGCCCAACTGTGGGCTTGCCCACAGTAATCCCACATGGGGCCCCAAAGGGTTTGCCCTTGCCCACACTGTCCCACAGAAAACCCACACTTGCCCACAGTGAGCCCACACTGGCGTGTTTGCTGGGTCTTTTCTCGACCACACATCCCAAAGACTCTTTGTAACCCAACACAAAGACGTCTCTGTAACAAACACGAGGACTAAAACTAAACTCTGAATCAATAGCATGAACTAATCCAAAATCGGGATTTGGATTAAGTATATGTATTATGGACGATGACGTTTCTCAGGGTCAAACCTTCTATTGCCACGATTTGCATGTTGTCTTTTAAATATATATTTAATCTCTTAACCGGATTGAGGACGCATTCGCCCTCAAGCTTTATTTGTTTAAATTAGCTCAAATGACTGTCAGATGTAAGTAATTACCATGACAATCTATACATCATTTAAAAGATCTAAGAGTCAAGCTTCCATTTTTTACCTCTGTTTTATTCTCAAAGTCTTATAGTGACAGTAATTTGTTAATATGTGTCAGGAGTTATGAATATGAAAACCGTGTCGGTACCGTTTGATTGTAATATGAGCTCAGCTTATCTCATCCATAAAAAAAACTCTATTCTCCTCACAAAGACTCGCGACAAATCAACATCCCTCAGGGCTTTTAGTTCAAAAGTGTGCAGATGAGGAGAAATATTGATAGATTCTCATATGTCTGTGTCAAATTTCTAAACAGAGGAGTATTTTTTATTCAATACTTCCTCAAAATGCGCAGATGTAGCCTATTCATGAGCGACGGAGTCTCTTATGTGTTGTTTTCAATTCATACTGGCAGCCGGAGGGCGCTCTGTGCACATGTAGTCCATATATGGTACACACAGACGAAGAAGAACCATGTGCCATAATAGAAGTCCATAATAAAAGCTTCCTGAGATCGCGAAACATGCAAATAGAGACATTTGAAGATACTAAACACACAATCGCGATGATGTATGGTTTGTCTGTGTTCTTTAATACCATGTTGGGTGTATTCATAATAGATTATATTTATAATGCAATGCTATTTGACATAGCTTTTATCAATATGCAGAATATTGTAAAATTATATCTTTTCCTGTCTGATTTTTTGATCCGAAGCCAAATGAGACCACAGAAGGTTATTTAAAACATCCCACCTGTGATATAAAGTAATGTCCCCCGCACTTTTAATAAAATGTACATTCGTCCCCCGCACTTTTCCCGGGTTGCACCGGTCCTAGTCGACCCGCTCCGGGCGGGATTCGAACCGGCGTCTAGTCGCACCGCTCTTACTGGCCTACTTCTGTTACACAAGCAAGTTCGTTTACGTAGAAGCCAACGTAAATAAATCTAGATTTAAATTCAAAGACAAAATAATCTATACATGACCTGTTATTTTATTTGTATCCAAAAACGAGGCTATCTGAACACCATGGAGTGCTAACGCTCTCGTGCAGCACTCCAATTCATACTCGAAGCCATAGGGCGCTCTCTCAAAGAAAAAACAAAACTGATTCGTAGAAGTTAAAGCCTGTCACGTTCCAAAGGCATTCAGCGCTGTAGCAGCAGCTGAATAAAAATAATCACTATGACTGATGAAACGTGACAACAAACACGATTGCGACAATAGCCTATATAGTTTGTGTTTTTCCAGCCATCTCAAGGTATCTATTGACAATAAAGAATATGAATAATGCAGTGCTAACTGACAGCCTTTTTAATGTTTAGTATCTTCTGCTTGCCAAGGCTGCATTTATTTAATAAGAAATACAGTTAAAACATTAATATTGCGAAATATATTCACATATATTCACAGATGTTTTAATTTGTAATGATATTGTTATGTGTGTGCAGGCAGGAACAGGCAAAGACAGGTAGTAGAATACTCCAATAACGTGTAATACTTCAGAAGCCTCAAATCAAAGTAGCACACCATACATACACGTATACACAAACAAGATCGGACAGAGATTGAAGGAAAGGGAGGAACTTAAATACAAACACAGATGACTAACTAACGAGGGGCACAGGTGATACAGATGAGGGTAACTAAGGAAACAGACAAGTGGCGGGAAACTCAGACAAAGGAACATGTTATAACTGTTAACGCATTAGTTAACATGAACTAACCATGAACAACACCTCTGTTCAGCATTAGTTAATCTTTGTTAACGTTAGTTAATATAAATCCAGCTGTTCATGGTTTGTTAATGTTAGTTCCCAGTGCATTAACTAATGTTAGTAATGTGGTAACACTTTACAATAACAGTACATGAATAATCATGTATTAATACATGAATTAATAGTTTATTAAACATGAACTCATGATTAGTGAAGATATGAACTAATCATAAACAAATGAGGAGCTAACATGAACTAAGACAGGAGTCATAAGGATTCATGCATGAATAACAGCAGCATTAATACATGTTAGTACATGTTTGATAATTAATGCATTAATTAACATGTATGGTTAAACTAAATCAAACAGGCTCCTTAAGAATAAATAAGAAGTACTCTGACTTTGAATTAAACATGTGATTTAATACTGTCATAATTAAATAAAATGTCATAAACTGTAATAGCCTATTATAATCTGCCATCTGCAACTTTGTGATTTTTAGCCATTTTTGTGAGCCATTAATTACACACATTTGTCTAATCAAACGTGGAAAATAGACTAATAACTATCACTAATCATTTTAATTTGATATAAACCGTTTTCAGATTTTTATAGTTGAATTAGGCTACGTTTAGTCACAGATAGATTTCTGGAGGTGTGTACTTGAATTAACTGTATTTTTTAATTGTTTAAATGTAACTTATATGCTTCGATTAGCATTAGCCGGTGGATGCGCGCTGTTTTACACATGCCTTATGTGTGTCTTTACAGGTATGTTTGGACTTTCTTTTAAGTCCATATATGTTTAATTATATAAATAAAAGAACTAGCCTACAAATACTTGTTATCTTTGTGGGTTTTTTTTTGTTTTTTTGTACCAAGGGTGTAAAGGAATAAGGATTCTTAGTGTATATGTTTATTCATTTTGTAATGAAAGAATTGTTAGTACATCATTGTGTCATGAGTCATGAGTTTACTTCAGGGGGCACGGCATTACTATCTCATGGTTAACTTACCATACACTAACATCAACTAATAGCTTGTTACTGTATGACTATGTCATGACTTTACTTGAGGGGGCACATCATGATTAATTAATTGTTAACTAACCATACACTAACATCAACTCATGGCTTGTTAATGCATCATTGTGTCATGACTTTACTTGAGGGGGCACATCATGATTAATTAATTATTAACTAACCATACACTAACATCAACTCATGGCTTGTTAATGCATCATTGTGTCATGACTTTACTTGAGGGGGCACATCATGATTAATTCACTGTTAACTACTTATCAAATTCAGCTCATGATTTATCATAAACTTACTATCAAATACACATGTAACTAGTATAACTAGTATTCAGCCCAGTTAAGAGAATGGAGGTACAGTATCATCACGGCCTGTGTCTGGGTGGAGAGAGAACTGTACGGATCCCAGCAGACGATCCCTCACTTCCTGACTTTACTGCATGTTTCCTGTTTGGTTATTTTTTGGTAACAGATTTCTCAGGAACTGTTATAAGTCACAGTAGGTTTAGTTTGATGGGAAAGAGAATATCACAAAACAGACAGACCTTTTGAGATAAAATAGTATTAAAATTGTTTAAATGATGACAATAATACATTTTAAAATGTATTTCAAAGTCAAAATATTTGTTATTCATTCTTAGAAAGCCTGTTTGATTTAGTTTACCCATACGTGTTAATTAATGCATTAATTATCAAACATGGACTAACATGTATTAATGCTGCTGTTATTCATGCATGAATCCTTATGACTCCTGTCTTAGTTCATGATAGCTCCTCATTTGTTCATAATTAGTTCATATCTTCACTAATCATGAGTTCATGTTGAATTAACTATTAATTCATGTATTAATACATGATTATTCATGTACTGTTATTGTAAAGTGTTACCAATATTTTTTTATCAGTGTGAATACTACCCCAGATATATAACACATAGCACCCTTTGGGAAAGCCTATTAGAGGACAAATTATATCTTATAGGTAATTTGTAGAGAACAAACAGAGGATATCTATGGCAGATCTGACAGATCACATTTCTCAGTTAGAAAATCAATATGTAAATAGTCCTTCACACAGCAAACTTAAAGAATGTCTTCTCCTGATCACAAAACTGTAGCTACTGAGGAGATGCTGATTAAATCAAGCATGCTTTTTATGAGTATGGAGAGAAGGCAAACAGGCTCTTAGCCCATCAGCTTAGACCAGGGGTCTCCACACTCGGTCCTGGAGGGCCGCTGTCCTGCAGAGTTTAGCTCCAACCCCAATTAAACACACCTGAACCAGCTAATCAATGTCTAACTAGGACTGCGTCCCAATTCGCATACTATCCGTACTAAATAGTATTCGAAAAAAGAATTAGTATGTCCCAAATCTTAGTATGTTGAAAAAAGTATTCCAAAGATTCCCGGATGGTTTACTATTTCCGGTCAGAATCCGAAGTGCAGATCGATGCGCACTCTAACGGCTGATATTACCCACAACCCATTGCGAGATTGACGAGGATTCGATTAGAACTACAAACGCGGATAAAAAGTGTTAAAAAACTACAAACATGACGGTTACGCGAGTCTGACGGTTAAGTGGAGAGGATTAGATAAAGTGGTTTGAGTGAGCAATTATCAGTATTTAACCTGACGAAAAGATATTTATTCAATATTATCCACATTATATTTCACCTTCAGCAGCATTGAGAACTTTTGTAATGATACGTTTGGCCATTAACTTTGCAAACACATGAGAGGAGTCCAAAGACCCACGAAAGGCAGATCAATGAGCGACTACATTTCTCTCCGATACGGTAGGAAATTAAATTGAAAGTGGAGGATTTTAACTGTGACGATGATTGACAGTGCAGTTTAAACGGTGACGGGACGCACGTAACAGAGTCCGTTAAAGATGACGATGTAGTATGTTCCAAAGCTTGCATACTCTTCTGCTACACACTCAAAAGTATGTACTTTTTCTTCACAAAAAGAGTACATACTTTTAGGACGTAGTATAAGTAGGCGAATTGGGACGCAGCCTAGGGCCTTGTAAGACACTGATTAGCAGGTTCAGGTGTGTTTATTAGAGGTTGGAGCTAAACTCTGCAGGACAGCGGCCCTCCAGGACCGAGTGTGGAGACCCCTGGCTTAGACAATCCTCTGCTTCCCACCCCGGCTATTAAAGTACACAATACTTTATTGTCAGATTATTACAAAATCAATAATTAATTTTTGGGAATTTTATCGGTTACTATATTCTTCTGAACAAACTTCTGATTCTGAGGACTTTGACATTTATTTCCAAAGATCTTTCTTTACCCTGCATCAGTACAGATGCTGTACAATTCCTAGACAGACCTATTTCATTAGAAAAGGTTCACAATGCCATTTCATTAATGCAAAGTGGAAAGAGTCCTGGTCCAGGTGGCTTTCCGGCTGAATTAAAAAAAAAATTCTAGACAATTAACTCCTCTTTTACTAAATATGTACAATTAATAATTTGATCTAACCAGCCTTCCACAAACTCTGCGAGAAGCTTCAATTTAATTGATTCTGAAAAAAAAGGGCAAAGATCCCCAAATGTGTAGTTCATATCGCCCAATGTCTCTTTTAAATGTTGATGTAAAAATTTTAGCCAAACTTCTTGCTTCACGATTATAAACCGTTCTCCCTAGTACAATTTCTACTGAGTAAACTGGCTTTATTAAAAACAGATTATCATTCGTTAATGTTATTTAACATACTCTACCATCCCATGTCTGCATTGGTGCCTGAGGTTTTGATCAGGCTTTTGACAGGGTGGAATGGAAATACTTATTCCACACTCTTCAAATGTTTGGTTGTGGAGCGAGTTTTATATCTTGGGTCAAATTTTTATACAATGCCCCACTTGCCTCTGTTCATACCAACAATATTTTTTCTGCATATTTCCAGGATAATTGAGGTACAAAACAGGGTTGCCCCCTCTTGTTTGCAGTTACAATAGAGCCTTTGGCCATTCCCTTGCACCAAAACACAAGAAGTGCTGGTATAATCAGAGGAGGACGAGAGCATAAAGTTTCTCTGTGTTGCTGGTGACTTGCTTTTTATACATGTCTGACCCATATCCTTATTTTTGACATGTTTGGAAGGCTCTCTGGCTATAAATTGAATTTACAGAAAAGTGAAATGTTTCCTTTTAACAATGCTGCCCGGGAGTTCTCTTTATCTTCTTTCCCATTTAAGGTTTCCCACTCATTAACATACCTTGGTATACGAGTGACTAATACTTTTCCTAAACTTTTTACTGAAAACTTCTCCTATTTACTGGAGCGAGTTGAACAGGATTTAAAGCATTGGACCTCACTTTCATTATCAGTTGCAGGTTTATCAAAATGAATGTGCTGTCTAAGTTTACCTATTTGTTTCAGTGCATTCCAGTGTTTATTCCCAACTCATTATTTCATAGGCTGGACAGTGCTCTCACCTCATTTATATGGAATGGTAAACCCGCTAGAATGAGTAAAAGTCTTATATGACGTCCTAAACCACTGGGTGGAATGTCTTTGCCTAATTTCAAATGTTATTATTGGGCTTCAAATATTCACCATATACTGCACTGGCTCTACGAAGATCAGGAGGCTGATGCCCTGTCATGGGTAGACTTTGAGTCTGCCTCATGCTTGCCTTCCTCCCTAGTAGCTTTAGTTTATGATCCTCTGTCCTTTCTTGGCGAAAAATTTACTAAAAACCTACCTTTAAAATCTACACTTAAAATATGGAAACAGGTGAGATGTCATTTTGGCTGACAAACTATGTCCCCTAAACCCCCTATTCATTTTAATCATGTATTTAGTCCCTCAATAATTGATAAGTATTTTACATCTTGGCATGCTAATGGTTTTAGGGAAATTATTGACTTAACTGTATGAGTCTTAATAATAATGAATCTTAAGATATCATTGGTTCACTGACCCCTGGGAGGAGAGCAGAGCCCCTGCACAGATTCCACTGCCCTTCTCCACACCTTATGGTTGCTGTTCTGTGGGGCCTTCCCAGCCCCAGGGCCGGCACAGCCATGCCAGCAGTTTAACACATAGACAACACATATGTTTAACCACAGTTCACAGTTATTTTTCTGTGGCCACGAACACTATACTTTCTGAGAGTTGATAGACTATCAATACTGAGTGTTTGCTGGACGAACAGATGAATTGATTGTAATATTAATTCAGCTACACCAGGCTAATTGGATTAACTGATCAAAAAGTTTATAATTTATAACAAGTTATGATTAATTATTCATATTTCCCTTTTGAGCTAATTTGCTACAAGGGTTAGGCATTTCATATATTTGTCAGTATTTTTATATAGTATATCCTCAGAAATGATAAATGTTTCCACCGAAATTACCCGGAACAATTTGTCCCAGAAACTTTTTTTCCAGGAACTCTTTTTCCCTGCTGCTGTCTGCGTTTCCATAGCGGTCTAAAGTACAGCGAAGAATAGTCCGGTGATGTAGGACTGCGCACGACTTTCCAGAGCACACTGGATTTCGTCGCTCCATCGTCGTATTTTTTAAATTCCACTGTTGATTTTGAATAGCAAACAACTCTTACTGCACAGTGCACGGTGCAACAGTAAATGCTGCGATTTGTTAAAAACAAATAAAATGCTGCGTGAGCTCAACCAATTAGCATGTTCAGCATCCAAGTCCCACCCACGAAAGTTCCTGAACTTTGAAAAAGTACTACCTCGCGAGCAGGGCCGTTTTGAGGTGGAAATCTTTACCCGGAACTTTATTTCGTCCCCGGTTCCTGCGGTCGAAACACACCGAGTACCACCCCAAAGTCCCTAGTTCCTGGGGAAAGTTCCCTCGGTGGAAACATTAAGACAGTATGTAGGGTGTTAATGTCTGCATAATTTTTTGTTTAATTTAAAAGCCTGTATTGTATCAGTTTATATGTAAATATTTTTTTGTGAATTTAAAAAATCAGTAACAATCAGTATATTTTGTCTCTGAATAAACAATCAAAAAAAAAATGTTAATAGAGACATGTTAGTTTATTTCTCAGCAGGACTTAGATGTTGTTTTCCCATTATATTTTGCTTTGTATTTTGTTCAGGCTTATACAGGATGACATAACATTTAGGTGCAAATATGCAGAATAGTAAACCGAAGCTTGAGGCTAAAATGGCAAATATCTCCACAGCTACAGTGAATTTTCCAGGAGAACTGACATAGGCTGGAATAAATGTGATCCATACAGCACAGAAAATGAGCATACTGAAAGTGATGAATTTGGCTTCATTGAAGTTATCAGGCAGCGTGCGAGCCAGAAAAGCTAGAATAAAGCACAACACAGCTAGTAGGCCAATATAAACCAGCACAGCCCAGAATCCTATAGTAGAACCCAGGCTGCACTCAAGAATGATCTTTTCCTTATAATATTTCATATTCTTGTGAGGAAATGGAGGGGACATTGTTAGCCAAAGCACACAGATAAGAATCTGTACAAGGGTAAAGGCAAGAACACTGAGTCGCTGTTGTGAAGGCCCAAACCATTTCATGACATTACTTCCTGGAAGTGTCGCCTTGAAGGCCATCAACACCACTAATGTTTTCCCCAGAACACAGGAGATACAGAGGACAAAAGTGATCCCAAATGCTGTGTGACGCAACATACAGGACCACTCAGTGGGCTGACCAATGAAAGTAAGTGAACAGAGAAAACACAGAGACAATGAGAAGAGCAGCAGAAAGCTCAGCTCTGAGTTGTTTGCTTTTACTATGGGGGTGTCCTTCTTGTTGTAAAACAGGATTGCCACCAGCACAGTTAATCCTACTCCAAACACTGAGAAAAAGACTAGCACTATACTCATTACTTCTGTGAATGACAGAAACTCTACAGCCTTTAACACACATTTATTTTTCCCAGCATTAGACCAGTATTCCATTGGACACTGCTTGCAGTTATTTGAATCTAGGATAGAAAGTTGCAATTACTAGTCAGAAAAAAGGAAACACAATTTCATTTATGAGCAGTAAAATAGTAACTAACCAATTTTCTTTGAAGCTGAGGTGGACTAAAGATTACCTGTCTCATTGCTGATTTCTCCTTCTGCACATGGAATACAGTCATAACAGCAGACAGGTCTACCGTTCTGTGCAGCCTTCCTAGTGCCTGGAGGACAGCTCTCACTGCACACAGACCTTGGCTTCTGCATTAAAACATTTTTACTTTTGATATATTTTTACTGAATCTGAAAAATATATATTAATTAATTAGTAATAGTGATTACAGATTATTGCAACTTTGAATCATGAATTATGATAATGTATTGTGAGCTAATGTGTTGTGAATGCGGTGAGTGCTATTATAGAAGTTGAGCACAAAAAAATGCAGCGTGAACCTACACTGTGAAAGTAATTTAAACATACTTTTAATACAGTTATCATTTTAATTAAGTTAAAGTTTCAATTTAGTTTTGCTAATGCATAATGAACAAACATAAGTAAACAATAAATGCTATTAAAATATTACTTTTTTATTATTAGTTGTTTATTGTTCAAGATAGTCATTAGCCTTTACTAATGTTAATGAATTGTTAGTGCTCCTCCTTGAACTGCCACCTTAACGTGGTGGAGGGGTTTGAGTACCCGAATGAACCTAGGAGCTATGTTGTCCGGGGCTATATGCCCCTGGTAGGGTCTCCCAAGGCAAACAGGTCCTAGGGGATGGGTCAGACTAAGAGCAGTTCAAAAACCCCTTATGACGACAAGGAAAATGAGGACCGTGACGTCGCCCGGTACGGCGCAGCCGGGGCCCCACCCTGGAGCCAGGCCTGGGGTTGGGGCTCGTATGCGAGCGCCTGGTGGCCGGGCCTTCCCCCATGGGGTCCGGCCGGGCTCAGCCCGAAGGAGCGACGTGGGGACACCTTCCCGTGGGCCCACCACTCACAGGAGGGACCGTAAGGGGCCGGTGCGGAGAAGATCGGGCAGCAGTCGAAGGCAGGAGCCTAGACAACCCGATCCCTGGACACGGAAACTGGCTCTTGGGTCATGGAATGTCACCTCACTGGCGGGGAAGGAGCCTGAGATTGTGCGTGAGGTTGAGAGGTTCCGACTAGAGATAGTCGGAATCACCTCTACGCACGGCTTGGGCTCTGGAACCACACTCCTCGAGAGAGGATGGACTCTTCACCACTCTGGAGTTGCCCATGGTGAGAGGCGGCGGGCTGGTGTGGGTTTGCTTATAGCCCCCCAGCTCTGCCGCCATGTGTTGGAGTTTACCCCGGTGTACGAGAGGGTCGTTTCCCTGCGGCTTCGGCTCAGGGATAGGTCTCTCACTGTTGTTTGTGCCTACGGGCCGAACGGCAGTGCAGAGTACCCGGCCTTTTTGGTGTCCCTGGGAGGGGTGCTGGAAAGTGCTCCGACTGGGGACTCCGTCGTTCTACTGGGGGACTTCAACGCCCACGTGGGCAATGACAGTGACACCTGGAGGGGCGTGATTGGGAGGAACGGCCCCCCTGATCTGAACCCGAGTGGTGTTCAGTTATTGGACTTCTGTGCTAGTCACGGTTTGTCCATAACGAACACCATGTTCAGGCATAAGAGAGTCCATCAGTGCACATGGCACCAGGACACTCAAGGTCGTAGGTCAATGATCGACTTTGTGGTCGTTTCATCTGACCTGCGGCCGTATGTCTTGGACACTCGGGTGAAGAGAGGGGCGGAGCTGTCAACTGATCACCACCTGGTGGTGAGTTGGATCCGATGGCGGGGGAGGAAGCTGGACAGACCCGGTAGACCCAAGCGTACTGTAAGGGTCTGCTGGGAACGTTTGGCCGAGCCCCCTGTCAGAGAGATCTTCAACTCCCACCTCCGGCAGAACTTCGACCGGATCCCGAGGGAGGCTGGAGATATTGAGTCCGAATGGACCATGTTCTCCACCTCCATTGTCAAAGCTGCCGCTCGGAGCTGTGGCCGTAAGGTCTCCGGTGCATGTCGAGGCGGCAATCCCCGAACTCGGTGGTGGACACCGGAAGTAAGGGATGCCGTCAAGCTGAAGAAGGAGTACTATCGGGCCTGGTTGGCTTGTGGAACTCCTGAGGCAGCTGACATGTACCGGCAGGCTAAGCGGACTGCAGCCCGGGTGGTTGTGGAGGCAAAAACTCGGGCCTGGGAGGAGTTCGGTGAGGCCATGGAAAAGGACTATCGGCTGGCCTCGAAGAGATTCTGGCAAACCGTCCGGCGCCTCAGGAGGGGGAAGCAGTGCCCTACCAACGCTGTTTACAGTGGCGATGGGCGGCTGTTGACCTCAACTGGGGATATCGTCGGACGGTGGAAGGAATACTTTGAGGATCTCCTCAATCCCGCCATCACGCCTTCCATTGAGGAAGCAGAGAATGGGGGCTCAGAGGAGGACTCGTCCATCACCCGGGCTGAAGTCACCGAGGTGGTCAAGAAACTCCTCGGTGGCAAGGCACCGGGGGTGGATGAGATCCGCCCTGAGTACCTCAAGTCTCTGGATGTTGTGGGGCTGTCTTGGCTGACACGCCTCTGCAACATCGCGTGGCGGTCGGGGACAGTGCCTCTGGGATGGCAGACCGGGGTGGTGGTCCCTCTTTTTAAGAAGGGGGACCGGAGGGTGTGTTCCAACTACAGGGGGATCACACTTCTCAGCCTCCCCGGGAAAGTCTATGCCAGGGTACTGGAGAGGAGAATACGGCCGATAGTAGAACCTCGGATTCAGGAGGAACAGTCTGGTTTTCGTCCGGGCCGTGGTACACTGGACCAGCTCCATACCCTCTACAGGGTGCTGGAGGGTTCATGGGAGTTTGCCCAACCAGTCCACATGTGTTTTGTGGATTTGGAGAAGGCATTCGACTGAGTCCCTCGCGGCATCCTGTGGAGGGTGCTCGGGGAGTATGGGGTCCGGGGTCCTTTGCTAAGGGCTGTCCGGTCCCTGTACGACCAAAGCAGGAGTTTGGTCCGCATTGCCGGCAGTAAGTCAGACTTGTTCCCGGTGCATGTTGGACTCCGGCAGGGCTGCCCTTTGTCGCCGGTTCTGTTCATAATTTTTATGGACAGAATTTCTAGGCGCAGACAGGGGCCGGAGGGTGTCAGGTTTGGGGACCACGCGGTTTCGTCTCTGCTCTTTGCGGATGACGTTGTCGTGTTGGCCCCTTCTAACCAGGACCTTCAGCATGCACTGGGACGGTTTGCAGCCGAGTGTGAAGCGGCTGGGATGAGGATCAGCACCTCCAAATCCGAGGCCATGGTCCTCAGTCGGAAAAGGGTGGTTTGCCCTCTTCAGGTTGGTGGAGAGTTCCTGCCTCAAGTGGAGGAGTTCAAGTATCTAGGGGTCTTGTTCACGAGTGAGGGGAGGATGGAACGGGAGATTGACAAACGGATCGGTGCAGCTTCTGCAGTAATGCGGTCGATGTACCGGTCTGTTGTGGTGAAGAAAGAGCTAAGCCGTAAGGCGAAGCTCTCGATTTACCGGTCAATCTACGTTCCTACTCTCACCTATGGCCATGAGCTTTGGGTCATGACCGAAAGGACAAGATCCCGGATACAGGCGGCCGAAATGAGTTTTCTCCGCAGGGTGGCTGGGCGCTCCCTTAGAGATAGGGTGAGGAGCTCAGTCACTCGGGAGGAACTCGGAGTAGAGCCGCTGCTCCTCCACATCGAGAGGGGTCAGTTGAGGTGGCTCGGGCATCTGTTCCGGATGCCTCCTGAGCGCCTTCCCAGGAAGACCTAGGACACGCTGGAGGGACTATGTCTTCCGGCTGGCCTGGGAACGCCTCGGTGTCCCCCCGGAAGAGCTGGAGGAAATGTCTAGGGACAGGGAAGTCTGGGCATCTCTGCTTAGACTGCTGCCCCCGCGACCCGGCCCTGGATAAAGCGGAAGAAGATGGATGGATGGATGGATGAATTGAAAAATATTGTAAAGTGTTGACTCATAATGGCAAGTTGATGGCATTTTAATATCTTTCAAACCAAATTACAGACAAAAATTTGAATAGTTTTGTGTGGTGGAACCATATTATATGTCCTAAAATTTCAATAAGTGCAGAGCTTTGAGAATAGGGTTTTATAATAGATTTACCCATATAATTATGTGTCCTTCATGCCTTTCATGAAGGTCAATACAAGTATTTCCTTTGTAAGTTTTTCTATTATGTTTCCTTAATTTAAACCCCTTAACTGTTCCGCTAGTGGAGTGCGTGGCACTCTTTTTATTTATTGCCTTTTTTTATTACATTTTTAAAACATTGGATGTTGTGTTACCATGAAAACGGTACTCTAAATTATTTTAGGGGCTCCTACTCTAGTGGGCAGTGTCAGGTTTCATATTACAAAATGTATTTTAACTTCTTTATAATCCTTTCTTATCTTGACAAAACATATCATAAAAGTCTCAAGGTTCAATATTTTTGATAGAAGTGATATTTGGACAGAAATGTATTAATTTGTTGTAAAAATAAATAAATAAATGGAATGTGGGTGACACTCAGTGGCCATTTTGGTACAATGCCAAAACACAATCTCATAGTAACTTACATTTTTGTGACACAGCATCAACTTTAAAACTCAACATGGTTAAACATATGGCTTTGATTTGATAGTAATTTTAGTAAAAATTATTTTGTAAAATATATATTTATACAAAAGAAAATATTTATTACATTTGATTCACAGTAAATTTTAACTTCCATAACTTTTCAATTTTTTAGGCTTTCACTTATCTGCTGCATTAATCTGCTTTAAACAAACCTTGTTGAACAAACAGATTACTTGCATTTACCTCTACCCTTCCTCCAGCCCAGATTATGTTTTCAGTGTTAAGCACAAAGCGCTGGTCAGGGGGCAGTGATGCATCATAGTAACCCACTGATTTAAACTTTATTGATCCATCTGAATCCTGCTGCCAATTGACAACTTCATATTGGGCAACTGCTCCACCAGTGCTGTCAAACCACACATTATCTCCTGTCTTTATGGTGAAATTCACCATTTTCAGAGCCTTAACAAGCTAGCAGAAAAAAAGACAATGACATTATCACTGCTAAGGCATTTTATCACATTGTTCTCTCATTTTCTCCATTTTTATTTAACTGTCTAATCTTTTACCTGCTGTGGTTGTATTGTCAGGCCTTTTTCACATCCTTCTTGTTCTTTGCATTTAAGTAGACTGTGTAGTGAATGAGCCACAGCATAAACTGCTTTGTAGACGTAATTTACATATCTTTGTTCAGGCACATCTTCATTGTAATTTTTTAGCAAAAGTAGATCTTCATATCTGCTGCAACTTAAGGCATATTGAGAATAATTCCCTTTACTCTGTGAACATGGAAAAGCTGTTTTCCAAAAATCTTTCATGACATAATCTGCAAACCCTTCAACATCGATTTTTCTCACTGCAAACCCCAGTGACCCTCGAAGCACACTAAAACTGTTTGGAGTGATCAAACTCCTTACAGTTATCCATGACCTCACACCAATAATTTGAAGGCCTGTAATGTTCTGAATACTTAACTGATCAACAAGTAAGCCCATCTCAGGAAATGAAGCAAATGCAACAATCACTTTTGCAGTGCTTTTTTTTATTGTGTCCACCACTTTCTGGAGTTTTTCTGTCTCTGTTCTGAAGAATTTTACAGAGTACTCCACACAAATCCCCTCCTCTTGGGCTATTTTCAAAAATATGGCCATTCCATAGTTTCCAAAGTCATTGTCACTGTTCACAGTTCCCACCCAGGACCAGCCTAAGTGCTTGACTATGTATACAAGTGCTGTGCTCTGATAGAAATCACTAGCCATAGTCCTGAAGAATGAAGGGTAATCTTTCCTGTTACTGAGGCATTCACATGTGGCAGAGTGACTTATCTGAAAAAGAAAGCACAGGTAACAGTGATACAGTCATCTGTGTTTGAGTTAAACATCTAGTGTCATTGCTCTTTACCACAGGGATCTTAAAAGGTCCTGTAGTTCTAGACAAAATTACTGTTGCAGAAGACTCTGATTCGCCTATGATAGCATGTAAAGGAGACTGTCCATTGCATCTGCGTCCTGGTGCAAACTCTTGACCATTCATCAGTCCCAAAATTGCACTCATGGTAGAGAGTCTTGAACCACAGGTATCATGTATTCGATAACCGATAGAAACATTTGGGAGCAGACTTTCACTTCTGTTAATCTCCTCAATGGCAAATATCATCATTTGTGCCAGTCGAAAATCTCTCAGATACACACTGTGAAATTAAACATTAAATGATGAAAAAACATTATGCTTGAAATGCCATTAATAAGTTGCTCTAATAAAATGAATTTGTAGATATAATACATTTTATAATACATTTCCAATACAACAAACCTGGAGCATGATAGCAGCTGAGGTTTTTTCGTAAATTCAAACGAAGGTAATGTTTCTATGCTGTGGACTGGAAAAAGTGCTCCAATGGTTATGTCTCCGTCCTTGGAAAACAGTGGATACTGAGGATCTCCCATTATTCGACAAACAGTGTTTCCTGCCTTCGTATGAAGTTGATGGAAGAGCAGGAGTGTGTAAATAAAGAGAAGCATCCCAAAAATGTAGCTCAACTGTGAATGCCAAATGCAAATGACCTGATAGAGTATTTGCACTTTTATAGACATAATAAATACTGTATGGATGAATGATTGAGAACATAGCCAATCGTATCATAAGTCAGGACACAAATCAGGTCGAGAAGGGGTGGAACAAAGTCAAGCTAATTAGTCTTTAGAAGTAATTAGAAGTTGGGTTGTGCACTTTACATAATATCTTTATATTCAGTCTACTAATAATAGTTGTTTTTGTTGACTTTAAATTTTTTTTCTATTAAGGTCCACTTAATTATGTCTCAACTTAACTGTACAAAATCCTAGCGCGTTGTCTAAACACAAACCATTTATGTTAAGTTAAAAAATCTTACATCTAGAGGGTATAGTGCGAGGGCAACTTCCATGAAACCCCAAAGAAGAAGAAGAGCCTCGTACTACACATGCGGTCATGGCATGCATCTGCAAACCTGTGTGAACCCCTGCAAAGTTTTTCTTCGGTTTGTATTGACAGAGGGACATCTTACTTTTTCAACGGCATGTAAATGTAAGATTATATTCGTTTTCCACCAGTATCAATCTTTTTTATTTGTAATAAGAGATATGTTCTTTATTTTTGGCCTGCTTTAGTTTGAGAGAGTTCAAGCTTCTTAGACATGTTGAACATAGCATGCTATAGCTTAGCCACGTGGCGCAGGTTTCCATTATTTGGTCGAAAAGAAAAGTTAATGGATTAAAGTTCTCCATCCTTACACTTTATTTCCATTAACTTGAGCGAATCTTCAACAGATTTTTTCCATCAATCTGGGTTTTCCATTCCTGCTCAGGCACTCATGGAAAAACCGCTCTGTGTTAAATCCATTTTAAAACTTTTACTTTTTTATCATGAACGCCTGGAGTTTTTGACTCTACTAAAGCATAAAATACAATAATATATTTGCAGATATATTTAAGAAACATACTAAGTTAACGTGCTTGTTAATTTGAAAAACAATGTGTAACATTTCCCAGTGTGCAGTCAATAAATCACACAGGGTGGTTGCACATTTAAAGTGAATTTATTCTGTAAAACAGTGTATCAACAATGAGTTTCGGGGAATAATGAATTCAAATGGAATAAATATTCATGAGTCTATGAATATGATTTGCTTGTTGTATAGACAATATTAACTTATAACGGAACCTTTAATCATTTGAAAGTAACCTTTATCCAAATTGATTTCTTCATCAATTATCAATCTTACAAACTTTAAGAAACATTAATCTGCTTGATCAGGACAAATAATATTTCTTATGTTTGTACAATTTGTATTACTGAAGTAGTAATACAAGAAAATCAAGCTTAAATGGGTAGCTAAAATCTTACGTCTCATTGACTTCGATATTTGTGAGCAAAACAATACGGATTCAATTCAATGCATTTATTGGGTTTTAATAAAACAACTACAGTATACAAAGCTACGAATCACACGGGGTAAATATGCATATATATGTAGGAGAAAACAAACAATATGGTACAAACAAGGAAAATCCAAACTTAACAAATAATATAAAGGAGGAGAGAATGATGGAAAGAGAGAATTAATGAGGGAGAGAGAGAGAGAGAGAAAGAGCGAGAGACAGCTCCACAGCCCTTTCACAATAGCCCTCAAGAAATTAACAATCCCGTGAACAGGAATAATTCAGACAACCTTTTACACACAGTTTGATTATGAAATAGAATACTTGCATTACTATGGCTTCTCGTGTATAAGTGTCTGAGTTCGAATCGTCTGGGAAGTTTGGTACGGATCTGCGGGTCCCAGGAGAATTTTTATGAAGTTTTGGAAAGTCGCTCAAGAAGTCTGCTGGTTTCTCTCTCCGTGGCGGGGATGCATTCTCTCAGGGTGGCGAAGGCCAGGGGTGGTCTTCCTCGTTGTGGCGGAATGCAAATAGTTAATGGTCAGTTCCCGTTCTTATAGATGGGATGGCCGACGCCCAAAGAGTTGGAGGGATCCAATCATGTCCGGGGAGAAGGTGCGAGTTTTCCTTAGTTCCTGAACCCCCCTCCTCTTGGCTAATCAATTGGGTGATCATTTTAAGCCTCTATTCTTAGAAAGCTGGTAAGCTGGTGTAATAATGCATCTTGTTGTAATTTGTGAACGAGATTCGGTACAGTCGGGTCTCTGCGATAACAGAGATACCACACACTGTCATTCTGCGATTTGAGTGTAGCAATTATGGGTGCAGACATAGTTAATGAATCTTCCAAATGATTCGATCAAATTAACATCCCCTTCACAAAGCCCAATTCAGCTCCAGACCCCAGGAAATCGACCATCGATCACGAGAGAGATGGAGGCTCGATTCTACCCCGGAGCTACTAGTTGTTGATAACTGACTTCCTATGGACTCATGACCAAACTCAGTTAGAGAGGACAGAGGACTCGTTGTGTTCACAAGACAAAGAAACAACCAGATCTGTCTTTTCAATGACCGGTAAATGAACTCCACGTGACAGCTAAAACTCCAAGCAAGCTCACAGAAACTGTTAGCTTATGGAGTGCATCAAATAACTGATTATTGGACTTTCATTCAAATAGCCTTCGACATAGCTTGTTAGTGTGTTTTCAACTGATACACGTGACTATTATGCATGTATATAACTCCCAATTCATGCAACTATGTAACTATTGAATGAGCGGATGAAAAGGCATCGTGTTTGATACCGGTGTGTTCGTATGGGTATAATCCAACAGATGAGCTGAATGAAATATTTATAGAATTGATCATGTCCTTATAGTAAGAAATTAGGTCTAAATTTAGTCCCTGCTTAAGAGCAGGAAACTCAATTACTATAGATGACCCAATTTTATGGGAGGGGTGGAGACACAGTCACCCCTGAAGCCTAATTGGCCAGAACCCATCCAGGGGATGGGCAAATATTTGAGTTTAATCTCAGAACACGAACGAAGAGTTCAGTTCAGAGTTCAGTTGAGTTGAGTTCGGTTCAAGTCAGCTCAAGTTCGGTTCCAGTTTGGTTCGAGCTTGTTCGCGGCCTGTTCGCAGTTCAGAGATGAGCTAAGTCCTAGCAGTTTGACCAGAGTGAGTTCTGAATGGAGAGCTCCCAGGAGACGATCTGACGATCGTGGCAGACCTAGATCAGAGAAAATGGGTTAACAACGATTTCATTCAGGCTATTTGTCTTTCTCTCACTTTCCTTTCTTTTACTTAAAGTTTATTTTATTTCCGTTAAGTCTCGGGTTCTGTTAAGTTCCGCCGCAAAAGCTTCTCAACAACGAGTCTCCAAAAGCGCGCTTCAACTTCAAACAACACCCACAAGACTTTCATCCAGCCGCCAACACGCCACGTGATTGGCTTCCCAAGACGATCCAAGACGTCGACCAGACCTTCAGCGAATCAAAGATCCGGGAAAACCACTGTCCAGCCGGGAGAAGGGTACCCCCTTGTCAGACGACACATGAGACACAAACGCAAGTAATGCCTCTTGATTCGGAGCTGAACTGGTGCATTAGATCAAATGTAATAACCCTGCCTAAGAAACGATAGGAGGTTAAATTACTGATCAATGGTTTCTTCAGGTCATGTTTCATAAATGCATAGATTGCTTAGGATTTCATAATTTCTCTCTCTTAGAACTTATTCTTTCCTCACCTTCTTCCTTTCTGCAACGTGTGAATGTGCGAGTGCGTGTGTTTATGTTAGATATTAGTTTGATGTGTTAGAGTAATCAATAAAGTTCCATTTGTATTCAAAGATAACTGTTCTTGTGTTATGTGCTTATCAATTTAATGTCTTGAACTGCCGATCTAAGTTACCTGGCTGTTAAATAGTGTTTCACTATTGTTCGGATATTAATATCCGCTGCAGAGTTGATATTTACGGCCCGTTCAAATGAGTCATTTGCTCGGCTGTAAAATAGACTCTCAAAATTCCCTATGAATTCATCATTCATTTGAGCTAAATATACATGTTTCCCTTTAACAGAGCCCCCTTTAAGTTCTTACATATCGGCGGACGAATAAGTTAAGGTGTAAACATTAATTCTGAATTATTTATAAATTATAGTGTCATTCGAGTCTTTCATTTTAATTCAGTTCTCCGTTGAGTTATTATTTTATCTGACTCATAGTCGCTACATGAGGATACAGAGTTACAGGATTTCCACAGTTACTGGCCTACAGAGTTTGATTTACATACAGTAAACATCCTAGTTATTCTAATACATTGTATAAAGACATTAAATCAACCAAATATATACAGTGCCCTCCACAATTATTGGCACCCCTGTTTAAGATGTGGTCGTGGACTTCAAAAAATTCTCCTTATTTTTTAAACAACATAGAACCCAAATGCAAAAAAAGAGAAAAAGTACAAGTTACATTAACTACATTACTTTGGTGGTAAAAAAAATCACACATTTAGAAAAAAAAAAAACAATTGAAATCATGTGTCCCACAATTATTGGCACCCCTAACAATTCCTCTGAAAAATTTAATTGATTTTTTTTTTAAATATATTTTTCTGTAGTTGCTAAAGTTGGTCAGGGTATCTAGGAACTTTTAATTAGTAATTCATGACTTCCTGTTTCCCTGGGGTATAAAAATTACGTGACACAGAGGCCTAATTCTCTTACTCATTTGTCAACATGGCAAAGACAAGAGAACACACCATTCAAGTAAGGCAGATGTGTGTCGACCTTCATAAGTCAGGCAATGGCTACAAGAAAATAGCCACTCGCCTTAACTTGCCCGTATCTACAGTCAGAGGAATCATTAAGAAGTTTAAAACAACTGGAACAGTGACAAACAAGGCTGGAAGAGGTCCCAAGTTTATATTGCCACAACGCACAATGAGGAGGATGGTAAGAGAAGTAAAAAAATGTCCTAAGCTCACTGTCACAGAATTGCATCAAAGAGTGGCATCTTGGGGTCACAAAGTCTCCAAAACAACCATCAGACACTCTCTACATGCCAACAAGCTGTTTGGGAGGCATGCAAGAAAAAAGCCTTTTCTCACTAACACTCACAAACGTAAACGTCTGGAGTTTGCTAAGCGGTACTGGGACTTCAACTGGGATCGTGTGCTTTGGTCAGATGAGACTAAGATTGAGCTTTTTGGCAACAAACACTCTAAGTGGGTCTGGCCTAAAACAAAAGATGAGTGTGCCGAAAAGCACCTCATGCCCACCGTGAAGTATGGTGGAGGATCTGTGATGCTGTGGGCCTGTTTCTCTTCCAAAGGCCCTGGGAACCTTGTTAGGGTGCATGGCATTATGAACGCTTTGCACTACCAGGACATTTTAAATAAAAACCTGATGGCCTCTGCCAGAAAGCTGAAGATGGGTTGTCATTGGGTCTTTCAACAGGATAATGATCCAAAACATGTGGCAAAATCTACACAAAAATGGTTCAGCAGTCACAAACTCAAAGTCCTCCCATGGCCATCTCAGTCCCCAGACCTCAACCCAATTGAAAACCTGTGGGGCGAGCTAAAGAGGAGAGTGCATAAGAGAGGACCCAGGACACTGGATGATCTAGAAAGATTGTGCAAAGAAGAATGGTCAAAAATCCCTCTCTCTGTGTTCTCCAATCTTGTGAAATGTCATAGGAGGAGATTAAGTGCTGTCTTGTTGGCAAAAGGGGGTTGTACAAAGAATTAACATCAGGGGTGCCAATAATTGTGGGACACATGATTTCAAGTTTTAGTTTTTTTCTAAATGTGTGATTTTTTTTTACCACCAAAGTAATGTAATAAAATGAAAGGTTGGATTTTTGTCTTTTTTTGCATTTGGGTTCTATGTTGTTTAAAAAAAAGGAGAATTTTTAGAAGTCCACGACCACATCTTAAACAGGGGTGCCAATAATTGTGGAGGGCACTGTATATATATTTGAACGTTATTGAGGCAGTTTTGGTCTACATGGTTCATTTAGGGCACATATGTGTGAGTCACACAAGCAGTCCCCTGTCCCTAAGTATGTGCGTCCATTACAAAGGGTGTGTGTGTGTGTGTGTGTGTTGGACAGTTCAGTGTGTGTGCGCCAGAGGCGCACATCTCTCGGGGGCAATAACGCTCTCCAGTCTTCTTTGCGAGGCATTGTGGCTCCTTGGGTTGTTAATTAACTTAGATAGCCTCATCAACACAAAGACCTTTTGTCTATGTATGATCTGATTAGACAAGTCACGAGAGACTGTGAGGAGTTCAAGCTTTAGTCCATCCGGCCAGATGGCTTGATGCCATTGCCCTTATCGTTACAGTTCCCCCCTTTTGTCGGATGATGTCCTATGGTCATTATCGGACAACCCCCATCACAATGGTCGGATGGCAGGTGAATCGGGACGGTTGAATAGCAGGTGTTCGTTACGGCTGAGGAGCCAGCTCGATGAGGTTTGCATCTGCTTCTGGCGTGGTACCCTCCCTCCGGGGTTTCCATCTGAGACCTCCAGACACAGCTGTCGTGAGTTTGGCTGTAGAGGTTCTCATCTCGTTGAATTGCCTGTACAGAAGGAAGGCTATGCCCAGGGTTAGGGTATTGCCGATGATCATAGAGATACATAGCGCAGTGTCAGCTGCGGTCCAGGTTTGGACAACAGGCGAGGTATTCAGGATAGGCAATCGGGACAATGCTTGGAGGGCTGTGTCGAGGGGAGTAATGTCAATGAGCTGAGACCCCCTTTTTCAATCCACCGTTCTAGTTCTGGATCTAGGGTGAGGTTGTGGTCCTTGAAAAAGGCTGGGATTTCTAGCTCTGACTGATACTCTTCACTCGGAAGATGGTACAAAGCCAAATCATCCAGGTGGAGAATGGCCCCTCGCGGTACTTGGATCCACATGCTCTGGTCAAGCAGGTTGATACGGATGGCGGTGTCATGCTGGTCGTAGATCAGCGTAGTGGTACGCACCGGAGTGTTGACGAGCCACCTGTCACCTACGATCTCTGCCTGAGTCTCGGTGACTTGGGTACGAGGCGTGGCGTCGGTAGGGCAGCGGGTGTCGCTGATCATCGGTTGCAGTCCGCAGATTCCCTCTGTGTTGTCTCTGAAGAAGGGCTTGCTGTGGCAGAGATAATGAATGTCTTTAGTCAGGGTACACATGTGCAGGTTTGGGGCTAAGTACAGCTGTGTATCGCTGTCGTGGTAGGCGACCACCTCGGGAGTGCGCACCTTAAGGTGTGTGTTACCCTTCCAAAAGCCCACTTTCTTTGAGTCGGTAGATTCGGCTCGACTCGATGATGGGTAAGTTAAGAAGGAAACCCATCTCCTTCTGCTCGGGGTCCACATAAAGGGGAATGGTGCTACCCAGAGAGTAGGCAAGGTGTACTTGCAGAGGGTCGGCGGGTGTGTTGATAGCGGACGCCAGCACACTTTGCCCCAGGCTTAAGGGTATAAGGTATGGTGGGATTCTACCCATGGCTAAGCTGTAGGAGGAGCTTACTTCCCGTAGCATGTCAGTCATTAAGGCTGTAACCAGCTGCGTTTGAGCAAAGTCATTCTGGAAGACTGTAAACAGCTGTTTCATGGAGTTCACGGTCTGGTTCAACAGGACACTGTGGGTGTTTAGAATTACCACCGTTCCTCTCAATGTCTTGCCGACGGTTTGTAAAGCTGCACTCTGTGTGGTGAGTTGCTCTTTTAGCTGTGGAAGTTCAGTCTGAATTTCAGCCACATGCCGTCTTATCGTGGCTATGTTTACGGCGTTGACACTGGACATGCCAATGTTAAACAGAGTTCCAACGGCGGCGGCTCCGATTAACGCTCCCAGGAACCGTTTGGAGCGGCGGTAGTGTCCGCCTAACTCCGCTTGGGTGACTGTCATCTTCTCCAGTTGGTTGAGCATGTGCTTGACATCGGCCTCTGCATGGAGGAGAGAATCCTCAGTCCAACAGGCACTGGCCCAGCTGTACTGGGCTACTGCGTGGGGGTAGTGTGCTCCGTAGACGTTGCGAGGGTCGAGTCGAACATACACTTTCTGGGTGTGCGTCCGGCAATTGGTGATCAGGAGCCCCAGTTGGTACAGCAAGTGACGTGGCAGAGTCATCTGCCGCCCAGTCATGAGTTCGAAGGGGGACACCCGTGTCGATTCCTGCGGGGTAGCTCTGAGAGCCATCAGAACGAGGGGGAGTTTCATATCCCAGTCTTTCTGGTTAGCAGACACATACTTTTTCCAACATGGCGACCACCGTTTGGTTCGATCTCTCGACCTGGCCGGACGAGATTGGATGGTGGCTAATGTGAAGTTTAGCCCGTACCCCTAGGCATTTCCAGATCTGTTGCATGATCTCGGCCGTGAAATGGGTGCCTGTCTGAGTTGACTCTCAGTGGCAATCCGAACCGGGAGAAGATGTGGTTCATCAGGAGGTATGCCGTGGTTTGGGCGGTGTCGTTGGGGGCTGGCAGACACTCTACCCATTCGGTAAACTGGCACACCACCGTGAGGAAGTACTTGTTGCCTCTTGCGGACATGGGCAGGGGTCCCACCCTGTCGATTTGTAGGTCTGACCACGGGAACGTGATCCCTCTGCGTTGCAGTGGGGCTCTGTGGTTCGGGTTAGCTGGTTGGAACTGGCAGCAAACCAGGCATTCTCTGACATACTCTGCCACATCTTGTTGCATCCCGGGCCAATATGCCACCTGTTTCAGTGTGTCATATGTGGCTCTGGTGCCGTGGTGTCCAGCACATGGTGTGTCGTGGGCGTACATTAGCATCACCCCACAAGCCTTGGCGCTGTGCTGTCATCGGGCGCAAACTACAGAATGTTGTCCTGTATACGCAACATGTGTCTGGAGTTATGTAGATGTCTGCGGCTTGAGTCATCAGTGAGCTCAGAGTCAGTGATAGGGTGGCAGGAGGGCTCAGAGAGGTGGTCAAGAATTGTCTTTATTGCAGTGTCAGAGGCTTGCATAACTGCAATGTCGTTGTTGGAAATCTGCGGAGTTAGCGATAGCGGCTGCAAGGCGGGCATTGTAGCCGGTGCCGGTCGCTTGCTGCGGGTTAGCACTGCAACGTTGGGGCTGGATGTGTAGTTTGGGGGTACCCACATGTCATCGTGTAGTGTGCCCGTCTTGGCGAGGGCGTCAGTTTGGTCATTTAAGTCTTTGTCGAGACCTGGTAGCTTCGAGTGTGCTTTTACCTTCTTCCAGTGCACTGTCAGGTCATGTGTTCTTGTGATGTTGTCACATTCCTGGAACAGGTGTTGGTGTTTGACTGGCTTGTTGTTAGCGGTCTGGAAACCATTCTGTTTCCAGCTTGGAAGGTGGCACATGAAACTGAGTCTGGCATAGTTAGAGTCTGAGCAAATGAGCAGTTTTCTGATGTCATGTGCTGATGCGATCTGTAGGGCTATGAGAATAGCTGCTATCTCTGCATATTGCGATGACTGAGGACCCAACTTGAAGTGTTGTGGTGGGCACGGCTGATCGTTCACCCACAGCACTCCTGCACCTGCCTTGAGGACGCCGTCGTGGTTGTAGGAGCACCCATCGATGTAGGCCGTGGGCATGCCCTGGCACGCAATCGGTTCAAAGTATCTGTGACAGGTCAGTTGTTGTTGTTGTTGGGGTTCTTGTGCATCCGCTGCAGCAGCAGGCGTGTTATCAGAGCAGTTTTGGCATGCAGCCAGGGCATTGTCCAGTGCAGACTTATGATTCTGTGCATATCGTGCCTCAACGTTGCGTCCCTGGAGGGCCATTAACCACGTGGCTATACATGAGTTAGTGACAACGCCATCTCGAATGCGTTGGCTGTTGAGGAACATTACGGGCTGGTGGCAAGTCTCTATGATAACTTTCTGTGCTCCAATGTAGTTGGAGAATCGCTGAATGGCCCACACCGTGCAGAACAGAGCTTTTCCACAGTCTGAGAACTTGCACTCTGGTGGGAGAAGCGTTTTGCTGGCATATGCGACCACCTTCTTGTCTTGGTCATGTCGTTGATATAGGCCAGCACTGAGACATTGGTTGGAAAACCCGGCTTCCAGGTAGAATTCCTTCTGTGGATTGGGGTATGCAAGGCATGGAGCTGTGCATAAATGTATTTTTAGTGCCGTCATGGCGTGTTCTTGAGCGTCTGACCAGACAAAAGGGCAGTCTTTCTTCAGCAGGGCTGTTAGAGGTCTGGCAATGTCTGAGTAGTTTTCGATGAACTATCGGGAGTAATTGCATACCCCTAGGAAACTGCGCAGCTCAGAGACGGTAGTAGGAGGCTTGATGTTTTGAATGGCATGAATACGGTTTGACTGAGGTTCAATGCCTTGGGATCCGATTAGCAGGCCCACGTAGTTGACCTTGCTCCGGCACCACTGTCCTTTGTGGAGGGCGATCTTGGCACCGGCTGCGGATAGTTGGTTCCAAACATAGTCTATTTCTTTCAGGTGGTCGGCCACCGTTGTGCTCTTCATGAGAACGTCGTCTACATAGATCAGGTTGCCTCTTACTCTGGCGTCTGGGCAGGCTTTGTTCAGAAAGATGTTGAACTCAGCTGGTGAGTTGGCATAGCCGAACGGACAGCTGTTGAAGGTGAATTGTCGGTTGCCGAATGTGAATGCTAGCTTGTGTAGGTCTTCTGGGTGCACCGGAATGGTCCAGAACCCAGAGACCACATCAAGTGTAGAGAAGATTGTGGCTCCCCTGATTCGGGATTTTTCTTGTTCTAGCTGGGTCATAGGCCATCTTGACAAGGCACCTTTTGATTCAGTCTCCATATGCTGCTGGATTTCAGGACCGGCCAGATTGGACTTGAATAGGTACTGTTGCAAGAACGGATGACATCTTTCTCAAGCATGGATTCGATGATCTCCTGCACTGGTTCGTGTGAGGCGATGGGAATCTTGTATTGCTTGACGAAAGTGGGAGGCGCATCAGGGTGCGTTGGGATGCTCACCGTGTGGAGGTTGGTGAGACAGCAGTCTAAAGAGTCTTTGGGAAAGGATTCTTTGAATTTATAAAGGACTTGTTTGAGTCTTTGACGGTCTCGCTCTGGAGCGCGTCAGCGTCTCGTAGAATTTGCTGCACTTGAGACTCAAAACCTGGGTACTGTTCCTCCGTATGTGTGTCATCAGTCAGGTTGGTCTTGAGAGGTGTAGCAGGTTCATCAGTCTCACTGACAGGCTGGTGGGAGACTGTGTATACTGCGAGGTGACTGTCCTCGGTCAGCTCTGTTCGGCACACCTGGTTTTTGGTCATCGGCATGACAGATGTGATGGCAATGAATTTGAAGGGTGCAGTGAACAGTGTGTTATCTGTACTCCCTTCGGGTATCAGTGCAGGTGGAATGGGCCCAATGATGGGTAGTACAAGTTCAAAGTCATGAAAGTCATGGCTCACTAGCCATCCCAGCCGGTAGGCCTTGGGAATGTTGATGTCAGTTGCTGTGCAGCTTTTGAAGAGGATGTAGACTACACGAGATGACACTTCAGTGAGGGGTGTGGCTTCAAGTGTGAGTCCAGGTGAGGGTTGGAAGAATCCCAACATGTGGTTTAAGGTTTGGCCACATCGCATGTTGAGTCGAACAGCGACCCCTTTGGTGTATGCTGGTATCACCGTTCCCTGTTCGATGACTAGGGTGCAGACCTCCGGGATGGTCTGTCCAGACATGAGGTTGTCATGACTGATGGAAACGTGTGGCTGTAAAGTCAGTGGGGCCCATACCACTTCTTTAAATGTGTCCACATGAGCCCGGAGGCCAACCAAAATGTCTGCTCCGATATAAACATTATGGGGCGGGTCCGGAAGGACCAGGAAATAATGGGTCAGGCACCGGTGATTCCATGTCAAGCGCAGCGCACAGATTCCTCTGGCGGACACCATAGAGGAGGGCTGTGAGTTCAAAGGGAGACGGGTGCACTTGCTGACATAAGGCGGGTCTGGTGTGTTTTCACTGATTGCATTGAACAGTGAGAGACTAATGGCTGAGTTGTCTGCCCATAGTGCTAGAATAGTGTTCGTTGTGGTGATATCATTCAGCTGCAGGTCAGTCATGACCTTGGGGCTGTAGGTATCAGAGTCTGTGGTGAGCTGAAATGTGCAGAGTAGCGAACTTGAAACTTGCTCTGGGACTGGGACTGTGTTCTCACGGCTGGCTGCAGGAGTTCCCGTGAACTTTGTGACTTGACAGTCTGGCTCTGTGGGGGTTTCCGTGACCTCTGTGACCTGACAGTCTTGCTCAGAAGACCTGTGTGTCTGGAGGGGAAGAGGTTCTCGCACTTGCGCCGAGAAGTTCAGCTGTTTGAAGTCCAGTAAAGGTTCAAAGCGGTCCAGCAGGTCTTTGCCGATGAGAAACAGATAAGTGTTCATAGGTGACACATAGACAGGATGTACAAGACTCATAGGCCCAATTGCCAGGTGAATGGGAGCTATGGTTTTGAGCTGGATGTCGTTTTGGCTGTACTACTGCACATTCAGCTTACACGTGTGAAGGTTAAGAGTGCGATTCTGTCTCTGTGCTTCAAATTTGAGGTTGTCAAACAGTTGAACGGATATCAACGTGAGGTCGGAGCCGGTGTCAACAAGGGCTTCGAGTCTCAGTTCCTTTTCCAAGGTGATGGTTAGGTAGAGTTTTCGAGCCATTCCCTTCTCGATCAGGTTCCCCAAGAGTCTGGGTGTAGGGGCCTGTGTGTTGATCGGTAAGCAGCCGGGATATGTCTCTTGTGTCTCATTGTGAGTGCAGATAACCAGAACAGCACTTTCATGTACCTTGGTGTGCGGGTGACGCTATCTCGGTCAGGAAGTGTTGCCATCAGCTGGAGTGAGTGGGTGTTGCTGACGTGTGTGGGTGCAACAGCTAGTTCGATAGTCTGTGGTTGGGAAACAATGTTCTGGGTGTTTGGTTCAGTTGCCGAAAGGTCAGGAAGGTTGATTTCAGGCGTCCGGTTCAGTCATGCGGTGTCTGGTTCATCCTTCTTGTCTGCCTTGCGGGGTTTCTTTTGGATAAACTCTTTCAGTATCTTCAGCAGTTCTGCAGTTTCGGACTCGACTGTACTTTTCTTGTTAGCCGTGGGCTCAGATCCGCGCTTACCAGTATCACGTCGAGAGTGGCCCCTCTGTCGGTTTTCTGGGCTTGGCGTTCTGGGAGAGAGTGTTCGGCTCCTTCTGGGTTGCCGGCCGGCTTCCCATGTGCCCCCCCCCCCCCTTTTGGTTGTGGAAGGGGCGAGGCCGGTCCCAGGATCCTCCAGAGCGATCGTTCTGGTACTTCTCATGGGCATTACCACGACCATGCTGCCCTCTGCTGGCTTGGAACGGTTTAGACTCTCTGTTGACGGGTCCGTAACTGTGGTTCTGTTGGGCGCCCTCTAGGGTCAGCTCTGGACGATGCTCAGAGACAGGGCAAATGGTTGGGTTTTTTACAGTCTTTTCAGAAATAGCCTTTTGCTTGGTGTAAGCCTTGTGAGCCAAGTCTCTTAACTGTTGGGTGGACATGCTGCGTGGACAAACCAGAACTCCCAGATGGTGATTAATCGTGGGGTGAAGGTTTCGGAGGAACAGGGTTCTGAAGCTGAGGTCCTTCTCCATGCCTGGTTCGTTTCGTGCGCCGAAGTAGGTATGTCGTAGTCGGTTATAAAAGTTCTGTGGGGTTTCAAGTCGACCTTGTCTGAGGTCCACAGCAGCGATGAGCCCCTGGTCTGATTCTGGATCAGAGTATTCATGAATTAAAGCTCGTCGTAGCTGCCAGTAGTCCGTTTTGACAGTCTCTGGTTGGCGGTCTAGAAAGCTATGCACGTCCCGGTTAGACGTGATTCTGAGTAGGTACAATCTGTCCCAAGTGTTCGCGTTAGCGACAGTCTGCAGGTGAAAGTCTATGTCTTGCAAGTTTGCATGAACGTTGTGTCCTCCTGCAGGGTCTGGGCTGAACCTAGGGATATTTCTGGCCAGCTTGTCAAGGTCTTTCTGAGCTACGTGGCTGCTGGCCCTGACTTCCTGGAAGGGCTTCCCATCCTCCGCTGCTGGCGGGGATTCGTGGAGGCTAGCGGGTGACAGTCTGAGCAGTGGGCTGTCACCTCCCTTTCTAGCTCTTGGTTCTTGGCTAAAAGGTGCGAACCAGCTGGTCGGGGGGAACTCTGTGTGGTGCGTTTCCCCTTCCCGGTCACTTTGCAGTTTATAGGAATGTTTCAGTTCTCTGTGAACAAGGTCAAGTTCATCTTTGAGCTCCTGTTTTCACTGGACAAGCTCATTGATCTCGGCTCGGGCAACCTGCAAGTGTTTTTCGGAGGCTTTGGCTTTAGCATCTCTGTCTTTGAGTGCAGTGTTGGCTCTCTCTAGGAGATCTTCGCCTCGCCGGAGCTGTTCTTTGAGTTCTTCCCTGGTGTCTTTCTCCGACTGCTCTCTGCGGTCTGTGTCCAGACGCAGATTTTCCAGGGTCTTTCGAAGTCTTTCTACTTCTTTCTCTCGTTCTGTGTCCGTTTCACCCTCTTTCTCGGTCTCTAGAAGTAGCTGATCTAGATGACGCTGGGTGAGGGCCTGGTTTCTCCGGACCTCCTCGACTTGGAGCTTTAGCGCTGCCACTTCCTGTTCCAGGTCGGTGTGGCTCTTTTCTCTTGCCTGTGCCTGGGCGACAAGGTTGTGAGTGAGGCTCCCGAGGATCTTGGCCAGTTCTTTGTGAGGGTAACTCTGCGTCGGGTCATGTGCCGTCAGCTTGTCCAGCTCTGTGTCCAATTCCTCCTGGCTCAGCTGTTGCAGATCACTGGCGTCCTTAGACAGAACAGTGCTTGTCATCGCTTCCAGCCACACCACTAGGCGATCCCAAGGGACAGCGGGACTGGATGAACGGGACATACTGGTTCACTGTGGGCGAGAGAAACACAGCACACACACACACAAAGAGGCCAATGCAAGTTTGTTCTAAGGTTAACGAGCTCTTGTAAGGACTATGCCATCGACAAGAATTTTGGCTAACTGATGTAGACAGTTAGACAATTAGGTGGGCCAATTTTTGAGTCGGCCTGAAATAGAGACTTTGACAGGCAGTAGCCCTGTGGGTCACCTGGTGACGGCAGCTGCTCGGTTGTCACTCTATTACTTAGCTTTCCTTGGGGTCTCTTGGTGAACTGAAAGAAACAAGATTACGACAGTCCGGACAGTGAAGGTAGGAAAGAGCACAGTGAAAACAAACACAAAAATGAATTGGTCTGCAATAAAAAGGAAAATAAGCACGAACACTGGGAGTGTTAGAGAAACACTAAAGGGACTAAACCTGCTACCTTTCGTAAGAGTTTCTGATAGGGCCTACAGCATGTGTGGCTATCGGGGTAGGAAACCTAGGACAACAATCTAGACAAACAATCAACATGACACGACAATTTCCAAGACAAAATAGATCCCTCCGCCCAGTTAAGCTGGGGATTGTGGAGAACTAGCCAAGGGTGGCCTAAAACCACTGGAGAATAAGGGGAATGAAAAACAAGAAAAGAAATAGTCTCTCTATGATATCCTGAAACAGTAAGAGTCAATGGAGAATTAATCTTCTGCACCCTAGGAAGGGCGCTACCATCAGGGGCGAACGGGAGGGGGGGGGGGGTCTGGGGTTGGGGGGTGGAGTGTTGTAAGTCTAAGAGGGGAATACCTTGTTCCAGGGCCCAAGACTCATCAACGAAGTTTCCCTCCGCCCCAGAGTCAATCAATGCCGAGCACAAAACTGACGATCCCGGCCAGCGGAGGTGTACAGAAAGAGAAGTGCAGGACTTAGAAGGAGAGACCCATGAAGTAGCGCTCGTCAGCAACCCTCCGCCTACTGACAAGCGTTGGCTTTTACCGGACACCTGGAGACGAAGTGATCAGCGGCAGCACAGTACATGCAAAGGCGATTCATAATCCTGCGTTGACGTTCCCGTATGGATATACGAAGCCCCCCAAGCTGCATCGGCTCGGGATCAGCGGACCATTCAGATGATCTTTGTATCTGGCGGTAGCACTTTTAGCATAGCTTAGCATACATCGTTGAATCGGATTAGACTATTAGCATCGCACTCACATATGACCAAAGACTTTAAAGATTTTTCCTATTTAAAACTTGACTCTTCTGTAGTTACATCATTGTAATGTTGGTTCGGCTGTGGGGGTGTGGGAAGGAAGAAGACGGGGTCGGCTTGACTGGGACTGCACTCAATTTATTACTCAGAATCGTTACAAATATAAAGCACGCACGAGGGCGTTCAGAACAATCAAAATACTCAATAATGCACTCAGTTTCAGTTTCTCAAGAAGCTTTCCACACTCTCTCAGGCAGGCAGTCCCAGTCCAGATCTCTCTCTCTCTCTCTGTCCCGACAGCGGCTTAAATGCGGTCTCTCCACGCCAATTACTGCAACGAGACACAGGTGTTAATGATCTGCACTTGACCTATTTACTTACCGCTCGTCTCCTCGCTCTCTCTCTCCCGCTACAGACTTCGCAAAACCACACCCCCTCCGCCACATACCCCCACCGCCCGCACCAGGTCGGGGAGCCGTCCGGCCTGCAATCCCCCCCAACCCCCCCCCCCCCCCCTCCTGGAGAGGAAGTCAGCCACAGCCATCTGAGCACCCGGCCTGTGGACCACCTTGAATTTAAAAGGCTGTAAAGCTAGATACCAACGGCTGATCCGGGCGTTGGTGTCCTTCATGCGGTGGAGCCACTGCAAGGGGGCGTGGTCCGAACAGAGGGTGAACTCCCGCCCCAGGAGGTAATAACGGAGGGTGAGAACGGCCCACCTGATGGCCATGCATTCTTTTTCAATGGTGCTGTACATCGTCTCTCTCTTAGAGAGCACCAGCCGCTCTTCACCCTCCACCTCCTGGGACAGGACCGCGCCCAGCCCCCTGTCCGAGGCGTCGGTCTGTAGGGAAAAAGGGAGAGAGAAATTAGGAGCTTGTAGGAGCGGCCCACCACACAGAGCAGCCTTTATCTGGGTGAAAGCCTGCTGGCACCGCTCCGTCCACTGAACTGTATCCGGTACTTCCATTTTAGTTAGATCAGTCAGCGGGATAGCGAGGTCCGAATAATTAGGCACAAACCTTCTGTAATATCCCGCTAGCCCCAGGAACTGTCTAACCTCCTTTTTGGTCTTGGGCCTTGGACAGGTCGCAACCGCTGCGGTCTTATCAATTTGGGGACGCACCTGCCCATGTCCCAAGTGGAAGCCCAGATATCTTACCTCCACCCGCCCAATCGCACACTTCTTCGGGTTGGCCGTGAGCCCCGCCCTTCTCAGCGACTTCAGGACAGCGCGCAGGTGCTGCATATGCCGCTGCAAGTCCGCACTGTAGATGATGATATCATCCAAGTACGCAGCGGCATACGCAGCATGCGGCCGGAGAATCCTGTCCATCAGACGCTGGAAGGTTGCGGGAGCCCCGAACAAGCCGAAAGGAAGGGTGACAAATTGGTGTAACCCAAACGGCGTGGTGAAAGCGTTTTTTTCTTTGGACATTGGAGACAAGGGGATCTGCCAATATCCCTTGGTTAAGTCCAGTGTTGAATAAAAGCGAGCGGTCCCTAGCCGATCAAGCAATTCGTCCACCCTCGGCATTGGGTACGCATCAAATTTCGACACCGCGTTTACTTTCTTATAGTCCACGCAGAAGCGGACCGAGCCGTCAGGCTTTGGAACCAAAACTATCGGGCTCGCCCAATCGCTGCTGGACTCTTCTATTACCCCCATATCCAGCATAGCCTCTAATTCATCCTGAACTACCTTTTTCTTGTGTTCAGGTAAACGGTATGGCCGGCTGCGAACCACCACCCCCGGCTCTGTCTCAACATGGTGTTGAATAAGTCAGCAAACTCTGCTTGCAATGCTTTGACGTCAGCGAGCTGCGACGGTGAGAGGTGATCCCCGCCTGGGGCCAGAGCGAGGGATTGAGATTTTTGAATCGCTTCTGGCCCGAGATCATCCTCTCCACTCACCACCGTCGCAAGCATCACTGACTCCGCCTCAGACCATTTTTTTAGAAGGTTGAGGTGGTATATTTGACGTGCTCCCTCCCTATCTGAGCGCACCACCTCATAGTTGAGGTCCCCAACTCGCCGTGTGACCACAAAGGGCCCTTGCCACTTTGCGAGTAATTTAAAACTGGATGTGGGGAGTAATACAAGGACTTTATCTCCCAGTGCAAATTGACGAAGTCTAGCCCCTCTGTTGTACAGCTGTCTTTGTCTGTCCTGAGCCTGTAACAAATTCTCCATTGATAGCCGCCCAAAGTGTGGAGTTTTGTTCTCAGGTCTAGGACATACTGAATTTCATTTTTACTCGCGGAAGGTCCGTCCTCCCAAGCCTCCCTAAGGACATCCAGCACCCCCCGAGGCTGGCGCCTATAGTGAAGCTCGAAGGGGGAAAACCCCGTGGAGGCTTGCGGGACCTCGCGGACAGCGAACAACAGAGGCTCTAGCCACTTATCCCAATTTTTGGCGTCCTCGTGAACGAACTTACGAATCATGGATTTCAAGGTGCGATTAAATCGTTCCACCAGACCATCTGTTTGTGGTTGATAGACGCTGGTGCGAATCGATTTAATGCCCAATAACTCGTAAAGTTCGCGAATCGTCCGTGACATGAACGCCGTGCCCTGAACGGTGAGAATCTCTTTCGGGATTCCCACCCGGGAGATTAGGGAAAACAGAGCGCTCGCAACACTTTTCGCCGAAATAGTGCGGAGCGGAACTGCTTCCGGGTATCGCGTTGCATAGTCCACCAAAACCAATGCAAAGTGATGCCCACGTGCTGACCGTTCTAATGGCCCGATGAGGTCCATGCCAATTCGCTCGAAGGGGACCTGCATCAGAGGGAGTGGGCACAATGGTGCTTTTGGGGTGGCCGGTGGATTCACCAACTGACATTCACGACAAGACGCACACCACCTGCGTACATTCTCGTGAATGCCCGGCCAGAAAAACCGGGCCATTAGACGGTTCAGTGTAGCCGTTTGTCCTAAATGCATTAGAATGAGCCGCCTGGAAAAGCAATTCCCGGCTGCTTTTGGGTACTAACAACTGTGTTGTTTCTTGTTTTGGTCTGGGCATCTTGGGTCACCCGATACAACCTATCTTTTAAAACACAAAAATAAGGATAAGAGAGAGGCTGGTCAGGGTGGAGGAGGTGGCCGTCGATGGAACGGACCTGGCTAAACGCATTTTTTAGCGACTCGTCCTGGGACTGTTCCAGGGAAAAATCATCGCGGTCTGCGAGAACAGGCATCTCGAGACCGCTCGGTTCCCCCGGAACAGCACCCAGAGGTCCCGAATCCACCTCAACCACCTGAGCAACCGACTCTTTCCTGCTTACACGGTTTCCCCAAGAAGCATCCGCACACAAGTGCCCCAATAATTCATTAAATGCTGGCCAATTGGTCCCCAGAATCAGCGGATGCCGGAGGTGCGGGTTAACTGCTAGCTCAACACTATGCTTTTGACCCCGAAATAGAATATCCACGGGCAACAACGGATAATTAACCACTTCCCCGTGCACACACCTCACCGTAACCGTGCGGCTAGTACCCAATGCCTTAGGGTGAATCAGGCTTTGGTGGATAGAGGTCTGGTTACAACCCGAATCGACCAAGGCTTGATAAGTACCCCCCTTGATACTCAAAGGTATTAGGTACAACCCAGCTTGATCGAGGGCGGCTTGCGGAGCGTCGGGGACCCGGATCAGTGTCCCGACCTCCATGACGGGACAGCGGTAGATGAAATGACCCGGATCCCCGCAGCGCCAGCAAGCCGGCCCAGACTTCCCCGCCGCCCTAGTGGTCGGAAATAGGTCCGGCGATTGCCGTGGAGAGAGCGCTGGAGCAGAGGGAGAGGCGTGGGGATCCAAAGCGGTCGCCCCTCCCCTGGGGACCGGACGTGGTGGTGCTGCCGGTTCGCTGGGGCCACCCATCCTCCACCTTGGGGCTGGTCTCGCGGGAACAGCCCACGCGACCTGGGAAGGGGAACAGGTTTGGGGAGAGAAGGGGAGGAAACAGAAGAGGGGAGAGTGAGAGAGAGAGAAGCCGATGGTAAGGGTTCGCCGACCCCGTGGCACGCCACCATGTGGTCCTCCGCCAACTGGATGGCCTGGGTTAGCGACGTCGGGTGGTGGCACTGGACCCACTGCGCGGTCTTCTGGGGAAGCCGCGCGATGAACTGCTCCAGCACCACACGGTCGATGATTCCCTCGACGTCGCTTCCGTCGGCCATCAGCCACTTGCGGCATGAGTCTCGGAGCTGGTGCGCGAAGGTGAAGGGTCGGCCGGATTCGCTGAGGGTCAGGGTCCAGAACCGCTGCCTCTGTTGTTCTGGGCTCCGGCCGACCCGCTGTAGAATGGCGCACTTTAAATCTTCGTAGGCCAGGAGATTCTGGACTGGCAGTTGGTGTGCGGCTACCTGCGCCTCTCCGGACAACAGCGGCAGGAGCCGCATTGGCCAATCCGACCGGGGCCTGACCTCTCGAAGAGGTCGATGAATGCCTCCGGATCATCCTCCGGGCCCATCTTCGAGAGGTGGATGGTAGCAGCCGAGTCGGTGGTAGACGGGGGGGGTGGCCGGAATCTCCCGGGCCATCCAGCTCCGGAACAGCTCGCGGTCTTCATGCTGGACGAGGAGGAGGGCCTCGAAGCGTTTATCCTGCTCGGCCCTCACTGCCAGCAGGTCTTCGAGTGTCTGTTGATGAAGACCGGCGAGCGATTGGACGAGGTCCGCAAGCGGCGTCTTTGGCGGGGTCTGCATGGCGGCGGCAAACTTCTCCCTTCCCGGGTTTCGGCACCAGTGTAATGTTGGTTCGGCTGTGGGGGTGTGGGAAGGAAGAAGACGGGGTCGGCTTGACTGGGACTGCACTCAATTTATTACTCAGAATCGTTACAAACATAAAGCACGCACGAGGGCGTTCAGAACAATCAAAATACTCAATAATGCACTCAGTTTCAGTTTCTCAAGAAGCTTTCCACGCTCTCTCAGGCAGGCAGTCCCAGTCCAGATCTCTCTCTCTCTCTCTCTCTCCCGACAGCGGCTTAAATGCGGTCTCTCCACGCCAATTACTGCAACGAGACACAGGTGTTAATGATCTGCACTTGACCTATTTACTCACCGCTCGTCTCCTCGCTCTCTCTCTCCCGCTACAGACTTCGCAAAACCACGCCCCCTCCGCCACAATCATGTACTAAGACCAACAGAAAAATAACAGTTGTGATTTTCTAGACTGATATGGCTAAGAACTATTCTCTCATTCCTGCGTAATAATTAAGGAACTTTGCTGCCGTCCCATGAGTGCAGCGGCACAATGATATTATGCAGCGCCTGAAAATAGGCTAACTTCTGTAAACATAACCAACGTGACAACCTGCATGCACAGGGAGTGTCTTGTAACCATGGAGACATTTGGGAGAGACAATACAGAAGATATTTACTTTGTTGCAGATCTTGAACCATATCTATTTGAACCGGAATACACTGAAGATGAGCTTTTGGAACGTGAAAGTCAAGAAAGTGTGGCTGAAGACTGGGGCAGAAGTGAGGAGGAGATTTTTTGAGCGCAATTCACACCCAGCGGTAATTCAAGGAAAAAAATGTCTGAATGCACAACGTGCAACATTGATTCGGTCTTCTGATCTTTTGATTTTGAATAACGTAATATATTACAGAGAGAGTGCGCGGGGAGGGCTCTCTGCGTGTTCTCTCTGTCACTTAGTTAAAATGCGCTCTATCACAAGTGCAGCAGTCATCTACATCACTCATAAATCACAATAACTGATCAAATAAGGCTTTGGCAGGACAAACATTTTTTTTGGCGGCCAACAAATAATTTTCAATGCAGAAAAAACCCTGCACACGCTCCGAAGCCTCAGCACAGAACGTAACATCACTAGTATTTTGTACCATAGAAACTGTAGATAAACAATACAGACAATTCCACAAGTTTATTTTAATCAAACTACACACTACGTCACCAGAACTCTACAACAAAACTACTAACGTAATATACTGTGTAAACCAAATGGTCGAGCAAACTCTCACACTCAGTGATTGCATTTTACAGGTAACGTTAGCTAAAGACAACAGCAGTGCTTTTTCAATCTGGTCGTTCAAGCTAACTAAAAATAATAATAATGTTATACTTACAGCCATGGGTAATGATACACTTGGTCCTGTCTGTCCTCTGAATATTGTTGGGATGGCCATATCCTTTAAGAAGCCGTACCGTGGTCCGGGTAACACTGTCCATGTTTTCCAAATACTCATCTGGTCCAAAATGCTTTGAGCAAACACGCACTTTCGTGATTGAATCTACTGGTGTTTTGATATCTATGTTTAGAGCAGCCAACCATTGATTCTTTCATTCCTTGTTTTTCGTTGGTACAAACTTAATGCCAGTCACATTGGAAGTTACCTAGTTGGGGACTACTTTCAGACACTGCATAATATCTTTGCACCGCTGCACTCGTGGTATGGCAGCACAGTTCCTTTATTATTATGCAGGAATGAGAGAATAGTTCCTAGCCATATCAGTCTAAAAAATTCCAACTTTTCTTTTTCTGTTGGTCTTAGTAAACAAATGTAACTACAGAAGAGTCAAGTTTTAAATAGGAAAAATATTGAAAGTCTTTGATCATTTTTGAACACGATGCTAATCCGATGCAATGATGTATGCTAAGCTATGCTAAAAGTGCTACCGCCAGATACAGAGATCAGCTGAATGGATTCAAAAACGGTAAAACTCAACTGTTTAACTCTAATGGACTGGATCCACTTTATATTAGGTGGCCTTAACTACTATGTGTTAGAGTTGAAGGATGATGGGAGACCAGGGAGAGGTGCAATTCACAGTCTTTAATAAACTTAGACAATCGTCCTTAATGGCAAAACAAAGTACAAACTGAGGGCAACAATCAGTGCCAGAAATGAAACTGCCGAATGGCAGGGAGAGGATAATGGAAGATCCCACAAGGACAATGGCCAGGATCCCCGAGACTCCTACGACCGGTCAGGGAAGTCCTTTGCGGCAGTGAGGGAGAACAGCCACAAGCAACAGCCGGTAAGAGAAGGCTGGTACTCTGCAAACCGGCAAAGCTGGATAATATGTAGTAGCGAAGCAGTCAGCTTACAAACAGTATACAGTCTGCAGATAGGACAGGACAAGACAGTGCGTAACACAAACGTGTCTCAGATGTAGAGAATGAATAATCCGACAACAAGACAAGAAAGTAAAGGGAATAAGAAGCTGAGGAAATCAAGGGAAAAGAGGGAACAGGTGGGGGAATCGGAGCGGGAAGGGGAAACAGCTGTAAGAGATAATAAGCAGTGAGGAGGATGAGTGAGCGTAATGTGTGAGTGAGTGCGTGAGTGACCACAAGAGGGAGACAGAGAGAAAGGGAAGAGAAGCCCAGGATCATAACACTATGTACTAACATTTTAATTAATCATTTGATACAATGCACTTATTGTGTGACTACATGTTTTTACATTGCACTTACGTTAAAAAAAATACCTGCATATAATTACGTCTGTAATTAATTTCTGTAGTTACATTTGTACACTGCATGAAAAGTGGGATTTTCGACCCCGTAAACGCCTGTAGACTCCCGGAAATCTCCCTAATTTTCGTCAGTTTTCGACAATTTAGAGGCAGCGAACGTCGCATTCGTCTGTGCCACAAATTTTCGTAAACGAACCATGACGTAGGTGGAGAGCCCCCCACGGAGAGACCGCGGAGGTGCGACACCTCGAATTAGCATATGAATAGCAGCGAAACCAGAGAGTCAACGGCCAGACTTGAATTTACTCACTCAGTATTGGCTGAAGCCACTACTTTTAAACAAGAAAAATCCCTCGTGATTGGTTGGCAGATCACTGCAAACCAATCATTATTGGTCACCCTGGCTCATTATAAATGTAAAGACCTATAATGCCCTATAATAATAATAATAAATATATAATTTATGTTGTAATAATTTTGTTTTATATTAATGTTATTGTGCTATGAACTACACTATTCATACCATCAAGGAATATATGGGAAAATTTGCCCGGACCGTGCCGTTTATTCAAAGAAAGAGCTTCATTTATAAACACACAGCTGTTTATTCAAAGAAAGAGCTTTATTGTCAAACACACAACTATGTACAGTGCAGCAGTAATGTCTCTTATGTTGTCCTCCAAAAACGTCAAAAAGAAGCGCCCAACACATTCGGGAAACACAGGCGTATATGGTGAGTTGCCCTGTATTTCGGTATCGCCTCTAATCTGGATTGCAAAGTGGCACAGAGTTCTGAGAGCTCCAGGCTGCGAGAGGGCGGTGGCCGCACAATCCATCCAGACACCCCGTCAACAATGCCGTCTTCCTCATCAGATAGGAGTTCAATGGTCGCAGACTTCCAAATGTCCATCTCATCCTCAGCCAGCACACTCTCGCTTCCAGCAACTGTAATACAATCCATATAGACAATAAGCAACCTGAAAAATACTAACATTGACAAAAAACGGATCTAATATAATAAATCTTACCCTTTTTCTTCTTGATCGACTCCGAGCTAAACTTCGCAGTTTCCGCCTGCGATGTAAGTTCAGGTTGTTTGTATCTGAATCTCCGGCGTATCGATTCATAATACGTCTTACAGGCAGCTGGAAAACAATTACATGAGACTGGTATTAATAAAAACAGTCACGGTAAAATTAAACAAGGAATGAGAAAAACATTATAAGTTATACTTACAGACAATTTCGTCGTGATCAGCGGTTAAATCTGGACTCACGGAAATCGCTCCAAGCAGATAAGAGGTCACGGCTTCGTTATGAGGCGAGGATAGTCTGTGTAAACAAAATGTGCAGTTTTAAGCTCGGATCTATTAACGCATTGTCACATGTCTGTCCTGTCTTGTGAAGCACATGTGGTGTGTTGTTGTTTTGGGCTGTGCTCGTGTCTTTGTCTGATCCCTCCCCCTTGTTATCTGATTAGTGTTTGATTTCTTCCACCTGTTCCCTCCTGATTTCTTCCCCTTTATATAGTTCCCATGTGCTCATAGTCTTTGTGGTTACGTTGTAATGTCTACGTCTCCCTTCCCTGTGTTCCGCTCCCTGACTTAGTTTGGTATGTTGTTTGGTTTATTTATGTTTTCCCCCTTGTGGGTTTTTGTTTTGTGTTTCTGTTATTTTGTTAAATAAAACCTTTATCTGCACTTGAGTCCTCGCACCTCAGTTTTCTTTCAGCGTAACGTGACACGCATCCATTTCCTTATACAGCTGAATAAAGGCATATTCTTTAAATCGTAACGTTTAGGGGTGTAACGATTCGTTTTAACAACGATTCGATTCGTATCACGATTTGAGGTTGTCGATACGATTCAAGGACGATTTTGGTTCATTTAGAACGATACGATCCGAAACGATTCAGTGACTTGAAATCGATTCAGTAACTTTTTAGCCAAAAATTGTGTGACTGAAATAAATATCTGGATACTGGTCAGTGCAGGTGAAGTTTCCTAGATTCCTGTTGTTTCTTGTAAGGGAATCCGGTATCAATTAATTATGGATATAAACAAACAAGTAAACAACAATTAATGGCAAATGCATTCAAATTTTATTTGAATAAAGTGCAACCAACAGTTTAGGTTGAATTAACAGGAAGTTAACCTTTTCTGCTCTCATTTTCAATATTCAATACATTTTCAATAAAAGCACAGTAAGTGCAACCAACATTTCAACAGTAGGTTAACCTGCTACTTCTGCTTTTGTTATCCAACATATTAATGTTACAATATTAATATCAAAAATAAAGAGCAACTAACTTCTCTTCAGGTTTAATTAATAGTAGGTGTACCTGTTACTTTTGCTGTTGTTTTTCAACATTAAAATAATACAAATACAATATTAATATCAAAAATAAAGTGCAACCAACATTTCTTCAGGTTGAATAAACTGGCGAAACCTGCTACTACTCTCAGTTTAATAAACAAACAATATTTAACAAAAGATAAAATGTAACCAACTACTCTTCAATGACTCTACATATTTCTTTTTCAAAAATATCAACATGATCTGACCGCAGAACACTTCTCTGTGCGTTCACTATGTTGCCAGCAGTACTACAAACTCGCTCTGCTGGCACACTGGTCCCAGGAATGCACAGGTAACATTTAGCAAGGGTTGAAAGTACAGGTAACGTTAGCTCTTTCTCCTGGTGGCTTGATAATTTCTCGCTGGTTGGCTTCTCCTCTGCCATCCGCCATGCTATGTTTTGTTTTCTTAGCGCTGCTGCTGGTGCGTGCGTTGCGATGATGTCACAGATAGGCAGACTGAATCGAGTAACGTTTAACGCCGTTATCATTAAAAGTGCTAAGAAAAAACATCCGTATAAAGTCTGTTGTGCTTAAATCCAATGCGTTATTTCCTATGATCGATACAATCGATTGATTACCTTTTAAAACGATGTTAGATCGATATATGTCGTCCGGAAGGCCAACTTGCCGAGCACAGATCGATGTAGTTAGATCGTAGGAAAATAAATCGATACATCGATGTAGTAGATGAATCGTTACACCCCTAGTAACGTTACATTACCCATGCTCTGGTTCATAGCGCCTGCAGTTTGCCTCAGAGTTGTGAAGACGCCAGAAAGCTGAAAAATAGTCGAAAAAGTTGGCCGCGTCCATGCAGAGGAGTTGAAGGGGAGCTGAAGGCGAGTCGGCGTCCTGTCATTGTTGATCACGAAAAAGTAAAGCAGCAAAAACACAGGAAATTTATAAAAAAAAAAAGAGTCCAAAACACGTCTGTTTAAAGCTCGTCTTCAAGTTTTGTACGCGTCATGGCCATGACCTCGCATGTGATTGGACGAGGGCGAGAAGCTCGTCGGGCTCCTCCAATCACATGCAAGGTCATTGTCATAAGGAGGTTTTCCAGAATTAATGAAAAAACTCTGTATTAATACATTTTCCTGGACAGAATGGAAAATGTATTTAGTACCACATGCATGTACAGACTACAGTTCTCGCTCACAAATTTGATGGGATTAGGATTGATTGTCTTGATATAGTCAGTTCTCTTACGAGAGGTTCTCTCGTATTGCGTAAGTTCCTTACGCTACGGGAAAGTATTCTTTCTTCGAGATTTCTGAAAAACCCAAAATTATCCTTAATTTTGTAACATTGTCAACGCAGTGCGGCAGCCTGGCAGACCATAGCAGGCTATTCCAGCGTGCTATTGGCTGCTCTGCTGGCAACTGCAGCAGCCTATCGGTGAGCCCGCGTGACGTGGCGACCAATGAGGGCGCTTCGCGCCCACCTGGCTTCATTTGCCTACAGGTGGGGCGTGGCCACGTGTATATAAGCAGGGCTCACGGGCTGCATATTCGATTTTCTTTTCTTCAGCGAAGCCCTTCGCATCGCTGGATCTGGAACCCGCCGCCGTGAACGCGCAGACAAGCAAGCAGAGGACAGCACCTGAGGAAGCCGGCAGCATCGCGCCACCTTCAGCCTTCCGTGCCTGCTCTGCTATCCGGCAGCCCCATATCCTTTTACGCTCAAAGTGTTGTCGCCGCTGCGTCACACTTTTCACAAAAAGAGCCGAGCGTTGATACAAATGTCTCGTTCCACCTGCGGCTCGTGTCACGCGCAGCTCAGCTCCGGGGACCGCCATGTGATCTGCGCTCTCTGCCTGGGCCGTGATCACGCCGCCGCCGCACTCCTCGCTGGCGGATGCCAAGAGTGCGAAGAACTGACGATGTCGACCCTGCGGGCTCGACTCGTCCTGTTCGAAGATGATATACCTCCAGTCCCTGCCACGCCGCGCAGAAAGAAGCGCCGCTCGCAGCGGACTCCGGAGTTCGCCGAGAGAAGCTCGCCGGAACCTTTCCCGCCCGCTTCACTCTCGCCTTCCCCGCCCCCACCCCAGGCCGCCATTTCTGTTGCCGCCTCCGGGGATGAGGCGGATGCGGCCGCGGAATGCGCCGACAGCTGCTCCATCATGGCTTCCGACAGCGAGGACTGGTCTTCCGCGACCTCTTCAGTCCGGGGCTCCGGACGCTCTCGATCGGGTGAAGACGCCGAACTTTTGCGCCTTCTCACCCGGGCTGTCGAGCAGCTAGGCCTCGAATGGGCCCCGCCCAAGGTGGCAGCGCCAAACCGACTTGACGGATGCTTCCTAAACAGTCGCCGCCGTGCGCCCACCTCCAGGACTGCACCCTTTCTGCCAGAGCTTCACGAGGAGCTCGCAAAGTCCTGGAACGCGCCATTCTCCGCGAGGGTCTCGTCTCAGGCTTCTTCGACGCTCTCACAAGTTGACGGCGCGGCTGAGAAAGGCTACAACGCTATCCCTCCGGTAGAAGAGGCGGTCGCAGCGCACCTTTGGCCGCCTTCTGGTTGGCGCTCAAAGGCTGCCCTCCCGTCTAAGGCCTGCAGAGTGACGTCATCGCTGATCGGCCGCGCTTTCGCTGCCTCCGGTCAAGCTGCGTCCGCTCTGCACTCTATGGCCGTGCTGCAAATCCTCCAAGCTAATCTCCTCCGCGACCTGGACGAGAAATGCTGTGACGCTGAGTTAATCACGGATTTGCGAAGCGCGACGGATCTCTCCCTTCGCGCTACCAAGACCGCAGCACAGGCCCTCGGACGCTCTATGGCCTCCCTCACGGTAGCTGAGCGCCACCTCTGGCTCACGCTCGCGGACATGCGAGAAACAGAGCGCGCGGCCTTCCTAAACGCCCCGCTCTCTCCGTCTGGGCTTTTCGGACCAGCGGTAAAGGGGATCGTCGACCGTTTCTCCGAAGTGCAGAAAACGACGCAGGCCATGAACCTTTTCCTGCCTCGACGCCCCGGCGCTAGCAATAGCTCCGCTGCTCGCCGTCCTCGTGACCAGCCAGCAACGAGCTCTGCGCAGCGCCCAGCGCGGCCCCCTTCGTCTCAGAGAAGACCAAGCGGCCGCCCCAGATCGCGCTCTTCCAGCCGTGGTAAGCCGCCTCCACCTCGGGGCCCCCGGCCTAGGATCACGCTGAAGCCAGAGCCTCCAAAGTCCTCCTAGCAAGAGGCGAGAAACGACGGTTAAGTCCCGCCGCGGCTGGACCACCGTCAAACACCCCTAGTAACGTTACATTACCCATGCTCTGGTTCATAGCGCCTGCAGTTTGCCTCAGAGTTGTGAAGACGCCAGAAAGCTGAAAAATAGTCGAAAAAGTTGGCCGCGTCCATGCAGAGGAGTTGAAGGGGAGCTGAAGGCGAGTCGGCGTCCTGTCATTGTTGATCACGAAAAAGTAAAGCAGCAAAAACACAGGAAATTTATAAAAAAAAAAGAGTCCAAAACACGTCTGTTTAAAGCTCGTCTTCAAGTTTTGTACGCGTCATGGCCATGACCTCGCATGTGATTGGACGAGGGCGAGAAGCTCGTCGGGCTCCTCCAATCACATGCAAGGTCATTGTTATAAGGAGGTTTTCCAGAATTAATGAAAAAACTCTGTATTAATACATTTTCCTGGACAGAATGGAAAATGTATTTAGTACCACATGCATGTACAGACTACAGTTCTCGCTCACAAATTTGATGGGATTAGGATTGATTGTCTTGATATAGTCAGTTCTCTTACGAGAGGTTCTCTCGTATTGCGTAAGTTCCTTACGCTACGGGAAAGTATTCTTTCTTCGAGATTTCTGAAAAACCCAAAATTATCCTTAATTTTGTAACATTGTCAACGCAGTGCGGCAGCCTGGCAGACCATAGCAGGCTATTCCAGCGTGCTATTGGCTGCTCTGCTGGCAACTGCAGCAGCCTATCGGTGAGCCCGCGTGACGTGGCGACCAATGAGGGCGCTTCGCGCCCACCTGGCTTCATTTGCCTACAGGTGGGGCGTGGCCACGTGTATATAAGCAGGGCTCACGGGCTGCATATTCGATTTTCTTTTCTTCAGCGAAGCCCTTCGCATCGCTGGATCTGGAACCCGCCGCCGTGAACGCGCAGACAAGCAAGCAGAGGACAGCGCCTGAGGAAGCCGGCAGCATCGCGCCACCTTCAGCCTTCCGTGCCTGCTCTGCTATCCGGCAGCCCCATATCCTTTTACGCTCAAAGTGTTGTCGCCGCTGCGTCACACTTTTCACAAAAAGAGCCGAGCGTTGATACAAATGTCTCGTTCCACCTGCGGCTCGTGTCACGCGCAGCTCAGCTCCGGGGACCGCCATGTGATCTGCGCTCTCTGCCTGGGCCTCGAATGGGCCCCGCCCAAGGTGGCAGCGCCGAACCGACTTGACGGATGCTTCCTAAACAGTCGCCGCCGTGCGCCCACCTCCAGGACTGCACCCTTTCTGCCAGAGCTTCACGAGGAGCTCGCAAAGTCCTGGAACGCGCCATTCTCCGCGAGGGTCTCGTCTCAGGCTTCTTCGACGCTCTCACAAGTTGACGGCGCGGCTGAGAAAGGCTACAACGCTATCCCTCCGGTGGAAGAGGCGGTCGCAGCGCACCTTTGCCCGCCTTCTGGTTGGCGCTCAAAGGCTGCCCTCCCGTCTAAGGCCTGCAGAGTGACGTCATCGCTGATCGGCCGCGCTTTCGCTGCCTCCGGTCAAGCTGCGTCCGCTCTGCACTCTATGGCCGTGCTGCAAATCCTCCAAGCTAATCTCCTCCGCGACCTGGACGAGAAATGCTGTGACGCTGAGTTAATCACGGATTTGCGAAGCGCGACGGATCTCTCCCTTCGCGCTACCAAGACCGCAGCACAGGCCCTCGGACGCTCTATGGCCTCCCTCACGGTAGCTGAGCGCCACCTCTGGCTCACGCTCCCGGACATGCGAGAAACAGAGCGCGCGGCCTTCCTAAACGCCCCGCTCTCTCCGTCTGGGCTTTTCGGACCAGCGGTCAAGGGGATCGTCGACCGTTTCTCCGAAGTGCAGAAAACGACGCAGGCCATGAACCTTTTCCTGCCTCGACGCCCCGGCGCTAGCAATAGCTCCGCTGCTCGCCGTCCTCGTGACCAGCCAGCAACGAGCTCTGCGCAGCGCCCAGCGCGGCCCCCTTCGTCTCAGAGAAGACCGAGCGGCCGCCCCAGATCGCGCTCTTCCAGCCGTGGTAAGCCGCCTCCACCTCGGGGCCCCCGGCCTAGGATCACGCTGAAGCCCGAGCCTCCAAAGTCCTCCTAGCAAGAGGCGAGAAACGACGGTTAAGTCCCGCCGCGGCCGGACCACCGTCAAAACTCTTTTTCCCGTCAGCCCCCACCACTGTGGCTGCTGCAGATGGATTTCACGCAGCCAACGAGCCGGCAAAAATGCCTTCTCGCCTGTCAATAACCGCCGTTTTTACGGCGAACCAGAGAAATCACAAAAGTTGCATTATTTCTGGTCGCACGGCTCGCGCCGTATGTGTTTCAAATGCAGTAAATGTGCCCACTTTTCTGTGTTCACCCCTGCACACAAGCACTATAAACCCTGTGTCCCCCACTCACATAAAGCGGCCACCGGCCGCTCGAGTGCTAGAGTTAGGTCACGTGTCCGCTTGTTTGCGTCCACGACTAACCACCACACGCGCTGTCACACAGCCACTCTTAACCGGTCATGTTCCACGCGTAAGAGTTGTGCCCGCTCAAACGCGCTCACACATTTTCGCGAACATTATGCCTCAGGCGCCACGCGCCGCGCCACACACCATTTGTTTTCCGCCCAGGGTGGCCGGAGCGATGAGTGTAGGGCCGCACACAAGCCACTCCCCGCTCGAAGCGGCAGAGATGCAGTGTGTAGGGCGGCCAGCCATCGCGAGCGATCGGCTGGCCCACAGCACAGAGAGCGCGCGCACTGCGCCCGCCCCTCCTATACAGGCCGTCAAACCCGCGAAGCGCGGCGTTTCGAGCCCGGAGGCCGTTCTATCCCGTGTGGCGCACGCGAGAGCGTGGGAAGCCATTCCGGGTGTATCAGAATGGGTGCTGAAAACAGTGAAGCACGGGTACACTCTGCAGTTTGCTCGCCGCCCTCCGCGCTTCTGTGCGCGTACAGAGACGAGAGTGAGCGAGGAAGTAGCACATCTACTTCGAGCAGAAATAGCCACGCTGCTGTGCAAAGGGGCTATAGAACCGGTTCCCCACTCTATGAGCGAGTCAGGTTTTTACAGCCGGTATTTTCTCGTGCCAAAAAGGGATGGGTCGCTCAGACCGATTCTGGATCTGAGGCGTCTGAACAAAGCTCTTATGAAAAGATCGTTCAAGATGCTCACGACCAAGCAGATCCTCGCGCATATTCGCCCGAGAGACTGGCTAATCTCCCTAGATTTGAAAGATGCATATTTTCAAATCAAGATAACGCCGCGTCACAGGCCATTCTTACGATTCGCCTTCGACGGCCAGGCTTATCAATACACCGTCCTTCCGTTCGGCCTGTCACTAGCACCCCGTACATTTACGAAGTGCATGGACGCGGCCCTCGCTCCTCTGAGAAATCGAGGGATGCGAGTTTTGAACTATCTGGACGATTGGCTCATCCTGGCGCAGTCGGAGGCCGAGCTCCTCGCCCACCGGGCAATGCTGCTCAGCCATCTGGACAGCCTAGGGCTCACGGTCAATTGGACCAAGAGCTCATTAGTGCCCACGCAATCAACCTCATTTCTGGGTTTGAATCTGGACACTGTGGCAATGTCAGCCCGCCTGTCACCCCATCTCGTGCGCCAAGTTCGGCGCATGGCTGCGTACTTTCGGCCGGGCAAAATCGCACCTCTCAAGCTGTTTCAGAGGATGCTGGGACGTATGGCCTCAGCTGCAGCTGCGCTCCAGCTGGGCTTAATGCGCATGCGCCCGCTGCAATGCTGGTTAAACGCCCGAGTGCCTCACAGGGCCTGGGCGTCCGGTGGCTTCAGGATCAGAGTGACTCAGGGCTGCGTGTCAGCCCTAGAGCCCTGGTTAGTAGCCGACTGGTACCAGAGGGGAGTGACGATGGGAGCCATCTCACACCGCAAGGTCATCTCGACGGACGCCTCCACCACGGGTTGGGGCGCCGTTTTCGAGGGCAGATCAGCCTCGGGCCTTTGGTCGAGCGAGGAAAAACTCCTACACATAAACTGTTTGGAGATGATAGCGGTAGAGAACGCGCTCAAGCAGTTTCTCCCGCTTATACGAGGACACCATGTGTTAGTCCGGTCGGACAACACCACAGTGGTGTCCTACGTGAACCGGCAGGGCAGTGTCAGGTCCAGAGGTCTGGGCAAACTGACAGAACGCCTGCTCGTGTGGGCACACAGCTCGCTGCGCTCGTTGAGAGCTGCGCACGTGCCGGGCCACCTCAATGTGGGTCCGGACAAGCTGTCCAGGGGCCTCATTCTCCCAGGAGAATGGTCCCTGCACCCCCAGACAGTCCAGCTGGTATGGCGCCTGTTCGGCAGAGTGGAGCTCGACCTCTTTGCAACAAAAGAGAACGCCCGCTGCCCGACGTTTCTATCCAAAAGCGAGGATGCGCTGCCCCAAACTTGGCCCAGCCTCCCGCTGTATGCTTTCCCGCCGATCTCCCTATTGCCTCAGGTCATAGCGAAAATCAGGGAAACGCGCCGTCCGGTGCTCCTTATAGCACCGCGCTGGGAGAACCAGATTTGGTACCCAGAGCTGGTGAAGCTGTCGCACTCACCCCCCTGGCCAGTTCCGCTGAGAGCAGACCTTCTCTCTCAAGCAGGAGGGTCAGTTTGGCATCCCCATCCAGAGCGATGGTCTCTGCATGTATGGGTGACCAACGGATACCCGTTGACCTGCCCGAAGGGGTTATGAACACGATTTCACACTCTAGAGCCCCCTCGACGAGGCGGTTATATAGTTCTAAGTGGTCGGTGTTCACTGAGTGGTGTGTTTCCAAGGGATTGGACCCACAGCAATGTGGAGTCCAGCGGGTGCTCTCCTTCCTCCAAGAGCTTTTGGAATTGGGCAGGTCCCCTTCCACGCTCAAAGTGTATGTGGCGGCTATAGCAGCGTTCGCTCAGACGACGCTAGGTAGCACGCTAGGAAGGAACGAGCTCATCGTCCGTTTCCTCAGGGGAGCCAGACGGATGAATCCCCCGCGGCCCCAGTCGGTTCCTATATGGGATCTGGCCTTGGTCCTAGAGGCCCTGAAGGCTCATCCCTTTGAACCGCTCGAGACTGTGGAACCAAGGTTCCTTTCGCTAAAAACCGCGTTTCTGATAGCTCTGGCTTCAGTGAAACGCGTGGGGGATCTACACGCGCTCTCAGTGAGCCCGACGTGTATGGAGTTCGGTCCTAATGACTCTAAGGTCATTCTCAGACCGAGGCATGGTTATGTCCCCAAAGCGATCGGCACTCCCTTCAGGGCGCAGATTATCTCCCTCTCGGCTCTGCCAGCATCCGATGAGGGGGACGGTGGCAATTTCCTCTGCCCTGTCAGGGCATTGAGGGTTTATGTCACACGCTCCGCCGCCTTCAGGCGTTCTGAGCAGCTATTTGTTTCGTTTGGTGGGCGCACTAAAGGTCTCGCCTCCTCGAAACAGACCCTGTCCAGGTGGATAGTGGACGCGATTGCAACTGCATACGCTTCCAAACACCTGCAGTGCCCACTAGGTGTCAGAGCACACTCCACCAGAGGCATGGCCTCTTCGTGGGCTTGGGCCAGAGGGATTTCCATCCACGATATCTGTATGGCGGCAGGCTGGGCCTCCCCGTCTACGTTCGTGAGATTTTACAATCTGGAAGTTCCTGCCTTACAGGCGAAAGTGTTATCAGTTCAATAGGGCCGTTGGTTCTGCCCAGTGATTCTGCGCAGACATAGCTCACATACTGGTAGTAAGTTCGGTACTAGGCTCATGTGAATTTGAAGGAGACCGGCGGTGCCGTTCCCTCATTTACGAGACGAGCTGTTGTGAGTTTGAAGGTGACCGGCGGTGCCGTTACCTCACTCATATAACAAGATATTGTGAATTTGAAGGCGACCGGCGTTGCCGCTCCCTCATTCATGAGACAAGGTGTGGTGAATTTGAAGGAGACCGGCAGGTGCCGTTCCCTCATTCATGGGACAGGGTGTTGTAACCACCCGTCGTAAACCACCCGTCAGTTCGAATGAAGTGTCTGTATATGTGGTGGCCCGTTTTCCTTACCGGCCACCCTGCCCGAGCAGTGTTATGGTCCCCGGTCCCCTGGGATACATATGCTGTATGCGAGGCGCGCACGGCGTTGACAATATGTTCCCGTAGGAAGGAACTTACGCAATACGAGAGAACCTCTCGTAAGAGAACGATACTCGGTTACTTAACGTAACCTCGGTTCTCTCTAGAAGAGGGAACGAGTATTGCGTTCCTTGCCGTGCGCCCCGCGGGCTTTTACGCTTCAGAACTACGAAAACCGAATATGCAGCCCGTGAGCCCTGCTTATATACACGTGGCCACGCCCCACCTGTAGGCAAATGAAGCCAGGTGGGCGCGAAGCGCCCTCATTGGTCGCCACGTCACGCGGGCTCACCGATAGGCTGCTGCAGTTGCCAGCAGAGCAGCCAATAGCACGCTGGAATAGCCTGCTATGGTCTGCCAGGCTGCCGCACTGCGTTGACAATGTTACAAAATTAAGGATAATTTTGGGTTTTTCAGAAATCTCGAAGAAAGAATACTTTCCCGTAGCGTAAGGAACTTACGCAATACTCGTTCCCTCTTCTAGAGAGAACCGAGGTTACGTTAAGTAACCGAGTATCGTTTATGACAGTTTACAAAGAAGGGAGTCTAACAACAAACTGATTTTAAGAAATGTATTAAATTAACAAGAAAATGAAACAAAAGAATGTTAAGAGGTGTATAAAATAAAAAAATGTTGATGTATTTTGGCTGTGTGTGTGTGTGTGTCTGCCTGCACTGTGTGTGTGTGTGTGTGTGTGTGTGTGTGTGTGTGCGTGTGTGTGTGTGTGTGTGTGTGTGTGTGTGTGTGTGTGTGTGTGTGTGTGTGTGAGAGTGCGTGTGTGTGTGTGTGTGTGTGTGTGTGTGTGTGTGTGTGTGTGTCTGTGTGTGTGTCTGTGTGTGTGCGTTGGTGCAACCGGATTATGAGGACTAAAAACATGGATACATACCGACTCTATGAGGACATACCGTAACTACTAGGACAGCACTAATGTCCTCATAAGTCGAGCAGTGTAGAAAGGCTTATCAAGCCGCGCCTAACCACCTCCTGCTTTTTCTCAATATGTCCTTATTAATCCGTTGTACCCGTTTTTCAGTGTGTGCCAGTGTATGCTCAGAGTGTATAATCTCTCCCTATGTGAAAATCGGTGGTACTGCAGTCTCATACACATTTCATACACCCAGACCAGCCCAAGCGCGTGATTCATTGGTGGAACGCTGGAATCCCCGTCAGTGATTGGCTACATTTGACATCCGTCAAAGTCAGCACGTGTCAGTGATTGGCTGCATTTGACATCCGTCAAAGTCAACACACCGATGCCCTAAAGACGTGTGTGTGGTGTGACGTTAGTCATAATTACAATTAATTAGAAGGATTCGAGCGAAGTTGAGAGTTACGGGAGATTTTAACTTTATCACGTTGAAGGTAAGTGTGTTAATTTATATATTCTACCTTTATGGCGTTTAGTGTCATGAGTCAGACAATTTCTAACTAGTCATATCACCTTTAATCATGGCAGCTAATCGGGCTAATATTCGCCCATTAGCAGCTAAAATGGCGTCTCTAAACAACTTGCACATGCTATTAAAGTTTATTTAGGAACAAACGAAATTCTCTTGTTGTTCATAGACATATAAGTATTAGTTGATGAAACGTAATCGTATAACGCCATGGATGCTTGAGATCAATTTACATTTTAATGTGGCACAAATAAAATAAATTGAATCTGTGTTGTCATGACTGGTAAAGAGTTAACGTTACAGTTTAATACAGTATGATACAGAAATATTATATATATATATATATATATATATATATATATATATATATATATATATATATATATATATATATATATATATTTATTTATTTCATTTTAGGGCTGATATTAACATATTTTATGATTTCATTAGTTTTAATTCGCATGCTTTACATTTATTATTTGAATGTATCAGGTATTGTACATGGAACGTTTTCTAAATCTTACTGTCTATACTTTTTAGAGTTTAGCTTCGTTTGATCTGGGGTGCCACATTAAAGAGAGCTAAAATGGTATTAAAATAGACTGAATTTGGAATCTGAGACTGTTTCTTATCAAAAGTAACAAACTTCAAAAATCTCACTTATCAACTATTTATGTGTAAAATGTTGTATTTATTAATATAGACTTAACTACAGTCTGACAATTATGTACTGTATATAAAGCATTTATAAAAATTAAAAGATAAAATGTTGTCTGGAATGTTTTCAGTCAACATGGTAAGAAAGAAGAGAATAAAGCCTGAGCAGGATGCAAGAGAACACATATTGTCAGGCAAAGACAAAGCCTTCATTGAGGGACGACATATCAACGCATTTAAAGGTAAGTTGTGCACAAGGCACTTTGACTATGTTCAGACTGCAGGCAAATTAAATCAGAAAGTAAGTGAGACACTCCTCGCTACAGCACGATGACGTAGCTGGATCAGATCCAATACGTACTGGATGGTGGTTCGTTATGGCGAGTGCGAGTCTAGTTATAATGACTCGCACACAATTATAACTACACATTATAACTACACAGGTTAGAACATCATCTATATACAATATTGACCATATGGTCAATATTGTATATAGATGATGTTCTAACCTGTGTAGTAGTAGTACTGATAAATAGTAATACATAATTGTTGATGAATAAGTCATCGTGATGCTGAAGTTATCCTAGTTTCTCTACATGCAAAACAGTTAAAATTGTAACATATTCTGGTCATACTTGCTGTTGAGTGGAAGCAAGAATGATCAAGTAGCCTAATTGTCTGTAATTTTAATCCTCAAGGTACAACCAGTACACATTCAAGGGAAAATGCAAAACGTGTGTCCTGATTTCGTGAGCATGTTATTAGGGGTTCAAGCACGAAGTGCTGAAACCCTATTGTAATTGTAAGGGTTTTTATTATTATTATTCTCCGCTAAAACGCATCGTGCAGCCCAAACCGTAAAGGCTGGAGCATTGAAACTTTGTCAGATGGTAGCCCAAAAATCGAGGAGAGGTTATCAAATTATGAGCCAAATTGGCCTATAGGTGGCGCTATAGCAATCAATTGCGCGAAACTGCTCATAACTCCTAAACCGTAAGTCATAGACTCAAGTGTCTTATATCATTGGAAAGCTGAATACCTGACGTAAATAATGTATATCTCCGATTTCATTTCCGGTAGGCAAATTTTTCCGTCATTTTGAATTTTGTTGAAAAACTACTTTTGCGAACTAGTCCCTGGATTTTAACCCGATCGGAACCAAACCAGTGCAGAAATGTTCTCTGGAGTCTGAATATCAATAATTATCGAAAAAAAGTTGAAATTTCGATTCACGGTTGCTAAGGTGCGGAAAACGAATGTTGTGGGAGGAGCCTATTTTACTAAAATGGCTATAACTCAAGAACAAAATGAGATATCTTTACCAAACTTGGTACACATGTGTATGGGCTGAGTCTTTGGTCACGATAAAACAATCGCGACGATTGAACACTTGGTGGCGCTATAACACAAAAAAAACATGAAAATGGCTATAACCACCCGACCGCTAGTCCAATTGACTTGAAAATTGGTATGCAGTGTCTTGGTCCAAGGTACCATATATGTCTATGAGGACATTGGCGTATCTCAAAAAACATGGCCGCTATCGGCTAATGAAGTTTGAGCACCTCTAAGACAAGGTTAACGGAGGCCGATCGGAATGAAACTCGGTGGGCATGTTTGACTCATGGCCCTAGAGGTCTGTAAGAATTTTGAAAGAAATCGGCCTCTAGTTGGCGCTAACGAGTTTTATGGCCCTGTAATCACGTGGTGTTGCACACATAAACCAAATATACATATCATATGATAGGTCTCCTCATGCTGAATAACTTTGCCTCTAGAAGCATTGCTGTCAATCAAAGCGTTCATTAAATATTTGCAATTATGTTTAAAACCTACTTTTGCGAACTAGTCCCTGGATTTTTGCCTGATCGGAACCAAACCAGTCTAGGACAATTCTCTGGACTCTCTAGATTAATAATTATTGAAAAAAAATTGAACTTTTGCATTTGGATGGCTATAACAGGGTCATTTAGAAGAGGGGCGTAGCAAAATACACTATACAGCTTATAAATCCTAAAGGAAAACTCAAAACTTCACGAAAATTGTTATGTATATGTGACATAACATGCTGAAGAAGCATGCAAAGTTTTATGGAGATCGGACCATAGGTTGCGCTATAACTGTTAAAAAGCTTTGAAAACCATGTATTCCCTATGGTGAATTGCCTGTATTGGCTGTAAATGGTATTTTCTATCTCTGTAATCAGGTGGGGTAAAAAACATCCACATAATGTGCAGAAATTATGATAGATCTCTTCATACTGAACAACTTTGCCTCAAGAACCAATACTGTCAATCAAATTGTTATTTATTTATTCACAATTATGTTAAAAACGTATTACCTAAAATTGCCACCAGATGGCAGCAGAAGACCACTCATTGGTTCATTCTGCTTACTAAGCATATTTAAACTTTATAAAATCATTATAATAAATGTTGCAAATGACATTTTGTCAATGTTTATCAATTAATTTGTTCATTTGATTAATGTTTTTACAATAATTATTAAATTACAATTAAAATAATGCCTGAAAATATGTTTTAAAGGGGAAAACCTGGAATAAGCTATTTGTTACCCATCATTTATTTCAAATATCTATATCTCCAACAAAATGTGCATGTGAGTTAAGCACGTCTGAAGACATTAACTTGGAAAATGTGCCAATTAAATGAAAAACAGACATTTAAAATGAAAATGAGCCAATGAGTGGTTCTCTGCTGCCACCTGCTGGGCTTAAATGGTCATTTTGTCATTCTATTTACTTATCATGTTCTATAATTCCTATTTAGACATTATAAAGTCACTATTACAATATTTACAATTACATTTTGTCAAATTAATTTATTTCAAATATATTATGGCGTATTACCTAAAATTGCCACCAGATGGCAGCAGAAGACCACTCATTGGCTTATCCTCTAAACTAATATTGTTCAATCATATTTAAACTGTGATCGTGCAGACCAAAGCGTAAATGCTAGAGACTTGAAACTTTATCAGATGGTAGTACAAAAATCGAGGCTAATGTTGTCAGAGTATGAACTTGATTGGCCAATAGGTGGCGCTACAGCAATCAAAAGGGCGAAATGGCTCATAACTCCTAAACCGTATGTCGTAGACTCAAGTGTCTTATATCATTGGAAAGGTGAGTCCATGACGAATAAAACGTATATCTCCGATTTCATTTCCGCCATGATAGATTTTCCGCCATTTTGCATTTTGTCAAACAACTACTTTTGCAAACTAGTCCTAGGTTTTTTGCCGGATCGGAACCAAACCAGTGTCAAAATGTTCTCTGGAGTCAGATTATCAATAATTATCAAAAAAAGTCGAAATTTATATTCACGGTTGTTAAGGAGCGTAAAAATAATCGTTCAGGGGGGAGCCTATTTACTAAAAGGGCTATAACTCAGGAACAAAATGAGATATCTTCACCAAACTTGGTACACATGTGTATAGGCTGAGTCTTTGGTCACGATAAAAAAATCGCGACGATTTAACACTTGGTGGCACAATAACGTGAAAAAACATCAAAATGGCTTTAACCACCTGACCGCTGGTCCGATTGACTTGAAAATTGGTATGCAGTGTCTTGGTCCAAGGTACCAAGTATGTCTATGAGGACATTGGCGTATCTTAAAAAACATGGCTGCCACAGCCAATTAAATTTGAGCACCTATTAGACAAGTCTCATGGCCCTAGAGGTCTGTAAGAATTTTGAAAGAAATCGGCCACTAGTTGGCGCTAACGAGTTTTACGGCTCTGTAATCACGTGGTGTTGCACACATCCACGAAATATGCATATCATTTGATAGATCTCCTCATACCAAACAACTTTTTCTCTAGAACTGTTGCTGTCAATTAATATGTTCATTAAATATTCCTGAGTATGTTCAAAACCTACTTTTGCGAACTAGTCCCTGGTTTTTTGCCCGATTGGAACCAAACTAGTCTAGGATAATTCTCTGGACTCTCTAGATCAATAATTATTGAAAAAAAGTTGAACTTTTGCATTTGAATGGCTATTACAGGGTCATTTAGAAAAGAGGTGTGGCAACATACACTCAAAAGCCTATAAATTCTAAGGGAAAACTCAAAACTTCACGAAAATTGTTTTTGCATATGTAAGATAACATCTTTAACAAGCATGCAAAGTTTTATGGAAATCGGACCATAGGTGACGCTATAACTGTTAAAAGCCTTTTAAAACCACGTATTTCCTATTGTAAATTGCCTGTATTGACTGTAAATGGTATTTTCCATCTATTATTTCAGTGTTTAAAATCTTGCTAAATAAAAATTAATGTCTTTTGATGTTTGTGTGCTTAAAGGCCTTAAAGGCTTGAACCCCGCTAAATGCTGCTTGCAGCTTTAATTAATAATTGTTTTTGCGCGAGCGGTTTGAGTATTTATCCAGTTCACAAATCTCTCAACTGCGCCGTGTGCATGTGACGTCATCAAAATGTGAACGAAACCACCACGCATGCACGTCCAGTACGTGTTGGATCTGATCCAGTAGTCATCGTGCTTCAGGCTGCAGCGACGACTTCTTGAAGTAAGTGGGCATTCACATATAAGACACTGAGAGGTACACCGTATTGCTGGCAGTCTGAACGTGATCTTTCACATTCAAGCATTTTCATATTTTCATAAATGTTGAAGAGATAACTTTAAACAATTATTTTTTTTAAATTTCAAAATAAACACTTAAAATGATGTAGAGAATAGTGAAACCAAATTCAACTAGTATATCAGTGAAAACTGATGCTTAAATTATTTTCACTTACTGCACCTCATATTACATTACACAGTTTTACAGGATCGAACAATTTATAAGGATAAGTTGGTCCGCTGTGTAACAAATAGCTGCACTTGGGTTCATTCATGTTGTTTTATTAGTATTATATTTTGCCTTTTTAGGGAGAGGTGTGTTTGCACTTGAGCACATTGAACCATCCACCTTTGTTGTTGAATACCGTGGGATTCTCTCTCAAAGTAAACATGTTAAAGATGTTCAAGGCAACTACTTGTTTGACTTCACATGGAATGGAACACGTTACTGGTAAGCTGGCTGTTTTTTTTGTTTTTTGTTTATATATTTTTGGTTCGCATTCAGAGCAAAGTAGTTCTAATAAAAACAACAGTTATGATTATTATTATAACAATACGAGATTTGCTAGGGTTCTTTTAACATTAAGAACTTATTAGTTAGTGATAATCAATAACATGGTTATTGTTCAACAGGGGGGCATTAGCCTAAGGGTTAGTTTTTTTGTTTTGTTTTTTACCTTAAGTGGATCATCTCACCTTTTTAACTCTTAGAAATGTAAGTTAAAGCAGCACTAGGTAACTTTTTAACCTTCATAATATATTTTCAAAACTCTTGTGATGATACATCGACTTACAATAGGTTGAATGACACGTCTGCCATAGCCTGACGGGGTCTGTATCGTTTTTAATCGTACTTTTAAACTTCGGGTTTCGGGTAGTAACCCGAGAACAAAAAGAACTACAAAATTAGACTGCTTTACGGCATATACGTCACTTCCACCACCATCCCCACTTCCTTAAATTCGGACGTGCGTGAAAAAATCGCTCGCAAATCATTTGTTTGCCGAATGTTATAGTCATGGCCGAAGCAGCACAGAAAAATAAGAAAGCAAAGGTTTTGTCTGAGGAAAGCAAAAAGAGAAAACGAGAAAGTGATGGGATTAAAGGCAGGACGAGGATCAACATTGGGCAGCGTTTGCTCGTTGACGTGAGCTGGAGGAGGAGGGGCTACATTCTTGCAAGTAAATACGTAATAAATACAAAATCATATTTTAGGATACCTAACATGTCTGTGATATTGGTTTATTTGTCTTTCCTCAAGCTTTAATGCAAATCGATTTTTCGAATTTGCAGATTCATCTATGGTAGCTTGATATTATAATATTGACGATATATGGTTATTACCTACCACTCAAACATTGAATTGAAGTATCATATAGATTCCGTAAAACGGGAACCAATAGACTAGGCTACTATAATGACGCTGGCTTGTAAACGTGAGCATCGCGATCATTTGGCGTTTGAAAAAAATAAAACCCATGAAATTGTATTCATATGACATGCTGAAACATATGCCACTGTACCTGGGATGAAGACATTTCACACGCGACGCAAGTAGAACACCTGCATGTGAACTCCTGCAGAGTTCAGGGCTATCATAGTTGTCATGTCAACAAATGCACGTGCGATGCATCCCCTGATGTAGAGTGACCGTTTACGACAGTAGTAGAGGACAATACTGTTTCACAACTGTAGGGGGAGCCCGAGAGCAAAAGTTACCTAGTGCGGCTTTAATTGTCACAATGTGTATTTGAATATAAGTTAAATAGGCCAAGTTTAGCCTAACCCCAAAAATATATAATGTTCATGTAGAACCTTATGTTTCAGTATGTGTCTATGTTTTAAATTTCTTACTGCTCTATTTTTCTCACAGCATTGATGCAACAAAAGAGGACGGTTCTCTTGGACAACTGATGAATGATGATCACAGAAATCCAAATTGTAAAGTCAAGACAATCATTGTTGACGGAAGACCACACCTGTGCCTGTTTAGTATAAAACATATCTTTCCAGATGAGGAGGTCACATACAACTATGGGGATTCCTCTTGGCCTTGGCGTTTAAGGGTGAGTCTCTTAAATACTTTATCACTGAAAGTCAACATGTATTACATGTTTTTTTTTTTTTTTTTATGGTGCAGATTATTAAAAAACATCCTTGCCAATGTGTTGTACCTGTCTTTCTTATAATTATAGGAAATGTGTGACCAGGGCCGTTTGAAGAAATTTGGGGGCCCCAAGCAAAATGGACATGGAGGCCCCCCCAATACAAGCACGCACGCACGCAAAGCTTACATGAACCGCAGCATAGCCATACAGTTTAAGTTCACCCACACTTTATATAAATAAAAAGGTTTACACTGCAAATACTGTTGTTGCATATACTGTGCATAAAATTTGAAAACATTTGCAAAAAACACCACTGTATCATTAAAAAAAAATTTGTAAACCTTTAAGTAACCATTTTTTAAACATCTATAAACATTACATTTACATATATAGACGGACCAGATATTCCTAACACTTTGGGAATACTTAAGGGTTACTAGTTGGTTTGTAAACTGTCTATAAACATTATCTGGATGGTTATTATAAAGTTGCAACAGATATAATACCTTGTTAAATAGTTAATAAACAGTACCAGTAAAACATGTGGGCAGTACCAGTAAAACATGTGGGCAGTACCAGTAAAACATGTAAACAGTACCTGTAAAACATTTGGGCAGTACCAGTAAAACATGTAAACAGTACCTGTAAAACATGTGGGTTGTCCTGATACTGTACTTCAAAATGTAACAGTGTAAAAATTGCCACAGAATAAAGTAATTGTTCAAGATCCATTGGTAACTTATAAAAATAATGTCATATTTGCAAACTGTCACTACCGTATATCCCGACACTAGCACATTAAGATAAGCTATGAAAAAAAGCATGTTCCTCTGCCTCTTTCTGGTTAAATAATGTTTATAATAATTGTTAATATATGCTATATTAACTATTCCAGGTTATTTATGCATAGCATAAATAATAGTTAGTATAGCATGCTATGCCACTTTCATCAAAACCTATTACAAAGCTATAGTAATCTCATGTAATTCCGTCTGTTCGAAAAATAGTTGCACTAACTGTTCGTTACAAGCAGCATTTGCCGTCAGGCAGGTAAGTTAGCTAACATAAACATATTTTTGCTAGCCTACCTGCTGCAAACTTACACCATTTTTGTACAAGACAAGTAGAGCTATTTTATCCAGTGTAATTTATCACATACCACTATCTTGTTTTTTCTTATCCTCCTCTTCCTTTCTCTTTTTTCTTTTCTGGCTTCCTGAAGCATAAAATTCCGCTTCAAATCCGAAGAGATTTTGTATTTTGCCGGCTGCAGAGATCGCGTGGTTGGCTGGCTGCTGTCAGCGACTACTGAGAGGGGCCCCTTAAGGGGGATCCCGATAGCAGTGTCATTGCACTTTACTGCATTGACTATCAATAGGGCGCTCAGACAGTTTGTCGTTTCATTTTATTCTTAACCTGTCGTTGTCTTGGGGCCCCAGGCCAGCTCGGGGCCCCAAGCAATTGCTTGGTTTGCCTGCCTTGTCGCGACGGGCCTGTGTGTGACAGGACCTCGGTGGCTGTAACTGAATGCAGTGTGAATCCTTCCTCATCCGGGAAAGAGAAAGTAAGTGAGCACATGTTCCTTAATTGTTTACTTCTCTTTGACACAGGCAATATTAAGTGTAGGATGGTTGGGCATCATACTAGTCTGGTTTAAGTGGACTGTTGTCTTGAAGATGTTGTTGTGACATCTCAAATTCAAGTAAAATATACCTCGCTCTCCATTCATTTTCATCACTTGTGTGTTGGGGGATGGGCATGACACTGACCTGAAATATAAGGACCGTTCTCCACTACAAGGACCGTCATGTTTGGGTTAGGGTTAACAATTTTTTGAGGAAAAGATGTTGATTTGTGTATGTGTCAGCTTCTTTATTGTGGATAAGTTGTAGACTTAATATGCACACTTTTACACACTGGATATGCTTTCAATGCAGCAATAATTGCATTAACTTTCAGTCAAAGACAATTCAACCGTTAAGGCCCATTCACACCACACTTTGGAATGAAATTTGTGCTATTTTCAATATATGAAGTTGATTTAATAAATCCATTTTGTTATAGTGCCACCATGAAGTTCACAGTGCTGTTATCTCCAGTTTGGATTCTTGTGAAGATTGCAGTGGACCTGTGACAAGTCGAAAATGGCTTGGCCTTACATGCAAATGTATGTATGTTTGTGTGTTCATTTTTGTATCGAAAACAAAATGGGCTGTCCTGTAATTTCCTGGTATTTTTATTTTAAAAAATTGTGCTGTTTTATTCAAATCATTATTGTAATGCAGTAATCTGATATAACCTAAAAGCATGCTTATTTTTATACTTTAATTTTCTTTCAGTATGTTCAAAATCATGGCACAAAACCTGCTTCCTGAAGAATATGACACTGGTATGTTAATTTATTGTACATCACCTTCTTTAACATTTTCAAGTTTGTTACATCAAAACTGCTGCACTATAAGCAGGGTACACTATTTTTGTTGTTATCTTTTTTTTTTATTAGCCAGATGTTGAATTTTCCAATTCTGAAGAATCCTGCTCTGATGAGGAGTATTCTCCTTGCGCTGATAAAAACACTGAAGAATCCTGCTCTGATGAAGAGTATTCTCCTTGCGCTGATAAAAACACTGAAGAATCCTCCTCTGATGTTTTCATCCCGGACTCTAGACAAAATAGCGATAGTGATGATAGTCTTTCTGTCGATATATGCAATCCACCAAATTATAAGTCCACACCAGCTGTTTCAGAGTCTTCTATGAGAGCAAAGAGTGTGCCACCACAACCCATTCGCTGTTCATCCACTGAGCAAGAAATGGTTAGTGACAGATCCAGTTCTGCTCAAGACCTCATATGTGATGAGCATGATACTACTACAAACAATACTGAGATGCTTCAGAGTTTTAAGAAAACACAAGCAGTGTCTTCTTATGAACTGTCAGAGACTGACAATGTGCCAAGCCCCAAAAACACTATTTCCACCCACAAAAACTACTGTTATGTCTGCAAGAAAACTCAGTCTAAAATTGCCCGCCACTTTAAAAAGCATCAAGACAGTGAGACAGAAATTGCTGCTGCATTCTTGCTCCCTAAACACTCCAAGGACAGAAAAAGGTTACTTGAGAAATTACGAAACAGAGGCAACTATGAACATAATAAAGAGGTTATGGAAAGTAAAAGTGGACCACTGAAAGTTAGAAGGCGGCCAGGAAGATCAGAAATTGAGCTGAGTTCTAAAACATATGCGCACTGCGTATACTGTAAAGACCTGTTTGTTCGCAAGGAGCTGTGGCGCCATACACGGAGATGCCCTTCAAAGATGTTTTCAGAGTCTGTAACAACTGGTAAGGCCAAAGTTTTAGTTTTGGCTGATATTGCAGAGTCAACTTTCTCCCAGGCAATATCTTCAGAGGTCTGGAAGATTTTGGGAAACATGAAGAGTGATGACATTTCATCTGTGGTTCGAAATGATTTCCTCATACTGCAGTTGAGTCAGTGTCTTTACAACAAGCATGGAAGTGATCCAACCAAATCCGAATACATCAGACAGAAGGTTCGGGAAATGGGCAGACTCTTGCTAAGCTTGAGAAAAAAATATTCCATATTTAGTTTTGAAGATGCTGTGAAGCCAAACAATTTTTACAAAGTCATTGATGCAGTGAAAGATGTTGCTGGCTATGATGAAATGAGCCACTCCTATAAGACACCAAGTCTTGCATTGAAGTTAGGACACTCACTCAACAAGATCGGTGACATCATTCTCTGCAGGGCCATTGCAGCAGAGGATGATTGTTTGACAAAAGCAGCAGAGCGATTCAAACAACTGTGCTCCAGTGAATGGGCAGAACATGTCTCCCATGCTGCTCTTGCTACTTTGAGCAAATCAAAGTTCAATAAACCATCAACTATACCATTCACACATGATGTGCAGCTTCTCCACCAGCATCTAGAGAAAAAATCCTCTGATGCTTTTGAAAGCCTAAAAAATCACGAGTCTCCACAAACATATGCAGAACTTGCCAAAGTGACACTTGCACAAGTAATAGTCTTTAATAGACGTCGTGCAGGAGAGGTTTCAAAAATGACACTTGAGTGTTTCAGGAAAAGAGACCAGACTGAGCTCCATGATTATATCGCCGTCGGTCTCTCTCCATTTGAGCAAAAAATGTCCAGGCATTTCAGCAGAGTGGAAATAATGGGCAAGAAAGGGAGAAACGTTGCAATTTTGTTAAACCCTGAACTTGTCAGAGCATTAAAACTTCTTGTGGACAAGAGAGGTGCATGTGAAGTAGACAGGAACAACCCCTTCCTATTTGGAAGACCCAAGTGCTCACCCACCAGCTTCTTCAGAGGACAGGACTGTATCAGGCTTTTTGCAAGTCACTGTGGTGCACAGCACCCAGAATATCTCCGGTCTACACAGCTCCGTAAGCAGGTGGTAACAATGTCCCAGATACTTAATCTTAAGGATAATGAGCTTGATCAACTAGCCAACTTTCTGGGCCATGACATTCGGGTCCATAGAGACTATTATCGGTTGCCAGATGCAACTATAGAAATTGCAAAAATTTCCAAGCTGCTCTTGGCTATGGAGAAAGGAACTCTCGTCAATTTCCAAGGAAAGTCTCTTGATGAAATTGAGATAGAAGGTATGTGCATTATTTTGTATGATGATGATATTAATAATAATAATAATAATAATAATGTTACAGTACAGTAACAGAACAATTTTAAATCAGATGTAGATAATGACTTAAAAGCTAATTATGTAACTCAAAAAATGTTTTTTGAGGTGAATGCAGTAGATAAAGAAAATTTAGGAATTAATGTTATGGCAGTAATGGCAGTAATGGCAGTAATGTTTGTGTGTTTGGGGGGTGTTTATCAAATATGTTTTTCTATAGATGAAATTGATCTGGAATTAGACGAGGAAGAAATAAGCGATGATGATGAAGAGTCTGAGCCTGTCCATGGAGTAAGAGGTATGTAATGAGTTTAATTCCAGTGAGCATTGGTATAGTGTATTTACTACATCAGGTTTCTGATTATCATAAACAAAGTATTTAGGTTGTCAAGTTTAAGTATGGTTTCATTTTCTAAATGCAGGGATGGAGTTGACCCAGGATGAGACAGAAAGTTCCAACGGTATGTTTTAATTTAAATATATTTACCAAAGCTTAAAAAAAAAAGAAATCCAACCTAACAAATGTTCATGTGTTTCTTGTGCAACATTATTGTTTCGAGGTCGGCTTGATTAGAAACCATTCTGGTAAAAATGTATTTGAAAATAACATGATGTTTTGTAACAGCCAGATTTACTGATTGAGATATTTATTTGCGATGGGATAATTACTTTATAATTTTATTGGAGTCTTAAACCCATGCAGAAACGTTACTCTGAGCCGTAACAAATATTATGCGATGGCCTGATGCAGCATAGGAGATGCAGATAACTTGACCCTTAAGAAACTTTAATTAATGCTGTCTTGAAACGTTAACAAATCTGTTATCAAAAAATCAAATCAAATGAATTTGTAATTACAAAATCAATCTTTTTAAATTGAGATTTATACATCATCTGAAAGCTGTAAATACACTTTCCATTGATGTATGGTTTGTTAGGATATGACACTATTTGGCAGAGATACAACCATTTGAAATTCTGTAATCTGAGGGTGCAAAAATAATCGAAATACTGAGAAAATCGCCTTTAAAGTTGTCCATTTCTTTTGGCGATTATGCTGCATCCACTTAAAAAAAATGTTTATATGTTTTATATAATGTTTATGATATGTTTACGGTAGGAAATTTAAAAAAAAATATCTTCATGGAACATGATCTTAAAGGTCCCGTTTTTCGTGTTTTTTTGAAGCTTTGTGTTTACAGTGTGCAATATAACATGTGTTCATGTTTCGCGTGTAAAAAAACACAGTATTTTTCACACAATTTACTTCTCTGTATACTGCTGTTTTCGCTGTCCTCAAAACGGCTTGACAGATTTCCCTGTTCTATGAAGTCCCTCCTTCAGAAACACGTAACGAGTTCTAATTGTGCCAGCGGTTCCCGTGTTGTGATTCGACAGCAGCTTAGTGCACGCAGAGCGCACGTTACCGGAAAGGTCACGCCTCTTACCATAACGGAGATGCATGCGCTCAATGATCTCTAAGTACAGCGGCCCTGGGAAAGCCAAACAAAGGTGATTTGACTCCGGGATGAAAATAACAGCGTCTCGACGACATGGCGACAAACAAACTATACAAACGCAACCGAACGCAACACTTCCTCTTCTCCACGCGAGAGCAACAAGACCACGCCCCCTTTTTCGCGTACTCTTGTGGGCGGAGGTTAGTCGACAAACTGCTCTACTGACGTCATTAAAGCAGGATGTACAGAGTTGTAGTCCCAACCAGCCGTTCGCTGTAGGCTTTGAAAGGGAACTTCTGTTAAATAAAATATCTCGCTTGGCATTGAACTTTGAGCTTTATAATTTTACAGGTATTATATATGCTCTAACAGCAACATTACACACTAACTAAAGTTTGAAAAATGGGATCACGAAGAACAGGACCTTTAATATCCTAATGATTTTGGAATAAAAGAAAAATTGATCATTTTGACTGGTACAATGTTTTGTTGCCACAAATACATAAAAACATACTTGTGAGATGCATCACTGGTTTTGTGGTCCAGGGTCACACATTTATTTGAAATTTTAGATGGTCAGAAACTGTTTGCCATGTAGAGAAGAGAAATAGTGTGTTGCTTTCTTTCCCTTAGAGAAAAAAATGGGCCTGGATGAGGCTGACAGCTCCACAGGTATGTGTGTGCACATATTTGGAAATTTACAGTGGGGAGAACAAGTATTTGATACACTGTAAGTAGGAAAACCTGCAAAACTGGCAAAGCATGTTGAAGTCTGTAATTTTTGTCATTGGTACTCTTCCACTGTGAGAGACGGAATCTTAAACAAAAATCCAGAAAATCACATTGTATGATTTTTAAATAATTAATTTTCATTTTATTGCATGACATACGTTTTTGATCACCTACCAACCAGTAAGAATTACGGCTCTCACAGACCTGTTTTTTTTTTTAAGAAGCCCTCCTGTTCTCCACTCATTAACTGCACCTGTTTGAACTCGTTACCTGTATAAAAGACACCTGTCCACACACTCAATCAAACAGACTCCAACCTCTCCACAATGGCCAAGACCACATTCCGTCTCTCACAGTGGAAGAGTACCTATGATAAAAATTACAGACTTCAACATGCTTTGCCAATTTTGCAGGTTTTCCTACTTGCAGTGTATCAAATACTTGTTCTCCCCACTGTATTTGATAAAAAGGATACATGATTATTTTGGGTTCATGTTTTTTTTTTTTGCTTTCACAGTAATTCAGTGTAAATGTGGTCCTTTTTGTTTTACTCAGGACCAGAGACTAGCTTGCCCTGTGTGCTTATCTACTGATATTTCAGACGGTCCGAAACAGTTTGGATTGTAGGGCTGTAATACATTTTATTTGTTGCTTTTTCCCCTTTAGGAAAAAGAAAAATGAATCCGGATGAAACTGAGAACTCCAGAGGTATTTAAACATTTCTGTATATAAAATTATTCCAAGTATATACATATTGGTATACATGTATATGTATTTGTATGTATATGTTTGTTTGTTTTGCAGAGACCAAATCGAGAAAAATTGTGAAAAGGCCATGGAGCCCAAATGAAGTGAATGCTGTCTTTAAACATTTCAAAGTCCATATTTCAAAGGGACACCTCGCAACAAAGGCAGAGTGTGAGCAGTGCAAGACTGCAGAGGACCCTGTTCTGAGAGAAAGAACAGCCCAAAATATAAGGGATTTCGTGAGGAACCGAGGTTTGATGCAGAAAAAGAAATGTTCTTAGTTCTTCGAGAGATCATTGTCGCCTTCCATTAATGTCAGTGGCTTCTCTAAAGTTCTCCTAAAGTGTTGTTGGTCCAGAAGAGGCTGAGTTAAAGGTATAGTTCACCTAAAAACAAAAATGTGATGTTTTTCTGCTTACCCCTAAGGTATCCAAGATGTAGGTGTTTGTTGCTTCAGTAGAACACAAATGAAGATTTTTAACTCCAACCGTTGCCGTCTGTCACTCATATAATGCTTGCCAATGGGGTCGAATTCTATTAGAGTAAAAAAAACATGGACAGACAACTTCAAATTAATCCCTGCGGCTCGTGACGACACATTGATGTCTTAAGACACGAAACAATCGGTTTCTGAGAGAAACCAAACAGTATTTATGCAATTAATTTCACCTCATATCAGACGAATACTTCAGCTCTCCAGACTGCTACCACATCCCGTGAGTGAGGTCAAATAGCAGCCGGGTCATAGATATGTATACGTAGATCCTCATTTGAGCGATCCACACAGATATATACATAGATTCCTCATTAGTGCCTATGACCCGGGTGCTATTAACCTTTAACACTATATTTAGTGTTCAACACATCCTTTGTTAAAACACTGTTTTAAAATATATGTACAAATACATGCATTTATTGGAAGGGTTAGGGTTAGGGCCTTCCATTAATGTCAGTGGCTTCTCTAAAGTTCTCCTAAAGTGCTGTTGGGCCAGAAGAGGCTGAGTTAACACTATATTTAGTGTTCAAGACATCCTTTGTTAAAACACTGTTTTAAAAGATATGTACAAATACATGCATTTATCGGAAGGCAATATAATTTGTTGCTGTGTCTGTTTGTTTGATCACTGCATTTTCTTCAACCAGGTTCATTTAACTTTCATTTTGCTCCAAATGTGTTTGCTGATATAGCAACAGCATATTGTAGCACTATTTCCTTAAGTGTGCGTTTTACTCTTACAGGTTTAGTGGCGTGTGAGTGAGGTCCAATTAAACCTAGAATGTCCTCATAATCAAGGGTTCGTTAGGTGGTTCAGTGTGTGTGTGTGTGTGTGTGTGTGTGTGTGAGGTCCAGTTAAACCCAGAATGTCCTCATAATCAAGGGTTAGTTAGGTGGTTCAGTGTGTGTGTGTGTGTGTGTGTGTGTGTGTGAGAGGTCCAGTTAAACCCAGAATGTCCTCATAATCAAGGGTTAGTTAGGTGGTTCAGTGTGTGTGTGTGTGTGTGTGTGTGTGTGTGTGTGTGTGTGTGTGTGTGTGTGAGGTCCAGTTAAACCCAGAATGTCCTCATAATCAAGGGTTAGTTAGGTGGTTCAGTGTGTGTGTGTGTGTGTGTGTGTGAGGTCCAGTTAAACCCAGAATGTCCTCATAATCAAGGGTTAGTTAGGTGGTTCAGTGTGTGTGTGTGTGTGTGTGAGGTCCAGTTAAACCCAGAATGTCCTCATAATCAAGGGTTAGTTAGGTGGTTCAGTGTGTGTATGTTTCATATGGTTAATGTCCAGTTAAACCTAAATGGTCAGCAATGTTAATTTAGATACAAATACCAAGTCTTGAACAATAATCTCTTTTCACAATAACAAGGAAACACCATCAAACGAAACACCATTTTGCTTTATTCGAAACTATATGATGTTTTATAAACAAAGTTCGGGAGGAGTACGTTCAGATAATTGACACAGGTGGAGAGCACTCAGCTAATCAACAGTAAGAGGTATATATACACGCAGCAGTCTTACCTCCATTCATTGAAAGTTTTCTAGCACGGACGGCAGTTCGCCCCGCCCGCCCACGCTGTCTACACGGCTCGAAGCAACTCTACAATACTTCAATACTTTTTCCTTACAAATTTATAAGCTATCTAAAAACCCCTTTCGGCCGCTTCCATAAGCATTCACGAGCCAACCGCAAGAGCAGTGCTCGGACAATGTAAAGGAGTGCACACAGCACAGACTTGCAACAGGGAGACCTACAACAGTTCCTGTCTTAAGATAAAGTATTACAACTCTTTTACTTTTTCTTGCGATCTTTCCGCCTCTGTGTACTACAGTTCAGACAGATACTTTTCACACAGGAAAAGTGCGTTCATCATGTACGCGCACGCGGTCGCCGTGGTGATGAACGATCAATTTACTTGCAGCTGGTAAAGCGAGCGAACGTATTGTGAGGCTAAATCACTAAAATGCTGTCAATGCAACAGGGCATATTACGCCAAACAATCAGCTACCAGTTGGACTCAGCTGATAATCACCGCCTTGATTCAATACTTCTCAACTTGACTCTCACATAAGCTCGGTCACACAGGGCTCAACACAGTGCGACCATACTCGCTTTTGTGACTATAAATAGACGTGTGCGAACTGAACAATGTATTTGGGAGCACCCGCTTTCTTAAATGTAACATCAATACCTTTATAGTAGGGCAGGCTATCGTATAACAAGCATATCAATGATTGTTATAGCCTACCATCTTATTATGAAACAGAAGAAATTCAAAGGCTATGATTTCACTGAATTAACGTGAGCGATCACGTTTCAAAACCTGAATGTGGCACCATTGTGCGTTCTACTGGATTGAACAATGCTCGAGTTCAGAGCATTTCACAATCAATGAATAGCATACATTTATGCAAAGCGAATTTGTATCAACGACAACATATTACGATAAATCACTGTAAAGAAAACGGTGTATACAGTTGTAAGGCTGTATTTTTTCTGTGGCTGCGCCACGCCTCTGGAATAGCCTCCCTCGGCGTATCAGATCTTGTGACTTGTTAGGACGGTTTAAATCTGTGTTGAAAACACATCTCTTCTCTCATGCTTAAAACTGCCCATAAGGACTGGGAGTTTGAGATGTGTGTTTGTGTTTTGTGTGTTGATGTAGGGGTGTTTTGTCAATGCTTTATTAGTACCGTTGAGAGCGTAAAGCACTTTGGTCAACTCATGTCGTTTTTAAACGTGCTATAGATATAAAGGTTGTTGTTGTTTTATCTCATATGAATTTGAATGAGCATCCCGCAATAATAAGGCATAAACATTTCAAAATAAGAGTCCTTTCGGTTACACAATGCGTTTCTCCATTTGTCCGTCTAACTTTTTCTCCTTTTTCTCCCACAGGAGCTCAGTTTTCTCTGGCTAATTCTCCACTGCCACAGCAGTGCTGTTCCCTCGGCTCCTACTGGAGCTCAGTTTCTCTGGCTATTTTTCTCCACTGCCACAGCAGTGCTGTTTCCTCGGCTCCCACAGGAGCTTTGTTTCTCTAGCTAATTTTCTCCCACTACAGCAGTGCTGTTCCCTCGGCTCCCACAGGAGCTTTGTTTCTCTAGCTAATTTTCTCCCACTACAGCAGTGCTGTTCCCTCTGCTCCCACAGGAGCTTTGTTTCTCTAGCTAATTTTCTCCCACTACAGCAGTGCTGTTCCCTCTGCTCCCACAGGAGCTGAGTTTCTCCGGCTAATTTTCTCCTACTACAGCAGTGCTGTTCCCTCTGCTCCCACAGGAGTTCAGTTTCCCTGGCTAATTTTCTCCACTGCCACAGCAGTGCTGTTCCCTTGGCTCCCACAGGAGCTTCGTTTCTCTAGCTAATTTTCTCCCACTACAGCAGTGCTGTTCCCTCGGCTCCCACAGGAGCTGAGTTTCTCCGGCTAATTTTCTCCTACTACAGCAGTGCTGTTCCCGGCTCCCACAGGAGTCCAGTTTCTCCGGCTAATTTTCTCCTACTACAGCAGTGCTGTTCCCTCGGCTCCTACAGGAGTCCAGTTTCTCCGGCTAATTTTCTCCTACTACAGCAGTGCTGTTCCCTCTGCTCCCACAGGAGTTCAGTTTCTCTGGCAAATTTTCTCCTACTACAGCAGTGCTGTTCCCTCTGCTCCCACAGGAGTTCAGTTTCTCCGGCTAATTTTCTCCTACTACAGCAGTGCTGTTCCCTCTGCTCCCACAGGAGTTCAGTTTCTCTGGCTAATTTTCTCCACTGCCACAGCAGTGCTGTTCCCTCTGCTCCCACAGGAGCTTCGTTTCTCTGGCTAATTTTCTCCTACTACAGCAGTGCTGTTCACTCTGCTCCCAAAGGAGCTCAGTTTCTTTAGCTAATTTTCTCCACTGCATCAGCAGTGCCATTTTCTCTGCTCTCACAGGAGCTCAGTTTCTCCGGCTAATTTTCTCCACTACTACAGCAGTGATGTTCCCTCTGCTTTCCCAGGAGTTCAGTTTCTCTGTCTAATTTTCTCCACTGCCAAAGCAGTGATGTTCTTTCCCAGAAACCTCAATCCTACATTACGGCCTGGAGCTGTTTAAAGCATTTCACTTCTATTATAAACATACCGTTCCATGATTTTTCTCTCCTTTCAATCACCTCATTTATTTTCTACCTTAATACATCAAAGGTTACTTGAGCTACATCCAGTTTTCCACAATTGATGTACGGCGATTCCTCCCCCGAAATAAACAATTCACCAAACCCTCTCTGATCAAAGGGATTCAAAGATCCCAGCCCACCCGTCCCGACACCAGACAACCTATAACGCTGGTATCCTCAAAGAAACACCTCAAATCCGTTCTCCAACTATCAGGGGCTCAGCAAAGAACTTTTCAAGCCACTCCTTCCGTATTGGGGTAACAACCTCAGCAGCTCAAAAAGGCCTCTCCCAACAGCAGATCCAAGCTCTCGGGAGATGGTCTTCTGACGCTTTCCAAAGCTATATCAGGACCAATCGATTCCACATCAAAAAAGCCCACCAAACCCTTATTGACTAGTACACAGTGAGAATATCCCGATCAAACACTCATCTTTTCCTTCTTATGTTCTCAGGCTCCAGTAAGAAATGGAAAGTTTCCATGGACGCAGCACAGGGGGAAGTTCCTCACAGCTTGAAAGAGTGGAACATTTCCACGCCATATGAAAGAGTGGAAGTTCCACGCAGTACGTAAGAGAGGAAGTTCCTCGCAGTATGAAAGAGAGGAAGTTCCTCGCAGTATGAAAGAGAGGAAGTTCCTCGCAGTATGAAAGAGAGGAAGTTCCTCGCAGTATGAAAGAGAGGAAGTTCCTCGCAGTATGAAAGAGAGGAAGTTCCTCGCAGTATGAAAGAGTGGAAAGTTTCCACGCAGTATGAAAGAGTGGAAAGTTTCCACGCAGTATGAAAGAGAGGAAGTTCCTCGCAGTATGAAAGAGAGGAAGTTCCTCGCAGTATGAAAGAGTGGAAAGTTTCCACGCAGTATGAAAGAGAGGAAGTTCCTCGCAGTATGAAAGAGTGGAAAGTTTCCACGCAGTATGAAAGAGAGGAAGTTCCTCGTAGTATGAAAGAGTGGAAAGTTTCCACGCAGTATGAAAGAGAGGAAGTTCCTCGTAGTATGAAAGAGTGGAAAGTTTCCACGTAGTATGAAAGAGTGGAAAGTTTCCACGCAGTACGAAAGAGTGGAAAGTTTCCACGTAGTACGAAAGAGTGGAAAGTTTCCACGTAGTACGAAAGAGTGGAAAGTTTCCACGTAGTACGAAAGAGTGGAAAGTTTCCACGCAGTACGAAAGAGAGGAAGTTCCTCGCAGTATGAAAGAGAGGAAGTTCCTCGCAGTATGAAAGAGTGGAAAGTTTCCACGCAGTATGAAAGAGAGGAAGTTCCTCGTAGTATGAAAGAGTGGAAAGTTTCCACGTAGTATGAAAGAGTGGAAAGTTTCCACGCAGTACGAAAGAGTGGAAAGTTTCCACGTAGTACGAAAGAGTGGAAAGTTTCCACGTAGTACGAAAGAGTGGAAAGTTTCCACGTAGTACGAAAGAGCGAAAAGTTTCCACGCAGTACGAAAGAGAGGAAGTTCCTCGCAGTATGAAAGAGAGGAAGTTCCTCGCAGTATGAAAGAGTGGAAAGTTTCCACGCAGTACGAAAGAGAGGAAGTTCCTCGCAGTATGAAAGAGTGGAAAGTTTCCAACACAGTACGAAAGAGTGGAAAGTTTCCAACACAGTACGAAAGAGTGGAAAGTTTCCAACACAGTACGAAAGAGTGGAAAGTTTCCAACACAGTACGAAAGAGTGGAAAGTTTCCACGCAGAACGAAAGAGTGGAAAGTTTCCACGCAGAACGAAAGAGTGGAAAGTTTCCACGCAGAACGAAAGAGTGGAAAGTTTCCACGCAGAACGAAAGAGTGGAAAGTTTCCACGCAGAACGAAAGAGTGGAAAGTTTCCACGCAGAACGAAAGAGTGGAAAGCTTCCACGCAGAACGAAAGAGTGGAAAGCTTCCACGCAGCAAGGAAATGTTTAATGTTTTAATACTGTTGTCTCTCCCATGTTTCTCTTTTTACATTTTTTCTATTGCAGGCAATCCCCCGGCATGATGTGCCGCAGCAGCCCTCAAGGGCCTACCGGTCAAGCAATCAAGCCCCTTCACGAATGCCAGCCCGCCAAGCTCGGCTCTTCTTGGGGGGTATTTAGCAGGCGGCTGTCCTATGCTTAGCATTTTTGGGGGGTACTTTGGGTTCGGGCCAAAATTCCGAGCTCAAAGCCCTCCCCCCGGACAGCACGCCAAATACGCATTTAAACTACTCTCCATAAATTATATGTAAGTGTGAACTCGTGAAATGATGTTTTATAAACAAAGTTCGGGAGGAGTACGTTCAGATAATTGACACAGGTGGAGAGCACTCAGCTAATCAACAGTAAGAGGTATATATACACGCAGCAGTCTTACCTCCATTCATTGAAAGTTTTCTAGCATCCCTCCACCACCCCTTCTCCACACTTTTATTTTATCAGCCACTTACATATACGGGGGGTACTTTGGGTTCGGGCCAAAATTCCGAGCTCGAAGCCCTCCCCCCGCACAGCACGCCAAATACGCATTTAAACTACTCTCCATAAATTATATGTAAGTGTGAACTCGTGAATTTTAGACAAAACTACTTAATCTAATTAATAAATTAGGATGGCAACATTTCAAGGTTCAATAATGAAAATGCTTATATAATTTACAATAAAACCATAATCTCGAACTGTTCAATTATATATCTAATCTACATTTTTTTTTTAAGTGAAGTTTTAGTAACTAATTTCGAGAGGAGCACGTCCAGATAATTAAACCTATCTAAACAATGGAGCACGCCAGATAATGTAACCTAATCAAACCCAAGTGGAGCACCCTCAGATAATTAAACCTAATTAAACACATGTGGAGCATATCAAGCCAATCGATTTAATCAACGATAAGAGGTGTGTGTATATATACAGCATATTTACCTTCTTTCGTTGACCGTTTTTATTTTTAGCATCCCTCCACCACCCCATCTCCTCACTTTGATTTAATAAACTCATTAGACGTCAACACAATCCATAATAAAATACAGTCTAGTTCTAGACTATCTTCATCATGGGGGGATACTCTGGGTTCGGGCCAAATTCCGAGCCCGGAGCCCTCCCCCGGACAGCACGCCAAATACGCATAATCTTTACTCCATTTAATTTGATGTACGTGTGAACTCGTGAAATGCATGCATGAATGTGTGCTCTTACCGATATTTGTGTATTCTTACAAATGCATTTTTGTCAGTGATGGTTAACTTTCTGAAGTCTCTCTTAGGTTTGAGCCAGGTCAAACAATTGCTGATAGTTTCTTGTTTTGTTTTTCTATATGCTGGTATTGAAACAAACTTGCGTGATGTGGTACTCTCATGGGTAAAGTTTAATATGTGTGTGTGTGTGTGTGTGTGAGTGATGTCTAGATAAACCAGGGTGGTCCTCATAATTAAGGGATTGTTGTGTGTGTGTGTGTGTGTGTGTGTGTGTGTGTATGCGAGTGATGTCCAGATAAACCAGGATGGTCCTCATAATTAAGGGTTTGTTGTGTGTGTGTGTGTGTGTGTGTGTGTGTGTGTGTGTGTGTGTATGCGAGTGATGTCCCGATAAAACAGGGTGGTCCTCATAATTAAGGGTTTGTTGTGTGTGTGTGTGTGTGTATGCAATTGATGTCCCGATAAACCAGGATGGTCCTCATAATTAAGGGTTTGTTGTGTGTGTGTGTGTGTATGCGAGTGATGTCCAGATAAACCAGGATGGTCCTCATAATTAAGGGATTGTTGTGTGTGTGTGTGTATGCGAGTGATGTCCCGATAAACCAGGATGGTCCTCATAATTAAGGGATTGTTGTGTGTGTGTGTGTGTGTATGCGAGTGATGTCCAGATAAACCAGGATGGTCCTCATAATTAAGGGTTTGTTGTGTGTGTGTGTGTGTGTATGCGAGTGATGTCCAGATAAACCAGGATGGTCCTCATAATTAAGGGATTGTTGTGTGTGTGTGTGTGTATGCGAGTGATGTCCAGATAAACCAGGATGGTCCTCATAATTAAGGGTTTGTTGTGTGTGTGTGTGTATGCGAGTGATGTCCAGATAAACCAGGATGGTCCTCATAATTAAGGGATTGTTGTGTGTGTGTGTGTGTATGCGAGTGATGTCCAGATAAACCAGGATGGTCCTCATAATTAAGGGTTTGTTGTGTGTGTGTGTGTGTGTGTATGCGAGTGATGTCCAGATAAACCAGGATGGTCCTCATAATTAAGGGTTTGTTGTGTGTGTGTGTGTGTATGCGAGTGATGTCCAGATAAACCAGGATGGTCCTCATAATTCATAATTAAGTCAGGAAACGCCCACTCCCACCCTGTCCTTACAGTGCTTTAGTTTGTCAGGTATTCATATTTCCTGACTGTTTCATTAGAATTGAATTCTGAGCAGTCAGATTTTTACCTCATGCTATAAGGAGCAGTTTAATATTTCTTAATAATCTCTATGACAAAAGGAAAGGTGGGTCCCCATAAATCAGGATGGAACTTTTTAGCGGGAAAAGTCCTTATAAACCACCCGTACCAGTATGCGTGTGTGCGCATGTGTGTGTGTGAGAGAGTTAGAGAATCACAAGAGTTCGGAAATCAGTCCACAGAGGGGCTTAATTTATCCCTATATTCTTCAACCTCATTGAGGTTTCAGACCACCAGCTCCAGAAAAACCTATTATATTTTTTTTCACTTTATTTAAGTTAATGGGTGTGGCAAAAGTGCTTCAATTACATATAGGCATAACACCGTAACTTTTTATTTTGTGTGTATTTTCTTTTACATAACATTGGTTATTGCTAATGACATACAGAGTAATTCATCTACTCTGTTAGCCCGGACAAGTTGAATCTACTTAAAAAATTGGAGCAAACTGGTTGCCCTAAAAATGTAGTAATGTGAACTAAAACGACTACATTTAACTTAAAATGTTTTAGTTAAAAAAATTCAGAACCTAGATAAAACTCCCCCTGCTGCTACTCTGATTTGCATTTGTGTAGCTGTTCATTTACATGTTAAAGCCTCCCCTAGAATTAAGGGGAGAGGGGGTCATGGGGGGACAACTGCCAAGCAAGGCCCACGTCAATTTCCGACAATTTACGGCAGTTCGGCTAGATCAGGTTAATAAGTATATTCATCACATTGCGCTCTCTTATGAGCGCTATATTCAATATAAGCTGGCTATCTAAAAAAAATAATGCCTGTAAGAATAAAATGTAATGCTTTTTAATGCCATTTAAGGCCTTAATTTTCGCAAAATCCATTTAATGACTTTTAATGCTTTTTAATGCCCCGCGGATACCCTGTCACCCACTGCTGAACTTGGCCCTGGCGTTTCCCCAGGGATGGAGGCAATTAGGACAGGGGGGTTGTTTGAAGGCCTCTGTCCTAACACCTCATCCATGAGGACAAACCATGGCCAAGTTGCAGCAGTGGGTTTTCCACTAACTCCTTGGCCTGCCCAGGACACTTGTAATCCTAAGGCAGAACAAATAAACCATACCTGTTGTTAACAACAACAACAACATAATTCATTTCAAAGTTTTCTGTTGCTTACTTTGTATTTTATTTTTAGGTTCTCCAATTTTTCTTTGGCCTGCAAAGTAAGCAACAGAAAACTTTGAAATTAAATCTATTTTAGGACAATTCTGGAGAAAATGGGCCTGCTGGGGAAGTCCTAAAATAAGAGAAAATGAAAACAGGTATGAAAAATATTAAAACAAGGATGCAATGTTAACATTACAAATATGACTCAGCAGGACATGCATACAAAATTGTGCATCATTCGTTTAGTGTTTTTTAAGCTATGTAATATTCAAAGTACAAAAATGACAAAACAGCTCCTTTTTCTTTTTTTTCTGCAAAAACGTAAAAACTTGATTTCGCCTTGATTTTTTCACCCAAAAATGAAATTTCTTCCATTAATGACTCACCCTAATGTTGTTCCACACCCGTAAGACCTCCGTTCATCCTCTGAACACAGTTAAAGATATTTTAGATTTAGTCCGAGGGCTTTCAGTCCTTTGAATGTAAGTGTAAGCACACAAAATGTATTGTCAACGCTTCAAAAGAGTCTTAACTAACCAAATGATGTCACATATGGAGTACTTTGATGATGTTTTCATTACCTTTCTGGACGTGGACAGCAAAGTGTGCATACACTTACATTCAAAGGACTGAAAGCCCTCGGACTAAATCTAAAATATCTTAAACTGTGTTCCGAGGATGAACGGAGGTCTTACGGGTGTGGAACAACATTGGGGTGAGTCATTAATGGAAGAAATTTCATTTTTGGGTGAACTAGCCCTTTAACTGAAAGCAACTTGACCTGATATATCTTAAAATATGCCAGTGTCATTGTTTTGTCTCAAGATTCACACCAGTAATGTTTTTTTTTTTTCTAAGGCACATTTAAAAACTACTTACATTGCCCTATTTGAACTAAGCCCTAACCGTGGCTTAATCTAAGACCTGTCTGTATAACCGGGCCAACGATTACAATATAAGGACAATATCTGGCAGTTTTGCATTTCCATAGTTGCAATCATCTGAAGTCTTCGTGAGTGAGGCTGGATCCAAACTGGAGCTGGCGTAATCTCTAGTAACCTTGCTGTGCATCCTGAGATAGAAACAGGGAAGTAACAGGAGAAAGATTAGCATAGCTGTTCATATTATTTCAGGCACTTTTTACTATTTAATCTCATATAACTGTAGCACAGTTTTTTTTTTTGTTGTCGTCAAACAGACCCCAAACCTATAAATGGTAGTGTACACTACTGTTCAAAAGTTTGGGTTCAATAAGATTTTCTTTTAAAAAAAAATCATATTTTTATTCAGCAAGGATGCATTAAATTGATCAAAACAAAGTGACAGTAAAGACGTTTGTAAAAGACATAGACATTTATAATCTTTACAAAAGTTTATATCTCAAATAAATGCTGTTCTTTTGAACTTTCTATTCATCAAAGAATCCTGAAAAATAAAATGTATCACGGCTTCTACAAAATATGAAGCTGTTTTCAACACTGATAATACTCATAATAATGTGTGTTGATCATCAGATCCTCATATGAGAATGATTTGTGAAGGATCATGTGACACTGAAGACTGGAGGAATGATGATAAATTCAGCTTTGATCACAGGAATAAATTACACTTTACTATATATTCACATAGAGAACAGCTTATCTTCATTGTAACAATATTACTGTTTTAATGTATTTTTAATCAAATAAATGCAGCATTGGTAAGCACAAAAGAGACATCCCCCACACTTTTGAACATTAGTGTATGTTAGAGATTGTACTTACTAGTCGTATGAGTATTGGAGATTTTCTTTGACAGGAGATCCGCTCCAACTCTGCTGTGCAACAGAACATCAGCATGGAAGAATCTAGGAACATAAGCACCAAGCCAACAATATTTAGTATATAAATGACAGTTTATTAGAAGGAAAGAAGCTAAAGAAGAGAAAAGCAAAAAAGGGAAAGAAGAATATACAGAAAATAGTTTATTAAGAGTTTATGTTTGAGGTTTACTTGTTAATTATTACACATACAGTGTCACTTACGTTTGGATGGCAAAGCCTTCTTTAGATTTATAAATTTGGAAAAGAAAATAATGTAAAATCATGGTGATATTACTTGAAATATACTGTAAAATAAATGCATATTAAGTTATTCAATTAACTTCCTCAGTTCACCTGTTTCCTATTCCTCTGTCAGGAGCTTCCTTCAGGAATGTTGGGATCTTCAACTTTGTTGTAGAGGGGATATTTTGTCCCTCCTGAAATCACAGAACATTTTTTTACAATTTTTGTTTACCAATTTGCAGCTAATGTTCACGCTCCATGCATTTGACATCACCGATTAACGTTACAGTTTATACTTTTAGGTTTTTGACACATACCGTTGACAAATTGCCAGCAAAACCTTTACAAAACGATCAAACCCTCTCATTTTCACATAAAGATTTGATTAAAAGCTCAAACTTTCATAAACAAGAGCTCAATCGATAGTTAGCCGAGATGCTAACGGTCTTTTTCCGAAGACACTAAACCATTTCTTTAAAGTAAATATTCAACAGAAGTGTGTCAATTACACGTAAGAAGGTGTCAGGAACAGTGTGTATTATTTGTGTGATTTTAGAGACTAAACTCACCTGAAAGTAGTGAAAACAACAGCGACAGAAGGAGTTGTGCTGCTTGTCAGTTGAGTCGTATCCCCGTTTCCATGGCAACTCTCCCGCTCCAGTGATTCGAATGTGTGCACGCGCAATAAAGTCACAGTCACGCATCATTTACATAAATAAATTGGAATTAAAACATTACATACATACAAACCTCATTAATATTAAATCATGAATTTAAAATTAATTAGGTGCAAAAGCCACCCCTGCACTTGATAGGGAGAAAAAGTGGCACTTTTATATTAGTTTTAAATTATATTAGTTTAACATTTTGTATTATTTTGTTTAGGAACACTCAACCTAATTATTTCATTTTAAAGTGTGATTGCATGCAGACAGTATTTTTCTATACAAATGCTTTGCTTGGTTATATGACTAGCAATATTAAGCCAGTCTCACTATTTTTTATTAAGTGCTTTCAGATTCTTTTTAACTGTAAAAATAAATTAAATAAATATACATATAAAATAAATGTAATTTTATAAAATAAAAGGTGTCACAACAGACAGTGACCGACAATCGGCTTGCCACCATAAAAAAATATTTAAAACAATCTCATAACATGGTTTAATGCAGTCGTAATTTTTACAGCTGACTTTGTGCCGCCCAAAAAACACTGGTGGACCGCCAGGTCATTGTTAGCTGGGCATTTACGTACCGATCTTTCGCTTTCCATGTTTTCATTTAGTAATTGTAATACTGGCATCCAAACCCCAGCGAGGGCGGACCTGGGAGTTCTGGAAGCCATGGAGGCGCAGGCCGTTCAGGGGACCACGGAGGTGCCGGAAGCTCAGGGGGCCACGGAGGCTCAGGGAGTTCAGGGGGGCACGGAGGCTCAGGGAGTTCAGGGGGGCACGGAGGCTCAGGGAGTTCAGGGGGCCACGGAGGCTCAGGGAGTTCATTAGACACAGTCCACTCTGGACTGGTCAGGGGCTGGAGCCGTCTCTGGACGCTGGTCAGGGGCTGGAGCCGTCTCTGGACGCTGGTCAGGGGCTGGAGCCGTCTCTGGACGCTGGTCAGGGGCTGGAGCCGTCTCTGGACGCTGGTCAGGGGCTGGAGCCGTCTCTGGACGCTGGTCAGGGGCTGGAGCCGTCTCTGGACGCTGGTCAGGGGCTGGAGCCGTCTCTGGACGCTGGTCAGGGGCTGGAGCCGTCTCTGGACGCTGGTCAGGGGCTGGAGCCGTCTCTGGACGCTGGTCAGGGGCTGGAGCCGTCTCTGGACGCTGGTCAGGGGCTGGAGCCGTCTCTGGACGCTGGTCAGGGGCTGGAGCCGTCTCTGGACGCTGGTCAGGGGCTGGAGCCGTCTCTGGACGCTGGTCAGGGGCTGGAGCCGTCTCTGGACGCTGGTCAGGGGCTGGAGCCGTCTCTGGACGCTGGTCAGGGGCTGGAGCCGTCTCTGGACGCTGGTCAGGGGCTGGAGCCGTCTCTGGACGCTGGTCAGGGGCTGGAGCCGTCTCTGGACGCTGGTCAGGGGCTGGAGCCGTCTCTGGACGCTGGTCAGGGGCTGGAGCCGTCTCTGGACGCTGGTCAGGGGCTGGAGCCGTCTCTGGACGCTGGTCAGGGGCTGGAGCCGTCTCTGGACGCTGGTCAGGGGCTGGAGCCGTCTCTGGACGCTGGTCAGGGGCTGGAGCCGTCTCTGGACGCTGGTCAGGGGCTGGAGCCGTCTCTGGACGCTGGTCAGGGGCTGGAGCCGTCTCTGGACGCTGGTCAGGGGCTGGAGCCGTCTCTGGACGCTGGTCAGGGGCTGGAGCCGTCTCTGGACGCTGGTCAGGGGCTGGAGCCGTCTCTGGACGCTGGTCAGGGGCTGGAGCCGTCTCTGGACGCTGGTCAGGGGCTGGAGCCGTCTCTGGACGCTGGTCAGGGGCTGGAGCCGTCTCTGGACGCTGGTCAGGGGCTGGAGCCGTCTCTGGACGCTGGTCAGGGGCTGGAGCCGTCTCTGGACGCTGGTCAGGGGCTGGAGCCGTCTCTGGACGCTGGTCAGGGGCTGGAGCCGTCTCTGGACGCTGGTCAGGGGCTGGAGCCGTCTCTGGACGCTGGTCAGGGGCTGGAGCCGTCTCTGGACGCTGGTCAGGGGCTGGAGCCGTCTCTGGACGCTGGTCAGGGGCTGGAGCCGTCTCTGGACGCTGGTCAGGGGCTGGAGCCGTCTCTGGACGCTGGTCAGGGGCTGGAGCCGTCTCTGGACGCTGGTCAGGGGCTGGAGCCGTCTCTGGACGCTGGTCAGGGGCTGGAGCCGTCTCTGGACGCTGGTCAGGGGCTGGAGCCGTCTCTGGACGCTGGTCAGGGGCTGGAGCCGTCTCTGGACGCTGGTCAGGGGCTGGAGCCGTCTCTGGACGCTGGTCAGGGGCTGGAGCCGTCTCTGGACGCTGGTCAGGGGCTGGAGCCGTCTCTGGACGCTGGTCAGGGGCTGGAGCCGTCTCTGGACGCTGGTCAGGGGCTGGAGCCTGGACGGTGGCTATGACGGGACGAGACTCTGGACTGGCGGTCATCAGAACAGAACATGCTGGCAATTGTGCCGGGCCAAGCTCTGTGATTACCGGAGCTTGATGCATGGTGCCTCCACACAAAACTTTTAGGAGAAGTGTCCTCAACTTCCCCAAAAGTGAAGGAGGACCCAGTTAGCTGGAGAGCATAGTCCAGGAACTTACTCAGTGATCCTCGAGGACCATCACGATAAGCTTTGACTGTAGCGGGTTGTTAAGTCCATAGCAAAAGAAATCAATGAGGGCAAAGTCTGGGAGGTCAGTGAAATTAGCAATACTTAAGAAGTCCTGGATGTGGTCCTCGAGTGAGCAAGTTCCCTGACGAAGGCGGACAAGACGTACTGCTGGATCCATGGTATGGTCAGTCCTTCTGTAACGCTGGGTTGCAGCAGATGAGAAACCAGGATCCAAGTGCAGTTCTACATTTATTAAATAAACTCAAGTACAAAATCATAGGGGACAAAAACAAGGTACAGGAACAGAACAGCCAACATAACGCAAAGATAAGAACTGACCAAGAACAAGACTGAACACAGGGTTTAAATACACAGGCAAACAGATCATGGAAACGAGACACAGCTGACAAGACTAATAAGACACACCTGAACTGAAACTCAAATCAACATGAAAACTACAAAATAAAGCACAGGAAACACTTCAACTTAAAAGTCCAAGGACAGACAGGGAGCACATGTGACAGGAGCGACAGGCTTAGGCTTTGGCTTTATAAAAGAGAAGAGAGAAAGAGCCAGAGCAAAGAAGCCCCGGTGAAAGGAAGAGCCAGAGAGCAGGCCCCAAGAAGAGAGAGAGAGACAGATAATCAAGAGACAGAACAACTGTTACAATCTTCTTTTATCCTTTTCTTGACCATTTGACTAAGCCTAAACGTGAGACATTTAAACTGACCAATCAAATAATTACAACTTCCCCCACTGTAAAGGTGACACACATTTTGGCCTACAGGCCTTTCAACATCTCTTTGTCTTTAGGAATTCCAAATGGCCCTTGTGGGGGTTGAAACATTAAAGCAAATGTTTTTGTTCATTTTAAAATATCTTTGATTATTTTCAATCCTACACTTTCAATTTTAAATTTTTTTGACAGCAAAAACAAATTTCAGAATTTTGCAGGCAACATATTACTTTGTCCAAGCCTAAATATGTAATGACCTTACACAAGCAGAGATGTTAATGTTTGCAGTTTATTAATTTTTGGCTTTGGTCACAAATATCATCAATATGTAACTTTACATACCTTGTTGAACTAACAGATATAGGCTAGATTTGTCAACATTGCAACAGTGTATGCGGTTTATATGGTATAACCTTAACCATACATTTAATGCGTTATGTATGTATGGTACTAATGTCACTTAATATAACTTACATGGCTGTATAATTTTTCTGTGGTTAAAATAGTCATTGTGTAAATATTTTTGTGAATTAAATAAAATCAGTTATACCTTTTCCTTTGTCTTTGAACAAATAATTAAAAATATTGCAATGTTAATATAGATGTTATTCAATTTTTTCAGTAGAACTTAGATGTAGTTTTACCCATCATATGTTGCTTTGTATTTTGTTCAGGCTTAAACAGGATTATATAACATTTAGGTGCAAATATGCATAGTAATAAGCCAAAGCTTGAAGCTAAAATGGCAAATATCTCCACAGCTACAGTAAATTTTCCAGGAGAACTGACATAAGCTGGAATAAATGTGATCCAAACAGCACAGAAGATGAGCATACTGAATGTGATGAATTTGGCTTCATTAAAGTTATCAGGCAACTTACGTGCCAGAAAAGCCAAAATGAAACACAAAAAAGCTAGGAGGCCAATGTAACCCAGCACAGCCCAGAAACCTATAGTAGAACCCAGACTGCATTCAATAATGATCTTTTCCTTATAATATTTCATATTTTTGTAGGGAAATGGGGGAGATATTGTTAACCAAAGCACACAGATAAGAACCTGTATAAGTGTAAAGGCAAGAACACTGAGTCGTTGTTGTGAAGGCCCAAACCATTTCATGACATTACTTCCTGGGAGTGTAGCCTTGAAGGCCATTAACACCACTATTGTTTTCCCAAGAACACAGGATATACAGAGGACAAAAGTGATCCCAAATGCTGTGTGACGCAACATACAGGACCACTCAGTGGGCCGACCAATGAAAGTAAGTGAACAGAGGAAACACAGAGTCAAAGAGAAGAGCAGCAGGAAGCTAAGCTCTGAGTTATTGGCTTTTACTATGGGGGTGTCCTTCTTGTTGTAAAACAGGATGGCCACCATCGCAGTTAATCCTACTCCAAACAGTGAGAAAAAAACTAGCACTACACCCATAACTTCTGCAAATGACAGAAACTCTACAGCCTTTAACACACATTTATTTTTCTCAACATTAGACCAGTATTCCCCTGGACATTGCTTGCAGTTAATTGAATCTGGAGAAGAAGTTGTAATCACTGGTTAGAGACAAATGGAAACAATTTAATTGATGAACAGTGAAGAGCAACTAAACTATTCTCTTTGGATCTATGAGATGGGCTGAAGATTACCTGTCTCATTGCTGATTGCTCCTTCTGCACATGGAATACAGTCATAACAGCAAACAGGTCTTCCTTTTTGCACAGCCTTTCTGGTGCCTGGAGGACAGCTCTCACTGCACACAGACCTTGGCTTCTATATGTAAAACATTACACATACAGATATTGTTACTGACTCTGAATAATTAAGATAGATTTACCAATACTATTGATTAATAATGCTGATATTGCCACAATATAATAATTTTCACGCCAGAATCTGTTTTCAAAGTGGTTTTACAGGCATTACAGCTGTTTGGATGCTAAGTGGTGCTATGTGGTATTTTTCTTTGAGCAATCGCCCACACAGTAACACAAATCAGTTTCAAATCACCCAGCCTTGGCACTGCTCTGTCCAGTACGTGCTCTCCGTGCTTACGTAGACAGGAAGCAGTGTTTCAGGACCTCAGACCAGCTCTTTGTCTGTTATGTTGGGAAGCTGAAGGGAAAGGCTCTCTCAAAGCAAAGGTTGTCTCACTGGAAAGTGGACGCCATTGTTTTGGCTTACCAGACGCTGGAGCGTCCATGCCCCCTTGGGGTTAGGGCTCACTCCACCCGGAGTGTAGCCTCCTCTTGGGCTTTAGCGAAGAGCTGCAGGCTTGGCGACACCTAACACATTCGCAAGATTCTACAATCTCCGAGTGGAGCCTGTGTCCGACTATGTACTCGCCTCTACTAGTGGCCGGTATTGGGCTACGCTCAGGTGTCTTTGCTTGCTCGCCATTCCACTCCATGGACTGGATACGTGCAATATTTTCCTCAGGTGAGCTTTCCGGAAGCCCTGAGCTCCTCCAGCACTGTCGACGCTGACACCAGTAAGTCTGCCCTCTCGAGCCCAGACCCTCGTGTCAGCCCCTCTGGGCGACCCCCACACGTGTATTTCCACCGTAAGCCTCCTTGAGCAGGTGTCTTTCCCTTGGCAAGCCCTTGCCATCCTGGGGTTAAAAACCCACCTTCGGCTGGTACCCCAGAGCTCTCCATATGCAGCCCTTAGCGGGTCATATGTGTATTCTTAAGTCCTCCCTACGGGTAGTCGTCTTGGTGCATTTTCCACCTAGAATATGCTTCCCAGTGTACCTTGGTATTCCTGTGATAAGTGGGAGTCCTTCGTCCATGCTAGTCCTACGACAGGGTACTCGCACTTACGCCGGGCACTGAAAGACAGCCGAGTAGCGTGATTACAATGGGACCCCCATTCGTCAGTCACTGACGTCACTCGGAGTGACTTAACGAAAGGGAACGTCTCGGTTACGTATGTAACCCTCGTTCCCTGAGGAGCGAACGGAGACGTAACGTCCCTCTGCCACATCCGCTGTACCGCTGGAACGGCCAGGAGTTCAGTCTTGGCTCCTCAGCAGGTAAACATAATGCGATATTGTCTCCGTACTTCTTTATATACCCACGTGGTGGGGTGGAGTTACGTATGCAAATTCTGCATGCCCATGGCATTGCCATTGGTCGTTTTCTAAGATCTCGAATATGATAGGCTTCTAGGCGAAACCCCCCATTCGTTAGTCACTGACATTACGTCTCCATTCCGTCCTCAGGGAACGAGGGTTATATACATAACCGAGACGTTTCTGATCATTGACATGTCCAAGACTGTAATAAAAGGTAAAAAACAATCCAGTCCACAATTACATTTTATATTGAAAATAAGTCATTTTGTTTATAATATAATTGTCAGGGTTTGGGGGTGATAAAAGGAGTGAGGACTCAATCGCAGGAGAAATTGGCTTTTTATTCAAAATAAATTAATACGAAAATTAACAGAAACAACCCCGAGTTGGAAAACAAGACCTGACTTGGACTTGACTCATGGAGCAGGGAAACACGAAGCACATACGACAGGTAACAAACAATGACGATCCAGCACAGGACTGCAAACACAAGGAGAATAAATAGGGAGCAAACAAAAGAGGGTAACGAGGGAAAACAGGTTTGGCAAATTAACCAATAGAGCAGGGATGGGCAACTCCAGTCCTCGAGGGCCACTGTCCTGCAGAGTTTAGCTCGAACCCTAATCAAACACACCTGAACCAGCTAATCAATGTCTTCAGGATTACTAGAAGGCTACAGGCAGGTGAGTTTTATCAGGGTTGGAGCTAAACTTTGCAGGACAGTGGCCCTCGAGGACTGGAGTTGCCCATCCCTGCAATAGAGGGTATGCACTTGACGTCACCGTCAGCTGGAGTAACTGCAGTTATGCCCCACTGAGTGGCAAAAAGACTGAGAGGCAGCATTGGTTCAGCATGAATACTGCAAAAAACACACAAAACCAGGCACGGCACAAGAGGGGGGGTCTTGGCCATGGACCCCAGCGAGCGAGCGAACCCCGACACGAAACTGACCAGCGGACTCCAGCGGATAAGGAGTATCAATAGAGGGCCAGGGCGGTGCTGGAGGGACAGTCCAGGTGGGCTCCAGTGGTTCAGGATTCTCGGCTGAGGTACAGGGTAGATCAGGATCCCTGGCAGGAGGCCAGCGTGGGTCAGGCGGCTCTGGATGCTTGACTGGGACCCTCACTGGACTCGGGACAGGAGACGGAGCCCTCACTGTACTCGGGGCAAGAGGCAGAGCCCTCACTGGACTCGAGGCAGGAGGCGGAGCCCTCACTGCACTCGGGGCAGAAGGCGGAGCCATCTCTGGACTAAGGGCAGGAGGCGGAGCCATATCTGGACCTGGGGCAGGAGGCAGGGCCATCTCTGGATGCTGGTCAGGGGGCGGAGCCATCACTGGACTCTGGTTAGGGGCGGAGCCATCACTGGACTCTGGTCAGGGGCTGGAGCCATCACTGGACTCTGGTCAGGGGCTAGAGCTGCGGGGCAAGATACCTGGGCAGCTCTGGGACGACAATTTCCAAAACAGCAGGTGCCCCAGCCTTCCCATCTCCCAAAAACAAAAGCACATAGCCAGTGAAAACAAATCACAAGACATGTGCTTACACCAAAAAAACATGAACACTGAACTATGAGAAAAACTCATAAGCTGCGTGTTCAGACAAAACATGACAACATAAGAGCGCCTGGCCAATGAAAACAAACCAAGCACTCAAAAACACACGAGACAAGAGCGCATGGAGTGTGAGAGGAATCAACCCGTGCGCAAACAATAAAGACAGAACAGGTCTGCAAATGTCCGAACCCCGACACAAAACCGAAATTTAACTAGATATGAGTGCCAGGATCCGAACACCACGCTCCCAACATGAAACGACATGCAGAGCCTAGTCAGGCCTTTCTTTGTAGGCATAAATTCAGCAGCCTACACATGAAATGTTAGTTTATCTATTTGATATTACTTTATTTACTTAGCATCTGCCCCCACAACTACCCCCTAGCCTACATCTTTCAAACACTGAAATTTAGCTGAAGTATAAAACTATAAAAAATCTGTGTGGCAAAGCTGCACGATGCACTGGACAGCGTTTGCACTAATGTTGAGTTTTAGACAGTGTGCTGAGTTTATTTAATTAATATTGAGTATTAATGGATGTCACACAAAATGGTGTTTTATTTTCTCTGCCAACTAAATTTCAAAAGCAAATTAACCGTTGTGTGACTGTGTAAACTTATTTTAATTTTTTATTTAAAAATGGCATCTCGAGTTGGCATCTCCTTCATCAAATCATGATGTCAAATTTACCTTTCAATAAAGTCCATCACTGAAACAACAGCACCCATTTGAAGAACAAATAGCATGTATTATATACATGTATATGACATATCAAATGCCAGTGATAACCTACATTTTTATACATTCTCTTTGAAATTAAAACCCCTCAAATAAATAGGCCTAATAAAGAATAGCACATTTATCAATACTGGTTTGCGCTTTACTACAAGCGCAGCTTTGCCAAACAGATTTTGATAGTTGGTCAGTTAAATAAAACAGGCGGTGTGCCAAAGTTGTAAAGCCATTAGTTAGTCTGGTTGTTTGATGAGAAAGAAATTAAATGTGGTTGCAATAAATGCATTAAGAACCAGAACAGCAGTAGCAGCAGAGGACTATTATTCTGTTGCGCGGAACTGATGAATAACTGATGATGGCACAGTTTGATGTCTGGTTGTACAATCAGTGGAAAGAGGCGTTTCATGTAGAGATCGAATATTCAAGTAGATTTTTTGCTTTCTACCCCCGAACGTAAAAATTAAAAATCAAGCCACATACTTGTTTTTGGTCCCACTTTATATTAGGTGGCCTTAACTACTATGTCCTTGCATCAGAAAATAAGTACAATGCACTTATTGTGTTCATATTGTATTGCAAAACACTTTTGCTGATATTGAAGTGGGATACGGGTAAAGTTAGGTGGTATGGGTAAGTTTAAGGGTAGGGTTAGGTGTAAGGGAAGTGTCAACAGTGTAATTATAAATGTAAATAAATTATAGATGTACATAGTAGTTAAGGTAACCTAATATAAAGTGGGTCCTTTTTTATGAAAAAAAAAAAAAAAAGTGGCATTTTGTCATGTTCTCAAACAAATGAACGGAAGATAACCTGATTGTTGTGGAACCATTTTCAAACCTAAACTAATTTGGTATTCCTTATACCTATCATAAAGGTCCATACACATATTTACTTTTTTAGTTTTTGATATGACGTTCTCTAAATTTAAAATAATCCTTTAGCAGAAACAGTGTATTGCCATTTACCTTCAGCTGTCCTCCAGTCCAAATTATCTCTTTAGTATAGAGCTCTAAGCGCTGGTCAGGGGGCAGTGAGGCATCATAGTATCCCACAGGTTTAAATTGGAATGATCCATTTGAGTCCTGCTGCCAGTTCACAACTTCATATTGAGCTACTGCACCACCAGTGCTGTCAAACCATACACGATCACCCATTTTTATAGTGAAATTGACCTTTTTCAGAGCCTCAACCACCTAGTGAAAAAAAGTCTGTTTTGATATTATCACTTTGGCATTTAACATATTCAACAAAAATATTGTTCCCTCTTTTCTCCCTCATGTCTTTTATCTTTTACCTCCTGTGGTTGTATCGTCAGGTTTTTCTCACAGCCTTCTTGTTCTTTGCACTCAAGTAGCCTGTGTAGTGAATGAGCTACAGCATAAACTGCTTTGTAGACGTTGCTTGCATATCTTTGTTCAGGCACATCTTCAGTGTAGTTTTTTAGTGCAAGTACATCCTCATATCTGCTGCAACTTAATGCATATCGAGAAAAATTCTCCTCACTCTGTAGGCATGGAAAAGCTGTGTCCCAGAATGCTTTTCTAACATAATCTACAAACCCTTCAATATTGATTTTTCTCACTGCAAATCCCAGTGACCCTCCTAGGGAAGGAAAACTATTTGGAGTGATATAATTCTTTGTAGTTATCCATGATTCTACACCGATCATTTGGAAGCCTGTAATGTTCTGAATGCTTAACTGATCAATAAGTAAGCCCATCTCAACAAATGAAACAAAGGCAACAATCACTTTTGATGTGCCTCTTTCTATAGTGTCTACCACTTTTTTGAGTTTTTCTGGCTCTGTTCGGTAGAATTTCACAGAATACTCTACACAAATTCCCTCCTCCTGGGCTATTTTCAGAAATATGGCCATTCCATTGTTTCCATAGTCATTGTCACTGTTCACAGCTCCCACCCAAGACCAGCCAAAGTGCTTGACAATGTATACAAGTGCTCTGCTCTGGTGATAATCACTAGCAATAGTCCTGAAGAAAGAGGGGTAATCTTTTCTATTACTGAGACATTCACATGTGGCTGAGGGACTTATCTGAAAAAGAAATTGCTGGAGACAATGATACAGTCATCAGTATGATGATTATGTCAAACATGAAGTGTTATCGCTCCTTACCACTGGAATTTTAAAAGGTCCTGTTGTTCTGGACATAATCACAGTGGGAGAAGACTCTGATTCACCTATGATAGCATGTAAAGGAGACTGTTCATTGCATCTGTGTCCAGCTCCAAACTCCTGACCATTCATTAGTCCCATAGTTGCACTCATGGTAGACAGTCTTGAACCACAGGTATCATAGATTCGATAACCAATAGAAATATTTGGGAGCAAACTTTCACTTCTGTTAATCTCCTCAATTGCGAAAATCATGATTTGTGCCAAACGATAATCTCTCAGATTCACACTGTGAAAAAAACATTTAATCAGTTAGCTAAATATAAACTAAGTTAACAAACAGTTTCAAATGTAACAAACCTTGAGCATGACAGAAGTTGAGGTTTTTGTGTAAACTCAAAAGAAGGTAATGTTTCAGTTCTGTGGATTGCAAAAATTCCTCCAATAGTTACATCTCCATCTTTAGAAAGCAGCGGGAATTTAGGGTCTCCCATTATTTGACAAGGAGTGTTTTCTGCCTCTGCATAAAGTTGATGGAAAAGCAGGAGTGTATAAAGAAAGAGAAGCATTCCAGTGAGTGTGCACTGCAATGAATGCCAAATGCAAATGATCTGATACAGCATTTGCACTCTTATAGACATACTTAGTATGGTTGACTGATTGAGAATGTAGCCAATGACCCAATAGGACAAGTTAATCCGGTCAAGTAGGGGTAATAAACCAGAGTTTGGTTTTATCATGCTGGCTTAAACTAGTAAATTGTGAGATTAGGTAGTATCTAGTAAAGTATTTGAAAATCCTACTCAAAATACATCTAACATGTTCTTAGCCTTATCTTTTGTCTAGTTTCTAAATATATGCTCAGTTGGTTTCTTGTTTTTGAAAAGCATATTTTGGCATTTGTAATAATGTATTCTACTGTTTAAACACTAGTTTCTGTATGCATTCATTTATGTCTATATTTGATGGTTAAAGCATTAAAGCCCCTTAGTTTTTTATTTTATTTTATTCAAGTCAAAATGACCTGTCAGGGCTGGGTTAAGGGATGAGCCAAGGTGGAGGACCAGACAAGGTAGGAAGCAACTGGCGAGCATGGCATCAGATGACGGACTGGCACAGGACTGAAAACACAAGGAGAATAAATAGTGAGAGCAAACAAAGCAGAGGCCTGTTGCACAATGCTATTTGAACAAACTCTGACTTTCAGAGTAGGTTTAGAGTTGACACATCCAGATAGATCCAACCTGGTTTAGTAGTCCCACAAAGCTCTGTATAAATGTTCTCTGTCAACTCAGAGTTTGATCCAGAGTTTGTGATTAAAGGGTTAGTTCACCCAAAATTGAAAATTAGCCCATGATTTACTCACCCTCAAGTCATCCTAGGTGTATATGACATTCTTCTTTCTGACGAATAAAATCAGAGTTCTATTTAAAAAAGTCCTGGCTTTTCCAAGCTTTTTAATAGCAGTGAATTGTTGTTCGTTTTTGAAGTCCATAAAAGTGCTTCTATCCACCATATAACTGCTCCACAGAGCTCCAGGGGGTTGATAAAGGCCTTCTGAAACGAAGCGATGCGTTTGTGTAAGAAAAATATCCATATTTAAAACTTTATAAAGTAAATTATCTAGCTTCCACCAGATCGCCTTCCGTATTCAACTTACAGAAAATGTGTAGTGCCTCTCGCAGTTTAAAATGCTTATGCTATGTCTGACAACATAGCACACCAGTTTTTTCCGATCTGGCAGAAGCTAGATATTTTACTTTATGAAGTTTTAAATATGGCTATTTTATTTTAGAGCTAAAATTGTTTTAGAGCACATTGGATTCAACCCATGTTATTTTCTTCATCCGTTTGAAGTTATATTACATATTAACCCTTTTGTTGTGTTTGGGTCATTTTGACCTGGAGAGGATTTTCTTTTTCATGAAAATGTTAGTTAATGTTATCACATTGGACTAAAACTTACTGACTTTGCTCACACAGGGTATATGTCACAATCTGGTTGGAAATAAAGATGAGCAAAGGATCTAAATGCAACAGTTTAACATTTATTTTATAAAAAAAGACCCATGAACTCATGAACAAAACCCACCCAAACAAACAGAACACAGAAAATCCCTTACATAATCCCCCCTCAAGAAAGGGGTAGGCCTCACGCCTAATTAAATAGCACCACAAAACACGAGAGTTCAGAGGAGGGTGGGAGGGAACGTAGGTGGAGGACGCAGAGCTGGGACACATTACAGGCAGGGCCAGGACGAAGACAAAGGCAGAAGAATCCAGGGCGGAGACTAAGGCGGGAGGAGCCAGGGTGGAAAATCTAGCAGAAGGGCCAGGATGCAGGCGCAGGAGCCATGGGGGAGCCTCAGCAGGCAGAACCAGGGTGACGAGTGACTGAGACGAAGCAACTGGTGGTAGAGCCACAGGATTGCAGGGATTGGGTGATGATGAAGGTCCTGGAGGGGAGGGCAGAGCCACAGTGACAAGCAAACGAGGAAAAGCCAGGGTGCCGGAGGACTGAGTTTGAGGCAGAGCGACGATAACCAGGGTGAAGCCAGAGGGAAGGTGGAGCCAAACAGCAAAATGGGTGGAGGGGCAAGGCGCAGGTGAAGGACCGGAAGTCCATGGCGCAGGCAAGTGACAACTTACCAAGGTTGAGCCGGACGTATGAGGAAGCCCAGTGGAGCCAAAGTGACAACGGTCCCAGGTGTAGCTGAGAGAGGGAGGAGCCACGGTGGAGCCATCTGCTCGACAGGCCTAGGAGAAGTGGCGGACATGGAGGTCCTAGGTCCTGTGCTGGCGAACACTCTAACCGAGGCAAACTAAAGATGACCAGAGAGGGCAACAAAGGGCTGAGGTAAGGCAGTGCAGGCAGGACTGGCAGACTGGTCAGTACAGGTGGGTGTGGACAGACAGGCTTAACAGGTTCACACAGGACAGGCCTAACATTCAGGAACGGATCTCTAGTCTGACAGAAGAGATGAGAGTGGGAGGCAGGGCTGGAATTCAAATTCAAAAATTTCAGTAATGATAACAGAGACTCGGTGCAGGGAACATAAATGGGCAGGATGCGCTCACTTTTAAAGTCTCTTAGCATCTTGTCAGCCGCTGTCGAGGAGGCACAGGTGATGTTGCCAGGTCATGCACCTAGTCAGACATTTCTTTGGGCTCACCTTAACATAAACAGAACATAGAAAATCCCTTACAGTATAACTACTTTCCAAAATGTTTGTACTGTTTAGGGATTTTCCCCGCCTTGTTATATTTAGGGTGTTCCCGGTCAAAAATGGCTGGCCTACAAAAAATAGCTTATAAATCGCTCGTTATCCTATCCTGTTTTCTTTCAATTAGGACAGGTTTTCTTTTTGTTACTGATTGATCATATGCCTCATTGAAAACATGAAAAAAAAAAACATGAAAAAAAAAAAAAGCAGTATAAGGCCCCGATCACACAGAACGCGTTTTTGCAGCGAGAGGCGCCTCTTTTGAATAGATTTATGTTGGCAGATAGCGATATGATCGCTGCTTATGCGCCCCGACAGCAGCACAAATAAATAAATACTATTGAGCAAAGATACTAATAAAATAAACCATGCTTTTCAGGTTTTTCAGGTACGTCTAACATTAGTTTTCAGGTACAGAAATTGATCAAATGTAAAATAACATTGCATATTTGACTGTATAAATTAAAGATTAATCCTATTAAACTTACAAAAGCTATTCAATCAAGAGCAGTGAGTGATGTCCTTGCCTTTTGTTGTTTGACATTAAACAGACTTTAAACCTAATGCACGTTTTGCCTCGTCTTTCTCGACTGTATAAAGTTTACTTAAGGCATATACAGACTATGTCTGCAAGAATACTCATCAAGATGGACATGTTGACATACTTTTTGTGTGAGTTTGTCCGTTCAAGAGCAAGACTTGAAAGAAAACTCTTGAAAGAAAATTCTCACAGCGCGCGCGACTTCTCATTCGCGTCTTCTGGCACTACACCCGAGTGATGCCGGCGAAAATGACTGGTCATATTCGAACATACGGCAGCACTCGCATGCATTGAACAAAGTTTACAGAGAGATAATTATTTGAAAAATTTGAAAAAAAAAAATTATTATTTGAACTTGACTTTTACACGGCACCCCTGCTCTCGTCAGACGGCACCCCGGTTGGGAAACGCTGCCATAGAGGGTTAAGAATAGGGATTTGAGGCATGGACTCCACTCTTTGAACAAACAAAAAAATATTATTAACATTATTCGTTATTATCTCCACTTCAGAGTACCACCTTTCTAGGCGTCGTTTGGGATTCAAAGACCATGAGGGCTCATTTAGTGCCCGCTCGGGTAAATTTGATCCTCGAAGCCATAAGCAAAGTGAAGCTAGGCCATTCACTGTAAAACAGTTTCAGAGACTTCTGTGTTTGATGGCAGCAGCGTCCAACGTGATACCTTTTGGCCTTCTGTACATGAGACCCTTGCAGTGGTGGCTGAAAACCAAGGGGTTCTCCCCGAGGGGAAACCCGTTTCGCATGATCAAGGTCACGCAGCGATGCCTTCGTGCCTTGGTTATGTGGAAGGATCCTTGGTTCCTGTCCCAAGGTCCGGTGTCGGGTGCTCCTTGTCACCGCTTAATGCTAACGATGGATGCTTCCCTCACCGGCTGGGGGGCGATCACGAGTGGTCGCTCGTCCCAGGGTCTGTGGAGTGTTCTTGGCACTCAGACCTCACCTCCCAGACCTCAGGGGACATCATGTGTTGGTCCGCACAGACTACACGACGGTGGTCTCCTACATAAATAGCCATGGGGGTTTGCGCTCGCGCCAATTATGGAAAATGGCACATCGAGTTATGATGTGGGCCCAAGGGAAGTTATTGTCAGTCCGAACAATCTACATCCCAGGGCGTATGAACAAGGGGGCAGACTTCCTGTCGAGGCTCCTCTGAAATCGCTTTGGGCGAGCTCAAGTGGATCTGTTTGCGTCTCGAGAGATGACTCACTGTCCACTGTTTTATTCCCTCACACATCCAGCCCCTCTGGGATTGGATGCCATGGTGCAGACGTGGCAGAGGCTGCATCTGTACGGCATCTGTTCGCGTGCTACCAGGAGTTTTGGAGAGAGTACGCCGGAACGGTAGCCTTCTGCTGTTAAATTGAGTTTGGAGTTAAAGTGTAATATTAATCTTTTATTTTGTGTTATGTAGCTTGATGCTAACTGTAGCTCTAAAGCACCTGTCCCGCCAGGAGCTATATTTTATTTCCCATGAGGTACCAAAAGCATGCTTTTTTGTTTGTCTGTTTGCTAAAAAGACTTCAGATAGTAGGTTTTAATATAAAGTGGGATGAATGTGGGGTTGATGGCCAATCCAGAATGCCTGAATAGGCTATAATGCTTGAATACAAACAAAATAATTACTATAAAAGAATAATGAGGATTAAGTCATTCATGACAGACGTGTGAAAGGTTAATTGAGTGAAAACAATAGAGTATGAATTAAGCAGTTGAAAGACTAGTTATTAGACTGCAAGTATGTGTTTTACAGGCCAATAACATAATGATAGTATCTTATCTTAGCATTCGCTAAAAACTCACATGACATGTCATACAATTTAAAACATACAAATTAATCTTCCAGATGATTCGTTCAAACATAATTCCACACAAAACCCAACTCAACATTCCAGGGCCCAGTTTATGGCCGGGCCCCTCTCTGCCCATAACAGTGGACAAAGGTTTGCTACATTTTGATTGGATCTTGGTGCACTAACACAAACAAACTGTCCAACGCCATCAGATAAAGATGCTAGGACAACAGCCAGACACCTCTTAGAGGCCAAGAAGACCACCTGTGGTACCAAGCCCAGGAAGGACAGGACTTCTCATTGGTCCACATGCAGTTTCTGCTCTTCACGCATATAGAGAATAATCACTAATGTCCTAGTCTGTGACTGCCATAAAAATTCCTCAGGACCTTGGCACTAGTGGGTGACACAAAGAAAAACTCACAGAAACCATGTTACACATAAACTGCATCAAATCATTGATCATTGGACTTGCATTCAAATAGCCTTCGACGGCATAGTTTTATCATGTCTATAACCAATACCATTATGCATATATATATATATCTCACAATTCTTGTAGTTATGGAACTATTGAACGAGTGATTGAAAGTGTACCTTTCTTGGTATCTTTTTGTGTGTTTGTTTATAATATAGAAGATGGCTTCAATGAAATCTTTGTAGAATGTATCATGTTCTTATAATATGAAATCAGGTCTGAATTTACTCTGTGCTTAGAGCAGGAAAATAAGGACCACAGATAACAAGTAATTTATGGGGGGAGGTGGAGACACAGTCACCCCTGAACCAAGATGATCCCTAATTGGCTAGAACCCATCCAGGGGGATGGGCAAATATTTGAGTTTTAATCTCAGAACACAAACAAAGAATCAGTACTGTTCGCAGTGCAGCTCCTAGCAGTTCCAGAATCCGCCCAAGGACGATCAGACGATCGTGGCAGACCAAGATCAGAGAAAATGGGTCAAGCCATCTGAATACTCTCCTCTCACTTTCCTTTCTTTTACTTAAGTTTATTTTCTTTCCATTGAGTCTCGTGTTCTAAGTTAAGTTTAGCCGCAAAGTTCTCGACGAGTTCTCGCTTCAACTTCAAACAACGCCCATGAGACTTCCCATCCAGCCGCCAACATGCCACGTGATTGGCTTCCCAAGACATCAATCAAAAGACAAGGCAAGACCTTCAGCGAATAAAAGAACCGGGAAAACCCCTCTCCAGCCAGGAGCGAAAAGGGAATTCCCATTCAGAAGACAGGAGACACAAACACAAGTAACCTCCAGATTCTAACTGAGCTGGTGCAATCGATATCAAATTTAATAACCCCACCTAAGAAATGATAGGAGGGTTCAATTAATGATCGATGGTTCATTCAGGTCATGTGTCATAAATGCATATATTGCTAGCAACTTGGGATTTCATAATTTCTCTCTCTTAAAACTCATTCTTTCCTCACTTTCTTTCCTTCTGCAACGAGTGTGAATGTGTTAGTGCGTGTGTTTGTGTTAGATATTAGTGTGGCAGAGGCTGCGTGGTTTTGCGAGGTCTGTAGCGGGAGAGAGAGAGCGGAACCGGGCGGTGAGTAAGTAGGTCAAGTGCAGATCATGAACACCTGTGTCTGATTGCAGTAAATGGCGTGGAGAGACCGCATATAAGCCGCTGCGGGGAGAGAGTCGAGAGAGAGAGAGAGAGACCTGGACTGGGACTGTGCGAGTGTGTCTGAGGAGAAGAAAGCAATATCTGAGAGAAAAGTTTTGAGTCAACCGTTATGGAGTGTTTAAGATCACGCCCACGTGCGTGTTTTGTGTTATTCCAGTTCTGAGTAAAAAGACACAGTCCCAGTCACGCCGACCCCGTCTTCTTCCTTCCTACACCCACCCACACGAACCAACATTACAATTAGTTTTACTTTTTGTTAGAGTAATCAATAAAGTTTTGTTTGTAATTAAATATAAGTGGTCTTGTGTTATGTGCTTACGAATTTAATGTCTTAAACTGCCGATCTAAGTTACCTGGCTGTTAAATAGTGTTTCACTATTGTTCGGATATTAATATCCGCTGCAGAATTGATTGTTACGGCCCGCTCAAATGAACGCTGGACGAATCATTTGCTCGGCCATAAAATAGACTCTTTCAAAATTCCCTATGAATTAATTAATTCATTAATTTGAGCTAAATAGACCTGTTTCCCTTTAACAGAGTCCCCTTTAAGTTCTTAAAAAATTCATAATTTTAGAAATTTCATCCTCAGATTTGAAATGAAGCATGACCACACTTGTGGATTCACTTTAGTTGTGGTTATAAGTTGTTATACTTCATTCACATAATATTTTTATGCATTTAAAAATATGTATTCCTGGATGTATTCCTCCATGGCCTTCTCCTCCGGGATGGATAGTGGGTATATCTTACCCCTTGGTACTGGTTCACCCGGAAGCAGGTCGATGGCACAGTCCCATGGCCGGTGTGGATGCAGCTTGGAAGCCTGTTGCGGGCAGAAGACATCGCTGAAGGGGGCGTAACACTTGGGGACATCGACAGAGCGTTGTTCCACTGGACTTTCGATGGATGAGGCACAGAGAGTCAGATCAGGCAGAGATGAGGATGGAAGAGGAAGTTCAGTTAGACATTGAGAGAAGCAAGTGTCGCCCCACTTCAGGATTTCGCCCGTTTTCCAGGAGATGGTAGGGTTGTGCTGCTCCAACCAGGGGCACCCCAGAACCACGTCAGCAGTCGAATCCTCCAGAACCAGCATGTGAGCCTCTTCACGGTGTAAAAGCCCTACTTGGAGAGTGACTGGTCCAGCCACGGTACGGACGTGCTTGCGACTGAGGGGTCTTCCGGTTATTGAGCTGATCCTGTAGGTGGTCGGAGACGGAGTGGTCTTGAGGCGTAACTGGCAGCAGATGGCACCGGAGAGGAAGTTGCCGGCTGACCCCGAGTCGAGGAGTGCGACCACTGAAAGGGAGACATTAGTGGCAGTAAGGGTGACGACAGTGGTGAGTGGTTTCATTTTATGATCAGCAGGAATAATGGCACTCACCATGGGTCGCGGAGGTCGTGTGGGGCATGCAGCTATGACATGCCCAGGCTCACCACAATACAGGCAGAGACGTAGGGTCAGCCGACGGCGGCGTTCTTCCGGGGTTAGTCGGGAGTTCTCTAACTCCATGGGTTCGTGGGCTGGTTCTGGGGTGCTGATGGGTTCGGATCGGCGGAATGGCACGTTGAAGGGATACTGGTCCTGGTGCTCTTGGATGCACGCCTGCATGCGAGTGGCGCAGCGAATGGAATGCTGGATGAACTTCTCAAGGCCGATGGAGTCCTCGCATGCAGCGAGATGCAGCCGTACCCGAGGTTCCAATCCTTGCCGAAATGTTGTTATCAGCGCCTGTTCATTCCATCCGCTGACTGCTGCAAGCGTTCTGAATTGCAAAGCATAATCGTAAATAGACATGGATCCCTGTTTTAAATTATAAAGTTTCTCACCAGCTGAAGAATCTGTGATTGGCTTTCCAAACACTTCCCGGAAGTGGGAAATAAACGCTGCGTATGATTGCGTTACCGCACCCTGTTGTGACCAGATGGAATCGGCCCACATTAATGCTTTGCCGCTGAGCTGAGAGATAATGAAGGCGATCTTGGAAATGTCGCTCGGGTACAAGTGCGGCTGCATCTCCAGGACCAGTGTGCATTGCAGCAGGAAGCCGTTGCAATTCTCCGCCGATCCTGAGTAGGGCACCGGTTTGGCCATGGGACTAGCATACGGAGGTAATGAAGGAGGGTTGTTGACAGATGGGTTGGTGTTCGCTGGTGCAGGTGAATGAACAGTAACTGGAGTGGGTTGTGGAGGAAATGTACGCCGAAGCGCATCTACCAATTCCTGGAAGGGATCCGGTTGGCTCATACTGGGTCTTCTGTTTTGGTCCGGTCTTCTGTTACAAGTAGACATGAGGCAGACACAGATGTAAACAGGTATGGTTAGATTATTAGACCACAGTAGAGCAGGTGATGTGGAGCAGGTGAGTGAACCGGTTGTTGGTACATAAGATGGTGATACGAGAGAGAGAGTTACTGTCTTTTGTTTTGAAGATGGAATGACGCTGGAGCCTGGAGGTCACTGGAGACTGGAGATCGCTGGAGACTGGAGATCGCTGGAGTACAGAGGGACGGACAGGAACACACCCACACAGCAGACAAGGAACACGGAAGGAAGGAGACACGCTGGAGACAGGTAGGTATCAGTAGTAGAGTCCTTGAGGTAAGCATAGCCAGAAGTATATGCGAACGAGACCGGACATGGAGTGCTGTGTGCGTGTGCTTCTTATAGTGCTGGTGATGAGTGTCATGATGAGGTGCAGGTGATAGTGATCAGTACTCTGGGGATGGAGTGCGCTGTGATTGGTGGAGGGTGGAACCTGACGTGTCTGTGACAATAGTATGTTTTCAGCTATTATCACCATCTTCTTTAAATCAAAAAAGCTACTACATGTGCTAAAATATTTGAACATGTTTTGCTCTTCTATCAGAACTATGCCACACTGTTGTAATGCAAAACATATTAAGAACTATAAAGTTGTAAAGGCTGGATAAATTAATAACATCATCTTTATACAAGTATTAATTTTGCACAAAAGTAAATTCAAGAGGTTAATTTTTTAGGAATGTGTGTAAGGCATATAGGAAAAGAGTCATTTAGCTATAAAGAATACAGAAATCCTTTCTTCTGATCTTTTGTGAAAGTTTATGTTGATTTTGTAAATAAAAATTTTCCACTAGTCGATGACGCTGTTTACATTTTTGTAACATTTGTACAGTTTGTAAAGACTACTCTCATGAAAACATGAACAAATACAGCATAGAGAGAATAGGTGACAGTCCTTCTACATGACACTGTTTAAGACTAAACAAATTATTTTTATTTGAGGTCACCTTTCTGGGTAGTCTGAAACATCGACATGAAAATTAGTTTTGCTGTTTTCTACCTCTACAACTATTACACTTTAAACTATTGCACTAAAATCTGTGAATTTCACGGCACAGTCACAGTTAGTTATTTTGTGTATTTCTCTAAAAAAACGTTAAGTAAATGTAATACAGTTAAGTAGTAATTTATGTGAAAGGTGAGATGATTCTTGTTTTTGTTTTTTATTTGTTCACACCAATACTTTGACAGCAGTGATTTCGGTGTCTGTCTTATAGATATGATGCAGAAAACAGACGTTGTGTCTCAATATTTTGTTATACCAAAATGTTTTAACATACTGTAAATATGTAGTAATAAATAGTTAGTTCAATAGTTCTGTTGCATTTGCTAGCTGAGATCATTTACAGTTATATGTGAAAGAAAATCAGTCACATCAGAGTTAGATTCTAATTTATATTGAACATTTGTTATTATACCGCACGTTTAATAAATAAACTGCAGCTGGTCCAAAACGCAGCAGACTTCCGCTTCCGCCCGCATGGAGTGAGTAGCAGAGAAAGGGAGCTCCTGGAATAAATAAGTGATTATTGCTCAATAGACTAGTCAATCGTGTAAAACTTTGTCATTTTTGTTAAGGAGTCTTTACTTCGTACATTTCGACATGAAACAGAGCTCGTGCAAAAAAGTTACATCGACTATCCAGCGTAATACGAAGACAGAAAGCGGCGGAAAAAAAATGGACGAACATATGCAAGACGATGACTATCCTATTTCACTGAGTGCACTCAGAACGGAACTATGGATAACTTTCAAAATAATCTTTATACAGGAATCATGTGTCCAAAACACCTTTTATTTTTAAATTCAAAAGACCAAGAATGACCTTACTAAGAAAAGACAACATGCATTGAAAAGTATAATTTATAATGAATACAAAAAATACATTTGTGAGCAATTGTGAAAGTTTGTAAATTGGTTTTGTAAGTTATGTTTTTATATCTTACATTGGAAAGTGTGTGTGATGAACACAGACCTTTATGTGCAATTTGTAAGTTTGTTACAAGTTTGTAACATTTTTCTTGTATTCTTCTATTACACTATTACTAGATTTAGTCATCTTGTTCAGATAGCAGATGACATTTTCATGTTTCTTCTTCTGTTTGGCTGTTTCGTTTTTAAGGCTATGTTTTTATATCTTACATTGGAAAGTGTGTGTGATGAACACAGACCTTTATGTGCAATTTGTAAGTTTGTTACAAGTTTGTAACATTTTTCTTGTATTCTTCTATTACACTATTACTAGATTTCGTCATCTTGTTCAGATAGCAGATTACATTTTCATGTTTCTTCTTCTTTTTGGCTGTTTCGTTTTAGGTGAAGACGCCTCTTTGGATGTTGTCAACAAAACATGATCAAATCAGAGTAAGATCATAATTCTCAAATTGGAAAGTGTGTGTGTGAACACAGAACTTTCATTTATGAAAAGTCTTTTTGTCTAAACATTCTCTTTTGACAAACCAACATTTCAAATGATTTTCCTAAGGTGTTTAACATTTGCAGAATCATTTCTTTCATCACCCCCGCTTGACATTAAATATTATAGTATGTTTTCAGCTATTATCACCATCTTCTTTAAATAAAAAAAGCTACTACATGTGCTAAAATATTTGAACATGTTTTGCTCTTCTATCAGAACTATGCCACACTGTTGTAATGCAAAACACATTAAGAACTATAAAGTTGAAAAGGCTGGATAAATTAATAACATCATCTTTATACAAGTATTCATTTTGCACAAAAGTAAATTCAAGAGGTCAATTTATTAGGAATGTGTGTAAGGCATATAGGAAAAGAGTCATTTAGCTATAAAGAATACAGAAATCCTTTCTTCTGATCTTTTGTGAAAGTTTATGTTGATTTTGTAAATAAAAATTTTCCACTAGTCGATGATGCTGTTTACATTTTTGTAACATTTGTACAGTTTGTAAAGACTACTCTCATGAAAACATGAACAAATACAGCATAGAGAGAATAGGTGACAGTCCTTCTACATGAAACTGTTTAAGACTAAACAAATTATTTTTATTTGAGGTCATCTTTCTGGGTAGTCTGAAACATCGACATGAAAATTTGTCTTGCTGTTTTCTACCTCTACAACTATTACACTTTAAACTATTGCACTAAAATCTGTGAATTTCACGGCACAGTCACAGATAGTTATTTTGTGTATTTCTCTAAAAAAACGTTAAGTAAATGTAATACAGTTAAGTAGTAATTTATGTGAAAGGTGAGATGATTCTTGTTTTTTTTTTTATTTGTTCACACCAATACTTTGACAGCAGTGATTTCGGTGTCTGTCTTATAGATATGATGCAGAAAACAGACGTTGTGTCTCAATATTTTGTTATACCAAAATGTTTTAACATACTGTAAATATGTAGTAATAAATAGTTAGTTCAATAGTTCTGTTGCATTTGCTAGCTGAGATCATTTACAGTTATATGTGAAAGAAAATCAGTCACATCAGAGTTAGATTCTAATTTAAATTGAACATTTGTTATTGTACCGCACGTTTAACAGTGTTAGTGTTCTTGGCCCTCATCAAGGTTCACATAGGTCACAAGGTCTTTCTTAGTGGTCATCTGACTCAGCCAAAATATTAGCATGTAACCGTATGGAGACATTTTTTTTGTTTTTATGCGTTCTTTTATTTTGTTTGCATTTCTCCTGAAACACACAGTTTTGAAATTGTGTACCACTTTTTAACATCACCATTCTCTTTGTGTGATTGCATTGGATCCAATTTCCCACATCTTTAAGAGTATGTATGTTACTGTCATAATAATAGTTTATTCAGATTGTTGAAAATTGTTTAAAAGTGTTTGTATATTTTTGAAAAAAGAATAAAAAAAAAAAAAAAAAAACAGTCCAATTATTATCGATGTGTTATACGCAATACATTGCGTTTTAATTTTACTTGAGACAATTTAATATGATGATATCACTAATGGAACATCTTAAAATTTTCTTTGGTAAAAGTTAACTTAAAGGCTGCACAAAACAAAATGCCATCCTATCTACTTTCTAAATGCATGTTATGATTTCCGAGCAATCCACCATGTGCATATGATTTTTGTTTGTTTTTGACCTCGTAATATTTAATCAAAATATCATAACTGGATTCAGTTAAAATTATAAACTTCTCTCTGGTGACATATGTAGGACTTTTACATGTGGCTATTTCTGTTAGATCGCTACTTAACAGTTGTTGTTGTTTTTTTCCAATTTCTAGCAATTGCCTTAATGCCTTTTGTCCAAACTGTTGTCACATCTTCAAAACTCTAAACAATTACCACAACATCCATCTTTTGTGACCATACCATTAACACAATTCATGTTGTATTCCCGCAATATGCAGTCAGTTAATACAATTTTAAAATGCTTACATTTTTCTTTTCATACAAGCTTACCCAATACCAAAATAAATGGATTTGTCTGGTCATATCTACTGGTAAATGTTTATTTATATATGGGTAAACATATATCTATTGGTAAAATGCTTGTTAGCAGTTGTTAAAAAACCCCAAAAATGTTTCATTTTACATTGACAACAATCGTAAACCCAAGGTACCCCCCCCCCCCCCCCCCCTGCACATGGTGGATTGTTCGGAAATCATAACATGCATTTAGAAAGTAGATAGGATAGCATTTTGTTTTGTGCAGCCTTTAAGTTAACTTTTACCAAATAAAATGTTTAGATGTTCCATTAGTGATATCATCATATTAAATTGTCTCAAGTAAAATTAAAACGCAATGTATTGCATATAACATATTGATAATAATTGGACTGTTTTGTTTTTGTTTTTTTTTATTTGTTTTTTCAAAAATATACAAACACTTTTTAACAATTTTCAACAATCTGAATAAACTATTATTATGACAGTAACATACATACTCTTAAAGATGTGGGAAATTGGATCCAATCACTGTAAAAAATAAAAATTAAAAAAATTAAAAACATTTAAAAAATGTTAACATATTGCAAGGAACACGGATAATGTCAAGTAACACAAAAACAGAAGCAAAAACTCAATACATTATCATTGGGAGTAGCCATTTTAAACGTTAGTGTTGTAGAATGCCTTCTGTGTTTTAATTACTGTATCCTAAACCTTTTTTAAATACCAAATTCATGAGGTAGGGCCAGAACATCCAAGAATGGGGCGGCCCAAGAATGTGACAGCTTCAGTAGGCTAGTCATAAAACACCACAGTTGTTGAGATAATTCAGAAAAGCAACCCTTTTCTTTAAACAAAAGTGATAAAGTAATTTGTTGGTAAATCGGTGTGCACTGTATTTTGTTTTATACCATAGATTGTGAGGGTTGCTGACAAAATATTTCCTAGTTCCTTGCTGCTTTTAATAGCCACATACCACCCCACAAATCTATTTCAACGCTATTCAAAAACTAGGATAGTATAATAATATAATGAACATGTCTCAAGTGACGACGATGGTTTAAAACCATAATTTTATTAAAGCAAACAAATTCACAGGAACACTGTTGTATATGAACAAAGAGAAGACAGTAACAGAGTTCCCTAACATTACAGCAGATACGAAACACTGTTGTTGTTTTGCAAAGTGTAAGGAAAACAGACACACACACACACACACACACACACACACACACACACACACACACACACACGCACGCACGCACGCACGCACGCACACACACACACACACACACACACACACACAACATTGCAATCACACAAAGAGAATGGTGATGTTAAAAAGTGGTACACAATTTCAAAACAGTGTTTCAGGAGAAATGCAAACAAAATGAAAGAACGCATAGAAACAAACAAAATGTCTCCATACGGTTACATGCTAATATTTTGGCTGAGTCAGATGACCACTAAGAAAGACCTTGTGACTTATGTGAACCTTGATGCGGGCCAAGAACACTAACACTGTGCTTAACAGACATTAACAAACATTACACTCGTGCTAAAAATAGCGCTTCAACCCGGTCACGTCCTCATGCAGCTTAAGGAGTTAAGCGAGCAAGGCAACCATCTAGTAGAGCATTACAATAATCTAGCTTTGAGGTCATGAACGCATGAACTAACTGTTCAGCATTTTGCATTGAAAGTATGTGCCATAATTTAGATATATTTTTAAGATGGAAGAATGCAGTTTTACAGATGCTAGAAACGGCTTAGAAGCCTATCATCTTCGAGCTTAGAGAAAACGCCCAACGGCGTGCCAATGCCATGGGGCATGCGGAATTTGCATATGTAACTCCGCCTCACCGCGTGAGTATAAAAGGAAGTACGTGGCAATATCGCATTATGTTTCTGCTTTCGGAGCCAAGAGAATCTACCTCTTCACTCCTACAGCCTTCTGAGACTCTGTCAGCTTCTTCGAGACGAGCAGCTTTCCAGTCGGTGTTGGTGTTACGGCGCGTTCCAGTGATCGCATACTTCCTGCCTGCTGATCTGCGCAGTGGTCTGTTTGACAGCTGGTGTGTGTTTCCCTGGGCGCTTCGGCATCGACTGTGAGGCTTCCTCTCATAAAAGAGCTTGCGCGTGGGACGTCCTTTTCAGGATGTCTCGCCCCTGCACTTCTGGGTGCGGTAGATCTCTGCAGCCTTTCGACGGGCACGAGCGCTGTTTGACGTGTTTGGGCTTTCAGCACGCTCAAGCGATGCTCGTGGATGACTCATGTTCTCTCTGCGGGAACATGGCCATCTTGGTGTTACGGTCGAGACTCCGTGAACTCTGTGTGGATGCCGGAGCGAGAGTCCCCTCTGCCACACCCCAATCTGCGGTCTCCACCGGAGGCTGCACTTTGGCTGGTGGCCAGGGTGACCTGAGGGTGACGGTGTGGAATAAAGCTCCGACGCTCATGCCTCGGCCCACACCCCCCTCTCATGCACCTGACCCGGTCCGTGTCCAGGCGTCTACATCGGGGCCGGCTCCTGCCGTCCCAACTGTGGCGTTTGGTGCGGCGGAGGATGAAGAGATGTCTATCGCCGCATCACAAGGTGGGCTGGAGTCATCTGAGGATGATGATTCGGCTGTGCTGCCACCTTTGGGTGCGCCAGCAGTGCCCGAGTCGGACCCAGAATTGACAGCCATGCTGTCTCGGGCCGCCGCAGCGCTTGGGTTGGAGTGGAACCCTCTGCCCCAACCTGAGCGTTCGCGGTTGGATGATTGGTTTTTGGGGGCGGCGCGTTCGGACACCCGTCCAACCGCCCCTCCAATTTCTTTCTTCCCCGAGGTGCATGAAGAGATTGAGCGGTCCTGGAAGAACCCGTTGTCTTCCCGTGACCGTTCGGTGAACTCTTCCTCCTTCACCGCCCTCGATGGAGCCGCGGCTCGTGGGTACACTGGGGTCCCCCCAGTCGAACGCTCTGTTGCGATGCAACTGTGTCCGCAGAGTGCTTCGACCTGGCGTGGTGACCCAAAGCACCCCTCCAAAGCCTGTAGGTTTTCATCATCCCTGGTGGCGAAGACCTATAGAGCTGCGGGGCAGGCCGCCGCTTCTTTGCACGCCATGGCAACTCTTCAGGCTTACCAAGCCAAGTTGCTGTGTGACCTGCACGAGGGTGGGGCTGATCCAGGACTCAGCAATGAGTTGCGTGCCGCCACCGACCTCGCTCTCCGGGCGACAAAGGTGACCGCACGCTCCCTGGGTCAGGTGATGTCCACAAACGTGGTCCAGGAGAGACACCTATGGCTCACCCTGGCCGATATGCGCGACGGCGAGCAAACCCGGTTCCTCGACGTTCCCATATCCCAGGATGGGCTATTCGGCGGGGCGGTCGAGAGCTTCGCCCAACAGTTCTCGGCCGCTCAGAAGCAGACTGAGGCCATAAAACACATACTGCCCCGGCGGTCAGCTGCTGCCGCCACCCCACCCCTCAGCCTCCCTCCCGCGGCTCCCTCAACCTCTGAGCCACCCAAGCAGCAGTCTCCACCCGGGCCGCGCAGAGGTAGCCGCAGGAAGGTGTCCTAGTCCACTCCAGCCCCGCAGCCCGCGAAAAAACGCCAGGCTAAGCGGCGCTCCTGACGCGGACAGCTCAGGGATGGGCAGTTCTTTCCAGGAGACGGCAGCAGGGCCGCACCTTCCCCCGGTGGAGGGCCGGGGGAGAATCTTTTGTTCAGCTGCTGGCCCCCGGGGTCAGCAGCACCCTAATGTGGTTAAAGAAAGAACTGACACCCCCATCCCTGAGCACCCAGAGACCGGTGATGACGGTGCAGCGCAGAGGATCTCTTTTCTCGGTATGGGCATCGACTCGGTCAGCGCGCGCGCGCAGTCTCTGCTGACTTGCCTCCGTCAAATCGAGAGCAAGAGTGCGGTTCCACTGAAACTATTTCAGAGGCTCCTGGGGCATATGGCATCTGCAGCAACGGTGACGCCGCTCGGATTGCTTCATATGAGACCACTTCAGCATTGGCTTCGCGATCGAGTCCCGAGATGGGCATGGCAGTCTGGCACGCTCCTGGTCCAAGTGACTCGGGCCTGCTTACAGACGCTCACCCCGTGATCGAACCTCAGTTTTCTACGGGCCGGTGTGCCCTTAGAACGAGTTTCCAGGCATGTTGTTGTATCGACGGATGCCTCTGCCACGGGCTGGGGTGCCATGTGCAATGGACAAGCAGCCGCGGGCTCCTGGACAGGACCCCAGCGCCTTCTGCATGTCAATTGCCTCGAGTTGCTGACAGTACGGTTCGCCCTGCACCGCTTCCGAGCGTTGCTGAAGGGTCAACATGTGCTTGTCCGGACAGACAACACGGCCGTAGTAGCGTACATCAACCACCAGGGTGGTCTACGCTCCCGCCGTATGTCTCAACTCGCCCGCCATCTCGTTTTATGGACTCAGAAGCGCCTGAGGTCCCTTCATGCTGTCCATATTCCGGGGGTCCTGAACCTCACAGCCGTCGAGCTCTCGCGGTTTCAGCCTCTCCCGGGAGAGTGGAGACTCCATCCCCAGACGGTCCAGCTGATTTGGGAACAGTTCGGGGACGTGCAGGTAGATCTGTTTGCCTCTCACGACTCTCCCCACTGCAGCCTGTTCTATTCCCTGACCGAGGGCACGCTCGGCACGGATGCACTGGCGGACAGCTGGCCACGGGGCCTATGCAAATATGCGTTCCCCCCAGTGAGCCTACTCGCACAACTCTTGTGCAAGATCAGGGAGGACAAGGAGCAGGTCCTTCTGGTCGCCCCATACTGGCACTGCCGGACCTGGTTCCCCGAAATCATACTCCTTGCGACAGCCCCTCCCTGGCCTATTCCTCTGAGACCAGACCTCCTCACTCAGAGACGGGGCACCCTATGGCACCCGCGTCCCGATCTGTGGAACCTCCACGTGTGGCTCCTGGATGGGACGCGGCAGGTTTGAGTGGCATGCCACCTACGGTGGTCGCCACCATCACTTCCGTTAGGGCAGAGTCCACTCAGCATGCCTATGCGTTGAAGTGGAACCTCTTCCTCACCTGCTGCTCTTCTCGCCAAGAAGACCCCTAGAAATGTCCGATCGGGTCCGTGCTTTCGTTTCTCCAAGAGGGGTTGGAGCGAAGGCTGTCTCCCTCCACCCTCAAAGTTTATGTGGCCGCAATATCTGCCCACCACGATCTTTTGGAGAACAAAAAGGTAAGTCAGCACGACCTGATCATCAGGTTCCTGAGGGGGGCGAGAAGACTGAATCCTCCTCGCTCTCCTCTCGTACCCTCTTGGGACCTCTCAGTAGTTTTAAGTGCTCTGCAGAGGCCTCCCTTTGAGCCTTTACGGTCGGTTGATATTAAGTTCCTGTCGATGAAGACAGCTCTGCTTACCGCATTGGCCTCCGTTAAGAGGGTCGGGGACCTGCAGGCATTTTCGGTTGACGAAGCGTGCCTGGAATTCGGGCCGGCTAACTCTCTCGTGATCCTGAGACCCCGGCCTGGATATGTGCCCATGGTTCCCACCACTCCGTTCAAAGACCAGGTGGTGAACCTGCAAGCGCTGCCCATGGAGGGGGCAGAGCCAGCCTTGGCACTGCTCTGTCCAGTACGTGCTCTCCACGCCTACGTAGACATGACGCAGTGTTTCAGGACCTCAGACCAGCTCTTTGTCTGTTATGGTGGAGAGCGGAAGGGAAGTGCTCTCTCAAAGCAAAGGCTGTCTCACTGGATAGTGGACACCATTGTTTTGGCTTACCAGCAGCAAGGTCGACCATGTCCCCTTGGGGTTCGGGCTCACGCCACTTGGAGTGTCGCCTCCTCTTGAGCTTTAGCGCATGGCGCCTCGCTAACAGACATCTGCAGAGCTGCAGGCTGGGCGACACCTAACACATTTGCCAGATTCTATAATCTCCGAGTGGAACCAGTGTCCGACTATGTACTCGCGCCCCCTAGGGGCCGGTAATGGGCCAGGCTCAGGTGTCTTCGCTTGCTCGCCATTCCACTCCTCGGACTGGATACGTGCGATATCTTCCTCAGGTGAGCTCCCCGAGAGCCCTGAGTACCTCCAGCACTGCTTATGCCGATACCTGTGTGTCTGCCCTCTAGCGAGCCCAGACCCTCGTGTCCGGCCAGGTGCCCCGTGTGCATGGTTCCCCTCCGGCAACCCCCACACGTGTATTTCCACCGTAAGCCTTCGCAGTGAGCAGGAGTCTTCCCTTGGCAAGCCCCTGCCTCCCCTAGGGTTAAAAATCCACCTTTGGCTGCTACCCTAGAGTTTTCCCATATGCAGCCCTTAGTGGGTCATATGTGTACTCTCTAAGTCCTCCCCACGGGTAGGCATCTTGGCATTTGCTCACTGGAATATGCTTCCCAGTGTATCTTGGTATTCCTGTGATAAGTGGGAGTCCTTCGTCCATACTAGTCTTACGACAGGGCACTCGCACTTACGCAGGGCACTGGAAGACAGCTGAGTGGCGGGATTATATTGGGACCCCCATTCGTTAGTCACTAACGTTACGTCGTAGTGACTGAATGAAAGGGAACATCTCGGTTACGGATGTAACCCTCGTTCACCGAGGAGGGAGCGGAGACGTAACGTCCCATTGCCACATCAGCAGTGCTACCTGGAACACAGGAGTTCAGTCTTGGCTCCTCAAGCAGGTAACATAATGCGATTTTGCCAGGTACTTCCTTTTATACTCACGCGGTGAGGCGGAGTTACGTATGCAAATTCCGCATGCCCCATGGCATTGGCACGCCATTGGGCGTTTTCTCTAAGCTCGAAGATGATAGGCTTCTAAGCGAAACCCCCATTCGTTAGTCACTAACGTTACGTCTCCGTTCCCTCCTCAGGGGACGAGGGTTACATCCGTAACCGAGACGTTAGACAGTATTCTAGGTTGCTACGTGCAGAGGTTTTTTGTCCAATAATTACAAATTCAGTTTTTTCAGAATTAAGTTGCAGGAAATTATTAGTCATCCAATTTTTTATATCAGCTAAGCATTCAGTTAATCTTGTGAAATTGGTAAATTCCGTCAGGGCGTGAAAAAATATAGAGCTGAGTATCATCAGCATAACAATGAAAACTAACGCCAGCCAATCAGCCATATCAGCCAAATTCAACCACAGATGTCTTTCCATGGCCACCATCGCCGCCATCAATCGACCGATCGCGGCAGCTGTTTGTTTGGTGGCCTGGTGAGCTAAATTGGTGGTGCAGCGCAGTTCGACTACCGCATCAGGACAACCCCATCCCCTGATCGAGATCCTTCAGCAGTTCGGTACGCTTGCAAAACCGCCATGATGTTCAAAGCCGCCCCAGTCTGACCCGCTGACGTGTATGCCTTGCCATTTAAGCGAGATGTAGTCTTAAGCGGCTTAGATGGCTGGGATTGAGCCCTGAGTGTCGATGCTCGACCGGATGCAAGATAGTTCGCGAACATCTCGTTAATCGGTGGCATCAACACTGATGCCGGTGAATACATGCCGAATATGGGTTCTTCCATGCCCCCTCGATCTCAGTATGAAGATCAGGAAGGAATGGGAGGCTCACTGGAGCTGGAAGATTATGGCCGGAGAGAAATCGATCAAGCCGACCACAAGCGATTTCTCCCCTAACGCGCTGTCACGGCAGCTGCAGTCTGTCTTCAGCACGTTACATAACTTCTAATAGCTCCCCATACATGGGGCAGGGTGGCTGAGAGGATTCAAGATTTACCTGACTTTCACCACCCTCACCAGCCATCTCCTGCTCATCTGGAAGAACACTCGCTGCTGGGCTGAAGGAGAGATCTGTCTCACCCTCAGCACCCTCATCAGCTCACCCTCATCAGCCGCAGGATCCTCTGAGAGAACAACACCCCTCTCAAGACGATCGGCGTGCTCCATCTGGGAACCCCATGATGTGCGTCGCCACTCTGCGTCAGCACGAGTGGGACCCGCACCACCAATCCCAGATGCTGAGCCCTCTTCCCACGAGAAGAGAGCCAGACAAGAGCGGAGCGTTCTCAGAGAAAAACGCTCACAATTTGCACAGGTGCATGTTCTTCCCCCAGGTAGTAAACACACATCTCGTAGGTGTCCTCCAGTGTCAAATACCTAGCACAATTCTGAAAACACTTAGCTTTCTCTGTGCGTTTCATAATGAATTTGTATATCCTTAATTCGAGTAGCGCTTCAAACAGAACAGACTCTGAAGACGAAAAGATGAATGTCATGTTTGCAAGGCGTCCTTAAATACTTCCGGGTCGCAAGTTGATGACACCATGGGCTGTCATCAGTCAATAGGATTGTCGTGATTCGATACGTTTCAGACACCTATCACGCTGAGGCATTCCCCAAAGCGTTCTAAGACCCTTCGAAAGGGAACTCTATGTAACAACATCCATTAGTCTTGTGGACACATATTTACTACTATGTGTTATGTGGCCGGGCTTATTTCAGTGACCTAATTTTTGTTTTTCAATAACCATGCATACATTTTATTCTCTCAAAAATACAAATATGTACTTACATGTTGCTCACATATTATGGTAGCCCAGTCCATGCTGAATACAGTGTAATGACACTTTTGCTATTAATATGTTTATAAGCAACTGAATAAAGCACAAATGTCAGAGTAAAACTTCTAAAGGGCCCCAAAACTGCTCCAGTTTCTAATGAACAAATCACAGATTCTTGTTGTTTATTACATTTTACAAAATGTCCCAAATTTGTTTCTGGAAATGGGGTTGCAATTTCTTGCACAAATGACATCAAAAGTGGAAAATAAAAATTCAAAAACATACATTTACACACAAACTGACAACCAACAGCAACTTTCAGAAACCATCTTTATTTTACTATCACAAAATGAAATGCACAGGATTGTGGGATATCAATGGCAGCTAAGTATACATACAGTATATGCTGCCGTCAAATTTGCATATTCGTCAGATACGGACGTGCCTTGTTGCCTTCCAGGAACCATGGAGTGAAATTAAATATCAAAATAAGTATCCTATATATTCAGAAGTCCAAAAGAGATTTTTCAGTGCCACACATGTCTATCACAAGTATAAAATATTTAAGACATAAACCAATGTATACACAATTAAGAAATGTGCTTGGTTCATTATGTTAAGTACTGTCTAGGGATAGTTTAAAAATGGTAAGAGATTATAGGAACAATAAAATATATTATACATATTTTGTTATTCAGCACAAACTGTCACCGCTTGCTATTGAGTAGAACCCTTTATATTAACACACTTTATTTATTTATATATGCACATCACTCTGAAACAATCAGGATATTGCAACTGAATCAAACTCTTTGACAGCAAAATTTTTGTCATTGACTTATGTAATAAACTTACACAAGCACTGTTAATGTTATGAAAATGCTCACAGATAACATCAGCAGATTTAGAATTGTCAGCGTTTAAACAAAATATATTGTATAACCTCATAATCGTTAAATATTTAAATGTAACTAATTAATTAAAGGTGCTAAGTTTTTTATATAACTTACACCACTGCATTATATTTTGTTTAATATAAAAGTCTGTTTTTACCAGTTTATAAGAAAACCTTTTCTTTTTTTTTTTCTTGTGAATTTTCTAAATCTTTTGTCTTTAGTCATTTTGCAATGTTAATATAGACTTTATTTTATTTGTCAGGAGGACTTAGATGTTGTTTTTCCCATCATGTGTTTCTTTGTATTTTGCTCAGGCTTATATAGAATGATATAACATTTAGGTGCAAATATGCAGAATAGTAAACCAAAGCTTGAGGCTAAAATGGCAAATATCTCCACAGCTACAGTGAATTTTCCAGGAGAACTGACATAAGCTGGAATAAATGTGATCCATACAGCACAGAATATGAGCATACTGAATGTGATGAATTTGGCTTCATTGAAGTTATCAGGCAGCGTGCGAGCCAGAAAAGCCAAAATGAAACACAAGACACCAAGCAGGCCAAAATAACCCAGAATAGCCCAGAAACTTATAGTAGAACCCAGACTGCACTCAAGAATGATCTTTTCCTTGTAATATTTCATGTTTTTGTAGGGAAATGGAGGGGATATTGTTAGCCAAAGCACACAGATAAGAACCTGTATAAGTGTAAAGGCAAGAACACTGAGTCGTTGTTGTGCAGGCCCAAACCATTTCATGGCATTACTTCCTGGAAGTGTTGCCTTAAAGGCCATTAACACCACTATTGTTTTCCCCAGAACACAGGAGATACAGAGGACAAAAGTAATCCCAAATGCTGTGTGACGCAACATACAGGACCACTCAGTGGGCCGACCAATGAAAGTAAGTGAACAGAGGAAACACAGAGTCAATGAAAAGAGCAGCAGGAAGCTCAGCTCTGAGTTGTTGGCTTTTACTATGGGGGTGTCCTTCTTGCTGTAAAACAGGATGGCCACCAGCACAGTTATTCCTACTCCAAACAGTGAGAAAAAGACTAGCACCAAACCCATAATTTCTGTGAATGACAGAAACTCTATAGTCTTTAACACACATTTATTTTTCTCAGCATTAGACCAGTATTCCCCTGGACACTGCTTGCAGTTAATTGAATCTGGAAAGGAAGTTGTGATCACTATAGTTAGAGGAAAATTGTTCATTTATGAACTCCTTTGACAAGATACTGCTTCCTGAACAGCAAAATAAGAACACAAAAAAAGCAACTAATGAATTTTCTTTGAAACTGTAAGATGGGCTGAACATTACCTGTCTCATTACTAATTTCTCCTTCTGCACATGAAATACAGTCATAACAGCAGACAGGTCTTCCTTTCTGTGCAGCCTTCCTAGTGCCTGGAGGGCAACTCTCACTGCACACGGACCTTGGCTTCTACATAGCAAAATACATTTTACATAGTTATTTATGAAACTATGAAAGATAAAATTAACATTCATTTGTAAATATTATGGACAGAATATTGCATGGTTAAAGCATAAAATCATGCAAATGGAATCTTTTTTTTTTTCTTCTTTTTTTAATGTTGTTCCCTAAATAGGTGCAGAGCTTTAAGAAGAGGCACTGTTCAGGTTTTATAATACATTTACCCATATGATCAGTATATTTTGTCTTTAATAAAGGACAAGTATTTTTTATTTTTTTTACATTTTTTTATATTACACTGTAATTTAAACACCCTATAGTACAAACAGATTGTCATTTACCTCCAGCTGTCCTCCAGCCCAAATAATATTTTTAGTGCTAAGCATAAAGCTCTGGTCAGGGGGCAGTGAGGCATCAAAGAAGCCCACTGGTTTAAACTGGAATGATTCATCTGAGTCCTGCTGCCAATTCACGACTTCATAATGGGCTACTGTGCCACCAGTGCTGTCAAACCACACATGATCTCCAAACTTTACGGTGAAATTTACTTTTTTTAGAGCTTCAACCACCTGGTGAAAAAGAGGTACATTATTTCTAAGGCATGGGCTATTAACACATATTAACACACATATTAATATTTTTCTTTTTCTCTTTCTCTTCTTTTTTTTACCTGTTTTGGTTGTATTGTCAGACCTTTCTCACAGCCTTCTTGTTCTTTGCACTTCAAAAGACTGTGTAGTGAATGAGCCACAGCATAAACCGCTTTGTATACATTGCTTGCATATCTTTGTTCAGGCACGTCTTCATTGTTTTTTTTAAGTGTAAGGAGATCTTGATATCTGCTGCAGCTTAATGCATATTGTGAAGAATTTACCTCAATCTCTGAGCATGGAAAAGCTGTGTCCCAGAATGCTTTTATAACATAATCTGAAAAATCTTCAATATTGATTTTTCTAAATGCAAAGCCCAGCGACCCTCCCATCACATGAAAACTCTTTGGAGTGATCAAACTCTTTGCAGTTACCCATCCTTCCCCTCCAATCAACTGAAAGCCTGTAATATTCTGAATACTTAGCTGATCAATAAGTAAGCCCATTTCAATAAGTGAAACAAAAGCAACAATCACTTTTGCTGTGCTTTTTTTAATTGTGTTGACCACTTTGTTCAGTTTTTCAGTCTCTGTTCGGTAGAATTTCACAGAGTACTCCACACAAATCCCCTCCTTCTGAGCTGTTTTCAGAAATATGGCCATGACATTATTTCCATAGTCATTGTCACTGTTCACAGCTCCCACCCAAGACCAGCCTAATTGCTTGACTATGTATGCAAGTGCTCTGCCTTGGTGGTAATCACTAGCAATAGTCCTGAAGAATGAAGGGTAATCTTTCCTATTACTGAGACATTCACATGAGGCTGAGTGACTTATCTGAAAAAAAAACAAGACAAAAAAAAACACATGAAATAGTCATTAGTGTAGTGATTTTGTCCAACATCTGGTGTCACTACACCTTACCACTGGAATTTTAAAAGGTCCTGTAGTTCTGGACAGAATCACTGTGGCAGACGACTCAGTTTCTCCAATGATTGCATGTATAGGAGACTGTCCTTTACAGCTACACTCTGTTGAAAACTCTGGTCCATTCATCAGTCCCACAGTTGCACTCATAGCAGACAGTCTTGAACCACAGGTATCATAAATCCGGTAGCCAATAGAAACATTTGGAAGCAAACTTTCACTTCTGTTAATCTCTTCAATGGCAAAAATCATAATTTGAGCCATCCTAAAATCTCTTAAATTCACACTGTGAAAACATTTAATAATAATGATAAATAGCAACTAAACAATAATATCAATAATACTAATAATGCAAATATAAATTAAAAGTTAGTAAAATAAAATCAAAATGTTAGAAAAGTGAACAATATTATTTGATTTCAGCATCAAATAATAAAAAAGAAATTCACATACTCATGTTTGAAACACCATAATATTCCAGATATTATAATAGTTTGCTGTTATAAAATAAATGTATAGAAATAATGCATTTAAGATTTCATTTAAAATATCTTCATTTGATTTAAAAACATTATCTGATATAAGACTTCCAATGTAACAAACCTGGAGCATGACAGAAGCTGAGGTTTTCGTGTAAACTGAAATGAAGGTAATATTTCTTTACTGCGTATTGCAAAAAGTGCTCCAATGGTTATGTCTCCATTCTTGGAAAGCAGCGGGGACTTAGGTTCTCCCATCATTCTGCAAAGAGTGTTTCCCGCCTTGGTATGAAGTTGATGGAAAACCAGGGATATGTAAAGAAAGAGAAGCATTCTAACCATTGAGCTCAGCTGTGGCTGCCAACTGCAAATTAGTTGACTCAGTATTTGCACTTTTATAGACATAATTAATATGGATGAATGATTAAGAACATAGCCAATGACCTCAAATCCTGATCGATTGCCCCTGTCTCCTGTCTGCCTCCTGCCTGTTTGTAGCTCTGTACAGCCTTGCTTGCGTTTGAATATCTATTTTGATATATTTTCTTTGTTCTACTGCTAAATATAACTTACACGTCACCATACATTGTTTAAATATTGCCTATCACGTTAAATTTGACATTGCTAGCTTTAAATCTAAATCATCATCACACGTTAGCATTTCGCTAGCCTGTTAGCTTGTCATCTCTGCACCCGGGTCTCCTGTTCTCTGAGTTCATTAGTTGGATTAGTAAATAGTATCCAGCAAAAAATTGCCTAAAAGTAGGCTACGAGAGTAGCCGGCGCTGTCGTGAGCATTTATACTTCTGCGCTGTTGTCCGCGTCAATGTGCAATTACACATGCAGACGCTAGGAGGCAGTGTCGTCGGGCATGTTGGTGTAATCAAGACAACAGCCGAAGAAGAAGCAGCTTGTTGTGTAGAATCTGTACATTCATGTCTGAATATCAGCAGCAGTGAGAGAGCGGCTTTTCTTGCAGCTTGAGTTGTTGTATCTAATACAAATTAAGCATCTCTAGTTGATTAGTAGAGTTAAATAAGGCGATCTGGCTGGTATGTGTTTGTGAAATCATGCAGAGCTCGTGGCCGCTGTTTTCACTAGCGGTGAGCATCGATTTCTGTTGAGAGACTTCATTCACGAAATGTACCCTAATGTGTCCCTGTTTTTGATATACAATTACTGATTAACATCTTTGGTTTTAGTGAGAAAATAAATAAACTATACTCAGCGGATCTATGTATTTATTTACTATAAAGAATCGCTGGACTACAAAATATTGTATTATAGCAGACATAAGGAACTATCATCCCATTTCTGGACACACACACACTCCTATCGCAGATTTTTTATTTATTTATTGACCTGAGGGGTTCTGGCTGACCAATCACAGCGCTTGCGGTCCGCGTAGAATTGACGCGTTGTTACATTTTTGGAGAGGTGCGCGTCAACGCGTCTATGCATATGGTACGCCGTACCTTCTGCGTGCACTCGACGCAGAAGTATAAATTGGCCTTTAGAAACACGCATCCATACTTTATCTGAGAGTAGTGAGGATGTAACAGTTTTAGACACTGATTTGGATGCGAATAGCTTAGTGAACTCTGTACATTCTTCGGTTCCGGCTGCAGGGCCCCCGCATCAGGGAAACTGGGTAACGGTGAGACGGCATAGTCGCGGAGCTAAAAACTGCTTTTCCGTTCCGGTTAGAACATCAAACAGGTTCTCCCCTCTCAGTGAAGCACCCACTGAGTATCCTGTTGAAAGTGTCCTAGTCATTGGTGATTCTATTACACGGAACGTGAAAATATAGACACCAGCCACCATAGTCACATGTTTACCGGGAGCCAGAGCGCCTGACATCAAAGCAAATTTAAAAGTGCTGGCTAGAGCTAATCGTAAATTCTCTAAGATTATTATTCACGTCGGGCACTGATGATGTTCGACTTGAACTCGCTAGTACGATGTCAGAGGCTTTTTATTGTTCTGGACCGCTCCCTGTTAAAAGGAGTGATGAGATAGTTAGCAGACTATCATCACTCAATGGCTGGTTGTCTAAGTGGTGTCCGCAAAATAACATAGGGTTCATAGACAATTGGAAAAGTTTTTGGGGCAGACCTGACCTGTTGAAGAAGGATGGCATCCATCCCTCCTGGGGTGGTTCCGCTCTTCTCTCTAGTAATTTGGCACATAGTCTTTGAGCTAAACCTTGACTCACTAGGGCCCAGGTCAGGAAGCAGACAAACTGGCTAAACCGACCGTCTGCTAGCTGTCTCACATCACCGGAGTCAGATAAATCCCAGCACATATAGACTCTTTCACCTAGATATTATCATATAGAGACTGTGTGTAACCCGCCTTGTCTTTCTGCGTTGTGTTCTGGGTTGTTCTCAAGTAGACACAGAGGCACGGGCTGCCACAATGCAGTTTATTATCTGCGGTCATAAACAATATGGCAATGAGTGTTGCGTGACATCAGGTTAGCATCTCAGTCAAATCCAGCATTGCTCTGCCTGTACTCACATTAATCACATTTAACCTCTTTTCATACAGAAAAACTACATACATTTGTAATCAAAACAAATACAAAGAAAATATCACAGATATTCCCAATAGAAAAACACATTGTAAATTCCCCTTAGTCATACATTAATTCCATTATATAAACTACACATATATTCATGGAGTCATCTCGAACAAATATGCACAAACACAAAAAAAACATGCCTGCGGTCATAAACAATATGGCAATGAGTGTTGCGTGACATCAGGTTAGCATCTAAAAAAAATAGCATCACGTCAATACAATGTTAATGGCCTGCCGAACAGCTAGCTCACCACGTGCTGCAGCAGCTACCGAACTGCATTTAACATATAAAAACACAATATCGCGGCTTGTAGTTCATTAAGATTACTGCAAGATTCACTCATCATCATAGACACTCTTACACGGTGATATGTCAACAAATAAGTGATAATAACAACTTATATATCCGTTTTATTATCGGAGAAACCTGACGTGAACTCACCTCAGTCAAATCCAGCATTGCTCTGACTGAGGTTTGACTTGCGTGGCGCAAGTCCCGGTCTGATGACGTCACACGCATGCACTCCACTAACCCGACACGCAGGCAAAATCAACCCAAAACGAAACTCCCAGTAATACAAAAAGAAATATTTTTTGGTGGAATTCATAAGTATACAAATAAACCTGCTACATGTGTCTGTTCCCCGAATTAGTAAATACAAAAAAACATCAAAACCATTCAACAGTAAAAATTTAATTGATGTCCAACAAATAAACAACAGATATAATACAGATGAACAATTGATAAAGCTTGGGTTGCTGAATATTCGATCCTTTTCCCCAAAAGCGCTTATTGTTAATGATATCATTACAGATAATAATCTAAATGTGCTGTGTTTGACAGAAACCTGGCTAAAACCTGACGACTACATTACTTTAAATGAGTCCACCCCCCAAGATTATTGTTATAAACATGAGGCGCGTCTGAAAGGTAAAGGGGGAGGGGGTGCTGTTATTTATAATAATATTTTCAGTATTACTCATAAGTCTAGTTTCGAATATAATTCCTTCAAAGTTTTGGTGCTTTATGTAACGTTATGTAGTGTACATGATAAAACCCGTTTAACATTTGTGTTAGCTACTGTATACAGGCCACCAGGGCATAATACAGACTTTATCAAAGAATTTGCTAATTTTCTATCAGAGTTAGTACTGGCCGTAGATAAAGTACTAATTGTTGGTGATTTTAATATCCATGTAGACAACAAAAAAGACGGATTGGGATTAGCATTTAAAGACATTCTAAACTCTATTGGAGTTAGGCAACACGTGTCAGGACCCACTCATCGCCATAATCATACTTTAGACCTAATATTGTCGCATGGAATAAATGTTGATACCGTTGAAATTCTGCAGCAGAGCGATGGCATCTCTGATCATTACCTAGTATCATGTATACTTACATTTACATTACATTTACATTTAGTCATTTAGCAGACGCTTTTATCCAAAGCGACTTACAAATGAGAGCAATAGAAGCAACTACAACAGTCAGAGGCTACAGTATGCAAGTGCTGAAACAAGTCTCAGTTAATCTAACACAGAACACACAGGATTTTTTTTTTTTTTTTTTTTTTTTTTTTTTTTTTTTTTTTTTTTAAATAAATTAGACAGACAGAAAAATGAATAGAATGTTAAGTGCTATTCTTGATTGGTCAGGTGCTGCTGGAAGAGATGCGTCTTTAGATGTTTTTTGAAAATGGCTACAGACTCGGCTGCTCGAATTGAGATAGGCAGGTCATTCCACCAGGTGGGGGCAGTCCAGGAAAAGGTCCGTGACAGTGATTTCATGCCTCTCTGGTATGGCACCACAAGGCGTCGTTCACTGGTAGAACGCAAACTCCTGGAGGGTGTGTATGTCTGAACAAGCGAGTTAAGGTAAATTGGTGCAGAGCCAGTGGTTGCTTTGAAGGCGAGTACCAGTGCCTTGAATTTGATGCGAGCGGCTATTGGTAGCCAGTGGAGTCTGATGAAGAGAGGCGTGACGTGCGCTCTCTTCGGCTCGTTAAAGATCACTCTCGCCGCTGCATTCTGGATCAGTTGCAAGGGTTTGATAGTGCATGCCGGAAGGCCTGCTAGAAGAGCATTACAGTAGTCCAGTCTGGAGAGAACAAGAGCTTGGACCAAGAGTTGTGTGGTCTGCTCTGATAGGAAGGCTCTAATCTTCCTAATGTTGTATAATGCAAATCTGCAGGACCGGGTTGTTGCAGTAATGTGGTCAGTGAATTTTAGCTGATCATCGATCACAACTCCAAGATTCCTGGCTGTCCTGGACGGAGTTATGGTTGATGATCCTAGCTGAATGGAGAGATTGTGATGAAGTGCTGGGTTGGCTGAGACCACAAGCAGTTCAGTCTTTGCAAGGTTGAGTTGCAGGTGATGCTCCTTCATCCAGGCAGAAATGTCTGTTAGGCAGGCAGCAATACAAACACCAACCGTGGGATCATCTGGTTGAAATGAGAGGTAGAGTTGAGTGTCGTCTGCATAGCAGTGATAGGAAAAGCCATGTTTCTGAATGACCGATCCCAGTGATGACATGTAGATGGAGAAGAGAAGTGGTCCAAGCACTGAGCCCTGTGGAACTCCAGTGGCTAGATGATGTGACTTAGACACTTCACCTCTCCATGACACCCTGAAGGACCTACCTGAGAGGTAAGACTTGAACCACTGGAGAGCAGTTCCTGAGATGCCCATCTTCATGAGAGTTGACAGGAGGATCTGGTGGTTAACTGTGTCAAAAGCAGCAGACAAATCCAGTAAGATAAGTACTGTGGATCTGGAAGCCGCTCTTGCCTGCCTCAGTGCCTCCGTAACCGAGAGCAGGGCAGTCTCAGTTGAGTGGCCGCTTTTGAAGCCTGATTGGTTGATATCCAGGAGGTTGTTCTGTTCAAGAAACGTAGAGAGCTGGTTAAAAACAACTCGCTCGAGTGTCTTTGCAATGAAAGGCAGAAGCGATACCGGTCTGTAGTTTTCTAAAAGTGCTGGGTTCATAGAGTGTTTCTTAAGCAGTGGGGTTACCCGAGCCTGCTTAAATGCTGTGGGGAAAGTCCCGGTGTGAAGAGAGGTGTTGACAATGTGAGTGAGTGCAGGAGTAACAGAAGAAGAAATGGCCTGAAGGAGGTGAGTGGGGATAGGGTCAAGTGGACAGGTAGTGGGGTGGTTGGAAAGGATGAGTTTGGAGACTTCAGCTTCAGAGAGCAGAGAAAAGGAGGGGAGTGTATGTGTTATGGTTGTTGAGATGTGCGTGTCGGTTTGTGGTGCGGAGAATTGGCTGCTGATGGAGGAGGTTTTTTGTGTGAAAAATGATGCAAAGTCATCAGCTGTAAGAGTTGATGAAGGAGGGAGGGGGGGAGGACAGAGGAGCGAAGAGAACGTTCTGAAGAGTGCACGAGAGTCAGAGCAGTTGTGTATTTTGTTGTGATAGTATGTAGATTTAGCAGTGGAGACATTAGCAGAGAAAGAAGCGAGAAGAGACCGATACAGGGTCAGGTCAGTAGTGTTTTTAGTTTTGCGCCACTTCCTCTCTGCCGCCCGGAGCCCAGAGCGATGTTCGCGGAGAACATCAGACAGCCAGGGGGCAGAGGGAGTGGTGCGGGCTGGCCTGGATGAAACGGGACAGAAGTTGTCTAAGCAAGATGTAAGAGTGGAGCAAAGAGTGTCAGTAGCACTGTTAGTGTCCAGTGCTGAGAACTGAGCAGGTGGAGGGAGTGAGGAGGAAACCATAGTGGATAGACGGGAGGGAGAGAGTGAGCGTAGATTACGCCGAAAGGTAATCAGCGGAGGAGTGTGTGTTGTGTTAGGAGTTAGTAGGAGGTTAAGAGTGATGAGAAAGTGATCTGAGGTGTGTAAAGGAGTAACTAAAGTGACGTCTGTGGAGCAGCAGCGTGTGTAGATAAGATCAAGATGGTTACCTGATTTATGAGTAGCTGTAGTAGATACTCGCTTAAGATCAAATGAGGTCAGAAGAGTGTTGAAGTCTGCAGCCTGGGGTTTATCAAGGTGAATGTTGAAGTCACCGAGCAGTACCAGAGGAGTGCCATCCTCAGGGAAGTGAGAGAGTAACATATCCAATTCCTCCAGGAAGTTACCCAGTTGACCTGGAGGACGATAAATAACTACAACATGGATTTTAGCAGGGTGAGTGACAGTGATTGAGTGTGATTCAAATGAGCAGTTGCCAGATAGAGAAGGGATGGGCTCAAATATCCAATCCTTTGAGATGAGCAGACCAGTACCTCCGCCCCTCCCAATCTGGCGAGAGGTGTGTGAAAAAGAGAAATTATTTGAGAGAGCTGCAGGAGTGGCAGTGTCTTCTGGTTTGATCCAGGTTTCAGTTAGAGCCATGAGACTGAGATGTGAATGAGTGGAAATAGATGAAATAAAGTCTGCTTTGTTTACAGCAGACTGGCAATTCCAGAGACCAATTGGAATGGACATTAATGTAGCAGAGGAAATGGGTACACTACGCAGATTATTAGGATTACGGCGTCTAAAATGTACAGAGCGTGATTTACGGGTGTGTGTGATAATAGTAGAGATTTGGAAGCACATTGTGAATACGGGTCAGAGAAATTAGCAGATGAAAACAAGCAAAAACACAAAAGTGGACAAAGTATATATATATAGCTATACTCAAGTGCCTTGTCGGTGTCCTTGCTCGAGTGGAGTCGCGCAGAGTAGAGTCGAATGGTCTTTACACTCTTCGGAGTCGCGCAGAGTAGAGTCGAATGGTCTTTACACTCTTCGGTCTTCACACGAGGAGGGCTTCACACGAGGGCTGCCGCTTCCGCTGCCGCGGAGTACTACTCAATTTATACTCGCATTAAATGTCGTTATTGAATACAGCTGGCTACTCCCAGTGAAACGCGTTAGTTCGCACGAGGTCAAACAATAACAAACCAGACTACAACAAACAGCCAACTACAGCAAACAGACAGCGTTCTAAAGAACAGCTGAACTACAGATCAAATGAGGAAAATGTAAACAGAACTCACACACTAGCTGTTTTCCCTGATGTTCGATGCTTCTCTCTGACTCAAAGTAAACAATGAACGCTCTATATAGCACGCTGGCTTATGGCCACGCCCAGTGAAACGCGTTAGTTCGCACGAGGTCAAACAATAACAAACCAGACTACAACAAACAGCCAACTACAGCAAACAGACAGCGTTCTAAAGAACAGCTGAACTACAGATCAAATGAGGAAAATGTAAACAGAACTCACACACTAGCTGTTTTCCCTGATGTTCGATGCTTCTCTCTGACTCAAAGTAAACAATGAACGCTCTATATAGCACGCTGGCTTATGGCCACGCCCAGTGAAACGCGTTAGTTCGCACGAGGTCAAACAATAACAAACCAGACTACAACAAACAGCCAACTACAGCAAACAGACAGCGTTCTAAAGAACAGCTGAACTACAGATCAAATGAGGAAAATGTAAACAGAACTCACACACTAGCTGTTTTCCCTGATGTTCGATGCTTCTCTCTGACTCAAAGTAAACAATGAACGCTCTATATAGCACGCTGGCTTATGGCCACGCCCAGTGAAACGCGTTAGTTCGCACGAGGTCAAACAATAACAAACCAGACTACAACAAACAGCCAACTACAGCAAACAGACAGCGTTCTAAAGAACAGCTGAACTACAGATCAAATGAGGAAAATGTAAACAGAACTCACACACTAGCTGTTTTCCCTGATGTTCGATGCTTCTCTCTGACTCAAAGTAAACAATGAACGCTCTATATAGCACGCTGGCTTATGGCCACGCCCAGTGAAACGCGTTAGTTCGCACGAGGTCAAACAATAACAAACCAGACTACAACAAACAGCCAACTACAGCAAACAGACAGCGTTCTAAAGAACAGCTGAACTACAGATCAAATGAGGAAAATGTAAACAGAACTCACACACTAGCTGTTTTCCCTGATGTTCGATGCTTCTCTCTGCTACTTAATTTAGCTAAGGTTGCAAACCCGCCCCCTCGCTTCAAAAATGGCAGGACAATCACTGCCGCTACTAAAGATTGCTTTTTAAATACTGTTCCTCATCAGTATCATCTCCTCAGCATCCCAGATAGCTTAGCCCTCTATGGCATAGTGTTGCCCGCAGGCAACAAACTACCCTTTTCACTGCATGAAAAGTGGGATTTTCGTCAGTATGTGGCACTGTAGATTGTTGTGAAACTTCAGGTTTACGACTGTGCACGGCAATTTGCAGGCAACACAGAAAACTGCCGTAAATTGACGTAAATTGACGTGGGCCTTGCTTGGCAGTGGTCCCCCCATGACCCCCCCTCCCCTTAATTCTAGGGGAGGCTTTATCATGTAAATGAACATGCTGTGAGCTACACAAATGCAAATCAGAGTAGCAGCAGGGGGAGTTTTATCTAGGTTCTGAATTTTTTAAACTAAAACATTTTTCAGTTAAATGTACTCGTTTTAGTTCACATTACTAAAAAATTTTTTTTAGGGCAACCAGTTTGCTCCAATTTTTTAAGTAGATTCAACTTGTCTGGGCAAACAGAGTAGATTAATTACTCTGTATGTCATTAGCAATAACCATGTAAAAAAAAAAAAAATACACACAAAATAAAAAGTTACGGTGTTATGCCTATATGTAATTGAAGCACTTTTGCCACACCCATTAACTTAACCCTCATATGTCCTTAGTTTCCTGTTTACACTCAGTGCATTTGGGGTCAATATGACCCCAAAATTTAGAGAATGATTGTAAAAAAACTGTACATTTTTAATAATACATATAATATATTATTTTTTTTGTTTACTTCTCATCTATACAGTAATGCTGTGTTTTTGGATATACAAAGTACTTTTGTACCTATTTACCACACAAATCCTCAACTATACCATTAGCTTGCGTGTAAAATATTAATTTTTTATGAAAAAAATACTTAAATGATGATCTAAATTAAAAATAATTTGTTTCTGGATATTTATCTAGGTGTTAGCTGTACAATTCTGCCATCTGTTGGTCAAAGACAAACCTGAAGGAATTACAAATTAAGAAAGAAATTGTTTTGTCCATAGAGACCCAGCAGAGGGCCATAGAGATCCATTCATTTTACTGGATGTGGCCAACTGCTCGTATCATAACTTTTGTGATACATTTTGTGAATTTATACATGCATAAACATTATACAAGACATTAAAAATAAATATTCTTTCAAATAGTAGAATTTTGGTAGTTTTTGATGCGTTTTGATATGTCTGTTTTTACAAAATACCACAGAAATCGCCACAAGAAACACCTAAAGTTTCACTTGAATAAAGCAGGTAATCCAAAGTCTCCAGGAGAGTGTATTTCATTGTCATACTGCCACAGTATGAACTGTGTGCAGGACACCAAAGACCCTCTTTTGTGGGAACAATTTCTTTGTTTTCAAAACAAAGTTGCAGCTCTTAGATCTCAGAGTAAACTTTCTCAAAGTTGAACAGGTCAGATGCCTTTCATCTCTCCCTTGCTCTCTCTGCATGTGTGTGTGTGTGTGTGTGTGTGTGCATGCATTAGGTCTCACTGATTCACTCACACGTCTTCTACATTTGATAGCTGATTTCATTTGACAAATGATTTCATTTGCTGATTTCTGATTTCATTTGACAAACTCCATACAGATGCTCTCTGTGACAGTCACACCTCTCTCTCTCTCTCTCTCTCTCTCTCTCTCTCTCTCTCTCTCTCTCTCTCTCTCTCTCTCTCTCTCTCTCTGTGTGTGTGTGTGCGTGAGTGTGTGTGTGCGCGCGAGTGTGTGTGTGTGTGTGTGCACACGTGTGTGTGCCCGTGTGTGTGCATTAGGTCTCACCCCTTTTATCTTTGTTCTGCATTTGTAGCTGATTTTATTTGGCTGTGGCAGTTATACCTGTTTGTGTGTGTGTGTGTGTGTGTGTGTGTGTGTATGTTTGAGTGAGCATGTCTTTTCTACATTGCATTTTTGCTCTAGTACCAGGCCTTCATTTCTGTGTGGAAATTTTCAGATTTATGCTGGAATTATTGATTTTATTTGTCAATTTCTAAAAAAAATGCTTTCAATTGGAGTCACACCTGTGTGTGTGTTTGTGTGCGCGAGCATGTGTGTGTGCAAGTGATCATGTTCGTTCCACATTACATTTGTGCTCTAGTACCAGGACTTCGTTGTGGTATGGAAATTTTCAGATTTATTCTGGATTTATAGATTTTTTTTGACAAATGAAAAATAAAAAACACATTTTTTTCGATTTTCCCATTCATTTCAATGTGGGGTCATATTGACCCCAAAGGTCATGAGTGTGACTTTTTTTTTTACATGCCTTTAGAACAACCGAATCAAGCCCAGGTTTTTTGTGTGTGTATAGATAGATAATTTAGAAAAAGTCACAAGATATCATTCCACTGAGATAAAGGGAACCATTATTTTTAACCAAAGAAAAGTCGATTGGGGTCATATTGACCCCAAAGCACAAATGAGGGTTAAATAAAGTGAAAATAAATACAGGGAGTGCAGAATTATTAGGCACGTTGATTTTCTGATCATATTTTTTTTCCAGGCACATTTGACCAATTCCAAACCACAGTAATCCTAATTACTACTATTGATTTAGTATTTAATAATGTATAAGTGATATATAATTGTTCATGAAGGCTGGAAATGAAAATCACCTTATATTCAGGTGTGCAGAATTATTAGGCATGTTTTCTTTTACAGATAAATTGAGCCAAAAAAGAGATTTAACTCAGACTGAAAAGTCAAAAAGTATTAAATGCCCATGAGAAGGATGCAATACTAATGCAATACTAGACATTGCAGTTAAGGCATGACCATTGGACAGTGAAATGCTCGTTGGGTCAGCAGGATCTGACAAAAACAGGTGGTGAAGAAAAGACACCTGTTAACTGCAAAAGAATTAAGAATTAAGGTGAAGAATTAAGGGTGAAACCATCAGGAACCCTTTAGTCTCCAGCGCCACCATTTTCCAAAGCTGCAACCTACCTGGAGTCTCCAGAAGTGCAAGGTGTCAGGATCTCAGAGACTTCAGTTAGGTAAAGAATCCTAAAAAATGACCCCCACTAGATAAGAATCACAAGCTGAAGTGTTGTAAAATACATGAAGAAGGTTTTTTTATAGGCTTTATGGACAGATAGGTTGAGAGTGACTCTTGAAGGACCAGCACCACATCCTCTAGTACCACTGTTTGAAGAATTCATCTTCCAGAATCTGGCAGTACGTTTTGGGAGTTCATTTTTAGTCCATCTCTGCAAAACGGACTTCAGGATGGACTAAAATGAACTCCCAAAACGTACTGCCAGATTCTGGAAGATGAATTCTGAATTGTTTTTGCTGCTTTGCTTTTTCGTGATCAACAACGACAGGACGCCATTTCGCCTTCAGCTCCCCTTCAACTCCTCTGCGGCTAACTTTTTCGACTAATTTTCAGCTGTCTTCGTCTTCACAACTCTGAGGCAAACTGCAGGTGCTATAAACCAGAGCATGGGTAATGTAACGTTACGATTTAAAGAATGTGCTTTTATTCAGCTGTATAAGGAAATGGATGCGTTAATAGATCCGAGCTTAAAACTGCACATTTTGTTTTCACAGACTATCCTCGCCTCATAACGAAGCTGTGAGCTCTTATCTGCTTGGAGCGATTTCCGCGAGTCCAGATTTAACCGCTGATCACGACGAAATTGTGTGTAAGTAACTTCTAATGAGTTTCTCATTCCTTGTTTAATTTTACCGTGACTGTTTTTATTAATACCAGTCTCATGTAATTGTTTTCCAGCTGCCTGTAAGACTTATTATGAATCGACACGCCGGAGCTTCAGATACAAACAACCCGAACTTACATCGCAGGCGGAAACTGCGAAGTTTAGCTCGGAGTCGATCAAGAAGAAAAAGGGTAAGATTTATTATATTAGATCCGTTTTTTGTCAATGTGAGTATTTTTCAGGTTGCTTATTGTCTTTATGGATTGTATTACAGTTGCTGGAAGCGAGAGTGTGCTGGATGAGGTGGACATTTGGAAGTGCGCGACCATTGAACTCATATCTGACGAGGAAGACGGCTTTGTTGACGGGGTGTCTGGATGGATTGTGCGGCCACCGCCCTCTCGCAGCCTGGAGCACGCCGAACTTTACATTACATTACGAGACATTACTGCTGCACTGTACATAGTTGTGTGTTTAACAATAAAGCTCTTTCTTTGAATAAACAGCTGTGTTTTATAAATGAAGCCCTTTCTTTGAATGAACAGCTGTATGCTTATAAATGAAGCTCTTTCTTTGAATAAATGGCACGGTCCGTATAATTTTCCCATATATTCCTTGATGGTATGAATACTTCATAGCACAATAACATTAATATAAAACAAATTATTACAACATAAATTATATATTTATTATTATTATTGGGGTTTACATTTATAATGAGCCAGGGGGACCAATAATGATTAGTTTGCAGTGATCTGCCAACCAATCACGAGGGATTTTTCTTTTTTAAATGTAGTGGCTTCAGCCAATAGTGAGTGAGTAAATTCAAGTCTGGCCGTTGACTCTCTGGTTTCGCTGCTTTTCATATGCTAATTAGAGGCGTTGCACCTCCGCGCGGTCTCAGTGGGGGGCTCTCCACCTATGTCATGGTTCGTTTACGACAATTTGTGGCACAGACAAACGCGACGTTCGCTGCCTCTAAATTGTCGAAAACTGCCGAAAATTAGGGAGATTTCCGGGAGTATACAGGCGTTTACGGGGTCGAAAATCCCACTTTTCATGCAGTGTTTGGACCTCACACCGCCCCTTTAACTTTTTTTAATATTTTTTTTAAATATATAATATCACCTGACATGTCTGTTCAATGAAATGATGGGCTGAAGTGGGTGTGACTTTTTGTTTGGGGGTGGAGCAGTCCTTTCATGAAGCAAAGCCACATGGGACACAGTGCCATCAATTGGTTGGATAAATATCACTTTTTAACATGTTTAAATTGAAATAAATTAATAAAAAAAATATATGCATGTGCATCAACATGTAAAGAAGTATGTTTGATTGTTTAAATATTTATTTTGTTTTTATTTATATACTAAAACTGTGTTTTTTTCTGTGCAGTTAGACCACTTTTGTTCAGGCAATATCATAGTGTTAGGACCATATGGTGCATTCAAGTCTTCCTGGGAAGTTTGTTTTTACACGTTCAGAAAACTCAAAGAATGTGGATGATGAGTATCATTTATGTTTTTTATTATTATTATTAATACCGATCAGGCATAACATTATGACCACCTCCCTAATATTGTGTTGGTTCCCCCTTTTGCTGCCAAAACAGCCCTGAGCCATCAAGGCATGGACCCCACTAGACCCCTGAAGGTGTGCTGTGGTATCTGGCACCAAGATGTTAGCAGCAGATCCTTTAAGTCCTGTAAGTTGTGAGGTGGGGCCTCCATGGATTAGACTTGTTTGTTCAGCACATCCCACAGATGCTCGATTGGATTGAGATCTGGGGAATTTGGAGGCCAAGTCAACACCTCAAACTCGTTGTGCTCCTCAAACCATTCCTGAAGCATTTGTGCTTTGTGGAAGTGTGAAAGTGTTAAAGAGGCCACAGCCACCAGGGAACACTGTTTCCATGAAAGGGTGTACATGTACTGCAACAATGCTTAGGTAGGCGGTGCATGTCAAAGTTACATCCACATGGATGGAGGACCCAAGGGTTCCCAGCAAAACATTGCCCAAAGCATCACTGCCTCCGCAATGCAATGTCTAGTATTGCATTAGTATTGCATCCTTCTCATGGGCATTTAATACTTTTTCTCCTTTTTCTTCTTCCCATAGTGCACCTGGTGCCATGTGTTCCCCAGGTAAGCCACGCCCACACAACCGGCCATCCACGTGATATAGAAGAACACGTGATCATCCGACCAGGCCACCTTCTTCCATTGCTCCGTGGTCCAGTTCTGATGCTCACGTGCCACTGTTGGTGCTTTTGGCGTTGGACAGGGGTCAGCATGGGCACCCTGACCGGTCTCAATGAGCCTTAGCCACCCATGACCCTGTGGCCTGTTCTCCACTGTTCCTTCCTTGGAGCACTTTTGATAGAGACTGACCACTGCAGACCGGGAACAGCCCACAAGAGCTGCAGTTTTGGAGATGCTCTGACCCAGTCGTCTAGCCGTCACAATCTGGCCCTTGTCAAACTCGCTCAAATCCTTACGCTTGCTCATTTTTCCTGCTTCTAACACATCAACTCTGAGGACAAAATGTTCACTTGCTGCCCAATATATCCCACCCACTAACAGGAGCCGTGCCCACTAACAAGAGCCGTGATGAAGAGATCATCAGTGTTATTCACTTCACCTGTCAGTGGTCATAATGTTATGCCTGATTGGTGTATGAATATAATACATAAGGTGTTAGTTGTAATTAGTTGTAGTGTTTTTTTATTGTTTGCTGTTTTTCAAAATATAATTTTATCTAATGCACATATTGCTTGTTTCTATGTAGAAAACCTTGGAGTTTTAATACCCTTATGGTACAGTGTTGCCTTGAGGCAACAAACCAAAATCTGGTTCAGGGGTGGGGGGGTGACACTTTTTATGATGGATATATTATCAGGGACCCCCAAGCTCACAAAAAATGGGGTGAAATATTTTTTTCCCCAAAAAATAAAAAGTCATGCCATAGAGGGTTAGAAGAACTCGATGTTGCAACAGGAACTATTGACTCTCTCTTTTCCAGTACTTTAGACACAGTTGCTCCCCTGCGCTTAAATAAGATTAAAGAAAATAGTCCAACGCCGTGGTACAACGAGCACACTCTGGCCCTTAAAACAGCAGCCAGAAAAATGGAGCGTAGCTGGAAGAAAACAAAACTAGAGGTCTTTCTTAATTCGTGGAAAGAGCACATGATCGCATACAGAAAGGCCGTAAAAACTGCTAGATCTGCTTATTTCTCGACTCTCTTGGAAGAAAACAAACACAACCCTAGGTATTTATTCGATACAGTAGCTAAATTAACCAAAAATAAAGCTTCAACTTCTGATGTTTGTAAACAGCACAGCAATGAATTTATGAACTTCTTTACATGTAAGATTTTAACCATGCAGCCGTCTACTACAGTATCACATCAGACAGAGCATTGTAGTGTCACTGAGGAAAAATTACACTCATTCACTGCTAGAGGAGAAGAAGAATTGGCTAAGCTCTTTAAATCATCAAAATCAACAACATGTATGCTTGACCCTGTACCGGCTAGGCTATTAAAAGAGATGCTACCAGAGATCATAGATCCTCTTCTTAATATCATTAATTCATCTTTGTCATTAGGATATGTACCGAAAACTTTTAAGTTGGCTATTATTAAACCACTTATTAAAAAAACGCAACTTGATCCTACTAGTGTTGTTTTCGTCAACGAAAAGTATGACTAAATATCGTCGTCAACGAACCTTTATAACGTGACGAAAACGAGACGAGACGCAACGTAAATGCTGGTCATGTGACGATGACGAATAAAAACGAGACTAAATGTGGTTCACAAAATAAAAACTATGCTAAAATGTCTCTTCATTTTCGTTGATGAAAATGAGACGAGACGAAAAGTCGCGTTTTTATTATTATTTTGCAGTATTTCTGTGCGTCTCATTCAGGGGCTGCATCAGGTCTCACTGCGCAGACGCAGGCGACATCACTCTCTTAAAACCCCACTCGCGCGGCATTTTAGAAAATTTAGCTCCGGTCAGTGAACGAGACCGATGGGTGGGCAGTCGGGGTTCGTAAGCACTATTCGGACGGTAATTGTTTGTCCAGCGGTCGTAAGGTGTGTTTATCGTTTACAGGGGCTAGTCAGTGATTTTATTGTCGTCTTAATCCAGAATATCAGTGTTTTTCTCCCACCACCCGTGTAAAAATCTCCGGCCGAATGACCTAACTTACTGTTTGACAAACACCAAGGTCGTGTGGTGCCGTCTGAATCCACATCTCTGAGTTTTCAATAATATATAACTTCAGAATTCACGGTTTATATCCTTTTTGGCCACTGCAGAGCACCGTGCGGTTGTGCTTCGCTGTTATTTGGATGCATTTGAAAGATCTAGACTTGTATTACTGAAATGCTGGCAAGTATTTACAAGAGCAAGATATTTCATCACCTCTCAAAAAAAGAAAGAAAAGCACGTAAACATTTGAATTGTGCCGTTATAACGGCAGCAATTAGATATGTTAAAATAACTGCAGCATTATGATTACCTCATAAGCGAATAAGAGGCTGTATTCACTTATTTCCACTCATTTCCATATGGAATAAAATTACATCCTTTATTTTGAGATAAAATACAAGACAGAAAAACATTTTAACTATAATGTGGGTCCATTTTTCTATAATTAAATAATAATTTGGATATTATTTTCCTATTATTAAATTAAATTAAATATGCATTTATTCTTATTAAGACATTTGGAAAAACTGTTATTACATTGAAGTGGAAAATAAAACGGGTGTTGTGGAAAAAGATGGGGAGAAATGTGGCCACAAAAATCACAGGAAAAAACACCACAAACCTTAAGAGACATCTCAATGTTTTTATTTATTTTATTTAAATGTATGTGTGTGTACTTCTACCATGTTTAGTTGGTAAAATAAATATGTTGTAACTTCAAATCAGAGCGTCTTCCGTGTCTGGAATGGATGTATTCTTGAGTCTATAAGGTAACAATAATATAATAAGATAACATTGTTTGAAATGGGTTTGGCTAAAAGAAGATTTTGGTTTTGTCTATAATATGTACTTACACTATATTGACTGGGTTAAATAGAATTGCATTACTAAAAAGAGACTAAAATACAATTTTCATTGACTAAAACTTGACTAAAATGTCATCAGTTATCGTCGACTAAAACTAGACGAAAATATTCATAGAAAATTCTGACTAAAATAAGACTAAAATGCTCAGACTTTTAGTCGACTAAAACTTGACTAGACTAAAAAGAGTATGACTATGACTAAAACTAATAAAAACTAAAATGACAGCTTGACACAAAGACTAGACTAAAACTAAAATTAAAACAGGCCGCCAAAAACAACACTAGATCCTACAGAATTTGTTAATTATAGGCCAATCTCAAATCTACCCTTTCTGTCAAAAATACTTGAAAAGGCAATGTCTTCACAATTATGTTCCTTTTTTAGAAAGAAATGGTATCTGTGAGGATTTCCAGTCAGAATTTAGACTGTATCATAGTACTGAGATCGTGGCTGTATCTCTCTATTAGTGTTACTCGATCTTAGCGCTGCATTTGATACTATCGACCACAACATTCTTTTGAATAGACTCGAAAATAATGTAGGCATTAGTGGAATTGCTTTGTCATGGTTTAAATCATACCTATGTGACCGTTATCAGTTTGTAGCAGTAAATTAAGAGATGTCCCACCGATCACAATTTCAGTATGGAGTACCGCAAGGCTCAGTGCTAGGACCGCTGCTCTTCACCCTGTACATGCTACCACTGGGAGATATCATTAGGAAGCATGGCGTTAGTTTTCATTGTTATGCTGACGATACTCAGCTCTATATTTCTTCACGCCCTGACGAAATTTACCAATTCACAAGATTAACGGAATGCATAGCTGATATAAAACATTGGATGACCAGTAATTTCCTGCAACTCAATTCAGAAAAAAAATAATTTTTAATTATTGGACAAAAAAGCACCAGAAGTAGTAACCTAGAATACTGTCTAACACTTGATAGCTGCTCTGTCAAGTCCTCGTCGCCAGTGAGGAACCTGGGTGTGCTCTTTGATACCAATCTTTCGTTTGAAAGCCACGTTTCTAGCATCTGTAAAATTGCATTCTACCATCTTAAAAATATATCTAAATTACGGCACATGCTCTCAATGCAAAATGCTGAACAGTTAGTTCATGCGTTCATGACCTCAAGGTTAGATTATTGTAATGCTCTACTGGGTGGTTGCCCTGCTCGCTTAATAAATAAACTCCAGCTGGTCCAAAACGCAGCAGCTCGAGTTCTTACTAGAACCAGGAAGTATGACCATATTAGCCCAGTTCTGTCAACACTGCACTGGCTGCCTATATAACATCGCATACATTTTAAAATCTTGCTTATTACTTACAAAGCACTAAATGGTTTAGCTCCCCAATACTTGAGCGAGCTCTTAATTATACTCCATCATGTCTACTGCGGTCTCAAAATTCTGGCCAGTTGATAATACAGAGAATATCCAAATCAACTGCAGGCGGTCGATCCTTTTCCTATTTAGCACCTAAACTCTGGAACAATCTTCCTAACATTGTACGGGAAGCAGACACACTCTGTCAGTTTAAATCTAGACTAAAAACACATCTCTTTACTGTGGCATACACATAAAACACTTTTTCAATGAAATGATTGTTAGGCTGCATTAACTAGGTCAGCCGGAACCGGGAACACTTCCCATAACACATGATGTACTCGTGACATCATCAGAAGAATGGCATCTACGCTAATGATAGTCTCTCTGTTTTATCCCGAGGTTTACTGCAGTCAGCCGGATCCGGGCCGTATCCAGATGACCAACGCAGGACCCTGAAGTGTCTGCAGAGACCGTGTCAATTAGACTCCCCTGAAATTGCATCGTCGACACGGCATCCTCATTAAACCCGTCTCCGGCTTGATGACTCCGATTGTTCGAATATTACAATTTAATAATTCTTAAATCGATATGTCATCCTCAATAAACCCGTCTCCAGCGTGTTGCCTCCGATCTTTCGAATATTGCACTTTAATAATTATTTAATCAACATATCACCTTTAATAAACCCGTCTCCGGCGTGTTGCCTCCGATCCTTCGAATATTCCGATGTATTATGACCTCTGACCTGTAAAGTTGCCAGAATAATAATCATACGCTGTTTGTTAATTGGCCAGAGGAGAACTGGCACCCCGACTGAGCCTGGTTTCTCCCAAGGTTTATTTTTCTCCATTAGGTCACCTGATGGGGTTTTGGTTTCCTTGCCACTGTTGCCTCTGGCTTGGCGTGCTCAGTTGGGGACACTAAATTTTTCAACTAAATATCCAAATAAATCAAATTATTAAACTAAATTAACCATATAAACTAAATTACTGGGCCCGTATTCATAAAGAATCTTAATGCAAAGAGTAGCTCCTAGTGACAAAATTCTAAGAAAATTCTTGTGGGCGTTTACTCTTAAAATTAACAAAAAAAATCCTAGTAAAGAAAAAAGTAATTCAGAAAGGATCTTAACCCTTAAAAGAGGTCTTAAGATCAAATTTGTTAGGAGCACGGACAAGGGCGGAGAAGAAATGTGTTGCAGACAATGGATGACAGTGACTTAATAAGACGCTATAGATTAGATCGTGCAGGGATCATGTTTGTTGCATTAAATCCAACTTTCAAACCACCATTTAAATAGACATGCCAGCAATCAGTGTAATTGGAAAGAGTGGAACAATGTTTATTATTCTAAGCCAATCAAATACCTTAGGAAATTAACAGCATGGTAAATAATAAGAGGATTTATATTCAATTCAAATTTATTTGTATAGTGCTTTTCACAATACATATCGTTTGTATACATATATATAATGTGTGTGTGTGTGTGTGTGTGTGTGTGTGTGTGTGTGTGTGTGTGTGTGTGTGTGTGTGTGTGTGTGTGTGTGTGTGTGTGTGTGTGTGTGAGTGAGAGAGAACGGTAAAATAGGACAATTTGCGCTTGTGATTTCAAAATGAAGGCTTAGAATAGACCCTATACTTAAAATCGCTCCTTTTTGGACAACCAACCAATCACAGTCTTCAAAAGACTGTGTCATACGTATCAACGGGGTCAGCCCCGCCTCTTCACTAAGATAAAAGTTTTTGTATTTTCCTTGCTCAGAGTTACTCTCAGATCGGTCCCGAATAGCTCTTAAGCTAAGACTCCTACGTAAAAGTTTTTAAGCTAAATTAGGAGTTTTCTGAGAGGAATCTTAGAATCTTTATGAATACGGTCCCTGATCTAAAGCCCACACTGTCACTGTATGATAATTGAAATGAACTGATGACATCACCGTTTTCTCCAGAATGGCTATATGGCTGAATAAAATTATGTTGCATTATTTTCCTGTTTAACACTGTAAAGCTGCTTTGAAACAATCTGCATTGTTAAAAGCGCTATATAAATAAAGTTGACTTGACTTGACATGGCTCAAAGGTTAGGGCACTTTATTTTTTTACTATATACAGTCACCTTGGTTGCTTGAAAGTAGCCTATACTTTTGAATTAGTAAATATTTATGTTACTGCATCGAAACTCACACAAGTTTATGTATGCATTTATGTGTTTTCACACTCTAAAAACGAATTCAGGGGACCTTCTGTCATTACTTAAAAATATATATTGTTGTGAAATAAAAAATCAAGTTCTGAGATACTGTTGTAATACTTTTTACTTGTAATTGTTATTTTATTGAGCTGGGATGACACACAAATTATGCCTATTGATTCAATATACTATCATGACTTGTCATAGTTGAACATTTTCAGTTAATCAAAAAAATAATTTAAATTTAAGTTCTATTAATGTGAAATACAATTTGATGACGTGTAAACGAATAATCTTGACTCCGTCCTTCGATGACTGCTGCCTCCACCAGACGACGACGCCATTTATCTTCATTCGACCGAGACGGTAGGTTGGATTGCTTTTCTCTTTCTAAAATGAAATATTAAGTAGATTTGTTAACATTTTTAGTCAAATATGGTGGTGAACACATTTAGAAATGATTACTGCGTATTTTTTTCAGGATTAAGAAAGCTCGTCAAGTTCATGAGATGCCGAGATGTACAGAAGAATGTGAAAGTTTCTCATGCCGATTTGATTTCCTGGATGAAGGTGATTTTACAATTAAAATAATTTTGTTGGGATGTGTTTACAATTTGTTATAATACTTTTAGCTTCTTAAATTTTGGTTTGTTTACAGCCTTCATGAAATTATGCATTCCCGCACCCAGTCACGCATAGGCCTGGTTAACATATTCAACGATTCTGGCTGAACTGAAGTTGATGAGGAGGTCTAAGCAGCCACATTTGTGCTTTTTTTTCTGCGCAGATGAGAGAATTCTTAAAATGGTAATTTTATATTTGTTTTGAAAGCATTAAGTGTGGCATTACGTTTTGTCCTTTCATTGAAAACGGTAAAAGTGGCTGTGCTATACACTAACGCGTTAAGAATTCCATTCCCTTTCAGTCGGTCACGTTCGACGTATGTCGGACGTCACCGGCGAATTGGGATCACTTCAGATCCCTATCAGCTTCGAGATATAGAGAACAGGCCAATGGGCCATTGGCGTATGAGATTTGCATCTTGCGCTCCGCCCCGCACTGCCGGTATAAACAGGAAGCGAGAGCAGCGCACTATTGTCATTCACTTCGGAGCCGAACGGCGTTGATAAAGCAAGACTGCTTTTCTAAAAGAGAGCCTATCTACAAGAGATATACTCCAGAGAACGAGAGGGACGCTTTGTGTTGGCGAAAAGGCACTTTTCGCCAACACAAAGCGTCCCTCTCGTTCTCACCGCTGCATCAGCATAACAAACTGCTGTTCTCACAGCAACTGTCGGTTTGGTGAGGGCGTTTGTCTCAGTGAGTGCAGACACAGCCCAGATAGCATTGTGACATTGAGTCAATGTTGAAATTCCATCAGAATCATCAATTTGATTGAGGTTAAAATGTCAATGCTAAGTAATATTGGATCAATGTTGAAAATTCTATGCTAAAAAAATAGTGGACCAATGTTGAAAATTCAATGCTAAATAATATTGGATCAATGTTGATAATTCCATGCTTTTCAGTGTTGAAAAGACAAACATTGAATCAATGTTGATTTTTGGTCAGCTTAATTCTCCACTGGTGAGGCTTACTGTAAATCTATCTGTCCCATCATTCATCATTCATGTTAAAGCAAATCCAAATCAATTGGGTACATTTCTGTGAAATGTGAGCACATTCATTATCCTCATGAATCTCTACCAACAAGTGTGTGGATTAACAAAGAACTACTACCATAAATTGAACTCAATGGGACAAGCCAGTTGATTATTATTAGGCATAATGTTAATATTAATGTTTTAATAATTGTTTTAAAATCCCCCCCATCATGGAAAACATCTCCAATCCTCTAGTGTTTTCGGCTTCAGCACATGCAGAGAGATATATAATGACTGTCACAGAGTCCTTAATTCTTGTGGTCATCCAGTAATATAAATCGTAGCTTGTTTTAAATTTATAAAATGTAGGCTATTATTATTATTATTTTAAAAATCTTGTATAATTTACATACATTTAATTATTTATCTAAAGAATACAGGTTTAATAAAGAATTTAGAATATTTTCCCATACCGATCGAATGCGCCACAATCCAATCCAGTAGGTGGCGGTAATTAGTTAGTTTAGTTAGTCAGTTTATTTCTCCCCGTAGGGAAAGTACATATGCAGCATACTCACACAGACATTTAGGATTTCATAATTGGCATATACAATCATAATTTAAAACCAATAAATCTACTTTAGAGTTTAAGATAAGATAGCCAGACCAGCTGACCATCAATCATCATTAGAGGATGAATTTAAAAATCTGATTGCTTGGGGAACAAAAGATAGTTTGGTCCTGTTTTTCATGCATCTGGGAACACAATACCGCCGTCCAGATGGCAGTAGTTCAAAAGCATAATATAAGGGATGCCTCTTATCCTGCACTATAATGTTGGCTTTATTTATTACTCTCTCTTTGTAAATGCTCTCTAAACTTTTTAATGAAATTCCCAGCAGTTTGCTTGTCATTGTCACAACCCTCCGTAATGATTTCTTCTGAGCCTCCGAAGCATTACCGTACCAGCAGCTCACACAAAATGTCATAATACTTTCAATGAAAGCCCCATAAAACAACAAAAGCAGTCTGCTATGTACATCAAAAGACAACAATTTCTTTAAGAAATACAACCTCTGTTGTAACTTTTTACCTACATAATCAGTCCACTCATTCCATTTCAGCTTATGATCCAAAACTATACCAAGGTATTTATAATGAGTAACTACTTGTATTTGTTCACCATGTATTAATGTAGGATGGGTTATATCCTGTTCTCTCACTCTAAAATCAATAATCATCTCCTTAGTTTTGGAGGCATTTAAGATGAGACTTGATTTCTCACACCAGTTTAAAAAGAAATCTAAGACAGGTCCATGCTCTTCCTCCCCATCATGTAGAAGGCTCACTAAAGCAGTATCATCTGCATACTTAATAATAAATCTGTTTTTAAAAGAACTAGAACAAGAATTTGTATATAAAATAAATAATAAGGGCGATAGGACACATCCCTGAGGAGATCCAACCGAAGTAATAATTTTTCCTGAAATTGACCCTCCTAACTTAACCTGCTGGATTCTACAGCTGAGAAAGTCAATCACCCATGTAATCAACCTCTTGTCTAATGAAAAATCTTTTTGTAGGATCTCTGCTAATGTACTGGGGGAAATACAGTTAAAGGCTGATGAGAAATCCACAAATAAGATTTTTGCGTGAGTCTTTGGATTCTCTAAATGTGTATACAGCAGGTGAAGTACAGTTAAAATGGCGTCCTCTACACCCCTAGATGCTTGATAGGCAAATTGCATAGGATCTATGAGATGCTCCGTTTCAGATACAATATACTTTTTTACTAAACGCTCAAAACATTTCATCACTAAAGAAGTGAGTGCTATTGGTCGAAAATCACTAAATTCTAAGGGTCTAGAGACTTTTGCCACTGGAACTATATTAGATGTTTTACATAGAGTGGGGACAATACCGGAATTATAGGAAACTCTAAAGATATTAGTAAAAACTGGTGCCAACTGAACCGCACAGTGTTTTAAAACATTACCACATATCTTATCTGGGCCTGGACTTTTCCGAGGATTACATTTCTTAAAAATCTGGCTAACCTCTATTTCATTCATATAAAATCCAGCCGGAGATTTAGTCATAAATGATGGTGACATTGGGACAGCATCTCCATCTCCTCTGTCAAAACGACAGAAATATGAGTTGAGCTGATTGGCCATCTCTAGCTCCTCACATCCTTTTAACACCCGAGGCTGTGCGCTTCTACCCTTGTGGGGAGCATTAGTCATATTTTTAATGCCCTGCCAGGCATATCGTGAATTGCCACATGACATAGATGCCTCAATTTTTTCTTTATATACATGCTTATCTATTTGTATTTGTCTTTTAATCTGCTTCTGAATATCCCTTTGAGCTGATATATCTTGATTTTTATAGGCTGTTCTCTTTTTATTAATAAGGGTTTTTAATTCTTTAGAAAGCCAGGGTTTGTCATTAGGGTACACCTTAAATGTCTTAATAGGAATAATAGTGTCCACACAATAGTGTATATAATCAGTAACTACTTCAACATGTTCATTGATATCTACACTTTCAAAAACCTCCCAATTGGTACATTCAAAACACCCCTGCAAAGTCTTTATACTATCATTGTCCCACACTTTAACAGACTTTTCCTGCGGTTTCTCCCTTTCAAGTAACCTCTGATAAACAGGGCGAAGGTAGACAGTACTGTGGTCGGACGCCCCCAGTGGCGGGAGGACGGATGAAGTAAATGCATTTTTGACAGTTCCATAGCACATGTCCAAAGTCTTTTTTCTCCTTGTGGGGCAGTCAACATATTGGTAATATGTGTGCAAACTCTTCTTGATATTACAGTTATTAAAATCCCCCAGAATAAATTTAGGAGCGTCAGGAGAAATTGATTCAAGTCTCTGAGATAAATTGAAGATAATATTTTGTGCTTTGATAGAGTTTGCTTTAGGGTGAATATATACTACAGTGATAAAAAGTTGGGGAAACTCCCTTGGTAAATAAAATGGGCGAAGGGAAAGGCATATAAGTTCAATGTCAGGTGTGCACAGGCTCTCTCTAACCTTGACTGCGCGGCACCAGTCCTCACGAACAAGAAGGCATACCCCACCTCCACGAGTCTTCCCGGTGATTTCAGGATCGCGATCAGTCCTAAATGACACGAAGCCATCAGGTTCCACCTCGCTGGGCAAGACGCCGCTGTCCAGCCACGTCTCGGTGATTGCCAAGACGCATGAGTTCCGGTACTCATGTAGGTAGCGAATATTGGCTGATAGTTCATCCATTTTTGCTCGCAAAGATTGCGCGTTGATGAGGAGGGTGGTAGGCAGGCAGAGTTTGTTGTTATCTTTCAACCGTCTCAATCGACGACGAAGACCTCCTCTACATCCACGTTTCCGCTTAGTTTGAGCTTTAATGCCTTTCATATTAGTTTTAAGATGCTTTGGGATTGTATCCACTACTGTAGAGTGTTCAAATGAGACAGAGTTGCGAAAAAGTAGTAAGAATTCTCTGTTGTATCGGATTTCATTGACGGCAACGCCGCCAGCAGCGTGGCCGAAGTTCAGTCCATAAGACAAATAGATGTTTAAGAACACCACCAACAGTCCAAGCGTGCCCCATATTGCAAAATCCATGATTAATATCCCCAAAACTCAATTAAAATGTAACTGTATACCAACATTAAATGCTGTGAGAGACGCCGCGGGGCAGCCACAGAGCAGCGCCACCGGAAACAGACAGAGTAAGGGTAATGCACCTTCAGATCAAAGCGCAGCACAGACTTCAAGCACGAAAAAGACAGAGACAGGACAGCAACAGTGTTTTTTATAGGTAAGTACATAAAGATTAATACAATTCATCTCAATTTTCATTTCGTGTTTTTATTTATCTTTCTTTCTTACAACTTGTGTGCTTCTCCTGGGCAAGTCAGAGTGAACTGCGACGTTAATAAAGTCACGTGAACGCCCTCCGTACACAACCAATGGCCAGGATATTCTTTAATACATTGAATTTCAGTTTGTTTTTCACCAAACCCTATCATATTTTTTTAAATTAATCTTTATTTCTTAAGCTGGGCATACACAGTGCGATTTTCGTCCGATTTCGAGCCGAATTCTGACTCGTGCAACTCTTATCTGGGTCGGGCCGATTTTCATCTTTGTCGTGCATCGTTTATTGTGAGGTGTTCACATGATTTTAGAATCAAAATGATTCATCTGTGCGTGCAACGAGTAAGATGTGCATTTGTGGATCCGGTGCTGCGCATGCATTGCATTCATTGTCTCATTTGTGAGTTGATCCTATTTGATTCATTTGGATTTTGAGACAATAGGATCGACTCACAGAGTCAATGAATGCATGCGCGGCACCGGACCCACAAAAGCACGCACAGATTCTGACCAACATTAATACAAAATCGAAGTTTTGCATTCACAATTATGTCTCTATTTGCACAAAATGCTGCACATTCATGTTATTCTGTATTTAGCACACACACAAGTTGAAAGGCATGTGTGAAAATATCTACAAAATGTGTCAAGTTCATGGATAATTGTGTGTGTATTTATTAATCATTTTGATAGTAAAATCATCCCATATTTGTCCTGTGTAAAGGGAGAAATGAGAGACGGTTGGATGAATTTCTGGCATGTCAGTAATTCTGGTATCGCACAGCTGAAGCAGAGCTACGAACTGATTGCCTTGTTGGCGTTTGAGGGGAAATAGGACAATCAGTTTGTATCTCTGCTTCAGCGGTGCGATTAGCTCACGAGGGCCGACCAGAATTACAGAATTCCAATTTAATCTTTAATGCAGCAAGAAAGAAGATTGAGATCTTTAAGTTCTGTAGGCAGCTATATCAAACTGCAGAAAACTGCTGGGCCTCCAGTTCGTATTGTAAAATGGATAATCTCTTCCAAACCACTGTGTGTTACAAACAGAGTAGACATGGATAACAGAGGCAGGTGAAAGCAGAGTTTATTTCGTAACCAGGAAGTGAGCAGGTGCGGTGAGAGTCTGAGTGAGAGTATCTGGTAATGCTGGAATGGTTGGTAATACAATACGTCTTGGGATCTGAACACAGGAACAATGGATCGAAGGAGACGAGGACCAGGAGACAGGACGAGACGAGGAGACACTCACGGTTCGTAGGGGATCAGGTAAGTAGTCAGGTGAGTAAGAGGAAGCAAGCATGTAGGGTCATGTGCAAAAGATACCGGACAGTGACTGAGTGTGAACGTGGTGCTTAAGTGCAGGGTGGTGATTGCAGTGATGATGACGTGCAGGTGTGTGTGCTCAGTATTCCGGTGACAGGGATCATTGTGGTAGTGAGGGGGTGGAGCCTGGCGTGCATGTAACACTGTGTAACCTATCCAGCTCCTCTTGTATTAATTTAGCTACTTGATTATTAATTTACTTGTTTCACTTCCACACTTTATTTGTTTATTTACTATTAAATACACTATTAATATTAGATAAAACTAGCTAGATATTTGAAGATATTTTCACCTTGCTTTTCCATTCATTCCTCCTGTGTCTGCAGGTGCTTTAAAGGGGAAAGTCTATACACGGGTTTCCTGTTTACAAACATTACAGGGTGCGTGCGCATCCTGGAGGCAGAAAGACAGATCGCTGGTCCGCTACTGCAACAACATTGAAGCTTTCCTTATTGTTTGTATATAACTGCTGACTCAATAAAACGTGATTTTAGTTGGATCTGTTTGTCTGTCTTTAATTTTGCAGTGTTGCTGTGATACATGTATGAATGATCATGTTAGGTAATAATTTTTTGGCAAACGCATGCTTCCCCCTAGGTATGTTAAACATCAGGCACCCAGCACTGGCTCTGTTGGTACAATTAAACACGCAGCAACTCCTTGGCATTTTGACTTACAGACACGCCGCTACTAACCTACAACACGAGAGGTTTCTTCTTTCTGCCTCTCGGGTGCGTGCGCAAGCAGTGATGACGTCGCCGAGAAATCCATGTATACTACAATTAATTAAATAGTCTTGAATTTAAATTCAGCGTGTTTTAACTGGAATGTTAAGATTTTGATCACATTTCAAGTTTCACTTCATTTTGTAGTACATTTGTGATGTATAATTAGTCACATTTCCAAATATTTACTAACATCTTGTTGTTTTAGGTGCATTACAAGTGAATGCTGATAAAAAGGAGGCATCAGAGTTCATCTTTGCTGGGACGGTGTAAAAATGGCTCCGTTACGCCCCTGAAAGGCTTGGGGGCACTGCTTGTGGTGGAAACCCCTGAGTTTTGAGTATTCAGAGTATTTCATTCTTTCTTCTACCTTTTTTCTTTCAGTACTACTGCCCCATTTCTGTCTTTATTGGCGACTTTCCATTTGTATTTACTTCCATTTTGCAGATGCAGGTTGTCATGTTTTTCACTTGTGTTATAAATTCTGATGTAATTGTTTTAAGGCGAGACACGGCAGGTGAAAACATAGTTTTTTCATGCAGTGGTCAATTTTGAGATTTTGGGCCAATTTGCTCCCTTAACATGTAAGCTTTCAGGTCAAAATAAAAAAAAATGTCAACATTACACATTAAGGTGGTTATTTCATTATATTTTGTCACCGTGCGCCTTTAGATTTCTACCTAAATCATCAAACGTTATTCTAGCGCGATGTCTCGTGCCGTTTCCATTCACAGAAACATGTCATGCTTGATATCATTATAAAGCTCTCAGTCTCACACACAGCGCTGTCTAATCCAAATATGGACATTTCCTTTGTAGAACTAACCAACCGCGAAAGTTTGCAGCCAAAAACCACATCTGATTGGTCAATGTTAATTTCTCACGCGCTGCCGATTGCTTGTGTATTCTCCGCCTAAGAGAAAGTGCAGACAACGCTGAAATCGGCTCATAAACGCTCACAGAAAAGACCAAGTGGCAAGAGCTAGTAAAAAGAAAGTAAACAACAACAGATTAGACGACGAAACCCCGTCAGAATTAGATTCAAATAGTTAGACCAATACAACAAACAGGGACAGTTCATCTGCAGTTTTTGTGACTGGTGTTTGTTAAGGTAGTTCTCTTAAGGTAGTTCTCTAATAGCTATTGCTATTAATAATTTATTCATTTATCAATTTCCACGTGTTTTAAATATTATACACTACTGATATTAACTAACTGAATATATATTTTGTTTGTAGGTTATAGAAATGTATGCAGTTATACAGTATAAAATTTTAAAGGCCGTTTTCTCAAAATGAGTTTTTTCTCACACTCAGAGTCAGATATATCCACTTCAGTAGCACCTACAAGCACCAACTTTTGCAGTCTTATACTGAACTATATTCTGAAGGCTTTTACAGAGGGATTTGTTGATATATCATTCCTATCCTGAGTTACAGGTCCTTTAACTCCAAAAAACATGGCGAAAATTGATTTTATTAAGGCTATTGTCAGTATTCTCTAATTTACTAAAGCACAAAATAAGATATCCAGAATCCCCTCTGTAAAAGCCCTCTCATCTAACATGTCAACAAATAGAACCAAGAATTTTAAACATGGTCCTTTCCAATTTCCAGATTTTGTTTTTGGAAAAGTATGCAAATGAGCGTACAGTATATTTAAGTATATAAGGCCTCATTTGCATATTAAAACATTAATTTACACAAAACGTGTAATACATTTTTTTCTTATGTTTATGCCAGTAATAAACTGGAGAAGTTTCACAGTGATATCTTGTAATTAAAAAAAAATCCCTATTCACCTGTAGTGTCTCGCCTTAAGTCAATGTGAGATTTCCTGTTGAAACTGTGGGGGCATAAATAAATACATTATGTAAACTGAAGGATGTTGTTTACTTTGAGTGACTTTTTGATACAAATTCATATCAATTGCAGCCATACATGAAAATAACTGGCATAGAATCCTGCTGTACATAAAGCAAGATTGATTTTATAGTGTTTCTATGTTGATTCAGTGTTAAATAAGTGATTTAATTAAAGTTGAAAAAATATAGATTTTATGGCCATCTTGATCTATTTTTCATCGTTGAAATAACACTATTTCAAGGTGCAAACCTGATGAAAAATCAATGTTAAATATCAACATTGTTTCAATGATAATTTGATTAATGCATTAACATTGATTCAATATTGATTCAGTGTTAAATAAGTGCTTTAATTGTAGTTGAAAAAATATTGATTTTAAGCCCATCTTCATCTATTTTTCATCATTGAAATAACATTATTTCAGGTTGCAAACCTGATGAAAAATCAATGTTAAATTTCAATTTTAGTTGATGCATTAACATTGATTCAACAATGTAGCATTGTTGGTCTGCTATCTGGGAGGACTGCACTATCTCCTGTGTGCTGTCACGGTCTTCCCCATGGTGCTTCAGCACTGTTGAAAGAGTGTTTCCTCACAAAAGAGCAACACGGGTGTGACACTGCGTCTTTTTCAAGACGTCATTCCACCCGTGCGTTTCTGGATGCGGTTGTTTTCTGTCCTGATGGCCACGATTCCTCTCGCATAAACATGTTGAGACTGCGTTCGTGGGTGATCCGTGTTCTCTCAGGGGAACGGGATCATGACGACGCGTTGTTCGTCTCGCCTTTCGCATGACGGTTTGAGTGTTCAGCGCGCTGTGCGCCGTCTAGCCGCCACGGCAACCCAGCGCACGTCGCTCGGCGCCGCAGATGTGTGGTCGAGACTATGAAACCTCAAACGGGGTTGAGTCCCTTCGCTTTTACCCCGATCTAGTTTCTTTTCTGGTGCACCAGAAAAAGGGCTACTTTGGCTGATAAGCCTGGGTGACCTGAGGTTTACAGTGAGGCTTCCCCCGCCGAGTACATCTCTGTGGGCCCCCCACTCCTCTATCGCATCGCAAGCATGTTGAGACTGTGTTCGTAGGTGGTCTATGCTCTCTCATGAGAGCATAACCACGTCGGCGCGTTGTTCATCTTGCCTTTTCATTAGGGCTTGAGTGTTCAGCGCGCCGTGTGCCGTCTCACGGCCACACCCACTTTCTCACATGCCTGCTGGTAGCTTACAGATGGGATTGCTGGTCCTTAAAAAAAAAAAAGGGATCTAGCATTTCATTTGGGGCTCTAGCAGAGGACAGATGTCAATTGCTGCATCGGAGAGAGGGCTGTTATGTGTTGGAAATGGTGATGCTGAGATTCCCACTATAATAGTGGGCGCTCATGCTGAATCAGATTCATACCTGACAGCCATGCTTTCCCGGGTGGCTGAGGCTTAGTGCAACACGTAAATCGCCTTGCCCGCCCCTTGCCTTTTCCCGGATGTGCATTGGAAGGCTTTGGCATTGTGGGACTATTTGGTGCCAAAATATGGAACACCAAAAGGGCCATAATCTGTATAAAGTTTCCTCTCTCTTACTACCCTCATCGGTGGGGTGGGGTGGCAGTGCCACTGGCAGGCCACCTCCACCCTGCTTAGTGCACTAGGGTAGTTCTGAGCCGAGGTTGAGCTGCGCACAGCGCTGGCCCTTGGCCAGACGATGTCCACCCTGGTCCAGAAACACCATTGACCTGGATTTGGTCAGGAGCTGCTCTTCCCCGGGAGGACGGCCGGGTGGAAAACCACTGGTAATTCTGTTCTGCCACTGGTGTTAAAAACAGCCAGTGATACCCAAATTCTTAAGAGCAGTTCCAATACCTCTGGGTCTCGGGAGTTCGGGAATGGCAGCGTGTGACGCTACAAAGCCTCGCCACTCTCATTCCCCTCCCCACAAGAGGGTGAGAATGGCAGTATGTGTGACGCTACAAAGGCTCGCCGCTCTCATTCCCCTCCTCACAAGAGGGTGAGAATGGCAGTGTGTGATGCTACAAATTCTCGCCACTCCCATTCCCCTCTTCTCAGTAGTGCGAGGACGACAGTGTGCGACGCTATGCCTTGCCGCTCTTGTTCCCCGCTGAGGAAGGAGGTGAGGCAGGCCGTGTGCGACGCCACAAAGCCTTGCCACGCTCAGCCCCTCCTTAAATCAGAGAGTGCGCTTGCCGGTGTACAACGCTCCCATGCGTTGTCACCCCCTGGTGCCTCTCCAAATCGCCAGCAGGGGGTGCTGGCTGTGGGGATGCACATAAGCGGCCTTCCCACACTCGCACATCCCCTCAGAGGAAGCAGGTAGTGTTGCACAGCACACTCAGACCCCACTTCGGGCCGCTACCATGCCGTCCGAGTCGGGTCCCTGCATGCCGCTACGCTGCCCCGCTGCGGGTACGTCTGTGCTGCTGTTGGTCCGCTTGCACGTCACTGGGAGCCTGGCTAGTGCTTCCCAGCCTGTCTCGCCAGCTCGTCCGTACCATCAGACTCGGCTCTGCGATTCAGTTCGCCTGGCGCTCCCCCAAGCTCAGAGGTGTTCACTTCACCTCTGTGTTGAAGGAGGACGCCCCTGTGCTCCAGACGGAGATCGCAGTCCTACTGGCGAAGGACGTGATAGAGCCGGTCCCTCCAGCCTCAGAATGGTAAGTGAAGCTTGTCTTTTTTTCCGATGAAGCTGTGGTAAATGTCAGTAAAATAGGAACAAATTCAGTGTTTCAGTTCAAAATACCATAGATTCAGGGGGGGGGGGCAAAGTTTGTTTGGGAACAAGATCATCTGCCCGTTCCTGTGAGTGACGTTCAGGACCTGTCACAGAGGGCCAGCATAGGTCGCGTCATTGCGTATCATGTAGAAGGAGCACCCCATGGAGGTGCCAGGAGTGTGATGTGGGCCTATGTTTGCAACTTGATAGGAACTGTTTCAGAGAGCACCACATTTGAATGACTAGAGTGAATGATCAAAAACGCCTGGAGAACTGGAGTAAATAAAGGCTCCTGAGTGAAAACTCTGCAACCCAGAGTCACAAAAAAGACTTGTATATATGTATTATAGTTTATTCTTCAAGTTTAAAGTGTTAGATTATTTCGTTCAGGGGTTTTCAGATTTGTTCTAAATAAAAAGCAGTAAAATGTATTCACGTTTTTTGAAATTTTTGTCTATTTAAATTATATTTTCAAACTCACCACACACAGTAAGGGTCAATAACTATAAATAAAATGAAAGCCTGTTGTTTTCTGAAAACAATGACACCTTGCACTTGAAAATAGCACATTGTGTTATAATTCTACAGTCAAAAAAAAAAAATATGTCAAAACGCCCTTTTTTAGCTTAAGGTTCTAAAGGGTTAACAGAAGTCACACAGCTGATGTCACAAATTCTAACTGAATCTGAATTTAAAAAATTTGAGTTACTGTTACTTCTGAAATACAACATGCCAGTAAAGGCGATTTGAGAGAAGGTGTTTTGAAAATTCTAAAGATTATCACAGGACCCAAAATAGACTGGTCCAAAATCACTAACTGTGTGCAAAGGAAAGAAGAAACTGTGAGTGAATTCACTGAAAGATTTTGTCAGTCAGCTGTAACTTACAGTGGAATAGTTGATGACTCTGAATGTGTGCTAGATGACCAGGGAGCTTTTGTTCGCGTCTGGTCAGATGGCCTTTTAGCCGAGTACAGAAAAGCATTGCCATTCCTTGATCTAACTTGGTCTAACAAAACCCTCAGAAGTAACCTAGAAAGGTTAGCTACATGGGAAAGAGATGCTGACGTTAAGGCAAAAGTGAGAGTAGCAGCAGCTACGTTTAGCACAAGGAATCCAGACAACAGATGGCCTAAGAGAGAAGGCAAATGTAACTACTGTGAAAAGGCACTGGGAGAAAGAGTGTAGGAAAAAGTTGCGAGATAGTAAAATAAATACTATGCATAAATACAAAGTTCAGTCATGAAACTATTAATCACCGATTGGTTCTCTAAGTTCTACGACTGTGATGTTTGTACGTATTGTAATAAAATAAAGAAGCAAACACAGGCACAAGTGTATAGTCTCTTCCTTAACTCTTTCTTTCTCTCCTCCTTCTCTCGCTCTACTGCCATCTAGTGGCTACACAATACTTCTGCAGACACAACATTTCCCCTTTCTTTGAAGCATTTATATTGGGGTATTGTACTAGAACATTACAATATAATGCTGTAATCTATTCTAAACACCAAAATATAAACAAGTACTATTAGTAAAACCATTGGTGTATTACTCCTGAGGACTTCAAAGAACATTTTCTTTAATGAGTGCCTTAATAACATTTAAACTTGACCAAGTAAACAACTTCAAACAACAACTGTTGAATTATGGCTATTTCAGCACCATTACATCTATTTATTTCCCTAACACAAAGTCCTTCAACCAAGCTGGTTGTTTAGGAACTCTCACACTTCTTCTGTTACTCAATTGCTGTTCGTTTACATGAACCTGAGGCTGTAAGCTTGGTTTCACTTCTGGCGTTTTTCTCAAACTTATCAACACCTCGTTTGGAACTCCAGTGAGACGAGACGCGTTCCATTTCTTTCCATCCTCCAGCAAGAACGTATTTGGACCAACTCTCTTTCTCACCAAACATGGAGCAGTGTACCTTGTTGAGCCTTTGTGAACATGCTCTGGTTTCTTAATACGCACCCAGTCCTTTTCCTTGAATTTGGGTACCTTAGCTCCTCTCTTTTTGTCAGTATAGTCTTTACATTTCTGCTGTTTACGTGTCAGAGTGTCTTTGATCTCTGAATAGGTCTTCTCTTCCGTGCGGACAGGCAGTACATTCAATTTTGTGCGCATCTTGCAACTACGCAGGAGTTCGAAAAGGCCAAGTTAAAGATTCTGATACTGTTTGTATGGAAGAAATCTGCATGTCTAATGCAAGATCATGGGGGCAGTTTGTGCCAATTCATTACTATTCTGGTAAACTTGACATAGTCGCTCAAGCGATGGGCCCTTGTCTTAGAGCAGTGCAGGCAGTTAATCTAGCCTTCAGGCTTCATCAGGAATGGTGTTAGGACAGACGGTAAATGTAAGATGCCCTCATGAAGTGTCAGCACTAATGAATCAAGCAAAAGTCACTTGTGTCACCTCCTCTCGTTGGGGAAATTGGTTAACGACCCTCACAGCCCCGAACATTGTTTTACAGCGTGCACCAGTTACGAACCCATCCTCATGTATGATATCTGCAATGACTGAAGTTTTGTTAATGACTGAAGGATGAAATGACTCATGATTGTGTTACGCTTACATACGCAGCTATGAGCGAAATAGCAGAAACTCCCATTGAGAATGCAGAATTAGCGTTGTTTGTTGATGGTTCAGCTTAAGTGATTAAAGGTAACAGACGAGCAGGTTATGCAGTTACTTCCACCACTGAAATGGTAGCTTCAGGGCGTCTTCCAGATAATTTTTCAGCTCAAGCTACAGAACTAGTAGCCTTAACTAGGGCATGCACGCTTGCGTCAGGATCAGTTGCAAATATCTACACTGATTCCAGGTATGCTTTTGGGGTAATTCATGATTTCGGTGCCATTCGGCAAAGTAGAAAGTTTTAACTTCTGCTGGATCCCCAATACGCACAACCGGTGCAACGTCATAGAATGTCTCTGAACAGATTCACGCCTACTTTTAGGGGAAAATAAACTAGACTTCCATAGACTTCAATACAAAATAGCGGCACAAAACAATGTCCGTACACAGCCGGCAGGCTTGAATAACTTAAGAAATCACCAATATTAAACATGTCAAGTAATTATATGTCCACCCTGCCTGCCATAGAGTGTGAAAGATACATCCACACACTTAATTTGGTCAATTTAAAAAACATGTCCCTTCATTCTCCCAGCGTCAAATTGGTGTAACAACCCCACCCAGTGGCCAGAGTTGTCTTACCCAGACATTTACACGTACCTCATCGAGTCACCAGGTAAGCCAGTGAATGATTTAACTTTGTTTTTGAATCATGAAGTACGGATGATGCGATCGGAAGCTAAAGCTGGGCATACACTGTGCGATTTCTGTGCGATTTCAGCAAGGTTACCTACTCACACTGAACGAGTAGATCGCATGCGATGGAAAGCCAAAGCTCACAATTTATGTGCTCACACTGTGTGGTCCGATCGTCGAGCGCGACTCGTCTGCTCACACTGTACGTGTGAAATATGCACGAAAAAACCTAAAATAGAGAGATAGCCTATCAAATGCATCAGCTATCGATATCAAGAGCATTTAGCATTTACAATTTATATATATAAATGAACATTATTATTAGTGTAGGCCTACTTTTATTATTAAATTGATTTTACATTTAATTTGCCCCCGTGCTAATTTTATAACGCATCAATGCATAACTGATAGCCTACTATGCATAATAAAATAGATAGATTAGCTTACTCGTCAGTATTTAAATATATTTTGCCCAATTAAACAAGGAATTATAGGCCTATAATTAAAATGATTATCAGTCTATAATATGTCAGAACACTGCAATAATATCAGTATTATTATCAGAAAGTAAGAGCAGCTTTATTTAAAAAACAACTTGTTTAACACGAAATGGGCCTATACTCTTCTAATTTGTTTCACAGTATGGGCCACAAAAGAAATATTAAGAATATAAATTAAGACAGTTATAGGCTACGTTATCAGTATATATTAAAGAAGATGTATCATGTCTCTGTGAGAAAATGCGCCGAAAGCTCGTCAGATTTTACTTTCACTTTCACCGACTCTCGCACACATTGCGTATTTGCGTGATATTCACTGACTCGCCTTCATAATTTAAAACGGGAAAAAAAATCTAGCCTATATTGCGCCGTGACATTTTGTGTGATATAATGGACAACGGTTCACATTTTTCCCATGATAATACAATTAAGTAAATATTAAATAATAGTAAATAAAATAATTTGTGAAAGTAAAATAAGTAAATTAATGTTCAAAGTTAAACGTATAAAAGAGGCACTGATAGGCTAAACAGGGTGGTTTGAACCTCTTAGATTATCCATTTTACAACACAAACTGGAGGCAAGCAACAGTTTGCTAAATTGCTGCTATTTGATAACTGCCTACAGAACTTAAAGATCTCCGTCTTTTCGTTTTCTATCTTGCTGCATTAAAGATGAAATGGTTTAACTTCTGCTTTCGCACAGGTGCAGTGATGAGGAATAGAGCGCTGGTGGGTGTATCTTTCATGCTCTATGGCAGACAGGCTGGACATATAATTACTTGACATGTTTAATCTGAGTGATTTCTTAAGTTATTCAAGCCTGCCGGCTGTGTACGGACGTTGTTTTGTGGCGCTATTTTGTATGGAAGTCTATGGGAAGTCTAGTTTATTTTATGTTGACGAAATTAACAATTAAGTTCCCGGATGTGCCGGTAGTCCGTATTAAGCATGCTGGATTAGTAAAAGGTCTAATGTTTGCCATGAAACTTGAAATTAGTGGTGATCAAAGTGAATGCACATCTCACAACTAATACTATGAAAGCTAAAGGTAATGCTCTCGCTGATGTAGCTGCTAAACAAGCTTGTTCCTATGCAACTGTACAAGTGTGTTCAGGTAGTACAGCACAGAAGACAATTCTGCCTCCTGAATCAATCATTAATAACCTCACAAATGCAGTACAGAGTGCCAGAGAGAGTGTTGAGTCGTGTTGGCTGACGCCACCAGAAGGCGGGCACACGATCATCCCAGGTCAGTGGGTGATGATAAAGTCATTCAGAAACAAGCCGTTACAGCCTATGTGGTACGGACCACAAAGTGATGCTGATTACAGAAGCTGCAGTGTTGTGCTTGGGAAGGAAAACCTGGACTCGTGTCACACTGTAAAGTTGTTCCACCACCCACAGGGATAGGACAGGACACATGGATCAGTGAGGAGCCCAGGAAAGAACCGAATGCAACAGGCATCGGGGGCCAATCCTTGGGTGAAGATTCCCTCATAGACCTTCCCACATTAGTCCATCCTTACCTCACTGTTCTTTAGGTGTCGCAGGAATTAAGAAATAGGAAAAGAAGGAACAACAGTAGCAGATTCAGATTGAACAGATGAGACAACCCTAATGTTTACTGTATTTTAGAACAAATACTGCTCTGTTGTCTTTTGTTTTCTTTCTTACTCTGTGCCGATACCACTTGATGGCTGTCCCCAGACCCATACGGACAGACCTTCTCACCTGCGTATGAAGCCACAACCTCTGAAGGACAACTAGACCCACTACTGAGCCAACTGTCACGAAGAAAAAAAAAACACAATGCAGAGAATCACCTACGGGAACTTCAGTCATCCATCAACATGATCAAGATTGCCTTGCTACTAATCATCATGGACATCGCACAAAGTGTAGACTCCAGAAACAACATATTCTTAGAGCTTATGAATATGTCAAGAAACGCCATGTTTGCTGGAAAGAACGTCATCCCAGGACTCACTTGTGCACAAACATGGTGGTCAAGAACTCTTGAACAAAATCCAACAAGATGTCACGGGGTGACAAAATTCGAACTTTCAAGGCGGAACTAATGTTCGCCGCGATTGCCTCCCGTCGGACCAATAATAACAGGACACCGGGCTTGTTCCGGGTTAGCGGAAAATCCCCGCGAATGGGGTGATCAGCGGAAATCGCCGGCAGCTGTGCACGTTGGGAGACGTTGCCATTAGGGTAGGATAAAAGGAGAGAGGTTGCACAAAAGTGGGGCTGGTCTTTGGGGGCTGTGAATCTCGGAGGAAATGTGAGCTTTGGAGAAGAGGAAGTGAGGCTGGTTTTGGGGGCTGTGAATCTCGGAGGAAGCGTGAGCTGTGGAGGAGAGGAAGAGGGGCTGTGAATCTCGGAGGAAATGTGAGCTTTGGAGTAGAGGAAGTGGGGCTGGCAAAACGGGCATGGCATTGTGAGTTTGGGAGAGGAGCACGCCGACTCGACCGGAAGGAGGAAATCGTTGGACAATAAGATCGTTTGTGAGAGACTGTGAGTAGTCCAATCGGTCTCCATCCCCTCTCTCCTGTCTATGGGACTCCCTGACGTGAATGCCAGGTCAGAAAATGGGCAACGGCCATTGATATATGTATTTCCCACTGAGTGTTGAATTGCAGTGATGAAGTGATGTGATGCACTGTGTTGTTGTGTGAAGTGTGAACTTAAACCTGCCGGACGTCCACTACTTACCTGAGTTTTCTGTCATTGCTGAGGAATAGGACTACGTACCTGTGTATTCACCTGTCTGCTTTGCAGTGAAGCCCTCCAGCCTGAAGCCCTCCAGCCCGAAGACCTCCAGCTAAGAAGAGGGACACGTAGGTGAATGCTTAACCGACTGCTTTGCAGTAACATCCTCCAGTCGTAAGTTCTCTGTCTGTCATTGTTGAGGAAGAGGATTACGTACCTGTGTATTCACCTGACTGCTTTGCAGTGAAGCCCTCCAGCCCAAAGCCCTCCAGCTAAGAAGAGGGACACGTAGGTGAATGCTTAACCGACTGCTTTGCAGTAACATCCTCCAGTCGTAAGTTCTCTGTCTGTCATTGTTGAGGAAGAGGATTACGTACCTGTGTATTCACCTGACTGCTTTGCAGTGAAGCCCTCCAGCCCGAAGTCCTCCGGCTAAGAAGAGGGACACGTAGGTGAATGCTTAACCGACTGCTTTGCAGTAACATCCTCCAGTCGTAAGTTCTCTGTCTGTCATTGTTGAGGAAGAGGATTACGTACCTGTGTATTCACCTGACTGCTTTGCAGTGAAGCCCTCCAGCCCGAAGCCCTCCAGTGAACTTTTCCTGTTGCAAGCTCAGTGTTTGCCAATCCTGTAAAGAGGAACTCATACCTGGATACTCACCTGATTGCTATGCAGCGAAGAAGGTCCACAGGACGGAACGACCCTGCCTAGAAGACTCACCATTTTAGATCCCCCTTTCCATTTTTATAGTTAATAAATTATTGTTACTTGAAGCCTTGTCTGTCGTCCTTGCCGGGCCTCTGTCCGACTCCCCAACGGTGGTACGGGTCTTGGGGGTGGGTGCAGCCAGATTGGCCTACCCCGTGACAAAGACATTCTTGATCTTTCAGCAAAATTACATCATATGACTGCAGATAATTCTTCATGGTTTGGAAACCTGTTAGGTAAACCCTGGCTGTGGATCAAGTTGACTTTCCTACTGGTGTACTTATCTATGTGTCCACAGTATCAAGTGGTTTATTAAGCAAATTACTCACAAGGAAAGGACTGTTCCAACCACAAAAGAATATTACCCGCAAGAACTACACGGACCCTAGTGGCATGTTTGTTTCTGTGTCAGCATGTCATTCGTCACTACAGACAATCAACACAGAGAAAGAGATATGTGCCTGTAACTTTTTACAAGTTACATGACTAAAAGATGGGGCTTATTTTAACAAACATAAGCTACAGAATGGACTTATGAAGGTTTAAATTTGTATTATGTGAGAGTTATTAGAACTCTCAAAGGGGGGACTGTGAGATTACAAATTTATAAATTGTTATATATAGGTTCCATTGTAATAGAATATAACTGAAAACATTATCTATATTGTGTGTAGCGCCCCCTTAGCGTGTCTTAGCTTTTTTTATTGAAGTGCGCTCTCCAAATTCCTACTTGGCGAAAGATCTCTCTTTTTTGTTATTAATTAATGCACCAATGTAAATGACTAATTTCTCACTATATGTTCACTTTTATTCCTAGTAGTCACTTACTTAATTTATAATAACCACACAATGTCTATATAGCTAAAATAAAGTAAAATATTAACTAAATGTCTTTCTCACATGCTAATTAAAATGAACACTCACTTTAATATCCTTTTTTGTATTACACCTACTTAAATTGCTAAACTCCCATAAGTATAATATTACTTTGACTGGAAAGGAATTATTAATTTACTTTATCACAAATAATTGCGTTCACTCTAAACCAAATTATTATACGCTAAATTATATTATTTACTTTAAATATATCACCCGTATAAATATATAAAACCCAAAATATAAAGACACTCTTCACAGGAAATAGTTATTAACTATTTACGTAAAGAAAATATAAAATGTTTACAAATTTACAATTAGATTCAAATAAACGAATTCAAATAATCACAATTATCTTCAAATCAAATTCCCCAAATGAAACCAATTGAAATTCTAAATCTAATGCCGGCAAATGACTAAATGGCCATCCAAATGAATAAACAAAATGAATACCCTGATAGTCAAATGAATACTCATGGCAGGCCTGTTGTGTAGTTTGAGATCGTTGAGACCTAAAACACAATGGTCGCTTCACGCCTCGGTGCAACAGAACTGATGAGTCGCCGTGTTGTTCTTCAACGCGCTGGAACACGATCCTCCCAATACTCAACGGCCTTGAAGAATCCCTCCGAACCTTCACAGTCTCTTCCTCGAAGATTAGGCTTTTCACGCGATGCACTTACCACAGCAACCGAGCAGGCTACTCGCTGGCAAAGTCCTTTTGATCTCGCGTGTGATAATTAGCCATCCACACTTTCTCCTACTGGTGCTAACTATAACCGCAAAGTCCACGACATGAACTATCACACTGTAACTTAAAGTGTCTGTAACTCACTCTTCACGCAGTATACAATGTCCCTTATTATAACAGATATTCTCAATCTGTCCTTGGGGTCAATATGACCCCAATCGACTTTTCATTAGTTAAAAAAAATGGTTCCCTTCATCTCTGAGGAATAAAATTTTGTGACTTTTCCTGCTTTATCTATATATACATACACAAAAAAACTGGGCTTGATTCGGTTGTTCTGAAGGTATGTAAAAAAATTTACTTAATTTTGTCTTTGGGGTCAATATGACCCCAATTGAAAATGAATGGGAAATGCAAAAAAAATACTTTTTTTCCCATTTGTCCAAAAAAAAAAAATCAATAAACCCAGCATAAATCTGAACATTTTTACACCGAAATGAAGGACTGGTACTTGAGCACAAATGCAATGTAGAAATTACTCACACACACACGCGCGCACACACAAACACACACATGTAGGACTGCCACAGAGAGCATTTGTATAGAATTTGGCAAATAAAATCAGCCACAAATGTAGAAAAAATATATAAAAGGGTGAGACCTAATGCCCAAACATGCACACACACACATACACACACACACACACACACACACACACACACACACACACACACACACACACACACACGTTTGTTTTTGTGAAATGTGAGGACATTCCATAGGCGTAATGGTTTTTATACCGTACAAACCGTATTTTCTATCCCCTTACACTGCCCCTGTCCCTAAACCTAGCCCTCACAGGAGACTGTGCAGTTCACTTTCTGTGAAAAAAAAACTTGTTCTGTGTGATTTATAAGCATTTTGAAAAGTGAGGACATGGGGAACGTCCTCATATTTCACCCTCTTTTTGTAATACCTATGTCATACCCATGTCATTATACACATTTGTGTCCTGATATTTCACGAAAACATGCCCACACGCAAACACTCTCTCTCACACACACACACACACACACACACACACACACACACACACACACACACACGCATAAAGACCATAGACTGTAAAAAAATGATAAAGACACATTGAGACAAATACACTCACTCTCTCTCACACACACGCATACACGTGCACGCACACACACACACACACACACACGCACACACACACACACACGCGCACAGACACACACACGCACAGAGACACATGCACGCTTGCTTGCTTGCTCTCCCTCTCTCACTCACACACATACACGCGTGTGCACGCACACGCACACACACACACACACACACACACACACACACACACACACACACACACACTCAGAGAGAGCAAGAGAGAGATCAAATGGAGATGAAAACAACTGACCTTTTCCACTTTGAGAAAGTTTATGTTGAGATGCAAGAGTTGCATATGTGTTTTGAAAACATAGTTGTTCCCACGCAAAATAAATAAAAGAGTGCCTTTGGTGTCCTGCGCGTGGATCATTCTGTGCTGGCAGTATGGCAAAGAGGTAGGCCTACACACTTCTTGAGACCATGGACTATGTGCTGAATTCCAAAAAATGTGCTGAAAACTGGAAGACCGGGGACTCTGAGCCAGAGGATTGCTATCCCTTTTACCCGTTTATTTCTGGATAATGCTGTTGGTTTTATTTACACATTATTTATTTTATCTACATTCTAAAGTTAAATTATTATTTTTAAAATCAATAATATGCAACTATAATCTGACTCTGAGTCTTTTGACCTTTAGGTGTGGCTTTTGTGGCATTTATAAACAAGGTGGCCACATCCAGTAAAATGAATGGCTTTCAATGGCCCTCTGCTGGTCAAAACAAGTTATTGCTTAAACTGTTATACCCATAGGTATAAATCCAGCCACCAGATGGCAGAATTCTACACCCAACACCTAGATCAATATCCAGAAACAATTTAAATTAAATTAAATAAAATAAAAAAATGATATTTCTCATGCAAGCTAATGGTGTAGTTGCAGATTTTTGTGGTAAATTGGTACAAAAGTACTTCAAATCTCCCAAAACACAGCATTAATGTATAGATGAGGAGTAAACAAAAAAAATTATATATTATTTGTATTATTGAAAACGTATACATTTTTTACAATTACGCTTTCAATTTTGGGGTCACACTGACCCCAAAGACAACATTTGTAAACAGTAAATGAAGACCATTTGAGGGTTAAACTTGGTGTTTTACCAACTTTTGTTGCCAACGAGTGCCTTTATTGTCCACTAATGCGACCACGTCCACGGTTCTTTTGAAAGTCATATACTGATGCGATCCATGCAAGTATATCCCCGCCCACATCAACTCGAATAAACACATCAAGTTTAGTGCATGTACTTTACATCGTTTTGAGACGAGGTGAGGAATAATCCTGAAATAATTTACCTCAGAAAAAAAGCTGTTAAATTTCAAACAGCAACAGATCCAGCCGATGATTGTGAGGTAAGTTTATTCTGTTAGTGTCTGTGAATATTAAACCTCAAAAAGACTATTTAAATGTGAATCTTGCTGCAACATAAAATGTCATAGACGTAAAACTGTTTAGACTAGATTTCTTTGGCCTGTTTTGGAAAGATTTTGAAGGGTTTACTGTAAAATAGCGTAGTCACATCAATAAAGCTTTTGTTTGCACCTTTCTGCTCAGATGCTATAAATATAGAAGTCAAACATTTTGTGTACATGGGGCTACTTGTAGCCATTAAAACATAATGTTTCATATTTGCATTTAAATATTATAGCCTAATGTTATTTTTTTTATTTAATCTATGTTGATTATGAAAAGTGCACAGCATGAGTAACAAAGCTAATCATAAGAAGACATGGAGTGGGTCAGACATGATGTTGACCACTTCCTTAAGTTTTGTTTTGTAGAAAGCCTTTCTTTAACCCCTAGAGGACTGCACAGTTTTGGAGCCCTTGAAATGTTTTGACATGCTCTGACATTTGTGTTTTTTTTTCAATTGCTTATAAACATATTAAATGGCAAAAGTGTCATTACACTGTATTCAGCACAAACTGGGCTACCATAATATGTTAGCAACATTTATGTACATGCTTGTATTTTTGAGATAATAGCGTTTATACATGGTTTTCTAAAAAACAAAAAATGTAAGACACTCAAATAAGCCCACAAAACACACAATAGATATGTGTCCACAAGACTTTTGACTAATGGGTGTTATTGCCTTGAGTTCCCTTTCAGTCGGTCACGTTCGACGTACGTCGGACGTACCAACAAATTGGGATCACTTCAGAGAGCCCCTTTATCAGCTTCGAGATATGGAGAACAGGCCAATGGCCACTCCCCCATCTCCACGGCCGGGTTGTTCGGCGACGCGGTCGAGAGCTTTGCCCAGCAGTTCTCGGCCGCCCAGAAGCAGACGGAGGCGATCAAACACATCCTTCCCTGGCGGCCCACTGCTGCCTCCACCCCGCCGCCGGCCGCAGCGCCTCTGGCTGCTCGTTGCCGAGGACGTCCACCCGCCGCCGCCTCCGCTCCCGCCAAAGCCCAGCAGCAGCCTCCACCCGGGCGTCGGCATGGAGCCGGTCGTGGGAAGGACGTCCAGCCCGCTCAGGCCACTGCCAAGCCAGGTGGCAAGCGACCCTGAGATGGGCCACCCAGAGATGGAGGAAACTGCTCTACAGGAGATGGCCGCAGCTCCACTCCTTCCCCCGGAGGAGGGCCGGGGGAGAATCCTGTGTTCTTGTTTGATTTCTGTTCCGCTGCTGGCCCCAGTGCCAGCGGCACCCAAATTCTCAATAAGAGAGCAGTTTCCAATATCTCTGGGCCCCAAAAGAGCGCGTTTGGTGGTGTTCGACGCTTCCCATGCCTTGTCACCCTCAAGCGCCTCTCCAATCGCCAGTAGGGGATGCCGGCTGTGGGGACGCACACAAGCGGCCTTCCCACACTCGCACATCCCCTCAGCGGAAGCAGGAAAGTGTTGCACGGCACACTCAGACCCCACTTTGGGCCGCTCCTATGCCGTCCGAGTCGGGTCCCTGCATGCCGCTACGCTGCCCCGCCCTGGGTACGTTGGTGGTGCCGATGATCCCACTTGCGCGGTCTCTGGGGGCCTGGCTAGCGCTCCCCAGCCCACCTCGCTGGCTCATCCGTACCATCAGACTCGGCTATGCGATTCAGTTTGCCCGGCGTCCCCCCAAGTTCAGAGGCATTCACTTCACCTCCGTGGCGAAGGCGGATGCCCCTGTCCTACGGGCGGAGATTGCTGTCCTGCTGGCGAAGGATGCGATAGAGCCGGTCCCTCTAGCCGATATGAAGTCAGGGTTTTACAGCCCGTACTTCATTGTGCCCAAGAATGGTGGCGGGTTACGACCGATCTTGGACCTGCGGTTCTTGAACCGGTCCCTTCACAGGCTGCCGTTCAGAATGCTAATGCAGAAACGCATCTTCAGGTGCATCCGTCCCCAAGATTGGTTTGCAGCAATCGACCTGAAGGACGCGTACTTTTGTGTCTCGATTCTCCCTCGACACAGGCTGTTCCTACGGTTTGCGTTCGAGGGACAGGCATATCAGTACAGAGTCCTGCCTGTCCCTGTCGCCCCGTGTCTTCACGAAAATCGCGGAGGCGGCCATTGCTCCCATGAGAGAGCGTGGTGTTCGCATCCTCAACAACCTTGACGACTGGCTGATCCTTGCCCAGTCGCGAGAGCAATTGTGCGAACACAGGGACATGGTGCTTCGGCACCTCAGCCAGTTGGGGCTTTGGGTCAACTGGGAGAAGAGCAAACTCGGCCCCGCGAGAGGATCTCTTTTCTCGGGATGGAGCTGGATTCGGTCACCCTGACAGTGCGCCTCACCGAGGAGCGCCTCCAGTCAGTGTTGAACTGCTTGAATTCGTTCAAATGCAGGACAGCGGTACCACTGAAACACTTTCGGAGGCTCCTGGGGCATATGGCATCCGCGGCCACGGTAACGCAGCTCGGATTGCTTCATATGAGACCGCTTCAACGCTGGCTACACGACTGAGTCCCGAGATGGCCGTGGCACAGCGGGTCCCTCCGTGTCCAAGTGACGCCGGGGATGCCGCCAAACCTTCAGCCCGTGGTCGAACCCTTCGTTTCTGTGGGCCGGAGTGCCAATAGAACAAGTGTTCAGGCATGCTGTTGTCTCCACGGATGCCTCATCCACGGGCTGGGGTGCCACGTACAACGGGCATGCAGTTTCGGGTCTGTGGACGGGCCTCAACTGCAATGGCATATCAATTGCCTAGAGTTGTTAGCAGTTCGTCTTGCACTCAGCCGCTTCAAGGAGCCGCTCAGAGGCAATCACATTCTGGTCCGTACGGACAACACTGCGGCCGTTGCGTACATCAACAAACAGGGTGATCTACACTCCCGTCGCATGTCACAACTCGCCCGCCATCTCCTCTTATGGAGTCAGAAGCATCTGAGGTCGCTTCGAGCCATTCACATTCCGGACCTGCTCAACCGTGCGCCCGACGAGCTGTCGCGGTTACCAGTGCTCCCGGGAGATCGGAGCCTCCATCCCCAGGCGGTCCCGCTGATCTGGAGTCACTTCGAAGCAGGGAGGACGAGGAGCAACAGGACTTGGTTCCCGGAACTAGTGCTCCTCGCGACAGCACCTCCTTGGCCCATTCCTCTGAGGAAGGACCTCCTGACTTAGAGACGGGGCACCCTCTGGCACCCGCGTCCGGACCTCTGGAAACTCCATGTTTGGTCCCTGGACGGGACGCGAAGGTTCTAGGTGGCCTGCCACAGAATGTGGTAGACACCATCACTTACGCTAGAGCTCCCTCTACGAGGCACCTCTATGCGTTGAAGTGGAACCTGTTCGTCGATTGGTGTTCTTCTCACCGAGAAGACCCCCGGAGATGCTCGATCGGTTCAGTGCTTTCCTTCCTACAAGACGGGTTGGAGCGAAGGCTGTCTCCCTCCACCCTCAAAGCCGCTATCGCCGCAAACCATGACATGGTAGATGGTAAGTCTGTTGGGATGCACGATCTGATCGTCAGGTTCCTGAGGGGGGCGAGGAGACTAAATCCACCTCGCCCTCCCTCTTTACCCTCTTGGGACTTAACTCTGGTGCTAACCGCACTACAGAGAGCGCCCTTTGAGCCTTTGCAGTCGGCAGAGTTGAAAATCCTGTCCCTAAAGACAGTACTCCTGATTGCATTGGCATCTATCAAGAGAGTAGGGGACCTGCAGGCATTTTCGGTCGACAAATTGTGCCTGGAGTTCGGGCCGGGTAACTCTCATGTAATCCTGAGACCCCGGCCTGGATATGTGCCCAAGGTTCCCACCACTCCCTTCCGGGACCAGGTGGTGAGCATGCAAGCGCTGCCTTCGGGGGAGGCAGACCCAGCCCTGGCTTTTCTCTGATCGTCTCAATGCGTAAGTAGCGGTGTAAACTATTTAAAATACTTTATCAACATTGAATGTGTGTCACAATACATTGCAAAGTTTGTGTGTGAATAACAGTAACGTTAATTGCTTTCACGCAGCAGCAACTTAAGTGAAGGAAAAAGAACCTGGCAGCAGGTGAAAATAAAATATTAAAATTTAGTTCAGAATGGTAAGTAAATCTAATGGTATGTACATATGTCAATGCCAGGTTCTGCCAGCTTGAAGTTACAACTATTCAGGTTTTTTTTTTTTTTTTTTTTATTTTATTTTAATTATTTGTATTTATTGCAGCGACCAAAAAGAAGACTGAGGTTGCTGGCACTGGGAGAGGGCCCCCACCAGCCAGCTTCACTCCTGCAGAGGAGCTGGCTTTGGAAATTAATAAAGGGAGGCCCGTCCCTGAGGGAATAGAGGGGGGGACATCATCTAAAATGATATCAAAAACTGAAGATGAGGAAGTTGGAGCTGGAAATTCAACAGCTACAGAAAAATGGAAGTAGAACTACCATTTTTAAAAAAGGAAAAGAAAAAAAAACATTACCTTTTTGATCACTACATGGAGCACTACACAAGCAACTACAATGTCACATGCCCTAGGTGGAGTCACTCTGAGGTGATACCTCTTGTGCGTGCATGGGCAATGTTGTAGCGGTTCTGTGCCTCTGTCTGGGGCTCCTGATAGGGAGTCAAGAGGCAAGGCAGGCATGGGTATCCCTTGTCTCCCAGCAAAACTCCTGAGAATTCTCCTGCATAGACAGAATGAATATATAAAGATATATAATGTAGTTTTTTTTTTAAGACTTTTTGCGATTTAAGTGATTACTAGCATACCTCTTTCTAGTTGCTGGTAGAGAGATGAGGCTCTAAAGATTCTGGAGTCATGCACAGAGCCTGGCCATTTGGCCTCTACATTTGTGATGATGCAATCTGCATCACTAATCATCTAAAATAAATTAAACCTGTAGGTCACTACATTTTAATTGCAATGAACTAAACACTGGTGCCCAGCTTAGTACAGAACACTCAGTGCTAGAGCATAGCCTTCAATATCATCTCAGTGGGACCTTACCTGTACATTGATGCTGTTTACTGATTTCCTATTCACAAAGTCTGCTTCATGTGGACCAGACGGACACTTAATACGCACATGAGTGCAGTCCAATGCACCGATAACATTTGGGAAACCTAGGAAAATTATTTGTTTGTTTTAAATATGTCCCATGTAAAATCAACAGTCAAGAAATATTTCCATGTTTTATAGTTATTTGAACTTACCAGCTATTCCTTAAAAGGCATGTTTAATAGTACAAATAGCTTTGTGGCCAGAGAATGTGATGAACACATTGAGTAGTCTTTTTAAAGAAAGGTACACAGTTCGTACAGAGCGGCAAACTGATGCTTTGCTGATATTCTCTGCATCTCCAACTGTGTACAAAAATGTTCCACTGGCAAAAAAGCGAAGTGCAATGCACACCGTCTGTGGGACTGTGAGCGCTCTGTTGCGGCGTGTATTATTTGCAATGTATGGGTTTAGTAATCTACAAATATATGCAATCCCATCTCTTGAGAACCTATATCGCTCATACAGGTAGCTGTCATTAAAAGCCAATGGGTCTGACCTGTCTCTGAAAGTTCTCTCTCTTTGAAATGCCCTCCGCAAGACTATAGCTCCCTCATCCACCACCTCATCTATGAAAGGACACGCCATGGTTAAGTTTGGAAACTAATAAAATGACATCGAAATACCAGCAGGTGAGTATAAATGGTATACTCGTTAAGCCTGAACTCAGACTTAGCCTGACAGTTAGCCTGCCCCGGACCAGGTTCATTTGCCAGCATAAGTTGCCGGGGTAACTGAGTTTGAACTTTTTTAAGTTTGATTTATGAAACCGAATCTACCAAAAATAAGCCTGACTAACCGAAATAAGCCTGGCTTATACTCTAATCTTGGTTTATGGAACAGCCCCCTGTTCAAAAGTTTTCACCCCGACTCTTAATGCATTGTGTTTCCTTCTGGCGCATCAGTGAATGTTTGAACCTTTTTTAGTAGTTGTGTTTGAGTCCCTCAATTGTCCTCAGTGTGAAAAAATGGATCTTAAAATCATACAGTCATTGCTGGAGAGGGTTCAAATATGAAAAAGAGGCTGGAAAACTGAAAAATGTGCAGGACCTGGAGGATTTTTCTGAAGAACATTGGGCAGTTTAACTGCTCAGGACAAACAAGGGACTCGTGAACAACCATCACAAAACAAAAAAAAAACAGCCGTGGATCATCCAGGGAACGACACACAGCACTGAGAATCAATGGTTCATAAACTTTTTATCAGGGTTATTTTAAAATATCTTATTCAGGACAGTACTAAATAAAAAATAACATGCATTTTGTATGATCCCTCTTATATAGTTAAAATTATTCCCATTTTCACAGATTCTGCAAGCGGTTCACATACTTTTTCATGCCACTGTACAACTTTTTTATATTACATATTACTCTCTTCACCATGTTTATAGCTTGGTAGCGTGATCCGTTTAGCTCCACGAGTTGGTGGGCGGGGCTACAGAAGCAGGCGTACATATTTATCTATAGAGGCGCCGTTTCTGCATCCTATTACGTCAGTGGTCGATATATTCTGAGAGCTCTCGTTTTTGGGGCCTGGTGTCAATAAAAGCTTTTCTTTGACTAACAAGGAAGTTTTCAGCTCTGAAACTTAAAGGATATTCTTATATCACAATTAACTTTTATATATCAAAGGCTCAAGGGAAAGTTGATTTCTCAGTTCATCACCCCTTTAACATTACAGTAAGGGCATATTAGCTATTATTTACAACTTAATAAGCCATATATTATTTTTGTGTAGCGATGTAATTATATTGCTGTGCCATTCTGTTAAGTTAACTGAACAAAAAGCTAGTAACCTATGTTTAATTACTGCTGATTGCTGATTTTGCAGTTATAAATTGCCAAAATAGTGTAATAAAGACAATTTGACCCCCTATTCTGAAGTGAAAGTTTTATCCTCATTAATTATTGCACTTATTGAGAGATATTTAAGTTTATTGACCAGAATAAGCCAATAATTAAGCCTAACTACCAGTAATACAGTACTAATAAAGACAGTTTGACCCCCTGTTCTAAAGATAAATTGTTATTTACACTATTGGTTTGTTTAGCAGTTATTCTGCAACGTGATCTCACGAGAATGTGTATTTTTATGTAAAATGTGTGGTTCTCCTTCATCTAACATGTACAACATTGACAGCACTAAACATTTCGTTGTTTGTGACTTCTGCTGCAAACTCGGTTCAAAGGATTACGTTAAACAAAACTACACTTTAAAACTCTAAAATGAATAACATTTCTGTAATCATTTAACCATTATTTATCATGTAATACTTATTTTGTTTGCCGTGGGACACAATGACTAGAAAGTACACCAAAATCCAACATAAATTCACAAAATACACCAATTTAATTTGTTCACTGTAATCCACATCTTTATAATACATTTGAGGATCTTCTTTATCCAGCGATCTTCATCTTTATGTAAGATATAAGTTAACCCTAACGTTACATACTTTAAAGAAATGGTTGTGTAGGTTTAGAGGTTTGAGTGAGATTAGTGGCTCAAAATATAATTGTAATGCTATATTGTTACTAAAATTTTAATTTTCCCAAACATTTCTGCTCATTAAGTTGTATTGACATGTTTTATTCTCTGTTTGTTACGTTTGGGTTTAGGGATATAACGTATCTGTAAAATGGTAAAAGGGAAATTGTACATCCATTTTATGATTTTAAATATATTTTACGTATTATTATTATTTTTTGCTGTAAAAGAATAATACGTTTGTTTAAATGTTGCCAATAAGTTCATTTAACGTTATTTTTCACCATTTATCCAAATATACAAAATTTATATTTTGTGTCTGTAAACGCAACTACCCAGTGCCAGAGGGGTATGCAGCAACAATTTTGGCGCCCCCCATTGATAAAGAAACGAAAAGAAAGAAAAGAATCTGAATTTTTATAACGATTCCAAGTAGGAACCGGTTCTCGATGCCCAATACTAGTAACAATGTTGCTACCAAACATTCTAGAGCGCTCTTTAGTTCCTACTAAATTGCAACATGGTGTGCCTTTTCACTTGCCCATTTATCTAATATTAATGGTCATTGCAAAAACTGTCATGCAGATCGGCTGAGGATGGGAACCGATGATGGTGAATTAAAATTTTACTGTAACTGTAATCATAGCCGCGAGCGAGATGATTGACAGGACGATAGCGGAGGCATAAGCGCAAGATCACTTTTGTTAATAATAAAAAAACACAAACCACAAACAACAAACAGGGTTCCACGTTTTAAAAGGGGAATTTCCAAATATCTTTTATGTATTTGTTATAATTCGGTTATAGCTATTTTATGTCATCCGTCTTATTTGTTTTTTAACAAAAGTTTAATATACGCGAGTTTTGTTTTACTGTACTATTTTATTGTTGTTATATTTTCATTAAAAATAGGCTAATAACAAACATAAAAATAAACATTAGTTTGAAAGTAATTAAAGTGGAAATTATGAATTAAGCAATATCATACGTGCAAGAGTGCTATTTTCCTGAGTAGCCTATATCAGCATGATTGCAAAATGCGATATGAATTTTATACAACAGTTCAATTACCAACAAGTTGTAATTTTTTACAGTTTTGCTCTATTTTTCCAACAAAAATAGATTCAAACAAAGTATAGGTTTCGTTCTCAAATAATTCACCGTTTTTGAACAGTCAGTTAGAACGAATTAGTTGATGATTTTAGAATCCACTCACGCCGCCAACTATACTGGCAGTTTATGGTTTCATAGGCCTGGAATTTCTATAATTGAAATATTATATTTAGAACATAAATCTAAAAATCTCATTACATTATTTAGGCAATTGTAATTACAGTGTAAGTGGATTTTGATAAATGGTAAGATGGATTTTGTTGATACTGATTTCATTTAATTCTATAACAGCCATAGTGTATCGTGGTAAATAGTGTAATTACTTAAAAAGATGGTCAACAATATGTAACTTTACTTTATAAGAGGTGTGCCCTAAAAAGTGAGCATGCACATTTAAGAACACCAAGGAAAGAGCACGTTCTTTAGTCTGTTTGGATACTTCAAACACAAGTTTGCACTGCCTGTTTGGTTTACCTGCCGACTCATAGCGCACCTCCTCGACGCGTGATTTACCATATAAGCGCGCGTTCTCTGGGGTCACGGAAAAATAGCAAATCACGCGCTGAGGATGTGCGCTTTGATATAAAAACCCGCATCGGAAACGCGCGTTTTCCTTGACCCCAAAGCGCACGTTAAGAACGCAAGTTTTTGTGGTAAATCACGCGTCAAGGACGCGCGTTTCGCTGTCAAATCGCACGCTTTTGACGTGTCAATGCACAATCAGACGCCCGCCCAAGCGTATATGAACACTTTGGCTAGCCACCGGCGCCAGGCGCGCCCACTCGCGATATTCCATTATTATCCAAAACTATCCAAAATGGAATCTTATGAGGGCACCTACTCTAGCCTGTTAGTCCTCTTAAATGTTATATAATATAGAGGAAATACAGACATTATTTAGAAACGCACAACAGCAGCTACATATAGAAAATACAAACAAAACATTTTTTTTTTCATACCATCGCTTTGGCGCCCCCAAGGTACTTTTTGCGCCACTGTCTGTAAAAGCCGCTCATTAACTCATAGGCTTAATTATTGGCTTATTCTGGTCAATAAACTTAAATATCACTCAATAAGTGCTATAATTAATGAGGATAAAACTTTCACTTCAGAATAGAGGGTCAAATTGTCTTTATTACAAACACATCTATACTGTCCGTCATGACAATGGAGAGATTATGCATCCAACCTTATATGTTTGATCCTGTTTCTGACGAAGATGCAGATTTTGAGGAACAACCAATTGTTTTGAGAAATGGACGCTTCTGAGTGGTAAGTGTTATGTCTGAAAACGTTCAGTAATGTGCCCTGTTGGACTCTGTTATGTTACACTGCGTGTAAGAGGTTACGGTGCCTTTAAGGCTTACAGAAGTGATTTACGTCAAAGGTCAAAAACGTGAGGTTGGCGGTATTGAAGTAAAACGTAATATGAACGAAGCTACACGGTGTGGTTATTGAGTCCTACACAAACACAACATTTGGCGAAGGAGGATGTCTGAACTCATCTTACCACCAACGCCACCTTTTCTACCTGTTCCTGGTGATCCAGCTGTTCCCTGTGATAGCTGGCTGACATCGTTTGAGGATTATTTGCTGGCTTTGGGTCACTCGGACCTAGCGGAGGCGAGAATGTGTGCGCTCCTGCGCCATTGTCTCGGGCAGGAGGGACAGCGAATCTTCGCCACGCTCACCTTATCAGATGATAAGTACGTCACAGCCACGGCCACCTTGACGGCTCACTTCAGCTCTGGAAGAAGCCGGCGGATGCACCGTTTTGAGTTTCGTCAGAGGACCCAAAAGCCGGGTGAGATTGTTGCCCACTATGTATCAGCATTACGTGAGCTGGCTAGACTTTGTGATTTTGGGCTTTTGGAGGATGGACTTATAGTTGAACAGTTAATAGAGAAAACGTAATGTAACCAACTGAGAGAGAGACTTTTAATAGTGCAAGACTCCACGACACTGGCGGACACTTTAGTAATTGGAAAGCAGTTGGAAACGGCCCTAACGGAGGCACGCAAGTTTGTTCGGGCTGTGCACGAGCCTGTGACGTCATCACCACCGTTAGTTCAGCACACAGCGACTGCAGAGGCAGCTGATAGGGTGAGTGACAGTTTGGATGTACAGAGAGTGGACAGGGGGCTCAGGGAGAGTGAACACAAGAGCTGTAGCAACTGTGGCTCTCCTAAACATGCAACCAGAGATCAGTCATGCTCTGCCCATGGAAAACTTTGTCGTAACTGCATCAAGTTGAACCATTTTGCACGCTGCTGTCGCTCCTCTCCTGTTTGCCATGACACTGCTGCTGTCCCTATAAACACTGTACAGACCTCACAACCTTCATTCAAGCTCTGCACATGTCGTGTGGGCACAGCTCTCATTCCACTCCTCGTGGACACAGGGGCTAAAGTGTCAATCCTGAACAAATGCACATATGACCGCTTCTTCAGTCACGTGCCTCTGGAAGCAGCGGCTAAACCCCTGTTAGGCTATGGCCATTTCCCCATCTCCACTCTGGGTGTGGCCCGCCTCCCCGTCAGATATGATCAACAATGTCCGCCTGCCACTAAGTTCTGCATCACCCGGAAGGAAGCTAACATTATCTTCCTAGACTTGTTCCTTGCCCTGGGTTTTACTGTGAGTGATGCTAGGGGCCTGCATGTCCTGCAGGTCGCCACCTCCTGGCCTAACCGCTACCCACAACTGTTCAATGGGCTGGGCTGCATGACTGGGTTTGTACATCAGCCTACGGTTGACCTGTTTGTCCGCCCTATTATCCAGCCCCTTCGGCGCATTCCCCTGGCTATCCGTGATGCGGTGGAGGCCGAGCTTCATTGCCTGGTGGAGGCGGACGGGTGTCTAACCTGGTAATAGCCAAGAAAAAGGGGGTAGGACTGCGACTCTGTGTTGACCTCACAGATGTACACAAAGCCATCATCCCTGATAAGTACCCCATACCTACTGCTGAGGAGCTCACTAGCCATTTCCATGGCTCCACTGTTTTCAGTAAGATGGACTTACGTAACGGCTACCTGCAGGTCCCTCTGGCACCGGCCAGCATGGACCTTACAACCTTTGTCACACACATAGGGGTTCTCAGATTTAAACGTAGGGCTGGGCACCGAACGGCGATACTTTTATGGTATCAAACGAAAAACTCAGATACTATGAGTATCGAAAAATTACCGCTTACTACCTCAGATTCATGCCACGCTACTCTGACTCAACGGCCCCCCTGCACTGGCTGCTCAGGAAGGATGTTACATGGGACTGGAACCCAGCCTGTCACTTTGCCTCAGGGGCACTTACTCCTGCAGAGCAGAAGTATTCGGTGGGGGAGAGGGAGGCCCTGGCCTGCCTGTGGGCGTGCGAACGCTGGCATGTTTACCTATACGGGAGGCCGTTCACCATCCGCACAGACCACCACGCGCTGACGGCACTGCTGGCGACTCAAGGCTCGAGACACAGGCCCATGAGACTGCTGAGGTGGGCTGACAGGCTAAATCAGTACAACTTCAGCCTGGAGTTTTTGCCTGGGCAGGCCAACACGGTGGCCGACCTCCTGTCTAGAGCTGTGTCCGTGACGAAAGAGACGGGCGGGGTGACAGCAGACACAGAGTGCGACGAAGACTGGGTCCACATCCTGCACGGGCCCCTCAGTTCAGTAGTCACTCTGGCAGAGCTGCAACAGGCCTCAGCTGCTGATGAGGCCCTCACGACTCTCCGTACCTACGTCCAGGGGTGCGTTTCCCGTACAACGATGTAACTCACTGCTTAACTACCATAGTACGATGCATCGTTGAAGAAATCAACTAGCTAGTCACGACTGTTTCCCGAAACCATATTGTCGCAAATCTGTCGTTCAACCACGTTGGTTAATGATGTCACGCAGGTGGAGTATTAACTTATTGTATTTAATTAGTTTGAGATCAAATGAATGCTAGACTTTTTGCTATAAATTACAGACATGGCATCTGAGGATTCATTCTTATTTTTCTCAGTTATTTTTTGCTTTTTTTTTTTGCTATATTTTCAGATTCAATCACAAGCTCGATTTTACATACTAGTGCACGTCCGCACATGCGCACTCTTCAAAAACGGTGCTTTAAATCTCTTGACAAACTAAAACACATAATTGACATTTGTATGTATTCTAAATAAAATATATAGGTTGTACTGAGTGTCAGCTTGCTTATTTTGCTCAAGGTAAGGATTTATTAAGTCCACATGTCATGCAAACAAGAAACTATGGTTCTAACCACAGGTCGAGAGCTGTCGTTCCAACCACTCAAATTTGCCACGCTGTTTGCGAACGTTAGTTGGAACGATGGTTTCGGGAAACACAGACTGGTTGAACTATGTTGATAATGACGGAACTTGCGACCATAGTTGGCTAACGATGCTTTTGGGAAACGTACCCCAGGACGGCTGGCCTGCCAAAGTGGATGACAGGTGGCTTCCCTATTACTGCTTCCGTAACGAGCTCTCCTGCTGGGGGGCGGTATGCCTGGCCCAGGGCCACCATGCGGTCGTTCCGGAGATTCTCAGGTCCAGAGTATTACACATGGCGCATGAGTGATCAGGGTGAAGCAGCGCAGTGTGGTGGCCCCACAAAGACTCTGATGTTGAGGAGCTGGTACGTAACTGCGCTTGCTGCCTCCTGAGTGGGAAAACTGGTCAGCCTGCCACAGCCCCTCTCTCTCCGACCCCTTGGCCTTCTTCACCCTGGGAACATATTCAGGTCGACCTCTGTGGCGAACTTCACGGGGCACCTGCTCACGCTCGTTACCTGCTGGTTGTGCACGATCTTCATTCGAACTGGCCAGAGGTCTTTCAGCTGAGCTCCATCTCTGCACACTCCATCATCGACCGCCTGGACAACCTGTTTGGGCCTCCCCAGTGTTGTCACAACGGATAACGGGCCCCAATTTGCATCTGCTGAGTTCACAGAGTTTCTCACGGTACGGTCCATCAAGCACATCAGGATGGCAGTGTATCACCCAGAGAGTAATGGGGGTGTGGGGGTGGTACACTGGGTGGGGGTGTAAAGACTGAATAAATCTCTCAAAAATGGAATCCGAGCCTGTCTGGAGTAAGGGAGAATCTTTAGCGACGCACTCAACCAAACTCTCCTGACCATCCGGGCATCCAAGCATTACACCACGGGAGTCTCACCTGCATTGCTCATGACTGGGCGCGAACTAAAGCAACCACTGGACTGCTTGAGAGCTGAGCCAGCTCCTGCACATGGGAGCCCAGGTCTCCAGAAAGTCAGAGCTCAGGTGAAAGGTTCGCAGGCTCAGATGAAAGAGAGGTTTGATGCCATGCACAGGGTGCAGACCCCCTCAATTTCTCCAGAAGTTTGGGTCAGGGTCAAACACCTCCACCGCCAAAATAAGCTGCAGTCATACTGGTCAGAGCCCCTGCGGGTGACTAAGCAGTTGGGGCCGGCCACTTACAAACTGGAGAACGGGACTCGTTGGCACTCAAACCGCCTGCACAGCAGCCCCCACAGCACCTGCATCACCTCTGTCCCCAGCAGCAGCTCTAGGTTGGCAGCCCAAGCCAAGAGCTAACCGGGCGGGGGGGAATCCACCAGCACTGCCCGATGCAGCTTCACGGCCAGCACGCCCTCAGAGAATGAGGGTCCCTCCCATCTGGCATGGGGACTATGTGACAGGGTGATAGTAACACTGGGGAATGTGGGCTGAATGTTATGTTTCAGTTTCCAGAGGGGTGGGGGGAAAATGTTATATCTGAAAACGTTCAGTATTGTGCCTTTAAGGCTTACAGCAGTGATTTACGGCAAAGGTTAAAAACGCAAGGTTGGCAGTATTGAAGTAAAACGTAATATGAACAAAGCTACACGATGTGGTTATTGAGTCCTACACAAACACAACAGTAAGTTTAGTCTTTATGTTTAGTAAGAACCAGCAAAACGTAATGTCAGTCCTATAACTTCAGCCTACATGTGAACTAGCATATAACATTAACTTTACACGTTAACTTATAACGTCAGCAGTCACAACTTTGTTTTTAGCATTGTAAAATATTTGAATCATTGTAATGCGTCACCGTATGATTTTACAATTATAGCTTCTTCACTTTGAATCACAAACTCTAAACAGCGAACTGGGTAACGTTAGCGCGTAAATATGTTGTTTGTACAGTACAGGAAAGTTTTTTTTAAACAAATTGACTAGATGCCTTGTCAAATGACTATCGTTTCAAAAGTAGTGGAGAAGGTGACGTTAGTGAGAAGGGTCGAGTGAGCTATCTGTAAGCAACTAAACTAACGTAGTTAGCTCCTGAGTTATATGTTGTTGAAATATAGGCTAAATTATAATTCTATCCGACAAAAGGGATTACCATAGTATCTACGGTTGTATTTTGTAGATTTATATGACAACACTGGCAGGAAATAATATTAACCTTTGTCATTTGACCTTTGTCATACTGTTATGTATGCTACTTGGAGTTTCCTATTGTTACTGTATTAGCATCTTGCGTTGGATCTAGACAACACAGGGGATATTATCATTAATGTTGTCTCACTAAGAAACTTTCAATTTAATCAGAAATTGTTTAGACAGTCAATAAGTGGATAAAATCACTACTTACTGCTTGCGGGAATATAGTTAGAATTGCCCCCTTTTTCAGTATCAGACGCTGAGCGAAGCCTGTTTGATATTGTCCCAGCCGCGGTTAGAAAACTGTCCGTGGTGAAATGAGCCGAGCAAAAAACATCTTTGAATTAAATTGGTGCGGTATCCGGTTACAGATAAACATCAACCATGCCTGTTGACAGTTTTGTTCTGTGGGAAGGGTATGAAAAGTCTGTACGTCCCCTGCACAGCCTGGAACATAACATTTATTTCCATTATCTGCCATTTTCGCTATCCTCGCATGATGCTTGTTCACAATACCTGCAGAACTTCCAATGATCCGGCTGTGCAGTTCAGCCTGACCTTGAACATGCAAATGTTGGGGGCGTACATATTAATGATCCCGACTGTTGCGTAACAGTCGGTATTATGTTGAGATTCACCTATTTCTCTGTGGAGTTTTTCACAAACGACAGACGTGACAATTATATTTTAAATTGGTCAAAAGATTGGACACATTAGGCTTGTTCGACTTGATGCAGCGATGCGCAGACCGATCGGCGGCTGACTTGAAGCAGTGCATGCCGGTTAGAAATTTTGTCTGATTCGAGACAGCGCCGACGCCACGTAACAGTGACGTATGGCATCAAAGTACAGAGCAGTCGGCTAATACAGCCGGTGCAGTTTCTCTAGAGTGGTTGCACCATGCTCCACTGACTCTGATGACGAAACACAGCTGTTCCATGATTGGCCAGATTCACCACATGACAGCGATCACATGTGTTTCGTGTTTATTCTAAAACCTTCAGTTCCACTAATGCTCACAAATCTTTTTTTTATAACAGTAAAACCTCCTTTCATGTAGTCTCAATGTTATATTGTCATGTTTATCTACATAAATATGATAAAAAAAACTTCATTGATAGTTTAGGCTTATATGTTGAACTTTATTATTGTACAAACACACGCTGTATTAAGCAGTGCATAAAGTATTACTTGACAATAATGTCTCTGAAACATCTATTGACAAATATTGCATTTATTTCACTTCAGCTGTGATAAAGTATGCAAACCAGGGCCGTGCACAGACCTTTTGAGGGGCATGTACTGAAACTGAAAAAGGGCACCCCCCTTTATTTTATTTAGATTATTTAGTAAGCCTACATAAAAAGAAGAAATGACAAATCACATCTTAATGACAAATTAAATAACACAAAATAATTACATTTCTAATCGTGATTACATTTACAGATGCCACACTTACATAATCCTACAAATGTGCAATAAAATAAAAATAAATAAACAATAAAAGTAAAACTTATTTTTATTAATTTTTATGTGGGCAAAGCACAGGAAAAAAATAATGATATATATATATATATATATATATATATATATATATATATATATATATATATATATATATATATATACATTTCTTAGAAATATATTTTATCTAGGTGTCGAGGATCACTCAGTCGCTGTGCAAGTTCCAGTAAGAAACAGCGTGGGGCACACCTGTGCTTATTTTGTTTATTTTCTGATGGTAAAAACATATTATATATGTTGTATTACTTATCAGTTGTTGATTCAAATATGCAATTGTATTATTTTGTTCTGTGGACTATTGTATGGTAACCAAAGAAAGTGTTTATAAATAAAAAGACACTATGACTGTATTTAGTATTTTACTGAGAAAGTGGTTTATTAAGTAAAAAGACACCACGACTGTATTCAGCATTTTATTAAGAAAAGTATTTAATCAAATGATAAAGAAACATGTATTGTCAAGGTGTTTTGATGGAGTAGAAAGGAAAAGTAAACCTGTATTATAAAGAGCATCGATGAGCATCAATGTAAAAGAAATGTAAGAATAATGTTACCTCCGGATGAGAAGCTGACGGAGAAGACGAGGATGGCAGAAAAGGAGAAGTTTTGAGGGGGTTTCCACTCATGATGTCTCAGGAATGTGGAATGGAGAAGAAGTCTATAAAAGACAGAATTACAGAATGTACAGTAGACGCTGGATGTGTGGGACAGCCTCTCCGGTGTTAGATGCCTTGATGCCTTCACAACACTTGTAACCAGTTTATTTTTATATGTACTTATACCTTTTATTTTATTATTGGTATTATATGAAGTAATTAACTTGTATTAAATAAACAAAGGTCCCATGGCATGAATTTTTTTTATTATTTTATAATGTTTCCTGAGGTGTACTTATATTGTTAGTATGGTTTTTACATAAAAAAAATGTCATCATTTAGAAATAAAAGGCATTTTTCCATACTGATATTAGCCCTCTGGCTTGAATGCTCTGTTTCAAGAGGCGTGTCTGCAGTGAGACTTCAGTGAAAACGCCCACTGTTGTGATTGGCTGACATCTTTGCATTTGAAATGAGTATTCGATTATGTGGCGGAGGGGGCGTGGTTTAGCGAGATCTGCACGCACTGCCAGAGAGAGACGCAGAGCTGGATAAAGATTGCTGAGAAAGTTTTATTGTACCGAGTTGTTGAGAGCTCAAGTTTATTTTGTTTGTATCTGAGAGTTCTGAATAAACACGAGTCCCAGTCACGCCACCTGTCGTCTTCCTCCTTATTCTATGAACTTTGTAACATGTGGAACCCCTCTAAACTACGTTTTTTACCATCACAGCTGTCGAGATGAACGAATCGTCAAAGTGTTGACTATAGCATTATTTTATGATCTATTCCCATCACATGAAAAGCTGCAGTGATGAGCATTGAGTACACATGCAGTCTTGTTGATCACGTGAATGGAGTGGTCTCGTCATGTTGTGGCATATTCTAAGTTCTCTTTGAAGAAATTTGGAAGAAGTCGAATTCAATCTCTCAGAGATTTCTCAATCTTTCTCCTCTAACTCCACCTTGCGATTACACAATACTACCATATTATTTCGCAACATTTAAATGTTTTTAAGATTTATTGTGGAAAAACCCCAGAGCTCCTCTTTACATGTGAGGTACCATTCTCTCCGAACTCTCAGATGCTTCCGGTGGTCTGGAGCGCTATCTGGGCTGCTCCATCATTGCCAGGTGTATCTGGTCCTGCCTATTGCCTATTCCCTTGGGTGACGACTCAAATCTACACTGCATGAAAAGTGGGATTTTCGACCCCGTAAACGCCTGTAGACTCCCGGAAATCTCCCTAATTTTCGGCAGTTTTCGACAATTTAGAGGCAGCGAACGTCGCGTTCGTCTGTGCCACAAATTGTCATAAACGAACCATGACGTAGGTGGAGAGCCCCCCGCTGAGAGACCACGCGGAGGTGCGACGCCTCTAATTTGCATATGAATAGCAGCGAAACCAGAGAGTCAACGGCCAGACTTGAATTTACTCACTCAGTATTGGCTGAAGCCACTACATTTAATCAAGAAAAATCCCTCGTGATTGGTTGGCAGATCACTGTTTTAATATATACAATATAACATATAACAAAGCCGTCTTCCTCGTCAGATATGAGTTCAATGGTCGCGGACTTCCAAATGTCCACCTCATCCAGCACACTCTCGCTTCCAGCAACTGTAATACAATCCATAAAGACAATAAGCAACCTGAACAAATACTCACATTGACAAAAAACGGATCTAATATAATAAATCTTACCCTTTTTCTTCATGATCGACTCTAGCTAAACTTCGCAGTTTCCGCCTGCGATGTAAGTTCAGGTTGTTTGTATCTGAAGCTCCGGCGTGTCGATTCATAATACGTCTTACAGGCAGCTGGAAAACAATTACATGAGACTGGTATTAATAAAAACAGTCACGGTAAAATTAAACAAGGAATGAGAAACACATTAGAAGTTACTTACACACAATTTCGTCGTGATCAGCGGTTAAATCTGGACTCGCGGAAATCACTCCAAGCAGATAAGAGCTCACGGCTTCGTTATGAGGCGAGGATAGTCTGTGAAAACAAAATGTGCAGTTTTAAGCTCGGATCTATTAACGCATCCATTTCCTTATACAGCTGAATAAAAGCATATTCTTTAAATCGTAACGTTACATTACCCATGCTCTGGTTCATAGCGCCTGCAGTTTGCCTCAGAGTTGTGAAGACGAAGACAGCCTCCTGAAAATTAGTCGAAAAAGTTAGCCGCGTCCATGCAGAGGAGTTGAAGGGGAGCTGAAGGCGAAATGGCGTCCTGTCGTTGTTGATCACGAAAAAGCAAAGCAGCAAAAAGAGTCCAAGGGTCCGTCCACACGGAGACGCGTATCACTGTATACGTATACATTTTTTTTATCGTATTGGCGTTTCGTCCACACGGATCCGGCGTTTTGGGAGACTGAAACCGCTGTTTTTTGAAACCGGGTCCTAAAGTGGATACATCTGAAAACGACACCCTTGCGGTTTCGTGTATACGGCCAATCCGTCTATTTTGTGAAACGATGATGTCATCACACCACGTCCTGCGCAGGGAAGACTTAAAGGGGATACAACTACGGGCACTGGGCATGCGCACATCAATACTGCGTTGTTTAATTACTGTATTTGCATTATTATAAGGGTATGTTTAGGGTTGGGATAGGTGTATGTGTAAATAAAACACATCTGGTAAGTAGCAAATTTATTTATTGTTATTTTATTGTGAGATTTTACCTCATCTCCGACTGTTGCCGTACCCCTTCTAGCCACAACTCTTCTTCTCCGTTTTTAGTGTATTTCTGTGGCAGAATTACAGTGCCACATACTGGTCTGGCATGTATACTACATGGTTTTGAGCCGTTTTCATGCTCTCGTGTGCTGATATATCTTGAAACGAGGAAAAAAAAAAGATCGGATAGGGAAAGTTCTGGCTTCGTGTGGACATGGCCCAAAACACTTCTGTTTAAAGCTCGTCTTCAAGTTTTGTACGCGTCATGGCCATGACCTGTGTGTGTGTGTGTGTGTGTGTGTCTGCCTGCACAGGTGTGTGTGTGTGTGTGTGTGTGTGTGTGTGTGAGAGAGAGAGAGAGAGAGAGAGAGAGAGAGAGAGAGAGAGAGAGAGAGAGAGAGAGATCAAGAGTCAGGAAATCAGTCCACAGAGGGGCTTAATTTATCCCTATATTCTTCAAACTCATTGAGGTTTCAGACCACCAAGGAGCTCCAGAAAAACCTATTATATTTATTTTCACTTTATTTAAGTTAATGGGTGTGGCAAAAGTGCTTCAATTACATATAGGCATAACACCGCAACTTTTTATTTTGTGTGTATTTTTTTTTTTTTACATGGTTATTGCTAATGACATACAGAGTAATTAATCTACTCTGTTTGCCCGGACAAGTTGAATCTACTTAAAAAATTGGAGCAAACTGGTTGCCCTAAAAGAAATTTTTTAGTAATGTGAACTAAAACGAGTACATTTAACTGAAAAATGTTTTAGTTTAAAAAATTCAGAACCTAGATAAAACTCCCCCTGCTGCTACTCTGATTTGCATTTGTGTAGCTCACAGCATGTTCATTTACATGATAAAGCCTCCCCTAGAATTAAGGGGAGGGGGGGTCATGGGGGGACAACTGCCAAGCAAGGCCCACGTCAATTTCCGTCAATTTCCGTCAATTTACGGCAGTTTTCGGTGTTGCCTGCAAATTGCCGTGCACAGTCGTTAACCTGAAGTTTCACGGCAATCTACAGTGCCACATACTGACGAAAATCCCACTTTTCATGCAGTGTCACAAAAAAGGAAAGCAGCAAAAAACATAGGAAATGTAAAAAAAAAAAAAAAAAAAGTTTAAAGCTCGTCTTCTACGCGTCATGGCCATGACCTCGACCTCGCACGTCATTGGACTAGGGCTCTACTATGGAACGCGCCCGGGGCCAAATCTCTTTATACGAAACGCGTGTCAACACACCCTGTTTTCCGCGTCAACGCAGCAATTTTTTACGTGTTTCTTTTGTATGTGTAGACACGCACATTCTGGTCGTGTAACAGGCATACACACACAGTCGACGCACAGTTTTAACATGTTAAGAAGACACATTTGAACGTGTTTCTTAACGCGCACATTCTGTACATGTCGAAGTGTAATATTTTTTTTTTTAAAGCAGACTTACCTTTAGATGTAGCCTAGGCTACATACATATTAATATAAGATATTAATTAATTGCTTAACTGACTACTGTGCTAGAGTAAAGTAGCCTAATGTTACAATGTATATTAAGTAAATGCTTAACCCTCTATGGTACGCAATATGATATCAGTGAGGAAAAAATTATTTGTGATGTTTTTCCTGCTTAAAATTGGTCACTATAACAATATCAATAAACATTTTCATTATTTTTAATTTTATTTGTTTATTAAAAGTTTGTTGCCTCAAGGCAACATTGTACCACAACGGACAAATTTAAACATTTAACATTTTCATGAAGAAAAAATAAATATATTTATTGAAAACATCAATTTATTGAACTGAACACTCAATCAAACAGATTTATCTAGTTTTAAACAAATTACACATTACATATTTAATAAAAAGTAACATTTATTATCCAGCTGTTGCCCTCAGGCAACATTGTACCACCGTGGAACACAAGTACTTCAAACCATCAAGTTATCATTTCAAACAGTTACAATCAGTGTTGTTTCAAGGTAAAACATTAATAATCACCATAACCTTATCCTATTATGAACCTTATCCTTACAAGCATGCATATACACACAAGGCCCTGCATGTACACAAGAACATACACACAAAATCTCCTTCCTCACTAATGGCACCTCACTGCTTGTGAAAGTTGACGAAGCAATTCCTCTCAACAGAAAAACACAGGTAGGTGACACATTTTGAGCACTGTACTTTTACAATGCCTGAACAACCTGAGTATTTGCATCTCCCCTTTCTTTCAACCCAAACAGGCCAATGACCTGTCTGATCAAAGCGAACCAGCGTTGAAGGTCGTGGCTCTACAGGGGTTTTTGGACGCTTTTCAGGCTGTTCTTCCTCACTGTGCTGTGATGGTCTCCCTCTTCTCTTCAAGGCCTTCCTCTCCATACAGAGACATCCAGTAACTTCAGCTTTGAATTTTGCAAGTCTGCTCACATCCTTTGGAGGGATGTCACAGTCTCTGCTGTCTCTCCGGTAGAGGAGCCAGGCCTCAACAACAGCAAAATCAAACATGTGGAAGACCAATCGGTGATACCACTTTTTGGATCGAATCTTTGTTCTGTAGAGGGCGATGAGGGAGTCTAGTAGATCAACCCCTCCCATGCTTTTGTTGTACTTGGTGACAATGCTCGGACATTTCACCTGGACTGTTGTCTTCCTTTTTTTGTCCCATCTCGTCACAGTGGTTGTTGGATTCGCTGAGGCAAAGGTGGAGAGGAGAGTGACTGCTCGATTATCATGCCACTTCACAGCCCTAAGGATAACCCCTTTGTAAATGGTCTCCTTTTCCTCAAAATCCTTTCTTTTTCATGTCTTGATCAGTGGGGAGACAGCATCCAGCCAGACGATTGGTTCTGACTGTGCCAATGCAGTGGATTTTCCTCTTCTCCAACAGCATCTGCAGATCAACACTGGAGAACCAGTTGTCGAAGAATAACTTGTGGGAACTGTTGTCTGGAATGATGCTTGAAAGGGTTAGCACTATGTTGCCACTCGCGCCTATGTCAGGCTGCCCATTGCAAGGAGAGATACACCCGGTATACACCTCAAAGTTGTAGACTATGCCACTGCTATCAGCAAAAACAAATACTTTATATCCCCAACGTTTTGGCTTCTTGGGATTGTACTGTTTCATAGGGGTTTTCCCCTTGAATGGGACAATTTGTTCATCCACACAAAGATTTTCATCAATTGGGATTGCTTGGAACTTCTCCAAGAGGGATGTCAGCAGTGGGCGCACCTTGTACAGCTTGTCATAAGCTGGTTCTCCAATAGGAACTTGCTTTAAGTTGTCAGCAAAGTGTAGATTGCACTTGATAGCCTCCCAGCGATGCAAGGCCATGGTGTTTGCAACACAGTCGATCCTTGTTGCTGACTGCCAGTACATTCGGCATCCTGGAAGTCCAAAGACTGACATATAGAAACAAATGCCAATGAATTGCTCAATCTCCTCAGCTGTGACTTTGAGTGGTTTGCTAGGATCACACTGTATGGCATAGAGGTTGGTTTGTTCTACTATATTGTCAATACAACTGCTAGTGAGGAGGCCTCGAAAGTATTCAGCAGGATGTTTCACATCTGTTGCTTTTGTCAATCTGCCTTTCCATGTGGTACTGGAAGGATTGTCCTGCATTTTTTCCACTCTAAATTCTTAGCTCGGGTGTATTGCTGCTGGCAAGCCTCTGAAAAAAAAAACATTGTGAGTTGCAAATGACATGGTTTATTTTTTACTGAATTTACCAATCATCCTACTCTAATCAAGCCTGCTACTGTACCTCCATTTTCACCATCACCACGTTCCTCATTCTCACTCTGAACTTCTTCCTGTTGATTTTCTACCATTATCGTAGTTCCGTCTTCATCCTCATCTCCATCCTCACTCTCGCTCTCACTCTCACTTCCGTCTTCATCCTCATCTCCATCCTCGCTCTCACTCTCTCCCTGCTGAATTGTCACTATGACCTCATCTTCCTCATCACTACAGGACACCTCATCCTCACTCTCATCAACTGGCAGTACTACCTGTGCTTTATATCTTTTTGAAGTGCCATAGAAAACGTGCGGATTCATCTCCTGCATTAAATCATAATATGTGCATATATAGTATGTTAATTACTTTTCTTATAAATGCATTATAAAATCATGCAAAAATGCATATACATTTATATAATTTAAACTCTTTTTCCTATGAATAAAATATACTTGTATTCCAAACCTAGTATATGCCTGGTATGGACTGTGATTCCATTATGGTACAATGTTGCCTCGAGGCAACATGCAGTCTTTTGTAATTTACTATGACACAGTTGATGATAAATAGTGTAAAGTTTTTGAAAATACTTCTTTACTTACCAGTGAAGGTGATTCAGATTTTTTGTAGCTGATTATCTGGACAGAAATGAGTGAAAAATGCACTTTTCATCAGAGAAAATATGGAGCCATGTGACATGTGCACTTGTGCTGAAAGAAGGAACAAAATGGAGCACTGTGGGTCATGTGACCACTCTTTTGCATTTTCATTGGTTAGTAATTGAGTTCTCCTCCCCTAAAATTGCATTGACCAATTAAATTCTATTAAGTTTTTAATAAAAAAAAAGCTAAAATAGGCTATGTTGCCTGGAGGCAACACCGTACCATAGAGGGTTAATATTATACAATTATTATAATTTATCTATATGGGTTATTGTTTGTTTTTTAAAGTTAGGCTATATATAATTTCTAAAAGTATATATAGGCTAATTTACACAGCACATATTTATAACTGAAAACACACACACACACACAACTTTATTCACTTTCACATAATAATGTTTTTGTAATTTGGTGTTTAGTTTGTTGTATAGTTTGTTTATACTGTTCTGTCTCTGTTTTGTTTCCAGGAACATCTGATGAGTGCAATAATAAAATGACTTCATTATATTTAAAATATGTTTTGATATTCATTTTATTTATATTATTCATATTTTATTTACCCATAAACGTGTCTTTAGGAAGCCATAAGTTATAGAGACAAGAATAACTTTTGCCATTTAAATGCCACATTAATTTACTGAGGACCCATACAGCCAATGATCATGTGTGAAAACACTTATACATAAATTGATCACTTAGAAATCAAAACTAAGGTTTGAGAAAGAAAGAATATGCATACAACAAAATATATTGTTTCATAGCAGCTTCAGTAACAAGTTCAAAACAAATTCAGCTGTAAACCGGCTCTAACAAGCCAATATATCAGTCAATATGTCAATATTCAGCTCAAGTGACTTCAGTGTTGATTCAGTTCAGTTGATTTCAGTTCAACTGTAAAATTCCTCAGTTGTGCATATTTGTGTGTAGTTAGATATATGCAAAAACAAAATTTTTGGAAGAGTTAAAATAGTTTTGCACAAAGTGTTGCTTTTGCAAGCGATGTCTGATGTTTTGCATGTTGTGTGTTTTGTGTGTAGAGTTACAAGAAATGGAGCCATATTTTCAGAAATTGTGTGTAAGCAATTAGATAAAACTGTAAATGAATCCAGTTTATTTTAGTTCAGGACTCAAAGTCCAGGTGTTAGTAATCTGTGCTTAATCTTTGTTCCAGGCAACAATTTTTTAACTCACGATTAACTAGATTAAGGCCTACTCTTGGCATAATTTAAACCCTGTCCAGGAAACCACCTCTTGAAAATCTGCATTGATAATTCATAAAATGTGGTGTGAGCTCAATTTAAATGACAATTACAGAAAAACACAATCTGACTTAACTATTAACACACAAACTTGTACTTTTCACATTTATGATTACCGTAAAACTTCAAATAATAGCAGAGTCCCAAATAGACGCCTGTCTCTTTTAAACGCCTGGTGTGACGACAGGTTTGGGTAAATAAAGGCCGGTCTCAAATAGACGCCGGGTCTGTTTTTTAGTATCGGGCTGTATTTGATCTTCTCAAACCCGTCAGATCGCCTGTTCAATGTTTTGATTCGATTTCACGTGACAGACGGAACCGTTCATGAACGACTCATCACTATGGCAACATAACAAAGAGGTTAACGAACTTTCAGTCTTCAGTTTTTCTTAATTCTCTCAATACCACCATGGAGAAAAGTATAATTTGACATTTAAGCTGACAGTTGTCAAATTTCAAGCGTGGGTAAAGCTGGATACGGAGTGGCTGAAAAATTCCTTTAATGCTTGCGCGCAGACGTGCGCGTGTGTTTGTGTGTGCGAGGGAGAAGGAGGAGATATATTTCATTAACTTCGGGATGTTATCCTTGGGTATGTGGCCTGACAGTAGCTTCTGATGGAAGCGAGGATCACCTTATCCGTTGTTTCAAAGAGGGAGAGCCGTGCGCATCTGGGCGGGATCTGTTAGTGCGAGCAAGGCAGGCAGAGTTAGCGGAGGCTGGAGAGGGAGAAGGGGAGGAGAACCGCGGGGATGATGATAGTGATGAATAGAGTAATTTTCTATCACATGATTGCAGTTGTTTTACAGGGTAGCCTTCATTCTTTCTTGTTGATGTGTTTCGGGCAACAAGTTCATACGCTCAATGGATTTTAGCGGTAACTTATATTGTTCTGCCCATTGCTGTCACATCGTTTCGTTTTTTGTGCTGCCAATAATCTAAGACATTTCTAACATTAAATGATTTGTTAAACACATTCAAATTAATTATAAATAAAACGTAATATAATGTGGTAACCTCCTACCGTCATGCTTGAACATCTCAACACTAAATTAAAGGCCTGTCTCTTATAGACGCCTGTTTCAAATACAAGCCGGTGCAGTTCGGTGATTTGGGTAAATAGAAGCCCGGGCTATTATTTGAAGTTTTACGGTAATAGCCATTTAGAAATCATTCACAGTGCAGGGTGGAAAAATTTATTTTGGTATGTAAACTGTATGCTTTACTTGATTTATTTGTGTGCTTTGGTTCATTGTCTTGTTGCATCACATAACCTCTCTAAAGGTTGAAGACATGAACTGCTGTCCTGTATTTTTTTTTTTTTTACATAACATTGGTTATTGCTAATGACATACAGAGTAATTAATCTACACTGTGAGCCCGGACAAGTTGAATCTACTTAAAAAATTGGAGCAAACTGGTTGCCCTAAAAATTTAGTAATGTGAACTAAAACGAGTACATTTAACTTAAATTTAAGTTAACATTTTAACTTAAACTTTAAACTTGTTTTAGTTAAAAAAATGCAGAACCTAGATAAAACTCCCCCTGCTGCTACTCTGATTTGCATTTGTGTAGCTCACAGCATGTTCATTTACATGATAAAGCCTCCCCTAGAATTAAGGGGAGGGGGGGTCATGGGGGGACAACTGCCAAGCAAGGCCCACGTCAATTTCCGACAATTTACGGCAGTTTTCGGTGTTGCCTGCAAATTGCCGTGCACAGTCGTAAACCTGAAGTTCCACGGCAATCTACAGTGCCACATACTGACGAAAATCCCACTTTTCATGCAGTGCTATGTACACACATTTTCTGACATTGTTTTGGATACAAATGTTACATTTGGCTATAAAATCTATCAATCATTTATTTAAAAAAAATCATCGACTTTGGTTTTATTCTTCTAACCACTTTCTCCCCTTGCGCAATGGTCAACCATGCACATCTAAAATTAAGTTAGTAAAAAGTGTTGCTGATGTCCTCATATGTCCTTTTATATATCATTTGTAAATTTTAATTTCATATCGCAATTTTAAATTTCTCAAATCTAATTTGCCATTCATCTGTTCATTTAATCAATTAATACTGTTTTAACTTATGAGATTTTTAAATGACTGTAGTTCTCAGCATTATCTCGAATTCATGAGCAACAATATTAACTTCACGTAATCTCTGGTAATGACAGCATTTGTGACATCATGAGTTTTGTAATTTTTTTGATTACTATTTTAGATCTAGACCTAAAAAGTTTACTATGGACCAAGAGGGAGTGATATATATCATATCAAGCTTATCAGTTCTATCTTGAAAGCAGATCCCAAAATCTCTCTCTTTATTGGACAGCATCAATGCAGTTTGCATAATGACAGCATGTTGTCATCCTCATTTCTGCATTGATTCAGTCTTTGTCCATACCAGCCCCTGGGAAGTTTCAACTTTCTTTTTCAACGAGGATGAAGGCCCATCAATCAATGCCTCTTCTTTTCTCTGCAGCCATGTCCTTCACTTGTTGCACAGTCCAGTTGCTTTCCTTTAGTATGTCAAGGCAGCTGCCCCAGAAGTCATCTGGTGTCATCTGGAATTTGAACACTCCACATTAATCAAATGTATTCCTTATAAATTCTACAACCATAAAAATTTCAGACTTTCAAAATTTAATTTTCATTTAACAGGTCAATGTATAATACAGTCATAGTACCTACATCTAGCTTGTCTCTCTCTCCATATATTTTTATCTCTGTATATCAGATATTTCAATAATCCTTTTTGTCAATTATTTGGATTTCCTCAGGGAACTGCACAAACCACTTATACTAAGGAGAAAACTCCAGTGTTTTTGGTGGCCACCAGTTTGTGCAATCCTCAGGATCAATCCCTGTTAGCAGGCCTGCTCATTAATTGAATTACCTTATAGTTATTACCTAACATTCATGCTATTTTATTATTTTCTTTCAGGTTAAATTCTCATCAATTCTTTTTGGGGGGGTAATTGTTCAATTGGCTTACTTTTAATTCTAACTAGTTTAGCATTTTTCTAAAATCCAACATCTATACTTCTTTTTCCATTTTTCTTAGTACTTCAGCTGTTTTTGAATACAATTTTTGAGAGGTTTGTCTATGGCTTCCAATTTACTTTTTTCCTTCTCGCTTCATCATTGGTCCTAAATATTTTAAGTGGCATCCTCTACCTACATACTAAATGACATTTGGAATTAAAATTGGAATTAAATGTCTTTTTTTTTTTAAATTAAATGTTCTTTTTCACCTTACATTACTGCCACTGTGGGCCTATAATTACGGATTATTCAATTAACAGGACTTCCTGCCCCTTTTGTGTCCTTTAGAAAAATTTGTTGAAACTGACAACCACACACTAGCTCAATGACTTCCAGACAACCCCAAACAAAAAGATGCATTGGACCAAAATCAAAAACCTATTTTTCACTGAATACCTCCAACTGTCCACAGTCAATCCATCAAATTGAAGTAAAAAATCTGTGTTGGCTAAACAAGTCCCAAAAACAAAAGTCTGATATTTTTTCCCTTGAGACAGTGAGAGATAAAATTATCACCACACTTCAAAACACTCAATTAGACCAACAACACGATTCAGCAAACCAAACCCTTCCACCAGTTCAACACACCACTCCAAACCAGGCCCGGTAAGAGACTGTTGCCACAATTGACAAAATCCAATTATTCGAAATTCAACTAGGCCAACTTAACCCTTTAATTGTTTATTTTTACAATTAATTTTCCGCCTGGTGTTATTTACTAAAAAAGCTTGTAAAACATCAACCCTGTTGTGCACAGACAATTGACACACCTCTTTTTTTTCAAGACAAGTTGCTCTGTCAGTATATTTGTGTTGCATTGATGTCACCTGAATGTAAAATAAGTTATGGGACCATAAAGACAAATGAAAACATAAAACGGAAATTGAATTACTCAAATATTTATTGAAAACACACACAAATAAATAAAAGCTAAGCATATTTCCTCTGGAAAACAGTTTGTTCAAGTCTTTAGAGTCCTGGAACTCAGGAATAAACATGATAACTTATAACCAAAACTATTTACATTTTTCCAAAAAAAGTCCAGGCGCTTTTGGCCTCTTTGGATTTTGGATATTTACTGGTGCCAAGCCTCAAAACAGTTCCTATCAGGAACTTCTCCTCAAACTTTCTCCTCAAACTTTTTCCTCAAACTTTCTCCACAAAACTACTAAAAACTGCAGCGCGTCTCTCTCTCTCTATCCTCAACACTAGCCGTGCGTCTCTCTCTCTTCACAATAAAAGAGCTGTGGTTCATGCGTAATGACGCACACCAACGTGGATGACGGATCAGCCTGTCATTGGTCAAACCCTCATCCAAAATGGCAGCTAGGATCGCGCTAGCGGCAAAAATGACGGAAAATGTATAAATTATGGACATCAAGTGGATATATCTTGGATGTAAGCGTTTTGATTTATTGCTGAACAACTCCAAAAAGATGCACATGTTCCAGGCTGGATAGAAAACCTTCTGTAAAGGCTACAAAGACACCAAAGACACCCCCGTGATGGCTAGCTCGTTAGCTTTCTGCTGGAAAAAACGGTAAGAAACTCGATAAAAGTTTCATGAAATAATATAGATATTTATCGGAGGTGCCGTGTGATGTCGTGGGCGATGCCGTCGGGCTCTGAGGGTTAAAAAGATGTGACCAATCACCATAAACCCCTGACTTGGAAAGGTCTCAAACTTTTTAATTAAATGAAATTCAGTTTTTGGCATATACATGGCTCATGGAGTTGCTGTTTTATGTATTTTCCTCATTTAATAATTGTTTTCTCTACATCTTGTTGCTAAATCTCCTAACCAATATACATTATCTCATGGTTTGTTTGTTTTTGTTGTGTTTTTTTTAATTCTGTGACAATAATTTACTTAGCACTTTGGTCGTTTTGCCTAATGTTTTAACCTTTAAAAACGTTTTGCTTTCTCTGAAATCTCTCTTTTTGCCAGCTCTTTTGTCAGGTCTTACTCAACTTTCTTTATCCGTTCATCAGTCCTTCCTATGTCTTACTCTAACACCATTATATCTTTAAAACTTTAATTAGATGTCTCTCTTTTCTTTAGGCTTTCTTCATACAGCATTTGTGTCTCTTGGCTTGATGCCTCCATTTCTCTTTCATCCTCATGTCTTCTATGTGCACCTGCTACCTTCTCCCTGTAACTTGATGTGCTTATCTCTTTCTTCGTTATTCTGCATTACAGCTTGTGATATTGCAATGATTTTAATAGGCTACTTCAAAAAGTTGTAAAAGGTCAAAGTTTTAGGCCAATGCCCAATACATATAGCAGAGTGTAGGATTGGAAATAATCAAAGATATTTGAAAGTGAGCAAAGACATTCGCTTTACTGTTTTCAACCCCCATCTTTTTTACCTGAAGGGCCCAAGCCCTTATGGGGCCCTAAGCAGAATTTTATTTGGGGCTCCCTGGTGCCACCAATACGATTGCTCTTCTTAATTCTTGATAATGCACACACCCAGTATCAATGTTAGTAGTATGTCTGGCTGTAATGTTTTTACCCTTATACAGTTTTTAATTGTAACAGTAGCAAACCCACAATGAGTGGTCAGGTGTTAATATTCAAAGTCTTACAGTACTACAAGTCAGACTGGGATATGTCATTTATTTTATTTTATTTATCTATTTTTAAGTAGCCTAGTCTCTAAAATGCTCAGTTTTCCCCAGGATTCTTTGATGAATAATGTTCAAAAGAACAGCATTTCTCTTAAATAGAAGGCTTTCAAAAAATCCTAAAAATGATTGTACACATCTGTTTTCAACACTGATAATCATAAATGTTTGTTGAGCATTAAATCATCATATTCGAATGATTTCTGAAGGATCATGTGACACTGAAGACTGGAGTAATGATGATGAATTCAGCTTTGATCACAGGAATAAATTGCACTTTACTATATATGCACATAGAAAACAGCTGTTTTACATTATAATAATATTTCACATTATTACTGTTTTTACTGTATTTTTGATCAAATAAATGCAGCCTTGGTGAGCAGAAGATACTTATTTTAAGAACAAGAAATGTTTAACCCCTTACCTGTCACCCCCATTTTTGGGCATAGACATGAAAATGCACTATACAAATTTAAACAGCTGTAATTCATGAATGCTTTGGGATACAGGCATAAGGTTGGTCTTGTTGGGGTAACAGCTTAGAACCCAGGACCAGTAGTGAAAAATGAAGACCAGGAGTCAGGAGTCAGATTAATTAAAGAAAATTTTACTGAAGAATAGTTTGCAGTTTCATCAGCAGAAGCCAGCTTCAAGAGGAGTTCGTAGGCCGCGCTCCCTCCAACAGTCTCCCCGCCTCCGTCTAACGTACATATAATTTTCTGAACAGTTATACTGTTTTCAAGGTCTAGACACGTCATTACTGCCATGTGGAATGATTCTGATTGGTTCTAACAACATGCAACGTAAGCAACTTTCCACACGTAGACAGATAGGAGCATATATCTCTAAAAATGCGTAGACTTGATGTCGCCCAGGCCCAGATTAGTCTCCAGTGACCTCGGAGGTCACAGAAAAGCGTCTATAGGTCTGGCATCGCCTGCAGGAAGGCCCATATCCAATACTGGATCTGCACAAATCATACAACGCACACACACAATACTCCAGAGAATACCAGTTTCCATCAAGGTCGGAACATCTTAACTAACTATCAACAAAGCACTTCTCCAAAACATGCTGATACTACATTTAGTACAGAAGTGACTTTATTCTATTCTATAAAGAAAGAAAAGTATATCAGAGAGGTACATTTCTCTGAGTCCCCAAAAGAGTCACATAGCTGTAACATAGGTGACCCCAGGGGTCACTTTAGTAAGACATACAGTTAACACATGCTGAGCACTCTTTACTCCCTGGAGTGTCAAACACCAAGGACATTTGCCTGTCAGCACGTCTTGACACAGACATCAGAGCCGCACCTAAATAATCTGGATTCAAAAGCACAGAGCAACTAAAACACTACAATATCCAAAATCACTCCTTGAATATAGAGAACTGATTTATCAAATGTAGGAAATGGTTATAACTTGATTATCATTCATTCTTATTTTAATATTGAACATAAAATCATTCTTGAAGGATATGTGTCTGATGAAGAGACAAGTGATGTTTGGCTTGACCCTTCAGTCTCTTTTGAAAGAAGACACTTTGGGGATTATTGTTAAAGTGGAATAATTAAAATTTATTAATATTTCTAAAAGTTATTAAAGTTTATTGTTATGAAAATGTTATGTAATATTTGTTTTATTATATTAAATATTTATATATATATAAAAAAAATATGTTTCAGCCTAAAAATGCTAAAAAGTAAAAGCCACAAGTCTAAATGAGATGTGTGTCAAATTTCAGCTTGATATCTCAAAAAATGAGGTTTCTGTGAGACTTTTAGTTGTCACATCACAAATGGCCACCAGGAGACACCCTTGTTCATTGTTGATTCCCAAAGGTCACTTAGTTGCTTGAACTTACATCTGACACCACAGCACGAACACAGAGAGAGATAAAAAAAAAAAACTTTTTTTTTTTTTTTTTTTTTTTTTTCCAAAAGATTTCACAAACATTTTTTACTATTCTATACAAATTGTAACAGAAACACAAATATGACTAGTATAAAAGAAAATAATAATGAAATAAAAATACTGTAAAAATAAATACCAAACAATTTCCAATTTTTCAACTATTTATAAACTATTTACAACTAGATACAATTTTTCACAACTTCTGAACACTACAAACTATTTACATCATGCCAGTAATTGAAGCAATCTCGTGTTGCTTGGAAACACAAGTATGATGCACATCCGTGGCAGAAAACAAATGTTTTCCGGTGGCACACTCGACATCTTCGCCTGGGGTCATCACTTTTATTAGTGATGTACATTGGCCTGTGGCAGGCATGGCCTGAGGGCTCTCCTGTCCCGTGAGGTGCTGGAGCAGGAGGAGCAGGCTCACTCGGAGGCATCCAGTCTGCAAGCTCCATCACCAAATCTTCTCGGAATTCCCGCTGTGTTTTTGGTCTTTGGCTATGAGCAGCAGCCAACTGCTTGTGCAGGATGAATGCATTTACCACCGCAATGTCAATGAAGTGGTAGAAAATCGAGCGGTACAACTTCCTGGTCTTCCTGAGTACTTTGTAGTACCCGACAAGGGCATCAGAGAGATCAACTCCTCCCATGTACCTGTGCGGAAAATAATAGAATAACAGTGAGAATAAATAAAATATAAACTCATCTGCACAATTTTTGTACACAACACCACTGAATAAATTCAACTAGTCATGCACTGCAGCAGGTATAGGTACAGTGAGCTCTGTCCATCCTCCATCTCTCGTCTTCACCCTCCTCCGTACGGTGTGATCTCCACCTGCTGAATGGAAGGAGGAGCACATGAGCACCTCCCTGGTGTCCTTCCATTCAACAAAAAGGAGACTGTTGTCGCGAGTCCACCGCATACTCCCACGGGGAGCATTTCTGGGCAACTTGTTGACTGTAGCTTGTGGGAAGCCCACCCGGTTGCTCCGAATGGTCCCACAGGCCCAGATGCCCTTCTGGAGGAGGTCTCTGAATAGTGATGGGCTGGTGTAGAAGTTGTCTACATACAACTTGTAGCCAGTTCTCAGCATCTTCTCATCCACCAGCGCCATCCTTTGTCCATTTTGGGCTTCAGGGGATTTGCCCTCATAAATAAAAAAATCCCACGTGTATCCATGAGCGGAGTCGGCTAAAACAAAAAGCTTATATCCCCATTTTGTTGGCTTTTCTTTTTGATACTGCTTCAGCCCAATCCTTGCTTTGGATGCCACCATCCTCTCATCTACTGCAATATTTTGATCGGGGTGAAAAAAGGTCTTGCAGGCATCTCTTATCTCCTGGTAGACTGGCTTCAGTTTACCCAGGCGATCATAGGCTGGAGTCCCCTTCTTTTTCGCATTCTCAGCATCCATCTTAGGATCGCTGAGATGCAGCGCTGCTGAAATGGCCTGAAATTTCCTACCAGACATAACAGTAGCAGGAAAACCAAATTTGTATAGTCTGGACCCACTCCAGTAATTTGGCAATTCTGGTACTTTTACCAGACCCATGTAAATCACCACTGAGACATAGGAGTATAGGTCCTTCAGGGACATGTCCTGCCATGGTTTTCTTGTTGTGTCCTGATGCTCAGCTGCATAGGCATTTGAGTTCCGGATGATGGTCTGACACACCGTGGAAGAAAAGAACTGCTGAAACAGTTCTAGAGCACTGTATGGCTCAGTAGTTAGGAGCTGAGGGCCAGGAGTTCGAGCTGGTCTAAATACTACAACTGGTGGTTGGATGTCGGGTTCCTCTGAGCTGTGCCATCTGGCCTCAGTGATACCTGAAGAAACAGCAGGTTGAGTACGTCTCTCTCTTTCTCTGTACTAAGTTCTTCCTCTTCCTCTTCCTCTCCCTCTACTTTGCCCTCTCCCTCTGCTTTGCCCTCTCCCTATGCTTTGGCCTCTTCCTCTGCTTTGCCCTCTTCCTCTGCTTCTCCTGCCTTCTTCACTAAAACCACTGAAAGTAAATGATGCAGATGAGGTTGAAGGTTCAGGGTCTTCAGCAGATAAGTCCTCGCCATCATCATCTGAATACCTATTGCAACAATACAGTACAAACTGAATATAGTATACAACTTACATAGTATGTGCAACAATATGGTACAAACCGAATATAGTATAAAACTAATATGGTACTTGTAACAATGTAGTACAAATTGAATAAAGCATTCAACTAATGGTACATGCAACTATTGTACAAACTGAATAATGCATAAAACTAACATAGTACATGCAATGCATAATTCAATTATATATACACATCTAAATGTATACTTATCATACGTACAAAGCAATCATATGTTTTCGACATATTTACACATAATCCAGTAAAATTAGTAACGATTGTGTAATAGAAAAAAAATTAAATAAATTTCACATACCGTTCCAGGTTTGAATCAGACATTTCCTCTGGCAAAAGCACGTCTGGTTCATCATCACTTGAAAGATTTGGCTCTTCATTGTTTGAAGAATGATTTTGTTCATCATCACTCGACTTACAAAGTTCTTCCACAACTTTGAGCAGTGTAAAACACTTTTTAGGCCTCGGTGAAACCATCTTGTGAGTGTGGCAGTGGTGAATGAAAGTGCAGTTGGTGTGACCCTGCTTTCTGCTCTGGACGTTTGTAAACGTTCAGCAGCATTTCCAAACATGAGGTTGATTGTGATTGGCACGTGTATGCAATTAGACCTAAACAAGCTTTCTTTGTTGCTTGTCAGAAGACTCTACCAATATAGCAATTAGTATATAATAGCAAATCCACACACACACAAAAAAGATTTTATTACAAACTGAATATTCTAATTATTCTAATTATTATAACTATATATACTAACATTATAATTCTCATTCAAGACAATATACAGGAACAATGAATATATAGATGGATATACTAGATATATAATTACTAGAATATAGGTTTTACTATGAATCTTTAGCATGAAAACAGAAGTTTCAATGATTAAAAGTGGGTGCATCGACTTTTTGTGACAAAGGTCAGAACTCCTGTTATGACATAGATTTTTTTGAGGTGCACTCTTGTCATAAATTCATTTATTACTTTTACTACATAATTTTTAACAAACAACAGGGGTGACATATCTATTTAGGAGGCTTAGACCTTTCCAACGATATATAGTTTGTCATGATTAGATTAGGATTTAATTGTAAAATATTGAAGCAAACTTAGGCGTCCCGCCAGCGGGACGGTGACAGAATGTTTTAAACTAGTTGCTTATTAGCATGCATATTACTGGGATATTGGCTGTTTATTCATAATTATAAAGCACATATTAATGCCTTATTCTGCATGAATATTTTCTACATCCCTTAATGCTAAACTTAACAACCTTACAAACTATTAACCCGTAAAATGCATGACTGTTTCGCCAATCATTCTTACACATTCGGGTCGTTAGCGACCCCGTAAATATTTCTAACACAGAATGATCGCTAAACTGCCCCATTAGTATACCTGTCATAGTATTTTTTTTAACAATTACAGAATGATAAAACAAAACATGTTTTGTTGTATTTTGACATTTTATTTGTTATCAAACAGATGCATAAAATATACAAGGTTAAAATGAATAATTCAGACACTGAAATTATCAAAGCAGTGTATTTCATTTGTAAATCATTGCAATCACCATAACAATAGATACATCTTTAAAATATTTGTTATTTTCGTTATTAACATCATTTTATCGAGCACAATTTTCATGTCTTAAAACAATATGTGACCAATCACGGAAAATAGTGACACAAGTCGGTTCTGGGGCATTTGGAGTTATTCACAGATTCTGAAAGTGTAGTCTCCAAGCTTTCCAACAATGTGTAACTCATGGAAATCTGATAATATTTGGAGAAGTTGTGGCCATTTGATGGTAGGCACTCAAAAAAGGTCAAAAGGGAGAAATTGGCTTCTAAAGATTGTGTTCTCACCTGCTGGGAGTGACAATAGGGCTCATTTACATCTCATTTAGATAAGCCATACCCCCTGTAAAGCTCCCCCCTGTAAAGCTGAATGGTTGCATAGCAACGACAGACGCAACGGGCAAAATCAGACCGCATACTATTAATAATAAAGGATAATGTGCATTGTAAATGTCAGTAATTTATCATTTTTTACTTTTATAAAAATGATTTAGAGGCTGAAATATGTGTTTTATCTTTTTATAAAACCTTTTTTGTCAAAACTCTATTTGAACTTGTGCATTGTAGATAACATGTTGCAAGACACTCCTTTAAAATCTGGCCATCATTTTTAATGTTATTATTTTAATGTTTATGTAAACAAAAAGTACATATTGATGCTAATTTTACTTGTTATTTGCTGGTTTTCTACATAAAACTTGGTGAATTGATTTCATTGTGTAGCATTAGGACTTTTTAAACAGGATTCTGTGATAACCGTGATCATTTTGGTTACTATAATCATATGAAAACTTTTTATTAGCAACGTTTCGGTCTACTGACCTTCATCAGGCATATATGCCTGATGAAGGTCAGTAGACCGAAACGTTGCTAATAAAAATGAATCTCTGATTCTGTTCTTTTCTCTGAGATTTAAGGGTAACATAGGCCTACAAAGAATCTTTTAGGTCTAAAACAGTTTGGATAGTTGTTAATACAGCGTTCCCACAGCTTGGTTAACTTCAAATTCAAGAACCTTTCAAGGACTTTCCGGGTCCAGCTTCTTTTCTTTTTTTTTTGCATTTATTTTTGGCCATATGACAGAGGTCTGATATTCTATTTGTCATATTTCTGTTTTGCATAAAACTGAAGAATATTCGGTACATCCTATACTGTATTCTAAAATGATCTGATATTAACTTTTGCATGGATTTTATTGAAAAGAGCTTAGGCTCATGTAACCAGTCTATTTTTGCAATATTTCACGGTGTGTCTGAAACGCTGAGGTACTGTAGTAGTTTTGTGCGCACGTGAACATCATGGCAACATACAACACAAAGTACCTCACGCGGGAAACACTTAACGTAACGCGTAAATGCAAGTAACTAACGTAAATCAAGCATAGTCCACGAAGTGTTGGCGAAATAACACATTATCGGACCAGAGAGAATAATATGGAATTTCTTCCATAAAACTTCTTGCACAGAATAAATTCAAGCACTTTCAAGGACCTGTATCTATGTATGTTTATTTTTAAAAATGTTCCTTTTACTTGGTAATAGCAGCATTAGACAAAGGTCTTTGTGACACAGTCCTATGATATCACATTCGCATCCTCTTCTGTGGTCTCTTCTGTGTTGTGACCCTTGGCGCTGGGCATGTGATATCTCTTGCTTCGTCAGCACAGAATGGCCTGATTTTTTCATACAGATAGGTCTGCCTGTCAATGTTCAGTCCAGGTGGTTCCAGGACAGGAAGACTGTCGATAGGGGGCAGATCTGCTCTGTTGCGCCGTTTTTGCAAGCACCACACCAGTTCTCTTGGCATCAAAGCTGTGTCAGAATAAGCACATCAATCAGGTAATTCACCTGTTTCTGCAGCCCTTCACAGGAAACACCAAATAGGCCACATTTCTGTGGGGTCAGGAAGTACATCGGTCCTGGCTGGAGAGGGTTTGAGGGAAAGTGTAACTGTAGGAGACAGAGGGAGAGAGGGAACTTGGATTAGATTAAATGAAATTTGTGTATATTCATAACTGTCTAATAAAGATAAAAATTACTATATTGATGCTATTCTGCATTTGCGCTATTATCAGGCTGCTTATTCTCATGCACCAAATCGCCCTTTAAGGGACATTAATAAAGTAAAGTAAATGTGTGTGAAATATTACCTGCTGAGCAAAATCAAAACTGTAATGCATCCTAATCTTCTTGCTTGCTGGTAGGGGCGATCCAAAAGACAGGTTAGAGCCAGAGCAAATCTTTCTGCAGGCAGCAGTCATGTCCTTGTACACAGCCCTCTCTTTCTGCACAAGGGAAAGATGATCTTGTTGCTTCTTTACTGCTTCAGACTTTCTATCATCTGGGAGGTTTGCACTTCGTATCAGCTGCTCGTTATTGCTTTGGCACTGCCAGCAGAGATCTGTACATGGCCGGCAACTTTTGATCTGTGGGAGATGTCCGTTCCACAGTGCTTTGAAGCTGGTTTTACAAACTGCACGCTCACCTGAAAAACAGATATTGCTTATGGTTAATTGTATTGTAATTGCTAATAGTGCTTCACATTATTTTTACATTATTAGCACTCAATTCTAAATTAATGTTTACACATACCAAGCTCCTTAGCAGACTTCAGGTAGAGACGCCACACTGAGGCCTTGGACACATGAGTTGGCAGCAACTTCACATGGCAATCCTTATGCCCAGGCTGTCAGCCAGGCAGCATTATGGCATTGTCTTCTGCATAGCTTTTTACGAAGTCCATAACTCTGTTGATATCCTCAGGGCTGGTGAACCTGGCTGGTGGACGTGGCAGTGAGTGCTTCTTCCTCAAACGTGGTCTTGCCCCATTCTCCTCATAGTGTTTGACTATATCAGCCAGGGTGTCTCTGCCAATGCTGAAAAAGGAAGAAGAAAAAAAGAAAAAAACGTTTAACATCATGCTAACAGGCATCTTGTCACCTATATCAGAATGTATTATACAAATTATAGGTACTTTTACTTTACTGAAGTTCTCTGTCTAAATAGCTAGAAAACGTCTTCCTGCACATTTGCCCCAAGCCTCCATTTGTCACTGGTATTTTGCTTATTAGTTGCCTGAAGGCAACTTACTCAACAGTTGACAGAGGATGCATGTCATCAACGACATACCTTGCAATCAGTTTATTCAGCTCTGCCTGGCTTATCGGCTGCACTGCAGTCCGTGTAAAATCCAGCGTTGGTTGTTTGCATGGAGTGGCGCCTTCAGCATCCGTAGGGCTGGTCAAATCCGTAGATTTGAATTGCTACTCTTAGATGTGGATAGGTTCTTTACACCTGCACATAATTGACAAGTCACCACTACATTTTTGTCTTTAATTTCGACGAACGAAATGTAATGTCCATACTTCCAGGAGAGAAAGCTCATTCGATCCACGCTATCGGCCATGCTGTGGTTTAATGCTCAGTGTTCGATTGGTGTATCGTTGCGCCACCATGAGGTCCTGTGACATTAGATCAGAAGCAGCTAAAGTAGGCCTATCTGTCTTCTTGTCTGCAAGCGTTCATTTTTCACAAAAGAGAGTAAAGCGAGTAACAAACTCATTTAAATTTCAGTAATTGTAATTGCGTTACTTGATTAAATATTTATTGATAAACATATTTAGTTACATGCGCGTTATCGCTAAAAGTAGTGGAATTACAGTAACGCGTTACTTTGTAGCGCATTACTCCCAACACTGGTTATGTTTAATCTGTTAAATTTTGCTATAGACTTATACATGTCTTTTGAATTAGAGTGCGCAGTGAACTCCGTTGCCTTGAAACTCATGCTGGCGCCGGCTCTTTCAGCCTGCCAAAATGGCATCGTAAACAGAATGGGTCACGTGACCTCCAAAATTCTATAAAGTCACCTAGGCTTGCCCCGATCGGCCTGAGGGGGGCACTACAGCGGTCAAAGTGGCTCATAACTTCTAAACTGTTAGGCGTAGGCTCAAGTGTATTATATTGTTGGAATCCTTAATTGGCTCAAGACGGACAAAGTGTCTCGGATTTGATGGTATTTTTGGGGGATTTTGGGTTTTCCGAAAAATCTATTTTTGCGAACTAGTCCTAGGTTTTTGGCCCGACTGGAACCAAACCAGTGCAGCAAGATTCTCTGGAGTCTGATTGTCAACAGTTATCAAAAAAAGAAGAGTCATAGAGGCTTGAAATTTGGCCAGATGGTAGGTCTCAATTTGGGGAGAGGTTGACAGAGTATTAGTCAGCACTAGAAGTATTCACCAATACTATTTACATAAAATTGCACAAGATGGCATTGACTGGCTTTATCCAACGAAAAACATGGGTGCAATGATTGACACCTCGCCAAGCCTATAATACGCTTCCTGGATATATTGAGTCACCCAAACGCCTGTGATTGAAGGATAGTGGCGAGGGAGAGCTCAACTTGAGCGCAAGAGTCCAAAGTACACAAGTTCAGGGGAGAAAATACAGATTAGAATCGATATTTCATTGAAAATGGACATGATTGATTACTCTAACTCAAAACGCTCATGCAAACAAAGGAGGATTTTTTTTTTTAACCCAATTTTTTCGTTGTTTTGGAGTAAAAAGTGGGATGCATTTTGAAGAGTGGACCCTTAAATGTATGCTGGTGTTTATTGGCTTTGTCCGATCAATTTCATGCTCCCAACTTTGTGGGAAGTTTTGGGATGAACCCTTCCTGTTCCAACATGACTGCACAAAAGCAAGGTCCATAAAGACATGGATGAACAAGTTTGGTGTGGAGGAACTTGACTGGCCTGCACTGAGGTTAGAACTTGAGTCCTAACCTCAACCCGATAGAACACCTTTGGGATTAATTCGAGTGGAGACTAACCTCACAAATGCGCTTCTAGAAGAATGGTCAAAACTTCCCATTATCACGCCTTCCCAGAAGAGTTGAAGCTGTTCTAGCAGCAAAGGGTGGGCCAACTCCATATTAAATCCTACAGATGAAGAATGGGATGTCAATCCCAATTGGAGCATCTTCTTACTAACTCTAACATTGATTTTTTTGGGGTTAACAGAAACTTGGCTTAAATCTTCATCTCCTGAAGCAGCTGTAAAGCTACACGGCTATAATGTCTATAGAAGGGACAGGTTTCAGGGAAGTGGAGGTGATGTTTTGTTGTATGTGAAGGATGCTATAAAATGTACACAAATTATAGTACCAGATGAAATTTCAATTGAATTTATTGGAGTTAATATGTCACTTAGCGTAGAAATGTCCTTTACTGTAATATATCTGTATCGCCCACCCTCGGCAAAAGTAGATTTTTATACTGAATTGAAGACCCTTCTAACACATTATGATATCAACAAGGAAGTTATTCTTCTAGGAGATTTCAATGTAAATTGGGACAACAAAAGTGATAGAAAAAAGCTTAAAGAGATCACAGATAATTTTTGGTTTTACACAAATCATTGATGACCCTACTAGAATAACAAGTCGTTCTAAAACACAAATAGATTTGGTGTTCTCAAACAAACCGGAAAGAATAACTAAATCACATAATTTTTTAACAGGCCTGTCAGACCATAATGCAATCTTTATATCCAGAAAACTTACCAAGAAACAACTTAATTTCAAGAGTCATAACACCAAACAAAACTTTATACCAAAGAATCAAGAACAATATTTATTTACAGCCTTGAATAACCTTGATTGGTCAGAAATTACTTTGTGTAATGACCTTGATAAATGCTGTGATCTCTTATATTCCTTGGTTAAAGATGTTTGTACACACTTTCAAAAAAGGGGAAATTACAAAAAGCGAGTTTAGTCTTTGCCCTAGGTTAATAGCGAATGCAAACAACTCATGGTACACAGAGATAAACTACTTAAAAAAGCTCTAAAATCAGGCCTAACTACTGATAGATTAAAATTTGCCTCAGCGAGAAACAAGGTTATTCGAGCTCTACGAATGGCAAAAGCAAATCTTTTTATGGCTGTGATAGAGGGTACAAAACATAGTGGAAAAGGCCTTGAACTTAAATTCAATAATGAATTGGTATCTGAGCCGGTTGTCCTTGCAACTAGATTAAATTAACATTTTCTAAATACTATAAATTAAATTACACAACTTTTTCCTTCCAACACACAAACTTCATGTAATGATGGACCTCTAACTAATGACTTAGATGGTAACGTCCTACCTCAGTCTGTAGCAAGGCTTGATATTAAAGGAATCAAAGAAAAAGAAGTGTTGAATATAATCTCCACACTAAGTCCCAAAACTTTTGGCAATATAGTGTATATAGAAATAAACTGTAAAGTTTGGTGTATGTAAGTGCTACTGAACTGGAGATTTCTGACTCAGCGCAGGAGATTTTTTTTTTTAAGAAAACAGCCTTTAAAGATATCTACTGTAATTGAAATCTTGAAGGCTGCAAATAGATTACTATAGAACTTAAAAGTGTAGTTTGTGTTTTCTTTTCACCAGTCTGAAAAAAAAAAACACTTCATGAAAAGCCAAAAATCTCAAAATAGACAGGTGCATGAAAAAACGTCTCGGTTACATATGGTAACCCTCGTTCCTTGAAGGAGGGAACGGAGACGTACGTCAGAGATGAAATGATCGAGTGTAACTAAAAGAGCCAATAAACTTTGGCATGCAGGCTTTGCATCCCGCGCTCCGTCCTCATAATGCGGGTTTAAATATGGAAGCGGGTGCCGCATTAGATTGCTTTTCGCTGAGGAGTCGAGTCGGTGACTCGATCGCAGCGAAGGTACAGCAACCATAGTGATGGAACGTATGTCTCCATTCCCTCCTTCAGGGAACAACCCACGTACCATACACAACCGAGACATTCCCTTTTAGTCTGTCACTCTTGACTAAAAGTCGGAGATGAACCAACGAAATGGGATCCCTACTAAAACGGCATGTTGCTGGCCCCTTCCAGTGCCCTGTCATCACTACCATTCCACATGACCCACTCAGTAAATATTGGATAACATTGGGAAAGCGTACCCCTTCGGAGAAAGAGAACGCTGCGGAGCCACATCCTGCCCGGAGGGTGATGGAGGAACTCACCGGATTAGCCGTTACTGGGTAACCAACTGGAGCAATGAGCGCACATATCTGGCCTAAGGGCGAGAAGGACGCAGCAAGCCAACACTTCAGCGATTTACCCACGCTACTTGCTGCTGAAAGCATGTTTACAAGAGGAAGCTGGCTCTACACAAAGGCTATAGAACCTAGTGAATGTGTAAGGTGTCGCCCAGCCCACAGCTCTACAGATATCTGTCAGCGTGGCGCCTTGAGCCAGTGCCCAGGAGGAAGCAACACTCCTAAAGGAGTGTGCTCGCAACCCGAATGGGCAAGGCATGTCTTGGGCTGGGTACACCAAGACAATAGCATTCACTATCCAGTGGGCTAACCTCTGCTTGGAGACAGCCTTTCCCTTTTGCTGGCCTCCGTAACAGACAAAGAGCTGCTCTGAGGTCCTGAAGTTTTGCGTTCTGTCCACGTAGTACCACAGAGTGTAGACGGGACAGAGAAAAGCTAGCGTTGGGTCTGTCTCCTCCGAGGGCAGCACTTGCAGGTTCACTACCTGGTCTCTAAATGGAGTAGAATTATTACAATTAATGGCAAAATGAATGTTTGAAAATGTAAACTGATATAACCTACTGACACACTATTACAAAAGATATAAATAACTGGCTTAAAACCATTTTTGGGGGTGAAAATACTAACGTGCCTTAGACTTTTGCACAGTACTGTGTATATATATATATATATATATATATATATATATATATATATATATATATATATATATATATATATATATATATATATATATATATATATATATATATTGTCACATGTCCTTCCTGTCTTGTGTTGCACATGTGGTGTTTTGTTATTTTGGGCCATGTGCTCCTGTCTGCAGTCTTGACCCCACCCTCCTTGTCATCTAATTAGTGATTCATTTTCCCCACCTGTTGTCCTCGTTACCTGCCTTGTTTGTCTCCTATTTAATCACCTTCCGTTTTCTGTCCTTTGCTGGTACATTGTCAATGTTACGTTTGTCTCACATCTCCCGTTTCCCTGTTATCCCATTGGCATGTTTTCAAGTTGTTGTTTTTCTAGTTTCATGTTCTCCCCCTCATGGGTTTTTGTTTTTGTATTATGTTTATTTTGTTGTTAATAAATCACTTTTGCTGCACTTGAGTCCTCAACCCAGTTTCTCCTAAGTTTAAACGTGACAGAACGTACCAGCCATATGACTCAGCAGAAGGACCCAAGTTCGACGGGCCCAAGTCCAGTGGTTCCAGTTCCGGTGGTCCCGAGTCCGGTGCTCCCAAACTTTCTGTCCCACCCTGGTCTGTCCCCCCCATCCCACCCTGGTCTGTCCCGTCCCGCCCTGGTCTGTCCCTCCTGTCCCGCCCTGGTCTGTCCCTCCCACACTGCCCTGATCTAGTGGAGTGTCTGGTAGCTGCTCCGTAGGGAGGGGGTAATGTCACATGTCTGTCCTGTCTCGTGTTGCACATCTGCTGTTTTGTTATTTTGTACTATGTGCTCCAGTTTGCAGTCTTGTCCCCACCCTCCTTGTCATCTAATTAGTGATTAATTTTCCCCACCTGTTGTCCTCGTTACCTTCCTTGTTTGTCTCCTATTTAATCTCCTTCCTGTGCTGGTACGTTGTCAATGTTACGTTTGTCTCACATCTCCTGTTTCCCTGTTATCCCATTGGTATGTTTTCGAGTTGTTGTTTTTCTAGTTTCATGTTTTCCCCCTCATGGATTTTTGTTTTTGTATTATGTTTATTTTGTTGTTGATAAATCACTTTTGCTGCACTTGAGTCCTCAACCCAGTTTCTCCTAAGTTTAAATGTGATTATATATATATGTATATATATATATATATATATATATATATATATATATATATATATATATATATATATATATATATATACACCTCATGTTGTACTGATTGGGTAGGCAATTTGAACGTGTTCCTCTTGAACATTGTTTATAAAACCTAATTTCTGGAAAGAAAGCTAATTATCCAACCCTCCTCATCCTCAGATGACATGCTGAGCTGAGGACCCCTGTGATGCAGCAATCGACATACTATCCTCCGGTGGAGCCCAGAAGGAGAAGGCTGGTGGCCCCCTAGAGGTACTCAGTTGGTACCCCTAGAGGTACTAGAGGTACTCAGATCACCCATGGGATTAGCAAAAGAAGCCCTCTTCTGCATTCCACCAGAAGAGGCACTAAATTGGGGAATCACCAAAGGGACACAAAGGGAGGACCCACTTTATATTAGGTGGCCTTAACTACTGTGTACTAACATTTTAATTAATCATTTGATACAATGCACTTATTGTGTACATACATGTTTTTACATTGTACTTACATTTAAAAAAATACCTGCATGTAATTACATCTGTAATTAATTTCTGTAGTTACATTTGTAATTACACAGTTGACACTTCTCTTACACCTAACCCTACCCTTAAACTTACCCATACCACCACACCTGTCCCTAACCCTACCCGTATCAATATCAGCAAAAGTGTTTTGCAATACAATTTGAACACAGTAAGTACATTGTACTTAATTTTTTTATGTAAGTACATAGTTCTTAAGGCCACCTAATATAAAGTGGGGCCCAAAGGGGGATATTGACCGCACCCAGCATCAAACGGTTGAAATGTCATCTTGCAAACTCACATCTGTGCTGCTCTTTCAGAGAAATCTGCTCTCTTTTTTGTGCTGAAACACGATGACAGCGGCACACAAACAGGGAAAGTGCAAGCCTGTCTGTGTGCACTCAAAGCTCTTAGAAGGCGCCCTCTTACCAGCTGTAAAAACAGCTCTTGAGCGCTCTCTCACAGCGCACCAAACCAGAAAAGACTGCATGCCAATGTTCATTGGCTAGTTTAGTTACACTTGAAGAGGATTAGTCTCCCTTGCATGATCCCATTTTGTCTGATCATCTCTGATGTACATTGAGAGTGACCGACTGAAAGGGAACTGTTTTTTCCTGTAGTGTCTCTCCTTAAATCATGTAAATTCAACATATTTTTTTATGTATGTCCCTTTTTTCAACATTGCATACTTAATTTAACCTGAATATTACTTTAATTCATACTTGTCAAATCATACTTTAAATCATGAAGACCAAAAATTAAATAAATAAATACACCCTATTCAACAGTTAGTTCCCTTTTTTTTTTATTAATTTTCTTTGTTGTTTGGAAAAATGTGACCCCATGATGTTAATGTGACTAATTATGGTGCATCTCCCAGCTGGGGTTTAATTAAAGGGTTATTTATTTGTGTTTTTCTATGGCAAGATTTTGCATCAGCCTATTTTTCAGGTTGCTATGTGTCACAGTTCAATGTTATAGACATGAGACTTCAGTTTGACTTGTCCCAAAACCCACACACTTTCTTGAGGAGAAGGGAAAAAAAACACCTCCATGTAAATAGACATGTTGTTTTAATTTTTCAGTAGGGCTTGAGGGCTACGGACGTAGATGTTGTTTTTCCCATCACATGTTGCTTTGTATTTTGTTCAGGCTTAAACAGGATGATATAACATTTAGGTGCAAATATGCAGAATAGTAAACCAAAGCTTGAGGATAAAATGGCAAATATCTCGACAGCTACAGTAAATTTTCCAGGAGAACTGACATAAGCTGGAATAAATGTAAGCCATACAGCACAGAATATGAGCATACTGAATGTGATGAATTTGGCTTCATTGAAGTTATCAGGCAATGTGCGAGCCAAAAAAGCCAAAATGAAACACAAGACTGCCAGGAGGCTAATATAACCCATCACAGCCCAGAATCCTATAGTAGAACCGAGACTGCACTCAAGAATGATCTTTTCCTTATAATATTTCATATTTTTGTATGGAAATGGGGGAGAAATTGTTAGCCAAAGCACACAAATTAGAACCTGTATAAGTGTAAAGGCAAGAACACTGAGTCGTTGTTGTGAAGGCCCAAACCATTTCATGACATTACTTCCTGGAAGTGTAGCCTTGAAGGCCATTAACACCACTATTGTTTTCCCTAGAACACAGGAGATACAGAGGACAAAAGTGATCCCAAACGCTGTGTGACGCAACATACAGGACCACTCAGTGGGCAGACCAATGAAAGTAAGTGAACAGAGGAAACACAGAGTCAATGAGAAGAGCAGCAGGAAGCTCAGCTCTGAGTTGTTGGCTTTTACTATGGGGGTGTCCTTCTTTCTGTAAAACAGGATGGCCACCAGCGCAGTTAATCCTACTCCAAACAGTGAGAAAAAGACTAGCACTATACCCATAATTTCTGTGAATGACAGAAACTCTACAGCCTTCAGCACACAATTATTTTTCTCAGCATTAGACCAGTATTCCCCTGGACACTGCATGCAGTTAATTGAATCTGGAAAGGGAGTTGTGATCATTAGTTAGAGACAACAAAGTCATTGTTTAACTCCTTTGATAAGAAACAGCATCTTTAACATTAAAAAAAGATAACAAAAAGAGCAACTAACCAATTTTCTATGAAACTGTGAAATGGGCTGAAAATTACCTGTCTCATTACTGATTTCTCCTTCTGCACATGGAATACAGTCATAACAGCAGACAGGTTTTCCTTTCTGAACAGCCTTCCTAGTGCCTGGAGAACAGCTCTCACTGCATACAGAACTTGGCTTCTATATATAAAAAAAAACATTATAAAAATAAATACATTACATCATTCATAATATTGTTAACAGAATATTAATAATATATTTGTAGAATAAATGCTACTATGTACTTGCATCAAAAAATAAGTACAATGTACTTATTGTGTTCATATTGTATTGCAAAACACTTTCGCTGATATTGAGGTGGGATACGGGTAAAGTTAGGGACAGGTGTTGTGGTATGGGTAAGTTTAAGGGTAGGGTTATATGTAAGGGAAATGTCAACAGTGTAATTAGAAAGGTAACTACAGAAATTAATTACAGATGTATTTACATGCAGGTATTTTTAAAAAGTACAATAAGTACAATGTAAAAACATGTATGTATACAATAAGTGCATTGTATCAACTGATTAATTAAAATGTTATAAAGTTGGTCGAGTCCATGAATACTTCTCAGAAACAAAATACTTTGAAAGTGTTTGAAATTGACCACAATTTCTCAACATTTTAATGTTATTGCTTTTAATTATTAGTGTTTTGCTCTTTTTTATATTATATTCCCTTAATTTAAAAACAAACACAAGGACAAACAGGTTATTGCAGTTTACCTCCAACTGTCCTCCAGCCCAGATTATTTTTTCAATGCTAAGGTCTAAATTCTGGTTAGGAGGCAACGAGGCATCATAATATCCGACTGTTTTGAACTCGAATGATCCATCTGAGTCCTGCTGCCAGTTCACAACTTCATATAAAGCCACTACACCACCAGTGCTGTCAAACCACACATGATCTCCTGTCTTTATGGTGAAATGTATCTTTTTCAGAGCCTCAACCACCTAGCAAAAAAATAAAAGTTATCATTGGGGCATTTTAACATTTTGGTCCTATTTTCTATTAATTTCTTTTTTATATTTTATCTTTTACCTGCTGTGGTTGTATTGTCAGACCTTTCTCACAACCTTCTTGTTCTTTGCACTTGAATAGACTGTGTAGTGAATGAGCTACAGCATAAACTGCTTTGTAGACATTGCTTGAATATCTATGTTCAGTCACATCTTCATTGTAATTTTTCAACACAAGCAGATCATCATATCTGCTGCAACTTAATGCATATTGAAAATAATTTCCATCACTCTCTGAGCATGGAAAGGCTGTGTCCCAGAATTCTTTTATAACATATTCTGGAAACCCTTCAATATTGATTTTTCTGCTGGCAAACCCCAGTGACCCCGCCATTGCATGAAAACTGTATGGAGTTATGTAAGTCTTTGCAGTTATCCATGGCTCCACACCAATCATCTGGAGGCCTGTAATGTTCTGAATACTCAACTGATCAATAAGTAAGCCCATCTCAACAAAAGAAACAAATGCAACAATCACTTTTGCCGTGCCTCTTTCTATAGTGTCTACCACTTGTTTGAGTTTTTCTGGCTCTGTTCGGTAGAATTTCACAGAGTACTCCACACAAATCCCCTCTTCTTGGGCTGTTTTCAGAAATATGGCCATTCCATTGTTTCCATAGTCATTGTCACTGTTCACAGCTCCCACCCATGTCCAGCCTAAATGCTTGACTATGAATGCAAGTGCTCTGCTCTGGTGGTAATCACTAGAAATAGTCCTGAAGAATGAGGGGTAGTCCTTCCTATTACTGAGACATTCACATGAAGCAGAGTGACTTATCTGAAAACAACAAAAGAACAATAAACTATAAAAAAAGTCATCAGCATTGTGATTATGTCAACCATTTACTGTTATTTCTCTTTACCACTGGAATCTTAAAAGGTCCTGTAGTTCTGGACAGAATCACTGTGGCAGAAGTCTCTGATTCTCCTATGATAGCATGTAAAGGAGACTGCCCATTGCACTTGTACCCTTCTGCAATCTCCTGACCATTCATCAATCCCATAGTTGCAATCATGGTAGACAGTCTTGAACCACACGTATCATAAATTATGTAGCCAATAGAAACATTTGGGAGCAAAGTTTGACTTCTGTTGATCTCCTCAATGGCAAAGATCATAGTTTGGGCCAGCCGAAAATCTCTCATATTCACACTGTGGATGTATTAAACCAGTTAATAACAACAAAAATTAATACATATTTTTAAGTGGAAAGGGAATAAGAAGATTATATTCAAATATATGTTATGCCTGAAACATGGTAATATTTCAGTTTTCTTTTGAAAATTAATTTACAGATAAGCAGATTTTTTTTTTTTTTTTTTACAAATCAGTTTATATGAAATACATTTTCAGCTCTGATGTTTCACAAACCTGGAGCAAGATGGAGGCTGAGGTTTTTGCATAAACTCAAATGAAGGTAATGTTTCTTTTCTGTGGACTGCAAAAATTCCTCCAATAGTTACATCTCCATCCTTGAAAAACAACGGGTACTTCGGGTCTCCCATCATTCGACAAAAAGTGTTTTCCACCTTAGTATGAAGGTGATGAAAAACCAGGAGTGTGTAAAGAAAGAAAAGCATCCCAAAGAATGATGTCAAATGCACCTGACAAATGCAAACGACTTGATACAGTATTTGCACTTTTATTGACATAATTATTATGCATGATTGATTTTGAACATAGCCAATGTTCTCATAGGGCAAGACGTGATTCAGACCAAGCAGGAGTGGAATAGAGTCAAGTAAATGTGATAGAGTTTTGTTTTCTTAAATTATCAGAAAGATGTAAATTGTGAATTTTGGAATACTTTAATTACATATTTAGAAAGTAGAAACTTTTTTCTTTTTATTTAGTGCATAAAACATCAAATGTGTTTCAGAGTCAAAGCAATTTAAAATTAACTCATAATCACAAAGTGAATACAAATTGTTATGAAAATTATTGGCTTGGCTTCTCCTCCTCTTGTTCCGCTTCTTCTTTTTCGTTATTTCCAATGATGTATCTTAAGAGGAATCCCATGTCTTTTGGTATTCTTTATTATTATTTATTAAAAGAAAAACTACACTCGAGAAATGCTCTCATAATTTACTAATCTTTTTGCATCTGACCAACTGAACTGTTACCTGCGCATGCGTGAGTAAAGAAAGTGAAGTGAAAAAAGTGAAGTAATGAACACACACACGGAGCAGTGGGCAGCCATATTCACTGCATGAAAAGTGGGATTTTCGTCAGTATGTGGCACTGTAGATTGCCGTGAAACTTCAGGTTTACGACTGTGCACGGCAATTTGCAGGCAACACCGAAAACTGCCGTAAATTGACGGAAATTGACATGGGCCTTGCTTGGCAGTTGTCCCCCCATGACCCCCCCTCCCCTTAATTCTAGGGGAGGCTTTAACATGTAAATTAACATGCTGTGAGCTACACAAATGCAAATCCGAGTATAGCAGCAGGGGGAGTTCCCTTTCAGTCGGTCACTACGATGTACGTCGGTATTACCGACGAATTGGGATCACTTTAGAGAGCCCCTTTCAGCTTCGAGATTTAGAGAACAGGCCAATGGGCCATTGGCGTGCGATATTTGCATCTCGCGCTCCGCCCCGCGCCGTGGGTATAAACAGGACTTCATTCACTTCGGAGCCGAACGGCGTTGATGAAGCAAGCCTGCTTTTCTAAAAGAAAGCCTATCTGCAAGAGAGATGCTCCAGAGAACGAGAAGGACGCTCTGTGTTGGCGAAAAGGCACAATCAGCGCGACCGCATGTTCACCGCTGCATCAGCATAACAAACTGCTGTTCTCACAGCAACTGTCAGTTTGGTGAGGGCGTTTGTTTCAGTGAGTGCAACCACAGGACTGCACTTACCACCTGTGTGTTGCCGCGGTCTTCCCCTCGGTGCTTCATCACTGTTTAAAGAGCGTTTCCTCACAAAAGAGCAACACGGGTGTGACACTGCGTCTTTTTCAAGACGTCATTCCACTCGTGCGTTTCTGGATGCGGTTGTTTCCTGTCCTGACGGCCACGATCGCTCTCGCATAAACATATTGAGACTGTGTTCGTAGGTGATCCGTGTTCTCTCAGGGGAACGGGATCTACGCTGGTCATCTCGCCTTCCGCGTGAGGGTTTGAGTGTTCAGCGCGCCGTGTGCCGTCTAGCTGCCGGGTGACAGCGCGGGTTGCCACGGCAACTCAGCGCGCGTCACTCGGCACCTACGCATGTTGAGACTGTGTTTGTGGGTGGTCTATGCTCTCTAATGAGAGCATAGCCACGTCGGCGCGCTGTTCGTCTTGCCTTTTTCATAAGGGCTTGAGTGTTCAGCGCGCCGTGTGCCGTCTCACGGCCATGCCCACTGTCTCACGTGTCTGCTGGTAGCTTACAGATGGGATTGCTGGTCCTTAAAAAAGGGACCTAGCATTTCGTTTGGGGCTCTAGCAGAGGACAGATGTCAATCGCTGCATCGGAGAGAGGGCTGTTATGTGTTGAAAATGAAGATGATGCTGAGATTCCCACTATAATAGTGGGCGCTCATGCTGAATCCGATTCATACTTGACAGCCATGCTTTCCCGGGTGGCTGAGGCATAGTGCAACGCATAAATCGCCTTGCCTGCCCCTTGCCTTTCCCGGATGTGCGTTGGAAGGCTTTTGCATTGTGGAACTATTGGTGCCAAAATATGGAACACCAATAGGGCCATAATCTGTATAAAGTTTTCCTCTCTCTCACTACCCTCATCGGTGGGGTGGCAGTGCCACTAGCAGGCCACCTCCGCCCTGCTTAGGGCACTCAGCCGAGGTTGAGCTGCGCACAGCGCTGGCCCTTGGCTAGAAGATGTCCACCCTGGTCCAGAAACACCATTGACCCGGATTTGGTTCGGAACTGTTCTTCCCCCGGAGGAGGGCCGGGTGGAAAACCATTAGTAATTCTGTTCCGCCACTGGGGTTTAAAACAGCAAGTGGTACCCAAAAGTATATATGTATAAAAAAAAAGAGCAGTTACAATATCTCTGGGTCTTGGGAGTTCAGGAATGGCAGCGTGTGACGCTACAAGCCTCACCGCCCTCATTCCCCTTCCCACAAGAGGGCGAGAATGGCAGTGTGTGACGCTACAAGCCTCCCCACTCTCATTCCCCTCTTCTCAGCGGGTGTGGACGACAGTGCGCGACGCTATGCCTCGTCACTCTTGTTCCCCGCTGAGGAAGGAGGTGAGGCAGACCGTGTGCAACGCCACAAAGCCTTGCCACGCTCAGCCCCTCCTTCATTTGGAGAGTGCGCTAGGCGGTGTACAACGCTTCCATGCCTTGTCAGCCTCTGGTGCCTCTCCAAATCGCCAGTAGGGGGTGCCGGCTGTGGGAACGCACTCAAGTGGCCTTCCCACACTCGCACACCCCCTCAGCGGATGCAGGTCGTGTGTCAGACCCAGACCCCTACACGGACCACTCCCATGTCGTCCTTGGGTCCCTGCATTCCGCCTCGCTGCCCTGCTGCGGGTACGTCTGTGGTACCGATGACCCCGCTTGTTCGGTCTCTGGGGGCCTGGCTAGCGCTCCCCAGCCCGTCTCGCTGGGTCATCTGTACCATCAGACTCGGCTTGCGATTCAGTTCGCCCGGCGTCCGCCCAGGTTCGGGGGCGTTCACTTCACGTCTGTTGCGTAGGTGGATGCCCCCGTGCTTCAGGCGGAGATCGCTGTCCTACTGGCGAAGGACGCGATAAAGCCGGTCCATCCAGTCGATATGAAGTCCGGGTTCTACAGCCCGTACTTCATTGTACCCAAGAAAGGCGGCGGGTTACGGCCAATCTTGGACCTGCCTTACTTGAACCGCTCCCTCCACAGGATGCCGTTCAGAATGTTAACGCAGAAACGCATCTTCAGGTGCATCCGTCCCCAGGTTTGGTTTGCAGCGATCTTTAATGTCTCGATTCTCCCTCGACACAGACCGTTTCTACACTTTGCTTTCGACGGACGGGCATGTCAGTACAAAGTCCTGCCCTTCGGGCTGTCCCTGTCGCCCCGTGTCTTCACGAAAGTCGCGGAGGCGGCCATTGCTCCCATGAGAGAGCGTGGTGTTCGTCTCCTCAACTATCTCTCGACTGGCTGATTCTTGCCCAGTCGCGGGAGCAGTTGTGCGAACACAGGGACATGGTGCTTCGGCACCTCAGCCGGTTGGGTCTACGGGTCAACTGGGTGAAGAGCAAACTCTGTCCCGTACAGAGGATCTCTTTTCTCGGGATGGAGAACGACTCGGTCGCCATGACAGCGCGCCTCACTGAGGAGCGCGTCCAGTCGGTGTTGAGCTGCTTGAATACGTTCAAACGCAGTACAGCGGTTCCACTGAAACAATTTCAGAGGGTCCTGGGGCATATGGCAGCAGCAGCCGCAGTAACGCCGCTAGGGCTGCTCCATATGAGACCGCTTCAACACTGGCTACACGACCGAGTCCCGAGATGGGCATGGCACAGCGGGTCCCTCCGTGTCCAAGTGACACCGAGATGCCGCCAAACCTTCAGCCCGTGGTCGGACCCTTCATTTCTACGGGCAGGAGTGCCTCTAGAACAAGTGTCCAGGCATTCTGTTGTCTCCACGGATGCCTCATCCACGGGCTGGGGTGCCACGTACAACGGGCTTGCAGTATCGGGTCTGTGGACGGGGCCCCAACTGCAATGGCATATCAATTGCCTGGAGTTGCTGGCAGTTCGTCTTGCTCTCAGCCGCCTCAAAGGGTCGGTCAAAGACAAGCACGTTCTGGTCCGGACGGACAGCACTGCGGCCGTTGCGTACATCATTTAAACAGGGTGGTCTACGCTCTCGCCGCTTGTCCCAACTCGCCCGCCATCTCCTCCTGTGGAGTCAGAAGCATCTGAGGTCCCTTCGTGCCATTCACATTCCGGGCCCGCTCAATCGTGCGGCCGACAAGCTGTCACGGTTACCGGTGCTCCCCGGAGAGTGGAGACTCCACCCCCAGGTGGTCCAGCTGATCTGGAGTCGCTTTGGGGCCGCACAGATCGATCTGTTTGCCGCCCCTGACGCGACCCACTGCCAGTTGTTTTATTCCCTGACCGAGGGGACCCTCGGCACGGATGCACTGGCACTCAGCTGGCCCCGGGGCCTGCGCAAATATGCGTTTCCCCCAGTGAGCCTTCTTGCATAGACACTGTGCAAGGTCAGGGAGGACGAGGAGCAGCTCCTCTTGGTAGCCCCGTACTGGCCCAACAGGACTTGGTTCCCGGAACTAGTGCTCCTCGCGACAGCACCTCCTTGGCCCATTCCTCTGAGGAAGGACCTCCTAACTCAGAGACGGGGCACCCTGTGGCACCCGCGTCCGGACCTCTGGAAACTCCATGTCTGGTCCCTGGATGGGATGCGGAGGTTCTAGGTGACTTGCGGTAGTTGACACCATCACTTCCGCCAGAGCCCCCTCTACGAGACGGCTATATGCGTTGAAGTGGAACCTGTTCGTCGACTGGTGCTCTTCTCACCGAGAAGACCCCCGAAAGTGTTCGGTCAGATCTGTGCTCTCTTTCTTTTCTTCAAGACGGGTTGGAGCGAAAGCTGTCTCCCTCCACCCTCAAGGTGCCGCTATAGCCGCAATCATGACCTGGTTAATGGTGAGTACTTAGGCAAGCACGATCTGATCGTCAGGTTCCTGGGGGGGCGAGGAGATTAAATCCGCCTCAGCCTCCCTTTATACCCTCTTAGGACTTGACTCTGGTGCTGACCGCACTTCAGAGGGCACCCTTTGAGCCTTTACAGTCAGCGGAGCTTAAGATCTTGTCTCTAAAGACAATACTCCTGATTGCATTGGCCTCAGTTAAGAGGGTAGGGGACCTGCAGGCATTTTCGGTCGACGAATCGTGCCTGGGATTCGGGCCAGGTGACTCTCAGGTAACCCTGAGACCCCGGCCTGGATATGTGCCAAGGTTCCCACTACTCCCTTCCGGGACCAAGTGGTGAGCCTGCAAGCACTGCCTTCGGAGGAGGCAGACCCAGCCCTGGCTTTTCTCTGTCTAGTTCGCGCACTGCACTATGTTGCGTCTATGTTGACAGAACGCAAAGCTTTAGGACCTCAGAGCAGCTCTTCATCTGTTACGGATGACAGCAGAAGGGAAAGGCTGTCTCCAAGCTGAGGATGGCCCACTGGATAGTGGATGCCATCGTCTTGGCTTATGAAGCCCAAGACGTGCCCTGCCCGCTCGGGTTAAGAGCCCACTCCACTAGGGGTGTTGCTTCTTCCTGGGCGCTGGCTCGTGGCGCCTCGCTGACAGATATTTGTAGAGCTGCGGGCTGGGCGACACCTAACACGTTCGCTAGGTTTTATAGCCTACGTGTAGAACCGGTGGCTTCTCGTGTGCTCGCTTCCCATAGTCAGCTTCACTGAAGTGCCCGTTCTAAGTGTCGGCTTGCTGCGCCATTCCCTTCCCCATGGAACGGATACGTGCGCTTATTTTCTCCAGTCGAGTTCCCCAGGATTGGCGAACCCTGTTGAGTCCTCCGCACCCCTCGGCAGTCGGATGTGGCGGAGCGTCCAACGCCAGGTCTGGCACTTGTCTGCATTGGTGGAACTTGTGTCGGACTGGGGTCCGTATGTCGTGACCCCTACGGCGGTCCCATACGTGTATTCTCCACGGTACAGCTCCCTACGGCGAGCTCGTGTCTTTCCCTTGGCAGAGTTCCTCTGCCGTCTCAGTTCGGTGTCGTCCCCCGCCTGTATAGGCCGGGGCCACCTCTGGGACTTCTGTATGTTATGCTGCCCACGGCCAGCCCATACGTGTTCTCTCCACATGGTAACTCCCTCCGGGCATGATGTGGCTCCCGCAGCGTCCTTCGGGCACGCTTTCCCAGCGTTATCCAATAAGTCTGCTGAATGGGTCTTGCGGAACAGCAGTGTGACTCTCCCTGCGTGAATTTCCCCGCCCACATCAGAACGGGGTCTGAGGGGCTCTCGCTGGGCGCTGGAAGTGGTAGTAACTGTGGCATTTTGCATAGGGATCCCAATTCGTCGGTAACACCGACGTACGTCGTAGTGACCGACTGAAAGGGAACGTCTCGGTTACGTATGGTAACCCTCGTTCCCTGAAGGAGGGAACGGAGACGTACGTCGGTATTAACGAGGGAACGGAGATGCAAATCTCGCACGCCAATGGCCCATTGGCCTGTTCTCTAAATCTCGAAGCTGATAGGGGCTCTCTAAAGTGATCCCAATTCGTCGGTAATACCGACGTACGTCTCCGTTCCCTCCTTCAGGGAACGAGGGTTACCATACGTAAGAGACGTTTTATCTAGGTTCTGAATTTTTTAAACTAAAACATTTTAAGTTAAATGTACTCGTTTTAGTTCACATTACTACATTTTTAGGGCAACCAGTTTGCTCCAATTTTTAAAGTAGATTCAACTTGTCTGGGCTAACAGAGTAGATTAATTACTCTGTATGTCATTATTAAAAAATACACACAAAATAAAAAGTTACGGTGTTATGCCTATATGTAATTGAAGCACATTTGCCACTCCCATTAACTTAAATAAAGTGAAAATAAATATAATAGGTTTTTCTGGAGCTCCTTGATGGTCTGAAACCTCAATGAGGTTGAAGAATATAGGGATAAATTAAGCCTCTCTGTGGACTGATTTCCGGACTCTTGTGATTCTCTATCTCTCTCTCTCTCTCTCACACACACACACACACACACACAATCACACACACACGCACACGCACACACAGCCAAAATACATCAACATTTTTTTTATTTTATTCACCTCTTAACATTCTTTTGTTTCATTTTCTTGTTAATTTAATACATTTCTTAAAATCAGTTTGTTGTTAGACTCCCTTCTTTGTAAACTGTCATAAACTGACGAGGTCTCTCGTTCAGACTCAATAAAAGCAACTCGGTCAGTGATGGACGTGTTCGTTACCTCCAATAATATCGCATTTTTTATTTGTTTTACAGTTTTTGGAGAAATGCATGACATGACTCGAACGTAAGGAAGTAATTTGTATTCATTTTATAAAACAACAACAATGAAAATAAATAATACAAACAAAATACATCAGTCCTTAAGTAATCATTTAACCATTAGCCTGCATTATTACACTGTTTTCATTAAAATGGTAAAGTGTACATGTCTTTCTTTGCTGCATACCGCATATGCCTAACTACACAAGCCGAGCTCTACATGTTCGCTATCAGTATCGTTCAATAGCTGGTTCATTTCGTTCACAAACAAGTCAAGGAGGAGATCAGTCTTTGGTTCAGAGTCAGAGTCGGACTCAAAAGCATCTCGGTCAGTAAAAGGCGTATTCGTTCACTGAATTCAACAAATCACATGCTCCGTCACATCTTATACTCGAACGCTATTGGCTCGAAGTTTTGTCATTGACAGGATGAAACAGTCCACAGAGCTGCGCATGCGCTCGCTCCTTGCTGCTAATAGTGCCACGCTGCTGTGGAGGGAGAAGTTTCAGTGAACGATAAATATGAGTCAGTGGACCACTTTAACGAGAACGATTCGTTCACCTAAAAGATTCGTTCAAAAAGAACGATTCGTTCACGAACGTAACATCACTACTGCTTTGCTTTTTCGTGATCAACAATGACTGGACGCCGTCTCGCCTTCAGCTCCCCTTCAACTCCTCTGCATGGACGCGACCAACTTTTTCGACTATTTTTCAGCTGTCCGGCGTCTTCACAACTCTGAGGCAAACTGCAGGCGCTATGAACCAGGGCATGGGTAATGTAACGTTACGATTTAAATAATATGCTTTTATTCAGCTGTATAAGGAAATGGATGCGTTAATAGATCCAAGCTTAAAACTGCACATTTTGTTTACACAGACTATCCTCACCTCATAACGAAGCCGTGAGCTTTTATCTGCTTGGAGCGATTTCCGTGAGTCCAGATTTAACCGCTGGTCACGACGAAATTGTGTGTAAGTATAACTTCTAATGTTTTTCTCATTCCTTGTTTAATTTTACCGTGACTGTTTTTATTAATACCAGTCTCATGTAATTGTTTTCCAGCTGCCTGTAAGACGTATTATGAATCGACACGCCGGTGCGGAAACTGCGAAGTTTAGCTCGGAGTCGATCAAGAAGAAAAAGGGTAAGATTTATTATATTAGATCCGTTTTTTTGTCAATGTGAGTATTTTTCAGGTTGCTTATTGTCTTTATGGATTGTATTACAGTTGCTGGAAGCGAGAATGTGCTGGCTGAGGATGAGGTGGACATTTGGAAGTCCGCGACCATTGAACTCATGTCTGACGAGGAAGACAGCATTGTTGACGGGGTTGTCTGGATGGATTGTGCGGCCACCGCCCTCTCGCAGCCTGGAGCTCGCCGAACTTTACATTACATTACGAGACATTACTGCTGCACTGTACATAGTTGTGTGTTTAACAATAAAGCTCTTTCTTTGAATAAACTGCTGTGTTTTATAAATTAAGCCCTTTCTTTGAATGAACAGCTGTGTGTTTATAAATGAAGCTCTTTCTTTGAATAAACGGCACGGTCCGTATAATTTTCCCATATATTCCTTGATGGTATGAATACTTCATAGCACAATAACATTAATATAAAACATAAATTATTACAACATAAATTATATATTTATTATTATTATTATTATTATTATTGGGGTTTACATTTATAATGAGCCAGGGGGACCAATAATGATTGGTTTGCAGTGATCTGCCAACCATTCACAAGGGATTTTTCTTGTTTAAAAGTAGTGGCCTCAGCCAATACTGAGTGAGTAAATTCAAGTCTGGCCGTTGACTCTCTGGTTTCGCTGCTTTTCATATACTAATTAGAGGCGTCGCACCTCCGCGGGTTCTCAGCGGGGGGCTCTCCACTTACGTCATGGTTCGTTTACGACAATTTGTGGCACAGACGAACGCGAAGTTCGCTGCCTCTAAATTGTCGAAAACTGACGAAAATTAGGGAGATTTCCGGGAGTCTACAGGCGTTTACAGGGTCGAAAATCCCACTTTTCATGCAGTGATTGCTGCAGCGCCCGAGGAGCAATTGGGGGTTTGGTGCCTTGCTCAAGGGTCACCTCAGTCGTGGTATTGAGGGTGGAGGAAAGCTCTGGTATTCACTCCCCCCACCGACAATTCCTGACAGACCTGAGACTCGAACTCGCAACCTTTGGGTTGCAAGTCCGACTCTCTAACCATTATGCCACGACTGCCCCTAGAAGCTTCAATCTTCAAGAACTCGCGTCTTCTAGTCTTGTTTGTTTCTCATTGCTATTATCATATATTATGTTATTGTTTGTATATTGTTGTGAGCATAAAAAAAACACATCACGCTTCAAGTTTCTTAAAGCGTGAACTCAACCCTCTCATGCACGCACAGATGACTGCTGGTCGGAAGTGATAGCCTGTAGTTAAAAAAAAATGTATTGGTATTTTTCTTACAAACACTTATCGTTTTATTTCAGAAGACATTGATTCATCCATTAGGATCATATGGATTACTTTAGTTATTGCTGTATGTGCTGTTTGATGCTTCAACTTTTAGGAACCCAAATTAGTTTTCATTAGCAGAGATTATTCTGTGTTCATCTGAAGATAGAAAGTTGTATACATCTCGGATGGTGTGAGGGTAAAAGATGAGTAAACGGTGAGGACATTTCTGCGGGTACTTTATTTTCAAAAAATACATAATACAGATAAGCTAGAGACATAGGACTCCTTCTTAAGATTCATCTGTGGCAAGGACGAAAATGAAGAGAAACAATAGGAGGATGAAGCCAAGCAAGAGAAACTAATAAATATTGTAAATCTGTTTTAAAAAAGGTTTTCAAATAAACATTTCTGAGCGATATCAGATTGTGTACGTGTTTTTATTGTACTTACCCTGTAACTACATGAAACAAGAGGGGAACAAACACCACTTTAATTTACACCCCGCAGATTCATACTTACACTGTAACTACATGAAACAAGAGGGTAACAAACACCACTTTAATGTACAGCCCGCAGATTTATACTTACCCTGTAACCACACGGATAATTGCCCCTAAATTAAAAAATACTTAGAGTATAAATTATTTGTTAATTTTCCTGATAGTAACCCCTTTATTCCCCAAATATTAAATATTGTTCCATTATACCTACACATACGTACTTTATAGTTACATTATAATTACCGAGAGTTACCCTGTAAATTCGCTTTACTTACGCAGTACTTTCCGGGCTGTAATCTAAAGCGTTACCCATTTTTGTTTACAGCAGCCATATGTGAAGAAGCGTGAATGATCATGAATGATGCTGTGATTCACACCTGAGAAGACAAATAACTGCATAATGAGCTGATAATGAATGAGCCTTTAGGTCAGGTATGTGAGAGGGAACTATAAGAAAGAATATGAGGACAGAAATATTTTCTTTTGTAGTTTATTTAGAATATTGTAAACAATATAAAGTGAGAGCCAAAGGCACATTTTGAGTCCACAGTTATACCTGGAAATAAATCCTGTTCAAAGATACATCTGTTACGGAAGCACACTCGGAGACAGAGAGAATGCAGTGAAAAGGTGATTATTATTATTAGCAACACAAGTAATTTGGATGAATTCTGGTAAGTAAGTAGAATCTTGCAAACAGTTGGAGTGTGGAATGGATATTCAGTCCAATCTTCGGAATCTTACAGATATGGGAGAGTGTGGATGGTGAGGAATCAGTCCGAAAGCACACACCTCGTTGGAACTCGTTTGGTCACTTGGAAGATCTTCTGGAGAGTAAGGTATCACTTCACACAAATGAGACCGGACAACTGATTGAGGTGAGGTGTGTGCTTAAATAGTGGAGTGATGAGAGTGCGATTGTAGTGGAGTGACATCCATCCTCTCTGGGATCGATTACTCTTCCCTAGGCTCAGGTAATCAGCACTCATTTCCAAGCATATATTAAGGCGGCTGTTTCATTGCCAGGGGTAGCGTCATTGTGTGACTGCCTTTACGGCGCCCTGGTTTCCCTTGTTGGAGGTGAGTGTTGCTTCCCATTGTGCTTTGTGCTCGGGCGTATGGGATGTTAACCTGGTTACTATGTGCAGTGTTACCCTCGTCGGTGCTGATGGGTGCACACCTTCTGAAGGTTTGCCCTCGCTGTTGCGGCGCTCCGGTTATCAGAGATGAGACGTCTTTGGGAAACTCGTTTTATCATGGCTGCCGGACAAATGACGTGATCTTCGCATGCTTGGTATGTGTGGTCATGGTTCAACCATGAGGAATTACTGTTCACACTGGTATGTTGGCTTACATTTAGTGTCTTGTATGTGAATTAACTCGCCTGTTTAAGGGCGTTTGAAGACTGCTGCCTGGCTTAGGACATTTATTGCTGCTGTCTTGTTCTGATTTGTTTTGTTTCTTATTACTTTAATGTTTTGTTTGTTTGCTCAGCATGCCCATGTGCGTTTGTTCACAGTGTAGTTAATGCGTGAGCGTTATGTTTATCTTTTGTAAAGTTTATTTAGGTTGCTCTATCTAATTTCTTTTGTTTAATTGTAATTGTTTGGATTTGTAATACTGAGATTTTGTTTACGTTTCCTTGCTGCTTCCTTTATTCTTATTTTGTGGCCATTTCCACCCTTCTGTGTTTATCTGACCTCTGTAACCCTCTTGGCTGTGTCACAGGTAATAGTGTGGTGAAGTGTACCTGGCCTGTAGCAGTGCGTCATATACCATCACTGAAACAAATGATTGCAGGTTTGAGTGGTTTATGGTCATTTGTTTTTTACGTTTGATTATTTTTTCTTTTGTATATTTTCTTTAACGTGGTTACCCACTTTTATGAATATTTATACATTTATTTTGTTTGGTAATTTGTGTTTCTTGTGTTCCAGGGGCTGTGGGTCCAGAGCAGGAGGGCTAGTTGCTCTTTTGGTGGTGGGTCTTTGAGACACAGAGCATGGTTTACACCTTATAGTGATTGACCCTTGATTGAAGTGTGTGTGCGTGTGTGTGCTGTGTAGTGCACTTGTGGGTGCTCCTTGACCATCGTCGAATTTAGCGATGTGTGGCACTAGCTCACCCTGCTTCTGGTAACCGCGACCATCTGAGTTATAAATGTCATTGTAATTTCTTGCTGTGTGTCTGTGCCAGCTGTGATTTGCCTCTTTGATGTACAAGATATAATGAACCTACAGGAACCTGGCAGATCTGTAACAGTAACCCCCCTGGACGATCAGGATGTGTTGCATGAAAGGCCTCCGTCTACTCCTAGGTGTGATCATGGTCGGTTGGGAACGGGCAGTGGGTGGAGTTTGCCAGATGGTAGATGGCGCGGGCTCTTCGCAATGGCACAGTCTGCACAAGCTTGAACAAACCTTCTTACATCCTGAGCCATGTTAGGCCACTAGAAGCAACCTTTTAACAGTGAGAGGGTGTTATTGGCCCAGTATTGGCCTACAGTGCCCAGAAAAGTGTGTACGGACAGGATGAGTGGTGTGCGTTGTGTACGGGTGACGTATTGTTGATCTGGTGAACAGCCTGGCGGAGCGGTGGTGGAGACATTGGAGGAGGTGACTGATTCAGCTGACCACTGGATAGGACTCACAATCAAACACTTTTGCAAGATGGACTCTGGTTCTTCGTTCACTTCCTCAGAAGCATACAGGCGTGAGAGTGCATCAGCCTTGATGTTCCTTGTCCCGGGACGGTGGGAAATGGAGAAATCGAACCATGTAAAGAATAGTGCCCAAGGTGCCTGACGGGGATTTAACCTCTTAGCTTCTCGTAAGTATTGTATATTCTTGTGGTCGGTAAGCACCAGAAACGGATGTTGTGAACTAGGGTGCACGATTATGACAAAAATCATAATTGTCGATTATTACCTTGAAATTGTAATTGCGATTACTAATTACAATTATTCTATAGCATTAAGCCTCAAAAGTCAAATATACGTTGGTTTGGTTTTTTTTAAATAAAAAAAGTAAAAATATGCAATGTATTATAATTTTATACTAAAAATAAAAATAATGGGGTAAAAACTTAAGATAACATGTAGAAAGAAAAAAAAACACACTAAGTACACAGAATAATTTAAGTGGAAAAGTTTTTTTTGTAATTGCGATTACATTTTATTCAATGATTACATAATTGTGGCATCCGTAATTGTAATCACGATTACTATTCGATTAATTGTGCAGCCCTATTGTGAACCCTCCAGTCAATGCCTTCACTCTTCTAGGGCTAGTTTAATGGCCAGCAGTTCCCGGTTGCCGAGGTTGTTGTTGACCTCCGCCGGGCTGAGCATCCTAGAAAAGAAGGCACATGGATGGAGTCTGGCTGGTGTTCCCTGTTGCTGAGATAACACTGCTCCTACTCCAGAGGTGGAGGCATCCACCTCCACGATGAATGGCGTACTCGAATCTGGATGGATGAGGAGCAGTGCGCTGGTGAAGGCCTTCTTGAGATGCTGGAAAGCTTCGTTGGTAGATGATGACCAGGACAGAGACTTGGGCGTGTTGCGTAGCAGACTGGTGAGTGGACTGGTAATGGTCAAGTCAAGTCAGGTGTAGTGCCTGGACTAAATCGTGATGAGTCGACTCGGCTCTGAGCTTCAGCATGCTTTTAGTCTTTTGAAGCTTTGAAAACAAATTAATGCCTGGCTCCAAAAAGTCTGAGTTAAATGGCCTCACTGTCGCCTTTTATGACCAGCAGAGGTAACGCAGGCCGCACCGTTATCGCCCTTTTGTACCTTCAAACAGATTCCAATATGTCCAAGGTCCAAGAGATTGTGACCTGATTCATTGCATGTCACACAAACACACACACACATACACACACACGCATTCCTCTTTATGTAACTTGTAATTAAACCATAACAGAAATATATATGATGATCCCTTTTTACATGAATGTTGACCACAAAGTATGTATGTGTTTGTGTGATGTTAAAGTAATCTTGAATGCTGAAATTGCTCTGTGAAGAATATTTCTGCTTGTATGCCTCCAAACCCGAAGCATGTTTGATATGTAAATGTTTCTCTTTCTTTGTCTTAATCAGTGGTTCCCAGTATATGATTATGAAATGTATGATTAATACAGTTAGCAAACTTGGAAGTAAAACTGCATTAACTCTGACACATCATAAAACATGCAAATTGGATCATTAAACAGAGACAAAGAAAACCTTGTCCCGCCTAAAGTCCACACCTATGATTGGCCAGTTCAGGAAACATGGGCGTATGTTAATGAGCCTTAAAACCACAGGACAGGACTTTGAACTTTCTCTCTTGTCTTCGCATCGCTCTTGTCTTCACATCTTCCTCCCATCACATCAGCGCGGCTCGCGGGACTTCGGGCCCGGGCTTGGGCGGCCCAGCCAAGCTGGTTGCTTCCTTTGAAGATCGTCGTGCTCCGCGACACAGCCGGCAGCCTGCTCCATCAGCGCTCCATCCAGGCAGCGCTTGAGGAACCTTCCCAGCTCGGACGAGACAAACTTTCCCTTCCTCCCTTTTTGGCAAAGACACTCACTCCTAAACACCTTTAAATCTCCCGCGGACTGACCAAGCTCCGGAAGGACCAAACGGAGAGAGAGAGCTTCAGCGCACGAACAGTCTGAGAAACGCCAACACACGCATCTTGCTTTACACCACACAAAGAAACCATGCAAGTATCAATTCTATTGAAATTTAGATGCGCGTTAAGATTTGAACCCCTGTTTAAGGTGATAATTGTTCTTGCTGGCTCTATGGTTATGTCGGTGAAATTGCCATTCCTCTGTCCTTCCTCTATTTCTATTCTCTTCATTCTTTTTCGTTACTTTTGTTATTCTGTATATACATGCATTCTCTATTTAATCGTAGTCTAGTATCAATTATTAAAACCATGGTAACCACGTTTTGATTGTCATTGTTGTTGCTCACAAAACACGAGTCCCTTTAATGTCAGATCTAAGCTACGAGCTCTTATAAGTATCTTTGAATGCTTTAATTAATATCATAGTTCGGAAAGTTTATCCTTTGTGGCCAAAGGGATAAACTTCCTGAAAATTGGGTAGAAGACCTTGTGAGAGTTGATAGGGATCATATTGTTCGTTCGTTAAACTGAACGGATCAGAGGAATTTTGAATCAACTCCTTAGAGGTTATTCTGTGATTATTTAATATAGATATACACTCACCTAAAGGATTATTAGCAACACCTGTTCAATTTCTCATTAATGCAATTATCTAATCAACCAATCACATGGCAGTTGCTTCAATGCATTTGGGGGTGTGGTCCTGGTCAAGACAATCTCCTGAACTCCAAACTGAATGTCAGAAGGGGAAAAAAAGGTAATTTAAGCAATTTTGAGCGTGGCATGGTTGTTGGTGCCAGACGGGCCGGTCTGAGTATTTCACAATCTGCTCAGTTACTGGGATTTTCACGCACAACCATTTCTAGGGTTAACAAAGAATGGTGTGAAAAGGGAAAAACATCCAGTATGCGGCAGTCCTGTGGGCAAAAATGCCTTGTTGATGCTAGAGGTCAGAGGAGAATGGGCCGACTGATTCAAGTTGATAGAAGAGCAACTTTGACTGAAATAACCACTCATTACAACCGAGGTATGCAGCAAAGCATTTGTGAAGCCACAACACGCACCGCCCCCACCGGGTACCACTCATCTCTACTACAAATAGGAAAAAGAGGCTACAATTTCCACAAGCTTGTTGAGGGTAGATGTGACTGAGGCGTTGTGAGTAGATGTAAACACTCAGGAGAAGTTGGATGAGTTTTAACAGATGGGATCTTTTTATTTACCCCAATTAAGGCCAAAGAAAGGCAATCAAAATTAAGAAAAAATATATATACAAGAAAAAAAAATACTATTTAGTAAATAAAATAAATGGACATGAGAGTCCAAAAACAAAACAAAAAAATCATAATTTTACAGCTGCTTAGAAATTGACCTTTACACAAGCCACTATACTTAGGGTATCAACAGACTTATGTCTTCTCACTTCACCCTCCCCAGAGATTGAAACTACTAGTGTTTTATACACATGAAGGCACCCCTGGAATTGGCACATACCAATTCAATAATACAATACAGGGGTGGCTCAGGTAAACAAACCATAAATGCTTAAAAACAGCCGAAATGCTACATCTATAAAATTAGAAAAATACAAAATATAATTTCTATGATTTCAGCTAACATTTGGCAAAGCCACAAGTCATATTAACAGCTAAACAAAAATAACTCAAAACTTCGGGTCACTTCCTATTGACTCGGAAGTCATAGCGTTATTTAAACCCCACCATTGCGGCAAAAATTCCTTTACACAAACAAACAGGAGAAGCATAATTCACCCGAGAGGCTGGATGGCGGGTGGACGTCAGCGCAAACGGAAACTAACTCTGTGTCAGGTGGATGGCAACAGCTGGGCTGGGAATGGTCAGGAGATGGAGGAAGGAAGTGACGGAGTAGTAAGTGAGACAGGAGAGGTGGGGAGCACTGGAGAGTTGGAAGACAGCGAGGGTAACGAAGAGTGGAATATAAATCAAAGTAAAAAGAAAAAGAATAATACATCTGATTGTGGTGAGAGTGCTTCTTTAAAGGATGGTGGGGAACAATATAAGGTATTTGTTAAGTTGGGGCAAGAAGGTACTACGTTCAGAGAGTGGAATCCGATACAACTTACAAAATGTCTAAGTAAAGAAATTGGAGAGGTAAGGAGTGCAAAAATATTAAGGAATGGACAACTACTGGTGTTTTGTAAAACCGAAGAACAACTCAAAAAAGCAGTTAAGATGAGTAAAATTCATGATAAAATTGTGCAATGTTCAAAGGCTAATGACAAAAAGTTAGTTAGAGGAGTCATTACTGGCATTCCGGTAAATGTACAGACAGATGCTATAGTAGCAAACATTAAGCACGTTAAAGTATGTGAAGCCAAAAGACTCAAAACTAAGAGATTTGGAGACATTTGCGACAGCTTATCAGTTATGCTTACGTTTGAAGGGGAAACGTTACCAGATAAGGTTTTCATTGGTTTTTATGAGTTATGTGGTTAAGTTGTACATCCCTCCACCACTTCGATGTTATAAATGTCAACGGTTTGGGCATATCGCGGCTGTATGCAAAGGAAAGAAGAGGTGTAGTAAGTGTGGAGGAGATCATGATTATGATGAATGTGACAAAGTTCGCAATCAATGCTGCAATTGTGGAGGGGAGCACAGTGCAGCATATCAGGGATGTGAATTTAGTAAAAGAGCCAAAGAGGTACAACGAATTAAGGTAACTGAAGGTATTAGCTACTCTGAAGCAGTAAAGCTGGTCCCCAGAGTGAATGTAATACCAAATCAAAATGAGGGCATTGGAAATGAAATAATAAATGAAGAGGATGAAAAGATAAATGAAGAGGATGGAAAGATAAGGAAAGACAATTTAGTTGTCAGCAAACATGATTTTGTGATTTTTATGGTTGAAATTATCAATTGTTCTGCACAGACAACGAGTCGTACTGAAAGGATTAAAATTATTGTGAAAGCAGCTGAAAAATACTTGGGGATTAAAGGAATGGTTTGGGAAACAGTTCGGGATAACTTAAGCACAGACACTCAGACTACCCAGCACAATGCTGGTATAGATTAAATGGTGATAAATGTAGGTATACTACAATGGAATGCTAGAAGTTTGATAGCAAACGGCCAAGAATTTAAAAAATATTTAGATGAGGTAAAAGAGAAACCTAATATAATATGTGTACAAGAAACATGGTTGAAATCAGGGTTAGATTTTACTATTAAGGAATATTCAGCAGTCAGAAGAGATAGAGAGAATGGTAGAGGGGGAGGATTAGTAACTTTCATACAAAATGGTTTAAGTTATAAAATTATAAATATAAATGAAAATAATGAATCAATTACGATAAGAATATGGACTAGTAAAGGTTCTATAGATGTAATCAATTATTATAATCCTTGTGGGAAAATAGAGGGTAGTAGTTTGGAAAATATTGTGGGATCACCAATCAATGAGGTAATATGGTGTGGGGATTTTAATGCACACAATACGTTATGGGGAAGCAATGGTACAGATGCAAATGGTTCAGTTTTAGAAGAATATATTGATGACAAATGGTTGGTATGTCTTAACAATGGTGAGGGAACACGGTTTAACAGTATAAATAATACTGAATCAGTACTTGATTTAACATTTGTGTCCAGTGTAATAGCAGGTATTAGTACATGGAATGTAGATAAGGAAACTACAATAGGTAGTGATCATTTCCCTATTCTAATTCAAGTTGGATTAGGGACGTGTCAAGAAAGGATTAGGAATATTCCAAGGTGGAAAATAGAGAATGCAAATTGGGAATTTTTTCAGATCATTTGTGCAGCAAAATGTCTAAAACTTAATGAGATTAAAGAAATAGAAATAAATGAGTTTAATAATGCATTAGTAAATTAAATAATATTGTCAGCTGAGGAAACAATACCTAAAAGTAAAGGAAAAAGGAAATGTAAGAATGTACCATGGTGGAATGATGAGTGTAGTAAAGCAGTTAAAGCAAGAAAAAAAGCTTTTAAATATGTTAAGAAATATCATTCTCAAGATGCTTTGATAGAGTATAAAAGAAAGCAAGCAGTAGTAAGAAAAACAATCAAGACACAAAAGCGCAACTTTTGGAGGAAATTCTGTAATAGTATAGGAAGGGAAGTGAAGTTATCTGATATATGGGGAATGATAAGGAGGATGGGAGGAGTTAGAAGGAATTATGAATTACCTGTATTAAATAGTGGTGATAAAGTGGCAGTCACTAATTTAGAAAAGGCTGAAGTTTTAGCTCAAACATTTAGGAAAGTGCATAGTTCTGAGAACCTCACTAAGGAAGCGCAAGTGAACAGAAGGAAAGTGTTAGAAAGTTTCCCAGATGTTTTAGAAAAGAAAGAACATTCAGGAAATCCTTTAGACGTACCTTTAAATATGTTTGAGTTGAAAAAAGCAGTCCTTAATGCAAAACAAACTACTCCAGGAAAAGACATGGTATGTTATAAAATGGTAGCAAATATGACAGATGAGACACTAAAATTAGTACTAAAATTTTTTAATAAAATTTGGGAAACTGGTCAGCTTCCATCAGTGTGGAAACATACGATTATAGTACCTTTTTTAAAGCCAGGGAAAAAGCCATCTGACCCGTCTAGTTATAGACCAATTGCTTTAACATCGCAGTTGTGTAAAATAATGGAAAGAATAATTACAGATAGAATGACTCATTATTTAGATAGCAATGACCTTTTTTCCCCATATCAGAGTGGGTTTCGTAAGGGCCGAAGTACAAGGGATTCATTATTATGTTTAGAATCGGATATTAGGAAAGCTCAGACTAATAGGGAGGTGGTAATAGCAGTATTTTTTGATGTTGAGAAAGCATATGATATGCTTTGGAAAGAAGGGTTATTAATTAAATTACAACGATTAGGAATTGGTGGTAAAGTATACAATTGGATTTTGGATTTTTTGTTTAATAGGAAAATACAGGTAAGAGTAGGTGCAGAATTCTCTGAGGTATATACAGTTGAGAATGGAACTCCACAAGGGAGTGTATGTAGCCCATTATTATTCAACATTATGATCAATGATATATTTTCAAATATTGACCATAAAATTGGGAAATCATTGTATGCTGATGATGGAGCATTATGGTTTCGAGGCCGTAATGAATCTTATGTTAAATCAAAAATGCAAGATGCAATTAATGAAGTGGAAAAATGGACAAATAAATGGGGATTTAGATTATCAGTGTCTAAAACACAAGTCATATGTTTTTCAAAAAAGCATAAGATTACACCTGTATCCTTAAAATTGTATAGTCAGCCTCTGGAGCAAAAGAAGATTATTAGGTTTCTTGGGATGTGGTTTGATGAAAAATTGACATGGAAGATTCATTTGGAAAAAAATGGTTAATAAATGTAAAAAGATTGTTAATATACTACGCTGTCTATCAGGACAAGCATGGGGAGCAAGTAGGGCTTCTTTACAAAATATATATTGGGCACTAATGAGGTCTGTCTTTGATTATGGATGTATAGCATATATGTCATCAGCAGAGTCTAATATCAAAGCATTGGATGTCATGCAAGCTCAGGCTCTAAGGATATGTAGTGGTTCTTTTAAAACATCCCCAGTGTCTTCTATGCAAGTGGAAATGGGTGAAATGCCTTTGAGGATCAGAAGGGTACAACTGATGTTAGCATACTGGGTTAATGTGAAGGGACAAGTTGATAGCCACCCAGCTAAAGCTATATTAAAAGACTGCTGGGAACGTAGTAAGTCCAATTTCAGAAGTTTTGGGTGGATTGGTGATGTGAAAGCTGAGAATATAGGGTTACATAAGTTAAAGTATTGTTCAACAGTTTCAGTCCCTCCTATTCCTCCATGGTTTTTCCCTATACCAGATGTAGATTTAGGCCTTCATAAGGAAATCAAAAATAAATCTAATGAAGTAGCAGTGAGGGATATTGTTAAATATTATCTGGATATGCATTTTTCTGGACATACATTCATTTTTACAGATGGTTCCAAAGATCCAAAGACAGGACATGCTGGGTCAGCAGTATATAGTCCAACGAATGGGGTAATATGTCAGGAAAGAATAACAGATAATTTATCAGTATACACAACAGAGCTGGTTGCAATTTTGTTAGCCTTGGAGTGGGTAAAGGGAAATTATTTAAATAACTCCGTGATTATATCTGATAGTTATTCAGCTTTAGAAAGTATGAAATCTGGGAAATCTATAAGAAATGATATAATTCATAAGATTTGTATGGTTTTGTATAAGTTAAATGCAAAGGATTTAAAAATCAGGTTTCTTTGGGTACCTGCACATGTTGGAGTGAAAGGGAATGAGGAGGTTGATAAACTTGCAAAACAAACTCTGAAACACAATAGAATAATACAAGTACCATATAGTAAATCTGAAGCTAAAATGTTTATTAAAGCATATGCAAGATCAACATGGCAGGAGTATTGGGTGGGTCATGAAAGTGGGAGACATTTATATAATATAAAACCAGAAGTAGATATAGGAAGGACAGAGTGTAGGAGTAGAAGAGAGGAAAGTATAATTACACGGTTAAGAATAGGACACATAGGGCTCAATTCTTCATTGAAAATAATAGGGAAACATCCAACAGGGAAATGCCAACATTGTAGTCATTTAGAAACTGTAGAGCATATTTTATTTCATTGCACAAAGTACAGCCAAGAAAGAAACCAGCTTTTTCAGTCTCTCAAAATGGTCAATCAGAATAATTTTACAATGCAAGGTTTATTAGGGAAAACATTCAGTAACATTTATCAATTTGTTATTAAGTTTCTGAGAGACACAGACTTAGACAAAAGGATTTAATTTTTTTTTTTTTTTTATTTTTTTTTTTTAAGTTAAGTTCCAATATCTCCTGATTCACACACCAGTCCAGTCGGTGGCGGTAATGCACCGTTAAGTTGGTTTGCCAACCGCCATAAAAAACTAAAGAAGAAGAAGAAGAACAACAAACAAACAGGAGACGCTGGTCAGACGTAAAGATGGTAATTCAAAGCTATGTTCCTTTTAAACTAAATAAACAAATACATAATTAACAAAAACATGTGTTGCGTGGTTATTGTAACAGATTATGATTGTGAAGTAAATGGCATGGTTTTAAACAGTCAGATATGTATTGAAAGTAATAGATATAGCCGTAGTATTAGATGTTAAAAGTGTGCACACGAAAGCTACAGGATTACTATGGGGTTTTGATGAAAGGCTAGATTAACCGCTGATTTAAAACAGTATGAGGATTAACAGAACACATTAACACGCTATACAAACAAATACAAGCAACATTTGCACTCAGTCTTTGTGAACGGGAATAGGTAGCGCATCGCTACTGTGACGGTAGCTATGCGCCCCGTCACAGAGCTCACCAAAATTTGACAGTTGAAGACTGGAAAAATGTTGCCTGGTCTGATGAGTCTCGGTTTCTGTTGAGACATTCAGATGGTAGAGTCAGAATTTGGCGTAAACAGAATAAGAACATGGATCCATCATGCCTTGTTACCACTGTGCAGGCTGGTGGTGGTGGTGTAATGGTGTGGGGGATGTTTTCTTGGCACACTTTAGGCCCCTTAGTGCCAATTGGGCATTGTTTAAATGCCACGGCCTACCTGAGCATTGTTTCTGACCATGTCCATCCCTTTATGACCACCATGTACCCATCCTCTTATGGCTACTTCCAGCAGGATAATGCACCAAGTCACAAAGCTCGAATCATTTAAAATTGGTTTCTTGAACATGACAATGAGTTCACTGTACTAAAATGGCCCCCACAGTCACCAGATCTCAACCCAATAGAGCATCTTGGGGATGTGGTGGAACGGGAGCTTCGTGCCCTGGATGTGCATCCCACAAATCTCCATCAACTGCAAGATGCTATTCTATCAATATGGGCCAACATTTCTAAAGAATGCTTTCAGCATTGTTGAATCATTGTTGAATCAATGCCATGTACAACCCCAAATCAGAAAAAGTTGGAACAGTATGGAAAACGCAAATTTAAAAAAAAAGAAGTGATTTCTAAATTTACTTTGACTTTACTTTGACTTAGTTTTGACTGTATTTCATTGCAGACAATATGAACACAAAATATTTCATGTTTTGTCTGGTCAACTTCATGTCATTTTTAAATATGCATCCTTTCCTGTCATTCAGACCTGCAACACATTTCAAAGAAAGTTGGGACAGGAGCAATTTAGGGCTAGTAATGAAGTAAAATGGTTAAATAATGATGTGATTTGAAACAAGTGATGTCAACAGGTGATTGTAATTATAATTTGGTACAAAAGCAGCATCCAAGAAAGGTCTAATCCTTTAGGAGCAAAGATGGGCCGAGGATCGGAAGTTTGCCAACAAATACGTGAGAAAATTATTGAAATGTTTAAAAACAATGTTCCTCAAAGAAAGATAGGAAGAGATTTGGATATTTCACATTCAACAGTGCATAACATAATTAAAAGATTCAAGGAATCTGGAGGAATTTCAGTGCGTAAAGGACAAGGGCGCAAGCCTAAGCTGAACCACCGTGATCTCCGATCCCTCAGGCGGCACTGCATCAAGAATCGTCATTCATTTAAAAACGATATCACCACATGGGCTCAGGACTACTTTGGCAAACCTTTGTCAAGTACCACAATACATAGTTACATCCACAAATGCCAGTTAAAACTGTACTATAATGTAAACTGTAATTTTTTACGTGTTTCTTTTGTATGTGTAGAGACGCACATTCTGGTCGTGTTAAGGCGTCAGTTGTCGTCGCGTTACTTTAGTACGTGTAAAGACGCACAGTTTTAACATGTTAAGAAGACACATTTGAACGTGTTTCTTAACGCGCACATTCTGTACATGTCGAAGTGTAATATTTTTTTTTTTAAAGCAGACTTACCTTTAGATGTAGCCTAGGCTACATACATATTAATATAAGATATTAATTAATTGCTTAACTGTGCTAGAGTAAAGTAGCCTAATGTTACAATGTATATTAAGTAAATGCTCAATATTATTCAATTATTATAATTTATCTATATGGGTTATTGTTTGTTTTTTAAAGTTAGGCTATATATAATTTCTAAAAGTATATATAGGCTAATTTACACAGCACATATTTATAACTGAAAACACACACACACACACACACACACACACACAACTTTATTCACTTTCACATAATAATGTTTTTGTAATTTGGTGTTTAGTTTGTTGTATAGTTTGTTTATACTGTTCTGTCTCTGTTTTGTTTCCAGGAACATCTGATGAGTGCTATAATAAAATGACTTCATTATATTTCAAATATGTTTTGATATTCATTTTATTTATATTATTAATAATTTATTTACCCATAAACGTGTCTTTAGGAAGCCATAAGTTATAGAGACAAGAATAACTTTTGCCATTTAAATGCCACATTCATTTACTGAGGATACAGCCAATGATCATGTGTGAAAACACTTATACATAAATTGATCACTTAGAAATCAAAACTAAGGTTTGAGAAAGAAAGAATATGCATACAACAAAATATATTGTTTCATAGCAGCTTCAGAAACAAGTTCAAAACAAATTCTGCTGTAAACCGGCTCTAACAAGCCAATAAAGTGTCAATATTCAGCTCAAGTGACTTCAGTGTTGATTCAGTTCAGTTGATTTCAGTTCAACTGTAAAATTCCTCAGTTGTGCATATTTGTGTGTAGTTAGTTATATGCAAAAACAACATTTTTGGAAGAGTTAAAATAGTTTTGCACAAAGTGTTGCTTTTGCAAGAGATGTCTGATGTTTTGCATGTTGTGTGTTTTGTGTGTAGAGTTACAAGAAATGGAGCCATATTTTCAGAAATTGTGTGTAAGCAATTAGATAAAACTGTAAATGAATCCAGTTTATTTTAGTTCAGGACTCATAGTCCAGGTGTTAGTAATCTGTGCTTAATCTTTGTTCCAGGCAACAATTTTTTAACTCACGATTAACTAGATTAAGGCCTACTCTTGGCATAATTTAAACCCTGTCCAGGAAACCACCTCTTGAAAATCTGCATTGATAATTCATAAAATGTGGTGTGAGCTCAATTTAAATGACAATTACAGAAAAACACAATCTGACTTAACTATTAACACACAAACTTGTACTTTTCACATTTATGATTAATAGCCATTTAGAAATCATTCACAGTGCAGGGTGGATAAATTAATTTTGGTATGTAAACTGTATGTTTTACTTGATTTATTTGTGTGCTTTGGTTCATTGTCTTGTTGCATCACATAACCTCTCTAAAGGTTGAAGACATGAACTGCTGTCCTGAAATTCCCCTGTAAATTGTTAAAGAAAATTCACGACTTCAAAGCAGTATTAAACCATGTTTCACAGTTGGGAAGAGCTTTTGATATGGGTTTTGGTATTGCAGTGGCCCTTTTCCATAACAAAAATGCTTAGCAATAATTTAGTCTTTTTTTGTCATGAAATTTCACTAGGCCTATTTTAATATTTAACCTTTAAACATTTCCTGCATATTTAAAAATATTCATATTATACATATTATATACATGCAGTTTATTTACCTAAATTGCTGCTGGATCCATCATTTTAATAGTAAATAAACATATTTGTCATATAATTTCACTTAAATACAAAAAAACTTACAGAAAAAAAAATTGGAGCAAACTGTTTGCCCTAAAAAAATTGTAATGTGAACTAAAACGAGTACATTTAACTTAAAATGTTTTAGTTAAAAAAATTCAGAACCTAGATAAAACTCCCCCTGCTGCTACTCTGATTTGCATTTGTGTAGCTCACAGCATGTCAATTTACATGTTAAAGCCTCCCCTAGAATTAAGGGGAGGGGGGGTTATGGGGGGACAACTGCCAAGCAAGGCCCACGTCAATTTACGACAATTTACGGCAGTTTTCGGTGTTGCCTGCAAATTGCCGTGCACAGTCGTAAACCTGAAGTTCCACGGCAATCTACAGTGCCACATACTGACGTAAATCCCACTTTTCATGCAGTGCAAGGGAAAAACAATCAAATAATCGATCGATCAAGGCTGAGCAGGGAACTTCAATCGTCACAGAAAAATAAATACCCAATGTAAAAAAAAACATTTTATACATACATTCTCTTGTCTTTTCACATATTTATTTACTTATTATTATTTTTTGTAACCACCACTCTCCCCTTCGAAAATAAATGTTGTCTCGACATTACTCTGTTTCGTGTTTCTTAACTTTTTCTTTTTCTAGGGTGAACTTTTAATTTACGTATGCACTGCAAATTAACTGTATTTGCTATTCTTCAATAAAGTTCTGGGCTCTTTACATGGTTTCTTTTGTTACTACAACTGTACTTGGTCTCTTCTCTTTCAGGTCTGTCACAGCAGCTGTATCGGCCGGATCCATCTTACTCCCTTCTGCAGAGACAATCCTCCCAAGGTACCTCACTTCCCGCTTAAATAGGTCACATTTACTAGGCTTTAACTTTATTCCATACTGCCTCAATCTTTGCAAGACTTTCCTCACATCCTCTACGTGATTTTCAAAGGTGTTACTGAAAACTAACGTGTCATCCAGATGTTCAGATGGATCCAGATGGAACACAGATGTTATCCCTTAGCTCCTCCAAGCACTCCTCCATGCACCGCTGAAAAGCCGAAGGCGCATTCATCAGGCCAAACGGTATCCTGACCCACTCATACAAGCCCCACGGTGTTACAAAGGCTGTTAAGGAGTTCCCCCTAAACTGTCCATTATGTCTTGAACACAGGGAATGGGTTGTCGATCAGGATGAGTTTGTAATCAATGCACAGACGTAAGCTGCCGTCTTTTTTTCTGGACGCACACAACAAGTGAGGCATATGGTGAGTTTGATTTCTGCACCCATCCTTGTGCAATGAGATCATGCAGGTAGTTTTTCATTTCTTGGTAGAGAGGTTTTGGCACTGACTGGTAAGTGCGTGCAACTGGAGAATTGTCTTTCAGTGAAATGGCTAGTTGCAGCTTTTCGATGCACCCTATGTCACTCTCAGATTTGGAGAATGAAGCTGCTTCCTCTTTTAACATTTGTTGAACAATTTGTTTTTCAGGCTCGCTGAGATGGCTCAAGTCAACTGGCGGAACCCATGTGATGTCGGAGGTATGGCTGGTTTCAGTCTTTATTTGGTTGACACTCACAGAAGTTAAGCGCGGTTCCTCAAGAGCAGCGGTTGGATAAACGGCCTGTACTGGTTGCACTGTGCCTATGACCATCTTGCCTGTTAACAGTAAGTCATGATCCGTAGGGTTCTGAACACTGACAATTATGTGGGGAGAAGTATGTTTCCGCAGGGTCACAATCGTCTCACAGAACTCCAACCCCTCTACCCACTGTGGGTTAACTTCAGGCTCAAAAAGAAGCAATGTCTCCTCTTCCTTTGGTCGGTGTGACTGCACTCTGCATTCAATTTGTACAGATGTGTGTTTGGGCACATGAACATCTTCCTTTGTTGTTTTTACTATATACTCACATGGTGTCTCGGCATGGACTTGTTTGATGAAAGCTTGGACTGTTTTTGTTGCGGCATTATGGCAGCCTGTTCTCTTGGACCCACTTGTGATTAGCTGCATTACTCCCTTGTTGTTCACCATTTGCTCGATCACATTATACCCGATAATAGGATGACAGAGCTGACTACCCCTCATCACCAACACAGGTATGACAAGTTCATTGATTTCCGTTTCATTTGTTGCCAAACCAAAAGTCACTTCCATCCACCCCACATAAGGTATGTCCTGTACGTTTGCTGTCACTCGACGAAGTCCATCAGGTGCGTCGATTACCTCGGCCACATTTCTCAGTCTGATATTTGGCAAGTGCTCATTTTTCCACAGTTCATCCACTATACAAACTTGAGATCCTGTATCCCATAATGCATCGACAAGGAGCCCTTGAATGTAACACGGCCCTAGACACTGTTTTCCTACAAAGGCGGCACAAGTAGACTCGTTTGCTTTTGTTTTCCTTTTTGGCATTGCAGAATTTATATTTACATTTGAGTACAGATTGCATTGATCTTTATGGTTTGCCCAGTGATTAGCTTGACATGCTTTGGAACAATACAATGTCTGCTTACAGGAAGCGCACTGTCGCAAAATCAGGTCAGGATTTGTGATGCCACAATGTGCACAGATTTGAGGGGACGTTGTTGTATGGCTGGTCACTCCCTGTCCCGCGGTGGTGACCCAGTCTCGTTTAATGAATGGTCTCTGTACATTGTTGGACCTCGCACCCTGCAGCCTGCCAGAAAATGGTCGCTACTGCCACACCTATAACAATGAGTACAGTACACATCCAATTCGCTTTGCTGACATGCCAGGCATTTCCTCACACGAGTTGAAGGAGGATGGTAGCGTTGTACAGGAAGCCATTGTTGCCGTTGGAATGCCCCTCTTCTCCTGTCATAAGGCTGCAAATAACTTTGAGGTGGGTATGGAGACTGGAGGGGTGGCATTGTGTTTTGACTCATCACATGGGTCGGACACTGTGTGGACATGATCTGTGGTTGTCGAATAGACTCTTTAATTTGAGAAACATCTGCACTGAGATCCTTTAGCAGCGCCATTTCTGATCGCATTTCCTTCATCTCACTCAAAATGTCAGGCTCATGTTTCTCTGTGCTTTTCTGACATGGCTTCTTTTCTTTCTTTTCGACAGCAACTTCACTGACCTGTACTGAATGCAGTTTCGGATGTTGCTGTTGAGCTAGAATCTTCTTTTTGCCTTGGCACTCTGTCTCGTTAGAACAAGCAATATTGAGTTTGTAAAAGAGAATTTCATCACTCACATCAATCGCAGTCAGGTAAGGTTGCAGGTCACTTCTGATAGTCATTTTGTAGCCCAGTAAGGACAGTGTGAAGAAACATGCTCTGAACTAGTTTTGGATCGTATTTCAAGCTGGATTCCGCTTCCTGAGATGCAAACAAAATCTTTTGCCTTAGGTCAAGACACAGAACGAGAAAACTTTGTGGGGTCTCTTTACTACTTTGTGCTTCGGAGGTAAGCTGCTTGTACAATTCTGTCGCACCTCTTTCTTGATAATGCGCTCTCAGTATGTGTCTCAGCACAGGAAGGGTTAAATTTGGTTTTCCCTCCAGGTAACTACGCAGCTGCATGCCTGGTGTGATTGCTCTTATTACTGCATCGACAATTTCAAGCTCTGAAACCCCCTTGCTCAATCCATGTTCGATCTGATGGGCCAAACTTGAAAAAGTGAGCTTATCTTTTTGTCCAGGTTCACCTATCTGTCCTGATATCTTGAATTCTCTGTTCCAGGGAAACATGACTGGTCGAGGTGTCACTGGGTGCAGATATGAACTAGTGTCTTGTACATTTGAACTGGGCAATGTGCTTTGTGGTATGTTTTGTTGTGTGCTAGTTGTTTGGGATGTGCGACTCACTGCATCCTGTTTTTGCTCGATTAGCTTTTGCAGGGCTAATTGTAACATGTCAATTTCTTTTTGCAGTTTTTCTTGTTCTGTGGTGTTGGCTACTGAATCTGCAGCTACTCTTTTAGAAGCCCTAACTGTGTGTTTTTCTGCATCACTTGTTTCCATTAACCCCCTGAATTTCACTGATTTTGTCTTTTAGACACAAAAGCTCGGCCATACCAGCATCTTCTTGCTCCTCTAATGCTTCTCTCTCAATGTGTTTCACAATCACAGAAATAAAAAATGAGCGACTTTTGTTACTGGCATGTTCACACTCAATCCCTAGGAATTCACACAGTTCAATCAAATTTTCTTGTGAGAGAGCATACACTGCTCCGATTACCTCAAGCTTCAAGTCCTCCAAATGATCCATGGGTTACTCAGTCTTTAGATGTGTGTTAGAAGAATGATAGAAGTGATAGAAGAAATGTCCTTAACTGGCTGGAATCCTGCAGCGCTCCTGGTATCGAAGATCAACCTCAGATTGCTGGCACTTTCCTTCCTGGCTTGACATGGACACCGAACTTCTTCACTCCACTGGTCACCTGGGCTGAGTAGTAGGCTGAATGGCACTGGAAGCGGGCTGTCATCACCGGAAGCCAACTCGCACTGCATTCATCCTCGCTGGGGCCTCCAAAATGTAGTACCCTCCCCGCCTGATGAGGGGAGATATAGATATACATCAAACACAGGACACGGAGCTGCTGCTTCAACATCAGAGTCTGTGTATTTTCTCTATAAACATTCATAAGAGTTCAAGTATATTTTTATGTCACTGTGTGACAGAGCATCAAGTCACAATGTATAAAAAATAATCACTTATACACGTTTACCTTGACTATTGTCCACAAATTAACATATATAATATAATATAATATACATTTATAAAAGTTTAATATACAACATACATATCATAAACGTTTTCCCATGTCTTACACTTGAATGAGAATTGCATCTCCTTTTAAAGCACAGTAAACTGCAACTCATAACTCATAAATGTTGCCTTATTTACCCAAAACACATCACATTTGTCATTTCACTCTATTATTACGCATTTTCTGAGACCGCATGGTCTCCATCATTAGCATGAGATGCATAACTAGCACACGCGAAACTTGCGAATACACAGACTGGTGTTCTCACCATTTCACAGAACACACCATTTTACAGAACACACTCCATGCGTTGTACAACCAAAACTCTAACTTTATTCTTCTTCTTCCTATTACTCAACACAGTTTCTCACTAGAGCCCCTAGTGGTGCAGTTCCACATTACATGTGTTATAGTAAGCCATTACTATGAATGAAGTGTTATATACTTCCCAACACAACATCTCCGCTGTTACTCAAACAGAATTGCTTCTCTTATAATATATATTTTTTTTAAATAAGATAATGAAATTCAAGTCTTATTTACTCAAACAACAACATTTTCAAATGAACACTTGTGCATTCAAACACAGTCTCAACTAAACTCTCAACTAGGCATTTCAAATGAGAATAATGAAATCTTAGTGCACTTTATACTTTAAGGTAACACATAACATTCATCAAACATTTCAGTGTACATTGATTTTTTTTTAAATAGGGCAGCGATCCGCCTACACCCTTTACATATTCTCGTCTGACTTATTTCTCTCTCTTCAGACACATTACTCCATCACATAGTCTTGAGTCCACATGGGTGGGCGTCTCTGTCTCAAGCCTCTATTCAAACTCAAAGTAGCATTCTCCGTTGTACAGCCTCTTTCGGGTATTTCATCTTGTGCAGAGTGTTCCTCTCTTTCTGGGCATAGCGAAAGACGTGCTGAATTCCATCTTTTCCCATCACTTAAGATGAAAGTACTCGGTCCTGTTTGTTGTTGTACTGACAACGGATCAGTGAACCGGGCTTCTCCTTTTTTCATGTGAAAAGGCTTCCTCACTCTCACCTTATCGCCAATCGCGATTTTCAGAAATTTAGCACCTCTCTTACGATCAGCGTATTGTTTACTTTTGTTCTGCTTTTGTGTCACACGAGCTCTAACCTGAGCAAAGTGATCAGGGCTCTTCTCAGGCAGAAGAATGTTCAACTTTGTTCTCATAGGTCGGCCCCTTAAGAGCAGAAAAGGGGTCTCACCCGTTGTAGCATGGGGTGTTGCTCGATAGTTCTTCAACATGGTCAGGACTGCAGATTTCCAGGGCTTACGAGCCATCTCAGCTGCCTGAAGACATTCTTTAAGCACCCTGTTGAATCTTTCAATGGCACCATTAGCCTGAGGGTGATAAACACTGGTCTTTATGTGCTTTATTCCCTGTGTTTTCACAAAATCAGCAAATTCAGACGAAGTGAACTGCGGTCCATTGTCTGTCGTGATAGTGCAGGGGTTTCCTTCTCGAGCAAAGATAGTGGTCAGAAATTTCAGAACAGCCTCTGTTGTTACTGATGAAGCAAAACCAACTTCTGGCCATTTGCTGAAATAGTCAATCAGTGTTATTGCAAACTTACAGTCAGTAGCTCCCTTCTAGAAAGGTCCTACTATATCAATAGCAACATGTTGAAATGGGCCTTTTGGGAACTCCACTGGCTGCATTGGAGCTGTGAATGTTTTGGCCGATTTATCACTGGCCTGGCAGGTCACACATGCAGATAGAATTATGTGAACAAGATCATCCATCCTTGGCCACCAATACAACTCCCTCAGACGCTGTTTGGTTCGCACCAGCCCCTGATGTCCCTCGTGTGCCAGGTGGATGAGGCGTTCCCGCAGTGCAATAGGAACATTCAAACGACTCCCTCTGAAAATCAATGGAGATTCAACAGCCAGTTCATGTCTAACAGGAAAGTATGGATGCAAGTCACTGGAGACAGACTTTTGCAGTTTAGGCCAACCTGACTGAATTGTCTGGCGTAACTGTGACAGCTCTGGACAGTCCTCGCATTCAGCTTTAAAATCCACTAGCGGCAACGCAGTCAGAAATGGCTGAATTTCTGCGATTTCAGAAATCAAATCCTCTTCAGTGGATACGGTGGTGTCTCTGTGGTTCAGTGGCATACGTGAGAGACAATCCGCAACACAGTTTTTACTACCTGGACGGTACTGTAGGTCATACTGGAAGCACATGAGCCTAGCAGACCAACAAGCTACCCTCATGCCTGCTCTATTCATGCCCTTTGTGGAGAGGAGAGTGGTAAGGGCCTGATGATCAGTTCTTAGGGTGAAACGATGTCCCCACACATACGCTCTCCACTTTACTACCGCCCAAACACACGCAAGTGCCTCCTTCTCCACAGTAGAATATTTCCTCTCAGCTGTTGATAGCGTCCTGGATGCAAAAGCTATCACACATTCAACACCACCAGGATGTAGCTGCGTCAAAACAGCACCAAGGCCGTAATCTGAAGCATCTGTGGTAATGAACGTCGGCAGGGAAGGATCATAAATAGACAGAACAGGGCTCTCCAGCAGCATTCTCTTAAGCATATCAAAGCTATCAACAGTTTCTTCACTCCACTGTAGTGGTGTTTGTGCATCAGCTCTGAGCATCTGCCTCAGCGGCTCAACCACAGTAGCATAGTTCGGAAGAAATTTGTTGAACCATGAAGTGAGCCCTAGGTACGAACGTAAAGCTACCATGTCTGTAGGTCGAGGTGCTTCTGCAATGGCAGTCAGGTGATCTGGGCTGGGACGTAGTCCTTCTTTAGAAATTACATGGCCCAGGAACGGAATGCTTGTTTGGTTGAAGGAGCTTTTGTTGAAGTTAATCTGCAAGCCAACCTCTTCTAGCCTTTGACGAACAGCTTGGAGGTGCCTATCATGGGCCTCTTGAGAATTACCATAAACTATAATGTCGTCTAAGTAATTCTTTACACCTTCCAGCTCCCTTAGGACCGTTTGCATCATTTTTTGGAAGGCTGATGGTGCTGACGCTAGTCCAAACGGAACCCGGGTGAAACGGAAAAGGCCTTCGTGCGTTATGAACGCAGTCAGATTACGACTGTCTGGATGGAGAGGCAGCTGGTGATAAGCTGAACTCAGATCAATTTGGCTGTAATGTGAAGCACCTGCCAGTTCTGAAAACAAATCCTCCATGTGAGGTAATGGGTAGCAATCCATAATCACACTCTTATTGGGCTCACGGAGGTCTACACACAGTCTAATATGGCCATCACGTTTACGTACCACCACCAACGGACTCACCCATTCAGAAGCATCAACTGGTTTGATTATGCCCGCTGTAAGGAGACGATTAAGCTCAGTGGACACCTCCTTGCGGATGCTGAGAGGTAAGCGTCTCAATTTTTGACGTACTGGTTGAATTAACTTGCACTCTGTGGATGAATCCTTTCACACATCCGAGGTGAGTAGCAGATACAGGTGACACTGTGTACACAGGATGTGTGGAATGCTCAGCCGTATAAGGAGGTGCAGGTGAGAGTTCACATTCATTGTCTATGTGCTTTACTTTTCCACTTACAATGTCCAGCTTCAGCAGTCTAATTAAATCTAACCCTAGCAAGGGAGATCCTGCAGTCACTACATAAAAAGTAGCTGGGACAACGCTGTCATTCGCTGATACACCTACTAATGCTGATAAACAGCCCATAACTGGTAGGTTCTCTTTTGCGTAAGTGACTAGTTTGATTTTGGGCTTACTCAGTGTGCATTGTGAAAAGTGTTTCTTGTACACAGCTTCTGGAAGTATGGAAACTGATGCGCCCGTATCTACAACCAGTCGTAACTTGTGTTTATTACCATCTGGTGCTTCAACATTCACTTCACATGTGATCTTATCATTGGCTGTAGCAGATTGTTTCATGCTATCCACGCAGAGCACAGTCACGTCTGGAACTACCACCTCTCTTACTTCACTCACGGCTGCTTACACACTTTAGCAAAGTGACCCTTTTTGCCACAGTGTCTGCATGATATTTTAGCAGCAGGGCAGTTTTTATCATTTGCCAGATGTTTTTCCGATCCACATCTGAGGCACTGTCGACGTTGCTGACCAGGCGTTGTTTGTTTTCGATCGTCCGATCGTCTCTGAGCAGCGTGTGACTGCTTAGTTGCACGCGCGCCCTTTCCCCCTCTGCCGTACTTAGTATCCATACTAATGGCTTGTACCGACTTCATAGCTGTAGCAGTGGAATTACAGAGTAATGACGACTTTTTTTTATTTGCGTTTTCCATACTGTCCCAACTTTTTCTGATTTGGGGTTGTAGAATTAAGGCAGTTCTGAAGGTGAAAGGGGGTCAAACACCGTAGTAGTATGGTGTTCCTAATAATTCTTTAGGTGAGTGTATATCCGTAGTTAATTGCAATAAATTGTTGTTAACCATATATATATATATATATATATATATATATATATATATATATATATATATATATATATATATATATATATATATATATGTATTATAAATGCCTAGGTCAGGTATTCCTTTTTTTGGGTGATTTTGGAGATTTATGATTCGATTATAACCTGTTATGATTAATCATAAATCCCTAAATATTAATACCCATAATTTCCTATTGAGCTAAATTTAATTTTATAATATATTTAACCCTAAAACGCTACACAACTTTATTTATATAGCGCTTTTAACAATGCAGATTGTTTCAAAGCAGCTTCACTGTGTTAAACAGGAAAATAATGCAACAGAATTGTATTCAGCTGTATGGCCGTTCCGGAGAAAACGGTGATGTCATCAGTTCATTTAAATTATCATACAGTGACAATGTGGGCTTTAGATCAGTAATTTAGTTTATATGGTTAATTTAGTTTAATAATTCGATTTATTTGGATATTTAGTTGAAAAATGTATTGTCCCCAACTGAGCAAGCCAAGCCAGAGGTGACAGTGGCAAGGAAACCAAAACCCCATCAGGTGACCTAATGGAGAAAAATAAAGTATTCGAAAGATCAGAGTCATTACGCCGGAGACGGGTTTATTGAGGATGCCGTGTCGATAAGGCGATTTTAAGGGGAGTTTAATAGACACAGTCTCTGCAGACAGTTCAGGATAAAACCTCGGGATAAAACAGAGAGACTATCATTAGCGTAGATGCCATTCTTCTGATGATGTAACGAGTACATCAGGTGTTATGGGAAGTGTTCCCGGTTCCGGTTGAACTAGTTAATACAGCCTAACAATCATTTAATTGAAAAAGTGTTTTATGTGTATGCCATAGTAAAGAGATGTGTTTTTAGTCTAGATTTAACCCTAAAGGGACCTTAAGGACAAATGTGGGCAAAATCTTTTTTTCTTTAATTTTAAAAATACTTCCCTTAATCGGAGCGGTACAAGGCTTGGCTACTTTTTCTAAGTTTGCCACCTGAAAAAAAGAAATAAATAAAAAATATTGACTCGATTTTACAATGTTAAGTGGTTGAAAAAAAACTCCTTAATTGGGCCTTTGTGGACAAAAATGGGCACCCATAGGAATGAATGGGAATTTAATAGATTTCAGACCTTTTTTCTTTTTTATTTGTCCAAAAAAAAAAAAAAAATCCAACACAATGCAGATCATACATACACATAAATGAAGGGGTGAGTCTGTACAACATTCCGAATGTGGCAAGTACTCACACATGCAAACACACACACACACACACACACACACACACACACACACACACACACACACACACACACACACACACACACACACACACACTAACAAAACATTCAATGAGCCTATAACAAAGCTTTTTTTTATTCATTGCGGTGTTGCCAACTATTTTCCAAGGAAAGTAGCTAAAGCCTGCCCAAAAAGTCGCTAATTGTTGCTAGATGACGTCATGCGTCAATTAGCATATCCGTGACGTCACCACGTCGTCCTTGCGTTCTGCCTACCTAATGTGCTTTCTCTCTTAATCCGTGCTCACATACTGTATTTTAAAATAATACAATACAGCCAACTGTCCAATAAATATGTTCTCATTTACTATATCTTTTTTTCATACAGTAGAACGAGTATGATATAGTTAATGACTACATTTTTTTTAACAATCTGAATTGAGAGATGTCTGAAACTGGATGAACGTCTCGGTTACGGATGTAACCCTCGTTCCCTGAGGAGGGAACGGAGACGTAACGTTAGTGACTAACGAATGGGGGTTTCGCTTAGAAGCCTATCAACTTCGAGTTTAGAGAAAACGCCCAATGGCGTGCCAATGCCATGGGGCATGCGGAATTTGCATACGTAACTCCGCCTCACCGCGTGAGTATATAAGGAAGTACGTGGCAATATCGCATTATGTTACCTGCTTGAGGAGCCAAGACTGAACTCCTGCGTTCCAGGTAGCACAGCTGATGTGGCAACGGGACGTTACGTCTCCGTTGGGGTTACATCCGTAACCGAGGCGTTCCCTTTCGTTCAGTCACTACGACGTAACGTTAGTGACTAACGAATGGGGGTCCCAATATAATCCCGCCACTCAGCTGTCTTCCAGCGCCCTGCGTAAGTGTGAGTACCCTGTCGTAAGACTAGTACGGACGAAGGACTCCCACTTAACACAGGAATACCAAGGTACACTGGGAAGCATATCCCAGTGAGGGAATGCCAAAAACGCCTGCCCGTGGGGAGGACTTAAGAGACACATATGAGCCGGTGGGGGCTGCATATGGAAGATCTCTAGGGTACCAGCCGAAGGTGGATTTTTAACCCTAGGGGTGGCGGGGACACGCCAAGGGAAGAAACCCGCTCACTGCGGAGACTTACGGTGAAATACACATGTGGGGGTCGCCGGAGGGAACCATGCACATGGGGCACCTGGCCGGACATGAGGGTCTGGGCTCGAAAGGGCAGACTGAACTGATGTCGGCGTCGACAGTGCTGGAGGAGCTCAGGGCTCTCGGGGAGCTCACCTGAGGAAATATCGCACGTATCCAGTCCGTGGAGTGGAGTGGCGAGCAAGCGAAGACACCTGAACCTGGCCCATCACCGGCCCCTCGGGGGGGCGAGTACATAGTCGGACACTGGCTCCACTCGGAGATTGTAGAATCTGGCGAATGTGTTGGGTGTCGCCCAGCCTGCAGCTCTGCAGATGTCTGCTAGCGAGGCGCCATGCGCTAGAGCCCAAGAGGAGGCCACACTCTGGGTGGAGTGTGCCTTCACACCAAGGGGACATGGTCGGCCTTGCTGCTGGTAAGCCAAAGCAATGGTGTCCACTATCCAGTGAGACAGCCTTTGCTTTGAGAGAGCACTTCCCTTCCGCTCTCCACCATAACAGACAAAGAGCTGGTCTGAGGTCCTGAAACACTGCGTCATGTCTACGTAGGCGCGGAGGGCGCGTACTGGACAGAGCAATGCCAAGGCTGGGTCTGCCTCCTCCAAAGGCAGCGCTTGCAGGTTCACCACCTGGTCCTTAAACGGAGTGGTGGGAACCTTGGGCACATATCCAAGCCGGGGTCTCAGGATCACGTGAGAGTTAGCCGGCCCGAATTCCAGGCACGCTTCGTCAACCGAAAATGCCTGCAGGTCCCCGACCCTCTTGACTGAGGCCAATGCGGTCAGCAGAGCCGTCTTCATAGACAGAAACTTAATATCAACCGACCGCAAAGGCTCAAAGGGAGATCTCTGCAGAGCAGTTAACACTACTGCGAGGTCCCAAGAGGGTACGAGAGGAGATGGAGGAGGATTCAGTCTCCTGGCTCCCCTCAGAAACCTGATGACCAGGTCGTGCTGACTTACCTTCTTGTTCTCCAAGAGATCGTGGTGGGCAGATTTTGCGGCCACATATACTTTGAGGGTGGAGGGAGACAGCCTTCGCTCCAGCCCCTCTTGGAGAAACTCAAGCACGGACCCGATCGGGCATTTCCAGGGGTCTTCTTGGCGGGAAGAGCACCAGGTGACGAAGAGGTTCCACTTCAACGCATAGGCATGCCGAGTGGACTCTGCCCTAGCGGAAGTGATGGTGGCGACCACCGTAGGTGGTAGGCCACTCAAACCTGCCGCGTCCCGTCTAGGAGCCACACGTGGAGGCTCCAGAGGTCGGGACGCGGGTGCCAAAGGGTGCCCCGTCTCTGAGTAAGGAGGTCCGGTCTCAGAGGAATAGGCCAGGGAGGGGCAAGGAGTATGAGTTCGGGGAACCAGGTCCGGCCGTGCCAGTACGGGGCGACCAAAAGGACCTGCTCCTTGCCCTCCCTGATCTTGCACAGGAGCTGTGCGAGTAGGCTCACTGGGGGGAACGCATATTTGCGTAGGCCCCGCGGCCAGCTGTGCGCCAGTGCATCCGTGCCGAGCGTGCCCTCGGTCAGGGAATAATACAGGCTGCAGTGGGAAGAGTCGTGGGAGGCAAACAGATCTACCTGTGCGTCGCCGAACTGTTCCCAAATCAGCTGAACCGTCCGGGGATGGAGTCTCCATTCTCCCGGGAGAGGCTGAAACGACGAGAGCTCGTCGGCTGCGTGGTTCAGGACTCCCGGAATATGGACAGCACGAGGGGACCTCAGGCGCTTCTGACTCCATAGGATGAGATGGCGGGCGAGTTGAGACATACAGCGGGAGCGTAGACCGCCCTGGTGGTTGATGTACGCTACTACGGCCGTGTTGTCTGTCTGGACAAGCACATGTTGACCCTTCAGCAGCGCTCGGAAGCGGTGCAGGGCGAACCGTACTGCCAGCAACTCGAGGCAATTGACATGCAGGAGGCGCTGGGGTCCTGTCCAGGAGCCCGCGGCTGCTTGTCCATTGCACATGGCACCCCAGCCCGTGGCAGAGGCATCCGTCGATACGACAACATGCCTGGAAACTCGTTCTAAGGGCACACCGGCCCGTAGAAAACTGAGGTTCGACCACGGGGTGAGCGTCTGTAAGCAGGCCCGAGTCACTTGGACCCGGAGCGTGCCAGACTGCCATGCCCCGGGAGAGGCTGAAACCACGAGAGCTCGTCGGCTGCGTGGTTCAGGACTCCCGGAATATGGACAGCACGAAGGGACCTCAGGCGCTTCTGACTCCATAGGATGAGATGGCGGGCGAGTTGAGACATACGGCGGGAGCGTAGACCGCCCTGGTGGTTGATGTACGCTACTACGGCCGTGTTGTCTGTCCGGACAAGCACATGTTGACCCTTCAGCAGCGCTCGGAAGCGGTGCAGGGTGAACCGTACTGCCAGCAACTCGAGGCAATTGACATGCAGGAGGCGCTGGGGTCCTGTCCAGGAGCCCGCGGCTGCTTGTCCATTGCACATGGCACCCCAGCCCGTGGCAGAGGCATCCATCGATACGACAACATGCCTGGAAACTCGTTCTAAGGGCACACTGGCCCGTAGAAAACTGAGGTTCGACCACGGGGTGAGCGTCTGTAAGCAGGCCCGAGGACTCGATCGCGAAGCCAGTGCTGAAGCGGTCTCATATGAAGCAATCCGAGCGGCGTTACCGCGGCTGCAGATGCCATATGCCCCAGGAGCCTCTGAAATAGTTTCAGTGGAACCGCACTCTTGCTCTCGATTTGTCGGAGGCAAGTCAGCAGAGACTGCGCGCGCTCGCTCGAAAGCTGCTCGTACATGGCGACCGAGTCGATCTCCATACCGAGAAAAGAGATCCTCTGCACGGGGCAAAGTTTGCTCTTCTCCCAGTTGACCCGAAGGCCCAGACGGGCTAAGTGGTGGAGAACCAGATCTCTGTGTCCGCAAACCTGCTCTCGAGAGTGGCCTAGTATAAGCCAGTCGTCGAGGTAGTTCAGGATGCGGACCCCGTGCTGCCGAAGGGGCGCAAGGGCTGCCTCGGCGATCTTCGTGAAGACGCGAGGGGACAGAGATAACCCGAATGGGAGAACCGCGTACTGGTATGCCCGCCCCTCGAAAGCAAACCGTAGGAACGGTCTGTGTCGAGGAAGGATGGAGACATGGAAGTAGGCGTCCTTCAGGTCGATCGCTGCAAACCAATCGTACGGACGAACGCATTCGAAAAGGCGTTTCGCAGTCAACATCTTGAACGGAAGCCGGTGAAGGGATCGGTTCAAGATGCGAAGGTCCAGGATTGGTCGTAACCCACCGGTTTTCTTGGGTACAATGAAGTAGGGGCTATAGAACCCCGACCTCATTTCGGCTGGAGGGACAGGCTCGATCGCACCCTTCGCCAGTAGAGTGGCAATCTCCGCACGCATGACGGGGGCATGGGCCCCGGTCAAGCGGACTCCCCTGTAACGGGGAGGAGCCTGCGCGAACTGAATCGCGTAGCCGAGCCTGACGGTCCGGGCAACCCAGCGGGACAGCCCCGGAAGCTGAAGCCAGGCTTCCAGAGACTGCACCAACGGGGTCATACGGACGACAGACGTACCCTGGGTGGGGCAGCGAGGCAGCGTTACCGGCGCGGACAAGGGAGGCTGTTGGGCGTCCCGGGGTCGGAGCATGGTTAACGGCTGCGCCCTGACAGAGGAGACCAGGGAAGGACTCGCGTTCCACTGGGGTCTGCTCTGCCAGGGGGCTGGCGACAGAGAGGGATGCGAGTGGTGAGACCCGAGGGTGGCGCGCACTGTCATCACCGGTCTCTGGGTGCTCAGAGACAGGAACATGAGTTCTTCCCAAGCGCTGCTAGCCCGGGGGCCAGCAGCGGAAGGATTTTCCCCCGGCCCTCCACCGGGGGAAGGAGAGGCCCTGCTACCATCCCCTGGGAAGAACTGGAACCCATCTCTGAGTTGTCCACCTCCATCCTGGCGTTTAACCAGTCTGGGGAGCGGACTGGGCGACATCCTCAACCACCTCCACGGCGCGGCCCAGGTGAAGGCTGCTGCTGGGGCCGGGCGGGAAGAGGGAGGGCGCCCTCGGCGGCGAGCGGACTGAGGCGACTGGGCCGGCGGCTGGTGCAGCAGCTGGCCGCCGGGGCAGTACGTGTTACAGCCTCAGTCTGCTCTGGGGCGGCCGAGAACTGTTGGGCGCAGTTCTCAGCCGCGCCGCCGAAGAGGCCAGCCTGGGATATGGGGATACGGGCCCGCTCAACGTCCTCCACATCACCAGGTAAGGCCCGGTGTTCTCCCGGACCACAGCTGTGGACATCGCCCGACCCAGGGGGCGTGTGGCCACCTTCACCGCCCGGGGGCGGGGTCAGTTGCGGCACGCAGCTCAATGAAGAGCCCTGGGTCGGCTCCACCCTTGTGCATGTGCAAAGGGGCGGCGGCCTGCCCGTAGCTCTGCGGGACCACGCCACCGAAGTAGACGAGCCCACAGGCTTTGGGGGGGGGGTGCTTAGGACAGCCACACCACGCCACGTCAAAGCCCTCTGTGGACACCGTAGTGCGCAACAGAGAGTTCAACAGTGGGGGGAGGGGGCCCCAGTGTACCCTAGGCCGCGGCCCCATCAAGGGCAGAGAAGGCGGAGGAGGCCACCAAACGGTCACGGGAAGCACGGGGACTTCCGGGACCGCGTGATCTCCTCATGCACCCCGGGAGCGAAAGGCATTGGGGGCGGGGCCCAACAGCTGTCGGGTGCCGCCCCCAAAAACCAATCGCGCAACCACGAGCACCCGCGACTGGGCGGAGTTCCACACCAGCGCGAGACTCGCGGCTGCCCGAGATAACATGGCTGTCAACTTTAGGTCAGATCAGGCAGTGCTAACACACCCGGAGGCGGAGCACAACCTAATCGTCATCCCCAAAGGACTCCAGCCCACCTTGGGATGCGGCGATCGACATCTCACTGCTATCCGGAGCGTGAACTGAACGAACGGGGCGTCAGAGACGGGCCGTAGATTCAATCCAACACTCACGGAAGCGAGGTATAAGAGGGGGGCGTGGCCCGAGGAATGAACGTCGGGGTTCTTAATACCACAGCACCGCCCTCAGGTCACCCTGGCCACCAGCCAAAGTACCATCTCACTCGGGGACGGTAGATTGGGGTGTGGCAGAGGGGACTCTCTCTCCTCACGGAGATCATTGAGTCTCGACCGCGACATCGCGATGGTCACGCCCCCGCAATGGAAACGTGACACATCCGCAAACACTGCCCGAACGTGCTGAAGCCCAAACACGCTCGAGCAGTGAATGCGTCCATAGACAGCAGCGGAAAATCGATCGCACCCGGAAGTGCACGGGCGAGCCGTCTTGAAAAAGACGTGCCACGCGCAAGCTCTTTTTGTGAGAGGAAAGCCTCGCAGTCGATGCCGAAGCGCCCAGGGAAACACACACCAGCTGTCAAACGGACCACTGCGCAGATCAGCAGGCAGGAAGTATGCGATCACTGGAACGCGCCGTCACACCAACACCGACCGGAAAGCTGCTCGTCTCGAAGAAGCTGACAGAGTCTCAGAAGGCTGTAGGAGTGAAGAGGTAGGTACTCTTGGCTCCGAAAGCAGAACATAAAGCGATATTGCCACGTACTTCCTTATATACTCACGCGGTGAGGCGGAGTTACGTATGCAAATTCCGCATGCCCCATGGCATTGGCATGCCATTGGGCGTTTTCTCTAAACTCGAAGTTGATAGGCTTCTAAGCGAAACCCCCATTCGTTAGTCACTAACGTTACGTCGTAGTGACTGAATGAAAGGGAACTAAAGCTCTGTGATAGTGAGTAATATAAGTCTATTTTTTGCTGTGCTACACGCACTGAATTAAAGTGACAGCATATTGTTCGCATTAAAATAAACATGCATTGACATGAAAATCTAGTAATTTAACCACAGATGAATATAAAGTCTACTCTGTTTCAAAGTCAACACATGGCTTTTTTCCTCAGGTAAAGCAAGGAAAATTACACTTTAAGGTAGGCTAAACAAGGATACATAGTGGAAAGCACTTTAAATGTGCGTTAAACGTGACATCTATGAAAGAGTGTAGGCTATAGATAATTACAATGCTGACAAGCTATGTTCAGTAACAACTGTTGGATTTGAAATAAAAATGATTTTAAATGAATAAATGTTGTGTTTGGGGTATAAAAACGCGGATCAGTTGCGCACTGCAAACGCAGCATATGTGAAAGCACAACAGCGCGTGCTGCTCCTGCATCGCATAGGCCTATGAACCGCAAACAGAGTGTGTGTGAAACAGGCATCAGGCCGCTATGTGATGATTAGCCACATCACAATCACATCTTTTCTTGGCTTTTTGTTTTTACTATAGCAAATGTGTCTGTCACGGTTCATGAATTCACTGTTTTCTTCATGTCTCGTGTATTTGTTGTTTAGTGTGTGTGGATGTGTGTGAGTGGAAATTTCCACTCATTTGGATCATCAGCGCATCAGCTGTATTCAATCTCCCGCACCAGCTGTTACCAATTCACTCACCTATAAAGACTCATCTCACTCTCCTCTCTTTGTCAGATCGTTTGTTGGTGTCCTCAGTGTGTGTTCTCCGTGTTCCAGTCTGCAGTCGTGTTCTTTCCCAGTTCCTGTTCGGTGTCTTCATGGATTGTCTCGTCTGGATGTTCACTTGCACTGGATTCACCGTCACCTCACTTCACCACCACGCTGACCGTCTTGTCCCTGCGCCACCAGCCCATCCGAGGCCCTGAACTGTGTTGTCTTTCTGGCTTTAATTAAAATAGAGTTACTTGCATCTTTGCTTCCGTGTCTTGTATTGTGACAGAACGATCTGACCAAGCAATGGAAGCAGCAAGTGGATCCTCTTCGTCCCTGGAGGATTTCATCAAGTCCAGCATTTCTCGGATGGATACCCAGGAGAGGAACATGAACGAGTCATATATAGAGTTCATGAACGAGTCATGAATAGAGTTACTGCCAGGTACGTCTCCGCCCAAGGGCAAGTTATATTCACTTTCTGTCCCAGAAAGAGAGGCTATGGAGAAATATATTTCTGATTCTCTAGCAGCGGGGTTCATCCGTCCATCCTCTTCTCCAGCGGGGGCGGGGTTCTCTTTTGTGGGGAAGAAGGACGGATTCCTGCGACCTTGTATTGATTACCGGGGGCTGAACAACATCACGGTAAAGAATACTTCTCCTTTACCGCTGATGTCTTCAGCCTTCGAGAAGTTGCAGGGAGCGTCGATCTTCACTAAACTGGACTTGCGTAATGCTTATCATTTGGTCCGCATCAGGAAGGGGGATGAATGGAAGACTGCTTTTAACACCCCCAGGGGGCACTTTGAATACTTGGTCATGCCTTTCGGCTTGTCCAACTCCCCAGCAGTCTTCCAGGCACTCGTCAACGACGTGCTGCGAGATATGGTCGATCAATTCATATATGTCTACCTGGATGACATATTGATTTTTTCTTCTTCTCTCCAGGAACACGTGCAGCATGTCCGACGAGTGCTTCAGAGGCTGAGAGAGAATGGGCTTTTGTCAAGGCGGATAAATGCGCTTTTCATGCACAGTCTGTTCCTTTCTTAGGGTACATTGTGTCGTCTGAGGGAATGCGTATGGATCCTGAGTAGGTTAAGGCTGTGGTGGATTGGCCAAGTCCAGGTTCCCGTAAGGCCCTACAGAGGTTTCTGGGGTTCGCCAATTTCTACCGGCGGTTCATTCGCAATTTCAGCGAACTAGCCTCGCCTCTGACTGCCTTGACCTCCCCCAGAACTACGTTCAGGTGGTCAGACGCAGCCGAGGCTGCGTTTGCCAAACTGAAAGGCCGCTTTGTTTCAGCCCCCATCTTAGTCACCCCTGATCCATCACGTCAGTTCGTGGTGGAGGTCGATGCGTCAGAGGTGGGGGTAGGTGCAGTGCTATCTCAACGTTCTCCTGCAGACGACAGGGTGCATCCGTGCGCGTTTTTGTCTCACCGTTTGTCTCCTGCCGAACGTAATTATGACATTGGTAACAGAGAGTTGTTGGCAGTCAAGTTAGCATTGGAAGAATGGCGTCACTGGTTAGAAGGGTCAGGGGTACCTTTTATCGTTTGGACCGATCATAAGAATCTGGAATATATTAGAACCGCTAAAAGATTGAACTCCAGGCAGGCTCGGTGGGCACTTTTTTTCGGACGTTTTGACTTTACTCTCTTGTACCGCCCGGGCTCCAAAAACATCAAGCCCGATACTTTATCGCGCATTTTTGACCGTTCCGATCGCCCGTCTACTCCCGAGTGCATTTTCCCGGAGACCCTAATTATCTCCACACTCACATGGGAGGTCGAATCGAAGGTCAAGACGGCCTTAGAAGGGGTAACGCATCCGGTCGATTGTCCACCAAACCGTTTATTTGTGCCAGAGGGATTACGGTCCGACGTTATTCAGTGGGGGCATTGTTCCAATGTGGCTTGTCATCCAGGAGTCAGTCGCACTACATCTTTAGTCAAGCAACGATTTTGGTGGCCACGTATGGCTCGCGATGTTCACAATTTTGTTTTGGCTTGCTCAGTTTGCGCCACTGGTAAGTCTTCCAATCGACCCCCAGATCGGCTCCTTCAACCGCTGCCGATCCCTTCGAGACCCTGGTCCCATATCGCTCTAGATTTTGTCACCGCCCTCCCACCCTCTCAGGGTAACACGGTAGTTTTGACCGTGGTGGATCGGTTCTCGAAGGCGGTCCACTTTATTCCCTTGCCCAAATTACCCTCAGCCAAGGAGACAGCGTTAACAGTCGTTAACCACGTCTTTCGGTTACATGGCCTCCCGACGGACGTGGTTTCCGACAGAGGACCCCAATTCGTGTCCAAATTTTGGCAAGAGTTTTGTAGATTACTGGGTGCGACTGTTAGTCTGTCCTCAGGGTTCCATCCCCAGAGCAATGGCCAAACTGAGAGAGCCAACCAGGATTTAGAGAGAACGTTGCGATGTCTGGTCTCCAAGAATCCTTCCTCATGGAGCCAACAACTGTCAATGGTGGAGTACGCCCACAATTCGTTACCAGTGTCATCTACGGGCCTATCTCCATTTGAGTGTAGTCTAGGTTACCAGCCACCAATTTTTCCTAGTCTGGAGTCCGAAGTCGCGGTCCCCTCCGCTCACGCTTTCATCCAGAGGTGTCATCACACTTGGACTAGAGCCCGTGAGACTCTACTCCAAGTGGGAGCGCGCACCAAGGCCAAGGCCGATCGCCACCAGTCGAGACCTCCCGTATATGTCGTCGGTTCCAAAGTGTGGCTTTCTACCAAGAACATTCCTCTCCGCTCAGTTTCTAATAAACTTGCTCCCAAATTCATTGGCCCGTTCTCTGTCACCAAGATCATTAGTCCGGTGGCAGTCCGCCTCAATCTTCCTCCAGTGTACAGGAGAATTCATCCCGTTTTTCATGTATCCAAAATCAAACCCGTGTTTTATTCCCGCATTAATCCGCCAGTCCCGGTTCCCCCACCGCCGCGACTCGTAGAAGGGGAACCCACTTATTCGGTTAATCGAATTCTGGACTCAAGGCGGAGGGGACGCGGAGTCCAGTACTTGGTGGACTGGGAAGGTTACGGTCCGGAGGAGAGAAGTTGGGTTCCTGCTAGAGACATCCTGGATCACTCCCTTATCGATGATTACAATCAACAGGTAAGGGAGTCTGGGGACGCCAGGAGGCGTTCCTAGGAGGAGGGGTACTGTCACGGTTCATGAATTCACTGTTTTCTTCATGTCTCGTGTATTTGTTGTTTAATGTGTGTGAGTGGAAATTTCCACTCATTTGGATCATCAGCGCGTCAGCTGTATTAAATCCCCCGCACCAGCTGTTACCAATTCACTCACCTATAAAGACTCATCTCACTCTCCTCTCTTTGTCAGATCGTTTGTTGGTGTCCTCAGTGTGTGTTCTCCGTGTTCCAGTCTGCAGTCGTGTTCTTTCCCAGTTCCTGTTCGGTGTCTTCGTGGATTGTCTCGTCTGGATGTTCACTTGCACTGGATTCACCGTCACCTCACTTCACCACCACGCTGACCGTCTTGTCCCTGCGCCACCAGCCCATCCGAGGCCCTGAACTGTGTTGTCTTTCTGGCTTTAATTAAAATAGAGTTACTTGCATCTTTGCTTCCGCGTCTTGTATTGTGACAGTGTCTTATAAACACATTGCAGCAGCCAAAAGAACTAAATAAAAGGTCAGTAGCCCAACTAAAGCTAATACTGATCACTATAATGGTAACTAGACATTTTCAATAAAACACCAACATATAAATGTCTGTTAATTCTCACAAAGAGCTTCTATGGTTTATGAAAGAAAAAGTGAATCTGGGGGTGTGTATCCAGGAGCCAACTGGGTGCAAGTTCTGTCATTAATGGAATTCAATGACTTGCAACCATAGTTTGCTAACGATGATTTTGGGAAAGGCACCCCTGGTTAGAAATAAGTGAAGCTGGTAATGCTGTTTGTGGACTGGAGTTGTTTAATCCTCTGCTGAAATGTGTTTGAACAGTAATAAACTGTAAATTAAGTTTACAGTAATCATACTGTAGAAAGCAATACTTCGTAGGTGAAGCTGCAGCAAGTAGTTTACTGTAAAATTACTGTAAAAATGTATGTTAACTCAAGGACTAATCAGGAGAGCAAATTTTGACGTGTTTATTCATGTGTTTTTACACACACACACACACACACACACACACACACACACACACACACACACACACACACACACACACACACACACACACACACACACACACACACACACACACACACACACACACACACTCAAGAATCAGCTCATGAATCTCAACAATGGTGACAAACCAAAAGCTTCATACCACAATGCATGCTGGGTACCAAAACTCATCCATGACTCCCAGCATGCATTTCGGCATGAAGTTTTTGGTTTGTCACCATTGTTGAGATTCATGAGCTGATTCTTGATTTGTGTGTTTGACAAGTTTCTGCTGCAGTTCAAAACTCTCTAAATTTTTTTTTTTTTTAAGACATCATTCTGCACTGCTGGATAACATGGAGTAGTTTCACAAAACCGTTATTACTAACAGCACATCAAATAAATTCACATCATCCATTTACTCAAACACTTGATCAGATCAGATCTTGAGATTATGACATCATCAAGAAACATCTGATCATATTTTATCTTGCCATAACAAACATATTTGATTAAAATACAGTTACAGCAGGAAGAGAATAATTAAAAGACAAGTAAAGGGTCAAGAGCTCAAATAAAGGACCACAAATCACAATTCTGGAGACTTCAGATGAAACATTCAATTAATCATCACCATCTAAACCTCTGTTAATCTCAATAAGAGCTTGTGTGTGTAGTTCCCTTTCAGTCAGTCACGTTCGACGTACGTCGGTTGTACCAACGAATTTGGATCACTTCAGGGAGTCCCTATCAGCTTCGAGATATAGAGAACAGGCCAATGGGCCATTGGCGTGTGAGATTTGCATCTCATGCTCCTCCCCGCACCGTGGGTATAAACAGGAAGCGAGAGCAGCGCACTATTGTCATTCACTTCGGAGCCGAACGGCGTTCATGAAGCAAGACTGCTTTTCTAAAGAGAGCCTATCTACAAAAAAGTTGCTCCAGAGAATGAGAAGGACGCTTTGTGTTGGCGAAAAGGCACAATCAGCGCGATCGCGTGCTCACCGCTGCATCAGCATAACAAACTGCTGTTCTCACAGCAACTGTCGGTTTAGTGAGGGCGTTTGTTTCAGTGAGTGCAGACACAGGACTGCACTTACCTCCTGTGTGCTGCCGCGGTCTTCCCCTGGGTGCTTCAGCACTGTTGAAAGAGCGTTTCCTCACAAAAGAGCAACATGGGTGTGACACTGCGTATTTTTCAAGACGTCATTCCACTCGTGTGTTTCTGGATGCAGTTGTTTCCTGTCCTGACGGCCACGATCCCTCTCGCATAAACATGTTGAGACTGTGTTCGTGGGTGATCCATGTTCTCTCAGGGGAACAGGATCACGTCGACGCGCTGTTCATCTCACCTTCCGCTTGAGGGTTTGAGTGTTCAGCGTTATGTTATGTTATGTTTTGAAAATAAAGATGATGCTGAGATTCCCACTATAATAGTGGGCGCTTGTGCTGAATCAGATTCATACTTGACAGCCATGCTTTCCCGGGTGGCTGAGACATAGTGCAACGCATAAATCGCATTGCCCGCCCCTTGCTTTTTCCCGAATGTGCATTGGAAGGCTTTGGCATTGTGGAATCTGTATAAAGTTTTCCTCTCTCTCACTACCCTCATCGGTGGGGTGGCAGTGCCACTGGCAGGCCACCTCCGCCCTGCTTAGTGCTCGAGGGTAGTTCTGAGGCGAGGTTGAGCTGCACACAGCGCTGGCCCTTGGCCAGACGATGTCCACCCTGGTCCAGAAACACCATTGACCCGGAATTGGTCAGGAACTGTTCTTCCCCCAGAGGAGGGCCGGGTGGAAAACCATTAGTAATTCTGTTCCGCCACTGGTGTTAAAAACAGGTACCTCTGGGTCTCGGGAGTTCAGGAATGGCAGCGTGTGACACTACAAAGCCTCGCCGCTCTCATTCCCCTCCCCACAAGAGGGCGAGAATGGCAGTGTGTGACGCTACAAAGCCTCCCCACTCTCATTCCCCTCTTCTCAGCGGTGCGTGGACAACAGTGCGCGACGCTATGCCTCGCCGCTCTTGTTCTCCGCTGAGGAAGGAGGTGAGGCAGACCGTGTGCAACGCCACGCTCAGCCCCTTCTTCATTTGGAGAACGCGCTTGGCGGTGTACAACGCTTTGTCAGCCTCTGGTGCCTCTCCAAATCGCCAGCAGGGGGTGCCTTCTGTGGGAACGCAAACAAGCGGCCTTCCCACACTCGCACACCCCCTCAGCGGAACCCCTTCGGGCTGTCCCTGTCGCCCCGTGTCTTCACGAAAGTTGCGGAGGCGGCCGTTGCTCCCATGAGAGAGCGTGGTGGTCGCCTTCTCAACGACTAGCTGATACTTGCCCAGTCGCGTGATCAGTTGTGCGAACACAGGGACATGGTGCTTCGGCACCTCAGCCAGTTGGGTCTTCGGGTCAACTGGGAGAAGAGCAAACTCTGTCCCGCACAGAGGATCTCTTTTCTCGGGATGGAGATTGACTCGGTCGCCATGACAGCGCGCCTCACCGAGCACCGGGGCATATGGCAGCCGCAGTAACGGCGCTAGGGCTGCTCCATATGAGACCAATTCAATGCTGGCTACACGACCGAGTCCCGAGATGGGACTCTGTTGTCTCCACAGATGCCTTATCCACCGGCTGGGGTGCCACATACAACGGGATTGCAGTTTCAGGTCTGTGGACAGGGCCCCAGCTGCAATGGCACATCAATTGCCTGGAGTTGCTGGCAGTTCGTCTTGCTCTCAGCCGCTTCAAAACGCCGTTCAAAGACAAGCACTTTCTGGTCCGGACGGACAGTACTTCGGCCGTTGCGTACATCAACAAATAGGGTGGTCTACGCTCCCGTCGCATGTCCCAACTCGCCCGCCATCTCCTCCTGTGGAGCCAGAAGCATCTGAGGTCCCTTCGTGCATTCACATTCCGGGCCCGCTTAATCGTGCCGACGAGCTCGAGCTGTCACGGTTACTGGTGCTCCCTGGAGAGTGGAGACTCCATCCCCAGATGGTCCAGCTGTTCTGGAGTCGCTTTAGGGCTGCACAGATCGATCTGTTTGCCGCCCCCGACACGACCCACTGCCAGTTGTTTTATTCTCTGACCGAGGGAACCCTCGGGACGGATGCCCTGGCACACAGCTGGCCCCGGGGCCCACGCAAATATGCATTTCCCCCAGTGAGCCTTCTCGCACAGACACTGTGCAAGGTCAGGGAGGATGAGGAGCAGCTCCTCTTGGTCGCTCAGTATTGGCCCAACAGGAATTGGTTCCCGGAACTAGTTCTCCTTGCGACAGCACCTCCTTGGCCAATTCCTCTGAGGAAGGACCTCCTGAATCAGAGACGGGGCACCTTGTGACTTCTGTATGTTGCACTGCCCTAGGTCAGTCCATACATGTATTCTCCACATGGTAACTCCCTCTGGGCCTGATGTGGCTTCCGCAGCGTCCCTCCGGGCACGCTTTCCCAGTGTTATCCATAGTCTGCTGAGTGGGTCATACGTGACCGACTGAAAGGGAACATCTCTGTTACTTATGGTAACCCTCGTTCCCTGAAGGAGGGAATGGAGACGTACGTCCCATCGCCACAGTTCCTTACTATCACTGCATGGCCGAGTCACTAGTTCGGCTCCTCAGTGAAAAATAATAGTGCGCTGCTCTCGCTTCCTGTTTATACCCGCGGTGCGGGGCGGAGCGCGAGATGCAAATCTCGCACACCAATGGCCCATTGGCCTGTTCTCTATATCTCGAAGCTGATAGGGGCTCCCTGAAGTGATCCCAATTCGTCGGTACAACCGACGTACGTCTCTGTTCCCTCCTTCCGTGTTGTACCTGAGCACACACACACTACATGTGTTAAAATCTACACAACATGTGTTGTCCCTGAGCACACACACACTACATGTGTTAAAACTGACACAACATGTGTTGTCCCTGCGCACACACACACTACATGTGTTAAACTGACACAACATGGGTTGTCCCTGAGCACACACACACTACATGTGTTAAAACTGACACAACATGTGTTGTCCCTGAGCACACACACACACTACATGTGTTAAAACCGACACAACATGTGTTGTCCCTGAGCACACACTCACTACATGTGTTAAACCGACACAACATGTGTTGTCCCTGAGCACACACACACTATATGTGTTAAAACCGACACAACATGTGTTGTCCCTGAGCACACACACACTACATGTATTAAAACCGACACACCATGTGTTATCCCTGAGCACACACACACACTACATGTGCTAAACCGACACAACATGCGTTGTCCCTGAGCACACACACATGTGTTAAAACAGGCACAACATGTGTTGTCCCTGAGCACACACACTACATGTGTTAAAACTGACACGTGTTGTCCCTGAGCACACACACACTACATGTGTTAAAACCGACACAACATGTGTTGTCCCTGAGCACACACACACAACATGTGTTAAAACCGACACAACATGTGTTGTCTTTGAGCACACACACTACATGTGTTAAACCGACACAACATGTGTTGTCCCTGAGCACACACACACACTACATGTGTTAAAACCGACACAACATGTGTTGTCCCTGAGCACACACACACACTATCTGTGTTAAAACTGACACAACATGTGTTGTCCCTGAGCACACACACACTACATGTGCTAAACCGGCACAACATGTGTTGTCCCTGAGCACACACACACTACATGTGTTAAAACCGAAACGACATGTGTTGTCCCTGAGCACACACACACTACGGGCCCTATTTTAACGATCTGAAACGCAAGTGTCAAAGCGCGAAGCGCAAGTAACGTTGTGGGCGGGTCTCGGCGCTGTTGCTATTTTCCCGGCGGGATAAATGGCTCTTGCGCCCGGCGCAAATCTAAAATGGGTTGGTCTGAAGTAGCTTCATTATTCATAGGTGTGGTTTGGGCGTAACGTGAATAAACCAATCAGAGCGTCATCCAACATTCCCTGTAAAAGCAGGTGCGCAAGTTCCATTATGGATTGCTATTATTATGGTGTATTTACCAGGCGCACGCCAGGAGCGGTTCACAGCCGAGGAGACTGATGTGCTTGTAAGAGCAGTGAAAGACAGAGAAGTTGTGTTGTATGGGGATGGGAGAAACCCACCCAAAATAGCGTCGGTTAAACAGGCGTGGGAGGAAATAGCCACAATTGTTTCATCAGCTGGCATCCCCCGGACGTCGCACCAGTGCCGCAAGCGCTACAATGACATCAGAAGACGGGGAAAGTCCAAGCTTGCCAGCATCAATCGGGCACGCCGTGTAACGGGAGGTGGATCTGCCTCTACTCAGGACCTGACGCCAGCAGAGGACATCGCTGCGTCCACCCTCACCGATTTTTTTTCCTGGTTCTTGACGGACAAACCAATTTGTTAGATGTCCTTATATACATATATGTCTTGCCAGAAGTTGCCACTATTGGGCAAACAGGTCTCCTTAATTATTAGACTACAATTAGCCTGAATAATTTGTAAGCTAGATTTATGCCTATTTTTTCACATCTTCGTGGCACACCACAATGATTTCCGTCATCTCATGTGTTAATATTTTTTAGTGTAACAATTTATGATTTGCAAAAATAACTGTTGCATCTGTGTAGATTACATGAGCAAAGTGTATGCGCGTTGTGCACGCTATACATTATGGTCAAGCATGCGCCCTTAAAATAGCATAATGAACAACGCGCAGCGCGCCACTGACTTTAGACTAGGTTTTTTCTGGTCAGTGGCGCAATTGTTTAATGGAACAGCAACATAGCACCACGGATTGTTTGCGCCGGAACACGCCTCCTTTTTTGCGCTGAACCGCCCAGGTAGCGCAAGTTCATTCACTAGTTTAGCGACGTGCTTCTGTGGAAGGAAAAGCGTGCTTTGCGCGGGTGCAAAATAGGAATGACACATGCGTTGGTGTACAAAGTCAATTGCGCTGGGTGCAAGATAGGGCCCTACATGTGTTAAAACTGACACAATGTGTCATCTCTTTTTAGAGTGTTTGTTCACAGTACACTTCAATAATACAACTGGTCTCAGTGTGTATATGTTGTTTGGGTTATACATTTGCAAGAAGATACAACTAGTTTGTATCTCACATAGTCTTTCAGGCTGTAAACAGTTTTTATCCTCAGGATCTGTAATTATATATATATATATATATATATATATATATATATATATATATATATATATATATATATATATATATATATATATATATATATATATATATATATAAACAATGAGAATTTAAAAACGAATTACCAGTGTTAACCATATCTTTTTTGATACACAGTATGTTAATCAAGAATTGTGTTTATATTAATGTCTTAAAATAGTAATATCAATGTTTAAGAACAGCCCATAATAAAAAGTGTACAATAAGCCAATAATGTATATGTTACATAATGTAAGATTTACAAACATGTATGTCATAATTAAATGTTACAGTAACGAAAACAGTAGTAAAGAATTTTGCAAGGTTATGAATATTTTCACAGCATGGTTATTCATGTGTTTTTATTTGTTTGTTTTTTGCAGCTGTAAATCCAAATCAGGTTGTGAAAAGATACAAAAAGGTCTTACGTCAGTTCAGGCATGAGAAGAACATGAGTTTTCCCTAGAAGGCTGTCGGATTGGACAGAAACACAGTGGTTGCCAGTGCTGCAATTGCAGAACTTGCCATTGTGTTGCAAACAAAGTATGAAGAACTCCTACAAGGCTACTCCAGAGGCCAGAAGCTGCAGACCTTTATCCAGAAGTGTTCAGATACCTTAAGCAATGACCTGGCACTTTTGTCAGAGGTTGATCAGTTGAAAAAGAATGGAAAGCTTCTCCCCATAATTAAGAGAAAGTAAAAAGTAGGGTGCTGAGCCAGTTTGGCAAGGTTATAGGCATTAATACTTGTTAAGGGGGAACATATTCCCCTTGAACTGTTGAGAGAAAGAGTTAACAGTTGTTACCAAAATTACCATTTGTCATGTGAGCCATTACAGAAATGCAAATTTTTGCAAACTTGCAGTTACAGGTTATTTGTACATGCTATTTTATGACTGCATTGTTGAAATAAATGTTATTCTGCTATCACTTTTTCAGCATCATTTCCTCATATTTGGACACTGTAAAATAATGATTGTTTTGCAGCTTACATTAATCAGATATCCTATTTACACATTTCTATTGCAACAGGTGAGGAATAGCACGATTGAATTTTCACCTGTACATTTGTTGTAGCAATCAGGGGATGCAGAAAGGGCTGTATATGCCTTGTATACACATACAGATCATTTGTAACGGTTAAGAAAGATCTACAAATGATGTGCAAGACATTTACAAGTGATGAATAGTCTACACTTTAGATTGGGGGACGCAGAAAGGGTTGTATATGCCTTGTATACACGTACAGATCATTTGTAACGGGTAAGAAAGATCTACGAATGATGTGTAAGACATTTACAAGTGATGAATAGTCTACACTTTAGATTAGGGGACGCAGAAAGGGTTGTATATGCCTTGTATACATGTAGAGATAATTTGTAATGGGTAAGAAAGATCTACGAATGATGTGTAAGACATTTACAAGTGATGAATAGTCTACACTTTAGATTAGGGGACGCAGAAAGGGTTGTATATGCCTTGTATACATGTACAGATCATTTGTAACGGGTAAGAAAGATCTACGAATGATGTGTAAGACACTGCATGAAAAGTGGGATTTTCGTCAGTATGTGGCACTGTAGATTGCCGTGAAACTTCAGGTTTACGACCGTGCACGGCAATTTGCAGGCAACACCGAAAACTGCCGTAAATTGACGGAAATTGACGTGGGCCTTGCTTGGCAGTTGTCCCCCCATGACCCCCCCTCCCCTTAATTCTAGGGGAGGCTTTAACATGTAAATGAACATGCTGTGAGCTACACAAATGCAAATCAGTGTAGCAGCAGGGGGAGTTTTATCTAGGTTCTGAATTTTTTAAACTTTTGAGGTGAACATGAGGACATGAGGTGGACATTTGGAAGTCCGCGACCATTGAACTCATGTCTGACGAGGAAGACGGCATTGTTGACGGGGTTGTCTGGATGGATTGTGCGGCCGCAGCCTGGAGCTCGCCGAAATTTACATTACATTACTGCTGCACTGTACATAGCTGTGTGTTTAACAATAAAGCTCTTTCTTTGAATAAACAGCTGTGTGTTTATAAATGAAGCTCTTTCTTTGAATGAACAGCTGTGTAAATAAACGGCACGGTCCGTATAATTTTCCCATATATTCCTTGATGGTATGAATACTTCATAGCACAATAACATTAATATAAAACATAAATTATTACAACATAAATTATATATTTATTATATATTTATTATTATTATTATTATTGAGGTTTACATTTATAATGAGCCAGGGGGACCAATAATGATTGGTTTGCAGTGATCAGTGATTTTTCTTGTTTAAAAGTAGTGGCTTCAGCCAATACTGAGTGAGTAAATTCAAGTCAGGCCGTTGACTCTCTGGTTTCGCTGCTATTCATATGCAAATTAGAGGCGTCGCACCTCCGCGCAGTCTCTCAGCGGGGGGCTCTCCACCTACGTCATGGTTCGTTTACGACAATTTGTGGCACAGACGAATGCGACGTTCGCTGCCTCTAAATTGTCGAAAACTGCCGAAAATTAGGGAGATTTTCGGGAGTCTACAGGCGTTTACGGGGTCGAAAATCCCACTTTTCATGCAGTGAGACATTTACAAGTGATGAATAGTCTACACTTTAGATTAGGGGACGCAGAAAGGGTTATATATCCTTGTATACATGTACAGATCATTTGTAACGGGTAAGAAAGCTTTGTAAATGATTTATTCATGCGTTTACAACATCATCTATAACAGGTGTTGAACACTTTGTAGTGTGCACTTCAATGTAAATGCTGACAGGTGAGGGTATAGGCTGCTGTCTTCTCTGACACACATGGAGTCTTCGTGCACCTGATGTGAGCTTCAGTGGAGGGTAAAACCAGTTCACATTATCACTAGATCCCACACAGAACACAAGTCTGCACTGTTGAGTGAAAGGATTTAACTTAACGCACTGCAATCCCCTGACTTTAAGTCATTTTAAAATGTTTATTTGTTTGACAACTAGTAATTTATCATGCTTTAAAAAAAGTAGTTTTAGCATAATTGCATTTTTGTGGGTTTTTACAGACCAGCTTACAACTTTAACGATGAATCAATAAATTATATACCCATCATTTACTAATGATTCGATCATTTGTTCATGATTAACAATTGTTTATTGAGATAATGGTACGCTGACGTTTCAGTGATTAATAATATATTAACTAGTAACTTAATAACCATTTACTAAGGATCTGTTTGATTTTATGATATACTATTTTTTTAAGATAATACGATAGATTTGTAAATGGTTAGCATATTACTTAATCATTTATATAGTCATGATTTGTAAATTATAATTATCTAATAACTTGTAAATAATTTATAACTGAATCTACAAAACATACAAAAAATGTAACATCATTTATTAAACATTTATGAAATCATAGTCATGTTTTGTAAATTATTAGTTCATCATTAACTAATCAATTGTAAATTTCTTATAAACTGAATCTACAAAACATACGTAAAGTAATTAACATTTCACTTGTTACTCATTAATAAACGCATAGTCATGTTTCATAGTCATGTTACATCACTTGTAAATTACTTGTAACGGAATTTACAAAACATACATAACATATTAGCATATCACTTGATAATCATTTACGAATGTTTTGTAAATCATTAGTTCATCATTAACTAACCACTTATAAATTACTTACAACTGAACATTATTATAAAGTGTTACCGTGATTCTGTATACAAAGTGACACTCATACATTCAAGTCACATGGTTATCTCAATTTTAGTTTTTTTGGACTTATACGGTTGTTCGTCGTGTAACCCACCCATAAAATTGAGGTTGTATTACTGTGTATTTTCATGTATTTTTTTTTTTTGCCTAATGCAATTTTTTTTCTATTTTGTTTTTATGCCTGTCCTGACATTTCATCCTACCCGTCAGATTGTCCTACCAAGGCTTACTGCGCATGCCCACATCAATATTTTTTTTTTTTTTTTTTTTTTTTTTTACATTTTAAGGGTAGGTTTAGGGTAGGGATAGGGGTAGGTGTGGATGGATATTAATAAAGCAAATCACATTAATATGATTCTTGTAGCACAATCTGATAGGTAGCATTTTACATCCATATTTAATATTTATTTATTTAAAATATTTACATAGTTTTAAGGGTAGGTTCAGGTAGGGGTAGGTATGGATATTAATAAAGCCTCAAATCAGATGAATATGATGCTGGTAGCACAATCTGATAGGCAGCATTTTTTGCTGTCGAATTGTGGTACCTACTGTTTTAATGGGAGGTAGCAAAATCTGACAAGGTAGGACAAATCGACAGAACAGTGCCTAATGCATAAAATGTTCAGACATGTGGTTTTATTATTTAAATTATTTTATTTTCGTGAGGGGTGAAAATAAGTGATAACTAAAGTGAGTCGATGGGTGCTGACGTCACATTCGCGCCAGCTCATTGAAGAGATGTGAGCCACATGTGCGGCTATCGTTAATCTTAACCATCTTCACCTATTTTCTAAATGGGTGTCTGAACTGTCTTATTGCATTAGGTAAGTCACTATTGTTTCATATTTGTTTCATAAATAAAGTGTTTCCACTGTATTTGTATACTTGTTAAACCTGTTTGCACATTTATGTTATGAAATATTGTTGTATGTTTAAAAGTTATTGTTATATGCATTTCGTGATGGGTGCTGACGTCACATTCGCGCCAGCTCATTGAAGAGATAGATGTGAGCATCCTTTCACCGCCAGGCCTTCCTTTCATGGTCTCTTATTTTCAAACACAACTTTTCACCAAACAAATATTACATATGGAACAACAAAGACATACTGTTTAAACACAAATCTTTATTTATTGATTACTGGTATAATAATAACATTATTTTTGTTGAACAATTATTTAACAGGGATGGTTGTCTTTACTCTTATAATGAGTTTCTAGAGGAATACAAAATTCCTGTGTCTCCTGGAGATTACGCTAAAGTTTTTGGAGCAATTTCCTCTGGTATCTGCATGTTATATAGAGCGCAGCCAAGATTGGACACACAACAACTAACTTTGTTATCGCTGACTGACACTTCAGCTGGTAAGATTTGTTTTTCTTGTAACAATGGTAAGAACAATAAACTAATTAGATCCCTGTTTAAAAAAATATTATCACAGTCGCATATGTGGTTCCATACTGGAATAAATTTGTGCAAAACATTGACTGGAAGAATGTCTGGCTCTTACCCAACCGATATTTACTGACCAACAAAATTAGAGAAATATTGTTTAAAATAATACATAAGTTCTACCCATCTAATGATCATATTGTTAAAAAATTTAAAAAAGACATTGATGTAAGGTGCACTTTCTGCTCTATGACTATTGAAACAGTTACCCACTTGTTTTGGCACTGCCCTTTTGTCCAGAGTTTCTGGTCTGACATTTGTAATTTTATTGTAAAAAAAATTGAGAAAGATTTCAAGTTGTATTGGAAGGATGTTCTTTTCGGCTTGTATGACCTCAACAGAACTAAGTCTAGGCCTAATGAAACTTTCATTATTAATCTCATTATTCTCTTGGCAAAATTTTACATTCATAAATGTAAGTTTGCGCATTCCAAAACATCTTTTATTGCTTTTAACATTGAGGTCAAGCAATATATCAACACGATAAAGTATTCTCTTAATCAAAAGGCAACAAAAACTGTGAAGGTGTGTAAGCAATTTGATATATTTGTGTAAGTCTGTACTTCCCCTGGTTGTATATGTTGTGAGTCTTTTATTTATTTTTTGTTTATGTTAAAAAAAAAAAAAAAAAAAAAACTTGCAATGTTGGAAACTGCAAAAAAAAACAAAAAAAAAACAAAAGATAGATGTGAGCCACATGTGCGGCTATCGTTAATCTTAACCATCTTCACCTATATTTTTCTAAATGGGTGTCTGAACTGTCTTATTGCATTAGCGGTTGGACGTTGCATCGCAAGCTCAAGGAGTTCGGACTGTCTCAGCGCTTGGTGACCGTGTTGGATTTGCACTGTGAGAGAGAGAGAGAACCGCGCTGGATGTGATTGCGTCATCCGAGGACTTCGATTTAAGGAGGACTTCGATTTAAGGAGGCAACGTTTCTTTCTCGTTCATTCCTGCAAATACTGTAGGCATTCATACATCCACACAAACTGAACTGAGACACATCCACACAAACTGAACTGAGACAAATACATTCAGGACTGCTGTACACACACATTGTTTTTTTTTTATTATTGTTTTTTATTTTATTTATTTTTTGTTATTGTTGAACAAAATACCTGGTGTTCAATTGGTGATTTGAAAGGGGAACAAATTTTATTCTTGTGATTTGTGCAAAGTGTTAAGTGCATATTGAACTTGAATCCAATTGAAAGAAAAGAAAGAAATCGAGAGAAAAGAAAGAAATCGAGAGAAAAGAAAATCAATGAATACAGTTACTGTTAAGTGAATTGATGTGTTTCATTCATTCATTTCATTTTTATCTTTAATTGTATTTACTAATACATTTATTTAATTATTTTTTGTTAGTACTGTAAACTACTAAGCGCATACAAGTGCAGACACATTTAACACAAGTGAGAATTATTTTTTTATTTTTCTGATTCAGTGCAAGGTGTGAGACCTCGAACCCGGGACTCCAAATACTAGTATAAATAGAAATTAGCTGTATTTGGTGAGCCCAGACCCAAGTAGATATTTTCCTCCTTTTCTTTTCCAATGTTAAATTCGACACTTGGGTTACAGTCGCATGAACACAATTAATGAGGATAAAACTGTCACTTGGTTAGGCTTAATTATTGGCTTATTCTGGTTAATAAAGTTGAATATCACTCAATAAGTGCCATAATTAATGAGGATAAAACTTTCACTTTAGAATAGGGGGTCAAATGGCCTTTATTACACTATTTTAACAATGTATAACTGCAAAACCAGTGCTAATTAAACATAATTACTAGCTTATTGTTCATTTTACTTGATAGATGCATCAGAAATATACACTGCATGAAAACACTGAAATCCGGCACTATCCGGGCATGGTATACTCCAGTGTAATTTGATGTTTACCGGATGTATGTGGGAAAAAGCGGATCAGAGTAACACGGAACAGTATATTTCCAGAAAAACCCGGAAACCTCACGTATGCGGACGTATACAGGAATCCGTGAAATTTCACGGACATATACAGCTGAAACACTGCTGGGTGTGCTTGGACTGAAGACTGTTAGGTGTGAAGAAGACCTTTCATATGTTAATGACTGACACTTGTGCTGGCTGTTCTCAGAAGGAGGGGGGCAGGGGAGCACTTCAGGATTGAGAATTATCTCTGGTCTACTGTAGGCTACAGCAAACAAGCTTTTTACACAGAAAAAATAATTCTTAAGGCCCTGAAACACTAAACTGAACTAGCAATGACTAAAGCCGACTGTGGGGTTGGTTCACGTCTGGGTCTGGGTCAAACCATCAGAATGGTGTGTCAGGGCCTTAAAACCACTGCATGAAAAGAGTCTCTTAATCAAATATTTTTTATAAAAACAGTACAAAATAAAAACCCTGTCTGAACATATACGTTCACAAAAAAATCTGAATATGTAATGAAATAAACAAAGAAATGTAATGGAATTAACAAAGGATAATTAACCAAACATTTTAGACTATCCCCAAACAATTTTTGCAAAGTTTTACAAATTGTAGGCAATAATAGAATTAAATAAAAAGGAGATGAAATGTGGAAAATGAAAAAGTTTGTTTTAAAAACACCAAAAACTGATATGCTCAAAATAAAAATATGGAATAAAAAAGAGCAGGGATTCACTTGCTCAAGAAACACAGAAACACAAGCAGATCTTTCAGCTCTGCAACTATTAACAAAAAGTGTCACTCCAAGATTCTTAACTATAACACGCTGCAAAAGAGGGGCATTTTGAGGTTTGAAATCCACCACTCACAATAGATGTAGGTGCAACCAATAAGGTTACCAATAAAAATAAGGCAACCAATAAAAATAATCCTAATTTTACAGAAAAAAACGTCAGTTTTTTACAGTATTTTCTTGTAATTTTGAATTATGTTTAAAACAATGTAAAATTACAAACAATATCTAAATAAACAACTTGACTGTTATTTTAAGGATTATATCATTAATGACAAATTACAGTAATTCTAATTTTTTTATACAGGAACATCACTGTATTATTTTTCTGTTTTCATAAATAACAAATTCATGCAAAATTACAAACAATATCTGTAAATTAACAACTGTAATACAATATTTAGCTCATTATATAAAAGGTTTATGTGTATGTCCATACTAACAATTTAACATTATTCTTTGTCTTTTTAAAGTAAATCTTATTAGTTTTATATTTACACTGTAAGAATAAAAACCTTAAAAAAAACAGCAGCTACAGCTGCAAAACAAAAACCGTAAAATAAGTCAAATATCTTAAGTCAAATAAAGTTAAAAAACTTCACAGAAATTTACATTAAACGTTTTAGAGAAAACACTATTAGTTTACAGATTTTTCCTTATTTAAATTAAGATATTTTACTTTAATTTTCTGTTTTACAGTGAAGGTGTATTTTTACATTCAAACTGGTTTTACATTCAATTCTGGATACAAATATAACAAAATACATAGCAAACTAAATATCAAACAATAATTGTTTTTAAAGAGTACAAATCTGCACTGCTCTCCAGGTTGAAACTTTCAAGCCTCTGCCCACACCACAAAACACCATTTGACCAATTAATTAAATATAACAGCAAATAAAAATAAATATACACATTTTCTAACTGTTGTTTAAAACAAGTTTTTTTTTCTATATTTGCAAGGCTATTTGCTGTCTTTCCGTGTTCTTTTGAGCGTGATTGGTCAATCTGAACGTCATCCAGAAATCTGGCCAATGGCAGTGCGCGCCTTCCGTTTGAATTATACACCCGTTGTCGTTGCTCGTGGCTCGCGGGGACGCGACGCGATCGCGGCGTCTAATCTTCAACAGGACGGCTTCTTCTGTCCATTAATGGCATTGCATGGATCATTTTAAACCTGTTAAAATCTTATTTTGGACGAATTTTGATTGTGGGATGTCGACTGAGAACGAAAAAACATGAATACGAACAGACTAAGTTTCCAATGGCGGACAGCAGACGGCAGAAGGTAACGTAAATCCCTTTATATTGTTTCTACTGCTCATCAAGATATAACGTTAGTGCATTAAAGTCATATGCTAATCGTGATTAACTTACATATTCTGTTTCTGTGTTTTGTTGTAATACTGTTAAGCTAGGGCTGGGTGTTATGGCGATCTGATGATACTGACTATTGTTAGCGATTTTGCTGTAAACGTTAACATTACCGTTTTATATTGCGGAATGGGAATATAGCGTATATAACGCAGCACTGACTGTACTAAAACTTTTTGACATTTTGACAAGGAAACATGCATGAATGTAGAATAATGAACGGGACATGCATGTGTTAAAATAAGCCTCTCTCAGACAGCAGGCGATCCCGAAATCAATTATCTTTCTGTAAAATGCACACAATTATCTCAGAAACCTTGTCATGTGAGGTATTCACTTGATTTAAACAGTCAGTTATGTCTTAAGTAAGTTAAACAGTTCAAGTTAACGTGGGGAAACCCGGATGCGTCATTATGTGCATCAGTTCTTAAAGGGGCTGCAGCTTTGTCATAATTTTAATAAAACAAAAGAATAGAGAAGACCTTCTGCTTCTTTAAGAATCAAGTGATATTAATTAATTGAATATCATACAGTGAAGACTTTTAAAGCAGTATTATTCTGTAGCATTTTAATAAAATATCCATCAAAATATATATATATATATATTGTGATATCGTTATTGTAAAATAAAATTTCTCATGTATGTATAATTATATGGTCATAATGCCCATCCCTACTGTCAGCTAGTTTTAAGATCAAGCTTGTCATAAAATGTAACAGAGCTTTGGAATGAGTAATCTGAGATCATGTACTCATTCAGCAGAGAGGACAGGAAAACACCATACTTGGACTCTGAAGAATTATAGGCAAACCAGGATTTTGGATCTACTGTAAAGTTTTTGTATGGGCCTGGTGAGTATGTTTTGCAAGTCCATGTCCGTAAGTTGATAATTAATATTAATGTTTTATCAAACAAATTAATATTCATTTGTGTGTGTGCATGTTTCTTCCCCCCTCATGATCCAGAAGTTTTGGATCCATGATCCTGAAGAACTTTTACAGATGTTGACCCTGAATGTGTAAAAGGTAATCTTAAAAATGTTGTCATTATTTTAATATTCTCTGTTTTTTTCTGTAATGTAGACGCATGCGTTTTCTGTGAAGTTGCTTTGAAACAATATCAGGGTTTTTTCTACATTGAAAATTTTTTGCCGGCCGCCAAAACAAATTTTTGTCCCGCCAAAGCCTTATTTGTTGAGTTATTGTGATTTATGATTGATGTAGTAGAGGACTGCTGCGCTTGCGTTAACTGAGTGACAGAGAGAATGACCAGTGAGCTCATCCCTCGCTCGCACTCTCTCTGTCTTCAAAATAAGCATTCTTAGCTTTCTAATGTTTCACATTTTACGTTAATCAAAAGGTCGGAAGGCCGAATCCATGTTGCACGTGACGCTATCAGACGTGGCGCTATCAGACGTCTTCCTTTAATTACCGCTGGGTGTGAAATGCGCTCAAAAAACATTGACTGATTCTCTGACCAGCTGACATAAAGCATACTTTCAATAAACAGGAAACAAATCCTATCCGGTTATGAAGTGTTTTCTGTGTGTTGACAAATCTTTCGCGATGTTCTAACAGACGGGATTCACACACAACGCGTCTGCTAATGTCCGATTCGCCACATTATGACTCCTTTGAACCGAATCATTTTAACGACTGGTTAGAACTGATCTGTCCAACACTGAACTAACGAATTAGTTTAATAATTTACTCAGAACAACACCTGAAATGAGAACACAAGTGTGCTTACCCACTTTAGCAAGAGTGGATAGTAAGAATTATTTTTAATTATCAACAGTCTTTCAGCTTATTTATGTGGACAATGTGTAGTAAAATAAATAGCCTAAAATCATTTAGTTTAGACTGGAGTGAGGTGAACCCAGAACAAATTTGTTGTTAGCTAGCTGATTGTATATGGCAGAAAATTGTATATGGCAGAAAATTAGGCTATTTGTTCATTTTTTTAATACTATTTTTTTAATATTGATATGATTATATACCAAAACAATTATCAGTAAATAGTGTAAAAATGAGGAACAAAAACAAACATCAAGGTATCAAAATAAGCAAAAGTTACAAACTTTTTTTGAATTTATTTCAAATTTATTGTCAGTATTGCGCTTGCAGATCAAGTGGGTAGGGTATTTTTTTTTACCGTGCGTATGTGTGTGTATAGATGACCATGTCTGTCAGCCACCACCGAAGACCATTTTTGACCCAGGAAAAACCCTGAATATGTATTGTGAAAAGCGCTATACAAATACATTTTAATTGAATTGTTTTACTTTTATTGGCATTAACTATATATTATTAATGTATTATTTGGCAGGTCGCAAGATGTATTTTATTTTGTGAGACTTTGCTGAGGAAGTATTCTTTGGCTCAGTCTGAAAAGGCCCAGAAAAGAAACACTATGAAGAACATCACACAGAACCGTCAGAGAAAGAGACAGGTAAGTTAAGAAACCGGTTAAGCTTTCCCCCCCCAGAATTTTACTATACTCCTCTCTGAGTTTTACTGGTTAATTTACTGTCATGTTTTGCAGTTGCTGGAGACCAGGTCCAGGGTTGCACAAACCAACACAGAACCTGTGGAAGACCGCAACTATAGACCTGATGTCTGAAGATGATGATGCTGTTGTTGATGGAAGGCCAGTGTGGATGGTTAGGCTAGCTACTACAAACCAGACTAGACTGACCCACACTACGTGTCACATCACCAGCCCATCACGGCAGTTTGAAAAAATGTTCAAAACTCAAACAACATTGTGTTAGAGTTGGTCACAATTCTTTTATAATTATAATTTTAATATTCAATTGTTCCATTTTATATTTTCTTTATGTTTATATACTTATACTTTTATTGGTTCCCATATATAGAGTATTTACATATATTTTATATACACTTTTTAATTTATAGATTTCTTTGTCTCGTTTTATATTGTATACTTTGTATGTTTGTTCCTTTTTTAGATGTCCATGTTGCTTTTGATCTCCACGTTTTCTATTGTTCCTTTTACGTCGCCTTCCTTTAGAAACATTTTGTTCACTTATCTTTTCCCCCATTAATTTTAATGTATGTTTATAATGCTCTTTGTTCTTTTTATTTGGTTATATTGTTTACTTGGAATATTTATATGTATTTTAATATATTTTATATACACTTTTTTTGTCTTATAAATTTATTGTTCTCATTTTATATTGTTTAAGTTGTATATTTATTCTTTTCCTTTTAATGTTCACTGTGTATTTTATTCCTTTACATCTCTATCTTTTAAATGCATTTTGTTCATTTTTTGTCCCTTTTTGTTTCTTTACCAATTCATTTTAACGTATATTTATGTTCTTTGGACTGTTTATATTTTTACATTTGTTCCTTTACATTTTCATCCCTTTTAAATACATTTAGTTCACTTGTTTTTGTTTCACCATTGTTTTAATGTTCATTTATAATGCTGTTAAGAATGTTTTTTTTTTTTTATACCTTTTTAATAAATATTTCAGACTTTCTCAAATTGTTTTGTGTGTATTTTTCTTTTGGGAGGGAGAGGGGATTATTTTTTATAAATATATATATATATATATATATATATATATATATATATATATATATATATATATATTAATGAGCAAAATCTGCATAGCTGGCCTATAACCAATCAAGTCCCTATGCTACAAAACCTAGCCCACCCTTAGCCTTAGAAGTAACCAATAAAGTCACTTGACTGGGTTTTCAATGCGTCCTGTCCTCCAATAGCAGTCTGGGTTTTGGGAGTGGTTTAAAAAAAAACAACCAATCCAGTTTGAGATGAAGGACCAATAGGGGATGGAAGGCAAAGCTGTTTAGAGGTGTGAAAATGTCTCCTGGGAAAAACTTGATGGGATTATTTGCCATGGCAACAAATGGCTGTAGCATGGGAGTATACGGCCACAACATACATCCGATTTGGTACCATTTCGGATGAATACGGACATATACGGATCCATGGAATTTGACCTATCCGGCCAGTATACTCCTGGATTCTTCCGAATTTCAGCAGTGTATACAGGAGTATCCTGGTCCGGATACACCTTTTTTCATGCAGTGATAATTACATCACTACACAAAAATAATATATGGCTAATCCGGTGGTAAATAGTGACTAAAAGTCACTTAATGTACATTCAGTTACTCATTAATTAATAGCTTATTTTTTGTTTATTTAGACCATAAATATGTATCATTCAAATGTTAATAAATTGTAAATAATGGCTAATAAGCCCTTACTATATGTTGAGTAAATAATGAATTACTAGTGTGTTCGTGCTTTACTAATCCATAATTGTAAACAAGTTAATGAGTAATTACTAATTTATTTACACTTAAAGAGCACCTATCATGGCATTTAAAATGTTCCAAATATTGTTTTAGAAGTCCCCAACAACAGTTTTGCATGCATGCAATGACAAAAAAGACTTTAGTTTTCTTATAATATGCATTTATTTTTACCTGTTTTGACAGCAATTCCCAAAAATGATTCCTTTAGTGATTCACTTTTCAAAACCCCGCCTTTACGTGACGCTAATCTGCGGTGATTGGTCAGATGACCCAGTCAGTTGTGATTGGTATAGTCTGTGCAGATATTCTCGGAAACGGAACGCCCATCAAAGTTTTATAGTGACAGTAATTTGTTAATATGTGTCAGGAGTTATGAATATGAAAACCGCGTTGGAACCGTTTGATTGTAATATGAGCCTCAGCTGATCTCATTCATAAAAAAAACTCCTCTATTCTCCTCACGAAGACTCGCGACAAATCAACCTCCCTCATGGCTTTTAGTTCAAAAGTGTGCAGATGAGGAGACATATTGATAGATTCTCATATGTCTGTGTCAAATTTCTAAACAGAGGAGTATTTTTTATTCAATACTTCCTCAAAATGGGCAGAAATAGCCTAATCATGAGCGATTGAGTCTCTTATGTGTTGTTTTCAATTCATACTGGCAGCCGGAGGGCGCTCTGAGCACATGTAGTCCATATATGGTACAGACAGACGAAGAAGATACCATGTGCCATAATAAAAGTCCATAATAAAAGCTTCCTGAGATCGCGAAACATACATTTGACGACTAATAATAAACACTCAATCGCGACGATGTATGGTTTGTCTTCAAGCCACTTAGTCTTCAAATGCTCATCCTTGGGCAGATGAAAAAAGTTTGCTTTTGAGTCGCACTTCAGAACAGCGTCTCGTGGCCATGATGTTTTCTAGTTTTCACTGGCGTCTCGTCTCCATGATGTTTTCTAGTTTTCACTGGCGTCTTGGAGCGCAATAAGTGGGCGTATCGTATTCAAATAACTTGACAAGTTGACGTAATCTAGTCAGAGAAAAAGCTTCGGTCTTCTAACGATTCTTAAAAATGACTCAGAGTCGACTCTTACTTTTGAAAGAAAATAACTATATATACGGTGCACTGTCATATTTCAAGCTATCACAGGATGTTTTTGTTCACTTAGATCTATGTTACACACTACATGAAAGGTAAATTTCAAAATTCCATGATAGGTGCTCTTTAACTAACACTGCATGAAAACACTGAAATCCGGCACTATCCGGGCATGGTATACTCCTGTGTAATTTGATGTTTACCGGATGTATGTGGGAAAAAGCGGATCAGAGTAACACGGAACAGTATATTTCCAGAAAAACCCGGAAACCTCACGTATGCGGACGTATACAGGAATCCGTGAAATTTCACGGACATATACAGCTGAAACACTGCTGGGTGTGCTAGGACTGAAGACTGTTAGGTGTGAAGAAGACCTTTCATATGTTAATGACTGACACTTGTGCTGGCTGTTCTCAGAGGGAGGGGGGGCAGGGGAGGACTTCAGGATTGAGAATTATCTCTGGTCTACTGTAGGCTACAGCAAACAAGCTTTTTACACAGAAAAAATAAATTCTTAAGGCCCTGAAACACTAAACTGAACTAGCAATGACTAAAGCCGACTGTGGGGTTGGTTCACGTTGCCTGGGTCTGAGCCAAACCATCAGAATGGTGTGTCAGGGCCTTAAAACCACTGCATGAAAAGAGTCTCTTAATCAAATATTTTTTTATAAAAACAGTACAAAATAAAAACCCTGTCTGAACATATACGTTCACAAAAAAATCTGAATATGTAATGAAATAAACAAAGAAATGTAATGGAATTAACAAAGGATAATTAACCAAACATTTTAGACTATCCCCAAACAATTTTTGCAAAGTTTTACAAATTGTAGGCAATAATAGAATTAAATAAAAAGGAGATGAAATGTGGAAAATGAAAAAGTTTGTTTTAAAAACACCAAAAACTGATATGCTCAAAATAAAAATATGGAATAAAAAAAGAGCAGGGATTCACTTGCTCAAGAAACACAGAAACACAAGCAGATCTTTCAGCTCTGCAACTGTTCACAAAAAGTGTCACTCTAAGATTCTTAACTTTAACACGCTGCAAAAGAGGGGCGTTTTGAGGTTTGAAATCCACCACTCACAATAGATGTAGGTGCAACCAATAAGGTTACCAATAAAAATAAGGTTACCAATAAAAATAAGGCAACCAATAAAAATAATCCTAATTTTACAGAAAAAAACTTTTCTTTTTTTACAGTATTTTCTTGTAATTTTGAATTATGTTTAAAACGATGTAAAATTACAAACAATATCTAAATAAACAACTTGACTGTTATTTTAAGGATTATATCATTAATGACAAACTACAGTAATTCTCATTTTTTTATACAGGAACATCACTGTATTATTTTTGTTTTCATAAATAACAAATTCATGCAAAATTACAAACAATATCTGTAAATTAACAACTGTAATACAATATTTAGCTCATTATATTAAAGGTTTATGTTTATGTCCATACTAACAATTTAACATTATTCTTTGTCATTTTAAAGTAAATCTTATTAGTTTTATATTTACACTGTAAAAATAAAAACCTAAAAAAACAGCAGCTACAGCTGCAAAACAAAAACCGTAAAAATAAAGTCAAATATCTTAAGTCAAATAAAGTTAAAAAACTTCACAGAAATTTACATTAAACGTTTTAGAGAAAACACTATTAGTTTACAGATTTTTCCTTATTTAAATTAAGATATTTTACTTTAATTTTCTGTTTTACAGTGAAGGTGTATTTTTACATTCAAACTGGTTTTACATTCAATTCTGGATACAAATATAAGAAAATATATAGCAAACTAAATATCAAACAATAATTGTTTTTAAAGAGTACAAATCTGCACTGCTCTCCAGGTTGAAACTTCCAGGCCTCTGCCAGTGCCCACACCATAAAACACCATTTGACCAATTAATTAAATATAACAGCAAATAAAAATAAATATACACATTTTCTAACTGTTGTTTAAAACAAGTTTTTTCCTATATTTGCAAGGCTATTTGCTGTCTTTCCGTGTTCTTTTGAGCGTGATTGGTCAATCTGAACGTCATCCAGAAATCTGGCCAATGACAGTGCGCTCCTTCAGTTTGAATTATACACCCGTTGCCGTTGGAGTTGCTCGTGGCTCGCGGGGACGCGACGCGATCGCGGCTTCTAATCTTCACGTCGGTCTATTAATGGCATTGCATGGACCATTTAAACCTGTTAAAATCTTATTTTGGACGAATTTTGATGGTGGGATGTCGCCTGAGAACGAAAAAACATGAATACGAACAGACTAAGTTTCCAATGGCGGACGGCAGAAGGTAACGTTAATCCCTTTATATTGTTTCTACTGCTCATCAAGATATAACGTTAGTGCATTAAAGTCATATGCTAATCGTGATTAACTTGCATATTCTGTTTCTGTGTTTTGTTGTAATATTGTTAAGATAGGGCTGGGTGTTATGGCGATCTGATGATACTGACTATTGTTAGCGATTTTGCTGTAAACGTTAACATTACCTTTTTATATTGCGGAATGGGAATATAGCGTATATAACGCAGCACTGACTGTACTAAAACTTTTTGACATTTTGACAAGGAAACATGCATGAATGTAGAATAATGAACGGGACATGCATGTGTAAAAATAAGCCTCTCTCAGACAGCAGGCGATCCCGAAATCAATTATCTTTCTGTAAAATGCACACAATTATCTCAGAAACCTTGTCATGTGAGGTATTCACTTGATTTAAACAGTCAGTTATGTCTTAAGTAAAGTCAAACAGTTCAAGTTAACGTGGGGAAACCCGGATGCGTGTCATTCTGTGCATCCGTTCTTAAAGGGGCTGCAGCTTTGTCATCATTTTAATAAAACAAAAGAATAGAGAAGACCTTCTGCTTCTTTAAGAATCAAGTGATATTAATTAATTGAATATCATACAGTGAAGACTTTTAAAGCAGTATTATTCTGTAGCATTTTAATAAAATATCCATCAAAATAAATATATTGTGATATCGTTATTGTAAAATAAAATTTCTCATGTATGTATAATTATATGGTCATAATGCCCATCCCTACTGTCAGCTAGTTTTAAGATCAAGCTTGTCATGAAATGTAACAGAGCTTTGGAATGAGTAATCTGAGAACACTCTCATGTACACTTGTTCAACAGAGAGGACAGGAAACCACCATCCTTGGACTCTGAAGAATTATAGGCAAACCAGGATTTTGGATCTACTGTGAAGTTTTTGTATGGACCTGGTGAGTATGTTTTGCAAGTCCTTGTCCGTAAGTTGATAATTAATATTAATGTTTTATCAAACAAATTAATATTCATTTGTGTGTGTGCATGTTTCTTCCCCCCTCATGATCCAGAAGTTTTGGATCCATGATCCTGAAGAACTTTTACAGATGTTGACCCTGAATGTGTAAAAGGTAATCTTAAAAATTATTTTAATGTTCTCTGTTTTTTTCTGTAATGTAGACGCATGCATTTTCTGTGAAGTTGCTTTGAAACAATATCAGGGTTTTTCCTACATTGACATTTTTTTGCCGGCCGCCAAAACAAATTTTTGTCCCGCCAAAGCCTTATTTGATGAGTTATTGTGATTTATGAGTGATGTAGAACAGATGACTGCTGCACTTGAGTTAACTGAGTGACAGAGAGAACGACCAGTGAGCTCCTACCCCGCTCCCACGCTCTCTGTCTTCAAAATAAGCATTCTTAGCTTTCTAATGTTTCACATATTACGTTAATCAAAATCAAAAGGTCGGAAGACCGAATCCATGTTGCACGTGGCGCTATCAGACGTCTTCCTTTAATTACCGCTGGTTGTGAAATGCGCTCAAAAAACATTGACTGATTCTCTGACCAGCTGCATAAAGCATACTTTAAATAAACAGGAAACAAATCCTATCCGGTTATGAAGTGTTTTCTGTGTGTTGACAAATCTTTTGCGATGTTCTAAAGACGGGATTCACACACAACGCGTCTGCTAATGTCCGATTCGCCACCTAATGACTCCTTTGAACCGAATCATTTTAACGACTGGTTAGAACAACTGATCTGTCCAACACTGAACTAACGAATTAGTTTAATCATTTACTCAGAACAACACCTGAAATGAGAACACAGGTGTGCTTACCCACTTTAGCAAGAGTGGATAGTAAGAATTATTTTTAATTATCAACAGTCTTTCAGCTTATTTATGTTCATAATGTGTAGTAAAATAAATACCCTAAAATCATTTAGTTTAGACTGGAGTGAGGTGAACCCAGAACAAAGTTGTTGTTAGCTAGCTGATTGTATATGGCAGAAAATTAGGCTATTTGTTCATTTTTTTAATATTGATATGATTACCAAAACAAACAATTATCAGTAAATAGTGTAAAAATGAGGAAAAAAAACAAACATCAAGGTATCAAAATAAGATAAGCAAAAGTTACAAACTTTCTTTGAATTTATTTCAAATTTATTGTCAGTTTTGCGCTTGCAGATCAAGTGGGTAGGGTATTTTTTTTTTTTACCGTGTGTGTGTGTGTGTGTGTGTGTGTGTGTGTGTGTGTGTGTGTGTGTGTGTGTGTGTGTGTGTGTGTGTGTGTATGGATGACCATGTCTGTCAGCCACCACCGAAGACCATTTTTGACCCAGGAAAAACCCTGAATATGTATTGTGAAAAGCGCTATACAAATACATTTTGATTGAATTGTTTTACTTACTTTTATTGGCATTAACTATATATTATTAATGTATTATTTGGCAGGTCGCAAGATGTATTTTATTTTGTGAGACTTTGCTGAGGAAGTATTCTTTGGCTCAGTCTGAAAAGGCCCAGAAAAGAAACACTATGAAGAACATCACACAGAACCGTCAGAGAAAGACACGGGTAAGTTAAGAAACCGGTTAAGCTTTTTCCCTCCAGAATGTTACTATACTCCTCTCTGAGTTTTAGTGGTTAATTTACTGTCATGTTTTGCAGTTGCTGGAGACCAGGTCCAGGGTTGCACAAACCAACACAGAACCTGTGGAAGACCGCAACTATAGACCTGATGAAGATGAAGATGATGCTGTTGTTGATGGAAGGCCAGTGTGGATGGTTTGGCTAGCTCAAACAACATTGTGTTAGAGTTGGTCACAATTATTTTATAATTATAATTTTAATATTCAATTGTTCCATTTTATATTTTCTTTATTCCTATGTTTATATACTTATACTTTTATTGGTTCCCATATATAGAACATTTACATATATTTTATATACACTTTTTAATTTATAGATTTCTTTGTCTCGTTTTATATTGTATACTTTGTATGTTTGTTCCTTTTTAGATGTCCATGTTGCTTTTGATCTCCACGTTTTGTACTGTTGTTCCTCTTACGTCGCCTTCCTTTAGAAACATTTTGTTCACTTATCTTTTCCCCCATTCATTTGAATGTATGTTTATAATGCTCTTTGTTCTTTTTATTTGGTTATATTGTTTACTTGGAATATTTATGTGTATTTTATATACACTTTTTTTTTGTCTTATAAATTTATTGTTCTCATTTTATATTGTTTAATTTGTATATTTATTCTTTTCCTTTTTATGTTCACTGTGTATTTTATTCCTTTACATCTGTCTTTTAAATGCATTTTGTAAATTTTTTTTCCCTTTTTGTTTCTTTACCAATTCAATTTAACGTATATTTATGTTCTTTGGACTGTTTATATTTTTACATTTGTTCCTTTACATTTTCATCCCTTTTAAATACATTTAGTTCACTTGTTTTTGTTTCACCATTGTTTTAATGTTCCTTTATAATGCTGTTAAGAATGTTTTTTTTTTTTTTTTAATACCTTTTTAATAAATATTTCAGACTTTCGCAAATTGTTTTGTGTGTATTTTTCTTTTGGGAGGGAGAGGGGATTATTTTATATATATATATATATATATATATATATATATATATATATATATATATATATATATATATATATATATATATATATATATATATATATATATATATATATATATATATATATATATATATATATATATTAATTAGCAAAATCTGCATAGCTGGCCTATAACCAATCAAGTCCCTATGCTACAAAACCTAGCCCACCCTTAGCCTTAGAAGTAACCAATAAAGTCACTTGACTGGGTTTTCAATGCGTCCTGTCCTCCAATAGCAGTCTGGGTTTTGGGAGTGGTTTTAAAAAAAACAACCAATCCAGTTTGAGATGAAGGACCAATAGGGGATGGAAGGCAAAGCTGTTTAGAGGTGTGAAAATGTCTCCTGGGAAAAACTTGATGGGATTATTTGCCATGGCAACAAATGGCTGTAGCATGGGAGTATACGGCCACAACATACATCCGATTTGGTACCATTTCGGATGAATACGGATATATACGGATCCATGGAATTTGACCTATCCGGCCAGTATACTCCTGGATTCTTCCGAATTTCAGCAGTGTATACAGGAGTATCCTGGTCCGGATACACCTTTTTTCATGCAGTGTAATGCATAATACAGGGCCCTTGAAATGTAAAGTTAATCATTAATTACTAGTGTGTTCATGCTTTACTAATGCTTAGTTGAGAGCAAGTTAATCATTAATTAATGCTTAACTAATGCATTATTCTGGACCCTTAAAATAAAATGTTACCAATAATGTATTTAAAATAGCTCAATAGGGAATTATAGGTATCAATATTTAGTTTATGATTAATCATAACAGGTTATGATCAAATTATAAATCTCTAAAATCACCCAAAATGGAAATACCTAACTTAGGTATTTATGCAATATATGGTTAACAACAATCGATTGCAATTAACTATGAATGTATATATACATATTCATATATATATATATATATATATATATATATATATATATATATATATATATATATATATATATATATATATATATATTGTGTTTATTCTAAAAACCATCAGTTCCACTAATGCTCACAAATCTGTTTTTTATAACAGTAAAACCTCCTTTCATGTAGGCGCGATGTTATATTGTCATGTTTATCAAAATAAAACTGATAAAAAACGTAGACCCCACTTCATTGATAGTGTAGGCTTATATGTTGAACTTTATTCTTGTACAAGCACACACTGTATTATGCAGTGCATAAAGTATTATGTAACCCATGTAATTATTTAATTAATTATTATTATGTAATTATTGCCCGGACCCGAGTCTTGCTATGTCTTTTCAGTTTAAGCCTGCTGAGAAGTGGAGCGACGCTGAGGTCCAGGAGCGATTGGATGGTCATCAGAAAGATCTAAAGAGAGTCTCTTCGAGGATGCAGCACACAATGTCCCTGTCAGCTTGCAACCCGTGCACTGTTATGACTTGCCCCAATTCAGTGTCCAGTTCTCCTCAGCAGCCTGTTTCCATGCTACCCCAGTCACAGCCTCCTGTAAGTCATCTTAATCCTAATGCTGTACCTTTCTCTCCAGACACCAGCCTTCAGCACATGGTTGGCATGATGGATAGAGTCCTGTCATTGTGCACTGCCTCTTTAACTTCCAGTCAGGTTCATTCAGGCAAAGCTTCAGATTTCAAAACCAACTTAAGCTCTGCATGTAGGGTCTGTAAATCCAAGGAACACACTACATACTCGCATTGTAGACGTGACAGGCTATGTCGTCACTGTCTCAGTCCTGGCCACTTTAAGAATGACTGTCCTAAAGCAGCAAGCCCTGCGACGAGAGGGGTAGCATGGGCGATTCTACTGAAACCTCACTCACAGATGAAGCAGATGTGCAAAATGTTTTTGTAAACAGCAGCAAGCTAGTGCCAGAAGACAAAACCGTGTTATATGTGGGGTCTCAGAGAGTTGACGGGGCAAGTGAGTTGTTCTATGCTCCTGTGACAGTTTGTGACCGTTACACATTGAAGGGGTTACTGGATTCTGGTAGTATGTCCTGCACGCTTAGTGAAGAGGGTGAGTCCAAGCTGCAAGTTGATGGTCTTCTTCCACATCCTCAGGCAGTTCCAAGAAATGTGATCCTGGTTGGCTGTGGTGGCCTTGCAATTCAGCCAAAGTGTACTTACGACTTGGAGATTGAAGTCTATGGATTTAAGTTTGTTGTTCCCACTCTTGTGGTGCCTGGACAAAGAGACGAGTTCATTATTGGAAGCAATGTGATTAAATGTGTTTTGCAGAAGATGAAATCTCTTGACAAGTACTGGGAGCTTGTTTCATGCAATAACAGTAATCCTGAGTGTGAACAATTCCTTGAACTTCTGAGCTGCCTCTCCCGATGGTCTGGGCCTCAACAGCCTGATAAACTTGGTTCTGTGAAACTCTGCCATGCAATCACTCTACTTCCCAAACGTGAGTATCTTGTTTGGGACAAATTGCCTGCTAGTGTTCCCGTTTCCCCTGGAAGCACTGTAATTGTTGAGCCGACCACTGCACGTTCAGCACCTAAAAACATTCTTGTTGGACGAGTAGTAACACCAATGTGGGGTGATCGATGGGTGCCAATGAAGATAATGAACCCTAACCCAATCTCAGTGACACTTCGCCGTAACACTAAACTGGCTGATGTTTCTTCCTGTCTAGCCGTGGAAGATTTCACTGTCATGCAGGGTCTGAGCAGAACCCATAGTGATGTTTCTGATTCAAAGCCCCTGATAACTGATTCGTCCTTTAATCCTGCACAGTTGCTGAAGGATCATGGTCTGAGGGACATTGACATTGATGGATGTGAAGTCTCTGAGATGTGGAAGGGGAAATTGGTGACTCTTCTTTGTTCCTACCATGATGTCTTCTCCAAGGATAATTTGGATTGTGGAGAGGCAAAGGATTTTGTGCACAGGATCCATCTTTATGATGAGCGCCCATTTCGTCTGCCCTATCGTCGCATCCCTCAAGCCCACTATCAAAAATTGAGAGAAGTGTTGTCAGAGGTGGAGGAGAAAGGCATAATCACCAAGTCCATCAGTGAGTATGCATCACCCTTAGTGATGGTCTGGAAAAAAGACGGTAATATGAGGGTCTGCACTGATTTTCGTTGGCTCAATGCTAAAACCATGACGGATGCCCACCCTCTACCCCATCAAGCTGACTGTCTCGCAGCCTTGGGTGGTAATGACCTTTTCAGCACCATGGACTTAACTTCGGGATTTTACAACATCCCACTCCATGTGTCTGACCGACGATACACTGCCTTCACAACACCAATGGGCTTGTACGAGTATAATCGCCTTCCTCAAGGCCTTTGTAACAGCCCTGCGTCTTTCATGCGCATGATGCTCAGCATTTTCTCTGTTTTCTCTGGTTTCTCTGTCTTCTCTGTTATCTCGATGACTTATTGGTCTTTGCACCTTCTGAAGAGGAGGCATTGAAGCGTTTGGAGATCGTGTTTTCTCGATTGAGAGCTAGCAACCTGAAGCTAGCACCTAAAAAGTGTCACTTTCTGAGGAAATCCGTAAAGTTCCTGGGCCATGTGATAGATGGTTCTGGTGTTTCAGTCGATGAGGATAAAGTTAAGGTCATCTCTGCTTTTCAGAAGGAGGACTTGATGAAGGAAAACGGAACAACACCTTCACAAAAAAAAATCAGATCGTTCCTTGGTATGGTCCTGTACTACCAATCCTTTATCCCAAGTTGCTCACGTATTGCAAGACCCTTATTCAACTTAACATCTGGCCAGAAACGCTCAGTGAAAGCTTCTGGAAGTCACAAGAGAGCAGGCACTTTTCAGGAGTTGACACCCCAGGACTGGACCCCTGATTGTGATGTGGCATTTGAAGAGTTGAAAAGGGCCCTTGTTGACAGTGTGGTGCTGGCTCATCCTGATTTTGAGCGTCCTTTCCTTCTCTGTACTGACGCCTCATCGGATGGCATAGGGGCAGTACTCTCTCAGATTCCTGTGGGTGAGGACAAGGCAAGACCAATAGCGTTCGCTAGCAAGGCTTTGAGCCGCAGCCAAACAAAATATCCTGCGCACAGATTGGAATTCTTGGCTCTGAAGTGGGCGGTGTGTGACAAGTTCAGTCACTGGCTTAAGGGCCACGAGTTCACCGTATGGACGGATAATAATCCGCTGACATACATTATGACCAAGCCGAAGTTGGATGCATGTGAGCAGCGCTGGGTCTCGAAACTTGCTCCGTATTCTTTTGAGATCAAATACGTTCCTGGAAAACTCAACATGGTGGCGGATGCGCTCAGTAGGGATCCGTTTGTCAGGTCAGTGAGTCAGCGGCTTTTGTCTGAACCTTATTCTGAACTGTTGAGACAAGTACACAGTGTTGAGGATGGAAATGTGCAAGAGGTGTTCCGTCTTACCTGCCAAAAGCAAACATTGGGATCTGGTGCACTTGATGTTGGACTGGATGCATCTATGTCCGCTGATGACGTATCCTCGGTCTTGTCCTCCTGTGATGAATGGGAAACAGGAACTGAATGTAGAGCAACATCATTTGCTGAACATCTGAATTCGTTAATCTGTGGAGACGAGGAAGTGTTTCATTCCCTTTCACTGACAGACTTGCAGGAACATCAGCATAAGGACCCTGTCATTGCTAAGGTGTCTTGTTTTGTCAGCAGGAAGCACAGACCATCAAGACGTGAACGTGCCAACGAAAACCAGTGCGTGCTGCGGATTCTGAAGCAGTGGGATAAACTTTCTGTGCTTAATGGAATCCTGTACAGAGCTATTAAAGACCCGCTCACCAAGCACAAGAAGTTCCAACTTGTTTTACCTGAATCCTTGAAATCTGAGGCACTTTCAGGAGTTCACGACCTGGCCGGTCATCAAGGGCAGCCTCGCACTCTGTCTTTAGCCCGTCAGAGGTTTTTCTGGCTTGATATGGAGCGTGATGTGCGGGATTACGTTAAGAAATGTCCCAGGTGTGTCCTCAGCAAAACTCTAGAACCTGCAGCGAGAGCCACTTTGGAGAGTATTAAAACCACAGCCCCACTGGAGCTCGTTTGCATCGACTTCTGGTCTGCTGAAGATAGAAACAACAAATCTGTGGATGTTTTAGTGATCACTGATCACTTCACGAAGCTGGCGCATGCATTTCCATGTCAGGACCAGACAGCGAAAAGAGTGGCTAAGAAACTCTGGGACAACTTCTTCTGCGTCTATGGATTTCCCCAACGCATCCATTCTGACCAGGGGGCTACCTTTGAGAGAGAGTTGATTGCCGCTCTTCTTGAACTGGCTGGAGTTGATAAGTCGAGAACCACCCCTTACCACCCGATGGGGAATGGTGGTACCGAACGTTTCAACGGGACATTAGGTAATATGCTGAGGTCTCTTCCACCAAGGACTAAGCAGAAGTGGCCGCAGTTGGTACAGACCATGACATTTGTGTACAACTGCACCGCACACGAAACGACAGGTTTTGCCCCTTTTTACTTAATGTTCGGCAGGGTACAAAGGTTGCCAGTTGACCTCATGTTCCAAAGTGTTCTGCAGGATAAGTCAATCTGTGACTATGACAAGTATGTCAAATCGCTTGTCAGCGACCTTCAGTCTGCCATGACATTAGCGCAGGAGAATGCTGTTGTGGAACAAAAACACCAGTCCAGCCAGTACAACAAAAGAGCTAAAGGCCTACCTCTAGCTGTCGGTGACCAAGTGCTTGTGGCTAACAAGGGTTGTAGAGGGAAACGAAAACTTGCTGACAAGTGGGAGCCAGTCATGTACACTGTTGTTGCCTCAAAGCCTTCCATACACGTCTATAAGATCCGTGACAGGGCTGGGAATGAGAGAACAGTGCACCGAAATCTTCTTCTTCAAGTGAACTTCCTCCCTCTGCCTGAAACGGAAATAGTTAGTTCTGGTCATGAGGATGTAGAAAAGCTTACCTGCAGTGCACCTTCACAGATGTCTGATGCAGCACGCTGTGGTGGTCTATCCGGGCAAGCAGACAGTGGTGAGACCTATGTTGCCGAGATTGTGTCTGCTGGACACGCAGATGATGGGCAGAATGAGGCTGAGGAACTCTCACATGCAGACTCAATGTTAAACATCTCCGATGTTGCTACTCGTGGGGACGACCGAACTTCTTCATGGGTGCATTCTCAGTTGTCCAATCAAGAGGAGCTTAATGAACAAATTGCTGTGTCAGTGATTGATGACAATACTGTGGCTGGTGCTGGTGCCAATTCATCCCAAACTCATGTTTCTGCCAGTGAACCCTTTAGACAAGATCCTGTAGCTGATTTAAATACAGGTGATCGTTACACTACCAGGTTTGGGAGAGTTATTAAACCAGTACGCAGACTTATTGAATCTATGGTTCAGCTGGAAACCCTATTTGATCTGGAGACTGTATCTCCTGTTATTCATGTTTAGATCTGATTTTATGAAAATCACTAGGAAAATACTGAAAATACTAGGTCATTTACTGTATTTTCTTATGCGTATATTGTTTCTGTTTAAGTACCTGGTCTGAGATTGTTCAAAGTGTAATGGGCACTTTGTGTATGCCTACTAAAGCCGCGTTTCCACCGAAATTACCCGGAACTATTTGTACCAGGAACTTTTTTCCCAGGAACTTTTTCTCCCCCAGACCTGCTACTTTCTGCGTTTCCACCGCGGTCTAAAGTACCGGGAAGATTAGGCAAATTAGCCCGGTGACGTGGGAATGCGCGCGGCTGCTCCTCCCAGTCACCGACGGACATGAATCACTTTTGCGCGATACTGTCTGCAACAATAACAAGTGTAGGTGATGCAAGCAGCGCTGCTTTTGCATACACATTACCAACACAGCTTATTTAAACGTGCACTTTCACCTGGTTTGACCATTTTAATGCAAAATGGGATGATGGGCAATCCAAAATCTGAATGTGTTGCAATAGCTCAATTCCAAAATATTTTCTATAAAAGGATAATGAGGTCAGTCATTCATGACAGATGTGTGAAAAGTTAATTGAATGAAAACAATAGACTGAATTAAGCGGTTGGAAGATTAGGTACTAGACTGCAAGTATTTATTTATCACAATAACATCTCTTAGCATTCACTAAAAAAAAAAAAATCACATGACTAGTATTATGTCACGGGGTGACAAAACAAACCGAACGGGACTAAGATCCTGGTGAATACTGTTGCAGGATTTTCCAGTGAACCTCCGGTCTATGCCCTGTGAATCTGTTGCCATGGCAGCGGGGCTGATTGCCTGAGTGACAGCAGGTGTGGGGCAATTATAGAGAACGCTGTGAGAGGGACACCTATTGAGATGAGGCTTTAAAAACAGAGAGAAAACAGACTGTTGTGTGGTTCTCCTCCCGTATGATGCTGTGTTTGTCAGCGGGTTGCTCTTTTTATTGAGGCTGGGCTGTGGAGTGGGGAAGATTGGAGTTGGGGAAGAGGAAGGAAGGAGTGAAGTATTTGGCAGCGAAGACTTGAGGAATATCGTCCGTAGTGAGAAAGACGCAAGTGATGAGTATTTGATCCGTTGTTTATATGCACTAACACTGAAGTGGTGTGGAGAGTTTGGAAAACGTTTGGCACGAGTGAACATTACACCGAGTGAATTAATGATCTGTCTCCAACTTCTGTCCTCTCCTTGCCGAATGTGGTGATCGCTGCATCATTCTTCTGCTTTCCCGGAGCAAAGTCAAGCCCTGATCGAGGACGAGATCCGATCTGGTGGGAGGAAAGACCGGTGGGTGAGTGCTGGCCCGAATGCACGGTGTGCGAGTGGAATTGCAGTGCCTGAAGTGAAGATTTGCACGGTTTGTGCTGTGAAGTGAAATTTGTGTGTGGAGAAGTAATAGAAGTCTGCCGTGCACTCCTCTCCTACAGTCTTCCACCCGCTGTCTCTAACGAAGGGTCTTGATAAAGCAACTGCCCAACTTCCGGCTTGAAAAGACCCGGCCCCGCTAGTGCTGAGTGCTTCTTATATCCTGTACTGTTGAAACTGTGCTGTGTCTGTTCTAGTGCTCAGCCGAAGTGAGCGTCCCGCTCTAAGTGTCCTCCCCGCCTGGTGGTCTCCACACGCCCTATTGGAAGCCTTTACCCTGTTCAGAAGAAGAAAAGGTATATCAGTTGCAAGCTTCATGTACTGTTGAACTGTTGAAACTGTGCTGTGTCTGTCCCAGTGTTCAGCTGACGTGAGCGCCCCGCTCAAAGTGTCCCCCCGCCTGGTGGTCCCCACACGCCCTATCTGGAAGCCTTTACCCTGCTCAGAAGAAGAAGAGAGTGGCTCGCTTGCCCCCACCTCTGAGTACCTCCCTCCGGAGTAACCCCAGTGACTCGCTTCGCCCTCGCATCGGCATACTTACCTGGTTCCAGTCTGAATGGGGTTCGTATGACCACGGCCTCCCCTCTTGAGTTCCGTAGAGGAATACTTACCCGGTGACCTACCTGGACGGCGCGGGGATTCCCCCCTGATTCCCCTCCGGCGAGCCTCCGGTCCGTCCCGAGCGACCCTCCCCTCCCGTCCCGGGAGGTCTGTAGACTCTTGAACTGTCCTGGTGACAAGAAGAAGATTTTAATTAGGACTTATCCAATTCATCGACCTTTTAACAATAATAAATAAACTGTATTATTTTATTCCCTTGTCTGTCTGGTCCTTGACACGTTCCTCGGGGTGGTTCCCGGGTTTCCAGGGGTGGGTGCAGTCTGGTTTGGCCCGCCCCGACCTGTGACAATTACAATATGCTTCATTAAATGCATACTTTTAGAGACTTCTTCCTCAAATTTGAAATGAAGCAGGACCACACGTATGGCTTCACTTAAGTTGTGGTTATAAGTTATTATACTACATTCACATAGTTATACATTTAAAAATATAATATTTGGGTTTTCTAGATATGTTTATGAGCATATTCAGAAAGACTTGCGAGCAGCAGCCCTTTTATTTGCTTCCAACACTACAATTAGAAAGTGGTTATATAGTTAGAATGTGGAAATTAAAAAGATGTAGCGTGGCCACATAAGGGGAAGCATATTTATATTAGATCAACTAATAAGAGTGATTAGTTGGTCATTTGTTTTAAATGCTATCTCCTGTGTTCTGTATTTCTTCCTAACCTGTCTGTGTTATTGAGCTTTATCTCCCGTCTCGCGAGATGCGTTCCGGGCGAGACGGAGTGTCACGTGATGACACGTCACCCAAACAGGAACTGGGAGTGTGGGTTTTAAATATATAGTACCGGCAAACCGGCGATCGGGAGCGCGCTCATTCATTCTCACTACGGACCCGATCGTGTCGGATTACCTGAGTTGTTTGATGGCTGATTTTTTGAGCATTGACTGCCGATCTTCTGTGGAGCATATCCGTTTCCTTGGACTGTGGATTACTCGTTCCGGAGGACTTTAAACAGCTGGACAACACACAGATACTGCTCCCGGAGTTGTCAACGTTGCCGGTGAGACGGATCTGACTTTGTACATAGTAACGTTACACGCTGGACATAAAGACTTATGCACCTTGCTCACACAAACACACACACACACACACACACATTCACGATTGAGTAAATGTTATTTTGGGTATATTTGTGTCTTGTTAATACACTGGTGATTTTGGCTTTACAATCTGATTTGTCTTGTGTTTTATACTCCTCCATAGTTTTGATTTAGCAAATAGGAACGAGTGGTCCCATTTAATAGTGTAAACTCCACTAAGCTGTTTAGGGGAGTGTTACATATTGGTGGCCCGTACGGGGACCGTTTGGTTTCTTTTTGATTTGTTTATTATTGTGGAAGTTTGTAATTATGGAGGAAGAGACAAATGTAAATGCAGAAAATGTTACACCAGCTGTTGTTCACAATGATAACGTACCTGAAACTAATAAAACTGATGAGACACGCAGTGCTGATTTTACTGCAGGCCCGTTTGTCACTAGACGCAATCCCACTGGGGAAATAACATCTATGCTTAGCTCATTGTATATTACTGAGGATGAGGATGATAGCTGTGTAGTGAATGTAAACCTGGTACAAAGAATGCAATCTGAGATTGATGGGCTCAAAGTTGATTTATTGGCTCTTAGTTCAAAAGTCACATCCGTTGAACAGGATTATAAGCACTCGGCTGACAGTTCACTTAATAGGGAAACTAGTTTCCGGGAGGCAGTGGACAATGGCTTAGCAGAGTTAGAAGATTATTTCCGTCGCTCACTGGAAAAGTTGGAGACGGCTGTGGCTGATTGTTTCCTGAGAAGAGATGAAAAATGGGAAAATAAATTGAAAAAATTACGTTTCACCAGTACCCCTTCTCCCTCTAGATTACAGCCATATACCCCTATTACCGCCATGTCAACTATGCATGATCATAGAACTCCGATACCGGCTACTAGAGTTAAATTCCCTCCATCTAAGACTGTTAATGCTACGTATGATATCTCCCATGCATCTCCTCCACTTACTGATGTGCTTATTCCTCCGGTGGTTCCAAGTTCGTCGTCCTTCTGCGGGCAGCCCCCGATTCGGCTGGAGTTTCCCACCTTTGGTGACTCCTGCGAGACATCGGATGTGCTCAACTTCATCGAACAGTGTGAAAACTTTCTGGATATCAGGCCACTTCCCGGTGTGGAGCTTGTGGGCACCCTGAGCACGGTTCTGAGAGGACCTGCTCTGAGCTGGTGGAAGGCAGAGAAGAGCAAGGTAACAGATTGGCAATCTTTCAAGGAGGCTTTTATGTGTGCGTTTCTTCCAGATGATTACCTCACGGAAGTGGAAGATAAGCTGAGATCTCTGGTTCAGCAGCCACGTCAACGTCTGAGAGATTTTGCCTATGATTACCGAGCACTTTGCCTGAAGTGGAAGCCCGATATCACAGAGGAAGAAATGGTGAGCCGCATCCTTAACAACATTAATCCAAGAGTCGCGGGTTGTCTAAGAGGGACGGTGAGGACGGTGGAACAGCTGGTTAAGGTGGGCTCTATGGTGGAGAAGGACTGTATGGGGGCGAAGGATTACTGGCAGAAAGTGGACAGTCAGAATGGTAAAGAAAAGACCCATAAAAAACCACCTGAACGTCAGTTTTCCAAAAACTTGGCAGGACTCTCTATAGCTCAACCCCATTCACTAAATGCTCTTCTCTTGGTGCCTGTAATAGTAAAAGGTAAAGAGGTGAAGGCAGTGGTGGATACAGGGAGCACGTACACACTGATGCAGGAAAACCTTTGGAGACAGCTAGGAGGTGAGGCTTCATCAGACCCTACAGGTTCCCCTCAGCGCTTCATCATGGCCGATGGAAAGGTGCACCAGGCTATGAACCAGAAAACCATCTGCTATAAGTGGCATGATAAAGTGTGCAGAGTGGAGACGTATATAATGAAGGATGATCACCTGGCGTTTTCCATTATAGCTGGCTTGGATTTCCTGAGGGCGGCTGAAGCCATCGTGGATGTCAGCCAGGGTAGATACGGCCTGAAAGTGGGAAAAGGATATATGTACTATCCCTTCTTATCCGCCCTGATTAATCCGGAGCTGTCAGTAATGCCGGTGGGTGAAAGAGGATCCCATAGTGCCATGGTTAGTCTTTACTACGCCTTACCTCACACCTGGGAACCAACACTCACAGTCCTGGACACTGAGGGTGCATCGAGATGGGACTCCGACAATCCCGAGGAGTTGTTGAAGCTGATGAATACCTGGCCTCGCTCCACGTCGAATGTCCTGGGAAAAACGTCAGTGGAACATCACAAAATTACCCTATCGGATGAAGTACCAATGAAATCTAGAGCTTACAGGGTCTCACCCTTCAAGAAAAAGATCATTGATGACCAAGTGGACCAAATGCTAAAAGACCACATCATTGAACCTTCCTGCTCTCCATGGTCTTCCCCTGTAGTCCTGGTCACTAAACCTGATGGATCCTACAGGTTCTGTGTGGACTATAGGAGGCTCAACAGCAAGACCATTCCTGATGCTTATCCAATGCCGCTTATTCATGACATCTTGGAATCACTAGACGGCGCCACCTGGTTCAGTACACTGGATTTGCAGTCAGGATATTGGCAGGTGGATATGGAGGAAGGTAGCAAAGAAAAAACAGCCTTCATCACCAACCAGGGGTTATTCCAATTCCGATCCATGCCATATGGGCTACGGAATGCCGCTGCCACATTCCAGAGGCTTATGGAGAAGGTTCTGGCAGAATTGAGAGGAAAATTCTGTTTTGTGTACATAGATGATATTATCATCTATTCTCGATCATTAGAGGAACACATAAAACACCTGAACTCCATAATGCAGAGACTGGAAAAGGCATCTCTTACCCTTAACATGAAGAAGTGTCACTTTTTTAAAAGACAGTTGAAGTTCCTGGGCCACATAGTCTCAGTGAAAGGAGTAGAGGTTGACTCTGAAAAGACAATGGCTGTTGCCCAGTATCCTCCTCCCAAAGACCTCAAAGCTCTCCAACGCTTCTTGGGATTAGCAGGCTGGTACCACAAATTCATTCCCCATTTCGCTGACATCACTGCACCTTTGAATCACCTGAAAAAGAAGGGAGTAAAATGGGACTGGACTTCTGAGTGTCAAGCCAGCATGGATACCATCAAACAAGTGCTACAAGACCCACCGGTATTGATGCAGCCAGACCTTAACCAATCTTTCCAGGTGCATACGGACGCCAGTGATGTAGGTCTAGGAGCCATTATCACCCAGCAAACACCTGAAGGGGAAAGAGTGATAGCTTATGCTTCTAGGACATTACGAGGAGCAGAACTAAATTACTCCACCTCTGAAAAAGAGTGTCTGGCCGTGGTTTGGGCAGTGGAAAAATGGAGGCATTACCTTGAAGGGAGTCAGTTTGACATTTACAGCGATCATGCTGCATTAACATGGGCCTTCAATAGCCCCAAGACCTCCTCTCGACTGACCCGATGGACTCTAAGGTTGCAGCAGTTCAATTTCCAAGTACATCATAGGAAGGGATGTCTCAACCTGGGGCCCGATGCCTTGTCCAGAGTCGGTGAAGCTGAAGAGAGGGAAGATGCGCACTGTATGACCATCATAACAACGACTGGGTGTTCATCAGACATACCTCACACACTAGTGGAAATTTCGTTAGCACAAAGTACTGACAGCACTTTGGCTCTCCTGAAGTCAGACACCAATGTCAGGAAGGTACAAGACCAAAAGATTACCTTCGAGGTCCAACAGGGGGTGTTGTATCGACGGGTACCTGTAAAAAACAACGGAGACAAATTCCAATTGGTTGTTCCTCAGGCATTAATGTCTGGCTTTTTACATTACTTTCATGACAACCCACTAGGAGGACATCTGGGTCGACTAAAAACTTTGCTGAGGCTCTTGGAGGTGGCTTGGTGGCCTACGGTCCGCAAAGACGTCTGGCAGTACGTCAAGGGTTGCGATATCTGTCAAAAATATAAACATGACAACACCAAACCCAGCGGTTTTCTACAGCATACTCAAGTGACAGAACCAGGGCATACACTGGGTATGGATTTAATGGGACCCTTTCCCCTCAGCAAGAAGCAAAACACTTACCTCTTAGTGGTAGTGGATTACTACACTAAATGGGTAGAGATGTTCCCCCTTAGGGATAGTAAGACACAAAAGATTGTCAAAATTCTAAGGGAAGAAGTTTTTACTCGTTGGGGCGTTCCCAAGTACTTGATCTCAGACAGAGGAGCACAATTTACCTCCAACATACTGGCTGAGTTATGCAAGACCTGGGGAAGTATCCAAAAACTCACCACCAGCTATCACCCTCAGACAAACCTGACAGAAAGGGTAAACCGGACATTAAAAACAATGATTGCATCATACGTGGGACAATACCATCAAGCCTGGGACCAGTGGTTACCTGAGTTAAGATTCGCCATTAACACTGCACACCAAGAAACCACCGGTAGAACACCGGCAGAGTTAATGCTGGGCAGGCAGCTTCTCGGACCGCTGGAGAGGTTAATCCTCAAACCGCCCACCCCAGACCAATCCTCGTATAATCTACTGGAACGACAGAACATCATTACAGAGGAAGTAAAGCAAAGAGTGGGTGTGCAGCAAGCCAGACAAGCTAGATATTACAATTCCCGACGGAAAGATGCGCAGTTTCAGCCGGGTGATCTAGTCTGGATAAAAACTCATCCTATCTCTTCTGCCTCTAATAAATTCTCTGCTAAGCTAGCGCCCAAGTGGGAGGGACCGGCTGAAATAACAAAAAAAATGGGGCCAATAAATTACACAGTTCGTTGGGGTGACCCACTTAAAACAGACATTGTAAATGTGGTTAACCTGAAACGCTGGTTCGGACGATCTCCTCCGATGCCGATGGCTGGGGGGGGGGATCTATGTAGCGTGGCCACATAAGGGGAAGCATATTTATATTAGATCAACTAATAAGAGTGATTAGTTGGTCATTTGTTTTAAATGCTATCTCCTGTGTTCTGTATTTCTTCCTAACCTGTCTGTGTTATTGAGCTTTATCTCCCGTCTCGCGAGATGCGTTCCGGGCGAGACGGAGTGTCACGTGATGAGACGTCACCCAAACAGGAAATGGGAGTGTGGGTTTTAAATATATAGTACCGGCAAACCGGCGATCGGGAGCGCGCTCATTCATTCTCACTACGGACCCGATCGTGTCGGATTACCTGAGTTGTTTGATGGCTGATTTTTTGAGCATTGACTGCCGATCTTCTGTGGAGCATATCCGTTTCCTTGGACTGTGGATTACTCGTTCCGGAGGACTTTAAACAGCTGGACAACACACAGATACTGCTCCCGGAGTTGTCAACGTTGCCGGTGAGACGGATCTGACTTTGTACATAGTAACGTTACACGCTGGACATAAAGACTTATGCACCTCGCTCACACAAACACACACACACACACACACACACATTCACGATTGAGTAAATGTTATTTTGGGTATATTTGTGTCTTGTTAATACACTGGTGATTTTGGCTTTACAATCTGATTTGTCTTGTGTTTTATACTCCTCCATAGTTTTGATTTAGCAAATAGGAACGAGTGGTCCCATTTAATAGTGTAAACTCCACTAAGCTGTTTAGGGGAGTGTTACAAAGACACAGTGACATTTTACACATTTGACTTTATTTTAGACAGATTAGTTTTTACAAAATTAAAATAAGTGTGCAAAGACAAATAAATTACTAGAACAATAAAATGAAATTATAAAATGTGAAAACAACAATATAAAAAAGTGTATTTTTCAGTAACCTGTCCAAGAGCTGTGCCAACACGTACAATATATAAAGTACAAATGTGGTAGAGCAATGCTTCATTCAAGCGGCTGGTCATTGTGGCTACTTCTTGAACGACTGGACAAACTGTCCAAGAACAGACCGAAACCCGGTCTGAAAGTCCCTCTGCTGCCGTCTGCTTTCTTCCGCTTCTGACTGGTGGAATGCCAGCTCTTGCCTCCTCATCTCTCCTCGGCCTGGCTCTCAAGTAACAGCTGAATATGGTCTCGCTGTTCTTGTCCATGTTGCAGGACGGCCCGGTTAGCATCCTCCATGTCCCTCAGTGCATCAAGAAAAGTCAGTCCCTTTTCCTTTTCCCTAAGTAGAAAAATTGCACAGAAACACATGGAAATTAATACACAAGGCAACCATGAAACAATAGAAACCATCAATTAATTATTTAGTGTTTTCACTACAAATAATGAACAATTGCTTGCCCAGCTTGAACAATAGCTAGTGTGCAATTTCTATCATTGGCAATTTAAGTTTACAATTAAAAACAACAAAACTACTCAAAACCATTATGGATTACACATCAGTTTTTAAATATATACACATTTTGTCAGCTTTATACCTCTGCGTGTGTGTGTTTCGGCAGGAGACACGGGGTTAACGTACTGGTGACCGCAGGGGAAAACACGCTGGTCTCCGTTGCCTGCAATTCATCAGGGCCACCCATTACGTCTGGAAAAGCACGTTGAAAAAAGTTACTGCAACGTTACACTGCAACGAGTTTAATAGATGATACCAAGATGAGATATTTACCTTCAACCCACTCGGATTCCGGGATGGTTTCCAACAACGCACTAGCCGAGTCTTTCGTTACCGCTGCCCTAGAAAAGGACGGTCTGTGTCCCAACAACGCGTCCAGGCGGTCATGCCACTTGTTGATACGCCGGTCGGAACCGCTCCGGTTGTTATGATCCTTTAATTTTTTGTAATCTTGTCTTAATTTCTTTAACTTCTCTCTGCACTGTTTTCCAGTGTGACTGGAACCGAGTCGATATCTTCAGGTAACATTATACCTTTTCATTGCGGGTCGCCGTTTCCAGTTCCCGCTGGATGTCCTCCTCCGCATATATGCTCAAAGCCTGAACCTCGTCGTCGGTCGAATTTTTTTGTTGAACTCCATTGTTGCAAAGAAAATATTTACTGAACGCAGAACCCACCTCGCAAAAAACTTGCAAAAATGGCGGTGGGGAGAAAAAAGCTGCGAGAGCTCAACCAATCAGCATGTTCAGCGCCCAAGTCCCACCCCCGAAAGTTCCCGACCTTTTCAAAAGTACCACCTCGCAAGCAGGGCCGTTTGGAGGGGGAAATATTTACCCGGAACTTCATTTAGACCAGCGGTTTTCAATAGGTGAGGCGCGCCTCCCCTGGGGGGCGCCAAAGAGCCACAGGGGAGGCGCGACGTGAAGAAAAAATAAAAATAAACCATATACTCGCGTCGCGGTATACTGGGTAAAAGCTACGCGGGATACTCGCGTCGTGGTACAAACGAGTTGACTGATTACTGACAAGTAGTAGGCCTAATGCTGACAGATTAAGCAATGGCTCCTTCTGGCTCAACATGTGCACAGGTGCTCGATAGGCCTACTCGAAAACTGAAGGATTTTATGAATGGCACCTGTTTTCAACACAAACACTTTACGCAGAAAGAGTGTTTCTTGTACTTAGAAAAAACTGCAATACAATTATTTTTTAAGGGGTAGGCTATGTTTATTTTTTTCAATCATTTTAAAATTAATTGGAGAATTAACTTGAATGTGCCTAATAGCCTATGTGTTGTAGCCATTAAATAAACGCATTTAGTTTCATATGTTAAAATATTATATGTTATTTTTTCCATCTATATGTTGATTATGAAAAGTGAACACCATGAGTAAGATAGGATGCATTGGGGACATGGAGTGGTTCAGACATGATTGACCACTTCATTAAGTTTCGTTTTGTAGAAAGACTATCTTTAGTTTAAAGTGAATTTCGTTTTGTATAAATTGTATCTTAATTTTAATAAATGTTTATTCAACAAATTGCCTGGATTTAATAAATAAGAAGCAAATATAGCCGCGATCAATTGCATTGCACGCGTGAACTGGAGCGCATCATAAATTCATATCTCATATCTCTTTAATTTTTTATTATAAATTAATCGAAACTCAGTTTATGCCTCATATACATGAAAAATATTTAAGAAAGCTTTACATTTCTTTAAACGAAACTATTCAAAACGAAAAAGAAATAGGCTAGCTAACGTTACTCAATGTAATCCATGATGTGCATTTCTCTCTGTAGGCTAGGCGTGTTCAATACGGAGATGGCGATCTTCAACTTAATTTCTGCAGCTGACACAGACAGAAAAGACTAGTGTAGGCCTACTAATACAAATCAATGCACGAAATTGAACATTTTTATTTTAAATTTTTATTAAGCTTTAACAAAAACTGGTCGATCTCAGCTCGAATGTGGACTTGAAGCAGAGACTGGCAGAAATGCCGATCACGCGTTTCTGGTTGTCTGTGGAGAGCGAGACTCAGATCTCCACTAAGGCTATGCAAGTCCTAATCCCCTTCACCTCCACTTACTTGTGTGAGTGTGGGTTTTCCGCACTGACCATGATTAAAAATAACTACAGATCAATTTCTCTCTGCAGTGCAGCCCCGCATCGAACACCTCTGCGCGTCAAAAGCACGTCCTCATTGTTCCCACTGATATGGGCAGAGCCGGATTAAATAAATGGACTACACTAGGCAGGCTGCATTTTTTGGGCCCCCCTCCATCGATGTTATTTATGAATTGAAATCTGAAACTTACCAAAGTTACTAATAAAAGTGAATTCACATTTTACATAGCCTAGTCTTTGGTTACAAATTGGTTGTGTTGTATATTAAAAAGTCTATCAGACTATTTTTTGATATTCATTATTTATTCGTCATTACATGGCTCTATTAAATGCTATTAAATTATCCTCATCCATTGGGAGTGTCATTGTTAAGGCAGTAGTACCAGTAAATAACCAATAGGTATCAGTAAACTATGTAAACAGAGCAAGAGTTAGTAATAAGAGTTTATCTTATTTGCTCTATTTGCTCTGTTTACATATAATCAACACATTTAATTAAGATTTTCTGCAAAATGCCATAGCTTACAACATTTATAAATGTTGTAATTAAGATTTTCTGCAAAATGCAATAGCTTACAACATTTATAAATGTTGTAATTAAGAACAAGAAGGCAAACATGACCCCTTCACATTCATCAAGACCATTTAGAAACTGTCAAACAATAAATAATAATAAATATAAGGATGGAGGATTTAAACTATGGAAAACTAAGGTATTCAGACTATTAAAGACTTGTATGGATGGTATACTTCTTACATTTCAAGAATTGTGTGATAAACACCAGATTCCCTCAAAATATTTTTTTTTTTAATATTCACAGCTTAAAAGTTTTATGTCTTCCAGGTCTACAGATATTATGTACATTCCCAAACTGTCATTAATTGAGGAAATAATTGAAAAAAGAGGTGAAAAGGGCCAATTGTCAAAATATTATAATTTAATAATGTCTAACTCTAAAGAGTCTGCTGTAGACAAATTAAACGCATGGAGGAAAGCCATTCAAGAATAAATAGAGGAATTTGAATGGACTGAAGCATGTTTAAAGGCACAAAAACAAATCATAAACACGCGGCTTAAATTATTACAGTATAAATGGTTGACGAGGGTTTATATAACACCTGAAAAACTCAATCATATGTCTAGCAATATTCCTGATATATGTACAAAATGCCAAAATTATAAAGGAACTCTAATTCACTGTCTATGGGAATGTTCTGATATACAGAAGTTCTGGAAGGATGTCATAAAATGTTTGTCAGAACGGTTTAATCTTAAAATACCACATTGTGCCAAACTTTGTGCACTGGGAATATATCCTACAGGTTTCTCACAAACAAAGAAACACACTAGACTATTGGACTTTGGATTGTTACATGCCAGAAGAGCCATTGCTATGAACTGGAAGAGCATGAAAGCACCTTCTATAAAACAATGGATAAAAGAACTTTCAGAGTGCATTGGACTGGAAAGGCTGACTTATATCTCCAAGAGTAAAATAAAGGACTTTGTACAATTATGGGAGCCATACATGATTATTATATAATATGTAAAGTAGGGCCATGCCATTATTCTTTTATTGATTTATTTCTTTTTTTACATTTGTTTTTATCTTTTATTATCATTTTGAATTAGATTTTCTTGTAACTTAATGCTGCGTTCCGCGCGAAACGCGCCTTCCGCGCCGCGGGACCTCCAGACGCGCGTAAACGCGCCTTTCCATTGACTTAACATTGAAATCACTCGCGCCAGACGCTCTATTCGCGTTTGGTGTGAACGCAACATAAAACTTGACACGGAAATGTTGTTTTACTAATTTTCCGCCGCATCTTCCACCGCGTCTTCGGGCCGTGTCTCCGGGCATGGCTCGGCCTTTGGCTCTGCTGACTCGAGCAGGTTCACAGCTGTCGGACGGCTGCCCGACAGAAACTTCTATAAAGCCCTCCGCTGTCTCTTCTTTTGTTCCTCTTCATTTTTTTTCTTTTTACGTTTTGCCGCACCCGAAAGCATTTTGAGTGTTAGCCTACTCAAAACACCTGCCTGCTTCTTTGTTGTCCCGCTTTGACCTGATTATAATAAATACAGTCATGGGCTGGCGTTAATGTGACGTAATGTAACAGTCTATGGTTAAGATAAACATCGTCACTATTTTTAGTTAATTAATACATATTGAAATAAATTGTAGATAGGACGTTTGTACATTTTAATTATTATTATTTTATTTTTTTTGTCCCTCTGTCTGGGCCCCATCCCGCCAATCGGGCCCTAGGCACGTGCCTAGTTTGCCTTTGCGTTAATCCGGCTCTGGATATGGGCGGTTATTCAAAGTTCAAAATTAAAAATCAAATGACGTGAATGACACGTGCAAATGACGTGAATGGTGCATTTTGTTTATTGTTAAAATCTGAATGTATGATTTTAAATAATTTTGAAAAAAAAATTGTAATGCAAATCTTTTTGATCTGATAACATGCCTTCAATGCAGTTGACTGTTATGTGTTATGCGCTCCGTGAACAAAAAGCTTTGTCGTTCATTGATCACAGAGCTGTCCATTGTGTTGATTTTGTTCGAGACGATGTGCATTAAAATGTGCGCTTAAAGGGATAGTTCACTTTATAATGAAAATTCTGTCATCATATACTCACCCTCAATTTGTTTCAAGCCTGTATGAATTTCTTTCTTCTGCTAAACACAAAGCAAGATATTTTGAAGAATGTCAGTAACCAAACAGTTAACTGGTCCCATTGACCTCCATAGTATATATATTTTTTCTTACTATGGAAGTCAATGGGACCAGTTAACTGTTTGGTTACTGACATTCTTCAAAATATCTTGCTTTGTGTTTAGCAGAAGAAAGAAATTCATACAGGCTTGAAACAAATTGAGGGTGAGTATATGATGACAGAATTTTCATTTTAAAGTGAACTATCTCTTTAAGACCCAGACACAAGTTTCACACTTGTGACATTCACATGTTAAGCATGTTTTGTTGACTTATGGTTAGGCCTACTGATGTTCTGTGATTTTTAAAAGTAGCCTCAAATAGGCCTGCATAAATTTGGAAGTTATTTGCTGTTGCAAAGATTTATGAATGCACTTAAAAAAAAAAGGAAATAAATTACAATATGAAAAAATATTTACATTTTATTAGTTGTTATTGAAACTCATCATTGCCAGGAACACACAGAAGATGGCATTTACTGCCGAGGCGTGTGTGGGTTAGAGCAGGCGGACAGGATTTTGGGGAAGGGGGGGCTCGGCTGTCCTTACCGACTCTAAGGGGAGGCTCACATTCACCCAATTTGAAAACCCCTGATTTAGACCCTAGTTCCTGCGGTCGAAACACACCGAGTTCCCCCCCAAAGTTCCTGGTTCCGGGGGAAAGTTCCTGCGGTGGAAACGCGGCTTAAATGTGTAGAAGTTTGGCCAACTTTCTTCATATTTGTATCCCTTTTGTTTGGGTGGCTTTCAATGCTGTGTCTTAACTGTTTTTAAAGTGTGGACCATGTAAATCTAGTGACTGGTGTTCTTGTTATATTTTTATGAGAATTTTGTGTAAATTCTGGGGGGTGAGTGTAACAGGTACAGAACGTGTCCTGTTAATTGCATTATATTATTAGAATTTACCCAAAATGGTTTGTTTACATATACCTGATTACACAACTGCCTAATTGAAATGTGGGCGCGTTTTCCTTTAATTGTGATGACATCGAGTTAAAGTAATTTCCTGTTCTGCCCCCTCCTCTTCCTCTTTGCATTGGTGATGCACCAGAGAGGTGAGATTATTTTGGGCTCTTGTTAAATCTTATTTAATCCTTGTTTTAATTGTTGCTTTTATTCCTATATCTTCACTCCTATTTTGGTGTATAATATTATTTTACTTAACTGTATGGTTATTTTGGTAATTTTACTCTTTTTGAGTTATTTTTGGCTTCTAACTGGGAATGAAGCACATGGTAATGGGTGTACATCATATTCATTTTAGGAATCGAGCGTGACTCTCATTCATAAAGAGGCTGTTTTTATTTGTTCCTCATCAGGTATGTTTTGTTAAATTTATTTACTTGTTTAATGTAATCTATCTTTGCTCTCTTTGCATTGGTGATGCCCCAGAGAGGAATCGAGCGTGACTCTCATTCATAAAGAGGCTGTTTTTATTTGTTCCTCATCAGGAATAAAAGATCAGTGAAACTGCTAATGCTGTCCTGTCCTTCCTAACACACAACACAACGCAGAGAACAGACCAGTTACAATTACATGACTATTATGTCTCTGAAACATCTGTGTATTGATAAATATTACATCTATTTCACTTCATCTGTGATAAAGTATGCAAACACAGCGCGAGCATCACTGCGGGAAGCAGAAAGTGTCCAACTTCACTTCTCCGTTTGCAGCTCCTCCCCGCCTGCACGCGGCTACTCTCGCTGATCGGTTGCATCCAGCCGCAGCAGATGTTGAACACACCTAACATAACACATGAGGACAAGGGAATCACATGACAAACAGGAACACATGACAAGGAGCAGGAACGTGCAGTGGCTAAAGCCACTGCCCCTCTGCCCTCATCGGCTGATGTGCCCCTCTTGCCCCCATTCCCTCCCTCACCCCCAGAGGATTCCCATAAAAGCGTTCTGTTCCGCTAAAGATCCTCTAAAATTATGCTAATCCGCTCCGTGTTTTCCATCGCTCAGTCTGTGGCAGTGCCTCTCTGTGGAGACGGCAGCTAGATTAAAGATTACAAACTACAATCCACATTACAGACAGTGGTTGATCCGCGGAATTAGTAGTTTGTTTTTGTATTTATGTCGGTAATGTTTTGCTCCTGGTCTTCTAATAGTGCTAACAACTTATGCAAAGTATTCACGTTCTTGAAAGATAATTAATTGTCAAATCAAATTATTATACCTGATCTGAGCTAAATAACACCAAATTTGCTGTTTTCGGCACACTTTGTAGACAAAAAATTCTCAAAAAAGAAGACCGTGAGAAAGAGCAAAGGGAGGCTAAAGTTAGTTTAACATTGCAAATATGGATTAAAAGCCCCAGCATATCAGCGGGTGAATCATCATATAGAATATTTAACAGACAGTTTGTCACACTTTAACTCCTGTAAAGTAGACTAAATTTCCCATTATAATCAATTGTGAGGTAATATAGTATCTGTAATAAACATCATATTTATGTTTTATTAAGACCCTATTAATAAGTAGCCTATACACAATTAAAAGACAATATACTTTAAATGTTCTAAATGAGTTGTATCTTAGCATAGTAGGGCTAAAGCAGACCCTAAGAAAATGTGCTTTTCAAAAAATATACATGTTGGTATTAAACATTGCTGGAGCAACAGAGTTTCTGTAAAAATAAATCATAAAAATGGTTTGTTTGTTTAAAAATCTTATAAATGTGTATGGGGTGGTAAGGTGGGCCTTTTACCCCACAGACACAGGGTCAAAACAGCATGGGGCAAAAGACACAGTATTGATACAAATACTTTAGCTAAAATAATGTTTTAATCATGTCTTAGTTAATATTGTTCAAAACAATCACTTTAGCAAAGTATGTACTATTTTCTGTCTATTTTGATAAATAATTCATTATTGTTCAATACATATACTGTCATTAAAATATGTTAGTATAGAAATATATTTTAAAAATACAGAAACAAAAATTATTTCAAAAAGTAAAGATTCTGAAAGCATTGAATGATAATTCAATTAACTATATAATATTTTTAATAAAGCTTTACAGAAGTAACAAATAATTAAAATGTGATATTTTATTATGATATGATTAATATTATATTTTTAAATGATTATGATGATTATCTCTAAGGTGGACACCCAACTTAATATATGATATTTCCCATCTAAATCTAACCATGTCATGTCAACAAATGGAAAAGTCAACTGGCTGTTTATTATCATGTTAATAATTGTGTCCTTTACCCCAAATACCATACTTTTAAATATTCTTCTTTTATTTGAAAAAAAAAAAGTTGCTAATTACCTTGAACAAAACTGAAAATCATTAACAAGACATTTGTTTCAAAATATATTCAATAGTTTTAGCAATTCTCATTTGCTACATAAATCTACAGCATTTAAAAAAATCATAAATATGAGATCAAATTAGCGCAGAATCAACTTTTTGGAGGAGTAATTACAACAACATAAATTGAATTAGCACTAAAACCTAACAACTGTTTTTACAATATGATTTAAAAAGGTTTGTTATTCATTCTCTATATTAAGGTGATACTCAACCCCCTTATAGTGCCCCTTTTTTTGGTTTGGGCCACTGCCCCTCAAAATGTCTGTGCACGGCCCTGACAAGGAGCATAATGCATAGAGACATGAACACAAACCAGACCCAAAACTATTAAACTGCCTTGCTCTTATGGGCCTTTTGGGGGGATGGGTCCATAGATCTTCAGAGTGAGTTCTAAGGATTACTTGTTAAATTGGACAAATAATTGTGTCTGGTTTGTCTCAGTCCCGACACATATCTAAATTCAACATAGTGTGCAAGATATAAATGTGATTTAAAAACTTTGTACTTTTCTTCTTCTAAAATATGCATGAATGGAACCCTTCACATTTTAATGCTGTTGTTTTTTTTATTATTATTATTGTTTTACACCTTATTCAGGCATCATTTTTATTTGAATATAATACTTGACATTTCAAAGACCAACAACAAACAACTCAATAATCACACCTCATTTAATAGTCAGTTACATCATGTGTTTTGTTCATTTCCTTTGTTGTTGAGAACAGTTTAACCCCCTTGATATTAATCACACTAATATGGTACATCTTCCAGCTGTGCTTTAATTAATGGGTTTATTATTATTGTATTTCCATGTTTGTGGAGATGACAAAAATGTCTTCTCAGGTGAGTACATGCAACAGAAGCATTTGCATCAGCCTGATTTTCAGGTTGAAACATGTTCTGTGTCACAGACCTGAGACTTGTTGTTTCTGCTTCTGTCAATGCACTCCCCATGGTCCACACAAACAAACAAACACACTTTCTTACAAATAATTAAAAAACACTACAATATTAATATAGACATGTTGTTTTATTTGTCAATAGGGCATAGATGTTTTCCCATTATATGTTGCTTTGTATTTTCTTCAGGCTTAAGCAGGACAATATAACATTTAAGCGCAAATATGCAGAATAGTAAACCAAAGCTTGAGGATAACATAGCAAATATCTCCACAGTTACTATGCATTTTCCAGAAGAACTGACATAAGCTGGAATAAATGGGATCCAAACAATAAACAATAAGAATAAAATATAAGCATACTGATTGTGATGAATTTGGCTTGATTAGGTGTGGTGGTGGTGTGCGAGCCAGAAAAGCTAGAATGAACCACAAGACAGCCAGTAGGACAGTATAACCCAGAACAGCCCAGAAACATTTAATGCAACCGAGACTGCACTCAAAAATGATATTATAATATATTATATTCCTTATAATTTTTCATATTTTTGTTTGGAAATGGAAGAGATATTGTTAGCCAAAGCACTCAGATAAGAACCTGTATAACTGCAAAGGCAAGAACATGAGTAAATTACATGAGTCATTGTTGTACTTGACATTATTTATGACATCACTTCCTGGAAGTGTAGCCTTGAAGACCATTGATTCCACTGTTGTTTTTATTAGAACACAGGAGATATTGTGGACAAAAGGGATCCCAAACACTTTGTGACACAACATAGAGTGCCACTCAGTGGGCAGACCAATGAAAGCAAGTGAACAAAAAAAACACAAGAGTCAAGTCAAGTCACCTTTATTTATATAGCACTTTATACAATACAGATTATTTCAAAGCAGCTTTATGATGATAAACTGGAAAATAATGATGTCATTGTCCAGCTCAGTTCAGTTTTTATTCAATACTGTCAGTCAATAATTTTACTGAATATTAATTAAGTATTCCATCTGAGTAAGCCAAAGGCAACAGTGGATTGGAACCCAAAAATTAACACAAAATCCACTAGGTGACCGAAATGGAAAAGAAAAAAAATCCTTGGGAGAAACTAGGCTCAGTCAATGAGAAGAGCAACAGGAAGCTTAGATCTGAGTTGTTGGCTCTAATGCTGCGTTCCAAGCAGGTTTTTGAGCCCGTAAGTTACAACTTCAAACCACGACTTGCGACTTTGTAGCGTTCCAGGCAAAGTCACGCCAAACTGCCTGAGCGCAAGGAATTGTGTGGTAGTTAGATGTAAACAAAGCATGGCGGATCATCCAGGGTGTATGCTCATTTACAATCATTTCTATCGCCAAAGTGCTTACTCCTTGCTTATTTGAGAGAAACGGAGGAGAAAAACAGCGCAGACGGCAAGAAAAGCTGGTATACCTTTTATTTTACGTTATTTGCATATTTGTTTCATAAACACTGCATCCGTAGGGGGCTGCCATTGTTGCTTCGCGGGCTATGTGACGTCAATACTCGTAACTGGGAGTACATCGATCTAGTACAAGTTCACGGGTGGGAAGTCACGGGTTTGGCTGCCGTTCCAGTCCACTTTCACGGGTAGAAGGTTGGAAAAACACGGGTTACGGGTTGCCTGGAACGCGGCATAACAATGGGGGAGTCCTTCTTGCTGTATAACAAGATGGCCACCAGCACAGATAATCCTACTCTGAACAGTTTGTTTTGAACAGGCGACCTCTAGTGGACGGAAAAGTTACATAGTGTAGCTTTAATGAAACTGAGTTTGAGAAATCACATCAAATCCAAACACCAGTTGAATGAGGACAGCTGTCCATCACTAAATTCACGAGTGAGTAAGCACAGATGTTCACAGAGTGTGAGCGAGATAACGTATATGATAGCAAAATGATCTCAAGACAAATGCTTCCTTTAAGTTTTGGCAAGGGTTTAAGAACAGAAAACACAAAGTGCTGTTAGAAACTTCACTTATCTGTGGGTCTCTGCAACGTCTGTCAGCGAGGCTTGTTTTCTCACCCGAGAATATCATCATCCACATGATATTATTGTTTTTCTCAACATTATAATGTGAAACAATATAAATAACCATATTCTGACTCGAGTGTATATGTACGTTCTGCACGATAACTGGCGCGATCTGCTTTATTGGTGTTTTTTTTCGCGCTGCTTGAACTAATAATGCTTTTGTTCTTTAAAGGGATAGTTCACCCAAAAATTTTAATTAGCCCATGATTTACTCACCCTCAAGTCATCCTAGGTGTATATGACATTCTTCTTTCAGACAAATACAATCAGAGTTATAATAATAAAGTCCTGCCTAATCGAAGCATTATAATAGCAGTAATAGTTGCTCTGTTTTTGAAGTCCATCAAAAATGCATCTGACCATGAAATAACGTGCTCCACGTGGCTCTTGGGGGGTTGATTAAGGCCTTCTGAAGCGAATCAATGCGTTTGTGTAAGAAAAATATCCATATTTAAAACTTTATAAAGTAAAGTTTCGGCCGACCGCCTTCCATATTCAATTTATGGAAAAAGTGTTGAAAGTGCCTCTGCCGATTGAAAGACAAACGTGACCAGGTACGCTCGTCATGACATCATGTACGCATCTTGAATTGCGAGAAGGCACACTTTCAACACTTTTCCACGGAAGGCGATCGGCTGGAACTTAACTTGATAAAGGTTAAAATATGGATATTTTTCTTACACAAACGGATCGATTTGCTTCAAAAAGCCTTTATTAACACCCCAGAGCCATGTGGAGCACGTTATTCGACGGACAGATGCATTTTTTATGGACTTCAAAAACAGAGCAACTATTTCTGCTATTATAATGCTTGGATTAGCCTGGACTTTTTTAATATTACTCAGATTGTATTCGTCTGAAAGAAGAATGTCCTATACACCTAGGATGACTTGAGGGTAAGTAAATCATGGGCTAATATTCATTTTTGGGTGAACTATCCCTTTAAGCCTATAATTTTTGTTTACACATATTGTTTAATGTTTTTAACTGAATGAAAACCTTAAGATATAACGTAAGCTTGTTGTGTATATTGCCTAATCATACGTTCAGAAATGGTGACGACAACTTGATGAATGAAAAAAATAACATCTCTCTCATTTTCTCAAAATAACGTCATTTAAATAAAGGAATATTCGAATATTTGTTTTTTATGAGCCCAAATATTCGAATACATCCATCCATCCATCATCTTCCGCTTATCCGGGGCCGGGTCGCGGGGGCAACAGTCTAAGCAGAGACGCCCAGACTTCCCTCTCCCTAGCCACTTCCTCCAGCTCTTCCGGGGGAACCCCCAGGCGTTCCCAGGCCAGCCGGGAGACATAGTCCCTCCAGCGTGTCCTAGGTCTTCCCCGGGGCCTCCTCCCGGTGGGACGTGCCTGGAACACCTCCCTGGGAAGGCGTCCAGGAGGCATCCGAAATAGATGCCCGAGCCACCTCAGCTGGCTCCTCTCGATGTGGAGGAGCAACGGCTCTACTCTGAGCTCCTCCCGAGTGACTGAGCTTCTCACCCTATCTCTAAGGGAGCGCCCAGTCACCCTACGGAGAAAGCTCATTTCGGCCGCCTGTATCCGGGATCTTGTCCTTTCGGTCATGACCCACAGCTCATGACCATAGGTGAGAGTAGGAATGTAGATTGACCGGTAAATCGAGAGCTCAGCTCCTTCTTTACCACGACAGACCGGTACATCGACTGCATTACTGCAGAAGCTGAACCGATCCGTCTGTCAATCTCCCGTTCCTCACTCGTGAACAAGAACCCAAGATACCTGAACTCCTCCGCTTGAGGCAGGAACTCTCCACCAACCTGAAGTGGGCAATCCACCCTTTTCTGACTGAGAACCATGGCCTCGGACTTGGAGGTGCTGATTCTCATCCCAGCCGCTTCACACTCGGCTGCAAACCGTCCCAGTGCACGCTGAAGGTCCTGGTCTGAGGAGTCCAACATGACAACATCATCCACAAAAAGCAGCGACGAAATCGTATGGTCCCCAAACCGGACACTCTCTGGCCCTCCGGTCCATAAAAATTATGAACAGAACCGGTGACAAAGGGCAGCCCTGCCGGAGTCCAACATGCACCGGGAACAGGTCTGACTTCCGGCAATGCGAACCAAGCTCTTGTTCCGGTCGTACAGGGACCGAACAGCCCTAAGCAGACCCCATATTCGAATACAATATTTTGGAAAAATGCCCATCCCTAGTTACAAGTACTGCTATAATCAAACAGATTTTTCCATCAATGACAGGACAAATTATATGGATATAAATACTGTGAATCGCAGAGAAAAGTCTCAATATAGGCACAGTAAGCGGAGCGTGAAAATAAATGCAAAGCGACCTGTATAGAACACGAAAGTGCGTTTAACTTGGAGCTGTTGAAGAAATAAAATCAGCAGACACAACGTTAAATATCATCTGAAGAATGTTTTGCTTTTTAGCTGACATGATGAATAAACCGGCATAACATTATTTATTAGTTTTATTCTTGTGCACGCACTACAACACAGACAGTTCCGTTCGTTGGTGGAAGAATGTGAACGTGCAAAACTGTGTACATTTCTCTGCGCTCTGTGTACTGCACAACTGCTCCTGATGGAAAAAGCAATTAAATTATTTGGCGGTCTTGCATTATGCTGCAGATTTAGATGTGACGCATGAATTTAAATGATTTACTTACCATGCAGTTAACGTTTCTGAATTTATTTGACATTTTAACTTTTTTAGCTTTTTGTGTAAATTTTGAGGACTGGTCAGTATAATTTTAATAAACATAATGCAACAGGCCATTAAAATACAATTAATGGGAAAAGTGTATTAGTACAGGTGGATTGGAGTGTATTAGGAATACACTAAAGTAATAAAACTTCTGATTAGGTAGGCCTACGTGAATTTCTTTCACCATTTCAATACGTTGTTTTATTTATTTGTCATAATTATCCTACATATATTAACGTTTGTAATTACTTTCTATATGTATATAAAGCCTTTTTTCAACCATGCAAAATTGTGGAATGTGCTAGAAATAAAACAATAGCCTACATGATATTCAAAGTGAGGGAAAATTGTTGAAAAGGTTAAGGTCATAAGGTCATGTTATACAAAGGTGAAAGACAGAGTCGACGTGACTGGGACTGTTTATTCAGAACTCTCAGATACAAATAAGCTCGCGCTAACAGCACAGCGCTCTCAACTCAGTACGTTACAATAAATGTAGCGGACCCCGTCCGAATGATGGCTAGACTTTACTAATGTTTCAGGAGTTTATTGAAACCGTTTATCTCCAAAAATCACGCTAAGAGCTGAACAAAAAACAAAGAAGTGCGCATTAACACCTCGTACACAAACTCTCTCTTCATAGCATTATCAATTACAAACAATACGGCGAAATACACAAACATACTCATTACAAATGACAGTAAACAAGCACATTGTCTATTCAGGGGTGCTAAACAAACTGTAAACTTTAAATCTGCTTAAACCCAACTGACAGATGAACCACGAGCTCTCCCTCTTTTTTCATATCGCTCCGTAGACTGCAACACCCGTCAAAATAAAAGTCCCTACTTATTTACACAGAAAATACAGACCTAAAACCTATTTAAACGCACATAAATGTAAAAAATGTACACAAAAACTCATTATAAGATCTATTACAATGAAGTCTGTTACAATAAAACTTCCTCCAGCTCTCCGTGGTTCACAGCGTGAATGTTAGGGCTAGTTACTCCGCCAGCTTCGGGATCGTACCTTCCCCAGAGAGTGGGTCAGCCTGGAAAGTGTTCTTTGGGACGACACGCACACAACACAGCACAACACAGCAGATTCCAAGTGTACACTCTCAAAGTCAAGATACTGACTCAGCCACGGCACTCCACACACTAACCAGGTGTACTTAAGGTCCAGAGACCACTTTTCCCACGTTGTTTATCTCGGGGGGGGGGTCGCTGAAGCGCTGGTATAGCGAAGAACCAACGAGAGGGACGTCGCTGCTACACCACCCCGGCGGCTTTCACTGTCCGCTGTCTCTGGCTCTCCCACGCTCACTCTCCGCGGTGGGGCCACTCGTGTTCCTAGTTTCAACGTCACAAGGCTCACAGATGATACACTTCCGATGAATTTGTTACTGTATACGTTTCTCAGGGTACTCACACATTGATCAACCCGTGTGCTCGTCTTATTCTCTCCTACAGTGTCTGGCTCGCGTCCTGGCCGCTGTGCTCTCTCTCCCGAAGGGATTTGTTCATCAGCACTTCCGGCAACTGTCCTGCATGTAACTTCTCAGAATCGGACACACACTTGACACTTGAATCACAATGCAAAACTCGGTCTGTATTATACTCAGCCTCGTCTCTTCTTCTCTTTGTAGTTCTCCAGATCTTTGATCGCTCAGTCCACAATATCCACCTCGTGTTATCCTTTGTGTTTGCCCAGATGCCCAGATCCTCTCGCCGCAACGGCTGGAAGCGGTTACCACCACGCTCAGCTTGAGCCCGACCCAGAACTAACAGCTGCGGCTGTGTATGACCACTGCAACGACTGAACCCCAACTGAATTCTTGAAGCCCTCTTTATACTCCTCCTACTTCCCCTTCATCCAATCCGGAGATCGCGCTGTTCATTGGAGCACCTGCCGGCGATTATCTCTGATTTTGGCGCTGGAACGGGAACCCGGAAGTAGTGGTGTTTGATCCGGGCGGAACCAATCTCTGCCACTATGGTTCCGCCCCAGGAAAAGTCACACTGTGACATATATATATATATATATATATATATATATATATATATATATATATATATATATATATATATATATATATATATATATATATATATATATATTCAAATATTTATATATTCAGATAGTTATTTCACCATTTGCAGGATCCTTCATATCAACAACTTCATATCACAGTTTAATTAACATGGATTCATTTTAATATGTAAGTTTTATAAGTAGGCTACTCATTTAAGTAGGCTACATAAATTATATAAAGTAAAATAATTACTCCATCTGACATCAATTAATTAAATTTATAGTTTTAAGATAAAAGGTAATTTAAAAAAAAGGTCAAACTGTAAATCTGATTAAATAATTAATGATGACATTCTTTGATATTAACACACTCAATGTATTTAAATGGTCTACCTTAATTTTAGTCGGATTTTACAATAGCTTGTCTACAAAAAGTCCAAGGTTAAAGGCTAGCTAAGCTATAAAAATATTTTCGTGATAAAACTATCTTTACAAATATTAAATGAGCTATTCATGTTGGTGTATCGATCAGCTATAAAGTGGTTTGATTAAAACATAAATGTGTTGAATAAAATTGATGATACTCACGTTTCGGCCTAAATCCTTCACATTGCAATTGCATTGTTTACCCGATCCAATTTGATAGAAGGCGCTGTCTCGATAAACGAGGGGCCTGAGAATGCGGGACTCTGGGTGCGGGACTGTAGATGCAGCAGGCTCCGAGTCTGCAGCTTCATACTACTCCATGAGAGAGAGTGACCGCGACATAATCGAACACTAATTTCAAATGCAAAGATGTCAGCCAATCACAACAGTGGGCGTTTTCACTGAAGTCTCACAGCAGACGCCCCTTGAAACAGAGCATTCATGCCAGAGGGGTAATAACAGTATAGAAAAAATGCCTTTTATTTCTAAATTAAATTATGACATTTTTGATGTAAAAATTATACTAACAATATAAGTACACCTCAGGAAACATTATAAAATAATATAAAAATGCCATGCCATGGGACCTTTAAGCATATCTTTAGTTGGACCTCAGCACTATTTATGGATAACTAAAGTGTATTAAATACAAAATTACTTGTTCCAATTTAGCACACTTTAAGTATAACAATTTAGTATACTAAAAGTACAATTGCAGGGTATTTATATGAAGTACATAAATATAAATGTATTTGTAGTATATTTAGCCTAAAATAAATGTATTTCCAATACATTTTAGTATGTTTATTTTTCACTAGGGACAAGAGATACAGAGGACCAAAGTTATATGATGATATCAATGTTATTGACAACAGTGTTTTGTTTATGTATAACATATAATGATCTAAACGCAGAACATTAATATTTGTATTGAAAATATATTTGGAAGTACACAGTAATATGAAAATGCTATCATGGGATCTGAGGTCAATTATTCAAGTCTGCTTAATATTTTTGCTTAAGACTTGCTTTACAGTGCCCTCTGCTGTTGCTTTAGCTGCTTTATATTTTGTGCTCATTATCATGTGATTTATGTCAAAATAGCTTAATTCAGGCCATCAGGGAGGCAAATTATTTAAAAATGCAAATGTTTTTTTAAATCTCCTCTTAAAATGTAATATCCTCCTTACATCCTAGATATCAGGGCTAACAGTTGCCTGTTTTTAGATGTCATTATGGTTACCCAGTTTAAACTTGAGCAACAGATTATTAACGTTTACATTCAGCTTTCCTCCTGCCCAAATTTTGTTTTCATCGTTCACTGATCTTCTTCTTGTTGTCTGCCCCGAATGTGTATGGCCATCACAGACCGTAAATCACCAAGACACCAAACTTGGCAGGATTTGCCAAATGTGCAGACACACTCTCTGACATTAGGTGGCGCTATATTGACTCAATTCAACTCTTAAACACCGTAACTGTAACACCGTAAAACCCTTTGTAGATATCCACCCGCATATGTAGCGGGTATGGCTAATAGATCAAATGTTATCTGTCTGTTATAGTTGTTTCATAACTGATGTGTTTTGGGTTCCTGAAGTTGTTTGTTGTGGCGCAGTACCGTTAGATTCCAGCAGGGGGTGGTGGGGTGAACATATAGAATAATTACAGCCACACAGGTTCCCTTCCCCCCACTCATAATACAGAGATCGAGGGAAACGCAACAAGTGTTTTGTCTGTTCTTAAACATATCTATGTTACCCTTTCCAGGGAGACTACATTTGGAGGCACCGCTGGGATGGTCGAAGTGAGGTTTTTGTCCTGTAACAGAGGAAGTGACCACACATCAACCATTCTACAAAACCGACCCAGGTGGTAGACAGTGCAGTGTGTTGGCTACGGAAGTGGTGGGAGCCCCGTCCGACCCGAGGTGCATTCTGAGGTGCTTTATTCACTAGGGAGGCAACATTAGGGAGGCAAGGCAAAACATAAACCCATAGTCCAACCCATTACTCATCTGCCAAAATGGAGTCAGAGATTGAGATATTGCAATTTGAGATTAAAGGATTGTTATTTCAACTTACCATTGAACAGTTGATGAAAGTAAGTGACTTTTTGAAAATATCAGGAGTTGATAGGGAAAAGATTGCTCGTAAAAGCCGAAGTTCCCTTGTTTCGTACATCAGCCAGCATGTCGAACGTGACGAATTAACTGAACTCGAAGATGAGGGCATGGCAGAACTGTTGAGCTTATTGGACATTATTAAATGCTTGTCTGTTTCTCGTGCAGACGCCAAAGAGAAAGAGGTTAAAGTAGATAATGAACAAGCCAAATTAATGAGAGAATTAGATAGTTTAAGACTGGCAGTCCACCAGAAGGAAATTGAAATGCAAGAATTGACAACAAGGGAAGTGAAAAGCAGAGTTGATGGGGAAATGTTATCAAGAAACTCACCAACAAACCAGGTAAATAACCTCACCTGGCGGAAAGACTATAAAATCTCAGGCCAGATTGGTGAACCAGGCCAAAAGGATCGACTCACATTCTCCAGTTTAGCGCGTCAAATTGAGAATGGCCTTAGCAGAGGGTATTCAGAGACAGAAATAGTGGATGCTGTTATCAGAGCCATTGTACCAGGTCTGCAACTGCGGAGCTACCTTGAAGGTAAAAGTGATCTATCTCTGCCTACGCTTAGGAGGATTCTCCGTTCACACTATCAGGAACGAAGCGCAACAGAGCTCTATAAACAGCTTACACTGCATGAAAAGTGGGATTTTCGACCCCGTAAACGCCTGTATACTCCTGGAAATCTCCCTAATTTTCGGCAGTTTTCGACAATTTAGAGGCAGCGAACGTCGCGTTTGTCTGTGCCACAAATTGTCGTAAACGAACCATGACGTAGGTGGAGAGCCCCCCGCTGAGAGACCGCGCGGAGGTGCGACGCCTCTAATTTGCATATGAATAGCAGCGAAACCAGAGAGTCAACGGCCAGACTTGAATTTACTCACTCACTATTGGCTGAAGCCACTACATTTAAAAAAGAAAAATCCCTCGTGATTGGTTGGCAGATCACTGCAAACCAATCATTATTGGTCCCCCTGGCTCATTATAAATGTAAACCCCAATAATAATAATAAATATATAATTTATGTTGTAATAATTTGTTTCATATTAATGTTATTGTGCTATGATGTATTCATACCATCAAGGAATATATGGGAAAATTATACGGACCGTGCCGTTTATTCAAACAAGGGGCTTCATTTATAAGCATACAGCTGTTCATTCAAAGAAAGGGCTTCATTTATAAAACACAGCGGTTTACTTAAAGAAAGAGCTTTATTGTTAAACACACAACTATGTACAGTGCAGCAGTAATGTCTCGTAATGTAATGTAGAGTTCGGCGTGCTCCAGGCTGCGAGAGCGCGGTGGCCGCACAATCCATCCAGACACCCCGTCAACAAAGCCGTCTTCCTCGTCAAACATGAGTTCAATGGTCGCGCACTTCCAAACGTCCACCTCATCCTCATCCAGCACTCTCTCGCTTCCAGCAACTGTAATACAATCCATAAAGACAATAAGCAACCTGAAAAATACTCACATTGACAAAAAACGGATCTAATATAATAAATCTTACCCTTTTTCTTCTTGATCGACTCCGAGCTAAACTTCGCAGTTTCCGCCTGCTATGTAACGTTAAGTTCAGGTTGTTTGTATCTGAAGCTCCAGCGTGTCGATTCATAATACGTCTTACAGGCAGCTGGAAAACAATTACATGAGACTGGTATTAATAAAAACAGTCACGTTAAAATTAAACAAGGAATGAGAAACACATTAGAAGTTACTTACACACAATGTCGTCATGATCAGCGGTTAAATCTGGACTCGCGGAAATCGCTCCAAGCAGATAAGAGCTCACAGCTTCGTTATGAGGCGAGGATAGTCTGTGTAAACAAAATGTGCAGTTTTAAGCTCGGATCTATTAACGCATCCATTTCCTTATACAGCTGAATAAAAGCATATTCTTTAAATCGTAACGTTACATACCCATGCTCTGGTTCATAGCGACTGCAGTTTGCCTCAGAGTTATGAAGACGAAGACAGCCTCCTGAAAATGAGTCCAAAAAGTTCGTCGCGTCCATGCAGAGATTGAGTTGAAGACGGTGTCCTGTCATTGTTGATCACGAAAAAGGAAAGCAGCAAAAAACATAAAAAAAAGTTTAAAGCTCGTCTTCTACGCGTCATGGCCATGACCTCGACCTCGCACCTCATTGGACTAGGGCTATAATAAGGAACGCGCCCGGGGCCAAATCTCTTTATACGAAACGCGTGACTTATAATCGTTTCAACCTTCAACACGCCCTGTTTTCCGCTTCAACGCAGCAATTTTTTACGTGTGTCTTCTGTATGTGTAGACCCATGGTGTAGACACGCACATTCTGGTCGTGTAACAGGCATACACGCACAGTCGACGCACAGTTTTAACATGTTAAGAAGACACATTTGAACGTGTTTCTTAACGCGCACATTCTGTACATGTCGAAGTGTAATATTTTTTTTTAAAGCAGACTTACCTTTAGATGTAGCTTAGGCTACATACAGATTAATATAAGATATTAATTAATTGCTTAACTGACTACTGTGCTAGAGTAAAGTAGCCTAATGTTACAATGTATATTAAGTAAATGCTTAATATTATACAATTATTATAATTTATCTATATGGGTTATTGTTTGTTTTTTAAAGTTAGGCTATATATAATTTCTAAAAGTATAGGCTAATTTACACAGCACATATTTATAACTGAAAACACACACAACTTTATTCACTTTCACATAATAATGTTTTTGTAATTTGGTGTTTAGTTTGTTGTATAGTTTGTTTATACTGTTCTGTCTCTGTTTTGTTTCCAGGAACATCTGATGAGTGCTATAATAAAATGACTTCATTATATTTAAAATATGTTTTGATATTCATTTTATTTATATTATTAATATTTTATTTACCCATAAACGTGTCTTTAGGAAGCCATAAGTTATAGAGACAAGAATAACTTTTGCCATTTAAATGCCACATTCATTTACTGAGGACCCATACAGCCAATGATCATGTGTGAAAACACATACATAAATTGATCACTTAGAAATCAAAACTAAGGTTTGAGAAAGAAAGAATATGCATACAACAAAATATATTGTTTCATAGCAGCTTCAGTAACAAGTTCAAAACAAATTCTGCTGTAAACCGGCTCTAACAAGCCAATATAGTGTCAATATTCAGCTCAAGTGACTTCAGTGTTGATTCAGTTCAGTTGATTTCAGTTCAACTGTAAATTCCTCAGTTGTGCATTGTGTGTAGTTAGATATATGCAAAAACAACATTTTTGGAAATAGTTAAAATAGTTTTGCACAAAGTGTTGCTTTTGCAAGAGATGTCTGATGTTTTGTGTGTAGAGTTACAAGAAATGGAGCCATATTTTCAGAAATTGTGTGTAAGCAATTAGATAAAACTGTAAATGAATCCAGTTTATTTTAGTTCAGGACTCATAGTCCAGGTGTTAGTAATCTGTGCTTAATCTTTGTTCCAGGCAACAATTTTTTAACTCACGATTAACTAGATTAAGGCCTACTCTTGGCATAATTTAAACCCTGTCCAGGAAACCACCTCTTGAAAATCTGCATTGATAATTCATAAAATGTGGTGTGAGCTCAATTTAAATGACAATTACAGAAAAACACAATCTGACTTAACTATAAACAAACAAACTTGTACTTTTCACATTTATGATTAATAGCCATTTAAAAAATCATTCACAGTGCAGGGTGGACAAATTAATGTTGGTATGTAAACTGTATGCTTTACTTGATTTATTTGTGTGCTTTGGTTCATTGTCTTGTTGCATCACATAACCTCTCTAAAGGTTGAAGACATGAACTGCTGTCCTGTATTTTTTTATTTTTTTTACATAACATTGGTTATTGCTAATGACATACAGAGTAATTAATCTACACTGTGAGCCCGGACAAGTTGAATCTACTTAAAAAATTGGAGCAAACTGGTTGCCCTAAAAATTTAGTAATGTGAACTAAAACGAGTACATTTAACTTAAATTTAAGTTAACATTTTAACTTAAACTTTAAACTTGTTTTAGTCAAAAAAATTCAGAACCTAGATAAAACTCCCCCTGCTGCTACTCTGATTTGCATTTGTGTAGCTCACAGCATGTTCATTTACATGATAAAGCCTCCCCTAGAATTAAGGGGAGGGGGGGTCATGGGGGGACAACTGCCAAGCAAGGCCCACGTCAATTTCAGACAATTTACGGCAGTTTTCGGTGTTGCCTGCAAATTGCCGTGCACAGTCGTAAACCTGAAGTTTCACGGCAATCTACAGTGTCACATACTGACGAAAATCCCACTTTTCATGCAGTGTTACCACCGAGGTGCAGAACAATAAGGAAACCCCGCAGAACTTTTTAATTAGAGCGATGGACCTCAGACAAAAAATATTATTTGCATCACAAGAGGCAGAGTCAAATCTGAAGTACGATCCTGTACTCGTACAGAGCATGTTTATGCACACTATTCTCACAGGCCTGCAGAGTGATAACATCAAAAGTGACCTCCAACCCTACCTGTTGCAACCTACCACCTCAGATGAGCTGCTTTTAGAGAGACTTAATATAGCATGTGGGCATGAGAAAGAGAGACAAGATAAAAGGCGGCAGACACCACAGCGGTCAGCAGGTATGCACACTGTACAATTCAATGATAGCAGCGGAGATAGAAAACAGGCAGCTCAGCAGCACACTGTTACCCTGCCCCCAGACGTGTTGTCAGATTTAAAGGGACTAAAAGCAGATATGGTACTGTTAAAAGACCTCAAAACCGAGATGGCGCAGATCCGAGAGACCATCCAAAAGACAAAACATGCTGCCGGAAGGAACTCTCCTGTCAATAGGGAAATGGATTGTGAGGCAGCCCAACAGCCAATTAACTCTCAGTCTCAGTTTGCCCCTTGGAACAGAGAGAGTACTACTGCTCTTCAGCAAAATGGCAGGCTAGTACAGGACTATCGTGGCGATACATGTCCCGGGCGATTTGTAGCGCCGGCCCAGTTTCAACAGAGATTTGCACCACAGAGATACCCTATGCACCGTCCTAGGCCTAGGTGTGTTGGGTGCCAGCAGCGAGGGGAAGAATACTGCCAGCATTGTTACAGGTGTGGAAGTGGTGAACATTTTCGTGCAGGTTGCAGGAGATACCAGGGACAACCCGACATGGTGAGAGAGGCTCCTTTAAACGGAGAGTGGCTGCCCCCGAGGGACAGGGAGTAGCTGAGTTGGCGAAAATGTCCCATAGAATTGTCGGCTGTGGAAAACATCGGTCAGAACAAAGAAAAACCCAGAGCTTACACACACAACCAAGAATTCAACAAACGTATTCATGCAAAACTATCAATGACAAAAGGAGAAATGTAGTGACAAAAAAGGATTCGACGGTGCCTGAATTGGTTGGGAAGAAGTGTCTTGTAAACTGCTATATACAGGGACAGAAAACTCAGGTGCTTTGGGATACCGGCTCACAGGTATCCGCTATTGATGAGACGTGGAAAGCTGACAACTTACCTGACCTCAGGTTGAGAGATATAGCGGAGATAGTCGACCCAGGTAACCCCTTGCAAATTGAAGCAGCAAATGGCACAGAAATGCCATATGTGGGTTGGATAGAAGTGACCATAAGATTGGTTGGCAGTGCTGTAGAATTGCATGTTCCTATGCTCGTCATGAAGGGAAATCGACAGCCTCGCCCTATCATTGGCTTTAATGTGATTGAGCATGTTGTGACCAACAGTCAAACAAGGGAAGGAAACGTTGAAGATGATAAACTAATTAAAACGGTGACCAAGGCTTTCCCTAACTTGCAGAAAAAAATGGCCAGGGCATTTATCAAGGCAGTGAGTGTTGAGCGGACCAGTGAATATCTAGTGAGAACAGCTTGTCATGGAGTGAATGTACCAAGCCATAGTATTATGCAAGTAGAGTGCAGAGTGCATACTAAGCCACTGAAAGAAGACACAATGCTAATTTTTGAGCCTGATGACAATGGCCAGTGGCCAGAGGGCCTTGAGTTTTGTGATACCTTGGTCCAGATAAAAAAAGGAGCAACCCCACACATCACCCTCATCGTGCAAAATCCAACCGCCCATGATATCATGTTGACAGGTAAAATAGCTGTTGGCACTGTGCAGCCAGTTGTGTCTGTGTGTCCACTAAGTTCAACCTCGCACACAAACTCACCTGTCGAAGTAAGCAATATCAGGATTGATAATGCTAAAGACCAAGAAGCGAATGCAGACCCCTGGGATCCCCCGATTGATCTCAGCCACCTAGACGAGGATAAGAGACAGATAGTTTGTGAGATGCTGCGGGAAGAGTCTGACTGTTTTTCTCGGTGTGATAGTGATATAGGCTGTATTGAAAAGTTGCAGCTCAAGATCGCCTTAAAAGACCAAGAACCAGTCGCACGAACTTACATGTCAGTCCCCAAGCCCCTATATGAGGAAATGAAAGATTACTTGCTTGATTTAATAGCACAGGGGTGGATCGAGAAATCCCATTCTGCGTATGCTTCCCCGGTAGTGTGTGTCAGGAAAAAATGTGGTTCTCTCCGCCTGTGCATTGATTATCGGGAGTTAAATCGCAAGACACACCCTGACAGGCAGCCAATCCCTAGAGTCCAAGATGTGATGGATGGTCTTGGAGGTAACACAATGTTCTCGCTATTAGACCAAGGAAAAGCCTATCACCAGGGTTTCATGGCGAAGGACAGCAAGCACTTGACAGCCTTCGTAACTCCCTGGGGATTGTATGAGTGGGCTAGGATACCCTTTGGGCTTATGAATGCACCAGCTGCTTTTCAGCGCTGTATGGAGGAGTGCCTAGAGGGCCTTCGTGACAAGATCTGTGTTCCATACCTAGACGACACTCTGGTATTTAGTGAAACATTTGAGAGCCATGTCGAAGCTGTCAGAAAAGTGCTACAGAGACTGAGACAGTACGGGATCAAATTAAAACCCAGTAAATGTGAGCTCTTCAGAACTGAGATCCGTTACCTTGGAAGGATAGTTTCTGCAGAAGGAAACAAAATGGACCCCGCCGACACTGCTGCTATCAGGATTCTGAAAGAGAAGAGACCAAGCACAGTCGGTGAGTTGAGACAGGTGATGGGGCTATTAAGTTATTACCGTCACTACGTGAAAGACTTTTCCCGCATTGCTGGTCCCCTGTATGACCTAACTAAAGGACCTGCCGAGGAGAAAGGTTCCCAAAAGCTACACCCAAAAGGGACATCCAATAGGAAAAGAAATGTAAATGTAGTGCCATCACATACACACATTGAATGGACTGATACCCATCAACAGATTCTTGAAAAACTGGTAGATTGCCTGGTTCAACCCCCAGTTCTTGCATTCCCTGATTTTTCTAAGCCATTTGTGTTACACACAGATGCTTCTAACAAGGGACTTGGAGCTGTATTATATCAGCAACAAGATGGGAAGCTCCGTGTGATTGCATATGGATCACGGGCATTGTCAAAATCAGAAAAAAACTATTACCTTCACTCAGGTAAATTGGAATTCCTTGCTCTTAAATGGGCGATAACTGAGAGGTTCCGCGACTACCTTTATTATGCACCTTTCTTCACTGTCTACAGTGACAATAATCCACTAACATATGTCCTGTCCACCGCCAAGTTAAATGCTACAGGAAGTAGATGGGTTGCAGAATTAGCTGACTTTAATTTTACTATCAAGTATCGCCCAGGCAAGGAAAATACAGACGCTGATTTCTTATCTAGAGTGCCGCTACAGGCAGAGACACTGCTGGATGACTTCACAGAGGAAATATCATATGATGCAGTAGGAGCTGCGGTGCAGTCGGTAGGACTACAGTCAGAGATGACTGCAGCGTGGTCAATGGCCATCTCTGCTGAAGACACATTTGAGACTCAGAGTACTGTTGTGGCTTCACTAGCCCCATCCCAGATTCGACAAGATCAGGAAGATGACCCACACATTGGACCTGTTTTGCGGTGTAAGTTGTCAGGAGAAAAGCTGGCACATTGTGGGCTGAAGGACTTCAGTCCACAGAGTCGTTGTTTAGCTAGGGAACTGGACAAACTGGAAGTGGATGAAAATGGAGTCCTATGGAGAAAAACGACACACAGAAAACAGCTGGTAATACCTGACAAACATAAAAGCACAGTGTTGAGAGAGCTGCATGACCGAATGGGACATCAGGGAACTGACAGAACAATATCCTTGATCCGAGACCGCTTCTTTTGGCCATACATGCAGCGTGAAACAGAACAATATGTGATGAGCTGTATGTGTTTAAAACAAAAGAAACCCAGCCGGGAAACTAGGACACCTCTTGTAAGCATCACTTCAACCCATCCATTTGAACTTGTGTCTGTTGACTTCCTCCACCTTGACAAATGTAAAGGTGGCCATGAATATATTTTAGTGATTGTGGATCACTTTACGCGCTTTGCGCAGGCGTTCCCGACCACATCGAAGTCAGGCAAGGTTGTAGCGGACAAAATATTCAACGATTACGCTCTCAAGTTTGGCTTTCCGATGCGCATTCACCATGATCAAGGAGGTGAGTTCGAAAATCAGCTCTTTTCACAACTCAGCAGATAGTGCGGTGTGGCTGGCTCGAGAACAACCCCTTACCACCCACAGGGGAACGGCCAAGTAGAGCGTTTTAATCGAACCTTGTTACAGATGCTTAAGACCCTTACAGACAAAGATAAGACCAATTGGAAGAACTCTCTGAACAAGCTAATATTTGCCTACAACTGTACACGCACCGAAGTGACAGGGTTTTCCCCATTCTACCTTTTGTATGGTCGCTCCCCGAGATTACCTGTCGACATGTTGTTCAATCTTCTGGGTGATGCAGATGGAGGCAGTCACCAGAATTATGTGGAACAATGGAGAAGTGGAATGCAAGAAGCATACAGTATCGCAAGGGAAAATGCTCACAAGGCTGCCCAAAGAAATAAGAGAAACTATGAGGGTAAAGTAAGGAGCACAGTACTGAGTCCTGGTGACCGTGTGTTGGTTCGAAATTTGACTCCACGAGGAGGAACGGGGAAATTGAGAAATCATTGGGAGGACTCAATTCATGTTGTTGTCAAACAAGTGGGGAACAATGTTCCTATCTATGAACTGAGACCTGAACATGGAAAAGGGAGATCGAGAGTCATGCACAGAAACCTCTTATTACCATGTGATCACTTACCTTTGGAAACTGAAGGGCTCCCCCCTGTAAAACCAAATAGAAAAGATGGCAGACCAGCTAAAGTTAGCAGAGAGTTGGATGAAGAGGCAGAAGATGATGAGGATGACTATTATTTCATGGACATCCAGCTACCACAGGAAGTGGTTGAACGTGAAGAAACACCTCAGTTTGGAAGGCATGCAGCAGAAACAACTGAGCTTGAGAAGAATGATAACTGTCTCAGTCAGGATACACCAGCCAGTAACTCACCTGGGGTAGGGGAGGATTTAGTTGAAACTGACGTGGTTGAGGAAGTACCACAGTTCTCTGGGAGCAGTGATGGAAGTGAGACAGAGTCTATGCCTAAGCGACCACAGAGGGAACGTAGACCACCAAAGATCTTTAGGTATGATAAAATTGGGTCCCCCTCTTGTTATGGCCTTACTACACCACCGTTCCATACCATGCCTCAAGCATGGGTTTATCAGTTGCAACCTTACTATCATCAGCCTGTATGCACTTATGGAATATAAGTTCAATATTCCCTAGGTAGATGAATAGACCCTTGAATGAGTTGAAACAAGACTGAGTGTATTTACAGCTACATTAACTATATTCTAGGACTTGAAATCATACCGAGTTGAGTAATTTAACAGAACTCTTCCTCAGGGACTCAAATACAGTGTGAGTACATTAATATTTGACATTCACCTCTCAGTCTGGAACTAAAAACAGTATTGGTGTTGCTGACATACGAGGTACTGTTTCGTCAGAGACTAAATTAATCCGTTACTTGATGAGCCAGACAAACTGGAACTTATATACTGTACGGATTCTGGGATGAAGAAATAAAACAGAATGTACCAAAAGAGTTCCAGTCTGTAACCAGTATGCATTATATGTTGAATTGCACTGTGAAAACAAAACTGAATGTATCAAAAGAGTTCCAGTCTGTAACCAGTATGCATTATATGTTGAATTGCGCTGTGAAAACAAAACTGAATGTATCAAAAGAGTTCCAGTCTGTAACCACAAGTATGCTTGAGAAAATAATACTATTTACTGAGGTATTGATGTTGAGGACAACATCTAATTTTGGGGGGGAGTATGTAGCGGGTATGGCTAATAGATCAAATGTTATCTGTCTGTTATAGTTGTTTCATAACTGATGTGTTTTGGGTTCCTGAAGTTGTTTGTTGTGGCGCAGTACCGTTAGATTCCAGCAGGGGGTGGTGGGGTGAACATATAGAATAATTACAGCCACACAGGTTCCCTTCCCCCCACTCATAATACAGAGATCGAGGGAAACGCAACAAGTGTTTTGTCTGTTCTTAAACATATCTATGTTACCCTTTCCAGGGAGACTACACATACATCACACTGATCATTTTGAGGCCTTAAGACTTAACTACTTAAAGGGATAGTTCGCCCAAAAATGAAAATTCTATCATCTTTTAGTCACCCTCAAGTTGTTTCAAACCTGTATGAGTTTCTTTGTTTTGATGAACACAAAAGAAGATATTTAGAAAAACCTTTGTAAACAAGCAGAGAGAGCAACCATTGACTAACTTGAGGGTGACTAAATGATGACAGAATTTTCATTTTTGAGTGAACTATCCCTTTAACTCTTTCCCTACCAGCGTTTTTTTTTTTTTTTCTTTCTTTTTTTTCTTTTTTTTATGTCAGCCAGCTCCAGCATTTTTGGTCATTTTCACAAAAATGTCATGGCCCCAGAATATTTTGTTATATTATTTTGTTAGAATATTTTTGTGTGAATATCTAAACATATAAAAAGAAAGAACATACCATCTGCTTTTAAACAAAAAATATCTGTTTTATTCTAGCTTTATGAATATATATATATAAATATTTTTCAACACTTGAATGTGGGTAGGTTTCATAAAAAAAAGCAAAAAGGTGAGAAAATCGCCTTTTTGTCATAGACTACGTCTGGATCAGATTCGGTACGATGAGCAAAACACATATGGGGTAGATCGAGTCCATCAACGCCCCCAAAGCTTCACAGTCCTAACCACTACCTGGGTTGACATTTTACTTGGTAACATTAGACTTTTTTTTTTGCCAGGCTCTGTTTGCTATAATTTCCGAGAGAATTCAACACAAATCCTATCCATCTCTCCTGAATTCAGAAATATGGCCATTCCATTGTTTGCTAAGTCACTGTCATTGTTCAAAGCTCCCACCCAAAACCCATTTTGTCCATCATGATAATTGTCACAAATGAACACAACTTTAAAGGTGAACTATGTAAGATTTTTGTAGTAAAATATCTAAAAACCACTAGGCCAGTGTTATATATTTTGTTCAGTTGAGTACTTAGAATATCCCAAATGTTTCCAACTATTTGTAAATCGTGAGAAATTGCTATTTTAACCAAGGAACCGGGACGTGTGAGCCAAGGGCGAAATTGTCAATCACACATTGGGGGGGACAGCTTTTTTCTTACATCTGATCGTCAAACCAACGTATACTCACCCTGTAATGATTACAGCATCGGCATCAATTACAAGCCTGAATTGACAACAAAGCGGCCAGTGATCTCTCTCTTATATTCTTCTATAAACATATAGTGGCTATAAACATTTTGATTAAATTACTTTTACAGGATAACAATATTCTCACCAGTGTTCAATCAGCTTTGACATATGCATATTTGTGATTTTTTTACCTTTTATAAAGGGCATTTTCCCCTAATCTTATTAAATATAGGCTATGATTCAGATTTCCTTTTATATTCTTAAATTGGATCAATCAATTAAATTAGAAGACAACACTGGCTGTTACCAGTCAAATTAAATAATTTACACTGAAAAATTACAACTGCATTAAATAATGTTATGAGATTGTTTTAAATATTTTTTTGAATATACAAATAAGAAATGTTGGAAAGATGAAACTAAACCACCAGTAGGTGGCAGCAGGTGACCGTCTGAATGAGCGAGTCATTGAGTCGATTCGTTCAAACGCTGATTCATTTAAGAATGAGGCGGTCGTTTACGAATAATTCATTGAATCTTTGATTCTATTGATTCATTCAAAACGCTGAATCATTCACTAACACGCTGTTGCTGTGACACGCGCTCTGCTGTGATCTTTTGGAACTATTTTCGCTGCTGAAATAGAACAAAAACACTCAATATTGCATCAAAATGTAAGTGACGTAATGTTAATAATTGTTTATGGAGCTGTCATTTGAAATCAGTGTCCTTTTCAGTCGTGATGTTATTCAGGAAAACAGCACTCTTGGTAATGGGACATTGCAACTGTATCATGTTATAAATATAAATAAACTCCACATTTCTACATTTTTACGGCAGTGTGTTAACTGAGTTTCTCTGTGTGAGCGGTGCACATTTGTTGTGATTTATCCTCGAGAGGCTGCGCGAGCGTAAACAGTGCGTTAATTACCGTCAGTTCATTATACATTATTATCATTCACTGTCAATCGCCACTTACAGTAATGAATGCAGAATCATTCTTGCATTTGGGTGATTCCCTAGTTATTTTTGTTAATGACGTTTTATCAGGCTACTTGTCCGTCGGGCAAGTAAAATTCTCTTTCACTTGGCCCTTCAAAAACCCACTTGTCCCGGACAAGCGTTAATGTCGAGCCCTGGCCTACAGTAACGTTAGCTAGCTGTCGGCTAGCTTGTCAATAGTCCCTCCCATTCTTTAAAGCTGTATAGTATGACAGTCGAAATTCACAAATTCTACAATTCGAAATTCTAGTGAAATTCACCTGGTCGTTATCTAAGGGATTATGTCAGCCAAATACAGGATATTTACCATTCATAGATATGTGCCAAATGTCTGTCAGATTTCGCCCTCCTAACTCTTCTTCTGTTTGTTTTTTCCTAACTCACTGACGGTGCACAAGCTACTAAAGGTATAGGGAAAACATGACATGGATTTCAGGAGAAATAGGTTTTGTTAGTGTATAGTGTAAGGCCAGTCGAATGGATTTGGGAAATGGATCTGCCGGGATTTTATATTTTCGGAGCTGGAAAGAAAGACGTATTTGCAATCACATCGATATTGCCCGCATAATCATACAGTATGATCAAATATTGGGGGGGACAAATTGTCCTTCTTTGAATATTGGGGGGGACGTGTCCCCCTGTCCCCCCATAGAATTACGCCTATGGTGTGAGCTATGCGTTTGAGGGAGTTGCCTGTCGATTGCGTCATATCTGCGTTACCCTCAGTTTCCGGTTTTATTTAGCAGAAACGCTTTACTCTCACTGCAGTGTGAACAAGTGGCATAGCAGCCGCCAAACGAACGTCATAACTTCCTTTTCAACACACTCAGATATATCTAATACGATAAACAGAGTTGCGTTACCTCATATACTCATGACTGGAAAAGAGGAAGTGGCGCCGGCGACCGTGTCATAATAAAAGTCCCGCCGGCGACTATGCCATAATAACAGTCCCGCTCTTCAATCACTCCTGTGGCTTTGCGCAGCTCCACAACACTCGGTCCTGCTCTGCTTCATACTACTGTAATGTTAATAATCGCATCCATGAACATGATTTCTGCCCGAGTCCTATTCTGACTATTTTCCACCGGCTGTGAGGTGAAGACCACATGTCCCAAGATTCTGCGCTCAAACGTGGCGTCATGAAATTCTTGCATTTCATGACTCGTTCCATCGCGCTGAGAAGCGCCGCGGACGGAGAATGTTATATCCCCGCCGCGGACATACGGAGCTCTCCTTTTCTCTCGTTCCGTCGCGCTGAGAAGCGCCGCGGACAGAGAATGTTATATCCCCGCCGCGCTAATGACGCCACGGACATACGGAGCTCTTCTCTCCCCTCCGCCGCTCTAAAATGGCCGCGGACAGAGAATGTTATACTGCCGCTGCGCGGATAGCGCCGCGGACAGAAGATGTGCACTTCTGCACATGAGTGAACTCAACCTAAGCTCTCCTCACTCTTCCTTCTCTCTCGCTCCGCCGCCCTGATATGGCCGCGGACAGAGAATGCTAGAGTAGACAAGCGAACTCAAGCTGCTGGATATATCGAGAACGCGCTTACGTCACAGCCGTTCTCGCTGCAGCGCGGGCTTGCTGCCAAAGGTAAACAGCCTTATATGTTCGCTGACTAGAGCACGTCATACGTCATAACACGCGCTCTCCGTCTAGTGCATAACGGTGTCGTAAAATGGCTGCAAAGCCTGCGCCTTTTTTTCCCTCAAATATCACTTCTCCCAGTCCCCCTATTCAGGCGGCTGGAGTGGTTCAACACTGTAGGTAATGTGTCCACTACATAGTGTGCACTCCTGCATAAGCACTGTTAATTCAGTGCCACAAAATCACTCAATAAACCTGATATTCTCCCAGTTCCCTTAGTTCAGGTGACTGGAGATATAATATTGCAATAACTAGCCTGTGGTCAAACATGCTCGGTTGCACATTAAAGCTGTTATGCGTTTACCTCTGTGAACTCGCTCGCTGGCGTACGCCACGAGTACTCTAATGTAGTGGCGCCCATTATACAGTGCGCGCCACCACACATTATTTACAATGAATCAGAGCTTTTCTAGTGGCTTGGCAGACCCCAGAGCACGCGCTATCCATTAGCCCTGCCGCTAACGTGCACGTGGACTAATCCGCAAGAATGCGTCCACTTTACAGTAACACTATCCAAACACAGTGTTACGAGTTCATCTGTAGGCAGTGTGCCAACATCAAAGTTGTACCCCTACACTCAAGCACTTCCCTATGTTCCCCAGCTCCCTGCACTCAGGTGGCTGGAAACATTATTCCCACAATCGACGAGCCCGCAAACACACGCTGACCTGTACACATGCACCATTTCCCCGGCGACACAATTAAAGCGTTCGCCGCTATTCTGCGTTCTCCGGCCCCCTGCACTCAGGCGGCTGGGAACATTATTTCCACAGTCTACGAGCCTGTGAGCAATGTGCTCTCCTGTACACAAACACAATCCCCTTGGTAAGTGCCACTTCCACGGCGACCCAAATAAGGCGTGCGTCACCATTCAGTGCACGCCGCCTCTCACAGTGCTACTAGCACAATGCAACTGGGCTAACAGGTCCCTGTTACTCAGTGACCCGCCCCACAAATTACTTCAACCCTTGGCTTCGATAACAAGGTTACTCGCTACAGTTTGCTCGCAGACCACCGCGCTTTCGCGCCGTGTAAGAGACAACGGTGAGAAGCGACACAAGTCACGTGCTTCACAGCTGTGTGTTGGCTCTGGCCCCTTGGAAAAATCCTTGGAAAAATTGCGGAAGAAGTCCTAATATGGGCAGAGCACAACCTGAGCTCGCTGACAGCGACTCATGTGCCAGGCATTCTGAATTTGGGTCCGGACATGCTGTCCAGGGGCAAAGTGTCCCCAGCAGAATGGTCTCTTCACCCACATACAATTCAGACAATTTGGGGCAGGTTTGGAGAGGCAAAAGTAGATCTTTTCGCCTCACAAGACAATGCTCAATGCCGAATATATTTCTCCAAGCACAAGGATGCGTTGGCCAACGAATGGCCTAACCTTCCTCTTTATGCTTTTCCCCCAATCTCAATGTTACCTCAGGTCATAGAGAGGATCAGGGAGAGCAAATGCGCTGTGCTTTTAATAGCCCTGCTTTGGAGAAGTCAACCTTGGTTCTCACTACTGGGTCAGATGTCAGATACAGCTCCGTGGCCGATCCCGCTGAGGAGAGACCTCCTCATGCAGGCGGAACGGCAGATCTGGCATCCCCGTCCCGATCTATGGGCGCTTCATGTCTGGCCCATCAACGGGTACATGAGAACCTCTCTGAAAATGTATTGAATACTATTACTGAAGCTAGAGCCCCCGCGACCAGGCGGCTCTATTCAGGCAAATGGTCAGTCTTTTCGGACTGGTGTAAAGCGCGAAGTCTGACCCCACATGATTGTGAAGTGTCAGAAGTGCTCACGTTTTTACAAGAGCTTCTGGACGCGGGTCGTCCGCCCCCCACGCTCAAAGTTTATGTGGCCGCTATAGCAGCGTATCACATTCAAGTGAACGGACTGTCACTGGGAAAGAACGATCTCATTGTTCGCTTCCTTAAAGGGGCTAGAAGGCTTCACCCACCTCGCCCCCCTTCAGTCCCTATATGGGACCTGTCCACGGTCCTGGATGCCATGAAGAGCTCTACATTTGAGCCTCTGCATTCGGTGAGCTTAAAGCTCCTGTCACTAAAGACTCCTTTTCTGTTGGCGATCGCGTCAGTTAAGCGAGTGGGTGATCTGCACGCGCTCTCAGTGAGCGCCTCTTGTCTGGAATTTGGGCCAAACGACTCCAAAGTCGTCCTCGAACCAAGACATGGATATGTACCTAAAGTGCTTTCAACTCCGTTCAGAGCACAGGTCATTTCACTCTCAGCACTTTCATCACCGTTAGATGAAGAAGATGCTAATTTGCTCTGTCCTGTCAGAGCGCTGAGGATATACATAGAGCGTTCCGCTGCTTACAGGCAAACTGAACAGCTCTTTGTATGCTTTGTATACCCGAGGGTGCGCGGTTACAAAGCAGACCTTGTCACGTTGGATAGTGGATGCTATCTCACTGGCTTATGAGTCTAAAGATCTCAGTTGCCCTTTAGGCATCTTAGCCCATTCTACTAGAGGCATGGCCTCTTCGTGGGCTTGGTCTACTGGCATTTCTCTGAATGATATCTGTGCAGCGGCAGGCTGGGCCTCCCCGTCCACTTTTATCAGATTTTATAATTTAGATGTTCCGGCCTTACAGGCTGGGCTTCTTGCTGTGTAAACAGATTTAACCCCTTAAGGCTCGAAAAGTCCGGTCTGGGTTAAATATTGTATAAGTCATAAGCACATTCCTCATACGGCTCAAATTATCTGGCCATTCACTATTCTTGGCCCGACTATGTCTGGTCTATACATATATATTATTACACGTATATCGTGTGTCATTCACATTAAGGGCCCGACTCAGGTCTGGCTCATTTTGGGACTTCTTGATATCATATTACGGGCCCACCTAGGTTGGCCTGGGTTTGGTGTCGTCGGCTTTAGAGCTGTTAAGCAAGCACAGCGTTTTGCATTGGTCCCCCATAGCGTTTAGCAAACGCAATACGAGAGTACTCTCGTAAGGGAACGCTTCGGTTACTAAGGTAACCTAGGTTCCCTAAGATGAGGGAACTCTAAATTCTGTTGCCCCTTGTGGCGGGAATTTAGAAGGACCTGATTGGTCTGTCCCGCCCCGCGGTCTCGCCATAGGTTGCTGCAGTTGCAGCGGCACAGCCAATCAGCACGCAGCTGCTTCCTGCTGAGAGCAGTGCAGCTGCACTGCGTGTATAAGGTATTTTTGGACAAAAATGTGCTTCAATATCTCGAGGAAAGGAATTCCCCCATAGCGTTTAGCAAACGCAATACTCGTTCCCTCATCTTAGGGAACCGAGGTTACATTAGTAACCGAAGCGATTTCTTCTTATTATTATTCCGCCATGGAAGTCTATGGCAGCCCATAGAACCATTTGCGGGAAGATTATGAAATTTGGTACACTGATAGAGGTCATTACCAATAGAAACCACACCCATTTTTGAGTCTCTAACTCAATCCCTCTAGCGCCACCACCTGTCCAAAGTTTGACTCATATTTTTGCTAATAACTTTTGAACCCTAAGAGCTAGAAACAAAATCAATTTTCCCGCCATTTTTAATTAACCGAAACCCAAGTTTTTCGAACTCCTCCTAGGCCGTTGGTCCAATTTACACGAAAATTTAACCAGATTATCTCCAGACAGTGTTAAATGGTAAATGGACTGCATTTATATAGCGCTTTTAACAGACCTACGGCCATCCAAAGCGCTTTACATTTTGCCTCACATTCACCCATTCACACACTCATTCATACACCGACGGCGGTGTCAGCCATGCAAGGCGCCATCCAGCTCGTCGGGAGCAGCTGGGGTTAGGTGTCTTGCTCATGGACACGTCGACACTTGGTCAGGTGGAACCGGGGATCGAACCACCAACCTTCCGGTTTGTAGACAACCTACATGAACCACTGAGCCACTGCCGCCCCGTGCCGTGTTGACAAAAAAACATGGAATTCAAAGTTGATTCGTCAAATCGTTTTTGATTAACACACAAACAAATTTTACGTAACGCTTGCAAAAACACACTTAAGGTGTTTATTGTATTCAAACCAAACTTGGTACAAGTCATCACAAGCATGACCTGAGGCAACATGCAGCGTTTCGGTGCAGCGCCACCTACTGGTCCAGAGATACAAAAAATTGCTATTTTTGCTTATAACTTCTGAACTGTTTGTCCAAAAATCATCTCGTTATGGTCTCGTTAGATTCAGGACGGCATGCCGAGTCGTCTGGTATCCAATTTTACCATATCAGCCATTTTTACTGTCGGCCATTTTGAATTATGTACTAAAATGCTGTATTTTATGCACGCATGAACGGATTGTTACGAAACTCGGTATGGGTCATCAGCACGATGCCCTGAAGTAGCCTGAAAAGTTTCAAAACAGCGCCACCTAGTGGCTTATAACTTTGGGTGGGGTTGACTTATTTTCATGGGACTAACTTTTTTTGTCTCCTGAATCCTTGCAGAGTCCAACGATACCAGACTTCCCAGGTTTCGGCGTATGGTTTGTGCAGCGCGGTAATTAACGCTTAAAAAACGTTAGCTGATATCTTCGAAACCGCTAGTCCGATCGAGATAAAACCAGCGCCAGAAAATCGAAAACATAGGTCGATAGCTATATGTTAATACCCAAATGTCAAAATATTGATAGTAAGGGGTAGTAAAATCCAATCAAAGTCAAGTGTCAGTCATTTTTTACATGTTTTTTCATATAAATGTCTATAACTCCAAAACGAAATGAGATATTTTCACCAAAATTGACACACACATGTATGGGCTCACTCCGATGACACATACAAAAAATTGTAGGATTGTGCCTCTTGGTGGCGCTATAATAGAACAAAACATGACATTGGCACTATACAACTCAATGTTTTAATGTGGTGTTTTAACGGTTTTGCTTCAAATGTCTTTACTCATTTTTTCAGTTGGTCTGCTGCTATCTTCCTTGTTTGCTTCTGTTGCGCTTGGCCCCGTTAATGGCTGCTTGCAGCTATATTTTTATGTTATGTTTGGTTAAGTTTATGCTCAGACAGAGACAGATCAAACTGAATTTAGAACTACAACAATTAGGAAAACAAAACTGATGTCTTCACTAGCTGTCGATGGGCTAATCATATGTAGGCCTATACATGTTTTTCATTTAATACAGTGGCTAAGTTTGTGAAGTGTTATATTTTAAATATTCACAGTGAAGCTGTGTTTAACACGATTGGGAGTTGTGATTTGGGACGTTAGTTTTTAGGGGTGGTTGACCTATTTAAAACTATGGACTTTCTAAACAGTGTCCCAACACTTTGTGATTTTATCTGAATTATATTTCCAACAATGCATACCTTGCTTAGATGGCCCAGCAGTGTCAGTAGCAGGCCTAGGTACATGGGGAATGTTACCATCCTCTGCACCCTCCAAAAGGGCAGGATGAGTACTCCTCAAATAGCGCATCATGGATTATGTATTGTTGCAGAAGGCTAGCTGCCTATCACAATACACACATCTCACTTTATTTGGTGTTTCCAAATGGAAATGCTCCCACACCACAGATATACGTGGAGCCTCCATTGTTATCTATTCTATCAATATATCTATCTATCTATACATCACCTATGAATCTATACCTATGTAATTCTATATCTCTAACTTATGCACTGCTATCTGTCACTATCTAACTTAGCCTATATGAATGCACTATATCTATCCGTCACTAGACGCGTTTCCATTACCGTTCAAATTGCGCAAATTGAAATTGCGAATTGAAAATACGCCCAATGGAAACGCGTCAATTTCGCAAAAACTCCCATATATTGCAAAAAACTGCAATGGAAACAGTTTTTTCGCATTTACAGGTCACCTGGTACGGTCACACATTGCTCTCACATAGGGCCTACATATCATTTTTTTTCCACTCAAGTATGTACGAGATCTTATGTCGTTAAAACGACAAATATTTTCTCCTAATAAGGAAAGTGGCGTAACTTTATAATGACGGACCCCGGTGCAACCACAAATATCATAACTATCTATAGGCCTACAGTAATTAAGACATATATTCAAGAAATGTATAAAAACAGAAAGACGCTATAGTTTCAGCCTTGCTCAAAGACTAGGAAACAGGCCAGTTACTCACGTCAATCCATTCCAGACGATCTTGGTTTGCTTCTTATTTATTAAATATACAGCCAAATAGTTGATTAAACATTGATCAAAATTAAAATACAATTTATACAAAACAAAACACATTTTAAAGAAAGACTTTCTAGAAAACACAATTCAATTGTGCTCAAAATCCATGTCTCCAGACATATGCACATCTGATTATGTAGCCTTACTCATGCTGCTCACTTTTCATAATCAACATATGAAATTAAAAGATTATAATATTTAGACATAGCCTAACTATATGAAACTAAATAGGCTACGTTTTCTTTAACCCTCTGTCCGATGAAGTCGTTGGCGCCTTTTGATGGATTTTTTCCTTATTCCAGCGGAAACTCACAATACTCCATCGTTTAGCCATACTACAGATAAGTGCAAGACATAATTATAAACAGTAAACTCTCTACTTTTATTTGTGTACACTCATGATAACAGCAAAGGCAGTGGACTCAGGGAACAGATTATTTTGCACTCCACTCCAAACGCTGTCTTCATTTCAAAAATATATTTTGTTTATTAAACGCAAGGTTTTTCATTTCAAAAGCATTTCTAAATTCAGTTTATATTTCCAAAAAACGAAATTCCGAGCCTAAATAACGAAGTGGTAAAAAAAACCTTTGAGTTACCACCATGCAAATTCAAACTTTTCGCTTGTCTCTGTATGTGGCAATGCGTCACAATAACCTGGCGTATGTAAAAGTCGATCATTCTTTACAGATGATGTTTGGACAGAAGACGAGTTCTTTATTAAACTCGTAAAAAAACAATAGAATATAAAATGCCACAATTTATCATAAAAACCTCATATGTGCCGCTCAAGTATAAGGTGCTTTCCTTGCCCTCAGTGCTTGGATAACAGGCACGTCTCTTACCATTAAAAATAATGGGACATAAACCTAACAACATACGTAGCATGATTTTTGGAATGATTTATCACGAGAGGGAACAAAATGTTCTAGTCGCATAACATCAGTTAATGTAAACGCTGTCTTTTCGCAGTATTTTTTAATCGACTTTTATAAAGTATCGCAAAAGTTTTGCGCAAATCTGTAATGGAAACTGATAATACCTATCAGTCTAATATATATATATATATATACAAATTTAAATCTAGCCTAAATATAACTAACCCAAGTGCACTATAAATTTCACTTTTATCACAAAATCACTGCTATCACAAAATCTCTCTCCTCTCACAAAAACCCACGAGGAGAAGATGGATTAACTTCACTTTTAAATTGTGGGGAATTAGGTTCATACAGATGTGTGACTGTGTGGTTTATTCCCGCCCCTTTCAATCAAACACAGTTTCTACAGGCGCCACCTGATGAAAAACTCGAAGCTTAATTTAGCCATAGTCACGTGACATGGGTGTTTTGAAACATCTGTGCTTCCCGATCTCGACAAAGCTTCGAAACGTTAGTTTCGCGTCAGCCATCCCTAGTCCTCGCCCCTTTTTACTTTACCGAACCATGACACATTTAGCAACTTGTTAGCAACCTCCTTCTTCAAGACAAGAAAAAGCTTTTAAAAATCACAAGGGGGTGTTACTGATGTATTTTATGTTGTGGAATAAAACATGAAAAATATATTGAGTTTGTGTTAACCACAGAACTTTTTTCATGCATTTAACCAAAACCCCATAAAAAACCCATCTTCTTAGACACAATGGAACCCAATGCCGAAATGCTAACTCAAACAACATATACTATATTTGCATGCATTTTAATATTAGGTATTAACCTCTTAACTATGCACCTGATCGTGGGACGGAAGTGGGCGTGTTTGTACTTTTATTTATTGTTGTTTTATACAAAATATTCAATCATCTATCACAAACTATGCATCATTTGAAAGCTAAAACACACAAGATTCATGTTCTGAACTTGTTTTTGCAAAAAATATACTAGAGAGGAAAGGGTTAAATTAAATCCTCCTTTGTTTGTATGAGCATTTTGAGTCAATTTTCAATAAAATATCGATCAGTATTCTGGTGATCTCCCCTGTACTTTGGATTCTTCCACTCAAGTTAAACCCTCCCAGGTCTCTCTGCTTCAATCACAGGCTTTCTGATGACTCATTATATACATGCAGAGCCGGCCCAAGGCATAAGCGAACTAAGCGGCTGCTTAGGGCCCCCTTGGCCACCAGAGGGCCCCCAAGAGAGATGAGAAATTACTCTCCGGCAAAGTTATTTTATGATAACGAAAATGGCCTTAAACAATTATTGCAATAAATTGCAAAACGTTTTCTAATATTTGCACAGATTGATTCTGACAGCGCTGCACGAGCTCGCGGCACCATCGGCTGGACACTATTCGCTTGTTAGTCAGGGTTCAAAGTCCAAAGTGCGGAAAAGTCGGCGCTAAAACATAACGTTACTCGTCAGTTGCCCGGTAACCTTTTTATGAATAGATGGATTTGAGAATGCGCAATATGGTTTAGTGTGAATATATTGTCTGACGTGCTGCATGTTTTGGACAGAGTAGACAGCATAGCTTCCAGTTTCTCCCTTGAAATTATAAGTTGTGTAGCCTACATTTTGGAAGTTTTTATTTAGAAAATAAAAAGGTTCTTTCTACACAGTCGAATGGAATACAAAAAATAAAATGTTATTTCCGCCAAAATAAAAGCTCTGTTTAATGTTTGAAAGAAATCAAATTTCTTGTTTTTAAAATAAGTCTCTTCTTCTCACCAAGGCTCCATTTATTTGATTAAAAATAGTAAAACAATACAGTAAAAACAGAAATATTGTAAAATAATATTATAATGTAAAACAGCTGTTCTCTATGTGAATATATAGTAAAGTATAATTTATTCCTGTGATCAAAGCTGAATTTATCATCATTACTCCAGTCTTCAGTGTCATATGATCCTTCACAAATCATTCTAATATGATGATTTGATGCTCAACAAACATCTATGATTATCAGTGTTGAAAACAGTTGTGTACAATGTTTTTGGGATTTCTTTTTGAAAGCTTTCTATTTCAGAGAACTGCTGTTCTTTTGAACCTTCTATTCATCAAAGAATCCTAGGGAAAAGTGAGCATATTCAGCATAAGAGACTACTTAAAAAAGTGCATATCCCAGTGTGAACTTTAGTACTGTAAGACTTTGAATATTAACGCCTGATCACTCTTGTGGGTTTGCTACTGTTACAATTAAAAACCATATAAGGGTAAAAACATGACAGGCAGACATGATGTAAGCAACACAGATACAACTAATACAATTTATACTGGGTGTGCGAATTATCAAGAATTGACAATAGTCAATCGTATTGGTGGGACAGAGGGGCCCTCAAATAAAATTCTGCTTAGGGCCCCATAAGGGCTTGGGCCGGCCCTTTATAAACGAAGCGCATTACAGGCTCTGTGAGGTGTCAGTCAAAACACCCATGGTTTTTGTTGGATAAAGTCAGTCAATGCCTAGTGTAACCCACGTCTCAGGTTAGTGTAACCGATAACTAATTGAATTAGCTATGAATTAAAGCTGGGCTAATATCAGAAACTCTAGGTACGACTACAGAGCCTGAAATAGTAAAAGGTCAGCAGAGAACAGATAACACAAAACAGGTAAGTTTTAGAAATGTATTATACAAAATTAAAGACAGTTATTTACATTCCCTGCCTACCTAAGCCGGCTTTCTGAGTGAACAGGCGCACAATAACAAAACCAAAATAAACAACCTCAAATAAAGAAAGAGTTCATGAAAGTTCTTGGTGTGTGTGTGTTTCTTGGAGTATGTATGTTCTTTTCACTACCCGTGTAGGTTTACGTGTGTTCTTATCTGTATTTCAAATGTAGCGTCTGGAGTGTCTCTCTCATGGGATCAAAGTGGTGAGTCGTTTGGAGAAACATCAGAGATGCTTTCCTCCAAACAGCTCTGCATATAAATTAAATCCCTGCTCCAATGGCTCCAACAAGTCTGAGTCAAATTGCACCACCGACTGGTTAATGACCAGCTAGAGTGTGACCAGAAGATACTATGATGGCCCTTTCTGAGCTTCAATCAGATTCTAATCAGCCAGGACACCTACCTCACCCTTCAGTCTAGAATGGCCGGGGAATGACCTTAACACACACATACACAAGCATTCCTCTTAATTTAGCCGCTAATTAAACTATCCCAGAAATTACATATATGATGATTTCTTAAGTATATGCATGCTCCCTATATTTCTTATGTTTGCGTGATGTAAGAGCTATCTTAAACGCTCAAAATGGCTCTGTATAGAAGATGCACTGCCTCTATGTCTTTAAACCAAGGCATGTTTGATGTCTAAAGGTTCCTCTTTCTTTGTCTTAGTCAATGGTGCAAAGTATATGATTATGAGATGTACCGCTAGTATGTTTAGTCCTTTTGGAGTGAAACTTTACTAGTTCTGGCTTCCAGCAAGAACATTCTATTGAGTAATAAAGTCCGAACAAAGAAACTCTCTCCCGCCTGAAATTCACACCAACGATTGGTCGTCTCAGGGAAGATGGGCGTAGGTTAATGGACTTTAAAGGACAGAAACACATGCACATCTTTGCTCTGTCAACTTGCAAGGACTCCGACGAGACAAATTTTCTTTCCCTCACATCAGCGCGGCTCGCGGCCAGCGCGGTCCAGCCAAGCTGGTCGTTTCCTTTGAAGATCGACGCGCTCCGTGACACGGCCAGCGGCGCACCCCGCGACACGGCCGGTGGCACGCTCCGTCAGAGCAGGAACCTTCTCAGCTTGGACGAGATTAACTTTTCCTTCCAAGACACTCCCTTCCCAAACAACTTTAAAACTCCCGCGTACCAACTAAGCTCCGGAAAAAACAAACGGAGAGAACGCTTCAGCGCACGAACACTGAGAAACGCCAACGCACGCATCTCGCTTTACACAACACAAAGAAACCATGCAAGTATAAATTCTATCGAAATTTAGATGCGTTTTAAGATTGTACCCCTGTTTAACCCTTTAAGACCTAAGGGTATTTTTACAATTAATTTTCCGCCTGGTGTTATTTACTAAAAAAGCTTGTAAAACATCAACCCTGTTGTGCACAGACAATTGACACACCTCTTTTTTTTTCAAGACAAGTTGCTCTGTCAGTATATTTGTGTTGCATTGATGTCACCTGAATGTAAAATAAGTTATGGGACCATAAATACAAATGAAAACATAAAACGGAAATTGAATCACTCAAATATTTATTGAAAACACACACAAATAAATAAAAGCTAAGCATATTTCCTCTGGAAAACAGTTTGTTCAAGTCTTTAGAGTCCTGGAACTCAGGAATAAACATAACTTATACAGAACCAAAACTATTTACATTTTTCCAAAAAAAGTCCAGGCGCTTTTGGCCTCTTTGGATTTTGGATATTTACTGGTGCCAAGCCTCAAAACAGTTCCTATCAGGAACTTCTCCTCAAACTTTTTCCTCAAACTTTCTCCACAAAACTACTAAGAACTGCAGCGCGTCTCTCTCTCTCTATCCTCAACACTAGCCGTGCGTCTCTCTCTCTTCACAATAAAAGAGCTGTGGTTCATGCGTAATGACGCACACCAACGTGGATGACGGATCAGCCTGTCATTGGTCAAACCCTCATCCAAAATGGCAGCTAGCATCGCGCTAGCGGCAAAAATTACGGAAAATGTATAAATTATGGACATCAAGTGGATATATCTTGGATGTAAGCGTTTTGATTTATTGCTGAACAACTCCAAAAAGATGCACATGTTCCAGGCTGGATAGAAAACCTTCTGTAAAGGCTACAAAGACACCAAAGACACCCCCGTGATGGCTAGCTCGTTAGCTTTCTGCTGGAAAAAACGGTAAGAAAATCGATAAAAGTTTCATGAAATAATATAGATATTTATCGGAGGTGCCGTGTGACGTCGTGGGCGATGACGTCGGGCTCTGAGGGTTAAGGTGATATGGTTCTTGCTGGCTCTAGTGGTTATGTTCGGGAAGGTGTCGGATCGGACACGATCATACCCTTCTTCCTTTCCCTTCTCCTCATCCTCCTTCTTTACTTTCCATTATTCTGTATATACATGTATCCTTTATTTAGTCATATGTAATCGTAGTATTAATCTTTATTAAAACCATGATATCCAAGTTTTGATTGTCATTGTTTTGCTCACAGAACACGAGTCCCTTTAATGTTAGATTTAAGCTACGAGCTCTTATAAGCATCGTTGAATGCTTCAATTAGTACCATAACTCGGAAAGTTTGTCCTTTGTGGCCAGAGGGATAAACTTCCCGAAAATTGGGTAGGAAGAATAGACCTAGTGAGTGGATAAAGAATTACAGCTCGTTCTTTAAACGGAACGCAGAGGAATTTTGAATCAACTCCCTAGAGGTTATTCTGTGATTATTTAATATAAATATATCTGTAGTTAATTGCAATACATTGTTGTTAACCATATATATATTATATATTGCATAAATACCGAGGTTAGGTATTCCCCTTTTGGGTGATTTTGGAGATTTGTGATTAGATTATAACCCGTTGTGAGTAATCATAAATCCCTAAATATTAATGCCCACAATTCCCTATTGAGCTAATTTTTAATTTAAATATATGTAACCCTAAGACGCTACACAAATGAAGGCACAGGATGATGATGGTTCCCAAAGATGCCACGGCTGGCCACAACAGGCTCTTGGTCTGTTCACTGACTTCTGCGGTTGGCTTGCCACTGACCACCAAGGTCACACTCAGATGATCTATTCCTCTCTAAAAAAAACAATCTATAGGCTACATACAGCACAGAATGCATTGGTTACTATTGCCTCATTTCTGTTCAAATCCGATCAACTTATCTCCGTTCAAATGTCAGATCAAATCAAATATAACCAATTGTAAAGGATATAGATACTCTAATCATTATGTAAATGAATAGGTACACATCACATCACACCAAATAACATAAATCAATCAATCATGTACTTCCATCTCACAGTATAGAAATAAAATCATGAGATTTCTGAAACCAGATATTTATGTTTTTAACCTTTGAAAATCTATTTATGCATCTTAATAACATTTTAAACATCACATTTTAATATATTAATTATTTTTAACAGTTTTAACTTCTGTTCCTCATATACATATCAAACATGTATATTGACAATTAAATGAACCAAATCACCCTTATTTTACATATGACAACAAAAGGATAATTACTCCTTCAATCAAATGACTTCTAAGTCAACAGAACAGAGTATAAAGGCACCTTTAGCGGTGTGAATACTATCAAAGATCTGTTACAGTGGTGAATAGCTTAGCTGAGCTAAAATCTAAACAAATTCACATTTAAATGTTAAAGGTTAGCACGTGGCTAGCACGATTAGCGATCTTTGATGAACATCTTAAACAACATTAAACAATCTGAATCCGTGTCTATATGGTATCAAACAGCAAGAATCAGGGTCACAACTCCGATTGGTTTTAGAAAACTGTATTTTGCGCCATAATGGAGCTAGCACAGTCAACATAACACTCGCATTAGTATTAACTAGGGATGGCTGACGCGAAACTGACGTTTCTGCGCTTTGCCGAGATCCCGAAACGCAGATGTTTCGAAACACTGCTCCGAACTGTGATTCGAAACACCCATGTCACGTGACTATGGCTAAATGAAGCTTCAAAGTGTTTCATCAGGTGGCGCCTGTCGAAACTGCGTTGATTAAAGGGGGCGGGAACAAACCACACAGTCACACATCTGTATGAACCTAATTCCCCACAAAGTGTAAAAGTGAAGTAGGCTAAATCCATCTTCACCTGGTGGGTTTTTGTGAGAGGAGAGAGATTTTGTGATAGCAGTGATTTTGTGATATAAGTGAGATTTATAGTGCGCTTTGGTTAGTTAGGCTATATTTAGGTTATATTTAAATGAGATATATTGACAGGTATAGGTACAGACAGTGACAGATAGGATAGATATAGTGACACATTCATATAGGCTAAGTAAGATAGTGACAGATAGCACAGCATAAGTGAGAGATATAGAATTATATAGATTCATAGGTGATATATAGATAGATATATTAATAGAATAGATAAAAATGGAGGTTCCACATAAGAGATGCCATAATTTTTTTTATTGCTGAACAAATAATCATTTACAAACAGCATGGCAATAACAGAATATTTTTGTATTAAAAAATACAGATCAGGTGCTTGAAAGTACAGTAGAAAAATATATCAGGCAAATCATAATAAAAGCAACAAAAAACGGTAACACTTTACAATAACAGTACATGAATAATCATGTATTAATACATGAATTAATAGTTAATTCAACATGAACTCATGATTAGTGAAGATATGAACTAATCATGAACAAATGAGGAGCTATCATGAACTAAGACAGGAGTCATAAGGATTCATGCATGAATAACAGCAGCATTAATACATGTTAGTACGTTTGATAATTAATGCATTCATTAACATGTATGGGTAAACTAAATCAAACAGGCTTTCTAAGAATGAATAACAAATATTTTGACTTTGAAATACATTTTAAAATGTATTATTGTCATAATTTAAACCATTTTTATCAGAAGCTTCATCACAAATATTACTGAAAGTCACAGGAGTAGTTTTTCATTACTTTCACTGATCACCCTTATCAAACATAGAAAATACTAAATCTGCTATATTTTATCTCAAAAAGTCTGTTTTGTTATATTCTCTTTCCCATCAAACTAAACCTACTGTGACTTATAACAGTTCCTGAGAAATCAGTTCCCAAAAAATAACCAAACAGGAAACATACAGTAAAGTCAGGAAGTGAGGGATAGACGATCCCTCACTTCCTGACTTTACTGTATGTTTCCTGTTTGTTTATTTTTGGCAAAGTGTATGCTGGGATCCGTACAGTTCTCTCTCCACCCAGAAACAGGCCGTGATGATACTGTACTTCCATTCTCTTAACTGGGCTGAATACTAGTTATACTAGTTACATGTGTATTTGATAGTAAGTTTATGATAAATCATGAGCTGAATTTGGTAAGTAGTTAACAGTGAATTAATCATGATGTGCCCCCTCAAGTAAAGTCATGAAACAATGATGCATTAACGAGCTATGAGTTGATGTTAGTGTATGGTTAGTTAATAATGAATTAGTCATGATGTGCCCCCTCAAGTAAAGTCATGACACAATGATGCATTAACAAGCCATGAGTTGATGTAAGTGTATGGTAAGTTAACCATGAGATAGTAATGCCGTGCCCCCTGAAGTAAAGTAATACATGATGCACTAACAATTCATTCATTACAAAATGAATAAACATATACACTAAGGGCCCTATTTTAACGATCTGAAACGCAAGTGTCAAAGCGCGAAGCGCATGTAACTTTGTGGGCGGGTCTCGGCGCTGTTGCTATTTTCCCGGCGGGATAAATGGCTCTTGCGCCCGGCGCAAATCTAAAATGGGTTGGTCTGAAGTAGCTTCATTATTCATAGGTGTGGTTTGGGCGTAACGTGAATAAACCAATCAGAGCGTCATCCAACATTCCCTGTAAAAGCAGGTGCGCAAGTTCCATTATGGATTGCTATTATTATGGCGTATTTACCAGGCGCACGCCAGGAGCGGTTCACAGCCGAGGAGACTGATGTTCTTGTAAGAGCAGTGAAAGACAGAGAAGTTGTGTTGTATGGGGATGGGAGAAACCCACCCAAAATAGCGTCGGTTAAACAGGCAAGGGAGGAAATAGCCACAATTGTTTCATCAGCTGGCATCCCCAGGACGTCGCACCAGTGCCGCAAGCGCTACAATGACATCAGAAGACGGGGAAAGTCCAAGCTTGCCAGCATCAATCGGGCACGCCGTGAAACGGGAGGTGGATCTGCCTCTACTCAGGACCTGACGCCAGCAGAGGACATCGCTGCGTCCACCCTCACCGATTTTTTTTCCTGGTTCTTGACGGACAAACCAGTTTGTTAGATGTCCTTATATACATTTATGTCTTGCCAGAAGTTGCCACTATTGGGCAAACAGGTCTCCTTAATTATTAGACTACAATTAGCCTGAATAATTTGTAAGCTAGATTTATGCCTATTTTTTCACATCTTCGTGGCACACCACAATGATTTCCGTCATCTCATGTGTTAATATTTTTTAGTGTAACAATTTATGATTTGCAAAAATAACTGTTGCATCTGTGTAGATTACATGAGCAAAGTGTATGCGCGTTGTGCACGCTATACATTATGGTCAAGCATGCGCCCTTAAAATAGCATAATGAACAACGCGCAACGCGCCACTGACTTTAGACTAGGTTTTTTTCTGGTCAGTGGCGCAATTGTTTAATGGAACAGCAAAATAGCACCAGGGATTGTTTGCGCCGGAACACGCCTCCTTTTTTGCGCTGAACCGCCCAGGTAGCGCAAGTTCATTCACTAGTTTAGCGACGTGCTTCTGTGGAGGGAAAAGCGCGCTTTGCGCGGGTGCAAAATAGGAATGACACATGCGTCGGTGTACAAAGTCAATTGCGCTGGGTGCAAGATAGGGCCCTAAGAATCCTTGTTCCTTTACACCCTTGTTGTAAGTAAAAACTGGCAGTAAAACTGGCCTAAAAAAAGATAAAAAGTATTTGTAGGCTAGTTCTTTTATTTATATTTATATAATTAAACATATGTGGACTTAAAAGAAAGCCCAAACATACCTGTAAAGACACACATAAGGCATGTTTACATGTAAAACAGGGCGCATCCACCGGCTAATGCTAATAGAAGCATATAAGTTACATTTAAACAATTAAAAAATACAGTTATTAAAGTACACACCTCCAGAAATATCCCAATACAACAATCATACAAACATGTCTTAAATTATTATTTCGGTTTACCAAAGCAGTCGACATATATTATTTGATGAAAATGCCAGCAATACCGAAGGAACGTGCTAGGAGCACCGAGAGCGCCACTAATGAGTGTCCCACCAGAAACAAACCCTACATACTGTAGTTCCGGGAAGAAAACTAGCTGTGACTAAACGTAGCCTAATTGAACTATAAAAATCTGAAAACGGTTAATATCAAATTAAAGTGATTAGTGATAGCTATTAGTCTATTTTCCACGTTTGTTTAGACAAATGTGTGTAATTAATGGCTCACAAAAATGGCAAAAAAATCACAAAGCTGCATAGGATATTACAGTTTAAATTATGACATTATTAAATCACATGTTTAATTCAAAGTCAGAGTACTTCTTATTTATTCTTAAGGAGCCTGTTTGATTTAGTTTAACCATACATGTTGATTAATGCATTAATTATAAAACATGTACTAACATGTATTAATGCTGCTGTTATTCATGCATGATCCTCATTTGTTCAGGATTAGTTCATATCTTCACTAATCATGAGTACATGTTTAATTAACTATTAATGCGTGTATTAATACATGATTATTCATGTACTGTTATTGTAAAGTGTTACCCAAAAAACATTGAAGGAGCTAGGGTTTTGTTTGAAGATCATTTTCTTCTATAATGGAAAAAAGACTGATTGCATTTTCATAACTTTGAGGGCTTTTGTATAAGAGTTAAACTCATTATGAAGTTAATAAAATCGTGGTTTCACCTTTAAGAACTTGCATTTGTGTCTATAAAATTTTCCCAGCATGAGGATGTTGTTAATCAGGAAGTTATCTTTGTTATTGTCCATTACAAGAGATGCCGTACATCTGTGGTGGGACCATTTCCATTTGGAAACACCAAATAAAGTGAGATGTGTGTATTGTGATAGGCAGCCTTGATGCACCATTTGAAGAGAACTCATCTTGGCATTTAGGAGGGTGCAGAGGAAAACAAGTGTCCCATGTGAGAGGATTTTTTTAAAGGCTGGAGAAATTATATGTAAAAAAAGAAGTCAGCTAACTCCTTATTATATATTAACAGCAGAGCACATAATATTTTTGAATAAAAATGTTATGTAACAAATGTGACACATTGTGGCTTTATTTATTTTATTAATGTTCATTTTTCATAACCACAAAAAAAAAAACTATAGTTACTCACAATGAGGAGGCTACAGGTTACAAATCAAGATCAAGTAGTTGTCAGACAGATGTAAAAAAAAAAAAAAAATTATTTTACATGGATCATTGTCAAGGTTATTTCCGATCAACACATGTAAGTGACCACTAGATGTCGCCGTAGAGACGGGTGTCGGATTGATTCGAAGCTTCGAAACAATATGGCACATTTGCTTCAACTGTTTCAGTGCTTTACGAAGCCTCGGTCTGCCCATCACTAGTATTAACATCCTTACCGGAGGTACCTTGAGGAGCTCGCAAAGTCATGCGGCTTAACTCTCTCTCTCACACAACTTTCAACCTAATGGACACACAATATTTGAATATTTGGTATGAGATTTTTCTTCAAATTCCTATCCCTCAGAGGATATTTCCATACCAGTCCTTGATGCTTTCTAGCAGCGTCTTCACCGGAGGAAAGGTGTGTTTGTTTTATCTAGAAAATTCCCTGAGGTGTACACGCCACCCAGAGGCAGAGTAGGGGGTTTGCACTCCACGGGCCGGTTGCATAAACCATTAAGACTAGTCTTACAAGTTAGACTTTACATTTTTTTCTTTAAGATTGTTCATAATGTTTTTAAATCAGTTACACAAAAACATAGACTGGCCTAATTTGATATGAAAAGTAAGACTGAATGCCACTTGCCTAACTGCTAGTGGCTCATACTAGATCTTAAGACACTGTATTAACATAATGGCTTAGTTTATGCAACTGGCCCCAGGGGCCGGTTGCACCAGTTGTGCGCAAGTTACAACTTAGCTTAAATTTGACGTAAATGGGCACTAAGTTACAACTTATGCACTACTAAATATATTTGCGTTGCACCATTAAACTTAGTTGAAGCGTAACTCTACGTATAAACTAAATATTTACGGATGCCTCCGATCAGGAGTAATGGTTGGAATAATAAAGCAGACTGACTGAACTGCATTAGCTCTTGTTTTACATGACAGACTTCAATTATTTACACATACTATATGATAATGCTGACATTTACACTCGCTTACATTTTAAGAGAGAAAACATTATGTCAATAGATTACTTTATTTGCAACTCTTCAACACGAAACCATTCAAAACTGTGCGCGCCGCTGCGTGAATCTGTCCCATCGGTTCCTGTTGTGCATGATGTCAAATAAAATCAGTCATAATCAATAAATGTAATTTCTTATGTTTTTTTTGTTTCAGTATTTATTTATTGATCCTTGTTAATGTCGTTTCATATACTGAATGCTTCTGAATGTTATATATAAAAGCACTTCATGATTAACTATATTTAATGGAAACTTATTTTTACCGTTGGTTACAAGAGACAAAAGAAGTTATAATAATGGACACTGAAATTCACGGTATTTCAACACAACTTTTGCTTGTGTATTTGAAGGCTGCTATTGGATCATTGAGGGTAAACGTCATATTATGCGACTACGCATTACTTTACGGAGAGCTTACGACCTACTAGTTAAGTTCTGCCTTAAGAACAAATGGTGCAACCGAAAAAAGTATAGAGTTAGTTACAAACTATCTAGTAGTTACTAAGCCTCTAGTGTGGACTTTACGTTCCAATTTAAGAAAGAACTTACGAACGACTGGTGCAACCCTACCCAGGTCCTTAACATTAAAGTCTCATACATTTTTCCCTAAGTGAATTTCAATAAAAAAAAACGTGAGTCCCTTACAAGTGTAGCAGGACGGTCTATTGCCCCTCCCACTCGTAATTGTTTAATGTGTGGCCAATGGCCCAGCTTCTGGTGCAAATAAAAGCATGGCCTACCTGCTCTTTGGGATGTGTCATCGTCCAGCGACGTGATGTCATCCAGGTGCCCTGCTGCCGTTTGGTCGGTTCACGGACAACTATGTTGCCTCTCGTAAAGGTTTCGCCAAGGCTGTTGGCCACTGGCAGTGTTGTTTGCTAGTCACTGGAGTCGGGAGAGTTGAATGTGGACATCTAAGACAGGTAGGAGAAGCATTTGCGTGCAACAGCGCTTTGTAAACCACGTTTCTATGAATTATTTAACTGAGCGATTAGTCTGATTGATCCGTATGCTCACTGTAGTGTAAGATCTGTCTGCGCCGGTGAGCGTTGTCGGAGGCATTCAGCTCTGTTCGTCGCATATTGATCCCGGGACAGCGTGCTCAGTTGTGAGTATAGTCACTATTAGAGCATGAAGCCAAGGGGGAAGAACTCAGCATAACATCCTCTGTTTTGTTTTTAGGCATGCGATAAGGACTATATCGCCATTCTGAACGAGTTATCTGCCTGGTGCTTCATCGTGGAGCCTGTTTGCGCTGTGCCTTATCAGCTGCTGTTCTGTTTCGTGCGGGTTGTTCTGTTTTCTACTGTTTGTTTTGTTCCATTTCACGCTAGGTGAGTGGTTCTAATGAATCGTTTCCAGCGAATCATCCGAGCGAACTAGTTTGAGAACCACTTCAAGTAACCCATTCCGGGTGAACCGCATCAAGTGAATCGTTTCAAATGAACTATTTCCAGCGAATCATCCGAGCGAACTAGTTTGAGAACCACTTCAAGTAACCCATTCCGGGTGAACCGCATCAAGTGAATCGTTTCAAATGAACTATTTCCACTGACGTGACTTTGTAACCGTGGTATGTTTGAGTTTATTTGGTTTTCTTTTGGTTTATTGCTTTGATTCATGTTAATGAGTGAGTAGTTTTCCTAAATTTGTATTTGTTTCCGATTCAATTATTGTGTTGGTGAATTTATATATTTTTGGTTGACTTATGCTGCTGAAATTGTGATCTTTTGTTTACAGAGTTTTCTTTTTTTTTGGGTTTTGATTTGTGACGATCAGGTAGGGACCAAGGAGCTGGTCCCCTCCTGAAATTGTAAACCAAGTTTATTTTGTTTCTTTATTATTTTGTTTGCATACCATTGTTTAATTTTTCTTTTGCTTTTCGGCAGGTCCTGGGCACCCGGGGGCAGACAAGTGACAAAATGAGGTGGTGGTGTCCTCACTGTGTGCCGTGGTCTTCTCTGACATGAGTCGTTGAGTGTGCTGTGCTGGTGTGTGTGTGCACTGAGTAGAGTAATTTCCAAAAAGGTGATATCCCGAGACTGCCCCCTGGGTGCGCCCAGGTCCCTCCACCGCCAATATTAGGATTTAGCAAATTGAAGTGATTGCTGGTCAACACCTTTTTATGACAAGTGTCTTTTTAATGATTAATAAAATAAATGTACATCTGCTTTTGCAATTCATCTGTGTCTCTGACTCAAAGTGATTAGGACCTGTGCGGGCCTTCTACCTTAGAGGTACGGTTAGATTCCTGGGGTGAAATTCCCCAGGTGGCGTAGTCGGAAATAGATTAATTAGAACTGCCTGAGCGAACACCGCTCCTGCCACACAAGTATATTTTACCTTGTTTTACTCTGCTCCTATACTACTTTGAGTTATTATGACTCTTGGGTAACAAAATGAAGAGCAAGTGAAGAGGTTAAACTTTAAATGTATTGTGTACAATATAAAATACCTCAAAATAACAATTTAAAAATGTCCTACACTTATTTATGAATTATTTTCAGTGAATTTGGCCAAACTATTTCTTTCTAACAACCAAACACTTAGAATCTTTTATTTTTATTTTTCTAAATACATTTATCAATTTCGAATATGGCCCATGGTCACAAGCCTGATCTGGGTCACACACCTTCCACACACAATAGGCCCTGATGTCGTCTGCTTTCACTGATGCTGTGCCATCATTGCCACACATGGCCCAGCTTTGGCCAACATGATGCGTGCTGCTGCCGACAGGAGAACTGCAGTGCCAGCTTGAGGCCACATTCAGGCCAATATTGTCTATTATGTGGACAGATCCTATAGCCAATAGAAACTAGTTAATTTCCTCAATGCAAAGATCATGATTTGAGACAACATTAAACAGAAGGATAAATAGCAACTTAAGCCCCGTTTCCACTGAAATTACCCAGAACAATTTGTACCAGGAACTTTTTTAACAGGAACTTTTTTCCCCCAAACCTGCGTTTCCACTGCGGTCTAAAGTACCGTGAAGATTAGGCAAATTAGTCCAGAGACGTGGGACTGCACGCGACTGTTCCTCCCAGTCACTGACGGACATTATTAATTTTTGTGCGATACTGTCTGCAACAATAAAAAGTATGGAGGAGATGCAAGCAGCGCTGCTTTTGCTAGTTATGTATTGTTTACTAAATAATTAACAAAACGGCGGAAAAGAGACGAGCACTGATACTAAAGCGTATTCTGAAAGCTCGTAAAGCTAGATTTAAAATAAGACAACGTATGTTATTATCAGCTATAACGGCCATTGACCGTGCGATTGCTGAGACAACGTGCGCCATCGGACAGAAAAAGCAAGACTGATATTTACTGAACACAGAACGAGCCTCGCAAGACTTTTAAAAATGCCAGTTTAAATAAAATGCTGCGTGAGCTCAACCAATCAGCATGTTCAGTGCCCAAGTCCCACCCCCGAATGTTCCTGAACTTTGAAAAAGTACTACCTTGCGAGCAGGGCCGTTTGGAGGGGGAAATATTTACCCGGAACTTAATTTAGACCCTGGTTCCTGCAGTCGAAACACACCGAGTACCACCCCAAAGTTCCTAGTTCCTGGGGAAAGTTCCTGCGGTGCAAACGCGGCTTAAGTAACTAATCCAATTAATAAGGTGGACAAATAAATCAATAGATCTACAGTTAGATACAGTTGTGATTAAAAATCTCACTTGTATATTTCTTTCTAGTCTCTTCTTTCACAATATAGCAATACAATTTTTCACATTTTCATATTTTATTATATATTTATACCTCATTCAGAATTTGTATTTGAAATTTCAGCAACCATAAACAATTCACTAATCACACCTCATTTAACAGTCAGTTGCATCATGTGTTTTGTCTTTGTTGTTGAAAACAATTTCACTCCCTTGATGTTTATGAAACTAATATGGTGTATTTTCCAGCTAGGCTTTAATTAAAGGTTGTATTTGCATCATTCTGTGTTTGCAGAGACACCTGTGAAATTTTACCTCAGATGAGTAGAAATGACAGGGGCCTTTTTTCAGGTTTCATCACAGTTCAATGGCACAGACCTGAGACCATCACCACCCCCAACCCCTCTAGGTGCCCACAAACATTCAAACATTCTTGCAAACAATAAAAACAATATAGTAACTTGCAAAATAATATAAACATGTTGTTTTATTTGTCAATAGAACTTAGATGTTGTTTTTCCCATCATATGTTGCTTTGTATTTTGTTCAGGCTTAAGCAAGATGATATAACATTTAGGGGCAAAAATGCAAAATAGTAAACCAACACTTGAGAATAAAATAGCAAATATCTCAACAGCTACCGTGAATTTCCCAGGAGAACTAACATAAGCTGGAATAAATGTGATCCATACGGCACAAAATATTAGCATACTGAATGTGATGAATTTGGCTTCATTGAAGTTATCAGGCAGTGTGCGAGCCAGAAAAGCTAGAATGAAGCACAAAACAGCCAATAGGCCAATATAACCCAGGACAGCCCAGAAACCTATAGTAGAACCCAGACTGCACTCGAGAATGATCTTTTCCTTATAATATTTAATATTTTTCTGGGGAAATGGAGGAGACATTGTCAGCCATAGAACACAGATTAGAAGTTGTATAAATGTAAAGGCAAGAACACTGAGTCGTTGTTGTGAAGGCCCAAACCATTTCATGACATTACTTCCTGGAACTGTGGCCCTGAAGGCCATTAACACCACGATTGTTTTCCCCAGAACACAGGAGATACAGAGGACAAAAGTGATCCCAAATGCTGTGTGACGCAACATACAGGACCACTCAGTGGGCCGACCAATGAAAGTAATAGAACAGAGGAAACACAGAGTCAATGAGAAGAGCAGCAGGAAGCTCAGCTCTGAGTTATTGGCTTTTACTATTGGGGTGTCCTTCTTGCTGTAAAACAGGATGGCCACCAGCACAGTTAATCCTACTCCAAACAGTGAGGAAAAGACTAGCATTATACCCATAACTTCTGTGAATGACAGAAACTCTACAGCCTTTAACACACATTTATTTTTCTCAGCATTAGACCAGTATTCCCCTGGACACTGCTTGCAGTTATTTGAATCTGGAAAGGAAGTTGTGTTTACTATAGTTAGAGATACAATGAAAGTTATTTTATTTATGAACTCCTTTGATAAAAAACTGCAGCCTGAACAGTAAAAGAAAAACACAAAACGAGCAACTAGCCAATTTTCTTTGGACCTTTGAGATGGGCTGAAGATTACCTGTCTCATTGCTGATTTCGCCATCTGCACATGGAATACAGTCATAACAGCAGACAGGTCTTCCTTTCTGTGCAGCCTTCCGAGTGCCTGGAGGACAGCTCTCACTGCACACAGAATGTGGCTTCTACATAGAAAAATATAATAATTTGTACAAAGTTATTTATATTGATTCTGAGAATGAAGATAAAAATAAATAGCAAAATCTGGTTATTATTCAAGTCAGCTTATTTATTTATGCTAAAAACTTGCTCTTTAATGCCCTCTGCAGTTGCGTTTCTGCTTCATCAAGGTTCATTATCACTTACACATTCCAGGCACATTATTTTGTTTTAAAACAGAAATATAGTATATAACTATATTGGCATATAGTTTGCTAATGCAAATGGTTAAAAAAAAAAAAAAAAAATCTACATTTTATGTCCTGAACTCTAAACGTAATGTAGATCTTTGAAAAGCATTGAAGGATAATATTTTTCCTAATAAATCTGCCATTTTAATGTCCTCCTTTTTTAATTATAATGTCCTTCCATTATGTCTTAGATGTCAATACTAGCAGTTGCCTAATTTTAGATTTTGACATTATGGTAACAATTTTAAACTTTGAACAAAAAAGTGATTGCCTTTAGCTGTCCTCCAGCCCAGATTATGTTTTCAGTGTTAACCACAAAGCGCTGGTCAGGGGGCAGTGAGGCATCATAGTATCCCACTGGTTGAAACTTAATTGATCCACCAGAGTCCTGCTGCCAGTTCACAACTTCATATTGGGCTACTGTGGCACCAGTGTTGTCAAACCACACACGATCTCCCATCTTCACGGTGAAATTTACCTTTTTCAGAGACTCAACCACCTAGTAAAAAGACAAATTAGCTTTTATTGAGAAATTCATAGTCACCCTGAAATAAGTATTTATTTTACACCACTAACTGTTTAGCTCTATTCTGTTTTACCTGCTGTGGTTGTATTATCAGATCTTTCTCACAACCTTCTGGTTCTTTGCACTTCAGTAGACTGTGTAGTGAATTAGCCACAGCATAAACAGCTTTATAGACGTTGCTTGAAAATCTGTGTTCAGGCACATCTTCATTGTAATTTTTCAGCGCAAGTAGATCGTGATATCTGCTGCATTTTAATTTAACCTGAGAATCATTTTCCTGACTCTGTGAGCATGGGAAAGCTGTATCCCAGAATGCTTTTATAACATAATCTGCAAAACCTTCAATATAGATTTTTCTCACTGCAAACCCCAGTGACCCTCCCATCACACGAAATGTTTTTGGAGCGATTAAACTCTTTGACGTTATCCACCCCTCCACACCGACCATTTGGAGACCAGTAATGTTCTGAATACTTAGCTGATCAATAAGTAAGCCCATCTCAAGAAATGAAATAAATGCAACAATCACTTTTGCAGTGCTTTTTTTAATTGCTTCTACCACTTTTTTGAGTTTTTCTGGCTCTGTTCGATAGAATTTCACAGAGTACTCTACACAGATCCCCTCCTTCTGTGCTGCATTCAGAAATATGGCCATTCCATTGTTTCCATAGTCATTGTCACTGTTCACAGCTCCAACCCAAGACCAACCAAAGTGCTTGACTATGTTTGCAAGTGCTCTGCCTTGGTGGTAATCACTAGCAATAGTCCTGAAGAATGAGGGGTAATCTTTCCTACTACTAAGACATTCACATGAGGCTGCATGACTTATCTAAAAGAAAGAAAGAAAGAAAGAAAGAAAGAAAGAAAGAAATTAAGAAAGAAAGAAAGAAAGAAAGAAAGAAAGAAAGAAAGAAAGAAAGAAAGAAAGAAAGAAAGAAAGAAAGAATGTGAAATGAGTTCACTGTATGGTGATCTTGTCAGACTTTTTTTAATTTCCACTTACCACTGGAATTTTAAAAGGCCCTGTAGTTCTGGACAGAATCACTGTGGCAGAAGACTCTGTTTCTCCAATGATGGCTTGTATAGGAGACCATTGTCCATTGCATCTGTTCCCTGCTACAAACTCTGGACCATTCATCAGTCCCATAGTTGCACTCATAGAAGACATTCTTGAACTACAGGTATCATAAACTGTGTAGCCTATAGAAACATTTGGGAGTAAACTTTCACTTCTGTTAATCTCCTCAATGGCAAAAATCATTATTTGAGCCAGACGAAAATCTCTCAGATTCACACTGTGAAAACATTAAACCAGTACATATCAACTAAATAAATAAACAGATAAAGACAGTTGTAAAGTAATGGACATTCATGTACACACTATCTAAATTTCACATGACATAACAAACCTGGAGCATGACAGAAGCTGAGGTTTTTGTGTAAACTCAAATGAAGGTAATGTCTCTATGCTGTGGATTGGAAAAAGTGCCCCAATAGTAACATCTCCATCCTTAAAAAATAGCGGGTACTTTGGGTCTCCCATCATTCGACAAGGAATGTTGCCTGTCTTTGCATGAAGCAGACTAAACAGCAAGAGTGTATAAAGAAAGAGAAGCATCCCAAAGATTGAGCTCAACTACAGCTGGCAAATGTATTTGACCTGATACAGTATTCACACTTTTATAGACACAATTATTATGGATGGATGGATTGTGAACGTAGCCAATGACTTCATAGGGCACATGTGGCAGGTCAATCATAGGTAAAATAGAGTCAGATTCATTTTACAGTGTCTCAGTGTTTCTTACACTGTCAGAATGCAGTAGATTTAAAAACTGTGGATATTGGATCATTACAGTTTATGCTGTACGCTCAGATTTGCATTACCTGTTTTTTTTAAACTTCCCCATTTAGTAGCTTTAGTTAAGCTCTATTTTGCGCACCTGATTACACGCTTAGTTGCTTGCTCATTTGGGAAACTATTTTGGCATTAATAAATATTTCTGCTGCTTTAAAGAACTCACAGGAGATTATAAATGTACTCTTTTCCGAAGTTCAGTGTCACAGACCTAGTTTTGTGCTTATGTTCTCAATGGCAAAGATTATGGCTTATGTGAATCTGAATTTTAAATTAAGTCTAAATTAAGATTTTAATAGTGAGGTTTAAAAGAGGTGGTTTATCTTATGAAAACCATACTGGAAAAAGTAATTGTCATATAATTACCCATTAAGTTCACCTGTTTCTTGTTAAGTTACTAATTTCCTTTGTGTATTTAGACCCCTCGTTTTCATTTTATTTTGGTTGGTTATTGTCTTAGTTTTAGAGCAAAGCTGTCTGTGTTGCGTTTGTGTTCTCTTTTAACTTTTGCCTTAAATTTATTTAATTAAAACTGCTACAAAGATCCTAATCTCTACTCTTTCCTGTGCCTCAATCTGACGCCTATAATAAAATAATTTTACACATTAATTTAAAATTGCTGTAAAATTGCCAGATTAACATTTCCAGTAAAGGCCCACATAATGCTAGCAAAAGAAAACTTTAAAAAGTAAACCACTAAAATGCCATTAAAATTTAATCTTTTTTAAAATTTTATTTCAATATGAAATCATTTTTTAAATGTTATCTTTATTTATTTATCTTTATATCATGGGACAATGGGCTGTCTGAATACTCAATTCTAATTGGCTGGAAGGTGTGCAATAAAACCATTTAAAGGGTTAGTTCACCCAAAAATGAAAATTCTGTCATTAATTACTTACCCTCATGTCGTTCGACACCCGTAAGACCTCCGTTCGTCTTCGGAACACAAATGAAGATATTTTAGTTGAAATCTGATGGCTCTGAAAGGCCTCCATTGGCACAATGCACGGTTCACTCTCAAGGCGTCGTTACAAAGTCCATCTCCATCTCAGCAGTTTGGCGGTTTGACACGCGATCCGAGTCATGATTTGACTCACTGATTCATAACACTTTGAAGCTTCATGAGGCCGTGTTTTGAAATCGTCATCACTATATAAGTCGTTATTTAGGGTTTTTTTGCGCACAAAAACTATTCTCGCCGATTCATAAAGTTATTGTAGAACCACTGTAGTGAGATGGACTTTGTAACGACGTCTTTAGTACCTTTTAAGGGTCTTGAGAGTGAACCGTGCATTGTGCCAATGGAGGCCTTTCAGAGCCATCAGATTTCAACTAAAATATCTTCATTTGTGTTCCGAAGACGAACGGAGGTCTTTGCTACTGAAATGCTACATTATATTTTTATATTTCCAATTAACAAGGGGGTTACATCACTGGTTTTGACGTAAACTCAGGGCCACATTAACCCCTTGCATGTCAGCCCCCCCCCCCCCCCTGTAATGTAGTATAACAACTTATAACCACAACTAATGAGGCTGTTATGTCCAAAACTATGAATTTTATTAAACATTTTCTAAGACCATGTCAGTTTTTAGAGAAGATGCTATCAAATATGCTGTTGGCCTGCAAACACCCATTTGCAGTCTTTTGTCTAATGTCTGGCGAGGAAAACAGCTCAAATAATGCTACAATGTCCTCACTCGACGATCGTTTTACACCTTTGAGAGTATGAGACTTAATCCTCATTATTCTTTTATCGTTATTCTTTTATTTGTATTCAGCCATTATAGCCTTTATGCTGGCATGAATTGGCCATTAATCAGTCCCTCCAGAAAAACGCGATTATGCGATCGCGTGATTTAACGCATAATCAGCCAAAGTCCGCATATTCATGCGGGGGCCGCATTTTTTTCAAATACGCCGCACTTTCGCCGCATAAATTGCCTATTTCCGCGTGCAAAATATGCGGGGCTATCATGATTTCATAATCCCCGCATTTTCGTTGCAAAAAAAGTCATATATATTAGCAGAAAGTTGAAAAATGTTCGTTTACTTCACACAAGAGCCGCCATTTCCGCCTATTGCCATGGGAACGTTTTGAAGTGACGTGATTACCCGACGCGAACGTCATCGAAAAGCTTCAAACCCCGTGGAGAAACCATAGATACCGGTGAAACCATGATGAAGCACAAACTCCCATTGGCCAACAAAAATAACAGCAAAAGAGCAAAGCAGTTTCCCTGTGTGCTGACTGATTTCAAAACACAGCTTTGAAGCGTTATGAATCAATGAGTCGATTCAGCGGTTTGAAGCGTTATGAATCAATGAGTTGATTCAGCGGTTTGAAGCGTTATGAATCAATGAGTCGATTCAGAGGGTTGGATCGCCAAAGTCACGTATTTCAGCAGTTTGACACGCGATCCGAATCATGAATCGACTCGATGATTCATAGCATCATGATGCTGTGTTTTGAAATCAGTCATCACTATATAAGTCGTTATTTAGTTTTTTTTGCACACAATAACTATTATCGTCGCTTCATAAAGTTATTGTAGAACCACTGTAATGAGATGGACTTTGTAACGACGTCTTTAGTAGGCTACCTTTTATGGGTCTTGAGAGTGTACATTGTGCCAATGGAGGCCTTTCTGAGCCATCGGAATTCAACTAAAATATCTTAATTTGTGTCCAACAACATAAAGGGAAGTCATTAATGACAGAATTTTCATTTTTAGGTGAACTAACCCTTTAAGAGATTGCACTTTGTGCATTGGAAGCACTCAAATGTCTGTTTTGTATAGCGACATCTGTAAAACAGGAAGTTATTTATTCATTTTTTCAGAAGTTGTAGCATATTCCTTTTGTAAAGCTACAGAACTTGATTGACTAAATGTTTTGTAAATTTGAGCCATTATTAAGGTCTTCAATAAAACAAGATGAGAACTTAAATATTCCAGCACTTTCTGTGATGTAGTGCTTTTTTTCTCTTTCTCATCAAACCGCAGTTTTTGCAAGTTCCCGCAATTTTATCGCATAAAATTGCATAAATATCCTGCATTTTTCATCGCATTTTTTAAGAAAACGTGCCGCATAATCAAGGATTTTTGCCCGCAACAATCACAAAAAAAAGCCGCATTTTTCTGGAAGGACTGATTAATAGCACTTTACAATAATCCACATATTATCTGAAAACTAAAAGCACATCCTTGGAATAGATAAAGCTCCTGGTCCAACGGGTGCATTTGAGCTACAGTTAGCATCAAGCAACATAACACAATTGAAAAGATTCAAATTACACTTTCACTCAAAATGTCACTTTAGACCACCATTGAGTATTTGTATTAGCTTCATGTCGCGATCTAATGGGGTTTTCATTCATATGGTGATGTTAAAACATGTTATATTTAGCATTTTATATAGAGCTCATCATCGCTACACCTGCTTAGCATTTACAGTATAATGTAAACATCCATTATTGATATGAAATAGCTGAAATCACATGAAAAATCACACAAAAAACCTTATGCCATAGTTATTGTGTGTTTATTAGCTTCTTAGTTCACGCGTATAAATGTAGAATTGGTTCGTTTTTCACAGAGACAGAGTGAGGAAGTGTGCACAGAAGAGCGTCATGCAGAGAGCAGGATTGAGTCACGTAAAATGATTGACAGCTCCAGATGACGAGTGATGACTCATATCTGACGCAAATCAGGAAGAGGAGAGACAGAGCTGGCTCTGTACACTGTTTCAGCTCTAAAGATCAGATAATTCAGTGGGAAATGAATAGAAATGGTGTTCTGTATGACAAAATATTTTGCAAACGTGATAAATCAATATTTCTCCAAATATGAACACTTTTGAACTAAGAGCTGAACTAAAAGCGGTTCTTTGCAGCTGTGTGGACACAACTGAACTGCAGCAGACGAGAGAGAATTCATTTGCGTGTGGTATTCAACTCAAAATATCTTACATTACAGATAAATAATTTTGCACTCCTGACATAAATTAAGAAATTAATGTCACTGCAACTCAGTTTTATCGTGTTCAAATATTAAAACTGGGGTCTTTAATCTTTATAATGATACTGTAACATAACTGCTCCAAGACACAAAGGCTGAGAATCCAAACGCAGCTTTATTAAAGGATAATCCACAATCGTAGTCAAAAACAGGCAAAAGGTCATACACAGGCAAGCAGTCCAAACAGGAAAAACAAGGCAGGAGAGACAGGCAAAAGGGTAATCCACAGAACAGGCAAGTAATCCAAGACCAAGAGACAAGGAACCAGGGAGAATGCTCATAAATGCAGTGTTACAACAAACAAGACTTCACAGTGAATGACAGAGTGAAAATGGTATATAGGCTGAGGTAATGAGGTAAATGAGACACAGGTGTAAACAATGAGTGATGATGAGTCCGGGCAAAGGATTATGGGTAATGCAGTCTTTGATGGAATGATAGTCCGGGATGGAATGCCATCAGGTGATAATCAGGGCCACTCTCACTGGTGAATCGGGACAGAGGCTGCGTCCCAATTCACCTACTTATACTACGTCCTAAAAGTATGTACTCTTTTTGTGAAGAAAAAGTACATACTTTTGAGTGTGTAGCAGAAGAGTATGCAAGCTTTGGGACATACTACTTCGTCATCTTTAACGGACTCTGTTACGTGCGTCCCGTCACCGTTTAAACTGCCCTGTCAATCATCGTCACAGTTCAAATCCCCCACTTTCAATTTAATTTCCTACCGTATCGGAGAGAAATGTAGTCGCTCGTTGATCTGCCTTTCGTGGGTCTTTAATGCAGAGACTCCTCTCATGTGTTTGCAAAGTTAATGGCCAAACGTATCGTTACAAAAGTTCTCAATGCTGCTGAAGGAGAAGTATAATGTGGATAATATTGAATAAATATCTTTTCGTCAGGTTAAATACTGATAATTGCTCACTCAAACCACTTTATCTAATCCTCTCCACTTAACCGTCAGACTCGCGTAACCGTCATGTTTGTAGTTTTTTAACACATTTTATCCGCGTTTGTAGTTCTAATCGAATCCTCGTCCATCTCGCAATGGGTTGTGGGCAATATCAGCCGTTAGAGTGCGCATCGATCTGCACTTCGAATTCTGACCGGAAATAGTAGACCATCCGGGAATCTTTGGAATACTTTTTTCAATATACTAAGATTTGGGACATACTAATTCTTTTTTCGAATACTATTTAGTACGGATAGTATGCGAATTGGGACGCAGCCAGATACTCAGCTTGTCCAGATTAAGTAAGAATGTGATGTTTTAACGAGCAGTGAATGTTGAACAACAGTAATCTGGGGTTGTCTGTGATCCTTGACACTAAAGGGGTTAAGACCTACCTGAGGGGATATAAATGACCATGACTAATACTGCAGATGTAATTGTATGAATGTTGCTCAAAAATCCAAACCTTTGCTTAAGATACTTATATAATTTGTAGCACAAAACAAGCTCAGTCACAAGTTTAAATATGCACACTTGAAACATGACATTAAATCTGGCACAGATGACTCGTTTTACGTCGTCGCTCTCTTTGTGTGCCGCTTTTGTATGTTTGTGATACACATGACACATTTTTGGCTGTTGACTCAAACCTTTCAAACTGATTACGGGATCTGCAAAAAAAAAAAAAATGATGGACTGTTATTTGATGGAATGACAGTCCGGGTTGGAGTGCCCTCTGGTGGTGAACACGGGCACTCACACTGGTGAATTGTGACACATTTGAAGTTGTGTGCTTGTTTTTTGAACACACTGCACAAGATACACTGTAAACCCTAACAAGTTCACAGAATTCAACATTTATTTTATAACAGATTACACAAAAATATTTTGGTGATGTTTTTAAATGTTTTAAGTTTACGTAAATTAAAAATTACATTTACAGTTGCCTTAAATTATCTCAATGTTATCTTATAAACATTGATATTCCTCAACTTATAATTAGGGAGTAATTCACTCAAAATTGTAAATATTCTTAAACTCATATAATGTGGGAAATACACTCAAAAATTTTAAATATTCTTCAACTCATATAATGTGGGAAATACACTTAAAATTTTTAATATGCTTCAATTCATATAATGTGGGAAATACACTCAAAAATTTTTATATTCTTCAACTCAATGTGGGACATGCACTCAAAATTAATTCTAAACTGAAATACTGATGTCGCCCCACTACACAATTATAATCAGCTAATAATGTTAGAAAACACGAAAGTGACACCACAGTGACAATTTCACAACTTTTTTAATTCAACACAAAAAAAGTCAGCCAGTTATTCAGTACAAAAAACTTGGGCTGGGCAATACGTCAATGTTGTGATAATAAAACAATCAATGAATTAAATCTGAGAAGAGGCAAAGTGTCAGATCTTAAATCTGAGGTAGAAGAGGCAAACAGTTTCCGATCTTAAATCTGAGGTAGAAGAGGCAAACAGTGTCAGGTCTTAAATCTGAGGTAGAACAGACAAACAGTGCCAGATCTTAAATCTGAGGTAGAACAGGCAAACAGTGTCAGATCTTAAATCTGAAGTAGAACAGGCAAACAGTGTCACATTTTAAATCAGAGGTAGAACAGGCAAATTATAAAGAACTTGTAAAGAGGGGGGTGGGGGGGGCTTCCTCAATACTCAACAAGTAATCCATTCTGAGTGATTCACTCATTGAACAAATCATTCTTCAGTGTCAGTAGACGCCCTTTCAGTGGTTTGTTGTCCTCAAGACACATCACAACCTTTTGGATGAATGTGAACGTAAACTCGAGATTATTTGGGTACTGTAGGTCTAGTGCATAGATGTACCCAAAGAGCAGGAGAAATGAGTCAGCTAGATTTGTGGGACCACTCACAAGTATTTCATCCTCCACGATAATACAGATGCTCTCAGGGCTGAAGAGGGCCGCATCAGAAGGGTCATCCGTGACGACTGTCAGGAGAGCCACCGGAGTGTCAGTGAGGTCTGGACCATCTGCTGACTATAAAACACAAATAATACAAGAATGAGTTCAGCCCCTCAGGGATACAAATTATGCCAATGATGTCTAGACATTACTGTCACTTAGCACTTAGACTGCAACTAAGCTACATGTTTAAACTATTTTCTTTACATATGCTTATAACTTATGTTATTTTCACACCTATCTGTTAGCATACTTTTTGTTTAGTGGAATGCTTAATACTTACCTTTTCATTTATGTAATTTCTACATGTCAGTTTGCAGTATAACAACTCAAGTAAACTTCATAAACAGGTCCTGTGGGGCTTTCCAGAAAGAAGGTTCAACAAACTCTGAGCCAAACCCTGAACTCTGAGTTGACTTACCCTGTGAAGTGAAAGTTGTCAGTTCCAGAACAGCTGATCTGAGTTAGGCAAGTCAACTCTAAGTATGTTAACTGAGAGTTGAGCTCCGGCTTGACGACTAGTAAAAAGCCATCATCAATGGTGCTCCGATACTGTGATTCACCATGGCAACAGGGGAGAAAACAGGAAGCAGACATTTTCTGTCTGCGGCCGTAATAAAAATCACTGACAGAGTTTTAGATGCGGTCGTCTTTTCATTTTGAATTTAACATCACTTTCTTTTATATTAGCCTTTGAGGAAGTGGTTGAATGTTGTTCAATATTTTATTTTAGGCTATTTTATTTAATTTAAATTGTCTGAAAATGAAATATAAAACATCGTCTCACGATGGCTCCTCACTTTGGTTGTATTTCACATATTAAACAAAGTAAAAGTTTATTCAGTGGATAATTTAACTTGTAGTAGCTTTTACCACCAACAGATGCTGTTTAACACACATCTGTGTCCTAACATCCTGCTGAGTAGATGAACATGAAGTGGTGCTCATCTCCACCTCCACCATGTCCGACTGAGGCAGAGGAGCTGGACCTGGGTTAGGGTAAGAGTTTCCCTCATCTCAGGGTTCACTCTGGTTTTCACATAACCTACTTTCAGGAATACCCCCCTGGTTCTCCTAGAGTTTGTTGAGTGATGTCATATGTTTAAGCCAAGCAGCAACCTCCCGCAGTTTCTCTTGAAGCCAATACGGAAGTGACATACTGCAATTCATCGCCTGGCCGCTAGGGACAGGCTCCAGAAGGGAGCGGAATCTCATTGAGCCCCATGTTAAAATGGCCAACTTTACAGCAGATTAAAACATGTTTACAGCCTGGTACAAATTGTGGTTTTGGTCTATACGGCTAATTTTGCCCTTCATGACAACTGTGAGGGGGATGAATTTTTTTATAATTCATTCGTTTACATTATATAAAGCATTAAATTCTGCATAATTAAGGGCATGGCCACTTCGAGTGACAGGTGGATAGCCATTTATCTGCTGTCTGTTAGTCATTGCGTCACTTCAGCTCCCCCCCGTCCCACCATTTTGCCCATTTTATGTTATCCGGGAGGCAACGTCCATCTCGTCCATACTTTGCGCTTAAAAACTGCTCATCAGAATCCTATGGGTGACGTGAAATGGAGAAAAAAATATCCATTACAATAGAAATTACACAAATGCAGAGCAAACACTTAAAAAAATCTAAGTGTTAAATAGCTCCATATTCTGATGGTGGTCATTGCTATAGATGGTAGATTCAGTATTTTGGGTCACCATTTCTTCAGTAAAACATTTTTCAAATTAATAACTTTCTATTGTAAATACTTTAATAACTCACAAAGGAATCACACTTAAAATTGTAAATCAAATTTTACGAAAACAGTAGTAATTTGGACTTTTTCAAATCTAAGCTGATAAAGTATCTTTTTAAGGTACCTCTTTCTGATAGAATGCATCTTGTCAAGACGTCTATCTCTGATGAGATGACAATGTTGTGTTCATGGCATTATCATTTAACCTCGGGGCACAGTCGAGGCAATTCACATTATGGCTTCTTACAGTTGTCTGCAAACAATCTGTTAATAATCTGTTTCTGAATCATGCAAAGTAAAAAATTCACCTGAAGGTCATAAATCCTCATGAGCTTGGCTAGCTCCTCTGCTATCTTGCCAGTCTTGGTGGCCTTGTCTCTGAACAAGGTGATGAGTTTAGGCGTGTCTGTCCAGCTCCTTGTAGAATTGATTGCGCAGGTTAACGTTGTTGATTTGTAGGAACTCTGCAAACACCTGCACATGGACAGAATTACACAGAAATGTACAAAGATGAATTAGGAACAGAATTGTTCATGTATTTTAAGAAGTTTTCAGTTGGCAGGTAGTAAAACCAATGGCAATTCTATTGGAGATGAGTCAGAACCAAGGTCAAAATAGAAAGTTAATTGTCATTCTTTAAAGGTCCTGTTCTTCGTGATCCCATTTTTCAAACTTTAGTTAGTGTGTAATGTTGCTGTTAGAGCATAAATAATACCTGTAAAATTATAAAGCTCAAAGTTCAATGCCAAGCGAGATATTTTATTTAACAGAAGTTCCCTTTCAAAGCCTACAGCGAACGGCCGGTTTGGACTACATCCCTGTACATCCTGCTTTAATGACTTCAGTAGAACAGTTTGTTGACTAACCTCCGCCCACAAGAATTCGCGAAAAAGGGGCGTGGTCTTGTTGCTCTCCCACGTGGAGAAGAGGAAGTGTTGCGTTCGGTTCGGTTCAGTTCGGTTGCGTTTGTCGCCATGTCGTTCAGACGCTGTTATTTTCATCCGGAGTCAAATCACCTTTGTTTGACCTTTGGATGGCCGTATCCTTCAGCACACTTTTCATGGTCTGTGTGGCAAATTCCAATTTTTCAAAATAGTCGTCCTCTGTGAAATGTTCAGAGCAAACGCGATGGAGCTTGATGATGGCTACAGGTGTGTTTGGATATATATCCAGAGCAAGCAGCCATCGATTCATCAGGTCAGCGTTTTGTAAACTATCTAGTAAGATAGAGTAATGGCAGAGTTAACTCTGGGGAATACAGTTAATAAGCCAAAGTCCCAAAAAGTTGGCGTGTTCCTTTAAAATAATAAACCTCGGTATACTTTGTTTACTGTGAATGGCAAAAATATGTCAGTGTTATGTGTTGTCAACTTTTACATCTGCCATTTGCTTTTTGGTGAATTTATTGAAAATGTAGATTTTTAAAACAATAATTTAAATATTGGAAAGATCAATCATGTTCAAAGTGGGCATACTAAAGAGTCATGTTGATGAATTGCTCTCAACAGGAAGAACAGTAAAATAATGATAAAGAAATGTTTTTTTTTTACCTGTGACGTAGGGCTGGCCATCTGTCCACGACGTCTCTCACCTGTGGCGCTACAACAGCTCCAACGACTTCTTGGTGACGAAGGGCATAGGTTGTGTTCATGAGCTTGCCTATGACTAATTGGTTTCTCTCAGTCTTTTCGACTTCATGTATGATTTTGTCACAGGTCGGGGCGGGCCAAACCAGACTGCACCCACCCCTGGAAACCCGGGAACCACCCCGAGGAACGTGTCAAGGACCAGACAGACAAGGGAATAAAATAATACCGTTTATTTATTATAGTTAAAAGGTCAATGAATTGGATAAGTCCTAATTAAAATCTTCTTCTTGCCACCAGGACAGTTCAAGAGTCTACCAACCTCCCGGGACGGGAGGGGAGGGACGTTCGTGGCGGACCGGAGGCTCGTCGGAGGGGAATCGGGGGGGAATCCCCGCGCCGTCCAGGTAGGTCACAGGGTAAGTATTCCTCTACGGGACTCAAGAGGGGAGGCCGTGGTCAGACGAACCCCATTCAGACTGGAACCAGGTAAGTATGCCGATGCGAGGGCGAAGCGAGTCACTGGGGTTACTCCGGAGGGAGGTACTCAGAGGTGGGGGCAAGCGAGCCACTCTCTTCTTCTGAGCAGGGTAAAGGCTTCCAAATAGGGCGTGTGGGGACCACCAGGCGGGGGGGACACTTTGAGCGGGGCGCTCACGTCAGCTGAACACTGGGACAGACACAGCACAGTTTCGACGGTTCAACAATATGTGAAGCTTTTCAACTGATATACCTTCTCTCCTTTCAAACGGGGTCAAGACTTCCAATAGGGGCGTGTGGAGACCACCAGGCGGGGAGGACACTTTGGGCAGAACGCTCCACTTCAGCTGAGCACTGGAACGGTACAGCAAGGTCTCAACGGTTCAACAGTATGTGAAGCTTTTCAACTGATATACCTTCTCTCCTTTCGAACAGGGTCAAGGCTTCCAATAGGGGCGTGTGGAGACCACCAGGCGGGAAGGACACTTTGGACGGAACACTCGACCACCAGGCGGGGAGGACACTTTGGACGGAACACTCCACTTCCGCTGAGCACTGGAACAGTATAGCAAAGTCTCAACGGTTCAACAGTATGGGAAGCTTTTCAACTGATATACCTTCTCTCCTTTTGAACAGGGTAAAGGCTTCCAATAGGGGCGTGTGGAGACCACCAGGCGGGAAGGACACTTTGGGCGGAACACTCGACCACCAGGCGGGGAGGACACTTCGGGCGGAGCACTCCACTTCAGCTGAGCACTGGAACAGTACAGCAAGATCTCAACGGTTCAACAGTGTGTGAAGCTTTGCAACTGATATACCTTCCCTCCTTTGAACAGGATCAAGGCTTCCAATAAGGGCGTGTGGAGACCACCAGGCGGGGAGGAGACTTTGAGCGGAACGCTCCCTTCGGCTGAGCACTAGAACAGACACAGCACAGTTTCAACAGTACATGATATATGAAGCACTCAGCACTAGCGGGGCCGGGTCTTTTCAAGCCGGAAGTTGGGCAGTTGCTTTATCAAGACCCTTCGTTAGAGACAGCAGGTGGAAGACTGTAGGAGAGGAGTGCACGGCAGACTTCTATTACTTCTCCACACACAAATTTCACTTCACAGCACAAACCGTGTAAATCTTCACTTCAGGCACTGCAATTCCACTCGCACACCGTGCATTCGGGCCAGCACTCACCCACCGGTCTTTTCTCCCACCAGATCGGATCTCGTCCTCGATCAGGGCTTGACTTTGCTCCGGGAAAGCAGAAGAATGATGCAGCGATCACCACATTCGGCAAGGAGAGGACAGAAGTTGGAGACAGATCATTAATTCACTCGGTGTAATGTTCACTCGTGCCAAACGTTTTCCAAACTCTCCACACCACTTCAGTGTTAGTGCATATAAACAACGGATCAATACTCATCACTTGCGTCTTTCTCACTACGGACGATATTCCTCAAGTCTTCGCTGCCAAATACTTCACTCCTTCCTTCCTCTTCCACAACTCCAATCTTCCCCACTCCACAGCCCAGCCTCAATAAAAAGAGCAACCCGCTGACAAACACAGCATCATACGGGAGGAGATCCACCCAACAGTCTGTTTTCTCTCTGTTTTTAAAGCCTCATCTCAATAGGTGTCCCTCTCACAGCGTTCTCTATAATTGCCCCACACCTGCTGTCACTCAGGCAATCAGCCCCGCTGCCATGGCAACAGATTCACAGGGCATAGACCGGAGGTTCACTGGAAAATCCTGCAACAGTATTCACCAGGATCTTAGTCCCGTTCGGTTTGTTTTGTCACCCCGTGACAATTTCTTCTCTCATTGTTTCCAGAGTGGCTGGGGTTTGATCCTTCGGTAGGTTGATGATGTAGTTGACCTCAGCTTTTCGAGCTTTCTTTATGTTTTTATGGGGGTGATCATTGTCGGGGTTGTTTCGGCTCTGCCTCCCTGTGTTGATGGCTACTTATGCAACCCCAGCTTTGGTCAGATTGTAACGGTAAGACGCAACCTTGTACCCTATGTGACATTTCCATTCCAACTCCCCGTCTTCACCAGCCGTCATTATGAGACATGGATGAGCTGTAATCAAAGCTTGAGCAGCCATTGCCAATTACTTTTCATGTGGGTATGGTTTAAAACTGTAGATCGTTTCTGCCATTTTTTTAAGGATTTCACTCTTCTATGACCTCTTTAACTTCAGCAATTTTCCTGATTCTTCATAAACACGATTTCCTTCTTCTAGTATATGCTCCATTTCATAACCAAAACCAGGAACAACAAGTGATCAGGCCAACTCTTCTGGCACTGTAATGCAGGTACATGTGGAAGTATGTCTGTGTCAGAAGATGCAATAGATGAGGTGTCACCTTCAGGTCTGACGACTCTCAATGTGCCCTTATCTAGTAACTCCTGGATGTCCACAAGAAGACAAAGATCACCATCATAGTGCAGGCTAAAGTCTCCATCCAGTCTCGGCTTGAACCTCTCTTGCATTATTTCTTTCAGCTCCTCCACTGACTTTCTTCGCTGAAGTAGAGTAAGTTTCAGGGTGGTGTCTCGTGCAACATACACACGCAGCACATGCTTCTGGGCAGCAGCCATCTTTTGGTTCCTAAAAGACAAAAACGCGTACATTTTCATGGAGAGTGAAGGTGACAGACACAACATATACATGTACACATACCCACTGGTCCACATACCCACTGATGCCACTTGAACGATGGGATGTATGGAAGGCCAGCTGCTGTTGAGGGGCAGTTTATTCATGGACCCACTGGTCCGCACAGCTCCAAGAGAATGTTGCAGTCATCTGTTTACCTGTTTCAACAACTCTTCAGGTTAATAATATGAAACGTTTGGGTGTCAAGAGCAATCTTCCATCTAGGGCTATGCTCAGAATAGCGATACAACGATACATCGTCATGAACTCCTGACGATGCGCGTATCAATACAGCAGCTGCCGTATCGATACTGTGTGCTTTTGAATGTAATCAACGCTACGCCAGCAGCAGTGCAAGACTGGAGAAGAGGTTTTCACTTAAGGAATGAACGGAACATTGCAGCGCGCCTCACATCCATTAAATAGCAATAATCTTTGTGCTTTGTTGCTATTGATATTGAACAAAGTCTCAGATTTCAAATCACGTCCATTTTATTACGAAATTCAAAAACATAAATACCGTTTTGGCGCTGTGGCATGAGATTGCTTTGGCGCAGCTCAGCTCTAGAGAAGCAGCCGCGCGCAGCACACGTGAACAGATCTTCTCTTCCGCCTTAATACTACACTGTTAGACATTTATAAGAGATTTTACAGTAACTTACTGGCAACATTGTTGCCAGTAAGTTACTTTATTTGAGATTTACAGTACAATAACCGCATTTCAGTTTACAGTAACTACATGTTACTGTAATTTTGTAATACAGTACCGTTACTGTAAACCTTGGTTAACAGTGCATTAATCCTAGTCCTATTCAATCATTAATACTTACTGAATTACATTAATTCTTACATTAATCTGTCCTACAGAAGTAATCCAAACAGACACAATTATTATGAAATATAAAATTCTTTATATAAAACATTTTAAGTGCTTTAACTTAAACATGTAAATGTGTGGAAAAAGTTCACTTTAAAACATCCTCGAATCAAATCTTATTTTCAGAAAATCATGTATAAAAGTAATCAGAGTGCTTTCAATATCACTTATTTTACATTTTATTTACATTTATGCATTTGGCAGACGCTTTTATCCAAAGCAACTTGCATCGCATTCAAGATACACATTTTACATTTTGTCAGTTCTTGTTGGTTCCGTCGCGTCGCTTCACTCACGTTGCAAGCGGCAGAAGTTGAAAGGTGTGTTCGACATCGGCTGCGGCTGGATGCAACCGATCGGCGTGAGTAGCCGCGTGCAGGCGGGGAGGAGCTGCAAACGGAGACGTGAAGTCGGACACTTTCTGCTTCCCGCAGTGATGCTTGCACTGTGTTTGCACACTTTATCAGCTGAAGTGAAATAAATGCAATGTTTGTCAATACACAGATGTTTCAGAGACATTTTTTGTCATGTAATACTTTATGCACTGCTTAATACAGCGTGTGTTTGTACAAGAATAAAGTTAACATACAAGCCTAAACTATCAATGAAGTGGGGGTCTACGTTTTTCATCTGTTTTATTTTGATAAACATGACAATATAACATCGCAACTACATGAAAAGAGGTTTAACTGTTATAAAAAACAGATTTGTGCGCATTAGAGGAACTGAAGGTTTTAGAATAAACACGAAACACATGTGATCGCTGTCATGCGGAGAATCTGGCCAATCGTGGAACAGCTGTGTCGTCATCAAAGTCCGTGCAGTCGCTCTAGAGAAACTGCACCGGCTGTATTAGCCGACTGCTCTCGAATCGCTCTCGCGGTGCTTTGATGCCATACGTCACTGTCACGTGGCGTCGGCGCTGTCTCAAGTCAGACAAAATTAATAACCGACATGACGCCCTCGCCCTATGTGAATGCAGCGTAAGTGTCTGTGTACATTACATATCCTATTAAAAAAGTTTCTCACCTAGTCCAAGTTTTTCCATTCAAACTCCATTAGGTGGCGATGGAAGGATGACACTGTTGTTGATTACAGTTGTCTTCCTGTTAACAACTTCCCCGGTCTTCCGACTCACTCCGGTTTTGGTGGTGCATCTTGTTCCCTCCTCTGGGTTTTTCCTCACGAAAAAAACTTAAAGCAAGAGAAAATTAAGAGAATAAAGATATTTTAAATATCATCACCCTTAGTGCCTTTGCTTTAAATGTTTTTGGTAACACTTTAGAATAATGGTCCGTCATTAAACGGATAGTTCACAAAAAAAATAATAAAAATGAAGTACATTCTGTCATTTACTCGCCCTGTAGTTCTAAACCTTCCTTTTAAAGAATGTTTGTAACCAGACAATTTTGAGGCACCATTCACTTCCATAGTAGGAAAGAATTACTATAGAAGTGAATGGTGCCTCAATCTGTTAGGTTACAAACATTCTTCATCTTCTTTTGTGTTCAGAAATGTATTCAGGTTTGCACTTGAGCAACATTATTCTAAAGTTTTGCCATGTTTTTTTCATAAATTATATTTAATCTGCCAAAATCATCCAAAAATTGTCCAGGACTGCTTAAATTCCAGAAAATAAAATTATATTCTGTCAGTCCTGGACCAAAACAGTTTTGGATTATTTTAGTATAATATAATTTATGAAAAAAACATGGTACATGGGTAGTTACAGCTAAAAAGAGGTGGAAAAACTAAATAATTTTGTGATTCAGTTAAACAGACCCGACTAAAACATACAAGAAAAACTTTGAATTAACAGTATATATGTGGAGAAACAAAGAGGGGTAACGTTAACGTTACTTACCGTTGTATGAGTTCCAGTGTCGCACAGCACAGGCAGGCTCCTGGTATTCTTATCTAAAATGTAAAGTAAATAATGTCAATCCAAATGTAAACTTTGCTTGTTAACGACGTTATTTTTGCAACTAGTGGCCAACGTTAATTTACTAACTAACGTCGTCCTAATGTACGCTTAATATGCTCGATAAACAAAATCTTCATTGTATTGGTAAAGTTAATTCAATAAACTCACTAACGTTAAGTCTTTTTAAAAATAAAATGTTAGGTTTACGTTAACTCAGTTTTAGTACCAAAGCTGAAGCAAATGATAACCTAACGTTATGTAAAGTATGTTGTCCGGGCCGTGAGCTCTCTCCTCGGGCAAAACTTACGACACTGGCTGCACTGGTTCCTAATCTAATTCAATAAACTCATTTTTTTAAATAAAACGTTAGGTTTACCTCAGTTTTTAGCAGCAAAGTTTAAGCAAATGATAACCTAACGTTATGTAAAGTATGTTGTCCGGACTGTGAGCTCTCTCCTCGGGCAAAACTTACAACGCAGCACCGGCTCCTAATCTAATTCAATAAACTACTTTTTTTTTTTAAATAAAACGTTAGGTTTACCTCAGTTTTTAGCACCAATGCTGACAAGCTAAAATTGGGGTGCAGACAACCGAGGCTAGTACAAATCACACTTACCTTGCTTGTTTGCTGTTCTCATGGGGGATGAAAAAATCTTCGCAGGGTGTCCGGACACAGCTCATATGTTCTCCGGAACCGTGAGTTCTCTCCTCGGGTGAAACTTTCAACGCTGCACTGATGGTTCCTAATATAAATCTAAAGCAAATCCTGTCGATCCCAATTGTGCCAAAGAGGCCGTTGTGGTAAAAACAGTATTATACTTTATTTTTTAAAAATACAGGAAATCGCTGTATTTGGTGTTTGACGTCATTGAAAATACCCATGATGCAACGGGAATTACAGTTATTTACTGTAAAGAGAATTTACAGTATTATACTGGGTGATATATAGTAAATAACTGTACAAATTACAGAAATGTCTAACAGTGTAGTTACAGCACAAAATAAACATGAATGAAAATCTGAACGTGTTTTAAAAGATAGAGTACAATTTACCGAAATCCGTATCATGTCACATGGAATCACTCGATCAGTGTTTCAAACGTGAAAAGGCGTCAGTAAAACAGCTTGGTAAACAATGTCATGTAACGTCACATTTACCTCAGAAAAAAACAAATCCAGTGTCCATAAACTTGTTAGTCAGCTAGAAAAATTGACTCTAGAGAGGAGCATTTTGCTAAATATATGCACCATATTCCATATTCATTATAATTTGTAATGTTCTTCAATATTTAATGCATGTTTGAATTAACCTGGCAAGTTTTTATGACAGCCACCATTTAAATGTTTATATTTCAAAAAATATGTATATGATTATATGATCATGTAATTTGTAAAGTTAATATTATAACTTTATTATTATTAAAAAAACATGTGATTTAGTGTAATTTAAGTGTTTGTACAAATCAGTTAATTTTTACCTTTAATAATATAGCATAGTTTACAGCATTAGTTAAGAGATTTGTTTTCCCAAGTTTGTTTTAGATTTTAGATTTATTGCGAGATTTGTTTTACATTCCAAAATTTGCCATGTATTGTACCTGATATATTTCCAAAATAACCAAGAACCAAGCCTTTCCAAAGTTTTTTTGTGACAATTTATTTACTTCATTTAACTCATTGTTTTTGTTATGACAAAAACAAAATCGTTTTTCAGTTATCACAACTGTTCTAACGCTGGTTATTCAATAAACAGATATTACTGTTACTAAACGCTGCTCAAAATAAATTTAATTCCAAATGTATCCATATCGTGATACGTATCGTATCGTGACTTCAGTATCGTGATGCGTATCGTATCGTGACATTGTTGGTGATACACAGCCCTACTTCCATGTATGTTGTAAGCGCAGAGAGGTGTTTTGTCATTTAGCTTTGATGGGGTGTGAACAGCCAGATTGTCTGGGAAAAGTTTGTAAGATCTCAGGTGTTCAATGTAGTGTGATGTGTGCTCTTGGCAAAGAAAGACAACACTACTGTTAACCAGGAGAACCCGTTCAATTCTACAGTAATTAGGCAGTCCTCCCTCTTGTCCCACAGACAAAAACATTCTTACATCATATTCAGTTCCATCAATGCAGACCTTTGATGTGCTGTAAATAACATTGCTTGCTGTTATTTGTTCAATGTATGTCTTGGCAACATTTGGAAGCATTGATACCAGTACAGAAGAGACATTTGATGTCTGCTGGTGAGGTTTGAAGAATCCTGAGGCACTGAGATGGTATGCTACCATGTATTGATGCCTGTCTGCAAGTGTTTTTAACACATTTTTTAAGTTTTGTGTGTTGCGTACAACTCTCTTGAAAAAACGGTGTTTACCCTCAAACCTCATTGTCCACAAGTGTACAAGTGGCCCAAAACGACGTACAAGGTCAGGATAGTGTTCAATGTAGTGATGCTTAGGACGGAGTTTGAAATCTGGAATGGCTTCTTTCAGCATCTATGATCCTGTAACTTGGACTGTAAATACTGGATGGACTCCTCTGTGAATTCTGAGCACAGCGATAACTCTACTACCTCTTTTAAGTCCATTAGCACAGTCCCTCCTCTTCAGGAACTTCATTCCCAATAATCAAAGGGAGCAGTCTAAGCAATGTGGCATTTTCATGGCCATTACCACCGATGCTTTTCTTTACAGCGAAGGTCTGTGGTTTTTATGAGGTTTGTCAAGCTTGTCTGTGCGCTGGTATGGAAACTATAGAATTCTCTCGTTCAAATATTCAAGGGTGAAGTATTTGCGATGGATCATCTCTCCGATACACAGGTCAAGCTCTACGGGCACAATGCCCTCAAAAAGATTGTGGAGGGCATCAGGTGGAAAGCCAGTGACAGTATGAAAATGCTCTAGATGTTGGCTCAGGACACAATCTGCCTGAACACCATTCTGACTCTGACTATCCCCATACATTAGAGCATGCACATCACTATTATGGCTGTCTTTTGTCCTAAGACTTAGTTTGGCTTGTGTTGTTGTGCAGAATCTGCAAAAATATTCTGCTCTAAAAGACTTTGAAAAGCCTGCCAAACTATGGGCTGCAAGATTGTCAGACACGACACACATGACTGTTCCTTGAACTACCTTACCGAAAGACTAAATGAATACCCCATCTTGTTCAAGGGTACGGAGGTCTCTCAACAAAGGACCAAGTGCTTTTTCATAGCCAAATGTCTGGATGTCAGCCACTTTACATAAAGCTGCAAGCTGAATCACATGCAGGGCTGATCGGTATTTACTGGGAAGATCAGCAAGCATCCAGTATACTGAACAGATTTTGTGTATTTTGCGTGATGTGCCAAGTGTATTGGCTATTTCCAAATCATCAATGTACAAATTGAGTGTTATCTTTAACTCACCTGAAGACAAGAATGTGTTCTCTTTGAAGTACAAACCATATTAGTGGCTTACATAATGACTGTTTTGTGCCACTTTTGTTTCTTTAATTTTGTCCAGAATATCTGTATGATTGAATAATTTTAGTGTCATCTCAAGAATGGGAACATGCACTGCTGTGTGTCCTGGCTGTAGATACTGTACAGGCTTTACCACAGGGTAATTATTTTCGATGAAGGTTTTCCTTCTCTTAGTTGATGATAACTGCTTCCCCTTAGCTGTGGCACTGACAATAACATTACTGTCTTTAACAGTACTGACAACCTCATTTAGAAGTGTTTCACTGACAGTGATGCCATGACTCTGTAAGACCTCTCTAATGTCTTGTTTGAGTATCGGTTGGGACAAGGAAAATATCTGAGTCAAATGTTCCACTATTTCCTGAGATGCCATATCAGATACATGAAGAATAGATTGCATCTTTAGGAATAATGATGCCAAGTTATGGTTTAACTGGGCTCTTAAAGTGTCTGTGTCACACTGACTGTTTACCTCATCGAGATCAAATGTGTCTGCAGACCCTGCACTGTGACTTTCAGCAGGTTCCCCAAGACTTTCTGCTGCAATTACAACTGGGGCACTATCATTGTCTGCCAATACAACACATTCACCAAAGTCGGAATCACCACCATGTTTTCTACTTTTATGTGCATTAAACGCTGAATAGCTATTTGTTCTGTAATTAGAGTTCTTGAATGGGCATGCTACCATCTCATGACTTAGTAAATTCTCAAATGACCAAATATAATTTCCTCAGAAAAGGGCTGCTTGAAGTTACACAAAGGACATACTACATACTGCTCCTTCAGTTGCATCTACTCTACATGTCTCATTATGAAATCTTGACAGATGAGCTTTCATCGCTTCGAATGATGGAAAGGTTTACCTGCAACTGTCATAGAGACATGGCAGGAGGGACACTCTTGAATATTGGCTATGCAGTACAGTATAGTGCTAAAATAATTGTCCTCGGGTATTTGAAGTTGCAGAATACAACTTGTACTTCCACTCCATTGGGCCAACTTCAGCCTGCAATTTAAATATTTTCAATTAAAGTCTAAAATATTTAAGCCCCGTTTTGCACTTTTAGCTATTCAAAAATAGATTTTTTTTTTAAAGTTAAAATGTGTGTAAAATTTTGAATGGGGGGGGGGGGGGTATTATGCCAACCAGTTGAAAACACATCAGTAATTTGATTAAGTCTGTTCTGCTGCAAAAAACCTAAAAGTTGTGAATAATTCAGGGCATTATTTATTTATTTTTTTATTCAAATTAGTACACAATTTACAAAACTCACCTATTGGCACCTGTCTGATGGTGAAACGCTGACTCTCTGTAGCACTCTTTGTAGTCCGGTATCTGTACACAACATGTGCACAAAGATGCTTTGTTAATGTTCAAAAACATTTTTAAAATAATACATAATGATAAATGAAATTTAAAAAAAGTGAATATACAGATAAAAAGTTTCCAAATCTATCAAAAACATTCATTGTACACTAATTTTACTAAAAATGAAAATGTTAAAAGATAAGCAAGTTAGTTATTAACAACCAAAGCATCAAAGTTGTGTGCTTATGGATCTGCTATTTCTGTTGTTGTTTTTAGCAAAGTATTAATAAAGGGTTCAAGTGATCAACTGTGGATCAAGTATACTCAAAGTACGCACATGTATTAACGGCGAACAGCGAAAACAACAACTGGCAGAAACCGGGAAGCAGGGATAACGTTATGCTTTCGGCCTCCGCCAGAGCGTTCAAACTTATGGAACTCCCTCGCTCAGCCTAAATGATGTTGGGGCGATTGTCTCCTGCATGATACGCGTTTGGGACGGTGCTGCTGTTTTGTTGCTACTACAAGTTTGGCTGTTTTATTGCCACCCGGTCTTTTCACTACAAGTTCTGCTGTTACCACAGCTTCATTGTCTTACTGTCCAGTTCCCCTTCGAGGGAACTCGCACTGCGTCGTCGAGTGACAACACTCTGGGAACGCCCACAGCGTTACGCATCTGAAGCATGAATGAAATCAAGCCAATCTGATTGGTGTTGCGTCGTGACGTAGTAGATGACGGCATACCCGGAAGATACAAAAAGGAAGCTGATGCAAACACACACTAGCTTTTTTGCTCTTCAGCGAAGCGCTCTGTGTTTTGTCAGTCTTATTTGATGTTGTTTGTCTACCAACGTTGTTCACAAGCAGGGCTCGCGAACCCCGTGGCTGGTCCCGTGTCTGTCAAAAAAAAAAAAAAAAAAAGACAGCACGGTTGATCAATCATGGGACTCGCAGATGGGCTGTCAGGGGAACTTGAGAGGGTGCTGAGGCATCTTCTCCTTCCCTGTTTGACAGTTCCATTGTTCTCCTTCCCCATGTGGAAGCCCGCGCTGCGGCTTCTTCCCCCGGGGTGGAGGACCCGATGCGTGAGCTGTCTGATTCTGAGGAATTAGACGTGCTCCGTATCGAGGCTCGCCATTTCCTATGCAAGATTCAATCTCGCGTTGCCAAAAAAAAAAAAAAAGGCAGCGCGTAGGTTCGAGTCTGCTAGTAAAGTGATACAACGTGATAAGGTGAAATGTGATACTGTTGGGTGCGAGGCATGCGGTCAGCACCTCAGGGTGCTGGCTGTTTTCATTGAGAAATATCTCGACGCGTACTGCCGTGCGCTTTTCGGGTGTTTCAGCCTCGCGCCTGTTTGGCTTTTTTTCCCGAGGGATGAAAGCCAATTGTATTATTAGGGCTCGAGCCACGTTGCTGAGGCAACGTGTGGTTTACGAGTCCGTATAAATACAATAAAGCAGTATCGTCTGGTGTCATTTCTGACCATGTTTCACTGTATTGTGGATACTGTTGGGTGCGAGGCATGCGGTCAGCGCCTGAGGGTGCTGGCTGTTTTCATTGAGAAATATCTCGACGCGTACTACCGTGCGCTTTTCGGGTGTTTCAGCCTCGCGCCTGTTTGACTTTTTTTCCGAGGAATGAAAGCCAATTGTATTATAACGGCTTGAGCCACGTTGCTGAGGCAACGTATGGTTACGAGCCATATAAATACAATAAAACAGTATCGTCTGATGATTTGGGCTGTATTTAATTCTGAGGAATTAAATAATATAGGATCTGACTTTGAGGAGTTAGATATTCAGCCTATCATTCAGACCATATTATGGCTGCATTTAATTCTGAGGAATTAAATTAAAGTATTATCTAATGTGAGGAGTTAGATGTATTTTTTATTCAGCCTGTTATTCAGACTAGGTTGCACGGGTTGGGTGATTATGATGACATTTAATTCTGAGGAATTGAGTGTCATGTTATCTGACTTTGATAAGTTAGATACTTTAATCGGTCTGTCACCCAAGCGTGTTTGACTTGTCTGGATATTCATCTAAGAGGGAGCTCTCCTGAAGTTGATGTCGTTCTCGCCGCCTGGTGGCCTGCGGGACACATCAGTTTCAGGCGGTTGCTAGGCGCAGTGTCCGCCCTAGTGTTGCGGCCCTGTCGAGCTGCTCCCTTAGATGAGGCCCCTGCTGGCCACCCCCTCTCCCGGGTAGGAGCGACCGAGGTCGTTTTCCCCCAGGAGCTCTCGGGAAATCAGTGCTGTGTTCCCGCCGTCAAAGACGCTTCGGGCCTCACTGATTTCCCGCGCACACACGCTGCCTTCGTCGCCTCCAAGGGGACTTGTGACTGGGCAGCGAACGTGTGCGCCCACCGAAAATCGTTCTCGACCGCTCCCTGCCGGTTAGCCGCTTCAGGGGGGTCGGGAACGAGTTTCGGTTGACACCCGAGGCCAGCCTCGAGAGGCTGGTTCCCTTAGTAGATTATCTTGGCGCATGGTCATGCCTTCCGAGTGTATCTACATGGGTCCTGCAGACTGTAGAGCTGGGTTACAGGCTGCAGTTCGGTTCTCCTCCCCCAAGTTTCAAAGGGGTGGTCTGGACTGTGGTCGGCCCAGAGCAGGTTCGGGTTATGGAACAAGAAGTACAAGCCCTGTTAGCCAAGGAAGCCATAGAGCGGGTTCCTTTGGTGGACAGGGACTCCGGGTTCTACAGCCAGTACTTCATAGTTCCAAGGAAGGATGGTGGGTTGCGTCCGATAAAAGATCTCAGGCTCTTGAATCGGTCTCTGAGGAGATTCAGGTTCAAGATGCTCATAATTCCAGCCATCGTGAGTCAGATCCAGTCCGAGGACTGGTTCGTCACGATAGATCTAAAGGACGCATACTTCCATATTCCATCCTTCCATGTCACAGGAAGTTCCTGAGGTTCGCTTTCGGGGGCGAAGCGTACCAATATCGGGTTCTTCCCTTCGGCCTGGCACTCTCCCCTCGCGGTGGCGGTTCGGCATCGAGATGTCGTTCTGGCCCACATCAGATGCTTGGGGCTGAGACTCAACACGAAGAAAAAAAAAAAGAGAGCGTGTTGACGCCCTCCCAGTGGACTACGTTCCTGGGGGTTGTATGGGACTCCACGTCGATGCGGGCACAAATGTCCCCCGTACGCGTGGAGTCCATACTGGCGATGGTCTCCTGAGTGAAGCCGGGCCGCAGCCTCACTGTGAAGCAGTTTCAGAGACTGCTGGGGCTCAGGGCAGCAGCGTCCAAGGTGATACCTTTTGACCTGCTGCACATGAGACCCCTACAGTGGTCCTACCGAGGGGAAATCCGTTTCATATGATCAGGGTAACGCGCAAATGCCTTCGTTCCCTCGTCATATGGCGGAAACCTTGGTTCCGGTCCCAAGGACCAGTGCTGGGAGCATCATGTTGCCGGAGAGCTGCTTCAACAGATGCTTCCCACACTGGTTGGGGCGTGGTCATGGAAGGCCGTTTTGCGAGAGGTCTGTGGGAGACCCGGCATTTCCTCATGGCACATCAACTGCCTGGAGATGCTGGCGGTCTACAAAGCTCTGAGGAGCTTTTTACCCGGACCTCCACGGCCACCATGTCCTGATACGCTCAGACAACACTTCGGTTGTCACGTATCTCAATCACCAGGGGGGTTTGAGGTCGCGCCCTCTATGCAGACTGGCACATCAAATCCTCCTGTGGTCCCAGGGGAAGTTATCGTCCCTCAGAGTGATGTACATTCCCGGGGACCAAAATCTGGGAGCAGACATCCTGTCGAGGCAGGGGCTGAGGCCCGGGGAGTGGCGACTCCACCCAGAGGTGGTGGAGGCCATGTGCGAGATTGGCCCAGTGGAAGTGGACCTGTTCGCGTCTCGAGAGACGTCCCACTGTCCACTGTGGTTCTCTCTCAGGCATCCAGCTCCGTTAGGGCTGGACGCCATGATGCAGACGTGGCCGAGGCTGCGTCTGTACGCATTCCCCCGATCGCTCTGCTCCCGGGAGTTCTGGAGCGGGTCCGCCGGGAGGGCATCAGCCTGCTCTTAGTAGCACCCTGGTGGCCCACTCGAGTATGGTTCTTGGACATCATAGCTCTGCTAGACGGCTCTCCGTGGCAGGTTCCTCTGAGGAGGGATCTGCTCTCTCAGGCAGGGGGCACAATATTTCACCCCCGGCCAGAGTTTTGGAGCCTCTGGGTCTGGCCCCTGAGGGGGCTCGGTACCTAGAGGCGGGCCTGTCAGCAGAAGTGGTCGAGAACTTACTCAGCTCCAGGGCTCCTTTTACCAGGAGACTGTACAGCCTCAAGTGGAATGTATTTTCCACTTGATGTAGAGAGCGTGAGGTGGATCCAGTTAACTGCCCAGTGGCTTCAGTGCTGGAGTTCCTCCAAGATCGCTTCTCCGCTGGTCTTACCCCGTCCACCCTGAAGGTGTACGTGGCTGCCCTTGGGGCTTTCCACGCACCTCTAGGTGATGGACCCTTGGGGAAGCACCACCTGGTTGTACAGTTCCTCCGTGGGGCTCGGAGAATGAGGCCTGCGGCTCGCTCCAGAGTCCCAACCTGGGACCTGGCGGTGGTTCTGGAAGGGCTGGCTGAGGCCCCCTTCGAGCCACTGGAGCTGGCTGAGCCTAAGAACCTGACCCTGAAGGTGGCCTTTCTACTCGCCATTACCTCTCTGAGGAGAGTGGGAGATCTCCAGGCCTTGGCGGTCACGCCAACCTGCCTGGAGTTTGCCCCCGGCAGAGTAAGGGCCATCCTTCACCCTAGACCGGGTTACATTCCCAAGGTTCCATCTCAGGGAGCCCGGTCTCTGGTTCTTCAGGCTTTCCATCCCCCTCCCCACCTGACGGCGGAAGAGGGGAGACTTCATCTGCTCTGCCCGGTCAGAGCCCTGAGTATTTATCTAAAGAAGTCTTCCCATTGGAGAAGGTCAGACCAGTTGTTGGTGTGCTTTGGCTCACCCAAGAAGGGGCTGCCTGCGTCAACTCAGACAATCAGTAACTGGATCGTCCAGGCTATAGCCACGGCTTATAGGGTGCGCAATTTGCCTTCACCCATGGCCGTGAGGGCCCATTCCACCAGGAGCATGGCTTCCTCAGTGGCCCTCCTTTCTGCGTCTCGCTTCAAGAGGTATGCGAGGCGGCCGGGTGGGCCACCCCGCACACCTTCATAAGATTCTACAGTCTGCACCTCCCGGTGACGCCTGGTGCTCGAGTTCTTGCGTCCTAAGTGTGCCTGGGTACCCAGCTTCACACTGGGACGTGGGGTGATTTGGTGTGGCCTAGTGGGTATTAACGTTCCCAGAGTGTTGTCACTCGACGACGCAGTGCGAGTTCCCTCGAAGGGGAACGTCTCGGGTTATGACTATAACCCTTGTTCCCCGAGAAGGGAACGAGACACTGCGTCTCGTCGCCACACCTATCACGGCTAGAGCGCTTGCTTCATCGCAAAAGAGCTAGTGTGTGTTTGCATCAGCTTCCTTTTTGTATCTTCCGGGTATGCCGTCATCTACTACGTCACGATGCAACACCAATCAGATTGGCTTGATTTCATTCATGCTTCAGATGCGTAACGCTGTGGGCGTTCCCAGAGTGTTGTCACTCGACGACGCAGTGTCTCGTTCCCTTCTCGGGGAACAAGGGTTATAGTCAAAACCCGAGACGTTTTTATGCCCATCATTATAGTAACTGTTGCTGTGATTATTGCCTCACACCTCTTTTGCGGTTTGAGCAGCTTGCTGGCCAATCCGTTTACGCTGACCGCCACCTGGTTGATTCCAGTGGCTGTACATCAGCTGTGTGTATTTAGTTAAGGTATGTTTTATTTATTGTTTTTTTGGTTTATTATTCACTCTGGCGTTGTAACTGGACTGCCGGAAGCCTGAGTGAATGTTAGGTTTTTGTTAAGTATGTTGAATTTGTCTTTAATTTAATTTTTGACTTTTAATGTTTCATTTGGATTCTTTGTTATATTTTTGGTTTCTGTTGAGATTGTCTTTTTCTTTGTGTTGTGTTGATGGTTTTGTGTTTTCTTTGAGTTTTGTTACAGGAGCTGGGGGTTTCTGGAGAGTGAAGTCCAGCTGCCATAGTGTGGTGTTTACACCTAGTGATGTGCGTTTTCTTGTATCCAATCTTCACGTGTGGTATGGGCGTGTGCATTGTATCACGGGGGACTTTCTAATTGGACAGCTGGCCCACCCCTCCAGATTCCTCCACTGCTGGTCACTTTGTGTCATTTGTTTATTTTGTTTGTGTGCGCCTGATGCAGATCGGTGCACGTGACTGTATAGCCAATTTAGGAATCCTGCTCTGAAGTTTGTTATTTAGTATTCAACATTGATACAATAAAGTTGTTACTCTTTTTCTAGATACGACTCACGTCTCTTCACCCATTCTTTTAGATAACAAACCTGTGTGCCCTTAGGGCTGATATTTCCCCGGTTTTCCGGGGTGACGTAGTCGACCAGTGAAGGTGCCACTCATTAGTGTAAGACAAACGAATATATGAAATTGGCCCAGTGTTCAGCTCCTCTTCTCTCCTCCAACATCCTCTTAGACCTCTCCGCTCGGTACTGCCACATGTGCTTCCATCTTCATGTGGTGAAATGCTGTTTGCTGATATATGACGTTTTATTAACAAAGTTCGGGAGGAGCACATTCAGATAATTGTCACAAGTGGAGAGCACTCAGCCAATCAACAATAAGAGGTATAAATATTCAGCAGTCTTCCCTCCGTTTGTTGACAATTTATCAGTATCCCTCCACGACCCCTTCTACACACTTTTAGTTCTAACCACATACATACATGGGGGGAGTACTCTGGATTCGGGCCAAATTCCAAGCTCTGAGCCCTCCCCCCGGACAGCACGCCAAATACGCATTTAAATTGGACTCCCTCTAAATTATATGTAAGTGTGAACTCGTGAAATATATATATATATATATATATATATATATATATATATATATATATATATATATATATATATATATATATATATATATATATATATATATATATATATATATATATATATATTGTCACGGGTGAGAAATCACACAACAAGGTTGCTCGTGCAAAGTGAACCCCGGAGGGTGGATTTATTGTGTACTTTGGGGAATCGGTGCAAAACGGTGAGACAAAGGTGCGTGCTGTCGTCGTGGCTGGTGTCCCTGTGAAATCCTCGTGCTCGTGAAGGTGGGTGTCCAGGCGTGCTCAGTCGGGCTGTCGGTCACTCGCTGCCTTCTGTGAGGGTAGAGAGAAAGGGTTAGTTCCAGCACGTTCAGCATGAGACGGGTGTCTACTCAAGTGAGAGCGGCAGCGGCTTTTACACCCTCTCGCTGATCGGGTGCAGCTGTGACCGATCAGCCCGTGATGAGGTTGTGCAGGTGCCGTGCGTTGGTTGCCAGGGCGACGCTGATATGCCCAGAGAGACTCGTCACATTCCCCCCCCCTAAGCGTCGTTCTGGCCCTGGGAATGAGAGGAGACAGTAGGGGTGAAACAAGGGGTGGGTGGGGAATGACCCCTGACAGACCTGAAAAAGCTGCCCACATCCGTGAGAGTCCATCAGCGTTGGCGTTGGCGGCCCCGGCCCGATGTCGTACTTCGAAGTGGAAGTCCTGGAGCGCGAGGAACCAGCGGGTCACCCTGGCGTTGGTATCCTTCGCCCGGGCCATCCATTGGAGAGGAGCATGGTCGGTCAGCAGGGTGAACTTACGGCCGAGGAGGTAGTACCGCAGCTGGCCAGGGCCTCCTTCTCGACGGCGGCGTAGTTCTTCTCTGCCGGGGACAGCTTTCTGCTGATGTAGAGTATGGGATGTTCCTCACCTTCCTGGACTTGAGAAAGGACGGCTCCCAGTCCGGTGTCGGAAGCATCCGTTTGCAGCAGGAAGGGACAGCCGAAATCAGGGGCGCGGAGTACCGGAGACGCTGTCAGGGCCGTCTTGAGTTGGGCGAAGGCCTCTTCGGCGGCCGACGTCCAGCAGGTCTTCTCGGGCTGCCCCTTCCTGGTCAGGTCTGTCAGGGGGGCGGCTACAGAGGAGAAGTTGGGGATGAAACAGCGATAGTACCCCGCCAACCCCAAAAAGGCGCGTACCTGGGACTTTGTCTGTGGTCTTGGTGCGTTGCGGATGGCTTCCACCTTCTTCTCCTGGGGCCTGATGAGGCCCGGCCAACCTGGAATCCCAGGTACTTCGCCTCAGAGAGCGCGAGGTGGCATTTGCGGGGGTTGGCGGTCAGTCCAGCCCGCCGGAGCTCCGAGAGCACCCTCCGCAGACGTTCCAGATGTTCCTCCCATGCCTCGGAGTGCACCACGACGTCATCCAAATACGCGGCCGCGTACGCTTGGTGGGGCCGTAGGATGACGTCCATCATGCGTTGGAAGGTCGCAGGGGCCCCGTGTAGGCCGAAGGGGAGGGTCCGGTACTGCCAGTGTCCACTAGGGGTAGAGAAAGCAGTCTTTGATTTAGCGGAGGGAGTGAGAGGTACCTGCCAGTAACCCTTGGTGAGGTCCAGAGTCGTGATGTACCGGGCCCTCCCCAGGCGGTCCAGCAGCTCGTCGACCCGAGGCATGGGATAGCCGTCGAACTCGGAGACTTCGTTGAGCCGGCGGAAGTCATTACAAAAGCGGAGGGTGCCATCCGGCTTGGGTACCATCACGATGGGGCTGGACCATGGGCTGCGCGATGGTTCTATCACCCCCAACTTCAGCATTTCCTGGATCTCCTCCTCAATAGCCTGCCGACGAGCTTCTGGGACTCGGTAGGGCCGTTGCCTGACGATGACTCCAGGGGCGGTCCTGATGTCATGGTGGATGACGTTGGTCTGCCCGGGCCTAGAGGAGAACACATCCGTGAACTGTCTGACCAGGTTCTGCAGCTCGGTCTTCTGGGCAGCCGACAGGTGGGGGTCCATGTCCACAACCACGGGATCGGTGAGACTCAGGGCGGCGAGCTGGTCTCGGGTCCCTTGCCACTTCTTCAGTAGGTTGATGTGATATAACTGCTCCGTCCGTCTTCTTCCCGGTTGGCGTACCCGGTACGTCACGGGACCAACCTTCTCCACCACGGTGTACGGCCCTTGCCATGACGCCAGGAATTTGCAGGCGGACGTAGGGACCAAGACCATCACTCGGTCTCCCGGCTGGAACTCCCGTGGTTGGGCTGCCCGGTTGTAATGGCGTTGTTGGGCCTGTTGTGCCTTGCTGAGATGCTCCCGGACTAATGGCATGACACGGTCGATCCTCTCCCTCATCTGGGTGACGTGTTCGATGACCGTGCGATGAGGGGCAGGCTGCTGTTCCCAGGCCTCCCGTGCCACATCCAGCAGGCCCCGGGGCTGGCGGCCGAAGAGGAGCTCGAAGGGGGTGAAACCAGTTGAGGCTTGTGGGACCTCATGGATGCCGAAGAGGACGTAGGGGATCATCAGGTCCCAGTCCCGCTTGTCCTCCGCCGCTACCCTTCGAAGCATCTGTTTGAGAGTCTGATTGAAGCATTCCACGAGTCCGTCGGTTTGCGGGTGGTACACAGTGGTCCTCAACTGTTTCACCCCCAGCAGCCTGCAGAGGTCTGCCATTAGCCGGGACATGAACGGTGTTCCCTGGTCAGACAGTATCTCGGTCGGGAGGCCGACCCGGCTGGCCAACAGAAACAGCTCCTGGGCGATGGCTTTCGCTGTGGCTTTCCGCAGGGGGACTGCTTCTGGATACCGGGTGGCGTAGTCCACGATGACGAGGATGTGTTCATGCCCTCGGGCAGACTTAGGCAACGGCCCCACCAGATCCATTCCAATGCGCTCGAAGGGCACCTCGATGATGGGTAAAGGAATCAGCGGGCTGGGGGGAGGAGTCCTGGGCGCCGTTCGTTGGCAGGTCGGAGAGGCCTTACAGAACCCCTTCACATCCGCGTCCAGACCCGGCCAGTGAAAGCGATCCCGGATCCGCTGGATGGTGTTAGCGGCTCCTAGGTGACCTGCCATCGGATGGGAATGGGCCAGTTCGAGGATGGTTTCCGTCTTCGTCCGCGGGACAACCAGAAGCTCCTTCTCCTCCCCCCTACGCTGAGCCACGCAGTACAGCAGACCGCTTCGGACCACGAAGTGCGGGAGAGGATGGGGCCGTGGGAGGACGTCTTTTCCGTCCACAGTCCGAACTTGACTCCAGCAGTGTTTTAGGCGATCGTCCTCCTGTTGTTCCCTGGCAAAAGAGCCCCCCTCGCTGGCCTGCTGGAACACATCATAGAACAGGTTAGAATTTGACGAGGGGGACTCACCATCTCTCCCGCTGTCCGAAGCTAGCAGCGCCGGCCGGTGACGACATCTTTGTGGCCGGCGACGACGGCGGCAGTTCCGTTCCGGGCTGGCGGGCTGAGCAATGGCGGCGAGCAGGCGGCCAAACCCTGGCCAATCTCTTCCAAGCACTAGCGGGACCGGAAGGTTCTTTACCAATCCGGCTTCGACGGACCAGGTGCCATGGGCGGCAGCGATGTTCACACGGCGAGCGGGTACTTGTTGGGTGTCTCCATGCACACACGTGATCGGGAGGTAACTCTTTTGGCCAGGGTGAGGCGGACATAGACGAGCCCGGATGAGGGTGACTGCGCTGCCCGAGTCCAGAAGCGCCCGGATGGGGTGACCATTCAGCTGGACGTCCGCCTCTGGAGCTGCAGGTGGGACGTGCTGGTGTACGATGCAGCCCGCCAGCCAAGCCCGCGGGGGCGTCGTTGGTTCGGCGGTGGGCATGGGCTCGTCCACCGGAAACGGAACTGCCGGTCTGCCAACTGCGCGCGAGGTGCCCTCCGGCGTGCGTCGCTCCTGGACCACCCTCCGGGGAAACGGCGGCGCTCTCTCTCCGGCCTCTCGCTGGTGGACCGCATCCGCCAGCTCGATCGCCTCCACCAGACCGAGGACAGTGGTGGGGTTCCTCATACCCACAGCCTGACGATGGGACCGAGGCAGAGCGCGGAGGAGGCGATCGACGACCACTCGTTCCACTACCTGATCAGCGGTGGGCTTTCCGTCCAGAAGCCAATGTTGAGCCAATCGGACGAGATCCGCGGCCTGGGCCCGCGCTGGCATCCGACCTTTAAACTCCCACTCATGGAATTGTTGCGCTGCGCAGATGGGAGAAAGCCCCAACCGGGCAAGGATCTCTCGTTTCACTTCCTTGTAGTCGTTCGTGATCGCAGGAGGAAGGGAGAAATAAGCTCGCTGGGCTTCACCGGTTAGGAGAGGAGCCAGCGCGGTAGCCCAGTCGTCGGCAGGCCATTCTTCCTGATTGGCCGTTGTTTCAAAGATTTGGAGATATGCTTCAACATCGTCGTGATCCGTCATCTTAGGCAGCAGCCGAGTCGCTCGCATGCGGGGGTCAGGTAGTGGAACCGACTGGGCCGCCCGGGCATGAAGGGCGGCGATCTCTTCTCCAGCTCTGCCCTGCCGAGTGGCCAGATGCTCTACGATCTGCTGCTGGCGGATGCTGACTTCAGTGAGGCGCTGCAGTATTTCCTCCATCTCCAAAGGAAGAGAGAGCGCCGATCGGTGCTGGGGTGGTGCACAGAAAGAGAACAAAAAAATATATTAGTGCCGTGAAGACTGCAAACACTTGTGTGTGATTTCTCATGCAGTTGCCCGCATTCTCCACCAGATGTCACGGGTGAGAAATCACACAACAAGGTTGCTCGTGCAAAGTGAACCCCGGAGGGTGGATTTATTGTGTACTTTGGGGAATCAGTGCAAAACGGTGAGACAAAGGTGCGTGCTGTCGTCGTGGCTGGTGTCCCTGTGAAATCCTCGTGCTCGTGAAGGTGGGTGTCCAGGCGTGCTCAGTCGGGCTGTCGGTCACTCGCTGCCTTCTGTGAGGGTAGAGAGAAAGGGTTAGTTCCAGCACGTTCAGCATGAGACGGGTGTCTACTCAAGTGAGAGTGGCAGCGGCTTTTACACCCTCTCGCTGATCGGGTGCAGCTGTGACCGATCAGCCCGTGATGAGGTTGTGCAGGTGCCGTGCGTTGGTTGCCAGGGCGACGCTGATATGCCCAGAGAGACTCGTCACAATATATATATATATAATGAACACAATTCAGTATTCAGTAAACACACATAACTGAATAATTGGTAATGATGAATGTAATATGTAAAATAAAACATAAAACATTTTCAATTAAATGATTGTTAGGTTTAAATTGTTTAATCAATATGGCATCCTCAATAAACCCGTCTCCGCGTGTTGCCTCCGATCTTTCGAATATTGCACTTTAATAATTGTTTCATCAATACGGCATCCTCAATAAACCGTCTCCGGCGTGATGACTCCAATCTTTTATGACCTCTGACCTGTAAAGTTGCCAGAATAATAATCATACGCTGTTTGTTAATTGGCCAGAGGAGAACTGGCACCCCGACCGAGCCTGGTTTCTCCCAAGGTTTATTTTTCTCCATTAGGTCACCTAATGGGGTTTTGGTTTCCTTGCCACTGTTGCCTTTGGCTTGGCTTGCTCAGTCGGGGATAATAAATAAATAATTATTTCGACTAAATATCCAAATAAATCTAATTATTAAACTAAATTAACCATATAAACTAAATTACTGATCTAATTACTGTTCTAAAGCCCACATTGTCACTGTATGATAATTGAAATGAGCTGATGACATCACCGTTTTCTCCGGAACGTGATATAAGCGCTTATTGTTAATGATATGATTACATATAATAATCTAGATGTGCTGTGTTTGACAGAAACCTGGCTAAAACCTGACGACTACATTACATTACTAAATGAGTCCACCCCCCAAGATTATTGTTATAAACATGAGCCGCATCTGAAAGGTAAAGGGGGAGGGGTTGCTGTAATTTATAATAATATCTTCAGTATTACTCAGAAGTCTAGTTTAAAATATAATTCCTTTGAAGTCCTTGTGCTTTATGTAACGTTATGTAGTGTAAATGATAAATCCTGTTTAACATTTGTGTTGGCTACTGTATACAGGCCACCAGGGCACAATACAGACTTTACCAAAGAATTTGGTGATTTTCTATCAGAGTTGCAGATAAATTCCTAATTGATGGTGATTTTAATATCCATGTAGACAATGAAAAAGATACATTGGGTTTGGCATTTAGAGACATTCTTAACTCTATTGGAGTTAGGCAACACGTGTCAGGACCCACTCATCGCCATAACCATACTTTAGACCTAATATTGTCACATGGAATAAATGTTGATACCATTGAAATTCTGCAGTAGAGCGATGACATCTCAGATCATTACCTAGTATCATGTATACAGTGGCATGAAAAAGTATGTGAACCGCTTTCAGAATCTGTGAAAATGGGAATAATTTTAACTTAATAAAAGGGATCATACAAAATGCATGTTATCTTTTATTTAGTACTGTCCTGAATAAGATATTTTGCATAATTTTTTTTTTTACATATAGTCCACAAGACAAAAAAATTGCTGAATTTATTACAATAACCCTTATAAAAAGTTTATGAACCATTGATTCTCAGTGCTGTGTGTTGTTCCCTGGATGATCCACGGCTGTTTTTTTGTTTTGTGATGGTTTTTCATGAGTCTCTTGTTTGTCCTGAGCAGTTAAACTGCCCAATGTTCTTCAGAAAAATCCTCCAGGTCCTGCACATTCTTCAGTTTCCCAGCCTTTTTTCATATTTGAACCCTCTCCAGCAATGACTGTGTGATTTTAAGATCCATCTTTTCACACTGAGGACAATTGAGGGACTCAAACACAACTACTAAAAAAGGTTCAAACATTCACTGATGCTCCAGATGGAAACACAATGCATTAAGAGCCGGGGGGTGAAAACTTTTGAACAGGATGAAGATGTCCAAATTTTTCTTATTTTGTTTAAATATAATTTTTTTTTCATTTAGTACTGCCCTTCAGAAGCAACAGAAGATACTTGCATGTTTCCCGGAAGACAAATTAAGTACAATTTACCTTGATTTTCAAATTCAATAGGTTTTGACCCCCCGGCTCTTAATGCATGCATTGCATTCGGTTTGTTTCTACCATTTATTAGTAATGATTTACACAATTTGTTTACTATTTACTATTTACCTGAGCATTCAGTATTGTGTAATATAGCATACAGAAGGTGAGGGACATTTTGGGGGGAAAGAAGTGCTGCATTATATCATTTAAACATGTGACTTTTCATGAAAATTCTATAATCCAAGATGACCACCACCATATGACGTCATAATATGCAAATTAGATGTAATCCCTACATAAACTTTGGGTCATCCTTAATATTTCTCTAATTTACAGAAAGTCTCTATCTTTTATCACTTTTAAGAGTTAGCCTTTTGAAATAAAGATGTCAAAATCGAACGTTTTAGGAAAAAACCTCTGTGTTAAATCATACTTATCTGACCATTATCAGTTTGTAGCAATAAATTAACAGATGTCACACCGATCACAAGTTCAGTAAGGAGTACCGCAAGGCTCAGTGCTAGGACCGTTGCTTTTCACCCTGTACATGCTACCACTGGGAGATATCATTAGGAAGCATGGCGTTAGTTTTCATTGTTATACTGATGATACTCAGCTCTATATTTCTTCACGCCCCGACGAAAGTTACCAATTCACAAGATTAACGGAATGCATAGCTGATATAAAAAATTGGATGACTAGTAATTTCCTGCAACGTAATTCAGAAAAAAACTGCATTTTTAATTATTGGACAAAAAAGCTCCACAAGTAGTAACCTAGAATACTGTCTAACACTTGATGGCTGCTCTGTCAAGTCCTCGTCGTCATTGAGGAACCTTGGTGTGCTCTTTGATACCAATCTCTCATTTGAAAGACATGATTCTAGCATCTGTAAAACTGCATTCTACCATCTTAAAAATATATCTAAATTACGGCATATGCTTTCAATGCAAAATACTGAACAGTTCAAGCTCAAGGCTAGATTATTGTAATGCTCTACTGGGTGGTTGCCCTGCTCGCTTAATAAACAAACTCCAGCTGGTCCAAAACGCAGCAGCTCGAGTTCTTACTAGAACCAGGAAGTATGACCATATTAGCCGGTTCTGTCAACACTGCACTGGCTTCCTTTTAAACATTGCATACATTTTAAAATCTTGCTTATTACTTACAAAGCACTAAATGGTTTAGCTCCCCAGTACTTGAGCGATCTCTTAACACATTATACCCCATCACATCTATGGTGGTCTCAAAACTCTGGCCACTTGATAATACCTAGAATATCAACATCATCTGCTGGCGGTCGATCCTTTTCCTATTTCGCACATAAACTCTGGAACAGTCTTCCTAGCATTGTTCGGAAAGCAGACACACTCTGTCAGTTTAAATCTAGACTAAAAACACATCTCTTTACTATGGCAAACACTTTTTTCAATTAAATGATTTTTAGGCTGCATTAACTAGGTCAGCCGGAACCGGGAACACTTCCCATAACACCTGATGTACTCATTACATCATAAAAAGAATGCCATCTACGCTAATGTTTGTCTCTCTGTTTATCCTGAGGTTTATTGCAGTCATCCGGATCCGGGCCGTATCTAGATCAGATGGTGGACTTGCGCCCAGACATGACCAACGCATCCCTGAAGTGTCTGCAGAGACCGTGCCAATTAGACTCCCCCTGAAATTACCTAATCGACACGGCATCCTCAATAAACCGTCTCCGGCGGGATGACTCCAATCTTTCAAATATTCCTATTTAATAACTGTTTAATCGACACATCATCCTCAATAAACCCATCTCCGGCATGTTGCCTCCGATCTTTTGAATATATTTGGAGGTTTGGTTCCTTGCCACTGCCGCCTTTGGCTTGGCTTGCTCAGTTGGGGACACTAAATTTTAATCTAAATATCCACATAAATCTAATGAGTAAATTAAATTAACTATATAAACTAAATTACTGATCTGCCCACATTGACACAATATGATAACTGAAATGAGCTGATGACATCACCGTTTTCTCCAAAGGCCTAATCAAATTCTGTTGCATTATTTCCCTGTTTAACACTGTGAAGCTGCTTTGAAACCATCTGCATTGTAAAAAGCACTATATAAATAAAGTTGACTTGACATTTATGAGGCGCCGTGCAATGAATGATTGCGCCGTTGCATGTCATGATCAAAGGCAATTGGCTGATGAAACATTAATTAAAATTAAGATACAATTTAAACAAAACAAAATTCACTTTAAAGAACAAAACAAAACTTTTGTTCGACTGGATCCGTTGCTCTTAGAAATAAAAAGCTTTTCTTCTGAAGTAAATTATTCCAGGATTATTCCTCACTGCGTCTCAAATCGATGTAAAGTGCATGCACTAAACTTTTTTGTTATTTTTCACAAAAATTTCATGGCCCCCAAAATATTTTGTTTTATGAATATCTAAACATATGTAAAAAGAAAGAACAGACCATCTGCTTTTAAACAAAAAATGATTCTAGCTTTATGAGTAATTTATCATCAACACTTGAATGTGGATATGTTTCATAAAAAAAGCAAAAAGGTGATAAAATCGTGTTGTCTGGATCAGATTCGGTACGATCAGCAAAACACAGATGGGGTAGATCGAGTCCATTAACTCCCCCAAAGCTTCACAGTCCTAACCACTTCCTGGGTTGAAATTTTACTTGGTAACATTAGACCGTTTTGATTTATATGTTGTTTATTTTTGATGATCACTTTATTTTTTACATGCATCTGCTTACATATGAGATTTCTGCCCCTTTTTTCCTGTGTTTTTATCTGGAGATACTGTACTCGTTCAGGAGGTGTGTAATAGTGCCCCCTAGTGTATTACAGTGAAAACACGAAAAGCTGTAAAAACTCATCTATGACATGGAAAGAGTTAACTGCTCAAGTAAGCCCATAATTTTTTTTACCTTTTTTTTCTTTTTCTTTTTTGCCAGGCTCTGTTTGCTATAATTTCACAGAAAACTCCCATCCATCTCTCCTGAATTCAGAAATATGGCCATTCCATTGTTTGCTTAGTCACTGTCACTGTTCAAAGCTCCCACCCAAAACTCTTTGACCACTTCAAACCACTTCAGTCAAAAATGATAATGATAATGATAATGAATGCTCTCTGCATATAGTATACGTTCATAAAATACTTTCACTTCAAACCCACTAAATCCCAGCCTCAGCCCATTCAGAAGTACCAGTACTTAGGTAGAAACCTATAAATAGAAGCCTGACAAAAATGCTAATTTTAAAGAAATACGTCAGATGGACTTAGAGGCTTTTGCATCTGAAGTCTTCATTTTGTCTTTATAAAAAAATTAAATAAAACAAAAACATTTTGATTTAGAAGAGATTGCAAGAGCATGGTTTTTAACACAATGAAGCTCTAAAAAAAGCGTACTAGGGAGAAGATTTTTCCTGTTGAGAGTGATGCCGTTCATTGTCCCTGACAAAATCTAATTTAGCCAATTGTTAGGAACCTCCTTCTTCAAGACAAGAAAAAGCTTTTAAAAATCACAAGGGTGTCACATGTCTGTCTGTTTGTTAAGTTGGGCATACACTGTGCGACTTCAGCAAGGTTACCTACTCACACTGTACGAGTAGATCGCATGCGATGTAAAAGCCAAAGCTCACGATTTATGTGCTCACACTGTGCAATCCGATCGTCGAACGCGACTTGTCTGCTCACACTGTACGAGTGAAATATGTGCGTTGTGCGATAAACCCCCATGCCTAGTGCGACGATAGACCATGGTGTAGGCTATAATAGAGAGATAGCCTATCAAATGCATCAGCTATCGATATCAAGAGGATTTAGCATTTACAATTTATGTATAAAAATGATTATTATTATTATGGCAGGCCTACTTTTATTATTAAATTGATATTACTTTAAATTTGCCCCTGTGATAAATTCATAACATCAATGCATAACCGACACGCTGCATAATAAAAGACTAGATAGATTAGCTTACTCCTCATTATTCAAAAACATTTTCCCAATTAAACAAGGAATTATAGGCCTATAATTAAAATGATTATCAGTCTATAATATGTCAGAACACTGCAATAATATCAGTCTCAATGAAAGGTAAGAGCAGCTTTATTTAAAAAAACAACTTGTTTAACACGAAATGGGCACATAATTCACAATATATATATGGGCCATATGGGCCACAAGATAAATATTAAGAATATAAATTAAGACAGTTATAGGCTACGTTATCAGCATATGTTAAAGTAGATTTATCTCTTGTCTCTGTGAGAATATGCGCCAAAAGCTCGTCAGATTTTACTTTCACTTTCTGTAGTGAATAATTGACTAGGCTTGAGACTTCACTGACTCTCGCGCACATTGCGTGATATCCACTGACTCGCCTTCATGATTTAAAATGGGAAAAAAAATCTAAATTGCGAGGTGACATTTTGTGTCAAATGATGGACAACGGTTCACATTTCCTCTAATAATAAAATTAAGTAAATATTAAATAATAGTAAATAAAAGTAAATTAATAAATAAATTGTGAAAGTAAAACAAGTAAATTAATGATCAAGTAGCTAAATGAATAAAAGAGGCACTGGATAGGCTACACAGTGGTTTGAAAGACTTAGATTATCCATTTTACAACATGAACTGGAGGCATGCAAAAGTTCGATAAATTGCTTCTATTTGATAACTGCCTACAGAACTTAAAAATCTTCCTCTTTTTGTTTTCTTTCTTGCTGCATTAAAGATTAAATGGTTCAGAAAAACTTCTGCTTTCGTGCAGGTGCAGTGAGGGGGAAATAGGGCAATCAGTTCGTAGCTCTGCTTCAGCTGTACGATTAGCTCACGAGGGGCGACCAGAATTTTCGACATGCCAGAAATTCATCCGACCATCCGATTGCCGATCGGGAGAGCTTTGTCGCCTTTCGTTTCCCTCTGTACACTGCACGAACACCTCAAGACAAACAACGCACGGTAAAGCTGAAAATCGGGCCGACCCAAAAAAGAGTCAGAATTCGAAATCGGACAAAAAATGCACCTTTCCAACATTTATCGTTTTCCAAAACTGCACCATTCATAGCAGAAACTTTTATCCAAATATAATACTAGAAAATGTGAAGGCACAGTCTACAACAGTGACAAAAAAATGAAAACAATAGTAAAAGAATAGTTTAACTGAACCGGTCGTATCGTATCATTTTTTTGAGTGTGTGTAAAATAATGCATGTGATTTAACTAGCAAATTATAGCCTATTTTGTTCAATTCCTTCATGGGACACTTGAATATGAAAGTTGACAGTTTTACCATGTTTTAGTGAAAATAATATTTTGAGTTTTATGAATCACTTTCCAACGACTGTTTTTAGATGACGACTACTCTTTGAGCACGGTCAAACAAAATACAACATAAGAAAATTAAACTATGATGTTCTTTCAGATCGTCTTTCTGTTCTATCTAGGAAGTGGTCACAAGCCAAGACACATTTCAGTTACATTTACCACTATTGTGCTTAAAACACTCCCGTCTATTACAGTTAGTTACAACATTTTACATTTGAGAATGATGTGGTACCACTTTTTTTTTTATAATATGCGAACTTCAATAAAAAGTAACCTTGATAAGTAGTCATTCTAAGTAAAAAGGAAGATGATTCAGGCTGTTTTATTTTCCCCACGCTCCAATACTATCTTTTAGGCATCTGCCTTTTAGGTTTAATCCATGAAACGGGAACAAAAACAACATGATAATGTGTCGTCATGGTTGTCTCAATAATTATTCAATAACCAGTAGAATTGTTTAACATCTCTTAATTTTTTTTTACAATTTTTAATATATGTTCAACTTAAATATTAGTTTTCAGTCATTTACAAAGGTGTCATGCATGATATCTTATATATAATTATGATATTGTTACATGTTCTGGGTTGTTGATACCTGTAGGCGTTAAAACTTAGCAGTAAATGAGAGACGTGATTAGGTTGTTACTCAAGCGGTCCTCTGTGACGTCTTTTAATAAAACATTTCAGAGTCATTAAGGCAAACTCATTAACGGTATGCAGTGAAATAAATATAAACATACAAAACTTTATGGTAATGAATAGGCAAGAATGAATATCTTGACGTTATCAACATTTAGGGGTGCTGTACTCGTCCTCGTGCGCTTATTATTTTTTGCTTAAAAAGTTTATTTGATTTTGTTCAAGTTTTTTCTGAAACAGTGTTTTACCACTTTATTTTTTTAAACATCACCATTCTTCTTTGTGCGTAATTGTAATTATGTGCATGTTTGTTATCCCCTTTCCACTAAAACTACGTTTCCAACATTTAGCTGTAATGCTAGCGACCATTTGATGTTCTACACATCTCTTGGTTCGTATACAGCATTTGGTTGATTTAATCAGATGATGCATTAAACCACCGTATTCATCATTTACATAGTATTTATACTACCATAAATCTTTTTGGATGGGTGTATAGAATGGTCAGACACAATCATAACATGAAGTTAAGTGATATCAGCATTTTATTTCAACAGTGTATTGTTGAATATACGAACATTAATTGAAGTATTGAAGAAAATTATAAAATGGCATTACATACATAAAGTAAAACATTAATAATGACATTACAGATGATCTAGCCAGAAAAGAAAATCTCTGCAGACTATCATGTTTTTCTCTAGTATGTAGTTGACCAGCGTTTCAACCATTTCAATAATGTCAGTTTTCTCATTTTTTGACACCAGTGATACACATAGATCTGATACATTTGTACACATACAGAGTACTTCGTTAACTCCTAACTCATCGCTACAATCGGCCATCACATCCAGAACTTTTCTGAGGATTACACAGATAGAAAAAGATGGAAAGAACACGCCCAGAGACGACAGAGCGGGCTCTGTCAAGGGAAAGACACGGGGCTAGCCGAGTAGGGTAGCTGGTACCGTGGAAGAACACACATATGGGGTAGCCGTGAGGGGACCGCTACATTTGGAACCCAGCCTACACACACGTTTCACAAGCATACGGGTGCAGGCCTGGCGTCAGACGGCCGCAACGTCTGGCACTGCAGGGGTGACGGAGGAGCTCGACAGGGTTAGCCGTTTCCGGGGAACACAACTGGAGAAAATAGACGCACGTATCCGGCCCAGAGGGCGGGAGTGGCGTTGCAAGCCGACACTTAGAACGGGCACTTAGCGCTACTGGCCACTGGGGGCGAGGATGCGGGAAGATACCGGCTCTACACGGAGGCTATAGAATCTAGCGAACGTGTTAGGTGTCGCCCAGCCCGCAGCTCTACATATATCTGTCAGCGAGGCGCCTTGAGCCAGCGCCCAGGAAGAAGCAACACTCCTTGTTGAGTGTGCTCGCAACCCGAACGGGCAAGGCACGTCTTGGGACTGGTAAGCCAAGACGATAGCATCCACTATCCAGTGGGCTAATCTCTGCTTGGAGACAGCCTTTCCCTTCTGCTGGCCTCCGTACCAAACGAAGAGTTGCTCTGAGGTCCGAAAGCTTTGAGTCCGGTCGACGTAAGCGTGAAGAGCGATGGTCATGAGAACTGAGAACTGCGATGGTCATGTTCCCGCAGTGGGAACATGAGTCATTCACGAACGCTGCCTCAGCATGCTGAACGCCCAAACACGAGAGACAACGAGCGTGACCGTCAACCGGGGACAGAAATCGACCGCATCCAGAAACACACGGTTTGAATGACATCTTGAAAAAGACGCAGGGTCAAACCGTGTTGCTCTTTTAGATTAGTCAAAGCAATGTAAAAACATATGCTGCCATAACTTATTGATCATATAAGTTTTACAGTGTACAGTGGAGTGGAGGGAGAGGAGTAGATGGAGGAGAGGAGTATTAGGATCAGGACAATGGGTGGAAGGAGAGGTAGAGGAGAGAAGGAAAAATATGTACATTCTTGGCAACATACTATCTAAAAGTGAACGAGTCAATACTAAATAGGACACATTCAACAAAATTGTAAAATTGTAGAATGGCTTACCGTAAAAGAAACTATATATATATATATATATATATATATATATATATATATATATATATATATATATATATATATATATATATATAGCAATGGAATGCATATTGTCTGCAGGTAGAACTGAAACTTGACAGTAATGCAGGTTTCATAATAATACCATCAATTGTTATTTGTCATTGTGCACTATGTTCATGTTGGATAGAAATTAGTTCTAGAGTTTGACAGATTGATTCAATTTTGAACCGGGTTTGCTCTGTTTTGATTACATTAGTTATATTTTGAAAGGTAGATTTTGTATTTAACAAAATATGGTTTTGGGACAGAAGTTTAACTATGATGTAGGTGTGTTGCAGCGTTAAGAGTTTAGAAAAAGTACTTTAAGTATTGGTAAATACTTGTTAGCGGTTTAAAAACGAGTGTAGTTTTACTTAGCTTTTATGACTTCCTGACGACAACCCCCATACACCTCACAACAGGGGGGTAAGGGAGGCTCCCAAAATGGCAGTCCTGATAAACTCTACACACAGTGCTCAGTTATCGCAAGCAATCTGGGTTCCTAACCGAAGGATCTAGCTCTACTAGCCTAGGTTTGACGATTACATCAGTACAGATTTCTGTGCTACTGTCACGTCAAAAGTTGAAGGAAGATAGTTTGGCTGTTATATTGACTTCCAAAGTCAACATTCCTGTTTGTCTGAGCCTGTCAAATAGCTCGCTTCTTCTACTCGCATTTTGAGGTATCAGACCCAAAAAAAACCAAACTTCAGAACGCTAACCACAAGGCCTGGACAATTGTGGACAAAGGACTCACCGGAGATTCCAGGAACTATTAGAATCTTTCAGCATCAACTGCACCATATACAGTTCTGAAGAAGACGTCTTCAACGCTGTGGATTTCTGAAATGGCTACGCAAAAGCTGATGGGGAGCGACTGCTCGTTGGGTTCTGGCGATGCCGTGCACGAATGCACCGTGGGGAAGGAGTGTCATGTTAAAGCCATGTTAGGCGGTATGTTTAAAGATAATTTTAGAGGTCAGATGGTTGTCTTGATGTGTAAAATCATCGACGATGATTAAAATCACGGTTAAAACCGTCAGGGGTGGGGGGGTTGGGGGGGTTAAAACTGACATTATTGAAATGGTTGAAACGCTGGTCAACTACATACTAGAGAAAAACATGATAGTCTGCAGAGATTTTCTTTTCTGGCTAGATCATCTGTAATGTCATTATTAATGTTTTACTTTATGTATGTAATGCCATTTTATAATTTTCTTCAATACTTCAATTAATGTTCGTATATTCAACAATACACTGTTGAAATAAAATGCTGATATCACTTAACTTCATGTTATGATTGTGTCTGACCATTCTATACACCCATCCAAAAACATTTATGGTAGTATAAATACTATGTAAATGATGAATATGGTGGTTTAATGCATCATCTGATTAAATCAACCAAATGCTGTATACGAACCAAGAGATGTGTAGAACATCAAATGGTCGCTAGCATTACAGCTAAATGTTGGAAACGTAGTTTTAGTGGAAAGGGGATAACAAACATGCACATAATTACAATTACGCACAAAGAAGAATGGTGATGTTTAAAAAAATAAAGTGGTAAAACACTGTTTCAGAAAAAACTTGAACAAAATCAAATAAACTTTTTAAGCAAAAAATAATAAGCGCATGAGGACGAGTACAGCACCCCTAAATGTTGATAATGTCAAGATATTCATTCTTGCCTATTCATTACCATAAAGTTTTGTATGTTTATATTTATTTCACTGCATACCGTTAATGAGTTTGCCTTAATGACTCTAAAATGTTTTATTAAAAGACGTCACAGAGGACCGCTTGAGTAACAACCTAATCACGTCTCTCATTTACTGCTAAGTTTTACCGCCTACAGGTATCAACAACCCAGAACATGTAACAATATCATAATTATATATAAGATATCATGCATGACACCTTTGTAAATGACTAAAAACTAATATTTAAGTTGAACATATATTAAAAATTGTAAAAAAAATTAAGAGATGTTAAACAATTCTAAAGGTTATTGAATAATTATTGAGACAACCATGACGACACATTGTCATGTTGTTTTTGTTCCCGTTTCATGGATCAAACCTAAAAGGCAGATGCCTAAAAGATAGTATTGGAGCGTGGGGAAAATAAAATCATCTACCTTTTTACTTAGAATGACTACTTATCAAGGTTACTTTTTATTGAAGTTCGCATATTATAAAAAAAAAAGTGGTACCACATCATTCTCAAATGTAAAATGTTGTAACTAACTGTAATAGAGGGGAGTGTTTTAAGCGCAATAGTGGTAAATGTAACAGAAATGTGTCTTGGCTTATGACCACTTCCTAGATAGAACAGAAAGACGATCTGAAAGAGCATCATAGTTTAAAGGTGAACTATGTAGGATTTTTGCAGTAAAACATCCAGAAACCACTAGGCCAGTGTTATATATTTTGTTCAGTTGAGTACTTAGAATATCCCAAATGTTTTCAACTATTTGTAAATCGTGAGAAAATTGCTATTTTAACCAAGGAGCCGGGACGTGTGAGCTATGCGTGTGAGGGAGTCGCCTGTCGATTGCGTCATATCTGCGTCACCCTCGGTCTCCGGTTTTATTCAGTGAAACACTTTACTCTCACTGCATTGTGAACAAGTGTCATAGCAGCCGCCGCGCGAACGTCATAACTTCCTTTTCAACACACTCAGATATATCTAATACGATAAACAGAGCTGCGTTACCTCACACTCAGCACTGGAGAAGAGGAAGTGCCGCCGGCAACCGTGTCATAATAAAAGTCCCGCCAGCGACTATGCCATAATAACAGTCCCGCTCTTCAATCGCTCCTGCGGCCTTGCTCAGCTCCACAACACTCGCTCCTGCTCTGCTTCAGACTACAGTAACGTTAATAATCGCATCCATGAACATGATTTCTGCCCGAGTCCTATCCTGACTGTTTCCCACCGGCTGTGAGGTGAAGACCACATAGGGTTGCCACCTTTGGTGTGGCAAAATAAGGGACACCCATTCACGAACCAAATTTAATTTAATTTAATTTTCTTATGTTGTATTTTGTTTGACCGTGCTCAAAGAGTAGTCGTCATCTAAAAACAGTCGTTGGAAAGTGATTCATAAAACTCAAAATATTATTTTCACTAAAACATGGTAAAACTGTCAACTTTCATATTCAAGTGTCCCATGAAGGAATTGAACAAAATAGGCTATAATTTGCTAGTTAAATCACATGCATTATTTTACACACACTCAAAAAAATGATACGTTGGATTTACTTAATTTTATGTCAGCAGGTTCCACATAATTGGGTTATGTTGGATTTAATTAACATTGTTTATTTCAGTAAACTTAAGTTTTTTACATAAGATTAATTCAATGCGATTTACTTAAATCAGGTTAACATCCCTAATTTTGTCCAAACTATTCAATGTAATTATTGTAAAATGAATATAAAAACATAATTTTATTTTTATTTAGTGAAGTAATATGTTTACAACATTTACAACACCTTAGATCTTATTGGCTAGCCAGAAGATGGTTTTGTCACATCCGTGGCTTCACCACACTTCACCACAATAACCTCCAAACATAACACAAACTTTTAAATACCAACATAACAAAACATTAAGCATTAAACAGTCTCTCCCTTTCTCATCTGGTTAAAAATGCATCAAATAGCACTTTATTTAAAACATTTACTCTCCGAATTCAGCCCCTTTGCAAAGCATGATGGGAAGTGTTATCAAAATGAAAACCAAAGAGTAACAGTTTTAAGTCAGTTTAACATGAAGCAATTACATTTGAACCTGATATAATGGTGTTAAATCAAGAGAAATTGTTTGAATAAAGTGAACAACATCATAAAATATTTTTTTTTATTTGATTTTTTTTGATACTTTTTTAATGTTTTTGAAAGGAGAAGGCTGAATGTATTTAATTAAAATACAGTAAAAACACAATATTAAGAAATATTAATACAATTTTCTAATAGTTGCTGTGAATATATAGTAAAGTGTCATTTATTCCTGGGATCAAAGCTGAATTTATCATCATTACTCCAGTCTTCAGTGTCACATGACCCTTCACTAATCATTCTCATATGCTGTATTTTTCATTAAAAATCAGGACCAATATAATTTTTAAACAATCGGAGCTCTATTCCATAAAAATTACAGATGTCAAGCTCCTGAAATGACATATAACCACCAGAACAGCACCATAAACACTCCACATTCTGCACTACATACCAAGTCTTAGACCAGAGCATTGCTTTATATGGACTGATCTCATCGTAGGTATTCAACTTTAGTGATATTAAACTTCACAGTATGGAAAAGATTTCAAAATCTGTAAAACAAAACAAAAAAACTAAACACACACATGTGTATGGAATTATAACCTAAAGAAGTATGCCTGTCATTCATTAATGTTAATGATAAGCATTTCAATAAAAATAGCATTCATATTTCTGTATAAATAGCATCTATATTGTTATGTTAGTAAGTGGTGTTTAAAATTGCTTTAATGATCTGGTGAGTTTATGGTGAGATGAAAAACTGTTCTTCAAAAGCAAAATGAATGTCCTATTATCACTGTAAAGCTGTTAAAGGGGTCATAGAATGGTACATGCACTTTTACAAGTTGATTATACGGAAATGTGTGTTGGCAGTGCCTGTACACAACCATCCTATAATGATAAAAATACATCCAGTGTTTTTTTTTAATATCCTTATATATTTTCCCCTGTCTCAAATCGAGCCGTCTGATCGTGTGACGTTACACGGTGTACGCCCCCCCTACGATTGTTGATTGACAGCAGCGTTTCAACACAGACCCGCCCTGAGCGAGCTGTCATCAGTCCGCCATTGTTGATACTCTGGAGCAGAATGGCGTCTAAGCGATTGTGGTGTTGTGTTTTATTAACCTTTATATTAATCTTTGCAAATCGCTTGCACGCTTCACGATGAATGAGGCTAAAGTTTACAGGGTAAGTTACATTACGGCATGCTTTCTGTGTATGACGTTCTCAATATAATTCATAATCCTACGTTTATAATGAACAACGCGTTATGTTTGTTATTACAAACTGTGTACTCGGGTGATAAAGTTAACTTGGTAACACTACACTAAGCCTACTTTTGTACATGGTTTATAACGGTGTCTGTTACTGATTAAGAAGTAATGTAAAAAAAAAATCTTATAACATAACATCAATCTGTCAATGAACTAACACATCAGTAAACACATAGCAACTACACTACTCTGCCAGTACAAAGATAGATCAAAGTGACATGACGTTAACCAACCATTCAGAAACGTCCTGTTCGAACTTCGATGGGTTCGTCATCTGTTCCTGGTCCGACTCCGGTTCAAAATGATAAGGTTGCTTAGATGTGTCCTCAGAGACTCCCGTTGCCATTATTTCTCGAAAATATACCCTCAAATGTTGTCAAGGCAACACTCCACGTGTGTTGTGGTGTTGTGTCGGGTCGAACCGAACGCCCCACAGAGCAGAGGGGGCGGGGTGAGCAAAGCTCATTATCATTTAAAGTCACATACACTGAAATGACTTGCTGAAAACTGAGTTGGTTTTGACCAGGTAAAATGAGTGTTTTCTTACAATACTAATGAGAATTTTTAATTAAAGTATATTACAAACTTTTCATTTAGACACTAAAGAATCATATTAACTTGTACAAAAATGTCATTCTATGACCCCTTTAAAGCAATCTGTGTTGTAAAAGCGTTTATAAATGAAGGGGACTTGACGTGTTGTGGACCGCTTGTTATGGGCCGCTTTGTGCAAGAAGGTCCAAGGCCACTGTTTTGCCCCACACTGTAAAAATATTTTTGTGCTAATTTCCTTTCTTGTTGTCTCAACTTTTGTAAATAACAAAAAACAACAACGTTTAGTTGAGTCAACTTGACATTATTTGTTTTCTGGAGAGATGTAACTATTCTGTAACAAATCTTTTGTAGTTGAGCCAATTCAAAAAAAAAATTTATGAAATGGAAGCGACTCAGATCGCAGCGCATGATGAGAATACAATACATGGCTTTTGTACGAGGTCGATGGTAGGTCACCTCATCGCTGGTAGTAATTTATTGCGTGTGAACATGATTAAAAACAACAGGTGCTTACAAAAAAAAATAGGTTCAATGCATACAATATATGCATGAGAGACATTCAGAAAATAACTTTAGCACGCTTATTTACCCAAACCTGTCACACACTCAGACACACACACACACACACACACACACACACACACAGACACACACGGGTCCCCTGCGCCCTGTAGCACCCCGCTTTGAGAGAGATAGAGATGTGAGTTAGGAGGACCCTATGGGTCAAAGACCGTCAAACGCTAGTGAGAGGAACTTCAGGAAAATAAAAAAATAAAAACAGGTCATAGTATATATGGACGGCAAGAGACCGTCAAGACTTAAAGTTTGTAAGATGATTTTTATTTGATCTAAACACTGCAAATTTTCAAATCATCAAAACATTTAACTCGTTGCAGATTTTTGTCAACCATTCATAAGCCGCATGTCTTTCCTCATCTCTCTCTCTAAACACTGATTGCAATTTTGTGTGACTCCATTTTATTTAAACTGAAATGGCTGGTTCAGTAGATTCTGTATCAAGATGATTATTTTATAAGCATTTCATTTATATACCTTTAAAGAATATTTTTTCAACTTTACTTAAATTAGTAAGATGTTTATTTTATAAGCATTTCATTTATATACTTTAATGTTTTTTCAACTTTTGCTTGAAATATTATCCTGCCTTTTTTTGCTCTGGAATGCGAGGGAAGATGTCAGAGGGGGGGCGCGCACACACAGACATACACATACAGGCACGCGGCCCCTTGTTTTTGAGAGGCAATATGACCGTTCAAGACGAACGCAGCTGTGTGAAAAGAGGGGGAATGATTTCTAAACTTGTAAGTTGATTTTTTGTGAACACGTTTCATACATTGCGTTGTTTCTAAAGCTGTATGTTTTCTTCATCTCTATCTCTATGCTGGATGATTTTTTCTAAAGCCGGTTCAGTTAAACTATTCTTTTACTATTGTTTTCATATTTTTGTCACTGTTGTAGACTGTGCCTTCACATTTTCTAGTATTATATTTGGATAAAAGTTTCTGCTATGAATGGTGCAGTTTTGGGAAACGATAAATGTTGGAAACGTAGTTTCTGGAATGCGGACACGCTCCTATAAAATGAACACGACGGCAAAGCACACCCACACACACACACACACACACACACACACACACACACACACACACACACACACACACACACACACACACACACACACACACACACACACACACACATAATGTCTGGAACGCGGACACGCTCCTATAAAATGACGGCAAAGCACACACACATCATGATTTAACATAGGGTAAGCCATAGGGCAAAACTAACTGTCAAAATCAAACACACACACACATAATGATTTAACATAGGGTAAGCCATAGGTCAAAACTAACTGTCAAAATCAAACACACACACACACACACACATAATGATTTAACATAGGGTAAGCCATAGGTCAAAACTAACAGTCAAAATCAAACACACACATCATGATTTAACATAGGGTAAGTAAAAAAAAAAACATTAGCGATGATAGATTGGGTCAAAGGTTAATCCCCTTACACACATACCGGCCCCTAAAGGTCAAAGGTCAAAGCAATCAATCATTTTGACACATGCCAAATGGTATTACTACTGATATCTTGTGTCAACTACACATATCTGAAGGTATAAACTTTGGAAGGTATAAATGTGATTAAAAATCTCACTTGTATATTTCTTTCTTTTCTCTTCTCTCACAATATAACTGAATTGAATTGAACACATTTTCATATTTTATTATATACGTACACCTTATTCAGAATTTGTATTTGACATTTCAGTCAAACAATATAACAAGCAAAATTATATAAACATGTTGGTTTATTTGTCAATAGAACTTAGATGTTGTTTTTCCCATCATATGTTGCTTTGTATTTTGTTCAGGCTTAAGCAAGATGATATAATATTTAGGGGCAAAAATGCAGAATAGTAAACCAACACTTGAGAATAAAATAGCACATATCTCCACATCTACCGTGAATTTCCCAGGAGAACTAACATAAGATGGAATAAATGTGATCCATATGGCACAGAACATTAGCATACTGAATGTGATGAATTTGGCTTCATTGAGGTTATCAGGCAGCGTGCGAGCCAGAAAAGCTAGAATGAAGCACAAAACAGCCAATTGGCCAATATAACCCAGAACAGCCCAGAGACCAATTGTAGAACCCAAACTGCACTCGAGAATGATATATTCCTTATAATATTTCATATTTTTCTGGGGAAATGGAGGAGACATTGTCAGCCATAGAACACAGATTAGAAGTTGTATAAGTGTAAAGGCAAGAACACTGAGTCGTTGTTGTGAAGGCCAAAACCATTTTATGACTTTACTTCCTGGAACTGTGGCCTTGAAGGCCATTAACACCACTATTGTTTTCCCCAGAACACAGGAGATACAGAGGACAAAAGTGATCCCTACTGTATGACGCAACATACAGGACCACTCAGAGTCAATGAGAAGAGCAGCAGGAAGCTCAACTCCGAGTTGTTGGCTTTTACTATGGGGGTGTCCTTCGTGCTGTAAAACAGGACGGCCACCAGCACAGTTAATCCTACTCCAAACAGTGAGAAAAAGACTAGCATTACACCCATAACTTCTGGGAATGACAGAAACTCTACAGCAGGGGTCAGCAAGTAAGTTTGGCATCGGGCCAAAAAACACTAGATGGCAAGCCAGAACATAGTCATAATTTAAGAAAATTAATTGATGAAAAATGCAACTAGAATTGCCTGTGACATACTGTTACAGTGTCTTTTGTAACTGGTAGTGAGCTGTTGCTCTATTAATTTGTTTTATAAATTAAAGGTAGGGTAGGTAAGAATGATCTAAAACACTTTTGTCCAAATTTGTTTAAACTTTCTTTATATGTCAAATAGGGATGCAACAATACAGTTAGTCCACGGTTCAATACATACCTCGGTTTTTAACCACGGTTTTCGGTTCGGTTCGGTTCTGATGGCTTGTCACATCAGTTTTTTACTATTCTATTCTTAAGCGACAGGAACAGCAAGAGGTTAAGGAGAAAAAAGACTATTTTTTAATTGCAATACTCTTTCATTTTAATTAAAAGAATTGAAAAACTTTACTTGAACTTAAAACTTTACTTAAAAAATATATATATATATATATATATATATATATAAAAAGATTTACACTGGCAGCTCAGAGCTGTACAGCAGCATTTAAGTATGAAATTGAATGAATAAATGTAAAAATAAAACACTACATAGACTTCACTATAAAATATAAACTCATTCTTATTAAAGCTACTGTATTAAAGTTTTTCAGTCAAGAGCAGTGAGTGATTTTCTTTTTGTCTTTTGTTGTTGTATTAACATTAAATGGATAGTTCACTCAAAAATGAGAAATGAATACAGGCAGAGCCGGCTCTCCCTATAAGCGAACTAAGCGGCTGCTTAGGGCCCCGCCGCCACTAGGGGGCCCCCTAACTACAGATTGCACTCGCCAGCGTCGCCGCAGTTTATCACGCAAGACGCTCAATTCGCGTCATTCGCACCACGCGAAAAGCGCCTTCCGCGCCGTGGGACCTCTAGATGCGCGTCAACGCGCCTTTCCATTGACTTAACATTGAAATCAAATCACTCGCTCCAGACACTCTATTTGCGTTTGGTGTGAACACAGCATAACGTTAGCTGTCCGTCGATTATGCTGAATCAACATTGCTTGCGCTATGGTCCAGCCGTCGGCCCCAGCTCTGGGCTACAGAACGCGTAGAGACAGACTCACCTCCTTTGAATGTATTTTCTTTTTAACAGTTAACGTTACATGACCTACACTAGTTCTGGGAAAGAAAAAAACGAAAAATCTTTGTCTCAATAGACGCTTATTACAATAAAAAAATAGTTTAAGAACATTCGAGAGAAAGAAAGTAATAGGAAGAGAAAGAGCAATCATTTGACAGTCAAAATCAAAATGAAGTTTAAAATAAAGCGGTTAAATACAAGCTTTTTCTTATGGTCTTAATTGAATAGGCAATTAAAGATTATTAATAAATATTAATCTATATACTATTATGAAATATTTTATATAGCCTATTGTTAAGCTAAATCGCCCAGACCATTTAAACCTAAAGAAAACACAGTGTCCTCTCTGAAACATTTTTGAATGATGATCGATACAAGACACCTAAAAGCAAAATGGATTTGTGGTAAATTTTAGTAAAGAACACTGTAAAAAAAATCAGGTCCCCAATTGAAAATTTTCTAGTGAGCGATCACATCTAAATTTTTCAGTTGGCCAAATTGAATTAATGTGAATTGATGCATTTTAATTCAATTAAAATTCAAGAAATTAAATTTGGCCAACTGAAAATTTTAGATGTGATCGCTCACTAGAAAATTTTCAATTGGGCACCTGATTTTTTTTTTTACAGTGAATGCAGTCCATGCTGTGAAGGTTTAAAATATGAACAGTATGTAAGAGTTAATCAACCAATAATTAAATAATATAATTTAACATTGGATTTCTTTTAATTTACCCTTAACATAATTGTAAAAAACTAAATGTCACTTTCTCAGGAGGAGCCATTCTTAAATATTTTGGTGGTCGTGGAGAAACATTTCAGGAGGCTGACACAAGTAAATATTTCCCACTGCCTTTCTTTTGAATAGTTTTCTGCGCAACTTCAACATAGCTAATTTTCCTCTTGCCAATAAAAAATTTAGTTTTATAATCATAATTCACTATGTTGTCTAATTGTACTTTAATATTAATTTAAAATTAATGTGTTTTATCTACTCTGCATACTGTATTTATTATTAATTATATTGTAATCTCAACAGCTGGAGGAGGTGACTCTACTGCTGCTTCAGTAGAGCATAGCGAGCCGCATACCACTATGGCTAATGTTGTAAGTTAGCTATATATTGTTAATGCTAAATTATTAATATTTATTTGTTTACAACAAATTGACCTTAAATTTGCAAATCTATAATCTTTACTTTTACTGTTTCAGTGAGTGTACTTTAATAAGCAGTAAAATAATTGTAGGCAATCATGTTAAAAGATATACAGATGAAATATGTAAGTGTTAGATTGTATACAGTTGCTCGTTTGCAGTGCAATACTCCATTATGCACTGCAAGGCAGGGCCCCAAAATTATCCTGCTTAGGGCCCCCAGATTTACAGAGCCGGCCCTGAATACAGGTTTGGAACAATATTAGAGTGAGTAAATAATGACATCATTTTAGAGGTGAGCTGTCCCTTTAAGGATCGCGTGTTCACTATAGCCTGCTTTCAAGACCTGCGTGCATCTATATACAGACACGCCGATTTTACTTTCACTTTAGACATAATCGACTGTGTTTATGTCAACCTTGTGTGTATTTGACAGTATTAGCGCAGTAAGATGACTACTTAGTCCAGTAATCACGTGTTTGACAAGCGTTTAGTGCGCCCGCTCTGAGAAGCGCATGTTAAACCCGCGCACACGCCGGCAAGGCTTTAAAACGCATGCAAATAATGAACTTTCGTGATTGTGAATATCTATAGTGTTCCGTGAGTATAACTCTACCACTAACGTGTGATGTGAATGTATGTTGCGTTGTTCACTATATTGGGATGGAGGCAAATGATAGAATTTGTAGAAAAATACTTAATTAAATGCAAAACCGAAAAACCGCAATTCACAGGCGCGTATTGAACCGTGAAGGCCGTACCGAACGGTTCAATATTATATTGAGAATTGTGGCATCCCTAATGTCAATACATAATTAAAATGTAAGTACTCTGAAAAAGAGAGTATAAAAATCGAGTGACTCTAGACTTTTTAATCTGCAGTAAAAACCGCTCATTATTTTCGTCCAGGACGAAACAAGTGATTGGCTTGGGCGACTGTCACTCTCTCTCGCTACCATGGCTACCACCCCTTTTGCTACAGGATCTGCCCACATGCGCGCACCCGTTTGATTTGAGGAGTTCAAGAGGCTGTATTTCTGCTGGACAGGTAATCTTTCATTTTGATTATACATTTTTTTGGTTTATGTTTTCATGAAGCATGTATCACTAGCACACGTAGCTGCCTCATATAGCTAACATAACATTACTTAGCATAAAGTTACAATGTTATACACTTAGCGAGCCATTAGTAGAGATGATAAATACTCAATATGCTTAGCTCAAGTTGATCGCTGTCGTGTTGAATTTCGCAAAATGTAACTTTAGATAACAAAATGCATGTGTAAAAGCTAGTACACCACAACCAGGAACTTTTTTTAGAACTAAGTTAGCTTTAGCTACTACCCTCTGTCTAAACTCTTTTACCATGTTCACCGGGAACTTTACCTGCACGTTTATTTCCGCCCTTTTTCCCCGGTTTGTTTTTATATTCTCTACCTATGTTTACTGATGTTTTTATCTTGTATCTGTGTGTGTCGTAGACACTGTGTTGTGTGTGTATTTTAAACTTTACCAGTATCGGTTTTCTAGCTTGATAGTGAGTACTAAAAGACTTCTTATTTGTTTATATTCATAATGATAAATGTAGATTTTTTATTACATGTGATTCTGACATGATGTCACTACATGCACTCCGCTCGTCTCAGGTAAATAATGCATCTTCCAGCTGAGCAGTCGGCGTTCATGTGTTTTGGGGGCGTGGCTTTGGAAAGAGCCCAGAAGGGAGAAGGTGGAGTGAATGGAAATAATGAGCTGTCTTTAAAACAGTCGTGAGAGGTCTACAGACACTCAATTTTTATACTTTCTTTTTCAGAGTACTTACATTTTAATTATGTATTGATATATAAAGAAAGTTTAAACACATTTGGAAAAAAGTTTTTTAGATCATTTTTACCTACCCTACCTTTAATAAAGCAGTAGTGACACGTAAATGGACTGCATTTATATAGCGCTTTCAACAGACCCATGGCCATCCAAAGCGCTATTACATATTGTCTCACATTCACCCATTCATAAACTGACGGCGGTCAGCCATGCAAGGTGCCATCCAGCTCATCGGGAGCAGCTGGGGTTAGGTGTCTTGCTCATGGACTCGGTATTAACAGAAGCCCAGAGTTTAGTGATCTTAAAGATCGTGATGGGTTATAAGGCGATAGAAGATCAGTTAAATACACAGGAGCTAAACCATTTAGGGCCTTATAGGTCAGTAGCAATACTTTATAATTGATACAAAACTTAACAGGTAACCAGTGTAGAGATGTTAGAATTGGTGTTATGTGATCATATTTTCTTGACCTAGTTAGAACTCTAGCAGCTGCATTTTGGACTAATTGTAGCTTGTTTATTGATGATTCAGGACAGCATTACAGTAATCTAGTCTAGAGGTCATGAATGCATGAACTAACTTTTCCGCATTAGAGACAGATAGCATGTTTCGTAGTTTAGTGATGTTCCTGCGAGGTGGAAGAAGGCTGTTTTTGTAGTATTTGAAATATGATTATCAAAAGACAAGTTTGTAGTAATGTTAGTTCGTGTGGGAAGAAGGAGGCGGGAACCGGCGAACGTTCAACATACTTTTAATAAAATAAATGAACACAAAATGAAAGTAAAAGTGCACACATACATAAACAAAACGTAAATAAAACACAACTTAAAGTCCAGGCTTGGTCCTCTCTCGTCCTTCACTGTCGTCGCTCCTCCTTTATACTCCCGTCACTCCTCCGTGAGACACGAGGGCGACGGCACGCAGCTGGCGATCATCATCACTAATGACCGCGGCCTCGTCCCGTTCTCACGGTCCCTCAGCCTCGCTGCTCGCCACAAGTTGCTGTCTAATATAACACCCAGGTCTTTTACTGTAGCGGATAAAGAAACAGTACATCCTTCTAAATGCAAGTTATAATCTAAGAGATTCTGTGTACCAGTTTTTGGTCCAATAAGTAATACCTCAGTCTTATCTGAATTTAGTAGGAGAAAATTACAGGTCATCCAATATTTTATATCTTTTAACACACTCTGTCAGCTTGGATAATTTAGAGATTTCATCTGGTCGTGCTGAAATATATAACTGAGTATTATCGGCATAACAGTGGAAACTAATTCCATGTTTTCTTATAATATTACCAAGTGGCAGCATATATATTGAGAATAGCAGAGGGCTTAACACAGAGCCTTGCGGCACTCCATAATTTACAGACGTTATCTTAGATTGTTCCCTGTTTAAAAAGACAAATTGGTAACGCTCTGATAGATACGATCTAAAAAACTTTAATGCCTGTTCCTGAATACCAGTGTAATTTTGTAGACGATCTAAGAGTATTTTATGATCTATGGTGTCGAATGCAGCACTAAGATCAAGTAAAACTAGTATTGAGATACAGCCTTTGTCAGCAGCTAAGAGTAAGTCATTTGTGATTTTAACAAGTGCAGTTTCTGTGCTATGATGGGCTCTGAATTCAGACTGAAATTTTTCATAGATATCGTTTTCTTGTAAGTAAGAGCATAATTGAGAAGACAACTTTTTCTAGTATTTTAGATAGAAATGGAAGATTTGAAATAGGTCTGTAATTTGCTAATTCATTTGGATTAGGGCTGCACGATATGAGGAAAAGCTGCAATGTGCGATAACATTGTTTAATATTGCGATGACGATATGACTTGCGATAAATATTCAAATGTCAATGTTAGCTATACTGTTCCCATGTCTCAGTGCTTTAATAGGTCGTGTTCAGTGTTGGGCAGTAACGGAATACACCGGCATTACGTATTCAGAATACATATTATGAGTAACTGTATTCCGTTACAGTTACAATTTAAATAGATATTTAGAATACAGTTACATTGTTGAAATCAATGGATAACATTAATGATACTTCTCTGTTTCATGAGTTTATTTACTCTCTAAATAAATTAAGGCAACTCAATGCATTTCTCAGAAGCCCCAATATGAAAACGAAAAAATGCACGGTTTGCGTGATCAGTCACAATGGAGTCGGAAGAGGAGCAGCGGGAGCTAGAGGTAGAGATGGAGCCAGAACAACAGAGCCAGGGCAAGAAAGCGTTTCTATCTTGGAAATTCAAACAGCATTTCATATTAAAGAAAGAGAAGGGAGAACGAAATAACATGGCAGTGCAACTGTGCAGTGGCGCGGTGGTTGGGGGTTGCGGCTACACACATATAAATATATATATATATATATATATATATATATAAATTTGTTATATATTCGTTAAATATATTATTCGTTTATATTTTTATTTTCAAAATGTAGGCTATTTAATTGAGATTGAGGTGTGTATATATATATACCTCAATTAAATAGCCTACATTTTGAAAATAAAAAATATAAACAAGGCTCAAACATGCGTGTTTATTTTAGTAGGCCTACTTCCATCAGTGAAACAACATAGCCTACTACAGCCTGTAAAACATTTAAATACATATTTGTAAATAATCGAAATATAAATAATATAAGTTAAATATTAGTTAAAGAAAACATTTAGTTTATATTTCCCCACAGACATGCGTCATATGCCTCTTTGCGCTGAAAGGGATGACACAAGCAGGAAAGAAGCATCGTTTTCTAATATCTTCATGTTTTCTCCTGATGTTCCAAAACTGATAGGCTACTTGTAGTAAAATGTGGAGAATGAAATTATCTTCCACAGGGTCAAGAACTTAGGCTTTGTTTGATTATGCGCTGTGAGAGAAAGTGAAACTGAAAAGTAAAGTGAAAGTAAAAATCTCCGGCGTGTATGAAATACGCTATACACATAAACTTGACCAAGTCTAATAGCATGCACAAACTGTGTTAAATAAAGTAAAGTTTGAAGTAAAATGTATCTGTCCTACTCCGTTTTCTAATTTACCACAGTAGGCTAAATGATGCAAATATAGCCTACTCCTAAATAAATCAAAAAAGCAAGAAACATTTTATCCCCTGTGAGAGACGTAAATGAGGATTTGGGAAAATAAATAAGAGATTCCATGTCAAGTATCTAAAAATGGAGTAAGCCTATTGTTAAATTCGTGGAAAATTGTGTGACCAGATAGCAAAACGCAAGCAAACTTACATTTGGCCCACCACACAAAGCTTCCTCTCTCGTTCGGCATGAATCCATATGTTCCCTTTCAAAAGCTACACTCAATGCTGCATAAGCTTATGCAAATGGGGATGTCTTTGACATAACCAGCTGTGAAAATAGTGTGAAAACACGTCAATGAAATTGACCCGGGAGGTATTTATAGCCTCGGCTGGTGACGTCATAGGCGCACCTGCTGCACGAGGCTATAAATAGATGAGCTTCAGCTGGAGCAAACCAGGTCTTTTTGTTTTCAGACCAACTCTGTGTTATGGTGTGTTACAAAGTCTCTGAAAAAAAAAAAAAAATTCTCTCTCTCTTTCAAGACTCAACTCGAGATCTTTGTTAGGAGTTAGTTTTCAACATGGCAGTGTGCAGATTTCTCTCTCTTTCTCATCTCTGTTACAAAGAAACATTAGTGGAAAGAGTTCTAGTTAAATCTGATCAGTTGGAAACGAGTCAGCAGAGTAAAACGCTGTATATCCATGTTCTCTTTCAAATAACAGAACTGGATGCACACGTTTATTGCTGTGTGTGTTTGGGGAAGAGCATGCGGTCACTGCATTGAGTCAGACGATTGCGAGCATTGCAAGCCTTTAGAATGCTTTATGCTCGTCTTGGCTACTTTCAGTCCGCACCAGTTTTCGGAGCTCTCGAATGGGTCTGTTGACGAGCAAGAGACGGGTCCGTCCCTTTCGCTTGCTCGCTCACCAAATACATGTTTCCCCGCGTGATCCCGAAGCGCGCTCCGGCGTTTCTTCGGCTCGCGCGGGGAATGATGATGAATCTCTGGGTCCGCGGACCTCGAGCACAGGGCCGTGCAGAGAGTTCGTCAGGGGCAGGGGCTCAAATGTAAAAAAGGGGCAATATGTAAATATATATATATATATATATATATATATATATATATATATATATATATATATATATATATATATATATATATATAGATAGATAGATACCCTGTTCGTCCCTGTTCGGGCGAACCAGCCTCTTACTGCATTTCGTTGCCTTGTACCTGTACTTGTGTAATGACAATACAGTTGAATCTAATCTAATACACATTTTATATATATATATATATATATATATATATATATATATATATATATATATATATATATATATATATATATATATATATATATATATATATATATATATATATATATATATATATATATGTATGCATGTATGTATGTATATATATGTATGTATATATATCCTTATGCTCATCAAGCCTGCATTTATTTAATCAAAAATACAGAAAAAACAGTAGCCTAATATTGTGAAATATTATTACATTGTATTCTTTTTAACTTTTTATTAATCAAAGAATCTTGAAAAGAGTATCACAGTTTCCATCATTGACATTAAATCCTCATTTTAGAATGATTTCTGAATGATCATGTGACACTGAAGAGTGGAGCAATGATGCTGAAAATCCAGCTGTGATCACAGGAATAAATTATATTTTAAATTATTTTAAAATGAAAACCATTATTTTAATATATTTCGCAATATTGCTGTTTTTTATCAAATAAATGCCGGCTTGATGAACATAAGAGACTTCTTTCATAATGCTGCATAATATTAAAAAATGGTAATATAATAAAGTCCTTTAATGTAACCATTTTGCCAGCTTACACTTCACATAATAGGCCTGTAGGAGCTGCTGGCACTTGAGTTTTGTTACCTTTGATTTTTTCATGAAATAGTAAACGGTGTATCAATATACATAAATACAAGTGAATTTAACACTACTTACCATTAATGCGACTTTTGCTGCTGTGGTTTTGTGCAGGGATTTGTTTGTTGTCAGTTAAAATCCAATTTGTCAGTGATGCAATTTATAAAATGAGACAAACCGCAGGAAATTGTTCCACAAACGTTAGTTCGTCTGTCCATGTAATTTTCAACCGATTTATGAATAAGAACAGAAAATTACCGTTTCACATCACCCAATGGAATTTGAACTTGCTTTGCCAGATCACGATTGGTTGGTGTATATACATGACAAACGAGCATTGGTGAATTGTGTAATACTTTAAAATATATATAGCTAATATATAGATTTTTAATTAAATCAACACATTAGCTCTGATTATGGATGAAAAAAAAAATATTGGTTTACTTTTTTCCCGCGAGGCCACACACTCTCTGAAAGGACCATATTTGGCTCGAGAGCCGTTTCCGAACAGTGGAAAATCAGCTGTCAATCAAAATGCACGCGACCCATAGCAACACGTTATGGCAACGCCTCAACAGAAATTGTCCGACTTTTGAGCCTTTCGTTACTATTGTATGCATTGTCATGTTATAATAATCACATTTATTTAGTTTTAATGACCACGATATTTTCATTGATATTTGTCTGAGAGGGGCACTTTTGATTCATTTTGAAAAAGGGCAGGGGCTCGAGCACCCAAAGCCCCCCCCCTCTGCACGTACCTGCTCGAGCAGCCGGTCTGCGATCGTTCCTCACATGATAGTGAATCCATACGAGGAATTTATCGAGGTGGTTGTTCGCGCGGTGGCCAGGGCAGTTTGTCTGGTACCGTGAATGAGAGATCCCCAAACGCAGTGAGCTTGAGGTTTCTGTCTAGAAAAAAAAAAAAAAACATTTACTTCACGTGTTTTTGTACCCTTGACGTCGACATTTTCGACTATCATGGGTGAGAAATCGCGTGGATATGTGAGAATACCCCAGGTGGGAGACGCTCACGAGCTATCTCTCGCCTGCGTCTGCATTTTCATTAAAGAGACATACCTCCCCACGAAGCCATGTAGAAAATAAACTTTGGCTGTCGTGGGCAAAGCTTATATATGTATGAATTATATATTATTGTATATTATTTTATATGGAATATATATATAATATATATTGTATATGATTTATATAAGAATTATAAATATAAGGGGACAGGCTGGTACTGCGCTGCACACAATGGCTGTCTTGCAGGCATATCAGGCTGACCTTCTGAAGGATTTGAGTGGTTCATTTGGTGACTCAGTTAACTCTGTAGTGGCCAGATTTAAAGGAGTGGAAGAAACATGAGGAAGTGTTCACTCAGTTTCTTCCTCAATGCACTCAAGGGGAGGGGCTGTCAGCCACATAACCTCTCTTCAGTCCTTCAAGATTTAGGGGGGTAATAAGCAGAGTGTGGCGAGTCGTGCTCTCCCTCGTAAAGACTGGGGACCAGCTCGTCATCCTCAACAACCTCCCAGGGCAGACCTCGCGACTATCATCAATATAAGAAGTCCGGTGGTCTGGTGCCCAGTCTGCCCCCACGGGACAGGGCGTGTCAAACATTTGCTCGCCCCACCCCGTTATCCTCAAAACCACTCCATCCCCGCCACCTCTGGTGATTCGGGGGGGGCAGCGGTTTCCAGTGAAATGTTAGAAGTTCAGTGTTTAAATCCTGCTATCATCCAGGACATAGAACGTCTAACATCCCCTCAACAGGAAGTGTTAAAATTGTCACTCTCAGAGTCTCAGGCAGCGTGTGATCTTCTGCCAGGCGTTTCTGCATGGGTGTTAAGCACAGTAAAAATTAGTAAACTAATTTATTTGTCGTCCTCCGTGTTTGAACGGCGTGGTCTCCACTTCCGTGAAGGCGGAGTTGGCGTTCGTACCGTCACAAGTGACAGCTGTTACTTCCTGGTCCCAAGTAGGGTGGGGGGGGGGGGTGTCCAATCTTAGATCTTCGAGTCTTAAACCATGAAGCAGTTAAAGTACTCAAGGTTAAGATGTTACAGTGAAGGCGGTCGTGTCGCATATTCAACATTATGATTGGATTCGGCACGATTGATCCGAAGGGCGCATGTATTCGCATATAAAGACTGCCACAACACAGGAAGTTCCAGGGTTTCGCTCTTGGGGGCAAAAGCTTACCAATTTCGGGTCTTCCATTCGGCTAGCCTTGTAACCGCACGTATACGAAATGTATGGATGTATTACCGGCTCCATTGGGATTCCGGGGCATTCAAATTTTGAATTACAGAGGCGATTGCTAAAATTTGCACAATCACATGAGATGGTGCTTCAACACAGTGTGTTAGCTCATCTAGTTTCTCTAGGGTTGAGACTCAACACCAAGAAAAGTGTTCTTTCTCCTGCCCAGAGAACGACTTATCTAGGGTTTGTTTGGTTTTTGGTCACAAGGTGGCTTGAATCAAGACCATTCAGTATTCCCTGAGCAAAGTCAGGCTAGACCAAGATCTTACTGATCATCAGCACCAGAGTGTTAGGTCTAATGGCATCAGCATCCACGGGTTTCCCCATGTCCTAGTGCGGGTGGACAGTACAGCTAAATATCTCATATATAATCACCAGGGGGGTCTGTGCTCACGCTATCAGAATAGCGAGACAGATTTTTCTCTGGGCTCAGAACAAGTTCCTGTCACTCGAGCAGTGTACATTCAAGGGCGGTTGAATGTGGGAGCAGATTTACTGTCCAGACAGAGTTACAGATGGGGGGTGGAAACTCCACCCAGAAGTAGTCAAGCAGATCTGGATCAGATTTTACAGAGCTGACCACAGGGAGTGGACCTCTTCGCCTCTTCTCAGACAGCGCAATGTCCCTGTTTCTCTCTGTCACCCAGGTCTGGATGTGATGGTTCATACATGGCCCAAAATGCGTCTGTATGCCCTCCTTCCAGTCGCTCTGCTCCTGGGAGTTCTAGCCAGGGTTCGCCAACAAGGGTCTTGTTTCTTATCGATAGCGCTGCGTTGGTCGAACAGGGTTTGGTTCTCGGAGATAGTGTCTCTCCTCAACGGCTCGCCTTGGGCGATTCCGGCGAGGAGGGACCTTCTGTCTCAGGCAGAGGGCACGATATTCCATTCCAGGCCCGACCTGTGGAACCTTCATGTTTGGCCCCTGAAGGGCACCAACTGAGGGACACAGGGCTTTCGCCTGCAGTTATTGAGACCATCCTAAGTGCTAGAGCTTCCTCCACTCTGAAAGTTTATGCTAATAAATGGGGTGTCTTTGAAAGGTGGTGTACGACACAATGTAGATTCAGTCAACTGCCAGGTTACTTCAGTTCTGGATTTTCTGCAAGAAAAGTTGTCATCAGGCACCTGCCCCTCCACTCTCAGGGTTCATGTGGCCGCTCTTTCGGCTTGCCACGCCTTGGTGGATGGGGTGCCGCTCGGGAGACATCCTCTACTCGCTCGCTTCATTCGTGGGGTAGGCGGTTGAGGCCACCTGTTAGAACCAAGATCCCTTCATGGGACTTAGCTTTAGTCCTTGAGGGTCTGGTTGAGACCCCCTTTGAAACATTAGCTTGCCCCTCCACTCTCAGGGTTTATGTGGCCGCTCTTTCGGCTTGCCATGCCCTGGTGGATGGGGTGCCGCTTGGGAGGCATCTTCTGCCTGCTCACTTTGTTGTGCCAGGCAGTTGTGGCCTCCATTAAGAGCCAAGATCCCTTCATGGGACTTAGTTTTAGCCCTCGAGGGTCTGGTTGAGACCCCCTTTGAACCTCTAGAATCAGCGTCTGACAAACTTCTGACTCTAAAGATGTTTTTTCTTATGGCTATATCTTCTCTGAAAAGAATTGGGGACATGCAGGCTCTGTCAATATCGCCATCCTGCTTAGACTTTGCCCCAGGTTTGGTGAAAGTGATTTTGCATCCCCACCCTGACTACCTGCCTAAGGTTCCTTTGTCGACTGTACATCCTGTCACTCTTGAAACCTTCTGCCCTCTGCCGTTCACAACGCCGGATCAGGAGAAACTTCATAGACTGTGTCCAGTCCATGCTCTTCAGGCCTACGTCCACCGCACTAGCCAGTGGCGTAAGTCAGAGCAACTGTTTGTTTGCCATGGGGGCCGTAACAGAGGTTCTGCCTCCACCAAACAATGTCACATTGGGTCAGGGTACTGCTACTGCTCTGCCTATGAGGCGCGCGGTCAAGCTTCGCCTATAGGATTAAGGGCTCACTCCACCAGGGGAGTCGCCTCTTCTACTGTGTTAGCAAGGGGTGCTCCCTTACAAAGTGTTTGTGAAGCGGCAGGTTGGTCCTCTCCGCACACATTCATAAGACTTTATAGCTTGGATGCTCATGCCACTCCGGGCTCTCATGTCCTTGAATCGATATCACAGGCTAATGCAGAGGCTTCTTGCGTTCTTGTGAACACCTACACAACCGTAAGGGGTCCAGGCACCATCAAGCACGGCGGCGTGGGTATTCTCGTTCCCATTTGCATAAGCTTATGCAGCATTGAGTGTAGCTTTTGAAAGGGAACACTTGGGGTTACTTGACTGTAACCCTGTTCCCTGATAAAGCGGAACGAGATGCTGCATTGCTAGGCCGTGCTGATGATGCTTCAGGACTGGTCTTCAAACAAAGAAGATCTGGTTTGCTCCAGCTGAAGCTCATCAATTTATAGCCTCGTGCAGCAGGTGCGCCTATGACGTCACCAGCCGAGGCTATAAATACCTCCCGGGTCAATTTCATTGACGTGTTTTCACACTATTTTCACAGCTGGTTATGTCAAAGACATCCCCATTTGCATAAGCTTATGCAGCATCTCGTTCCGCTTTATCAGGGAACAGGGTTACAGTCAAGTAACCCCAAGTGTTTCCATGGCTGTGATGTAACATTTAATTGCGAACCTATTATTTATTTTGTAAATAAAGCTTTGTGCTTCACTCATTGCTTCACTCACACTCATGCTTCACTCACAGTCATTATATTCACGTAAAACAGCACAAAAACATACACAAAAAAATAGTTTTGGCCGACCACCGCCGGCGCTACCTGCTTAGTTGACGTGCAACTTTACATTCTCCTATGTGCTGATTTACTAGCCCAAGAGCCGTTGGCCCCATTTGACGTTAGCTAAATATTTGATAATATATGTTTAGTAAGCAGGATTTGATGGCCGCATTCCTACACTTATAAAATGCAATTCAATGTGGAAGTAATCCAAGTATTCAGAATACGTTACTCAGATTGTCGCATGTAATAGGCCTAAACTGTTTTCCCTTATTCATTGTGTCAGGCTGTCTGATGCGATGTGTTCATTGAGCGAGTTCATATCGCGATGACGATGAAAATTCGATGTATCGTTCAGCCCTAATTTGGATCTAGTTGTGGTTTCTTAATGAGAGGTTTAATAACTGCCATCTTGAATGGTCTTGGGACATGACCTAGAGTTAAAGATGAATTCATAATATTGAGAAGAGGCTCTTCTGCTACAGGTAACAACTCTTTCAGTAGTTTAGTGGGTATTGGATCTAATAAACATGTTGTTGGTTTAGAAGAAATGATACGTTTATTTTGCTCTTCCTGTCCTATAGTTGTAAAGCACTGCAGTTGTTCTTCAGGGGTGATAATTGAGGCTGAATCGTAAAACGCTGTTAAATGTTGTACATTTATAATTGTATTTCTGATGTTTTAAATTTTTTTTGTGAAGAAATTCATAAAGTCATTACTACTCAACTGTACTGGAATATTGTGTTCAGGTGATGTGCATTTATTTGTTAACCTGGCCACTGTACTAAATAAAAACCTGGGGTTGTTTTGGTTATTTTCTATCAGTTTATGGTAATGCTCAGCCCTGGTAACTTTTAGAGCCTTTTTATAACGGGAAGTGCTGTTTTTCCACGCGATTCTAAATACCTCTAAATGTGTTTGTTTCCATTTGCGCTCTAGATTATGAGTTTCTCTCTTGATAGCGTGAGTAATATTGTTGTACCACGGTGCAGTGCTTTTCTCTCTAACCTTTCGTTTCTAATGTACTAGAGAAAATGGTGCTCATACTGCTTGTCATTTCCTCTAGTTAATTAGTGTGTTTGGGTACACTGAGCAGCTGAGATAAATCTGATAGGTTATTTGTATTTATCTATAGTGTTTGGGAGAATTGTTCTACCTGGTCTATAACGCGGAGCAGTATGTAAAATATCAGCCGTGCGCAGTGTGCACATTACAAGGTAGTGATCAGTGACATCATCACTTTGCGGTATTATGTCTATATCAGTAGGATTGATTCCATGTGATATAATTAAATCTAGTGTATGATTAAAATGATGAGTAGGCCCAGTTACATTTTGCTTGACCCCAAAGGAGTTTAATAAATCTGTAAATGCAACCTCTAGCACATCGTTTGTATTATCTACATGAATGTTCAAATCACCGACAATCAGTGCTTTATCGACAATAACTGTCACAATTCACCAGTGTGAGTGCCGTGGTTACCACCAGAGGGCACTCCATCCCGGACTGTCACTTAATCTAAAGACTACATCTCCCATAATCCTTTGCCCGGACTCATCAGCACTCATTGTTTGCACCTGTGTCTCATTTACCTCATTACTTCAACCTATACATACCATGTTCATTCTGTCTTTCACTGCGAAGTCTTGTTTGTTATAAACTGCATTTCTGAGTGTTTCCCTGGTTTCATGTCTCTGGTTTTGGATTTCTTGCCTGTTCTGTAGATTACCCGTTTGCCTGTCTCTCTTGCCTTGTTTGCCTTATTGGACTGATTGCATGTTACGACCTCTTGCCTGTTTGATGACTATGAGTGTGGATTACCCCTTACAAATAAAACTGCTTTTGGATCCTCAACCTTTGTCTCTCGGAGCAGTATGTTACAGTAACCATTAGGTCTGATAGAAAATCTGCAAACTCTTTTAAGAAATCAACATAGGGCCCTGGCGGTCTATATATGGTAGCCAAAGCAAAAGATAATAGGGAATTTTTTTTTCTTATATCTGAGAGTGTAATATTTAGCACAAGCACTTCAAATGAATTAAACCTGTGTCCTGTTTTCTGAGTAACATTAAGAATATCTCTATAGATAGTTGCAACACCGCCACCATGACCAATCAGACGGGGCTTGTGCGTATAACAGTAGCCTGGTGGAGTAGACTCATTAAGACTGAAATAATCATTAGTTTAAGCGAGGTTTCAGTCAGACAGAGTAAATCAAAGCTATTATCTGTGATCATTTCATTTACAATAACTGCTTTAGGTGTGAGCGATCGAATGTTAAGGAGACCTAGTTTTAGAGTGTTTTTGCTCATTTCTTTTACGATTATCTGGTTTAATAATGATCAGATTTTCTCTAGATCCTATAGAGGATTTTGACCTAAATATTCGTGGAACAGACACAGTTTCTATACAATGCACTAGAGAACAATTACTGTCAAGTGTAGTTTGACTTACTAGTCATACGGTGCGTAGTGTCTTGGAGATGTTGTCGGACAGAAGATCCGCTCCGATCCTGCTGGGGTGCAGACCATCAGCACGGAAAAGCCTAGGCCGCTCCCAGAAAAGATTCCAAGTATTTACAAAGAGCAGCTTCTGTTCATTACACCATGACATTAACCATTCATTTAGAGCAAATAGTCTACTGAACCTTTCATGCCCTCGTCTGTATGTGGGAAGCGGTCCGGACATGATGATCCTCGTTGCGGGTAATGTTCTGCTTACAGTCTCAATCAGCTCCTGAAGTTCGTCTTCAGAACCTCCGTCTGCCACAGCCTGGTGTTGTTCACCTCCGCGTGAAGCACAACAACACCGATGCTCTCATCACCATTCAGAATCGCCGGTATCTGCGCAGCGACATCGAGAACACCAGGAAAACAGTGACTGCGCACCTTACCTTTAGCTAAGGTAGCATGTACATGCCAGACAATGAAGTCGCCAATGATCACAGCGTCACATTCCATCTCGAGAAGAGCGGTTTCGGGTGGTGGAGGAGGAGAGGTCCTTGCTCGAGGCCTGGCTCATGCCTTCCACTGCTGAATCACCCAGGGCCTGCGGTGTGTCGGCGCCGGAGTGAAGGAGGCCTGGGATGATGTGGGAAACACAAGGAGTAGAAGACATCGGAGTGATAACATTACTTACTACAGACTTGTGAGCTTCAGCCCGCGATGTCTCTAGCGCTAATTGTTGGTCCCTGAGATCGGCCTGTCTCTTCAGGAGGTCGTCAATCTGCTTCTCCAGAGCCTCCAGCTCCAACTGTACAGCGTGCAGCTCGAACATGTCCTCACCTGCACTCAAAGGTAGACATATATCCGATGCATTCGCCATTAGAACAGATATACAGTCATTTCTGAAAAAAAACGTTTTTACGAGTGTAACAACGCGAGGGATATGCGAGACCACGCTGGTGATGCTAGCGGGCTAAGGCTAGTAGCGGATGTTCGGAAATATGGGTATAAGTAGGGATATCAAAGCAATCAGATTGTTTGAGATATAGAATACTATCGAGGATATGTTCACCTGTAATAAAATATTAGTTTATTGAGTTGATATAAGAAAAAAAATAGAGGATTTAGAGTCAACGAGGCGGAGCTCCAAATTCAACCACGTGGCAGACACAAACGATCAGACAACAATCATGCGCATGGATTATTGTTTTCAACCCCATCGTTGGTATAAGTTGCAGTGGGTGGTAAAGTCGAGAAATGTACAGTTTTCTATCATCATGCTGATAATGTTTCTTTAGTCATTCGGCAACCCTGCAGCCTGAACCACTGTAGGCGACCCACCCTAACAGATGGTGCCGAAACCCGGTATCCCTTGCAGTGAATTTTCTGAAATTTACTTTGATCGGTCATCAGAATGAGGACATTTTTGACAGTTGATCTTGTGAATGGATTAAAGCTGACCAAGGAATGGGTAAGTCTGTTTTCATTGTTCAATGGTATGATAGGAAAAGTCTCCATTTGAATGTATTGCATGAAACAGAACTTAGAAAGTTTTAAATAGCTTCGATAGTCCCATTGCTGTACAATCCGAGAATATTCAGATTTTCTCCTCTGGGATGGAAGAGAACATTTCTAATAAAAGTGACTTATTGTTTGCTTTATGGAGCGAAAAAGTTGAGCCTATACCTTGTCAAAACTCAAGAAAGAGTATATTGGGATTAAAAGTTCAGATGATGAAATGCTTAAATGGTGGGACATAATTGGCAAACATCAAAATAAATCAAAACATGGTGAAATAATTAAGGCATTAAACTTCATAAGTTTTACAAGGCTACGTGATGTAACAGCATTTCTATTTTCAAGTATATAGGCTAAATGTAAAGAAGTGCATTCTAAAAATGCAGAGGCACAAAAGTCTGAGGCAAAGATTCAAGATATTCAAACACAGCTAGATAAATTACTAACTGAGGAGTTAGCCCTGACTTAAAAGTGTAAAAATCACAAGGAGACCATTGCAGATCTCAAGGCTAAGCTAAATGGCTAAGTTAAACGGACGGATCGCGCTACCAAGCTATAAACATGACGAAGAGAGTAATACATTGCGCTGTGCCTGGTTGTGGAAGAACACAGTCCCTGCATAAGCTTCCTTCAGATTCTACTATTAGGAATGAGTGGTTGAACTTTATTTTTAATGAAGTTCCAGCTCACGTGGTAAAGAAATTGCGCATTTCATCGCGGAATCGATTGTAAACAAGATACAGACCAACTGGATTTGCAGACAGAGTGAGATTAAAACACAATGCTGTGCCTTCTATATTGGATCTGACAGGAATGGTGCAACACACTTATGTGCGTAAAACATGTTTTTTATATGTGTTAGTATTGCATTGTTACAGATCGCTTGATATATATATTGATTACATACCTTTTATATTGGCCAATATCGGCCAACACAAAAATAACATTCCAATCAATCGCGGGTGGATGAGAGATGAATCATTGTGTTGAAGCTCATTAAATATGCAAATCTTATCCAATCCTAGCCGTGGGCGTTTACTTCCAAGTCTTCAGGGCGGCACATGCTCATCAAAACCGACCGTTTTTCAGAGAGCCTCAAAACCAAGGCAGAACATAGCCTATTAATTATTCATTATGATGTTTCTGAATGTAAAAACCACGCAAACGTCATAAGTTGACCTCAGACAACAGTAAAACAAAATAAAATGTTTCATGTTCAGTTCATGACACCTTTAACAGCGATGGGACTAAAAAGCATGTTCACTTCTTAGATAAGGCGACTTGCTTTAAAGGGTTAGTTCACCCAAAAATGAAAATTCTGTCATTAATTACTTACCCTCATGTCGTTCAACACCCGTAAGACCTCCGTTCATCTTCGGAACACAAATGAAGATATTTTAGTTGAAATCTGATGGCTCTGAAAGGCCTCCATTGGCACAATGCACGGTTCACTCTCAAGACCCTTAAAAGGTACTAAAGACGTCGTTACAAAGTCCGTCTCACTACAGTGGTTCTACAATAACTTTATGGAGTGACGAGAATAGTTTTTGTGCGCAAAAAAACCCTAAATAACGACTTATATAGTGATGACGATTTCAAAACACGGCATCATGAAGCTTCGAAGCGTTATGAATCAGTGAGTCGATTCAGCAGTTTGGATCGCCAAATTTCAGCAGTTTGTCGGTTTGACACGCAATCCGAATCATGATTCGACTCACTGATTCATAACGCTTCGAAGCTTCATGATGCCGTGTTTTGAAGCTCTCCATTCGCTGTGCCACTCGCATGCAAGCGTGCATCCAAGAGCACCAGGACCAGTATTCCATCAACGTGCCCTTCTGCCGATCCGAACCCGTCAGCACCCCAGAACCAGCCCAAGAACCCATGGAAATAGAAAATTCCCGTTTGTCTTCTGAAGAACGCCTTCGTCGGCTGACCCTTCGTCTTTGTCTCTATTGTGGTGAACCTGGGCATGTCATTGCTGCATGCCCCACACGACCCCCGCGACCCATGGTGAGTGCTATTATTCCTGCTACTCATAAGATGAAACCACTCACCACTGTCATCATTCTTACTGCCGCTAATGTCTCCCTTTCAGTGGTCGCGCTCCTCGACTCGGGGTCAGCCGGCAACTTCCTCTCCGGTGCCATCTGCCGCCAACTACATCTCAAGACCACTCCGTCTCCGACCATCTACAAGATCAGTTCCATAACCGGCAGACCCCTCAGTCGCAAGCGCGTCCGCACCGTGGCTGGACCAGTTACATTCCAAGTGGGTTTACTTACCGTGAAGAGGCTCATATGCTGGTTCTGGAGGATTCAACTGCTGACGTGGTTCTGGGGCGCCCCTGGTTGGAGCAGCACAACCCTACCATCTCCTAGAAAACGGGCGAAATCCTGAAGTGGGGCGACACTTGCTTCTCTCGCTGTTTGACGGAACTTCCTCTTCCACCATCGTCTCCGCCTGATTTAACTCTCTGTGCCACATCCATCGAAAGTCCAGTTGAACAACGCTCAGTTGACATCCCCAAGTGTTACGCCCCCTTCAGAGATGTCTTCTGCCCGCAACGGGCTTCCAAGCTGCCTCCACACCAGCCATGGGACTGTGCCATCGACCTGCTTCCGGGTGAACCAGTACCAAAGGGTAAGATATACCCATTATCCATCCCGGAGGAGAAGGCCATGGAGGATTACATCAAGGAAGCCCTCGCCCAAGGTTACATCAGGCCGTCTACTTCCCCTGCTGCTTCCAGCTTCTTCTTTGTGGCAAAAAAGGACGGAGGCTTGCGGCCATGTATCGATTATCGTTCACTCAATAAAATCACCGTCAAGTTTCGATATCCCCTTCCTCTCGTCCCAGCGGCCCTGGAACATCTCCGTGGTGCCACTGTGTTTACCAAGCTGGACCTCCGCAGCGCGTACAACCTCATCCGGATACGTGAGGGGGACGAGTGGAAGACTGCCTTTATTACCCCTACTGGACACTATGAGTATCTCGTCATGCCGTATGGATTGGTAAACGCCCCCTCCGTATTCCAGGATTTTATCCATGAGGTGCTCCGGGAGTTTCTCCATCGATTCGTCCTAGTCTACATCGACGACATACTCATATACTCCCGGAGCCAGGCTGAACATCGCCAACACGTTGCGGAGGTCCTCAACCGTCTACGTCAATTCCACCTGTTCCTCAAGGCAGAAAAGTGTTCATTCCATCAAACATCAGTTTCCTTCCTGGGTTATCACATAGACCACAGTGGCATCCGGATGAACGAGAGGAAGGTGGAATCCATCACCAACTGGCCAGAACCCACAACCATCAAAGAACTCCAACACTTCCTCGGATTTTCCAACTTCTACTGACGTTTCATTCAAGGTTACAGTTCGATCACTCATCCACTCACCAGTCTGCTACGCAATAAGCCCAAGTCTCTGTCCTGGAGCCCGGCACCCACCAATGCCTTTGAACAACTAAAGAAAGCCTTCACCACCGCTCCCTTACTCGTCCATCCAGATCCAGAAAAGCCTTTCATCGTGGTAGTGGATGCCTCCACAACTGGAGTGGGAGCGGTGTTGTCCCAGCAGCAGGGGACGCCTAGTAGACTCCATCCATGCGCCTTCTTCTCCCACAAGCTCAGCCCGGCGGAAGTCAACTACTCCATCGGTGACAGGGAACTCCTTGCTGTTAAACTTGCCTTGGAAGAGTGGAGGCATTGGCTGGAGGGAGCCAAACATGCGTTCCTGGTGCTAACGGATCACAAGAACTTAGAATATCTTCGATCAGCCAAAAGACTAAACCCAAGACAAGCCCGTTGGGCTATGTTTTTCTCCCGCTTCAATTATACTATCTCTTATCGCCCAGGTACAAAAAATGATAAGGCTGATGCTCTCTCCCGTCTTCATGCTCCTGATGAACAAACCGAAGAACCAGAACCCATTATTCCAAGTTCCCTCATCGTAAGTCCTATTACCTGGTCCGAAGAAACAATCCCCTCCTCCAATGCCTCCATGAACCCTCCGCCGGGCTGTCCACCAGGCTTGTTGTACATCCCACGGACACGACGCACTCCCACTATTCACTCGGCACACACGTCACTTGGTACTGGTCACCCGGGGGTCAATGAAACCCTCTCATTGCTTAAAGAACGCTTCTGGTGGCCAGGTATGGCTTCGGATGTCAGAAGGTACGTGCGGGGCTGTAGGGAGTGTGCCATTTCCAAATCTCCTCCTCATCTGCCAGCTGGTAAACTTCTTCCTCTGCCCGTTCCACAACACCCATGGTCACACCTAGGAGTGGACTTCATCACTGACCTCCCGGCCTCAGACGGTAATACCACCATCCTAGTAGTTGTTGATCGTTTTTCTAAATCCTGCCGTCTGATCCCACTTCCAGGATTGCCTACTGCCATGGAGACAGCCGAAACACTCTTCAACCAAGTTTTCAGATACTTCGGAATACCAGAAGACATTGTCTCAGACCGAGGTCCCCAGTTCATATCCAGAGTATGTAAATCGTTCTTCTCCCTCCTAGGTGTGGCCGTTAGCCTGACATCGGGATACCATCCACAATCGAACGGGCAGACGGAAAGGAAGGTACAGGAAATTGGCCGCTTCCTACGTACCTTCTGTCATGACCACCAGGACTCTTGGAACCAGTTCCTGGGTTGGGCCGAGTACGCCCAAAACTCGCTCAAGCAGTCAACCACAGGACTCACCCCATTCCAGTGCGTACTCGGCTTCCAACCTCCACTGTTCCCCTGGGATGGGGAACCCTCCAACGTTCCAGCAGTGGACTACTGGTTCCGAGAGAGCGAGAGGGTCTGGGACTCAGCACACCATCAACTGCAACGGGCCCTGCGCAGACGCAGGATGGTAGCCGACCTCCGACGTTCTGACACTCCTGTCTTCCAGCCTGGTCAGATGGTTTGGCTATCAAACAGAGACATCAGAATGCGTCTGCCTTGCAAAAAGCTGATTCCCAGGTTCATTGGCCCATTCCCCATCATCAAGCAGGTCAATCCAGTCACCTACCAACTCCGTCTCCCACAAGGGTATCGTATACACCCCACTTTCCATGTGTCACTACTTAAAGCTCACCATCCCTCTGTTTTACCCACAGGACCTGACGTGGTTCCCGCCGAACCAGGTTCCAACCTCCAACGCACGCCATCTCCTGAGTACTGATCACCGTCACCTGCACCTCATCACGGCACTCATCACCAGCACTATATAACACACACTCACACAGCACTCCATGTCCGGTCTCGTTCGCATATACACTGTGCTATGTTTACCTCAAGGACTTCTCTTCGTATACTTACCTGTCTCCAGCGTGTCTCCTTCCCTTTGTGTTCCTCGTCTGCTGTGTGGGTGTGTTCCAGTCAGCTCCTAAGTTCTCCAGCGATCTCCAAGCTCCAACGTTCATCTATCTGCAAAAGAAAGTACAGTAACTATCTCTATCATATCCATTCAACGTCTATCTGCAACCAGTTTACTCACCTGTGTTACTTAGTCTGCTCTACTGTGGTCAAATAAACAACCATTACTTGTTACGTCTGTGTCTGCCTCCTGTGTACTGTAACAGCTGTAGGTATTACATTTTCAGCCGGTGTGCTTAATGATGATATGGAAGCACAGTGGTCCACCGTAAAAAACATCTAATAGTTGATCAATTTAGTATGTGTGAAACAGGTGTGAAATGACAGTCTCCGCGATTTATTAGCTTATTACGGTAGGTCGGCTACAGACACTGACGTCGGTCTGCGCCTGCGTGCTGCCATTACACGGTTGTCGAGGTGAGGTTCAAAATGCAAAGATGGGAAAGTGTAAATTTAACGACAAGTGGGTGGAAGAGGATGCATTTAGGAGGTGGTTGGCGCCAGCTGAAAATAACAATGAGGTAATGAGTAAATTCTGCAAAAATACCTTTTTGTTAGGGATCATGGGGCTCAAAACCGTCGAGTCGCACATGAAAGGAGGAAAGCACTAGCGGTACGTTGCAGCAGCTAGTCATAGCGGGTCCAGGTTAATCCCTGCATTGTTTGCAGCTCGACCTAATGATGTTACTAGTTCAGACGCCACCTCACAGTCAGCTATAACAAGTTTCATTTCACCGCCAGACACCCAAAAGGCAGAGGTACTGTGGGTTCTCCATACTGTGACGAGGCCCAATTCATTTAAATCTGACGAGGACAAATGTGACATCTTTGCTGCCATGTTCCCCGATTCGCATCTTGCAAAGTCATTCACCTGTGGTGAAAATAAAACTGCATATGTCGCCAAATATGGCATCGCTTCATTCATCAAGAAGGATCTATCGTGCAGAGTTAGTGAGAAGCCATATGTCGTCATGTTTGACGAAAGTTTGAATAAAACGAAAAAAAAGAACAAACAAATGGACCTTAATTTGCGATTCTGGACTACTGATGATGAGACTGGCACACACTACATCATCTCCCGCTACTATGTGTCGGTGTTCATGGGTCACTCCAGAGCCGAGGACATGTTGGGTTATTTCAATGTAAGTAACGTTACGATTGTGTTTGAAATCGCATACTATTATTCATACTAAGTGTGGTGTAAAATTGAGTAATTTTAATGCGGTTTAAAGCTCATATGCTAGCGGTGTAAACACCAACACTCCCCCGGTGCTCAGTGTTCCCACTCCGGGCAGAGGACTAGTTATGTGCTCCAGTCAGGTCACAGGTCTATGGTCACTTTGAGAATCTAACAGGTAACACCACATAGCTCAGAGTTTAAGAGGTATAACTGTTGGTATATGTGGTTTATAGTTTAAATATGCCGAATTGTGATTTTATGGGCTGTTGGGCAAATGTAGCTGCTAATGTAGCCTTGTCACTTACTGCCATAGCAACAGTAAACATTCACTTAAGGGTTAATGAGCTGTAAATAGAGATGCAGAAACAAGCTATGTTTGTAAATACACATTAGGTATCTTGTATTTTACCACAAAATACATGATTTTACCAGTGAGTTAACCTAAAGAAAATAATTAATTTAATTAGCAAAATGTACCATTACATTTATATGCCACGCACATAGAAAGACCACTGTGACCATATACTGACTTGAAAAGAGCACATATTAACCAGTACTACTGTTACAATCTGCATAAAGTATTTTAATGTCAAAGCTCACATTTTTAATGTACGAAGACATCCTGTATCATAACTAATGTCTGTCGTTTGTAATAAAACAAATCTGAATTGAACTCACTGAACATATACCCATATAACGTTACCAATTATATAATGATTAAAGGAACTGTATGTAAGAAATGTATTTCAATTAATCATAAAATGGCCCTGATATGTCACTAGACATTAAGAAATCATGTTAATTTCAAATACTTATATCACTGACAATGGTTGTCCGGCCAAGATATTGTCATTTTAAAAGTGAAGTTGCAGCCCTCAACTGATGTTGATGTTGACATGTTGTGTTTTGGCCTGAAGCGCCACCCTCCACCTATCTACCAATCTCGAAGTCAGTAGTGTTTCTGCATTCGGGTTGCCAGCTCTGCTCTAGTTACCACAGCTGCAGCTACAAACTTTTTGGATAAACAATGTCTAACTTTACGAAACCTAAATGACCTCGTTATGAATCAGAAAAACTTAGTGACTGTGTCCGAAATAAAACAAGGATTTGTATAGGAGATGCCTTTGAAAGATGGAGACGGCTGAAAACGGAGAAGAATTTGAAGACTGACGCCAACGTTGCTAATTTTCTTCTGTACAGGTAAGGTTCATCTATGTTTGGCTAACTTGTACTTAATGTAAATGGACATTTCAAACATTCATGACAGTCGAACAAAGTTATGCATGTTTGTGCAAAGTAACGATAGGTTAGCGCAGATGGAGGAGGTGGGTCATTGAATTGAAAAGGTAACGTTAAGGAATTGTTTGGTAAATAAAAACGGTGAGTCGTCATTGCTAACATTAATGCATTATTAGAGCCCGTTTTTCTGTCATTATGCTGGGACGTTTGGGGGATTGCCTATTATGGCAATGTGAAAACGTATTTGAGACAGTAGCCTAACGCTTGGTAAAAATTATTCCTCATTCGTTCTTCACATATATAGTGGACAAAACATGCTGCAAGTTGACCTGTATGACCATTGCTAATGTTATTTAGTTTTTCTCTAATTTTACTATAATATACTATAGTATTTTTTCATGTGGGAATGTACTGTCACATATGAGCGTTCATATTTACGATTATATTTGGCTAATCGCCATTAGTACATTTTTGCGATTCATAATTACTTCACAAAACATCGCTCTTGAAGCATAAACATAATTAACAGAAAGAAAAAAAACCTACTGTGTACGACTCGTCACTTGCCATTGAAAGCTCCTTGTAGCAGCCTACGTTCCTGCTGGATCCTGCAGCCTATCTGGCAACCTCGAGTCAGGGGGAGAGGGGATACACCGCTCAACAGTCATTTGAAAGTGATTGCAGTACCAGTTTGGGCCACAGTCCTACATACAGCTCCTTTAACGTTAAATACACGGGTTTCCTGTTTACAAACATTACAGGGTGCGTGCGCATCCTGGAGGCAGAAAGACAGATCGCTGGTCCGCTACTACAACAACATTGAAGCTTTCCTTATTGTTTGTATATAACTGCTGACTCAATAAAACGTGATTTTAGTTGGATCTGTTTGTCTGTCTTTAATTTTGCAGTGTTGCTGTGATACATGTATGAATGATCATGTTAGGTAATAATTTTTTGGCAAACGCATGCTTCCCCCTAGGTATGTTAAACATCAGGCACCCAGCACTGGCTCTGTTGGTACAATTAAACACGCAGCAACTCCTTGGCATTTTGACTTACAGACACGCCGCTACTAACCTACAACACGAGAGGTTTCTTCTTTCTGCCTCTCGGGTGCGTGCGCAAGCAGTGATGACGTCGCCGAGAAATCCATGTATATGTTTATAATTACGTTTGCATTTTATTGTTGTGGATTACTTGGCACATTGAATTGATCTTTTTCTTTTTTTTTACAAATGTGCAGGAAGATACAAAGGAGGTGAATCTAAACAACATGCTCTCACTATCAATGGATGGGCCCGCTGTAAACTGGAAGTTTGTTGAACTCTTACAAGAGGAACACAGAGAGCAGTGTGGTGGAGCCCAACTACAAATAATTGGGAGTTGTGGCCTTCACACGATGCACAACTCGTTCAAGAATGGCTTCGTAGTGTGGCAAGTTGAGAAAGTCCTGCACTACGTGTTTCATTGTGCACCTGCAAGGAGAGAGGACTTTGCGTTAGTGGCAAAATTGTGTCAAAAGCTTTGGGTCAGTCCAAAGCAAGTGGACATTGGCATGGGAGCCACAGCTGCCCTCAAGGTAATATTTATCTTAGATTACTTTATCATTGTGCTATATGTGCTGCAAAGTCACTTGACTAGTGAAGTATTTATGTTGAGAAATTAAGAGATCAGATGAATTGTTTTGACATCAAGCAGTTGACCTATTAACTGGATCTGTCAAATGTTGTGTAGTGTAAGTTACACATAGTGAGAGTTTATTTGATGTTTCAGGTGATGTGACTTTTGTGCTTTTGTCAGGGAATGTCAGGCAGTCAGAGTGATGGAAGTGAGCATGAGGTGTTACTGTTCATGCGAGACAGCCAGAGTGCCCTGTCAAAAATTTGTCAGAACCTACTATTGAAGTGCCCCCTGAAGTACCCCTCTGTCCGAAATATGATGTGCCTGGACCCCCAAAATATGCACAAAGAACCAGGACACATGTGCCTGCAAAAAAATTAGGCCCTCATCATGAAATTTGTGCTGGATAAGAATCTGTCAGGAGGAGTCACAGCGGGTAACATCTGTAGAGAAATGTGAACAGTTAGCCTAGTGTTTTATCAAAGGGAGTCTTATTTTAGAGCTCAAGTTATACTAGCCTATTATTTTGCAGTTCATTTTTTTGTTTTATTTTATTGGAAATACAGCCTAGTATGAGTTATAATAAATGTATGTACGCCTAATATATGTTCTTAGCAAGCGGCAACCTCCCGCAGTTTCTCTTGAAGCCAATACGGAAGTGCCTCAAACTGCAATTCATCGACTGGCCGCTAGGGACAGGATCCAGAAGGGAGCAGAATCTCATTGAGCCCCATGTTAAAATGGCCAACTTTAGAGCAGAATAAAACATGTTTACAGCCTGGTACAAATTGTGCTTTTGGTCTATACGGCTCATTTTGCCCTTCATGACAACTGTGAGGGGGGTGAATTTTTTTATAACTCATTCGTTTACATTATATAAAGCCTTAAAATTCTGCATAATTAAGGGCGTGGCCATTTCGAGTGACAGGTGGATAGCCATTCATCTGCTGTCTGTTAGTCACGCGTCACTTAAGCTCCGCCCACGTCCCGCCTTTTTGCCCATTTTCTGTTATCAGGTAGTGACGCGCGATGACGCGCTGCCAAGATGGCTCGTCCCTACTTTGCGCTTCAGAACGGCTCATCAGAATCCTATGGGTGACGTCACGGACACTACGTACATATTTTTTTACAGTCTATGGTTCTTAGACATAATAATTGAAATATAGTCGAAAATATGAGATGCATTTTCCAGAGTATAGTGAAAATAAATCTCTTGTGACAACAAAGTATAATTTTAACTAGAAAATATTACAGATGTGCTTGTCTTTATCTAAATGCAGGTGATAAGATTGCCCAACAATTTCAGAAGTTCCTCTTCAGTGAGGCCAGAGGAGAGGAATTCATGGCCTTCAGTGCATTGGATGGAAAATCGCGAGTTGACAGCTTCCTGCATAAGGCCATGAATGGATATGCAGAACTTTGGAGCTTTGTGGAAAAGCTGCTGCTTCTGTCCCATGGACAAGCTACTGTGGAGCGTGGGTTCTCCATAAACAAGGAGGTGGAGATGTGCAATATGAACAAAGACACTATAGTCTCACAGAGACTAATCTGCGACTATGTGAGAATGAGTGTGCATCTGCACGCAACCGACACAGGATATTCTTGGAAGATGAGAGGAAAAAAAAGGAAAAGACAAAACAGATGAACAAGAGAAAAGGGGTTGAAGATGAGCTTGAAGAGCTACGCAAGAAAAGAAGAACAATCTCAACTGTGTGTAAAACTCTAGAAAAGGATGCAGATGGCCTTGCAGAGAAGGCTGAGAATACAGCAGGGACCAAGATGGCAGAACTTATCACTAAATCTAATTCCATGAGAAAAAGATGCAAGGAACAGAGAAGGGAGTTGCTGGACCTAGACCATGAAATTGAGAAGAGAGCAGCAGAGCTACGTCACATGTCTTGAGGAGAATTTGGGATGGTACAAAACAAAGGGTTTCTCTCATTAAAGGGCATATTGCAGGTTAAATTTTTTTCGAGATTAATATATAACCTTGTATGAAAATACCATATGAAAAGGTAGTGCAGGATTTAAAATGTTTTAAAAAGACATAAGAGCACAAATTTAGTAGATAAAGTGGCCATTTCGTTGGCCGCTTGGAATAAGCGTTTTTTTTTCAACATCGCGTCATATTACGTCACGAGAGGGAGTGGTTCGCCGAGCTCTGCATTGGCTCAGTGCAGAATAGGTTGGTATTCAGTAGAGTCTGTGTATTTTCGGTAGTTTTTCTATTCCAATTTATCATTGTCATGGTAAATTATTATCCAGCCTGTCAGGGCATCGAGTCCACAGGTTTCCTAAAAAGAAAAGTTAGGAATTCTGCATGGTGGCGTTTTGTGCAGGTGAAGAAACGGGACTTCCCTTCGCGCATCTGCTTCAAAACACACGGTGGTGTGTATAGTGCTTTAGACCGGAGGATTATCATCCCGGCGATATGATGGAGTCAAACATTGTTATAATCATGTAAGGCCGGCTACACACTGGCTGCGTGACGTGAGCATGCGTTTTCTATCTGTAGACCGGCTACACACTGCAAGCATGGCTTTTCTGTTGCGTTTCAGCTGCGTGGCGTTTTCTGTGTCTTTGCACACCAGAAGCGTGTCTGACGCGGCGCTGCTGCTGCTAGGTGACGTAGAGGAAGGCCTATACTTCATGTTGAACATAAAATATATAAATAAATATTTATATAAATATATAGCCTACTGATACAGCAAAGACAACATCAGCACTCGGTAGTATTGACGGCCGAATAGGCTACAAAATATTTTGTTCTGGATTGGCAGGTGCAATATTTGAAAATCGATATTATATACATTTTTTTTAATTACAATTATATCTGCATTTATGTCAAAACCTAGAGACTTTCACACATAAAAATGTCATTTATTAATATGTATTCGTGTCAAAATGACAAACAGCTTTTCCTATTCTATTTTGCCTGGAAACGCTTCCAACACTCTTGCGTGTCGCATCGGTTCTATTTCTAGCATGTGCTTTCGGTGCAGCTTGAGCCGCACGTGTCACGCAGCCAGTGTGTACCTTGCCTAAAGGATGAATAAACATCCACACGCGATGCTTCTTTGCCGTCGTGTTTACATTAATGAATACAAAGTATGTACATTAACACAAATGAATACAGTCTCACACTTTTTCGAAAAAAAGTTCTGAATTATGTGATATTTTATTCATGCCATGTATGCACATTCAAGTTCACTCAAATACATACTCATAACGACATATACATCCTCACACTAGCGGTGAATCGGCACGAAATAAACACATAATACAGAATTAATGAATAAAGGATAAACACAATAACACAACGTTACTGTCTGTGGTTCGGCGGCCGGCGGGAGATGTGACGGTCCCGGATCCGGCGGGAGATGTGACGGTCCCGGATCCGTCAGAGATGTAGCTCGGAGAAAACGTGAACTGTGGACCGTGGCGTGAGTCTTGTAAGTTACCAAATCAGTCGTGATGAGAAACCGCTAACGTTATATCACATAACGTTTAGTGTGGACGGATATTAACGAGTGTGACTTTTCCTGATGGTCAAAGCCTATAAGTTTCTGTTATTGGTAAGTAAATCAATAACTTACTAGATGACAATAACGTTATTATTGCCTGACACATGATAATAATCAGTACAGTGAGTGTTGTGATCTGAGCACAGTGATCATATCGTTAGCTAGCTTTATCTAGCTAACACTGGTCTCTCTCCGAGACACCTGCCGCTGTTCTCCACTGTTTCTCCTCACATAAATACTCAATCTGTCTCCTGTAATCGTTGTTCTGTCTAATCCTGGTCTGTCCCTAATTGTGTGTCATAATTGTATGGCTGTGGTCTGCCATATGAGTATTAATAAACATTTATAATGTCCTCAGCATCCGAGCTGTCATTGCGATCCATTGTTTTCCTATCGTTGAAATTCACCGCACTCCCTCTCGTTATGTCACGTCCGGTTTTGGCATTTTTAGATGTGGAAGTAAAATTTTCTCAAAAAAAATGACTCCAAAAGCCTTAATAGTGTATTTTAAAGTATATTTTAAAGAAAATCTAGTTCCTACATTATTTTTCTATACATTGACTCACTGGAGTCTCTAACCTGCAATATGCCCTTTAAAAGTCATGTAATAACATTTGTGTTTTCTAACAGTTATGTAGATTATTTGTCAACTTTTTGGCTTGTGAAAGGCTGTTTTGAGGACTTTCATTGTTCTGCTCCAAGTTTACTTGTCACTTGTATTTTGTATATTTGTTTTAGTTTTGGCACCACCTAGTGGCAGTTCGCTAGAAAAAATAAGTGATCACATTTCACGAGTCAGCATCTCCTCAATCTTTGGATGCCATCCTTTGTTTTGCGTTTGTAAAAGCATCATCTGTAAGTTAATTATTCATTATATAATGCTTGATGTTACATATTTGCATATATTTGTGATAAGTTTATTCAAAGCTTTGATTTAGAGTCATTTTTGTGATAGCCTTTAGCTATTAGCCTATCCTTTGTCTGATATAGCACTTGATGTGTTAATTTCAGTCTACTAAAATAAGATGATTACTCTTTGGCATGAATATCTGTATTTGTTGCTATTTTCTTGGTCATCTGATAATCCCATTTATGTAAATTCATTACATTGGATTCATTTGGGGTATTTCCAGACAAGAGTTTGAGAACTACATGAATGTTCTTTAGTCATTGGATAATTGTTCTGATTATTGTTTATTTACTGTTTATTTACAGTTTTACTCCTTATTCATAACGTACTTGGCATCTTATTAAACGACAAAGACTAAGATGAATCCTGACTCGTCTGTACTTTATGGATGGAGTTTGGCTGGCTGTTAAATTGCATCTGTACATGCAAGGAGAACAGTACATTTTTATTGAGCTTATTTTCAGTATTCTATTTTATATGGTTCCATCATACAAGGCATTGTGTTGTTTAGTGTAATCCAACTTATCTATGTTATGTTGTCTCTGTTCAACATCACAAAGGAACAAACAAAAAAAATAAAATAAAAAGGTCTCAAAGAAAAGTATTTTTACTTACTGAGTTTACACATTGCACGTAATTGATACCAAATGGAAAAGTTTTGATTTCCATTGAAGAAGGCAATAAATTGAGTAGCCTGTTCCAAAGAAATTATAAATTTTTTGGGTCTTAAATTATATTTGTTGAGGTCTTAAAAAGGCCTTTATTTTTAAACTGAACTAGATGTGGTTTTCACGAGTGATTTTGAGTTATTTTTGAATGTTTTCATCGTGGACACGGCGATGACACGGACTGAGCTCATCACAGCGTTGATCAAGATGGCGAGCCTCTCAGCGAATCTTGACTAAAATGAAACCATCACAGGATTTCAGCGGATTCACTGTTAATTTTCCCCCGGATGGAGGAAAACAACTGTGCTGGATACCAGGGTAAACTGATGTCGGACTGTTGACAGTTGTCTGTTTTTTTTCCCATTCAACGCAACGGTAGGTCATTGCATCCAACGCCTCACGTGGGTATGGACGATTGTTTTTCCTTTTGGTTTTTCTCTCTCTTGAATTCAGATGTTTTTTTTCCTGAAAGAGAAACAATTCGTTAATTCATTTAATTTATCCTTTTCCTTAATATAAATCTTTCAACATAATTTGAACTTACCCTTGTTGTCTGTCTGTTCATTCAATCTTTCACTGCTGCTCCCTACGAACCTAGAGTACTGGTCCACGTTTCCTATTGTAAGGCTCACCTGGGTGCCCGTTAAGCCGCAGTATCCTGGTGACCTGAAGGAGGCGCTACACTATAATATCTAAAATTAGCAATAATAGGCTAAGCAGTGTCATAGGTGGCTTGGTAGCTCATCATTATCTACATATCATGTCAACATTATATTTATGTCAGATATGGCATTACTATTATAGGATACCTTCAGTGGCATTTACTGGGGGGAAAACTCCAGTGTCATGAATAAGCTATCTGTTCCTTTTGGAACATGGGAGCCCATCAGGACTGCCTATGCATAGGGCCCGGGATCTTGTGCTATACGCCCCTGACTGTAATAGCGCAGAGTCATGTACCAGAACGCATGGAGTACAAGCATTAGAGAGTCATGCAAATCCTCAAACTACAGGAGCAGACAACCCAATGGCAGAGAGAGCAGGTTTTGCAGTTCCTGTCAGAAAATAGGACATTCAGAGGAAAAATGCTGGTCACTGGGTAGGGGTCGACCTCCATCTTATTTTCAGAAAATTAGGAAATCACTTTCTAAGGGCAAAGATCAACGCTCATTTGCAGGTACAACTCTTAGTGAGTTAACTGCATTGTTCATGCAAGGCCTTCAGCTATTAACCTCACTCACTCGTGGGTTTGCAGCCTCATAGCAATGAGTTTAATAGTTAAACATCCAAATCGCAATGATCCTGTTTGTATTTTCAAATTTGCAATTGTACTAAACACATTGTGCACATAGAACACACACGCATAGTTGTTTGTGCTAATGGATACTAGAGGTCAACCGATTCATCAGTACACAGTATGAGAGCTCTGAGAAGGGCCTGCTGGCATTATATAGCACGAGAGCAGCCTCTAGACGGCCTCTGACCGTCTTGTGTTTACATTCACACGTCAAGCTGCTCGCTGCACGGAAAGCACACACTGCACAGAGAGCGCTGACACACCAGATGCACGTTTAAAACACGGCAGCGAAACGGTATGAATACTGAACACTACAGTACTTGTTGCCAAATCATTATAAAGTAATTAATTTATTGACTAAATGCTGCATAAACAGGTAAAGAACAGCAGTGGGTCGTTGAGGCTGAGAGGACGCTAAAAAATGTGCAGTACCTCAAGCAGTTAAAACAATGTGATAAAAACACATGCAAGTCCGACCCAAATGTTGCATATATATATATATATATATATATATATATATATATATATATATATATATATATATATATATATATATATATATATATATATATATATATAAAATTAGTGATGCGAGAAAGCAAACTGTATCGTCATGCTGCCGACAGAAACATAAACAAAGCAGAAGCGCATTCGTTTTTTATTAGATACTTGCCTTCTAAAAAAGCAGATAGTTTGGATTTATATGAAATGGTAACACTACAATAAGATTCCATTTGTAACATTAACTAAGGTTAATAAATGCTATGGAAGTATTGTTCATTGTTAGTATGTTAATTTCAACATTAAATTTGAATTTTTATTTTATCTGGTAATCTTGGTTAATGCACTATGAGCTAACATGAATGATCAAGGTACAATATTGCTCATATTAAATGCTGTAAAAATTTATTACATAAGGCATATAGTTCATGTGAGCTAACACATCCTTGTTCCATAGGGACTTGCATAGTGTTACCTATGATATGTACATGCATGTTTCTAGGTTATAGGTAAAGAAACACATTTGACCTGTAATATTTTAATGTTTAAATTATTTTCTGAAGAATTTGTTCTGTTAGAACTTCTTATTTTAATATTCATATTTATATGTTTTTAATTTAGCACATTTTCATGAATCAGTACTGTTTTTTATTTCTTATTATAAAGTTCAGCACTGTTTTACTTCTACTATCGGTATCGGTAAAATCCACTATCGGTCGACCTCTAATGGATACACATAGACTAATGGAGTTTATTCTTTAAAACACATGATTGCTTTACTGTAAGTGTTGTATGAAACACTTAGGATAAAGGTTGTAGATGCCATGCATTCTAGGCCATGTATCATGTCACCATTATCACTCTGTAATGGTTTCAGGTGTGTTCCTGAGAACTATGCCACAGTAGAGGATGTGTTAATTGCGGTTGAGGATCAGATTGGTCATGAGAACATTGTATCTGCATCATGAATGAATCAGGCTGTTGTGGTTTTTTTTTGAGGAACAAAACTTAGTCCTTTAACCGGCCTTACTGTTAAAGATGCTTTTGTGCAACTTTCTCCGCTGTATACATCGACAACGAAAGTAACTGAAAGTTTAATTATAGCTAATTCAAGTAGTTATCGGTTTAAATTAACCTGAGAAGCGGGTTACAAGTGGTGAGCCAGCCAGGAGCCTGGTTATGTGTTAGCAGTGAACCACATTATAAGTGTATGGAAACTATTTTCAAGTGCGTAAGCTCTTTGTTATCTGTTTATAGAGCACTCTTTACTAAAGATGGAGTTCATAACAAGCTCAGGCATCAAAGTCCCCAATGCAGTAATGGTGAGTGGTTTGCTTGAATCACCAGAAGATGAGGAGATTGTAGACTTCCTTAAGAATTATGACTCCATGAGACTTGTCCCAGTTACTGACATTAGCTCAGAGTTTTATAAAAACTTATTATTATTGAGTATCAAGATGGTACTGCTATTGAAGCCTTAGCCCCTCTTCTGCCCTACACATATGAACTTAAGAACAATCCAGAAGTAAAGTACTATGTTCAAGCTCTGGCAAGTGTGTACACCACTAAAGTTGGCTGCAGTGTTACCAAAGCCTACCTTGATGAAATAAAGAAGTTAGCGAAATTGAGTGGACGAGGCTTTGAAGAGGTGCTGAAAGACATGATGTCAGAGATCAGTGAGACAATCGAGACTGATGGCAGTGGTTATAATGAGTTTGGAGCCAGACAGCTCAACACGTCTCTTGACACATTTGAACCCTCACATCCCCAGCTGCTCCCAGATTCTTCTCGGGAAAGGTTCATTCATAGTGGTGCTGAGCCATGTCCACCAGCTGATGTGAAGCGAAGTCTGTCCATTGTGGAGAGCGACCTGAATCCACCTGAAATTCAAAAGGTCATTGTGGAGCACATTGTGAGGAGAGATGAATTAAACGCACATTCACATTTTCCCATTAAGCTCCGTTCATTCTCAGGCAAGCTCCCCAGGCTCAATGGTGAGACAGACTATGACACATGGCGTTCACATGTTGAGCTTCTCAGGAAAGACCCCACCCTTTCTAACCTTCAGAAATCACGGAAAATCTTTGAAAGTTTGCTCTTCCCTGCAGCAGATATTGTCAAAAGACTAAGCCCTGAAGCTACTCCTGAAGGCTACCTTCAACTGCTGGATGCAGCCTTTGGAACCGTTGAGGACGGCGAGGAGCTTTTTGCCCAGTTCATGAATACTCTTCAGGATCCTGGTGAAAAGGCCTCTACTTACCTCTGCCACCTTCAAGCTGCCCTGAACCTTGCTGTTAAGAGAGGAGGAGCTGCTGTTGGAGAAGCAGATAGACACATTCTCAAACAGTTTTGTCGCGGGTGTTGGGACAACCCCTTGCTCTCTGACCTCAACCTCGAAGAAAAGAAAAGTCACCCACCAGCATTTTCAGAGCTCTTGTTATTAATCCGCACTGAGGAGGATAGGCAGGCTGCTAAAGCCACACGTATGAAGAAGCACCTTGGCTCACACGACAGCGGGTTATGGCAAGTTCTCAGAGTGCATGCATCTGCAGTAAACAAGCATCCTTCCAGCCTGAGTCTGACCCATTGACAGAGCTTAAACAGCAGGTGGCGTCCCTGCAGAGCCAACTCACCACGCTGATGTCTAAGAAAGTCAAGAAGGTCCCGAAGACCAAGGGAGACACTAAGCATCTGTCAGGTGGGCCAGCATCTAAACTTGACCCTAGAGCACCAAGCTGGAAACCTACCAACTCAAAGACAAGCACCCAGCCGAGACCTTGGTATTGTTTCAACTGCGGTGAGGACGGTCACATCTCCTCAGCTTGCAGTAACAATCCAAACCCCACTCTCTTCAATGAAAAAAGAGATCAATTGAGAGAAAAACAGCGCCTCTGGGAGGCTAAAGAACACTCACCAGACAATAGGGATTTTTAGATGGAGTCTCAGTTGCAGGGCAAACTTAGGCTGGAGCAGTTCACCAATGCCCTGCTAAGGATAAAAGTGATGCCGAACCCAAGTTCAGTGCTGCCTTGAACCAATTTAATGTTAGAAAACACCCCTTCAGAGTCCCGCAAAAACTTATAAGCACAAAAAGTACAGGCCAAGTTACCATCCAAGGCAAACAGTTCAGCTGTTTCCTTGACACAGGTTCACAAGTAACCACAGTCACCAAGTCCTTCTATGACAAATACCTACCTGAGCAACAGATCGAACCACTCTATAACCTCCTGGAAGTTGAAGGGGCCAATGGTCAATCTGTGCCCTACCTTGGATATGTTGAAGTAACAATCCTCTTCCCAAAACAATTCCTTGGAGCTGAATATGAAGTCCCAACATTGGCCTTGGTTGTTCCAGACAGCGGCACTTCAGGACACCAGATACTGGCTGGTACAAACACACTCAATGTAGCATATGGTATGTGCAGAGAGAAAAGTCCAGCAAGCTACCACCCTGTCCCAAACGGCTACAGGACGGTGCTGAAAGTACTTCAACTGCGACAGGAACAAAGCCATGAAAGTAACATCAGACTGGTGAGGATGCAAGGCAGAGACAAAAAACTCATTCCAGCTGGGAGAACAGTTGTTCTGGAGGGAGTGGCCTCAGTTAAAGAGTTCCATACTGAGAGGTCTGCTATCATGGAGTACCCGTCATTCTCTTCTCTACCTGGAGGGCTGCTAGTAAAGCCATGTCTTGTTGATCTTTCAGTCAGACTACCAGTTGTGGTCTCAAATGAGTCGGAACACAACATTATTATCCCAGCTAAGAGAGTGTGATTGCTGAGCTCAGTGCAATCCAGGCCATTCTGTCTCACAAACAGAGCGTGACCAACCCATCTGAACTAGAACCCTTCAAGGCAGCTGACTTAGCCTTTGACTTTGGTGAGTCCCTGGTCCCTCCAGAATGGAAAGACAGAATTACTCAAAAATTGAATAGCATGCCTGAGGTCTTCGCCCAGAACGACACTGACTTTGGAAGGACGGACAAAGTCAAGCACCACATTCAAATTCAGAGCTCGGCCGATACACCCACACGACGTAGAAGCTGTTCGTCAACATCTTCAAGAGCTTCTTGATGCTGGGGTGATTCGTGAAAGTGAGTCTCCATTCTCCTCTCCAATTGTTGTAGTCAGGAAGAAGAATGGCCAGGTATGCCTCTGTATTGACCACAGGAAACTGAACCTGCAGACGGTGAAAGACGCCTATGCACTTCCGAGGTTGGATGACACCTTCACAGCACTCTCTGGTTCCAAGTGGTTCAGCGTACTCGATCTAAAGTCTGGCTACTATCAGATCGAAGTCAACGAGGTTGACAAGCCAAAGACCGCCTTCGTATGCCCACTTGGTTTCTGGGAGTTTAATCGCATGCCTCAGGGAGTGAGGCATGCGCCCCAAGTACTTTCCAGAGACTGATGGAGAGGTGCATGGGAGACATGAATTTGAAGGAAGTTGTCGTTTTCCTGGATGACTTGATAGTCTTCTCAAAAATTTAGAAGATCATGAAGCCAGGCTCACCAAGGTTCTCAACCGCCTGAAGGAGTATGGGCTCAAGCTGTCCCCGGAAAAATGTAGATTCTTTCAGTCCTCAGTCCAGTACTTGGGACATGTGGTCTCAGAGCAGGGAGTGGAGACTGACCCGGAAAAGATTGCAGCGCTAAAGACCTGGCCAGTCCCTCAGCATCTAAAAGAGTTGAAAGCCTTCCTCGGATTCTGTGGGTACTATAGGAAGTTCATTAAAGGCTATTCAAGTATAATGAAACCCCTGAACGACTTAACATCTGGCTACCCACCTCTAGGGAAGCACCCAAAGTCCAAGGAAAGAAGTGGCCAATACTACCACCCCAAAAAAACATTTCTGAACCGGTAGACTCCCGCCTGCCAACAGGCATTTGAGACGATCATCGGCAAGTTGACAACGTCCCCAGTTCTGGCCTTCGCAAATCCTGCACTCCCTTACATCCTTCACACGGATGCAAGTTCCACCGGTCTCGGAGCGGCCTTATATCAGGAGCAGGAGGGACAGCTGCGTGTCATCGCCTACGCAAGCAGAGGGTTATCACGTAGTGAGAGTTTTTAGCGCTGAAATGGTCTGTAACAGAGAAGTTCAGTGACTACCTATATGGCAATCAGTTCATAGTAGTCACCGACAGCAATCCCCTCACCTACATACTTACCTCAGCCAAACTCGATGCAACCAGCTACAGGTGGTTAGCTGCTCTCTCTACCTTCTCCTTTAAGCTCCAGTACCGCCCCGGAAAGCAGAATGGAGATGCTGACGCACTATCGCGACGTCCCCATGGCAACCTGCATGACGACCCCTCATCTCAAAAAGAGTGGGACAGGATCCGCCAGTTCACACAACACCATCTATCAGATCCAGGTAACATTGAGGCTGTGGATCAGGGGGTTGTTCGTGCCATCTGTGAGAGACAACTTATCTATTGTGCCAATGATGGAATGGGCAGAGATGGAAGTATGTCCCTCGTCGAGAGCCTTGCCATCTCTGGAGAGGCTGTACCTGACAGCTTTGAGCAGGAATATGTGCTTGGAGGGCTTCCCATCGTCCCACACCTATCAGAGGCAGATCTCAGAGACAAACAGAGAGCTGACCAGTGCATTAAACATGTCATCTCCCAGATTGAGCATGGCGAGAAACCACCGCCCGCTGTGAGAGCTGTGCTTCCAGACCTACCTCTGTGGTTGAGAGAGTTGACCAGACTTGAACTGCGGAATGGCATCCTCTATAGAACACGTCAAGAAGAAGACCACATACAGTACCAGCTAGTCTTACCTGAAGAACTTCGTGAGACGGTCTTAATGAGCCTGCATGACAACATGGGTCATATGGGAAAAGACCGCACACTGGACTTGGTCAGAGCCAGATTCTACTGGCCGAGGATGGCTTCTGACGTTGAGAGGAAGGTCAAGAAGTGTAACAGGTGTGTGCTCAGGAAAACCCTACCTGAGAGGGCAGCACCTTTAGTGAACATCATGACAACAAGATCGCTTGAACTGGTCTGCATGGACTTCTTGTCCATTGAACCGGACAGAAGTAACACAAAGGACATTCTCGTGATCACGGATCACTTCACAAAATACGCAGTGGCTATTCCAACACCAAACCAAAAGGCTCAAATGGTTGCAAAGTGCTTATGGGACAATTTCATCGTCCATTATGGTATTCCAGAGAAACTGCACAGCGGCCAAGGTCCTGATTTTGAGTCGCGGCTAATCAAACAACTGTGTGAGGTTGCAGGCATACAGAAAATTCGAACAACTCCGTACCACCCAAGGGGCAACCCAGTGGAACGTTTTAACCGCACTTTGTTAGACATGCTTGGCACTTTGGAAAACCAGGATAAGTCATACTGGAAGGACTTTGTGAAGCCTTTGGTCCACGCATACAATTGTACCAGGAGTGAAGTGACTGGGTTCACGCCGTATGAGCTAATGTTCAGACGCCAGCCACGCCTGCCGGTCGACCTCGCATTCGGCTTACCTGTCAAAGAAGAGCAACAGAAGTCACACTCCCAGTATGTAAAGCACCTCAAATCCCACCTTGAGGAGAGCTACAAAATAGCTACGAGGAGTGCTGCCAAGGTAGCTGAAAAGAACAAAACAAGGTTTGATAAGCGTGTGACTCCTTCTGCTCTGGACATTGGAGACAGAGTACTTGTCAGGAATGTACGTATTCGTGGAAAGCACAAGCTCGCTGATAAATGGGAGTCCATTGTCCATGTGGTAGTGAGGAAAGCTGGAGACCTTCCCGTCTATACAGTAAAGCCAGAGACCGGAGAAGGCCCCTGCCGCACGTTGCATCGAGACCTCTTGTTCCCATGTGGGTTCCTCCAAGTAACACCAGAAGAACCACTCAAACCCCTCGAGCGCCGCAAGACACGCCAAAATAGTCGCAGTGACCCAAGAGAAGTTGATCAGTCCTCAGATGAGGATGATATCATTCCTGTTACCTGGTTCCAAAAAGAATCAGTTCCAGAGGTAACCAGATATATTGTCTCACGAGATGTTCAAAAACACCATGATCCAAGCCATTCTAAAGAGAATCTGACGACAAACCTCAACAAGGTGACTGATGATGTTTCCGCTAATACGAGTAGCCTACCTGATGTTACTCCAGTCCACCAAGTAGCATTGAACCTGAACTTACCTGGGGATGAACCTGTGGGATTAAAAGACCTACCTGGATATGAACCTGTAAAAAGAGAGACAAACTTACCTGACAATGACGACCTGGTGAAAGGCTCAGATGAGGACTGTCCTGAAAAACTTCCAGTCTCCTCCGACATGCCAGAATGTGATGAAACAAATGTCCATGAAAATGAAGGAGAGAAGGAGATTAAGGAGACGGTGGAACAAGCAGATACTGATGATCTAGTCAGGAGATCCGAGAGGAATCGCCAGCCACCTAGGCGGCTGGATTACACTGAACTGGGAAACCCTGCAGTCACAGTGGTGAAGTCACTCATTCAAGGGCTGACTACTGTGTGGAACGACATCATAAGTGAGAGTGATGCGTCAGCTCACACCCCTGTTCTGTCCCCTCCGATGATAACCGTCTGAACATTACCATGCACAGGGACGTGCATAAGTTTGAAGGGGAGAGTGTAACCCGCACAAGGTTACTGGACAGCAATTCCCTGTTCCGCCTGTGGGTGGAGCATACCTCTTTTTTCTAAATAAAACAAACACACCTTTCCTCCAGTGAAGATGCTGTTAGAAAGCATCAAGGACTGGTATGGAAATATCCTCTGAGGAATAAGAATTCAAAGACAAATCTCATACCAAATATTTAAATATTTTGTGTCCATTAGGTTGAAAGTTGTGAGAGAGAGAGAGTTAAGCCGCATGACTTTGCGAGCTCTTCAAGATACTTCCGGTAAGGATGTTAATACTAGTGCGTGTGTTATGTTGACTGTTCTAGCTCCATTATGGCGCAAAATACCATTTTCTAAAACCAATTGGATTTGTGACCCTGATTCTTGCTGTTTTGATACCATAAAGACACAGATTCATATTGTTTTATGTTGTTTAAGATGTTCCTCAAAGATCGCTAATCGCGCTAGCCGCGTGTTAACCATTAACATTCAAATGTGAATTTGTTTATGTTTGAGCTCTGCTATTAGCTCAGCTAAGCTATTCACCACTGTAGCAGATCTTTGATAGTATTCACACCGCTAAAGGTGCCTTTATACTCTGTTCTGTTGACTTAGAAACTATTTGATTGAGGGAGTAATTATCCTTTTGTTGTCATATGTAAGATAAGGGTGATTTGGTTCATTTAATTGTCAATATACATGTTTGAAATGTATATGAGGAACAGAAGTTAATCTTAACTGTTAAATATAATTAATATATTCAAATGTGATGTTTAAAATATTATTAAAGGGGTGGTAAAACACATTCTTTTGAAGGCTTGACTGTGTTTGTGGGGTGCACTGTAACATGTGTTCATGCTTCGTTTTAAAAAAAATTGCCTTATTTTTCATATATTTGACCTTTATTCTACACTGCTCTGTCCCTCCTTGTAAAACGGTCTGATGCTTTCCGGGTTGTATGAAGCCAGTCCCTCAAAAACACGCGATGGGCTCAGATTGGTTAGCTGGCCCAGTGTGTTGTGATTCGCTAAACGCCTAGTGCACGTATGTCGGAAACGTCACGTCCCTTACCTTTATCGGAGGCTGTGCTTTGGTCAGTGTTAGAAACAACGGCGTCAATAAAACCATACCAATCTGAGCCCGAATCAGACCCAGAACATTTGAGTGAAGATGATCGAGCAGAACCTGTTCAGTCCTCAAGAGTAAAGACTGCGGATCTATAATGATCGCTACTGAATGGCACTTTAACTTTTGTATTTTTAGAACGATTATAGCCAAATATCTGTCACAAGAACTAACCCAAAACAAACACTAAGCACTGGCTTAAACTAGTAAGTTAGCCAAATCACACACAGAACCATGTTTAGCATGCCTGTAGATAAACAATACATAAAAGCTCTAATCAAAGAATCATTTACACTAATGCCAGGTTCGCTGTTGAGATTTTAACGTTAGTGTTTGTAATGATAGGTGTTCGTCGGATAACGTTAAGTATGAATGAGCATTTAACAGACTGGTTTGCAGAACAGCGTTGTCATCTGTTTACTTCCTTGCTACAACCTATTACAGGAAAACACATCGATGAAAAATAAATCAGACTTACAGGTTGTGGCCCGTGAACAGCTTCTGTTTGTAAATCCAGCTTTCAGGACAAGCCTTGTGCATATCCTGTATTGAACTCGCGAAGTTTGTGGAAGTTTGTGTTGTCCTCCGTGAAATGTTCAGCGCGCGCGTCATGCATCCACGCACCGGCAGTGTTTTTTTCACGCAGCTGACGTTGTGCAAATCTGGCATTGAAATCGCGAAGACGGTGGATTGTTCTCCTCCGTGGATGTGCTGCAGGGAGCCCTGCGCGTGCCTGATTCCCCGCTGACTCAAACACACGTGCATATAACATGTTTTATTTTAAACGCTCTGCAACGCACCCCCGTCCCTATGAAGGCTGAACAGAGCAAGTACCCCAGACCTGCAATCCGGATGAAAATAACAGCGTTTCCTTGGCATCGCGGCAACAACACTCCAGCCTACTATACCACAACAGCGCCGCGATACAAAATGGCCTCACCCCCCCTTATTTCATATTCCCCGGAGGAGGGGTTTATGTAAATATTGGGCCTGGTGATGTCAGCAAAACCTGGGTGAATGTGTAGTAGTCCCTAGCGGCCGTTTGCTGTAGTCCTTAGAAACTGATTTCTTTAAAAGCAAATATCTCCCTTTGCTTTAAACTTTGAACGTTATAACTTTGCAGATGTTGTTTATGCTCAAGCAGCAACATTACACGTTAGCTAAAGTTAGAATAGTGAAATCGTGGTTTACCACCCCTTTAAGATGCATAAATAGATTAAAAAGGTTAAAAAAAACATAAATATCCGGTTTCAGAAATCTCATGATTTTATTTCTATACTGTGAGATGGAAGTACATGATTTATTGATTGATGTTTTGTGGTGTGATGTGTACCTATTCATTTACATAATGATTAGAGTATCTATATCCTTTACTATTGGTTATATTTGATTTAATCTGACATTTGAATGGAGAAGTTGATCGGATTTGAACAGAAATGAGGAAATAGTAACTAATTCATTCTGTACTGTATGTATAGATTGGTTTTTAGAGAGGGATAGATCATCTGAGTCTGACCTTGGTGGTCAGTGGCGAGCCAACCACAGAAGTCAGTGAACGGACCAAGAGCCTGGTGTGGCCAGCCGTGGCATCTTTGGGAACCATCATCATCCTGTGCCTCATTTGAAACACAGATAAGAACACACGTAAACCTACCCGGGTAGTGAAACGAACATACATACTCCAAGGAACACACACACACACTACAAACTTTCATGAAGTCTTTCTTTATTTGAGATTGTTTATTTTGGTTTTGTTATTGCGCCTGTGCACCCAGGAAGCCGGCTTAGGTAGGCAGGGATTGTAAATAACTGTCTTTAATTTTGTATAATACATTCCCAAAAAACGTACCTGTTTTGTGTTATCTGTTTTCTGCTGACCTTTTACTATTTCAGGCTCCGTAGTCGTACCTAGAGCTCTTGGTATTAGTCCAGCTTTAATTATAGCTAATTCAAGTAGTTATCGGTTTAAGTTAACCTGAGAAGCGGGTTACATAACCATTTCAAATATCCCGCCTTTCGTATCTAATGACGTTTTGCAACGTGAGTTAGTGCGTTTTGGAAAAGTTGTTAGTCCCTTTAAAACTGTTGCGATTGGCATGTTGCGTCTTTTAGATGGTATGTTTTCCCAGTGCTAGAATCACCTGAGAATACACTCAATATTAATTTTTGTGTGAAACACGAGGGGAGATTTATATATGGTTTATGTAACTACTGGCAGCATAAGATGTTTCGAGTGTGGAGACATTGGCCACAAATGCCTTTTGTCCACATAAGAAAACAGCTGCAGAAAACGCGGTAGGATCAGAAGATGAGGTCACAAATAATAGCGTTGATGCGGCCCAAGACGAGGTTGTTCAACTTGTTGAGGTGAGTGATGTCAATTCATATGCTGTGTTACCGGCTGTTGGCACTGAAAATGATGATGCAGTAGCTAATGTGACTTCAAAAATTAGCGTAGCTGATACAGTTTCTGCCATTAATGCTGATGAAGTGGTAGCTAGTACAAGTGGCACTAAACAGTTGGAAAGTGCAAGTGATGGAATTAAAGAAACATTGTATTCAGGCTTCTTGAATAATGAGGAAATGGATGCGGAGGAACAGTCTGATGTTCCCTTTCAGTCGGTCACGTTCGACGTACGTCGGAACTGACCGACGAATTGGGATCTGATCTCAGAGACCAATCTACTTCGAGTGTGTTAAAAACGAGCCAATGGAGATTGGCATGCGATTCACGCATTCCACGCACCGCCCCACAACGCGGGTATAAATAAGGAAGTGGAATGCTTGATCATTGCTTTTTTACTTCGGAGCCGAACAGTGAATGTTTCCTGTTTATACGAAGAGTGTAAACGACGAGTCTCGTGAGAGGAACGACTGCTGCTTTCAGTGCAGGTGTGACGGCGCATCTCAGCGGGTGGCCGCTTCAACGGAGATCAAAGAGTTGGTTCGCTGGGCGTTTACGTTTGTGAGTGCACACACAGGCTTGCACCTTTGTACTGTGTGGTGCCGCGGTCATCTCCCCTCAGTGCTTCAGCACATAAAAAGAGCAGTTTTCCTTTCTAAAAGAGCAACACGGTTTGACCCTGCGTCTTTTTCAAGATGTCATTCAAACCGTGTGTTTCTGGATGCGGTTGTTTCCTGTCCTCATTTGACGGCCACGATCTCTCTCACATATAAACATGTGAGATTGCGTTCGTGGGTGATCCATGCTCTCTCAGGAGAGCATGATCAAGTCGGCGCGTTGTTCGTCTCACCTTTCTCGTAAGGGCTTGAGCGTTCAGCGCGCCGTGTCGTCAAGCGCCGGCTGACAGCGGGGGTTGCCACGGCAACCCAGCGCGTCACTCGGCACTCTCTAGATGCACGGTCCAGACTATGAAACCTCAAATGGGGTTGAGTCCCTTTGCTTATTCCCTGATCTAGTTTATTTTCTGGTGCGTCAGAAAATGACTACTTTAGCTAATAAGCCTTGGTGACCTGAGGATTACAGTGGGGCATCCCCGCCGGGTACATCTCTTCGGGCCCCCACTCCTCTATCGCATCATGAGCATGCAGAGACTTTGTTCGTGGGTGGTTCATGTTCTCTCATGAGAATATGACCACGTCGGTGCGGTGTTCGTCTTGCCTTTTCATAGGGCTTGAGCGTTCAGCGCACCGTGTGCCGTCGAGTTTGACGGCCACGTTCACTGTTTCATATGCCTGCTGGTAGTTCACAGATGGGATTGCTGGTCCTTTTAAAACAAGGAGACCTAGTGTTTCATTTGGGGCTCTGGCAGAGGACAGATGTCAATTGCTGCATCGGAGAGAGGGCTGTTATGCACTGGAAATGAAGATGCTGAGTTTCCCACTATAATGGTGTGTGCTCTTGCTGAATCAGATTCAGAGTTGACAGCCATGCTTTCCCGGGTGGCTGAGGCGTAGTGCAACGCTTAAATTGCCTTGCCTACCCCCGTGCCTTTTTTCCCAGATGGGCATTGGAAAAATTAGCAGCATGGAACTATTTGGTGTCAAAATATGGAACACCAAAAGGGCCGAAATCTGTATAAATTTTTCCCTCTCTCACTACCCTCTGTCCTGCATGTACGAGGGTAGTCCCGACCCAGGGGTTATGCAGGAACTGCGTGCGGTGGTGGACCTCGCTCTCTGGGCGACGGAAGTCACTGCACGCTCCCTGGGTCAGGCGATGTCCACACTAGTGGTCCAGGAACCTGGGGCTAAACCTGGCAGATATGCGTGAGTCCGACCAAGTTCGGTTCCTTAACGCCCCTGTCTGTCAGGCTGGCCTCTTCGGCGACGCCGTCGAGTACTTTGCCCAGCAGTTCTCGATGGCCTAGAAGCAGACGGAGTTGGTTTAAAAAAAAAAAAATCCTAATTCGCAGCGCCTCTGCCTGCTTGTCGCCGAGGGCGCCCCCCCTGCGTCTGCCTCCGCCCCTGCGAAACCCAGGCAGCAGCCTCCATCTGGGAAGCAGGGTGCCGGACGTAAGGGAGGCGCCCAACCCACTCAGGGCTTGCTAGTCTACAAGCAAGCGTAAGGGCAAGCGGCCCTGATATGGGTAGCCCAGGGAAAACAGGAGCTGCTCCGAGGGAGTGGGAGTACCCACATTTTCAGAGCAGTTTCCTCTCTCCCTGGGCCCCAAGAGGGCCCGGTTGGCAGTGTGCGACGTCCCCGAGCCTTGTCACTTCTTTCCTCCCCTCCCTTCGCCAGGGGGCAGCAGTGTGGGCACCGAGAACGCCCCCGGGCCTTCTCACCCACACTCTGCCCCACCCTGGAATACTCAGACAACACTACCGGCGGCCTCCGGGCCTCCCGAGTCGGGTCTGTCTATTTCGCCTCGCTGCCCCACCCCGGGTACGTCTGTGGTGCCGTTGGTCCCGCTTGTGCGGTCTCTGGGGGCTTGGCTTCAGCTCCCCAGGCCGTCTCGCTGGCTCATCCGTACCATCAGACTCGGCTATGCGATTCAGTTCGCTCACTGGCCTCCCAAGTACAAGGGCATCCTCTTCACCTCCGTGCGAAGCAGCGATGCTCAGGTCTTGCGGTCAGAGATCGATGTCCTACTGGCGAAGGACGCGGTCGAGCCGGTTCCTCCAGCCGATATGAAGGCGGGGTTCTACAGCCCCTACTTCATTGTACCCAAGAAAGAGGGTGGGTTACGGCCAATCTTGGACCTGCGTATCCTGAATCGGGCCCTGCACAAGCTCCCGTTCCGGATGCTAACGCAGAAACGCATTTTTCGAATGCATCCGTCCCCAAGATTGGTTCGCAGCGATCGACCTGAAGGATGCGTACTTTCATGTCTCTATCCTTCCGCGACACAGACGTTCCTACGCTTTGTGTTCGAGGGGAGGCATATCAGTACAAAGTCCTGCCCTTCGGGCTGTCGCAGAGGCAGCCATTGTTCCGCTCAGTTGAGGATGCGAACGCCGCGTTCTCTATCTCGACGACTGGCTCATACTCGCCCAGTCTCGGGAGCAGTTGTGCGAACACAGGGACATGGTGCTCAGTCACCTCAGCCTGTTGGGCCTTCGGGTCAACCGAGAGAAGAGCAAACTCCGTCCCACACAGAGGATCTCTTATCTCGGTATGGAGCTGGATTCGGTCAGCCAGACTGCGCGCCTCACGGAAGAGCGGGTCCGGTCGGTGTTGAACTGCTTCAATTCGTTCAAAGGCAGGACAGCGGTCCCACTGAAAATTCAGAGGCTCCTGGGGCATATGGCATCTGCAGCCGTGGTAACGCCGCTCGGATTGCTTCATATGAGACCGCTTCAACACTGGCTTCATGGCCGAGTCCCGAGGTGGGCGTGGCAGAGCAGCCAGTACCAGGTCCCAGTGACTCCTTACTGCCGCCAAACTTTCAGCCCGTGGTCCAACGCTTCGTTTCTCCGGGCCGGGGTGCCCTTAGAACAAGTGTCCAGGCATGCTGTGCTCTTCACGGATGCCTCATCCACGGGCTGGGGGGCCACGTACAACGGGCATGCAGTTTCAGGTCTGTGGACGGGACCTCAATTGCATTGGCATATCAATTGCCTCGAGTTGTTAGCAGTACACTTGGCACTGCACCGCCTCAAGGGGCCGCTACGTGGCAAGCATGTACTGGTCCGTACAGACAACACTGCGGCCGTTGCATACATCAACCGTCAGGGTGGTCTACGCTCCTGTTGCATGTTCCAACTCGCCCGCCACCTCCTCCTTTGGAGTCAGAAGCATCTGAGGTCGCTTCGTGCCATTCACATCCCAGGTGCGCTCAACCGGACAGCCAACGAGCTCTCACGGCAGTCGACACCTCCCGAGTGGCGACTCCATCCCCAGGCGGTCCAGCTGATATGGGACCTCTTCGGAGCCGCACAGGTAGACCTGTTTGCCTCTCCGGACTCGACCCATTGCCAATGGTACTATTCCCTGACCGGGGGCACCTCTACGAGGCGCCTCTATGCTTTGAAGTGGAACCTGTTCGTTGAACCTGTTCCCACCGGGAAGACCTCCGAAGGTGTTCGGTTAGTGTCATGCTTTCTTTCCTGCAAGACGGGCTTGAGCGAAGGCTGTCTCCCTCCACCCTCAAAGTGTACGTCGCAGCAATAGCGGCGTATCACGACGCAGTCGAAGGTAAGTCCTTGGGAAAGCACGACCTGATCGTCAGGTTCCTCAGAGGTGCGAGGAGGCTAAATCCTCCTCGTCCAAACTCGTTACCCTCTTGGGACTTGGCTCTAGTGCTCCGAGCACTTCAGAGCCCTCCCTTTAAGCCTTTGCAGTCTGTGGAGCTTAAAATCCTGTCAGTGAAGACAGTGCTTCTGACGGCATTGGCCTCCATCAAGAGGCTAGGGGACCTGCATGCACTTTCGGTCAACGAATCGTGCCTAGAATTCGGGCCGGCCAACTCTCACGTTGTCCTGAGACACCGGCCTGGATACGTGCCAAAGGTTCCTACCACTCCCTTCTGGGACCAGGTAGTGAACCTGCAAGCGCTGCCTTCGGAGGAGGCAGACCTAGCCGAGGCTTTGTTATGTCCCGTCCGCGCTCTTCGCGCTTACATTGATCGGACTCAAAGCTTTCGGACCTCAGAGCAACTCTTCGTCTGTTACGGAGGCCAGCAGAAGGGAAAGGCTGTCTCCAAGCAGAGGTTAGCCCACTGGATAGTGGATGCTATTGTCTTGGCTTACCAGTCCCAAGACGTGCCTTGCCCGTTCGGGTTGTGAGCACACTCAACAAGGAGTGTTGCTTCTTCCTGGGCGCTGGCTCAAGAAGCCTCGCTGACAGATATATGATATATATAGAGCTGCGGGCTGGGCGACACCTAACACGTTCGCTAGATTCTATAGCCTCCGTGTAGAGCCAGTATCTTCCCGCATCCTCGCCCCCAGGGCCAGTAGCGCTAAGTGCCCGTTCTAGTGTCGGCTTGCAACGCCTCTCCCGCCCTCTGGGCCGGATACGTGCGTCTATTGTCTCCAGTTGTGTTCCCCGGAAATGGCTAACCCTGTCGAGCTCCTCCGTCACCCCTGCGGTGCCAGACGTTGCGGCCGTCTGGATGAAACGTATGGGAAACAAATTAACATAAATGACTTCTTCAATGATGTAGACAAGTTTGTTCAATCTTTTATTTTTTTATCAGAGGACTGTTGGAGTTGAGGAATGCTTTATTCTTTATTTCCCATCTTAATTTTGTGTATGAAGGTTTTGAGGATAGGCTCTTTAAATATTAATGGTGGGAGGGATAGTGTAAAGCGTGCTATAGTCGATGAAACAATTGAACAGAAAAAGCTTGATATTGTGTTTCTCCAAGAAACTCATAGTGATCTAATGAATGAAACTGAGTGGAATTTGTAGTGGAAAGGACAGAAATTTCTCAGTCATGGTACAAATTTAAGTAGAGGGGTGGGTATCTATCTCTCTTCAACCATAAGGGTAGATATTATAAGTACAGAGGAACCAGTGAATGGTCGTTTATTGGTAGTTAAAGCTAATATTCAAGGAATGCTTATTTATCTTATAAATATTTATGCACCAACAGCAGGGGTGATTCTAGAGGCGGGGCCACAGGGGCCCTGGCCCCTGCTGAAATCTGATTGGCCCCTGATTGGCCCCCGTTCCATCAATCGTTGACGAGAAGAGCAACCGGAGACAACGATCACAGATGCAATTCCACCCCCAAACAATTCCCAGGTGAAAAAGTCGTACTATTAAATATATTAAAAATATACTTGAAATTCAAATAGTATGCTTATAATACATTTGTATTCCCAACATGCTTATTTGAAGTGCATTAAAAATATATTGAATTGCATTTTAATATATTTCTAAAAAGTATACTAGAAATACTTTGGTAATAAATATATGCTTAATTATACTTTTAAGAAATATGCTAAACACAAGCGTACTTTTAATATATTTCTAAAAAGTATACTAGAAATACTAGTATAATTATACTTTTAAGAAACATCTTTAGTGTATTTATATATGCAATATATTTATGCAATATATAATGCATATATGATGCAATATATATAAAATATTGATGCATTTATCTTTTTAATATTTTCAAAAGATATAAAAAAAAACATTTAATATTTAAAATGTACCAAATTATAATGTATTATAAACATTTACAAACTATTATTAAGCATCGCAATATGCATATTTATTAAAGGAGGGGGGGGGGGGTGAAATGCTGTTTCATGCATGCATACTAAGCTTTTTACACTGTTAAAGACTTGGATTCCCATTCTAAACATGGACAAAGTAAAAAAAAAAAAAAAAGTTTGATGGCGTATTTCTGTGCCAAAAATACTCCTTCCGGTTTCTCATAAGTTTCGTAAAGTTTTTTCAGAGTATGGGTATATGTGACGTCAGATGGGGCGGAATGTCCTAGTACGGGCTGTACGGGCTCTTCTCCCGGAAGGGCGCGCACGCAACTAGAGCGAGAGAGCAAGCCAGCTGCGCTGCAGTCACAGGACTTCACGGAATCAACAATGTCACCAAAGCAAGACAACTCTGCACAGCTTCCCAAAGAACCCAGCGTTAATGGGACAGTGGATGGAGTTTGTTTTTCCAGAGCAGGAGTTGTGCAAGTTTTTGTTTGTTCCCTGAATTTCGGCGATGATGGTTTGTAAACAAGGTACAGTTCAACTCCGGATTTGTAGCTCGTCTAATGCTGAAAGATGGAGCAATCCCAGCGATTAAGGTTCACGGCCGTGTGTTGGTAGCAGGCGGTGAGTAAAACTGCTTCAAATATCTGTGTTGTTAGCTATCGATTCCATTGTTTTTCTATGTAAACATGCATAGCTCAACGTAATAGCTGCGCGCCCGTCATTCTTTAGCTCCGCCTGAACGATACGCCCCCAGCCGCTCAGCTTTTTTCGGAAAGACTCAGTACAGCGTATCTTTCTTTTATAAATATAATCAAACTAAAGACTTTTCAGAGATATGAAAGATACAATACTACTCTATAGGTACTCAAGATTGACATGAGATTGACTGAAAATGTTTCACCCCCCCTCCCCCCTTTAACACTAGAAGTCCCAGGGAGCAGCCATTTGGCTTTTCTACCTATAAAACCCGCAGGACAGCCGATGGGCTGGAAGGCTTTAGGCTAATATCCTTAATCAGCTGTGAACAGTTGCTTTTGTTATGTAAACAAGGTGGGGCCATGCTGAGCCACTTCAAGGAAACTTGTGTTTCACTTTGCCATCTTAGGGAGAAATCAACACACATGTTTTTTTTTTCCTTTGTTGCTGAGATTTATTGATAAAAACAGTACAAAATAAAATAAAAAAGAAACCAACCATTTGTACACATATTTACAAATAATATTAAAAAGTGAGTGAGTACATTCCAGCAATCACTCACAATCCTGGCACTGCCATGGTATCTCCCGTCTGCATTTACCACATGTGTATCTGTAGCAGTGAACACATCGCACAGTGGCATGATTGTTCTTGCATTGGTGTTTGGTGTTCCGGCTAAGAAGTTTATGCGCAAGTAACAGCGATGTGAAGAAATTGTCCGTGGTAACATTTCTGCCCTTGTCTAGGAATGGTTCCATCAGCCTCATCACTACATTTTCAGACAGTCTCTCTCCACTGGGACGACTAGGGTCCTTGCCAAGATATGGGAGGACATTACAAATGTACTTGGATTTTAGGTCGCAAGCCACCCAAAACTTGATCCCAAACTTGTCAGGTTTAGTTGCAATATACTGCAGGAAACAGCAGCGAGTCTTTGACGGGAAAAGCTGTTCATCAACGGTGATATGTAGACCAGGGTTGTAGGACGTGATGCAATTGGTGACAAATGATCCCCACACACTGGAAATTGCAGCAAACTTATCAGTCTTTGCTCGATCACTCCGGGTGGACCTGTCATCAAAGCGTAGGTGTATGATGTCTTGGAAGCGGTTTCGCGGCATTGTTCCAATGATATGTGGGTTTCTCAGGTTTGCTGACCAGCAGTCACGTAGTGATGGAACCTTGGTAAGCCCCCGGAAGATGACAATTGCAATAAATGCCATTGGTTCAGGGAGGGCCATGAACCAATGAACATGCTGCCTTTCCTGTGCATGTTGAATAGTCCATTCTTGAGTGCTATGAAGCATGTCAAGAGTGATGAAACACAGGAAGCTCTGAAGGCGACTCGAGATACTTTTCCTGGCCTTAGCCGTTGGCTCTCCATCTGCAGCGTACGCTTTGATTGGGGTGAAAGGGAGACGCGTCCCCACCTGTTCTTCACGCCACACTGTGCCATCTTTCGCTGTCTCTGTCAGGTTAGTCCCCAAACAGGCTCTCTTTTTTTGGTTGAGGAGCAGTCTCCTCATCTGCAGTGTGAACAAATTCAAATTGTGAGCAATGGAAAAGTCAAATGATATCACAAATGCATGCATAGATACTAATAATAATTCCAGTATCTCCTTCTCTGTATCGGAATAATGTCTGAAATATCTCCCTAAATAAAAAGATACAACTAAAGCAAAGAAACAACTAATAATGTTTTGCACTTCAGATGGCAGTGAATGTCTGCTAAGTAGTACAAACAAAAAAGTGGACTAAGAGAAAAACACAAAAAAAGCAGAGTGGAGTGACATAAATATTTACTTTTTTGTATTGTCTGGTTTGAAATGAAATAGGAAATAATATGAAATGAAACTTAACCTGAAGACAGATCAGACAGCTCTGAGTCCGAATCCGGCTGAAGTTCTATGTCTTCTCCATCTGAGTCACAAGGGTTTCCTTCACTCAGGATAATTTCCAAGGCCTGCCGAGTGGTGAGTCTTGTTAGCAGCCCTCCCTCCCCCACACATACAAACAAGCCACCAGCAACCATTCACACACACACCCCCAACCCCCCTGCAGATTGCTCAGGTAATGACCACATTTACACATGAATTGATGCTAATGATAGCCAAAAGACTAGTCAGTAAGCTTCCACTTGGCTAAAGGAGGGGTAAAAATCTCCGGGACTTCTAGTGTTAATATGTTGTTCACTTTTTCATCTTCAAAGGCTGTTGTCCATTACATGATCCATTTGTAATAGGCTACTACTGAGATTCCCATAAGGATTTCAACATTATATTATTTGAAATGCATCATAAACACTGATCTATATAGAGAACCGTGATCATAAATCATACATATTAAATAAAAATACCTGTTTTTACTTGTGTTTAAATTCAAACCACTGTTGCCATCTCTGCCTCCCACTTGGTTGGGAAATATATGTAGTGTGTGACGTAGTGGGTCAGTATGTGTATGAGGAGTGTAAACAAAGTATAGCGGGAGGATCAGTTTTTGAGTTTTACGGTGCGAATGAAGTGGTGACGCAGTCAGTGCTCCAGTTGAATGCTAGCAAGCAAAGTGTGTTTATGCCCGTGAATGTGTAACGTTTCCACTGTGAGGAATAAAGCCCGAGTTCTTTGCTGAAAGTAACCGACGCCTGACTGTTTTGTGCTTCGGCTCTGTTAGCCTGGACCACTAGATGCAAGTTACCTGCCACGAGCCAAGTTATTATATTGAAACCAGCTCGTGCCCAACTACGGTTCGGTGCACGGAAGCTAAGAAGGTAACACCACACATGATTAAACTCCTGATTGGTGGCTCTGATTGGTTTTCATGATTATGAGCTGAGCTCAGATTAGTAACATTACCTCAGATTTCGTTTATCTGATGCTGTGCGTGTATATGTTGCTTGAATGCGATTATAAATCTAAATTTAAACTGTAAATTATATAGAGCGATCGTGTCTCTTCAGAGGACTTGGAGGAAACGTCTCGGGTTATGACTATAACCCTTGTTCCCCGAGAAGGGGAACGAGACACTGCGTCATCGTGACGACACTTTGGGGAACGCCCCTCGCGTAAAGCGCCTGAAGAAACTGTAAAATCAGCCCAATCCGATTGGTGTTGCGTGATGACGTCGTATGTGACGGCATACCCGGAAGATACAAAGAGACGTCTGAACGAAACAGAGATAGCGTTCTTTGCGATGAAGCGAGCGCTCTGATGATTGGGTGGACACGAGACGCAGTGTCTCGTTCCCCTTCTCGGGGAACAAGGGTTATAGTCATAACCCGAGACGTTCCCCTTCGAGGGAACTCGAACTGCGTCATCGTGACGACACTTTGGGGAACGAGTACCAACTATCCCGCACCAATCATACCCACCCCAGTGTGAAGCTGGAACCAGGCACAACTAGGGGGCGAGCACTCTCGCGCCAGGCGTCTCAGGGAGATGCAGACTATAAAAACGAATGAAGGTGTGAGGAGTGGCCCACCCAGCTGCCTCGCAGATGTCTAGCATAGAGGCCCCAGAAAGGAGGGCTACCGAGGAGGCCATGCTCCTGGTAGAATGGGCCCTCACGGCTAAGGGTGAAGGCAGGTTGCGCACCCGATAAGCCATGGCTATAGCCTGGACAATCCAGTTACTAATCGTCTGCTTTGACGCAGGCAGCCCTTTCCTGGGTGAACCAAAACACACCAACAGCTGGTCTGACTTTCTCCACTGAGCAGACTTCTCCAGATAAATCCTCAATGCCCGCACGGGGCAGAGGAGGTGAAGTCTGCTCTCTTCCGCCGTCACGTGAGGTGGAGGATGGAATGCCCGGAGAACCACTGACCTTGCCCTGTTAGATGGCACCTTGGGCACGTAGCCCTGGCTGGGATGCAAGATGGCTTTAACCATGCCAGGGGCAAACTCCAGGCAAGTCGGCGTGACCGCCAAGGCCTGGAGGTCCCCCACTCTCCTCAAAGAAGTGATGGCAAGGAGAAAAGCCACCTTGAAGGTCAGTATTCTCGCCTCAGCCGACTCCAGCGGCTCAAAGGGGGCCTCAGCCAACCCCTCGAGCACCACTGCCAGGTCCCAGGTTGGGACCCTGGAATGAGCCGCAGGCCTCATCCTCCGAGCCCCACGGAGGAAACGTACAACCAGATGGTGCCTTCCCAACGTCGCATCACCTAAAGGTGCGTGGAAAGCCCCAATGGCAGCCACATACACCTTAAGTGTGGATGGGGAAAGACCGGCGGAGAAGCGGTCTTGAAGGAACTCCAGCACTGAAGCCACTGGGCAGTTAACTGGGTTCACCTCCCGCTCTCTACACCAAGTGGAAAATACATTCCACTTTAGGCTGTACAACCTCCTGGTGGATGGAGCTCTGGAACTGAGTAGGGTCTCCACAACACCTGCCGACAGGCCCTCTGCTAGGAACTGAGCCCCCTCAGGGGCCAGACCCAGAGATCCCATACCTCTGGCCGTGGGTAGAAAATCGTACCCCCGGCCTGAGACAGCAGATCCCTCCTCAGAGGGACCTGCCATGGGGGACCGTCCAGCAGGTCGATGATGTCGGAGAACCATACCCGAGTTGGCCACCGGGGTGCTACTAAGAGAAGGCTGACGCCCTCCCGGCGGACACGTTCCAGAACTCCCGGGAGCAGAGCAATCGGGGGAAAAGCGTACAGACGCAGCCTCGGCCACGTCTGTGCCATGGCATCCAGCCCCAGAGGGGCCGGATGAGTGAGGGAGAACCACAGCGGGCAGTGGGACGTCTCTCGAGACGCAAATAGATCCACTTCCACCGGGCCCAGCCGCTCGCACATAGCCTCCACCACCTCGGGGTGGAGCCGCCAATCCCCGGGCCTCAGCCCCTGCCTTGACAGGATGTCTGCTCCCTGATTTTGGTCCCCGGGAATGTATATCGCCCTGAGGGATGACAACTTCCCCTGGGACCACAGAAGGACCTGATGCGCCAGTCTGCAAAGAGGGCGCGACCTCAGGCCCCCCTGGTGGTTCAGATACGATACTGCCGACATGTTGTCGGATCGTATCAGGACATGGTGGCCGCGGAGGTCCGGGAGAAAGCTCCTCAGAGCCTTGTAGACCGCCAGCATTTCCAGGCAATTGATATGCCAGGAAGAATGCCGGGTCCCTCACAGACCCCTGGAAAAGCGGCCTTCCATGACAGCGCCCCAACCAGTGAGGGAAGCGTCTGTTGAAACGGACTTCCGGCAACACGACGCTCCCAACACCGGCCCCTGGGACAGGAACCAAGGTTTCTTCCACATGACGAGGGAACGAAGGCATCTGCGCGTTACCCTGATCATGCGGAAAGGATTCCCCCTGGGGGAAAACCCCTTGGTTCTCAGCCACCACTGGAGGGGTCTCATGTAGAGCAGACCGAACGGAATCACGTTGGCTGCTGCTGCCATGAGACCCAGCAGTCTCTGAAACTGCTTCACAGTGAGGCTGCGGCCCAGTTTCACTCTCGAGACCATCACCAGTATGGACTCCACGCGTGCGGGGGACAGTTGTGCCCGCATCAGCGTCGAATCCCATACAACCCCCAGGAACGTAGTCCTCTGGGAGGGCGTCAACACGCTCTTCTTCGTGTTGAGTCTGAGACCCAAGCACCTTATGTGGGCTAGAACGACATCTCGATGTCGAACCGCCATATCGTACGACTGAGCCAAAATCAGCCAGTCGTCGATATAATTGAGTATACGGATGCCCTGGAGTCTCAAAGGAGCCAGTGCTGCATCCATACACTTCGTGAAGGTGCGAGGGGAGAGAGCTAGTTCCGAACGGAAGAACCCGATACTGGTACGCTTCGCCCCCGAAAGCGAACCGCAGGAACTTCCTGTGAGCTGGAAGGATGGAGATATGGAAGTATGCGTCCTTCAGATCTATCGTGACGAACCAGTCCTCGAACTGGATCTGAGTCACGATGGCTGGAATTGTGAGCATCCTGAACCTGTATCTCCTCAGAGACCGGTTCAGGTGCCTGAGATCTAGAATTGGACGCAACCCCCATCCTTCTTGGGAACTATGAAGTACCGGCTGTAGAACCCGGACTCCCTGCCTGGTGGAGGAATATATTCTATAGCCTCCTTGACCAGCAGAGAGCGTACTTCTTGCTCCATCACCCGCACCTGCTCGGGACCGACCACAGTTCGAACCACCCCGTTGAATTTCGGGGGAGGGAAACCGAACTGCAGTCTGTAACCCCGTTCCACAGTACGCAGGGCCCACGCAGATATACCCGGAAGGCATGACCATGCACCGAGATAATCTACTAAGGGAACTAGCCTCTCGAGGCCAGCCTCGGGTGTTATTCGAGTCCCTACCCCAACGCCCTGAAGCGGCTGACCGGCAGGGTGTCGTCGGGGAAGAGGTCCGTGAGGCGCACGCGGCTGCTGAACTGTCGCAAGTCCTAATGGAGGCGACTGGTTCAGTGCGCGCGCGCAGGGAACCGATGCGGCCCGAAACGTCTTGGACGGCGGGAGCGCAGCAACGATTCCCCGAGAGTCCCAGAGTGGAAACGACCTCGATCGCTCCACCCTGTGGGGGACGACTCTCAGCGGTCCTGCCGAAGCTAGGACCGCTTGGGAGCCTTCTTAGCCTGGATGACGTCCCTCAGGTCGCTCTTAGGCTGAGAAGGCTTCCTGCGAGAGCGCCGCCTCCTTTGCCAAGCTCCCTCGGGAGGGGCGCGGGAGGCGACACTCTGCCTCTGCACATCGCGGTGCGATGAGCTGGATGAGGGTCCGGGCTGCCCACCCGGGCCTGCTCTAACTGCAGAGCCCGAGCGGCGAGGGAAGAACTTCTGGAAGGCGGCTGACTGCTTCCTCGCCTCCTGAAACCTCTCGACGACAGTATCCACTGCCCCGCCGAAGAGGCCAGAAGGCGAGATCGGAGCATCAAGGAGAAAATGTTTCTCGCTCTCCTTGATTCCCGACAGCGTCAGCCAGAGATGCCTCTCAACGCATACCATTCCAGCCATAGAGCGGCCCACAGCGCGAGCCGTCTCTTTGGTAATGCGGAGAGACAAATCCGTTGCCTTCCTGAGCTCGGTGAAGTCATCCGGAGATGGTCCCTCGCCCTCATCCAGCTCTTTGAGGAGGTCGGCTTGGTATGCCTGCAGGACCGCCATGGTGTGCAGACAACCAGCAGCTCGACCTGCCGCACTAAAAGCCCTGCCGACTAACTTGGACGTGTCGCGGCAAGGTTTAGTGGGCAGCGACGGAGCCTTCAATGATGCAGCGGCCCCGGGTGAGAGGTGGCCCGCAAGCGCCTCTTCCACCTGAGGCAACGCTGCATACCCCAACTCAGCCGTCCCCAGCACATTAGCAAAATCGAGTACTGGGGGATTAGCTACACGGGCTGAGAAGGGTTTTTCCCACGATCTATACAACTCGTTATGCAGATCGGGGAAAAAAGGAAGACCCCGCCGTGGAGGTTGAACCCGACGCCTGAAAAAGCGTTCATCCAGCTTAGATGGTGGCTGGATGTCCACTATTTCTTGTGGCCAATCCAAACTCAGTTTGGCCACAGCGCGGGTTAAAACCTCCACCAGCTCCTCAATAGCGGGTGTGTGGGGTGGCGAAAGCCCCACATCATCCACCTCGATCCTCAAATTGTCTGATTCCTCAGAATCAGACAGCCTGAGAAGCGGATCCTCCGCCCCGCGGGAAGAAGCCGCATCGCGGGCTTCCACACGGGGCGGGAGGATATCAGAATCGTCAGAGGAGGATAGGGAGGATGCCTCAGCAGTCCCATATCCTCTTGACAGATCCCGCTGTGAGCCCCACGATCTACGGCGCCGCGCTGCCTCAACAGACGCAGGCCCAGAACCGCGGGGCTCACGAGGCTGACCGGTCTCCTCAAAGACGGCCAGCCGCGAGCGCAGCACCCTCAGCGGCAGCAGTTCACAATCACCGCAAGCCGCCCCCTCAAGAGCGGCTTGGGCGTGCTGCACGCCGAGACACTGCACACAAAGCTGATGTGTGTCCGTGCCCGTAATGTAGCGCGGACACGGGTGCACACACAGCCTGAAACGCTCGCTCGCCATGGTATATATATTACACTTGCTTTCACGTTGCAACAACACCTTCAGACTGAACAAACAGAGCGCTCACGCTGAAGAGCAAAAAAGCTATCTCTGTTTCGTTCAGACGTCTCTTTGTATCTTCCGGGTATGCCGTCACATACGACGTCATCACGCAACACCAATCGGATTGGGCTGATTTTACAGTTTCTTCAGACGCTTTACGCGAGGGGCGTTCCCCAAAGTGTCGTCACGATGACGCAGTTCGAGTTCCCTCGAAGGGGAACCATGTGATTCATATGGATTACTTTGGCTATGGTTTTTTGTTGTTGTTTTTTGCAATTAACATTTTGAAACGTGAACAGTTTTGGCGACTTGTCTTTCATCGGAGGGTTATATCTCTCATTATTTTGTGACTCCAGGTAAGATTTGTATTTAGTTAACGTTATTTTCTGTACCAGTCGTATTTTTTACACAAAATGTAAATGTAACTGTAACACAAAATGTAAATGTAACTGTAACATTTTTGTAAATAAAGACTGGCTGCATTTAGATCCACTGTTCCTCTCTCTCTCTCTGCCTCGACCATGCCATAACAATGATAGTGTAAACAGAGCAAAGGAACCAGTGTGAACCTCATCAAAAGTCTTAATTACAGCTACACCAGCAAGGACTTCTTCTAGACACCTACTGGATAAGAATGTCTTGCTCAAAGCCGACAGATCCACAAGATACACTGAAACTGTTAAAATGCATTTAATGTGTGTATAGTCTAATAAAGGAACATGATGTAAGGAACGTAAAATGTAATTTTTTTTTCCCGGTAACACTTTAGAATAATGGTCCGTCATTAATAAGTAACTATGCTGGAAGTAATACAAGACTAATGAGTAGTACTACATTAACACAACATTAACTAATCAGAGCTCAGCTCATAATCATGAGAACCAATCAGAGCCACCAATCAGGAGTGTAATCATGTGTGGTATATATATATATAAAAGAGAAAAAGAGAGAAGAGCGAGCTTTGCAAAAGACAGATTCGAACCCGGGTCGATCGTGTCAAAACTTAGATCTTTAAGCCTTATGCTTTACTGACTACGCCACTGAAAACATTGAAATATGCCTGTTATTTTTTTTATCTTGTTTTTCCCAAACAGGCATTGTTAAAGGGTTAGTTCACCCAAAAATGAAAATTCTGTCATTAATTACTCACCCTCATGTCGTTGGACACCCGTAAGACCTCCGTTCATATTCGGAACACAAATGAAGATATTTTTGTTGAAAGCTGATGGCTGAGAAAGGCTTCAGACAGGCCTCCATTGGCATTCAGTACATTAATACTCCCAAGACCCATAAAAGGCACTTAAAACGTCGTTACAAAGTCCATCTCACCACATTATCTACAATAATTTTACGATGCAGCGACAATAGTTTTTGTGCGCAAAAAAAAATCTAAATAACACCTTTATCCAGCTTGTTATTGTCTTCCGTGTGTGCCTCCACGACGCATGCGCGAGAATATGACGCAGATCCGGCGCTCGGACACATGACCCAGAAGGGATTTGTTTACAAGCAGAGGAAGACGCGCGTGTCTAAGCTGTTGGATTCTACATTGATCGTGCTTTAGGTCTCGGCGTAGTTCTCAAAATGAGACTAAAGTGTGCATTTCATGGATTCCCGAACGCTGGCGCTACGTCATATTCTCGTGCATTCTGCGTCGTGGAGGCACACACGGAAGACAATAACAAGCTGGATAAAGGTGTTATTTTGATTTTTTTTTGCGCACAAAAACTATTTGTGACTATTGTCGTCGCATCGTAAAATTATTGTAGAGCCACTGTGGTGAGATGGACTTGGGAGTATTAATGTACTGAATGCCAATGGAGGCCTATCTGAAGCCTTTCTCAGCCATCAGCTTTCAACAAAAATATCTTCATTTGTGTTCCGAATATGAACGGAGGTCTTACGGGTGTCGAACGACATGAGGGTGAGTAATTAATGACAGAATTTTCATTTTTTGGTGAACTAACCCTTTAAGGCCATTACATACTTAGCAAGAACAGAGAAAAAAGTTCTCACTCCCAGGGCTGCAAGAACAAAATGACATAATTTTTTTATCATAGCCCTGGTTTGGGAGTTCTCGCAGCTTGATCAGATCTTCTGCGCAGAACTTTTTTCTTGTGGGTTTCTGAGAACTATTGTGTGATTGGTTAGAAATTTAAAGTGGCCGGGGTTAATGTGGAGAAACAGAAATTTTCGGTACCTGCTTTTTTCGTGAAGCATGGAATGTCCTGCCCAGAACAAACTTTGTTCTTGTTCTTGCCACCTTGAGAAAACAAACAAATTTCTTTGCCCTGCGGAGTTTGTACCAAGCTTTAGGCGGAGCTAGTGTGAATAGCACTTGCCAACAAGGCACGCTATTTGCACTTGGTGTAAATAGACACTCCTTTCTATATTAGTTAATAGTAGTAGCTGAAGTGTTAATATAGTTCTACTCATTAGTCCTGTATTACTTCCTGCATAGTTACTTATTAATGACGGACCATTATTCTAAAGTGTTACCGGGAAAAAAAATCACATTTTACGTTCCTTACATCATGTTCCTTTATTAGACTATACACACATTAAATGCATTTTAACGGTTTCAGTGTATCTTGTGGATCTGTCGGCTTTGAGCAAGACATTCTTTTTTTTTTGAAAATGAAGTTTTTATTGGTTTTCTTTCTTCATAAAACATACCAGTACAAAATTAATTAATAACTAAATACATGGTATACACAACAAAATAAGCAAAAGTAATTATTATAATGAATAATAATAATTATAGAAATGACACTTAGAAGCACAACAGGGTAAGCAAGTCACTTCAAAGGGTGACTGATGCTAAATCCATGCCTGAAGTAACAGTCTGAATAAAATTCTCCCACATGTCAACATTCATGTGATTTCCATTCATTTTAGCTAACATTTTTTCATATGATACATTCTCTATCATAGATTCAATCCACATTTTAACTGAAGGACATTGGATATCTTTCCAAAATCGAAGTATCAATCATACTGCCATGATCACACCCACAGTAACAAGGGAAAACTCATTATTTTTAATCTGAGGAATCTCAGATTTATCTCCTAAAAGACAAATCCTTGATGAAAGTGGGAGGTCAAATCCCAAACATCTTCCAAGATATTTCAACACAATTTCCCAAAAAGGTTGAATCTTTGAACAGTGCCAGAGAGCATGAATGTATGTGCCAGTTTCTTGTTTACATTTCCAGCATTTATTATCAATCAGACAACCCATTCTAAAAAGTCGCATTGGTGTATAATAATACCTATGTAATACCTTATACTGGATAAATTTACCTCTTGCTTCCTTTATGTACCTTCCACTGTAGGACAAAATTCTGTTCCAAGTATCCTTATCTATGTCACTATTAATGTCTCTTTGCCAAATCAGTCTCAAGTTTTCACAGTTCTTATCGCCAATCCTTAAACTGAGTTGATAAAATTTAGATGATTTTTGAAGGGGTCTTGGTAGTTCAAACAATGTTTCTAAAACATTATTTTCTTGTCCCATTGAAACCTTTGCCACCAAACAGTTTCTAATCTGTAAATATTTCCAGAAGTGATCTGAAATTTGTCTTTTAAATTAGTATAGGATAGAAGCTTATCATCATTAAATAAATCCTTTAGAGTACGTATTCCGCTTCTAAACCATTGTCCCCAAAACAGGGTTTTCCCCCCTACCTTAACATAAGGATTATTCCACACTGATGAGTAATGCTGACACATGTGAGAAATCTTACATTTTCTGTGGATGATTGTCCAAACCTCTTTAGAATTAAGCAATATTGGATTGGACATATTATGCTGTAAATTCCCCTGTGGGTTTTGTGAAAAAGCCTCTATTGGCCGACACTGCATGAAAGTGGGTTTTTCGTCAGTATGTGGCACTGTAGATTGCCGTGGAACTTCAGGTTTACGACTGTGCACGGCAATTTGCAGGCAACACCGAAAACTGCCGTAAATTGTCGGAAATTGACGTGGGCCTTGCTTGGCAGTTGTCCCCCCATGACCCCCCCTCCCCTTAATTCTAGGGGAGGCTTTAACATGTAAATGAACATGCTGTGAGGTACACAAATGCATATCAGAGTAGCAGCAGGGGGAGTTTTATCTAGGTTCTGAATTTTTTTAACTAAAACATTTTAAGTTAAATGTACTTGTTTTAGTTCACATTACTAAATTTTTAGGGCAACCAGTTTGCTCCAATTTAAGTAGATTCAACTTGTCCGGGCTAACAGAGTAGATTATTTACTCTGTATGTCATTAGCAATAACCAATGTTATGTAAAAAAAAATACACACAAAATAAAAAGTTACGGTGTTATGCCTATATGTAATTGAATTTATGTATGTAAATATGTAATTATTTTGTTTCATTTTCTTGTTAATTTAATACATTTCTTAAAATCAGTTTGTTGTTAGACTCCCTTCTTTGTAAACTGTCATAAACTGACTAAATCAAGACAATCAATCCTAATCCCATCAAATTTGTGAGCGAGAACTGTAGTCTGTACATGCATGTGGTACTAAATACATATTCCATTCTGTCCAGGAAAATGTATTAATACAGAGTTTTTTCATTAATTCTGGAAAACATCCTTATAACAATGACCTCGCATGTGATTGGAGGAGCCCGACGAGCTTCTCGCCCTCGTCCAATCACGTGCGAGGTCATGGCCATGACGCGTACAAAACTTGAAGACGAGCTTTAAACAGACGTGTTTTGGACTCTTTTTTTTTATACATTTCCTGTGTTTTTGCTGCTTTGCTTTTTCGTGATCAACGACAGGACGCCGTCTCGCCTTCAGCTCCCCTTTAACTCCTCTGCATGGACGCAAACAGTGCATGTTGACACGGTCAAAAGTCACGCGTTTCGTATAAAGAGATTTGGCCCCGGGCGCGTTCCATAGTAGAGCTTCTCGCCCTAGTCCAATCACGTGCGAGGTCATGGCCATGACGCGTAGAAGACGAGCTTTAGACTTTTTTTTTTTTTTACATTTCCTATGTTTTTGCTGCTTTCCTTTTTCGTGATCAACAAGGACAGGACGCCGTCTTCAACTCCTCTGCATGGATGCGACCAACTTTTTGGACTCATTTTCAGAAGGCTGTCTTCGTCTTCACAACTCTGAGGCAAACTGCAGGCGCTATGAACCAGAGCATGGGTAATGTAACATTACGATTTAAAGAATATATACATCACTTAAAACGTCGTTACAAAGTCCATCTCACCACAGTGACTCTACAATAATTTTACGATGCGACGACAATAGTTTTTGTGCGCAAAAAAAAATCAAAATAACACCTTTATCCAACTTGTTCTTGTCTTCTGTGTGTGCCTCCACGACGCATGCGCCAGAATATGACGCAGATCCGGCGTTCGGACACATGACCCAGAAGCGATTTGTTTACAAGCAGAGGAAGACACGCGTATCTAAGCTGTTGAATTCTACATTGATCGTGCTTTAGGTCTCGGCGTAGTTCTCAAAATGGGGTTAAAGTGTGCATTTCATGGATTCCCGAACCCCGGCGCTACGTCATATTCTGGCGCATGCGTCGTGGAGGCACACACGGAAGACAAGAACAAGTTGGATAAAGGTGTTATTTTGATTTTTTTTTTGCGCACAAAAACTATTGTTGTCGCATCGTAAAATTATTGTAGAGTCACTGTGGTGAGATGGACTTTGTAACGACGTTTTAAGTGCCTTTTATGGGTCTTGGGAGTGTAAATGTACTGAATGCCAATGGAGGCCTATCTGAAGCCTTTCTCAGCCATCAGCTTTCAACAAAAATATCTTCATTTGTGTTCCGAATATGAACGGAGGTCTTACGGGTGTCGAACGGCATGAGGGTGAGTAATTAATGACAGAATTTTCATTTTTGGGTGAACTAACCCTTTAAGACTTTTGATGAGGTTCACACTGGTTCCTTTGCTCTGTTTACACTATCATTGTTATGGCTTGGTCGAGGCAGAGAGAGAGAGAGGAACAGTGAATCTAAATGCAGCCAGTCTTTATTTACAAAAACAACCAAGATAATCCAAGGAATAAAGGAATAAGGAAAAAACTTAGAGATTCAAATATAACAGCTTTACTTTAAAACACATTTTTTCTTTTCTTCTTCTTCTTTTTTTAAATTGTAGTATTGTACATTTCTTCCAATTTTCAGGACTTTCCAGGTGGTCACCCTACCTATAATTTCTGATTAGTGGTAGGAGTGATAATTCACATAACCAGGAGTTCTTCAATGTGGCAGATAGTGTAATCCAAAATAGTTACTTCACATTAGCCCACATTAGCTAAACATTCCTATTCTTCTGATAGCTGAAATCACGGGGGCCCTGAGAATCATCACCTTCTTTCTCCCCTGTAGCATTGGCGCTGCGTAGTTCATTGGCTACATTCAAAATCATTCAACCATAGATTATGTTTATAAAAATGCATATACTGTATCAAATCATTTGCATTGGTAGGTGCAGAGGAGTTCAATATTTGGGATGCTTCTCTTTCTTTGCACACTTCTGCTTTTCCATCACCTTCAAACAATGGTGGAAAACACACTTTGCAGAATAATGGGAGAACCTAAGTACCCACTGCTTTCCAGGGATGGAGACGTAACTATTGGAGGAATTTTTGCAGTTCACAGTAAACTAACATTGTCGTCATTTGAGTTTACACAAAAACCTCAACCTCTCTCATGTTCCAGGTTTGTTACATTGGAAAAATTAAGAAACATTAGAGAATATTACGTATAAAAATATTATATATATATATATATATACACTATATTACCATAATTATCTGTTTATTTGTTGTTGTTATTTATAATATTTGTTTACTATTTTCACAGTGTAAATCTAAGAGATTTCCGGATGGCTCAAATTATGATCTTTGCCATTGAGGAAATTAACAGAAGTGAAAGTTTGCTCCCAAATGTTTCAGTTGGCTACCAAATTTATGACAACTGTGGTTCAAGACTGTTTTCTATTAATTCAACTATGGCATTGCTGAATGGTCATGAGTTTGCAGCAGATGACAGATGCAATGGACAATCACTTATTCATGCTATCATAGGAGAATCAGAGTCTTCTGCCACAGTGATTCTGTCCAGAACTACAGGACCTTTTAAAATTCCAGTAGTAGGTAGCAAAAACACTAAATATTTGACACAGTTACTTTACTGATGACTGTTTCATTGTGTCCTGTTCTTTCTTTCTTCTTTTTTAAGATTAGTCAGTCAGCCACATGTGAATGTCTCAGTAATAGGAAAGATTACCCTTCTTTCTTCAGGACTATTGCAAGTGATTACCACCAGAGCAGAGCACTTGCATACATAGTCAAGCACTTTGGCTGGTCTTGGGTGGGAGCTGTGAACACTGACAATGATTATGGAAACAATGGAATGGCCATATTTCTTAAAACAGCACAGGAGGAGGGCATTTGTGTGGAGTACTCTGTGAAATTCTACCGAACAGAGACTGAGAAACTCAAAAAAGTGGTAGACATAATAAAACAAGGCACTGCAAAAGTGATTGTTGCATTTCTTACCAGTTTTGAGATGAACAATCTACTTGAGCAGCTAAGTATTCAGAACATCACAGGCCTCCAAATGATTGGTGTGGAGGCATGGATAACTGCAAAGAGTTTGATAATTCCGAAAACATTTAATTTTCTGGGAGGGTCACTGGGGTTTGCGGTGAGAAAAATTGATGTTGAAGGGTTTTCAGATTATGTTATAAATGCATTCTGGGACACAGCTTTTCCATGCTCCCAGATTGAGGGGAATTCTTCTCAAAATGCATTAAATTGCAGCATTTATCAGGATCTACTCGAGCTGAAAACCTACAATGAAGATGTGCCAGAACAAAGATATGCAAGTAACGTCTACAAAGCAGTTTATGCTGTGGCTTATTCACTACATAATCTACTCAAATGCAGAGAACAAAAAGGTTGTGAGAAAGGCCTGAGAATACAACCACAGGAGGTATATAAGGGGACAAAAGACTAGATGCATAGACAGGGAGAGGTTAACCTATATGTCTGACAGTGTAAACGTAATACAAATTTGTCTTTTGCAAGGTGGTTGAAGCTCTGAAAAATGTAAATTTCACAGTAAAGTTTGGAGATCATGTGTGGTTCGACAACACTGGTGGCGCAGTAGCCCAGTATGAAATTGTGAACTGGCAGCAGGAGTCTGATGGATCAGTCCAATTTAAACCAGTGGGATACTATGATGCCTCACTACCTTCTGACCAACGCATTGTTCTTAAAACTGAAAACATAATCTGGGCTGGAGGACAGCTGGAGGTAAATGATAAATAATTTTTTTTTATGGATTATTTCAAAGTTTACCTGTGCATACTGTATGACATCAAGTTTGTTTGAAGGAAGCTAATGTAATCTTAGTCCTGGAAAACGAACTTCAAGGGTTAGTTCACTCAAAAAAAAAAAAAATCTGTCATCATTTACTCACCCTAATGTCGTTCCAAACACTAAGACTTTCGTTAATCTTCAGAACACAAATTAAGTTAATGAAATCTGAGATATTTCTTTCCCTCCACTGACTGTATATACTACCACTTTGATGCTTCCAAAAGTTCATAAATATACATATAAACATTCATCAGCGAACATAAACAGAAGCTCAACCATACTGGCTTGACACACGAGAACAAACCTCTTTAATTCTTGAGGAAGCTCAAATGTGCTGCGTAACACACGAGAATGAACCTAAATTGGTGCACTTTAAGTAAGAATGCTTGAGCTTCCGTTTACCATAACTGATGTGTGCGTTGATTAGGGGTGTGTGATATATATCATCTAAGATAATATCGTAATTGTTGTTTTAATGATGTACGATCTGACATTATCGAGTATATCCCTCACACACACCCAGAGAGTGCACGCACACACTACGTGATGTAGTTGTGTTGATTAGACTAGTGCGGGTGCGCATTAGAGTACACGCTTTCACTGCGTGCTATATTTATATCATATAATATAGTTAATAAGATATCACACAAAGATTGCAGTTTTTCAAATGTGATATTGATTTTATGCAAGTTTACTAAACAAGAAGTTAATATTAAGTGACTTACAGTTTAGACTTCCATATTGCCTGTTTTTGCACTATTTCGCCACCGAAAAATAGTTCAAAACAAAGACACAGCACTGTATCTGCGTCTCTAAGCAAAACACAGCTGTGTTTTCATACTGAATGAATCAGCTTTTTGAACAAATCAATTGAATCAATGATTCAATGACTAATATAGATTAAGATATTCAAATGCTTCGTTCCTTGAATGAATCAGCTGTTTGAATTAATTGTTTGAATCTCAATGACTCACTCGTTAAACGTGACTTGCTGCCACCTACTGGCGGTTTTAATTTCACAGTTAAAGTATCTTTTCATGTTTTAAATAATTTCAAATATCAATATTATTCAACATTTTATGTTTTAACCCTTTAAGACCTAAGGGTATTTTTACAATTAATTTTCCGCCTGGTGTTATTTACTAAAAAAGCTTGTAAAACATCAACCCTGTTGTGCACAGACAATTGACACACCTCTTTTTTTTCAAGACAAGTTGCTCTGTCAGTATATTTGTGTTGCATTGATGTCACCTGAATGTAAAATAAGTTATGGGACCATAAAGACAACTGAAAACATAAAACGGAAATTGAATCACTCAAATATTTATTGAAAACACACACAAATAAATAAAAGCTAAGCATATTTCCTCTGGAAAACAGTTTGTTCAAGTCTTTAGAGTCCTGGAACTCAGGAATAAACATGATAACTTATACAGAACCAAAACTATTTACATTTTTCCAAAAAAAGTCCAGGCGCTTTTGGCCTCTTTGGATTTTGGATATTTACTGGTGCCAAGCCTCAAAACAGTTCCTATCAGGAACTTCTCCTCAAAATTTTTCCTCAAACTTTCTCCACAAAACTACTAAAAACTGCAGCGCGTCTCTCTCTCTCTATCCTCAACACTAGCCGTGCGTCTCTCTCTCTTCACAATAAAAGAGCTGTGGTTCATGCGTAATGACGCACACCAACGTGGATGACGGATCAGCCTGTCATTGGTCAAACCCTCATCCAAAATGGCAGCTAGCATCGCGCTAGCGGCAAAAATGACGGAAAATTTATAAATTATGGACATCAAGTGGATATATCTTGGACGTAAGCGTTTTGATTTATTGCTGAACAACTCCAACAAGATGCACATGTTCCAGGCTGGATAAAAAACCTTCTGTAAAGGCTACAAAGACACCAAAGACACCCCCGTGATGGCTAGCTCGTTAGCTTTCTGCTGGAAAAAATGGTAAGAAAATCGATAAAAGTTTCAGGAAATAATATAGATATTTATCGGAGGTGCCGTGTGACGTCGTGGGCGATGCTGTCGGGCTCTGAGGGTTAAACATCAAAACATTATTTATGCATAACTGCAGGTTATCAATTTGTCACGTCTGAGCTGTGTAAATAATCAAACAGTAAACAGTCTGTGTAAATGATCTAAATGCCACTTCAGATGCAGCTTCTGTGTTTCCTTTGTTGATACTTATTTAATTTGATTGGTAACAGCCCTATTGTGTCTTATTATAATTCATTTTTATTACATTTATGAAATTGACACAAAAGATGTAAAAAATAAATGTATCAAGGTAAAGATGATTTCTGTCACTTCTGTGAACTGACCACCACACAGAATATGAAGAATATCAGGAACTTTAGGAGTCAACTGACTATGGCAGTCCTGAACCTCCCAAAGTACCAGCACAATAATACACTCAGCAAAATATTGTCTAATTATCGTTATCCAGAAAATCCCAGAAAATATCAAGATTTATTTTTTTGTCAATATCGCACACCCCTAGCGTTGATGAATGTTTATATGTAAATAAAAACCTAAATTCAATCTGTTCATAACAAAGTAACCTTATCTTAGTAACCATATCTTTGTAACCATATCTTTGGAACTTTCGGACTAAACCGCCGAATTCATATGGATTCGTTTTATGATCTCTTTATGAACTTTATGAAGTGTCAAAGTGGTAATCACGTAGGCTGTCAATGGAGGGACAGAAATCTCTCTGATTTCATTAAAATATCTTAATTTGTGTTCCAAAGATGAACAAAAGTCTTACGGGTTGGTTTGGAATACCATAAGGGTGAGTAAATGGCAGAATTTCCATCTTTGGGTGAACTAACCCTCTCATTATTCATATATTCTTAAATCATAATGTCTCAATTAGAGCAATTAGTGAAAAAGTGAATCGGTTGAAAAAGTTGGTTTAAGAGTCTGCGTATGAGAGTAAGAGTCTTGATGCTGAGTGAGGTTGCTAATTTTCTGTAACAGCACTTTAAAAAATATTGTTCAGACCCACTTTATATTAGGTGGCCTTAACTACTATGTACTAACATTTAAATTATTAATTTGATCAAATGCACTCATTGTGTACATACATGTTTTTACATTGTACTTACATACAAAAAAATACATGCATGTAATTACATCTGTAATTACACTGTTGACACATCCCTTACACCGACCTAACAATACCTGGCATTAACCCTAACCAGGCAACGTGTACCACGAGATACATACTCTTTAGTGTCTTGTTTGGGGCATAAGAAAGATTTTTTCATCAAATCCTTTTATAATTTATCATAGCCTGGTCTGTCATGAGTATGCTGGTCGCATGATATGTTTAAGATATATTTTAATCTTACTTTTTTCTGAACAAAATGCAAAACAACTGCTAATATTAATTGTGAACATTGTCTTAAGAAAAAGAAAATTAAGTTATATGTTGCTCATCTCCCAGTACACGTTGCCTGTTTAGGGTATAAAAAAGGATTATCCACAGTATTGACAATGAATGGTGTTTCAAGGTAAACTGGGCTCCTTGTACTGGTCATTGCATTATTACGAATTAAGGGGTGACGAGTGAGGGGTCAATTGAGGGTGGTGGGAGGGCCAGTAGAAATCTCGTTCCAGGACCAGGGCCCTATTTTGATTCTTCAGAGTTAATAAAAACTATATGTATATTTTCCATGTACTGTAGAAGCCAATGTCTGTGTGCAGTGAGAGCTGTCCTCGAGGCACTAGGAAGGCTGCACAAAAAGGAAGACCTGTCTGCTGTTATGACTGTATTCCATGTGCAGATGGAGAAATAAGTAATGAGACAGGTAAACTTCACTCCATCTCACAGTTTCAAAATAAACTGGTTAGTTGCTCTTTTTGTATTCTTATTCTACTGATCAGGGTGCAGTTATCAAAGGAGGTCATAAATAAAAACCATTGACCTTTTGTCTCTAATTAGTGATCACAATTTCCTTTCCAGATTCAAATAACTGCAAGCAGTGTCCAGGGGAATACTGGTCTAATGCTGAGAAAAATAAATGTGTGTTAAAGACTGTAGAGTTTCTATCATTCACAGAAGTTATGGGTATAGTGCTAGTCTTTTTCTCACTGTTTGGAGTAGGATTGACTGTGCTGATGGCCATCCTGTTCTACAGCAAGAAGGACACCCCCATAGTAAAAGCCAACAACTCAGAGCTGAGCTTCCTGCTGCTCTTCTCATTGACTCTGTGTTTCCTCTGTTCACTTACTTTCATCGGTCGGCCCACTGAGTGGTCCTGTATGTTGCGTCACACAGCATTTGGGATCACTTTTGTCCTCTGTATCTCCTGTGTTCTGGGGAAAACAATTGTGGTGTTAATGGCCTTCAAGGCTACACTTCCAGGAAGTAATGTCATGAAATGGTTTGGGCCTTCACAACAACGACTCAGTGTTCTTGCCTTTACACTTGTACAGGTTCTTATCTGTGTGCTTTGGCTAACAATATCTCCTCCATTTCCCTATAAAAATATGAAATATTATCATGAAAAAATAATTCTCGAGTGTAGTCTGGGTTCGATTATAGGTTTCTCTGCTGTTCTTGGTTATATTGGCCTATTGGCTGTCTTGTGCTTCATTCTGGCTTTTCTAGCCCGCACGCTGCCTGATAATTTCAATGAAGCCAAATTCATCACATTTAGCATTCTCATATTCTGTGCTGTATGGATCACGTTTATCCCAGCTTATGTCAGTTCTCCTGGAAAGTTTACAGTAGCTGTTGAGATATTTGCCATTTTAGCATCAAGTTTTGGTTTACTGTTATGCATATTTACACCTAAATGTCATATCATCCTGTTTAAGCCTGAAAAAAACACAAAGCAACATATGATGGGGAAAATACCATCTAAGTCATATTGAGAAATAAAATTACTATATTAAAATAGTTTTAGTTAAACTAAACACTTAAGTATCCTGCAACTATAAAGGGATATCCATAGACATAAGAGATAAAGCAAATATCACATTGCTCAAAGTTTTGATTCATGAAGAAAAAAAGAAGGCCGACCATATGATTAATTCATCAATGTCCCCAGTTTGACCCTGACATACATCATGAGTAAACTCAATTGCACCAGAAGAGAAAGGAAGGTTCTGTGATTTTTATTCTTGAGTAAATGCTCTTATTATATCTACACCATTCAAAGTCGACTTCTTTATTTCCCTATTATAAAAAAAAAAAAAGAAATCTTCTCAAACAAAAAATATATATATATAAAGGACGGGACTTGATTTTGTCCTTCGGAAATTGATTGGATTGTTGTTTGCTAATTGCTGGAAGGGAGGGATTATTGGCCAGCTTTGACACTGGTGCACACGTCATAGGGGAAGGGGAAGTTCATGTTTTTGATCCCATGGTGTTAAGACTTGTATGGCTTAATATAACATAAATTATGTCTCTTACTGAAATATGTAGTAGAAAACCCACGAAAGATCCACGTTATTTAAAAAATCCATTATATATTTGGACAAGTTTAAAATTATATTGCTCAAAACTGAATCATGAATTCAGAATTATCTGAATCGCTCACAAAATCATGTTTTCTGCTCTTATTTAATTTTTTTGCATGTCCGTGCTCTTTTTTCCTTTGCTCGTTTCCACATTCTGTGCTTGCGTTTTCCAAATGTTGCAGTTGAAGTTTCATGTAAATTAGGACGGGTCTTAGCATCACCATTGATCCACTAGTTCTAGATTGACAGCTCATCATCTAGCATCATCATCATCATTGTAGAGGGAAGTTTATGTCACTCCAATGCGACTCATGCCTCAGTTCAGCCAGCCGCTGTTGAGCTATGAGCATAATGCGTTCTCTATCATCATATCTGCAAGGAAATACATTATTGTATTGTGATGAATATAATCTTAGGACTCTATTCTTTTGTATGATAGACGTTTTAGGGGGGTTTCTTATAATTAAAGCAGTCAAATTCTGATGCTTGACTGGCCATCCAGCAGCTGCTGTTGAGCTACGAGTAATGCGTTCTCTATCACTATATCTGCAAGGAAATACATTATTGTATTGAATATAATCTTAGGACTCTATTATTTTGTATGATAGACATTTTAGGGGGGTTTCTCACAATTAAAGCAGTCAAATTAATGTGATCACGACTGGGTGCTTACTGACACTTGGCTGTGAGCGAAACGCGTTCACTACAGGCCCAGAGATGCACGGATGGGATATTATTTCATCGGCAACCGCATCACAAAATCCGTCCGCACCAACGTTTTTTTACCAATTTTCAAAAGCCACCATCAGCTGATTGTAAAGACTTGTTGGGCGATGCAAGACACTACTGACGTGAGCAGTCGTAATGCAATGGACTATGGCCTAAATTAAACTGTAAGAGTCGGTTTTGGTGCTAAGACAAAAGTTGAGATACACACCTCAGCAATTGAACAATAAAAGTCACTAATCTTGAGGAAAAGATCTCACAGAAACTGTGACAACACCCTGACAAACATTCCTCCCCCCTCCCCATTTTGCCCTCTCCTTGTCCTGGTTTCAAGTCACCAAATGCAGATATACCAGTGATGATGTTATTTGTAAATGTATTGTTTTATCCTTTTCATGTTTGATGTCTTTTTAAAGGTCTCAGTGCGAATGGTAAAATGGTCTCAGTTTCACTGCAGTCACTGTTAGTATTAGAAAGATTGGAAAACTAATGAGAATTCAGTTCTCCTTTGAGTAGTCTCTTCAAAGATATCTGATCCGCTCCCCCAAAACCAGGTGGGGGTGTTGCAAATATTTACAACCCTTTTGTTCTAGTTGAAGTATTTAAGGCTGGATGTTCTAACTCTCAGGGGGAATATTCTGTAGTCAGACCCCCCGTGCAAACTGCATGTAGATGTGCCAGACATGATGACTCTTTTAAATTATTTTCATATTGCTTTGCAATTGTGTTTTATGTTTTTACGCTGATCAGTTGTGTACCATGGATTCTTGTTTACGTATTTACTTTTCCTGTCTGGCCAAAATAAATGTTAACCTTGATTTCTCTTGTATGGTTCCGAAATCATTATTCTAGTATGGATCGATGTATACTCCTTTATTACCGCAAAATCTAGGGTTATGATAGATCACACCGATGACGGTACGACTGAAGCATGGAGCGCAGCGTACGCGATATTCCGATTCCTGACTATCGCTGTGTTAGCACGTTGTAGTCCCTGAATATTACTAAAATTACACTTTTTGTTGAGTGAGCATGTGCAACCACTTAAAGGTAAAATATTCACTCTACACCCTCTGACTAATCACAGAAGTAACCGTTTTGTGCCCGTGAGCGCGCGGATCCGGACGCGTCATGTCTCTCTGCGATTTAGGGTCTCTCGATGAACGAATATAAAAACTAGGAAGATATAAAGAAAATCAACGATCTAAATTAAATCGCAACTAATCGTAAAATCAGCTGATAAACTCTAAATGTAGCACACTTTATGGAGTCACTTAGAATTGGAGTCAGATAAAATTATTAATGGAGTCAGATTTAAAATGAGATATCAATAAATTAAGAGAACTTCACCGAAAGGCTGAAAAGGCTTACACGCAGAATTCCTTCTGACCAAGTCATTAGTATCCGGTTTTTGGGCTAATGGATGGAGATTTACAGTGGTGACCTCGACGTGATCTCCCGGTGGCGAGTGTCTTTTCAGCTAAATATTGGGATTGCCACAACCGAGAGGTTTGATCTTCTTCTCTTTCTTCAGCTGTTATGGTAAGTCCATTCTTATTTACCTTTTAGAAATGTTGGGAGTGTATAGTACTGAATACTGTATAAATCTGATGGGGCGTGAAAATGTGACAACCATATTGCTTATCAGGGACATGAAAGCAACAGCGTAGAGTAGAAATGATATCCCTTGCTTTAAAAGTCTCCTTGTTTGCATACGCAGCAAGAGAGGAAATTTTATTTCTGTACTCAAGAGAGCTCTGTAAATTAAAACCTTGAATTCTGAGGAAAATGTCCAGTTACATTTATTAATTTGCTTTGCTGCAACAACGCGACAAAGAAAAAGAACAAATGGTCATGTTAACTTGTGAATGAAATCTTGTGAGTAGATGAGCTAAAATATAATTGAAAAGATCTCACTGGAATCCTTTGTGTGTAAAATGTGAAGGTGGACAAAACTGGTTCAGGTCTGATGTCACAATTATAAATGTCTTATAAAATATAGCGTTTTACTATGGTCTTACTTCAGACTTTGAAATCACTGCACTTTTGTGTGTTTATTAATGTCTCAGAAGAGACTGAGAAAATTAACAGACCAAAGATAATCTTTGGCTTTCTCCATCAGACCTGTGTTTGTCAAACCTTCCTTTTCATATGCAAATAGATTCTCCAAAGAATGCAATTGATAACTTCTCAGCCTAAAACAAGAAAATTGTGCCCAATTCTATATTGTGTAGTCACAAAAATCTTTGAATTGAGCAATAATTTGATCTGTGCTCTCAGTGTTTGTAGTTTATTGAGCGTTCACAGCAACTAAGTTTATAACTGGCTTCCAGTTTGGTCTTATTGCTGTGCACCCAATGATCAGGCCAGCACAGCAGTAGCTGCAGGGCCAATCTAAAGATCAGTGAGATGATAACAAATTATTATGGACAAATGACTCCTCTTGAGACCAGCAAATAAAATGATTATTTAATTCATACTATTTTAATATAATATGATTTATATTATGATTATAATGTAAATTATATTATAAAGGCCAGAAATGGTTTTAATCTCAGGATAATTCAGCATTATTTAGAAGAGAAAAGAAGGTTGGGAAAGTATGAAAAGGATTAGAATGTAGAAAGATGGGATGTGCAAGTAGGGAGGCAAGAGCATTATTAGTGTTGAAATAATGGGAAGGAGAATATAAATGGTTAAGGAAAGAATTGTGAAGGAAGAAACTGAAGAGGGAAAAAACTTAAAGAGAAAGAACTTCTGTACCTTCTATTTGTGCAAGAATTTAAATGAGAAAAATTACAATGCCCAGTTAAATGAGTAACCTGATTGTTGTAACTTGAATAAGTTGAATTCAGGCAAGGCCTAATAATTTACATTTCATTGATCTGCAGCCCAATGAGAAAGGGGAGGTACAAGTTCTCTTACGAGAGGTTCTCTCGTATTGCGTAAGTTTCCTTACGCATCGGGAAAGTATTCTTTCTTCGAGATTTCTGAAAAACCCAAAATTATCCTTAATTTTGTAACATTGTCAACGCAGTGCGGCAGCCTGGCAGACCATAGCAGGCTATTCCAGCGTGCTATTGGCTGCTCTGCTGGCAACTGCAGCAGCCTATCGGTGAGCCCGCGTGACGTGGCGACCAATGAGGGCGCTTCGCGCCCACCTGGCTTCATTTGCCTACAGGTGGGGCGTGGCCACGTGTATATAAGCGGGGCTCACGGGCTGCGTATTAGATTTTCTTTTCTTCAGCGAAGCCCTTCGCATCGCTGGATCTGGAACCCGCCGCCGTGATCGTGCAGACGAGCAAGCAGAGGACAGCGCCTGAAGAAGCCGGCAGCATCGCGCCACCTTCAGCCATCCGTGTCTGCTCTGCGATCCGGCAGCCCATATCCTTTTACGCTCAAGTGTTGTCGCCGCTGCGTCACACTTTCTCAAAAAGAGCTGTGCGTTTTATACAAAATGTCTCGTTCCACCTGCGGCTCGTGTCACGCGCAGCTCAGCTCCGGGGACCGCCATGTGATCTGCGCTCTCTGCCTGGGCCGTGATCATGCCGCCGCCGCACTACTCGCCGGCGGATGCCCGGAGTGCGAGGAACTGACGATGTCAACCCTGCGGGCTCGACTCAATCAGTTCGATGACGACATCCCTCCAGTCCCTGCTAAGCCGCGCAGAAAGAAGCGCCGCTCGCAGCGGACTCCGGAGTTTGCAGAGAGAAGCTCGCCGGAACCCTTCCCGCCGGCTTCACTCTCGCCTTCCCCGTCCCCACCCCTGGCCGCCATTTCTGTTGCCGCCTCCGGGGATGAGGCGGATGCGGCCGCGGAACGCGCCGACAGCTGCTCCATCATGGCTTCCGACAGCGAGGACTGGTCTTCCGCGACCTCTTCAGTCCGGGCCTCCGGACGCTCTCGAGCGGGTGAGGACGCGGAACTGTTGCGCCTTCTCACCCGGGCTGTCGAGCAGCTAGGCCTCGAATGGGCCCCGCCCAAGGTGGCAGCGCCGAATCGACTTGACGGATGCTTCCTAAACAGTCGCCGCCGTGCGCCCACCTCCAGGACTGCACCTTTTCTGCCAGAGCTTCACGAGGAGCTCGCGAAGTCCTGGAACGCGCCATTCTCCGCGAGGGTCTCGTCTCAGGCTTCTTCGGCGCTCTCACAAGTTGACGGCGTGGCTGAGAAAGGCTACAATGCTATCCCTCCGGTGGAAGAGGCGGTCGCAGCGCACCTTTGCCCGCCTTCTGGTTGGCGCTCAAAGGCTGCCCTCCCGTCTAAGGCCTGCAGAGTGACGTCATCGCTGATCGGCCGCGCTTTCGCTGCCTCCGGTCAAGCGGCATTTGCTCTGCACTCTATGGCCGTGCTGCAAATCCTCCAAGCTAATCTCCTCCGCGACCTGGACGAGAAAAGCTATGACACTGAGTTGGTCACGGATTTGCGAAGCGCGACGGATCTCGCCCTTCGCGCTACCAAGACCGCAGGCCCTCGGACGCTCTATGGCCTCCCTCACGGTAGCTGAGCGCCACCTCTGGCTCACGCTCGCGGATATGCGAGAAACAGAGCGCGCGGCCTTTCTAAACGCCCCGCTCTCCCCGTCTGGGCTCTTCGGACCAGCGGTCAAGGGGATCGTTGATCGTTTCTCTGAAGTACAGAAGACGACTCAGGCCATGAACCTCTTCCTGCCTCGACGCCCCGGCGCTAGCAATAGCTCCGTTGCTCGCCGTCCTCGTGACCAGCCAGCACCGAGCTCCGCGCAGCGCCCAGCGCGGCCCCCTTCGTCTCAGCGAAGACAGAGCGGCCGCCCCAGATCGCGCTCTTCCAGCCGTGGTAAGCCGCCTCCCCCTCAGGGCCCCCGGCCTAGGATCGTGCTGAAGTCCGAGCCTCCAAAGTCCTCCTAGCCAGAGGCGAGAAACGACGGTTAAGTCCCGCCGCGGCCGGACCACCGTCAAAACTCTCTTTCATGTCAGCCCCCACCACTGTGGCTGCTGCAGATGGATTTCACACAGCCAACGAGCCGGCAAAACTGCCCTCTCGCCTGTCAATAACCGCCGTTTTTACGGCGAACCAGAGAAATCACAAAAGTTGCATTATTTCTGGTTGCACGGCTCACGCTGTAGGTGTTTCAAATGCAGTAAATGTGCCCACTTTTCTGTGTTCACCCCTGCACACAAGCACTATAAACCCCGTGTCTCTCACTCACATAAAGCGGCCACCGGCCGTTCGAGTGCTAGAGTTAGGTCACGTGTCCGCTTGTTTGCGTCCACGCCTAACCACCACACGCGCTATCACACAGCCACTCTTAACCGGTCATGTTCCACGCGTAAGAGTTGTGCCCGCTCAAACGCGCTCACACATTTTCGCGAACATTATGCCTCAGGCGCTACGCGCCGCGCCACACACCATTTGTTCTCCGCCCAGGGTGGCCGGAGCGATGAGTGTAGGGCCACACACAAGCCACTCCCCGCTCGAAGCGGCAGAGATACAGTGTGTAGGGAGGCCAGCCATCGCGAGCGATCGGCTGGCCCACAGCACAGAGAGCGCGCGCACTGCGCCCGCCCCTCCTATACAGGCCGTCAAACCCGCGAAGCGCGGCGTTTCGAGCCCGGAGGCCGTTCTATCCCGTGTGGCACACACGAGAGCGTGGGAAGCCATTCCAGGTGTATCAGAATGGGTGCTGAAAACAGTGAAGCACGGCTACACTCTGCAGTTCGCTCGCCGCCCTCCGCGCTTCTGTGCGCGTACGGAGACGAGAGTGAGCGAGGAAGTAGCACATCTACTTCGAGCAGAGATAGCCACGCTGCTGTGCAAAGGGGCTATAGAACCGGTTCCCCATTCTATGAGCGAGTCAGGCTTTTACAGCCGGTATTTTCTCGTGCCAAAAAGGGATGGGTCGCTCAGACCGATTCTGGATCTGAGGCGTCTGAACAAAGCTCTTATGAGAAGATCGTTCAAGATGCTCACGACCAAGCAGATCCTCGCGCATATTCGCCCGAGAGACTGGCTAATCTCCCTAGATTTGAAAGATGCATATTTTCAAATCAAGATAACGCCGCGTCACAGGCCATTCTTATGATTCGCCTTCGACGGCCAGGCTTATCAATACACCGTCCTTCCGTCCGGCCTGTCACTAGCACCCCGTACATTTACGAAGTGCATGGACGCGGCCCTCGCTCCCCTGAGAAGTCGAGGGATGCGAGTATTGAACTATCTAGACGATTGGCTCATCCTGGCGCAGTCAGAGGCCGAGCTCCTCGCTCACAGGGCAATGCTGCTCAGCCATCTGGACAGCCTGGGGCTCACGGTCAATTGGACCAAGAGCTCATTAGTGCCCACGCAATCAACCTCATTTCTGGGTTTGAACCTGGACACTGTGGCAATGTCAGCCCGTCTGTCACCCCAACGCGCGCGCCAAGTTCGGCGCATGGCTGCGTACTTCCGGCCGGGCAAAATCGCACCTCTCAAGCTCTTTCAGAGGATGCTGGGACGTATGGCCTCAGCTGCAGCTGTGCTCCAGCTGGGCTTAATGCGCATGCGCCCGCTGCAATGCTGGTTAAACGCCCGAGTGCCTCACAGAGCCTGGGCGTCCGGAGGCTTCAGGATCAGAGTGACTCAGGGCTGCGTTTCAGCCCTAGAGCCCTGGTTAGTAGCCGACTGGTACCAGCGGGGAGTGACGATGGGAGCCATCTCACACCGCAAGGTCATCTCGACGGACGCCTCCACCTCGGGTTGGGGCGCCGTTTTCGAGGGGATGACCGGCCTGGGCCTCTGGTCGAGCGGAGAAAAGCTCCTACACATAAACTGTTTGGAGATGATAGCGGTAGAGAACGCGCTCAAGCTGTTTCTCCCGCTTATACGAGGACACCACGTATTGGTCCGGTCGGACAATACCACAGTGGTGTCCTACGTGAACCGGCAGGGCGGTGTCAGGTCCAGGTGTCTGGGCAATCTGACAGAACGCCTGCTCGTGTGGGCCCGGACAATGTGGGCCCGGACAAGCTGTCCAGGGGCCTCATTCTCCCAGGAGAATGGTCCCTGCACCCTCAGACAGTCCAGCTGGTATGGCGCCTATTCGGCAGAGCGGAGCTCGACCTCTTTGCAACAAAAGAGAACGCCCGCTGCCCGAGGTTTCTGTCCAAAAGCGAGGATGCGCTGTCCCAACCTTGGCCCAGCCTCCCGCTGTATGCTTTCCCGCCGATTTCCCTATTGCCCCAGGTCATAGCGAAAATCAGGGAGACGCGCCGCCCGGTGCTCCTTATAGCGCCGCGCTGGGAGAACCAGATTTGGTACCCAGAGCTGGTGAAGCTGTCGCACTCACCCCCCTGGCCAGTTCCGCTGAGAGCAGACCTCCTCTCTCAAGCAGGAGGGTCAGTTTGGCCCTCAATGTGGGGTCCAGCGGGTGCTCTCCTTCCTCCAGGAGCTTTTGGAACTGGGCAGGTCCCCTTCCACGCTCAAAGTGTATGTGGCGGCTATAGCAGCGTTCGCTCAGACGGCGCTAGGTAGCACGCTAGGAAGGAACGAGCTCATCATCCGTTTCCTCAGAGGAGCCAGACGGATGAATCCCCCGCGGCCCCCATCGGTTCCTATATGGGATCTGGCCTTGGTCCTAGAGGCCCTGAAGGCTCATCCCTTTGAACCGCTCGAGACTGTGGAACCAAGGTTCCTTTCGCTAAAAACCGCGTTCCTGATAGCTCTGGCTTCAGTAAAACGCGTGGGGGATCTACACGCACTCTCAGTGAGCCCGACGTGTATGGAGTTCGGCCCGAATGACTCCAAGGTCATTCTTAGGCCGAGGCATGGTTATGTCCCCAAAGCGATAGGCACTCCCTTCAGGGCACAGATTGTCTCCCTCTCGGCTCTGCCAGCATCCGATGAGGGGGACGGTGGCAATGTCCTCTGCCCTGTCAGGGCATTGGGGGTTTACGTCACACGCTCCGCCGCCTTCAGGCGCTCTGAGCAGCTATTTGTTTCGTTTGGAGGGCGCACTAAAGGTCTCGCCTCCTCGAAACAGACCCTGTCCAGGTGGATAGTGGACGCGATTGCAGCAGCTTACGCTTCCAAACACCTGCAGTGCCCGCTAGGTGTCAGAGCACACTCCACTAGAGGCATGGCCTCTTCGTGGGCTTGGGCCAGAGGGATTTCCATCCACGATATCTGTATGGCGGCAGGCTGGGCCTCCCCGTCTACGTTCGTGAGATTTTACAATCTGGAAGTTCCTGCCTTACAGGCAAAAGTGTTATCAGTTCAATAGGGCTGTTGGTTCTGCCCAGTGATTCTGCGTAGACATAGCTCACATACTGGTAGTAAGTTCGGTACTAGGCTTATGTGAATTTGAAGGAGACCGGCGGTGCCGTTCCCTCATTTACGAGACAAGCTGTTGTGAGTTTGAAGGTGACCGGCGGTGCCGTTACCTCACTCATATAACAAGATATTGTGAATTTGAAGGCGACCGGCGTTGCCGTTCCCTCATTCATGAGACAAGGTGTGGCGAATTTGAAGGAGACCGGCAGGTGCCGTTCCCTCATTCATGGGACAGGGTGTTGTAACCACCCGTTGTAACCACCCGTCAGTTCGAATGAAGTGTCGGTATATGTGGTGGCCCGTTTTCCTTACCGGCCACCCTGCCCGAGCAGTGTGATGGTCCCCGGTTCCCTGGGATACATATGCTGTATGCGAGGGGCGCACGGCGTTGACAATGTGTTCCCGATGCGTAAGGAAACTTACGCAATACGAGAGAACCTCTCGTAAGAGAACGATACTCGGTTACTTAACGTAACCTCGGTTCTCTCTAGAAGAGGGAACGAGTATTGCGTTCCTTGCTGTGCGCCCCGCGGGCTTTTACGCTTCAGAACTACGAAAACCGAATACGCAGCCCGTGAGCCCCGCTTATATACACGTGGCCACGCCCCACCTGTAGGCAAATGAAGCCACGTCACGCGGGCTCACCGATAGGCTGCTGCAGTTGCCAGCAGAGCAGCCAATAGCACGCTGGAATAGCCTGCTATGGTCTGCCAGGCTGCCGCACTGCGTTGACAATGTTACAAAATTAAGGATAATTTTGGGTTTTTCAGAAATCTCGAAGAAAGAATACTTTCCCGATGCGTAAGGAAACTTACGCAATACTCGTTCCCTCTTCTAGAGAGAACCGAGGTTACGTTAAGTAACCGAGTATCGTTTTCCATTGCAATGAAACTTGCAAGTGTTAGCGAATTCCTCTCTGGGAGCAGCAGATTACATGGGACCTGATTGGGGAAGTCATTTTTCTGGGAATGTAATGAAAGTTGTGTGTTATGTTAACTTGAGGCATTCACTCTACAGGGGTCACACATCAGAGAGATTCTAAGGGTCAAGAGTTCAAATGACACCATAAACACCTGGTGACCGAATGCTCTAAACAACAGATCTGACTTGTATAAACAGCATAATTTAATGAGATTGCCCCAGGGGACCTGGGTGTGATAAAATCACAATGCAGCAGATTGTGTAAACGCAACTGCAACAGCAACTTAAGTTGCAACTGGTCTGACTGCATTTACACACAGTCCGATCTGACCATTATAAATCAGTTTATCTAACCTTTTTCTTTACAGAAACATGATCATGATTATGATACATGTCTTTGTAAACTACAACAAATTTTCTCCTAATGGCATAAAACCGTAACAGGTTAAAGCCATCTACAGCAACTATCTGGCTAAAGACCAGTAAAGAAAAAATAAGATAGCCTCATCTATCTTAAGTAAATTTGTGTAAAGGTTCAAGATTAAATTGTATTTCGCTCTGTGCTTGTTTTCCTTTCAGGTGAATGGCTGCCACCCTTCAGATCCAGATTCCACTGGGTCTGAAGAAGGACACACACACAACTTAACATCTAGGAGATGGGAGGGAGGAGACTTCATGAAGCCATTCACACCTCACAGCACACATAGTTAAATGGCTTCCCAGTATAAAAACTGGAAGAAAATTATACAACACAGATTATGGTAGGATAGACACCACCCATCTCCCATACACATCCATACACAACACACATCCTTAATTCTATCACCGCACAACACATTTTTCCTGGCATAGATCATGGGACTATCCAGGCCAAAATCATACACATAATGCAAATTTATCATACACTATTAATCTTCATACATACAGGACAAAATGAATTATTTTCATAATTTTGGCTCTAATGGATGGAGATTTACAAAACCTTTAAATAAAATAGTTATTGAGCTGCTTACACTGTCATATACAATAAAAGAGCTTGCACAGCAACAGGAAATTAAAATGAACGCAAAAAACCATAGCCTACTAGAGCATGTGACTGAAGCGGAGCGGAGCTCCACTCATGAACCACTCACCGGTAAAACGGCATGCGCTCAAATCCCGCTCCGATATGACATTTCTCTGTACTGTAGCCTACTATACTTGTTTAGTTTCATATGTTTAAATATTATAATGTTATTTTTTAATTTCATTTACGTTGATTATGAAAAGTGATCAGAACATTAGATGTGCAATATGTAAGAAGACATAGGGGTCAGAAATGATTTCGACCACTTTAAGTTTTAAGTTTTGTTTTGTTTTGTTGAAAGCCTTTCTTTAAAGTGAATTTCGTTTTGTATAAATTGTATCTTAATTTTAATCAATGTTTTGTCAACCAATTTCGTGGATTTAATAAATAATAAACAAATATAGCAGACAATTTCATGGAGGCGCCAGCGCAGCGTGAACGGCTTAAATGAACAACTAGAAAAAAAAAAAACTTTAGTTGGGGGCAGCCCTAGATATTTATTTCAGATAGGCATATATTCGAACCAGCATGTCACAAAGGGCATGAGCTTTAGAAATGAACGGAATCTTCAGAAAGGCGTTCTCACTCTGGAGGAAATATTACCGCTCTACGCATTCTCTATATGCACACCGTAACGGTCACAATATGACCTTATGTATGTTTTAAAAACATAATTCAACATATACATATTAAGCCTTTTTTGTGGCCACTTCAAGTGTACAAATAAATTACTAAATACTAAAAATGAATACATGTAAATGAACTCAAATTTGCAGCACCGCCACTTCCCGTGCTCCTGCTAGTAGCCTATAGCCTATTGGCTATGAATATTTTACCCCAGAATATCATTAGTGAACCGATCGGCGTACAGGGACAAAAATAAATAAACACCATAAATAAAACGCACATCGGCAAACCTGCTGTTACCTGAATAGGCAACTGTACAATTTTATCATTGTAATAAAAAACGCAATTTGGCACATCATTTCAACATGCTGCTATTTAGCTTACTACTAATTAATGCCTATTGCAAAAAGAATAAAATAACAAGTCATTCACATTATAGGCTAATTAACTCTACACTCTGTCATGTCAGGGTGACGACTAGGACGAGCCTAAAGAAATTAAACAGTTAATTTTGACTGCATGGGAAGAGAGCGCATCTTTTTCAGGCAGACAGTGCAACTCGTTTTATACCAGCAGGCCTAACAATCATACAAGAAACAAACTATGGAGCCTCGATATTAAAGAAACGCTGACTCTATTCGTTCACAGAAATTCGCTGAAAGTCCACCGCACAACTGTGCAACGCATGTTCACATTTTTAATTGTCCATAATTACCCCAAACCTTGTCTGCTTGCCTTGCACATCTAATTAATGGGTAATGTTTTACGACCATTTTTTCGTTTTATGCTGTGAATGTTATCGAATTTGTAGAAGTTTAGCTCTTGCGTTCTCTCTTTTAAATGCCTATTCCCTGAGTTACTATAACTGGCTGTTTTAAAATATAACTAATATCGAAACAAAACCCAGGCAGTCTCTCCATACTGACAGCTGGGCTCATAGCTTGCAGGTTTGCTTAGTGGCCTACCAGGCGCTGCAACAATATTTAACAATGTAGGCCTATATCTTTTTTTTTTATTCATTTGAATTGTTGAACTGCCACCCACTCGAATTTTAATTAAAATTTTATTTTTCGTCAAGTCATCCGCCCGATCCGCGGAGTCCGCGGCTGTAACCGCCAACCGCGCATCTCTAAGGCCCACTCTTTGTGCAAGAAGATATATTTGTTTACAATCATGAATATATTATTAAATATAGTAATTTACACAATCAACCTTTTAGAGAGGTTAATCAGAAATTGGTCAAATGATCATGACCACAAATAGTTGGTTAGTGCCACTCTCATTCCAAAGAAATATTTTTTTCACAGCCAGTGGTGGAATGTAACCACATATGAATAAGAAACATTATCGCGTCTATAAAACACGTCAAAACTCGACAAAGCACAACGAGAACACTTGTTTAAACAACATACAAACTGGGACATTTGATTGCACATCACAAATTTTACATTATTGATCCTTCTTGCAATCGTAATGCAATGGACTAGGACTATAGGGCATACATTAAACCTTTAATTAAAAGGGTTATTGAGCTATTTAAACTATCATATACAACAAAAGAGAGAGCGACAGGAAGAAAAAAAATGAACGCAATTAACACAGCATGTGAGCAAAGCGGAGCGGAGCTCCACTCATGAACCGAGGATACTCATAGGGCTGGGTTTCGATTCAAATTTCAAGAATCGATTCGATTCCGATTCTCAAGATCTTGAATCGATTATCATTATTTGATTCGATCCGATCTGATCCGATCCGATCTTTGAGATTTAGATAAGTGTTTTTGAAGAAAGCATTTTTTTCCAGCTGTTACCTGAATTACAGGACTGTAGTTATGCAACATATTGATACTATTATTATAGACATTCAACTGCAAATTAATGGAGTATTGATGGTTGTAAAGAACAATCCCCCATCCAGAGTGTTGATACAACTGCTTTCACAAACTTGCACTGGTGTAGACGACAGAGGACGCAGAGGTATATCAGCAGCAGTAAACCAATTATTTAGACGCGAACCTGATGTATTATTAAAAATGACATTAAGAATTGACATTAAGATGCAAATGCACCTTTATTTTTTATTTTAATGATCAACTGTGGCGAGGGGGGCGTGGTTTAGCGAAGTCTGTGACGGGAGAAAGAGTCAGAGGACGAGCGGCGGCACGTAAGTGGATCAAACACAAATGATGAACACCTGTCTCTTGTTGCAGTAATTGGCGTGGAGAGAGTACATAGATCGGGAGGAAACGAGAGAGAGGGAGAGAGAGCTGGAGACGGAGAGACAGACTGGAACTCGGCTGGGAAAAGGAAGCAGAGAGGAACTGCTAGAGAGAAACCGACGATTGAGAATTTATGAGAAACCTTTGTGTTTGTGCGAAGTGCACAGTATTATAACCTGAGTAAACTGAGTTAATAAACCAGTACGAGTTCCAGTAAGCTGACCCCTTTGTCTTCTTCTTTACCGTCACACAAACATTACAACACTGGAGTCGAAACCCGGGATAGGAAGAAGACCAGAGCCGCCACCATGCAAGCCCCGTCCACGCCAGGTACGCCATTTGCAGAGATCATCCAGTCACTCGCGGGCCTGCACCAGGAACACCAGACGATGCTGGAGGTTAGAGAGGAGAAGGAGCGGTGGTTCCAGGTGCTCCTCCTGACCCAGCAGCAGGACCGCGAACTGATCCGGAGCTGGATAGACCGGGAGGTTCCAGCCGGGGGAACACCATCGACCCCGGCCCAGGCCACCCACATGCAGCTCAGCAAGATGGGACCGCAGGATGATCCGGAGGCTTTCCTGGACCTCTTTGAATGGTCCGCTGAAGCGTGTGGGTCGCAGCGGTTGGACTGGCCAGTTCACCTCATCCCGCTGCTGTCGGGGGAGGCACAGATCGCAGCCCAGCAACTGCCAGTCCAGAACCTCCTGGTGTATGACGACCTTCGACGGGCCATCCTCCAATGGGTCGGTCTTTCCCCCGAACAACATCGTCAGCGGTTCCGATCTCTGACCTTGGGGGAGAGCGGCCGGCCCTTCGTGATGGCCCAGCAGCTCCGGGATGCTTGCCGCAGATGGCTGATGGCCGACCAGGGCGACGTCGACCAGATCGTGGAACGAGTGGTGCTGGAGCAGTTCATTGCACAGCTGCCCAGGGAAACCACGCTGTGGGTCCAGTGCCACCGGCCGGCGTCGCTGAAGAAGGCCATCGAACTGGCGGAGGACCAGCTGGTGGCGTGCCCGGGGGTCGGCGAAATCCTTCCGCCGGCTTCACTCTCTCTCCCCACCCCTTCTGTTTCTTCCCCTTCTCATTACAGGCCGGTTCCGGCTCCCCGGACGAGGAGGGGGCTTCCAGAACCGGGGTGCAGCTCGGGGAAGGGCTGGAGGTTTCCCGGAGCGGTTTCTGGGAGCACGAGCGCCGCCCAGGGGCGTGGAGCCGACGGAGCGGCACTTGTCTGCGGGTCCCGTTTCCTCACTCTCTCCACGCCAATTCATTGATCCGCTTGCTGCCACCGGGGCGGCGGGGAAGCCTGGGCCGGCCTGTTGGCGCTGCGGGGACCTGGGCCACTTCATAGATCGCTGTCCAGTGATGGAGGTGGGGACGTTGATCCGGGTCCCCGACGCGCCACAGGCTGCCCTCGATCGAGACGGGCTGTACCAGACACCAGTGAGTATCCAGGGGGGTACATATCCGGCTTTGGTGGATTCAGGATGTAACCAAACCTCCATCCATCAAAGCCTGATACAGCCGTTGGCATTGAATAGGAGCCGCATGGTTAAGGTACGGTGTGTGCAGGGGGATGTGGTGAATTATCCGCTGGTGACTGCCGTCGTTCAATTTCGGGGACAAAAGCATAGAGTGGAGGTGGCGGTTAGCCCGCACCCCCGACATCCGCTGATTTTGGGAACTAATTGGCCGGCTTTTAGATAATTATTGGGGGTTTTATGTGCGGATGTTTCTTGGGGAGAAACAAGGCGGGGGGAGAGAGCGGTTGTGCAGGTGGGAGAGACTGAACCGGGACCCCCGGGGGTTGTTTCAGAGGGACCGAGCGTTGTGGATAGGCTAAACCTCACCGAACGTAATGACTTCCCTCTGGAACAATCCCAGGATGAGACCTTAAGAAATGCGTTTGCTCAGGTCCGAGCGATTGACGGTCAGTTCATTCACCCTGAACAATCGGTCTCTTATCCTTATTTTGCCATAATAAAAGACAGGTTGTATCGAGTGGTCCAAGACACTCAGACAAAACAGGATACAACTCAGTTGTTAGTTCCGAAGAGCCGTCGGGAAATGCTTTTCCAGGCGGCTCACTCTAATCCGATGGCAGGGCATTTAGGGCAAGCGGCGACACTGAATCGTTTAATGGTCCGGTTCTTTTGGCCGGGCATTCACGAGAATGTGCGCAGGTGGTGCGTGTCGTGTTGTGAATGTCAGCTGGTAAATCCGCCGGCCGTACCAAAAGCGCCATTGCGCCCTCTTCCATTGATGCAGGTCCCCTTCGAGAGAATTGGTATGGACCTCATCGGACCATTAGAGCGATCTGCACGAGGGCATCTTTTTGCATTAGTCCTGGTGGATTATGCAACACGATATCCCGAAGCAATTGCCCTCCGCAGCATTTCGGCTAAAAGTGTTGCGGATGCGTTGTTTCGCTTAATCTCCCGAGTGGGGATCCCGAAAGAGATCCTCACTGATCAGGGCACGGCGTTTATGTCACGTACAATACGCAAACGTTATGAATTATTGGGCATTAAATCGATTCGCACCAGCGTTTATCACCCACAAACGGACGGCTTGGTGGAACGATTTAATCGCACGTTGAAGACAATGATTAGAAAGTTCGTACAGGAAGACGCCAAAAATTGGAATAGATGGTTGGATCCCCTGTTGTTTGCCGTGCGTGAGGTCCCGCAAGCCTCCACGGGGTTTTCCCCGTTCAAGCTCCTCTATGGACGTCAGCCCCGCGGGGTGTTAGACGTTCTCAGAGAAGCTTGGGAGGACGGACCTTCGCCAGCGAAAATGAAATTCAGTATGTCATGGACCTGAGAACAAAACTCCACACATTGGGGCCGCTATCTATGGAGAATTTGTTACAGGCTCAGGACAAACAAAGCCGGCTATACGACAGGGGAACTAAACTCCGCGAATTTGCACCGGGAGATAAAGTGCTTATATTACTCCCAACTTCCAGCTCAAAATTACTCGCCAAGTGGCAAGGGCCGTTTGTGGTCACACGGCGAGTGGGGGATCTCGATTATGAGGTAATTCGGTCGGATAGGAGCGGAGCGCATCAAATATACCACCTGAACCTCCTAAAAAAATGGAGCGAGGTGGAGTCAGTGATGCTAGCAACGGCGGTGAGTGGAGAGGATGATCTCGGGCCAGAGGCGAGCACGAAAAGCGCATCTATCGCTCTGGCCCCGGGGGGAGATCATCTCTCGCCCTTACAGCTCACTGACATAGCCCAGTTGCAGAAAGGTTTTTCCGATGTGTTCTCGCCCCTACCCGGCCGAACCGACCTTATTCAGCAGCACATTGAGACGGAGCCGGGCGTGATAGTTCGCAGCCGGCCCTATCGTTTGCCTGAACACAAAAAAAAGGTGGTTCAGGACGAATTAGAGGCAATGCTAGACATGGGAGTAATAGAAGAGTCATACAGTGACTGGGCCAGCCTGATAGTTTTGGTGCCTAAAACGGACGGCTCGGTCCGGTTCTGTGTGGACTATCGCAAGGTGAACGCTGTGTCGAAGTTCGACGCATATCTAATGCCAAGGGTTGACGAGTTGCTCGATCGGCTTTTATCGATTTTATTCGACACTGGATTTGACGAACGGATATTGGCATATCCCCTTAATGCCTCTATCTAAAGAAAAAACAGCCTTCACGACGCCGTTTGGGTTACACCAATTTTTTACGCTTCCGCTCGGGTTGTTCGGGGCTCCGGCCACGTTTCAGCGCCTCATGGATAAAATTCTTCGGCCGCACACTGCATATGCCGCTGCCTACTTGGATGATATTATCATCTATAGTAACGATTGGCAGCGGCATATGGAGCATGTGCGCGCGGTCCTGAGGTTGCTGAGGGTGGCCGGGCTGACGGCCAACCCGAAGAAGTGTGCGATTGGGCGTGTGGAGGTGAGGTATCTGGGTTTCCACTTGGGTCATGGGCAGGTGCGTCCACAAATTGACAAGACAGCTGCAGTTGCGACCTGTCCGAGACCCAAGACCAAAAAGGAGGTGAGGCAGTTCTTGGAGCTGGTAGGATACTATAGGAGATTTGTTCCTAATTATTCGGACCTCACCAGCCCGCTGACTGACCTCACTAAAAAGGAAGCGCCAGACCCGGTCCAGTGGTCAGAGCTGTGCCAGCAGGCTTTTACCCAGGTGAAGGCTGCTCTATGTGGCGGGCTGCTCTTACAGTCACCTGATTTTTCTCTCCCTTTTGTGTTACAGACGGACGCGTCGGACAGGAGGCTGGGGGCAGTCCTAACCCAGGAGAGGGAGGGTGAGGAGCGGCCGGTGCTGTACATCAGTTGCAAGCTCTCAAAGAGAGAGACGATGTACAGCACCATAGAAAAGGAGTGCCTGGCGATTCGGTGGGCCGTGCTCACCCTCCGGTATTATCTCCTGTGGAGGGAGTTCACCCTCTGTTCGGACCACGCCCCTCTGCAGTGGCTCCACCGCATGAAGGATACCAACGCGCGGATCACCCCCGTTGGTATCTAGCTCTACAGCCATTTAAGTTCAAGGTGGTCCACAGGCCAGGGACACAGATGGCCGTGGCCGACTTCCTTTCCAGAAATGGGGGGGGGGGGTGCAGGCCGGATGGCTCCCCGACCTGAGACGAGTGGTGGAGGTATGTGGCGAGGGGGGCGTGGTTTAGCGAAGTCTGTGACGGGAGAGAGAGGGTGCGTTCCGTTCGACCGTAAGTGGACTGCGAAGTGGACTTCAGAGGGTATTCCGCCATCTTAAGTGAGATTCCAATCCAAAGGGAGCGAACATGTTCAGTCCAAAGGGTACTGCGAACGGCGCAGGGAAGAAGGGAACATCGATACATCACTTCACAGGAAGTAGAGAGTGAAAATCACCCAAATGTCTTTGCTCGTCGCATGCATCACCTGTCTGAACTAATTAATGATGGAGCAGAGCCGTTGGTTGGAATAGTTTTTAAACAGCTCTGCGATTAAGGAGTTTACATATGCATTTGAATATTCATAGTTATTATACAAACTAGAGTATTTATGAATGGGTATGGCAATAACTGTTACATTTGTATATTATATTTTATGAATATGTAAACAAATTAAAAGTGTTGAGAAGCACCTGAGGGCTGTCATGTTTTATATTTTACTTTATTTACCTCAGGATTGTTTACTGTGCAGCTGCACTTGGGAAAGAAAGCGCACGAGATGAGACCGCTACAAAGAACATTAAGAATAGCCTACAAACATAGTTAACCAAATCAAAGTATTTTCATATTGAATGACAGGTGCAGCTTCAAATCTGTTCATAGTCAATACAGGTTATAAGTAAACTAATAAAACGAATGGACAATGTTTTGATTATATGTTTTATATAGCCTATAGTCTACTGTGTGTTTTGTAAATGTAAATGCTTATTGGTTTTCAATTTGAAAGTAAAGTAAATTACAATATTAATTTATGTCATAATCTGCACCCGTCGTTGCCTTTCTTTGATGATGTTGCAGGGCGTTCCAAATGAGCGATTATTGTCAGCGAAGTCCACTTCAGCTGATATACCGTGCTCAGGGAGTAGGGAGCAGTGAACATTGCGTAGGGACCCTGTCGAATGGAATGCACCCAGAGTCAGAGGACGAGTGGCACGTAAGTGGATCAAACACAAATGATGAACACCTGTCTCTTGTTGCAGTAATTGGCGTGGAGAGAGTACATAGATCCGGAGGAAACGAGAGAGAGGGAGAGAGAGCTGGAGACGGAGAGACAGACTGGAACTCGGCTGGGAAAAGGAAGCAGAGAGGAACTGCTAGAGAGAAACTGACGATTGAGAATTTATGAGAAACCTTTGTGTTTGTGCGAAGTGCACAGTATTATAACCTAAGTAAACTGAGTTAATAAACCAGTACGAGTTCCAGTAAGCCGACCCCTTTGTCTTCTTCCTTACCGTCACACGAACATCACAACATCAACATTTAGAACACATTTGGTTACTGGCTTCACAGTAAACAGACAACATTACACAGAATGTAAATACAATTTGAACTTACAAAACCTTTAGAAAACACAACTGTGTCACAGTTTTGTGTAAAACCTTCAAGTACTCCAGGTATAAGACATGAAATTGCCTTTAAAGTGTATTTGTGTAAACTGGTCATTTAAAACTAAAATAGTACATACAAATAAATAAAAACTGGAAAAGGCCTTGCCTATTAAAGTGAAAATAAAAATAAACTGGAAATTAAACTTGTCTTAACCCAGAGTGTGAACTGCCATCACTCAGGAATGGAAAGATTCTTCTGCAGGAACAGTAGCTCATTGACATGCCCAGGGGTAAGGCAACTTCTTTTGGCAGTAATGATATCACCTGCAGTCGATAAAACCCTCTCAGATGTGACGCTGGTTCCTGGGACACAGAGATATCGCTTTGCCATGCGAGCCAAAAGAGGATACTCCTTTTCATTCTCCCGCCACCAGATGAGAGGATTGTCCTGCAGTCCCGCAGGTCTTCTTTGCCCTGTACCTTTTGATCTTGTCTTCTGCCTCTGCCGCTTTAGTTTTCTGTGGTCCTGCTTCCTGTTGTGGTCTGTAGGCTTCGCCAATGAGAGACTCCAAAGCACTGGATTGCTTGAATTGCTTGGGTGCCGGAGGTTGGGGTTCCACCTCTTCCTCCACTCCATCAACTTCATCAGCAGCAGCATCTTGCTGTGTAAGAAGAGAGAGAGAGAATTTGTATTTTATGGAGGTGTGTGTGAGTGAAAGAGAGAGTGGACTTTTTCCACTGAGTTTCTTTTTAAAATGATTACTTACATTAAATGCATCTTCCTCCATCCCACACACTGCTTCAGTCTGGAGTCTGGAGAAGGTCCTGTCTCGCTCCTCCTCATTCAGGAATGGCAGAGCTTTGAAACGTGGATCAATAGCTGAAGCTACGTACAGCATGTCCTTCTAGTTTACATACCTGGAATTTAAATTTCACACATTTTGATCAATTTATCCCCCCTGAGGAGGACAATAATGTCTTTAATGAAGTTTCCTTTTATATATATATATAGGGGCGGCAGTGGTTCAGTGGTTCATGTAGGTTGTCTACAAACCGGAAGGTTGGTGGTTCGATCCCCGGTTCCACCTGACCAAGTGTCGAGGTGTCCATGAGCAAGACACCTAACCCCAGCTGCTCCCGACGAGCTGGATGGCGCCTTGCATGGCTGACACCGCCGTCGGTGTGTGAATGGGTGAATGTGAGGCAATGTGTAAAGCGCTTTGGATGGCCATTGGTCTGTTAAAAGCGCTATATAAATGCAGTCCATTTACCATAGTCTCATATCTCACTCACACACACACACTCACTCACACACACTCACTCACACACACACACACACACACACACACACACACACACACACACACACACACACACACACACACACACACAGAGGCCTACCTTGTGCTTAAGTTTTTCTTGATCTCATCCTTCGTGTCCTTAACAACTCTGGAGTCTTCTGGGAGACTGATCATCTCTTTCAGCAGCAGAGCATGCAGAGGTGCTATCAGAGTTGGGCACTTTTCTTCTGACATCACTTGAGTGGCTGTCTTCATTGGCTTTAGAGCTCTGACCACATCTTCTGCATCTGTTATGTCCTCTTCCTTCAGGCTGCAAAGATCCTTTTCATTTCTCCGCACATCAGGTGAGAGCAGAGCGGCAGAGATCGCGGGTTGCTGCTCTAAAAAGCGCTCAAGCATTTCTAGTGCACTGTTCCAATGAGTCACCATATCAATTTTGAGCTTGTTTGCATTCGTTGTCCGTGACTATGGCTGGATCTTTACTCAGCAGCCCCCACTCCTCCATAGCTTTGGTTAACATTTCAGCTAGACTGACAGAGCGATGGTCCGTTTGAACTTCGGTTGTCTGCAGCACGTAAGACACAAGGTTCCAGAGCTCGTCTATGTAGTGTGTTGTCACACTCATGTAAGATGGGCGGCAGTGGCTCAGTGGTTCATGTAGGTTATCTACAAACTGGAAGGTTGGTGGTTCGATCCCCGGTTCCATCTGACCAAGTGCCGAGGTGTCCATGAGCAAGACACCTAACCCCAGCTGCTCCCGACGAGCTGGATGGCGCCTTGCATGGCTGACACTGCCATCGGTGTGTGAATGAGTGTATGAATGGGTGAATGTGAGGCAAATGTAAAGCGCTTTGGATGGCCGTAGGTCTGTTAAAAGCGCTATATAAATGCAGTCCATCCATTCAGCTGCAGTAGCTTCTGCTTTTCTTTGAGGATACGGGTGGCCGTTGTACTGCGATGAAAGAACTTTGCGATGTGCCTTACTCTCCCAAGAAGGCGTGCAACATTCGGCAGTTTGAGACCGGCTTGCGAGGCCAGGTTGATTATGTGCGCGAAGCAGCCGACGTGGGTTAGCCCCGTAATCTCAACCGCACGGATCATATTCGCCGCGTTGTCAGTGACTATGGCTGGGTCTTTACTAAGCAGCCCCCACTCCTCCATAGCTTTGGTTAACATTTTTAAGCTAGACTGACAGAGCGATGGTCTGTTTGAACTTCGGTTGTCTGCAGCACGTAAGACACGAGGTTCCAGAGCTCGTCTATGTAGTGTGCTGTCACACTCATGTAAGATTCCGTAGCCACGGATGTCCAGGTGTCACTCGTAATGCCCACCCTCTCTGCGGTCTTAAGCTTACACATTACACCATCTTTTACTGTCTGGTACATGTTGGGGATCACTTCTTCAGACGGACGTTTGTGAGACACAATGACATAATTTGGTTCCATTACCTTCATTAGCCGCTTGAATCCCACATTCTCAACAACAGAATACGGGCGCATATCTTTGCAAATGAAGCCCGCAATCGCCTCAGTTATTTTGACAGAGCGTGCAGAATTAGTTGGCAGTTGTAGAGTTTGTTTCAGTGTCATCTGTTGCGGTCCGGTGGCGGGCTTGGATATGATGTCTTGATGATGTCGCATCATGTGGTTCCTGAGATTAGTAGTATTTCCACAATACTTCACCTCCATGGCAGGCTTTGCAAATTGCTTTGCTTTTGTCAAGCTCGTTCTCTTTATTGCTTCTGAACCCGAAATGGTGCCAGATCGCAGCTTTTAGCGTTTCTGGAGTTTTCATAGCTGCCATGTTCGTTGTTTAAATGTCCTTCCACCTCGCGCACATGCGTGAATTCAATGATGCGGCAAATTAAAATTCACGGGGAAAATTTAGGCCTATTATTAAATCGATCCTCTGAGTTACGGATCGATATTTAGAAATGAATATGAAAATCGATTCAGGATTGGTGAATCGATTTTTTCAACACAGCCCTAATTAAAACATGTATTTAATTTCATATGTTCAAATATTATAATGTTTTTTTATTTATTTAATCTATGTTGATTATGAAAGTGAACAGGATAAGATGCGCAATGTGACAGAAGACATGGGGGACAGAACTGATTTTGACAACACTAAGTTCCCTTTCGAAAGGGAACTCGCGCTGCGTCAGCTGATGCTACGGGGAACGCCTCCAGCGTGACAGGTGCCTGAAATCACAATTACAAAACGTCAATCCTATTGACCGGCGACAGCCTACGACGTCATCAAGGTGCAACCAGGAATTATAAAAGGGCGCCTTGCCAACATGACAGTATCTTTTCGTCTTCAGGGACTGTTTGCCGATTTCACGTAAAGCGTCAAAGAAAGTTACAATCGAGAGAATGAAGTGTGCTCAGAAGCAACGCCACTTCCGAGATGTGTGGACCCGTGTACCAGGTATCTTAAACCTGAGGATACACACACACTCTGTGTTTACTGTCTGGGTGAGGAGCATGCATGGGAAGTTCTCGAGGGAGCTTCCTGTCCAAACTGCGAGCGTTTTCCCCTGAAGACGCTCCGCTCTCGTCTGGCTCTCTTCTCGAGGGGAGAGAGTTCAGCATCTGGGGACGGCCCCGCTCGAGCTGAGGCTGAGCGGCGTCTAAAGTCCTGGGGTTCCCAGATGGATCTGGCTCGTCGTCTGGAGACTGGTGTGGTGCTCGCAGATGACGATCCAGATCGCGAGGGGCAGACATCGGAGGAGGAGCGGGATCTGGGCTCCTCCTCCTCGTCTGCGGCTCTTCCGACTGAGCAAAGGATGGATGAAGAGGTTGGTGAGTCAGCTGAGGCTGAAACCTCACATCCATCCTGTCCCATGTACGGGGAGCTGGTGGAGCTCATGGAGCGCGCTGCAGGTAGACTGCCGCTGCCGTGGCAGCGCGTGAGGAGAGAGGTCATGCGTCCAAATCGTTTGGATGACCGGTTTCTCTCCGCTCATGACCGCCCAGCTCCCGGGAGTCTTCCATTTCTTCCAGATCTCCATCAACAGATCTCGAAGGGATGGAAGAAGCCTTATTCAGCCCGCATCCATCGGCATCAGCGAGCTAACTTCGCTGATGTCGAGGGACTGGTTGAGGCTGGATATGTGTCGTTGCCGCCCGTGGACGAGACGTTTGCGAACTATCTCGCCTCTGGGCGGCCATCGACACTGAGGGCTCCCACCCTGCCGACCAAACCTCTTAGGACAACATCACGTTTGAACGGCAGGGCGTACATGTCAGCGGGTCACGCTGGGGCGGCTTTGCACACCATGGCGGTGTTACAAGCCTACCAGGCAGACCTGCTGAGGGACCTTGATCAGGGGGAGGGACTAACCCCTGATGCGGTGACGAGTTGCGCCGGACCACGGATCTCGCTCTCCGGGCTGCCAAACAAACCGTGTTTGCCATCGGTCGTTCGATGGCGGCGATGGTAGCCACGGAGAGACATCTGTGGTTGAACCTGGCGGACATCGGGGAGAAAGAGAAGTCCTTTCTCCTGGATGCCCCGGCTTCGCCCTCTGAACTTTTCGGCGCCTCCGTGGAGGCGGTGGTCGGAAAGTTCAGAGAGGCGAAGGCGCGCTCGGCGGCATTTAGAACATGCATCCCGCTGAGGTTCGGGACCGCGCCCAGGCAGCCGGGTGTCCCTGGCCCGTCACGGTCTGAGGACTGGAGATGGGACCAGCGAACCAGCAACGCCTCTCGAGCGCCCCCTCCGTGGAGGACTGGTGCGCAGAGAAGGCGGGACACCCACAACAAGAAGAGGAAGGAAGCCGGTGCTGGTAACCGGAACCAGCGCAGGCAGCGGACTCCGCCTCCCAGGGCGCGCAGATGAGCGCTGCCTTTTTCCCTTCCTCCTGTGCTTTCCCCTGGGCGCTTTACATCAGGCCGGTGGGCCAATGATGAGCAGAAAATGTAAGATTCTGACGGCCCGCCTGGTTTGTTTGGTGAAAGCGCCCCCCTCAGGATGATGGACGTATACTAGCTTGATGGCTGGGTTGAAGCGCCGAGAAGAGCGAGTGGTGAGTCCCCCTCGAGAAGGGAGAAACATTTTCTACTAATGTTTTCAGGACTCCGTTTTTCGAGAGGGCTCGGGGGATTATGGAACATCGCTGGACATCGCAGGGCCTGCAGCTCCCCGTGAGTAAGCTAAGAACGATCTTCCACGCATTTTTTAGGCCAAAACATTTTTTGTCACATACAGCAAACATCTCCTCGCTATCTGCTAGCTGCCTGTCCCCTGAACACACTGTAAAAAAAATGCGGTTTCTGTACTCCGCCTAAGCTCCACAAACTGCAACAAAAACAAACTGGTGCAGGCTGGACCACGAAGTACAACAAACAGTGCAAGAATGATTTCCACCACAAAAACGCGTGACATCACTTAGAGCACCTTTAAATAGTAAATAGTCGGCTGATATCAAAAGAAGTCCTGATTCATTTTATCTGTACATATCTTTAATTGCAATTATCTCAGGCTCCCTAGACGAACCGGTCCACAAAAATAATCTATTTGCAATCAGGTGTTGCAGGTGTTACATAATCCTACTGTAATTTATGATTAATTCAGGTAGTTATAAAACATTTAGTAGTTGTCAGTTAACTATTTTTGTGAGCTCTTCTAAAGTGAGGACTATTTATGCCTCATAAAAGCTTTCACAAAGGAGATTTAAAGGTTCAGTTATCTTCTAAACAGAAAAAGGAAACAAACACAGCACAGAGTGATACAGAACATAGAAATATTTATTTCAAAATGCACAAAATGAAACTGTACAACTGGTAACTTGATATAAAATTAAAAATAAACCTCTTCAATGCCATAGAAAAATACAATTCCTGTACACCTCCAGAAAACATAACTGTACAGTAAAATGAAACTAAGCCTCTGCAATCTGATATAAAAATGCATTTCTGTAAAGTGTAAACATTGCTGAATAAAAATGTACGAGTGGATTACACTGGATAATTACAAGAGTGCCAAAATACAACAAATACAATTTGAATAAAACAATAATAATATAATAAAATTAGGGCTGGGCAAATTAACGTGTTAATGCGGGCGATTAATTTTTTCAGCTTATATTATATTTAAAATATTTAACGCAAATAACGCAGCGTCCGTTTTTATATCCATTTTTGCCTAGTGTTACATGATCACGCTCCTATTCATGTAAATGCTGTATGTCAATGTCCTGTCTGTGTGGCTGCGTCTCATGAGGGACACTGACACACACACACACTCGATGCACAGACAGACTCGCGTCAGTCTCCTGCTCACATCGAGTTCTCTTTTGCTCTTTAACAAACAATAACAACAACACAGAGAATTTTGAGTATTCTCATATTAGGAGTCTTAAATTAGTTAAATAACGTCTTAAATGAACTTTAAAGAATTGTGAGGAAATGAGATGCGCGGGACAGCGCGTCAGATCCGTGTCATGTTCGTCAGCGTCCGTTCTTAAAGTGACAGGAGCACTGATGATGCCTGTCATTAATGTTCATCAAAGAACAACTGGAACAGAGAAAAGTGTAGCTTTAATGATGATTAATCTATATTTAATTTATTATTTATGCAGTTAAAAATGGTGTTTGATAACTATTACATTTATGTATATGTCTAACAGGGAAGGCCACAGGTAAAAATAACATTTATTATAATGGGTTTATGTAAAGATTGTTTTAAGTTCACTTAAATTAAAAGTTGTTTTTTTTAAAGCCTAATAAAAGTTGAAATTGGGAGCTTTCAGTTATACTGTAATGTAACATCATTAATGTTTCATAGAGACATTAGTATCAGTGATACTGGCCTTCATTCATAAAAAGATGACATTACAACACATATTTAGAAAATGCTGTCTTTAAATTGTTTCTACATTAATTTGGAGAGTAACTGAAATTATTACAATATCAAAATATTAAAAACTTAAAATATTAAAAACTTACAGAAAAAAATGTGATTAATTAGTTAATTTTTTTTCAATCGATTCCCAGCACTAAATACAATATTTTGCAGTGTCAAAACTACCTCAGTACTAACTTCAAAACATTAGAGAACAGCAGTGCAGAAGATCCTTTAAGTCTCCTCTATAAAATCTTTGAGGGATAAATAGTCCTCACTTTAGATAAATCACAAAAATAGTTAACTAACAACTACTAAATGTTTTGGTAACACTTTACAATAAGGTTCATTAGTCAACATTAGTTACCTACATTAGTTAACATGAACTACTAATGATCTGCAATTATAAAGCATTTATTTATCTTTGTTAGTGTTAATTTCAACACTTACTAATGCATTATTAAAATCTTGTTAACATTAGTAAATGCACTGTGAACTAACATGAACAAACCATGAACAGCTGTATTTTATTAACTAATGTTAACAAAATAAACTAATGCTGAACAGAGGTGTTGTTCATGGTTAGTTCATGTTAACCCTTTAAGACCTAAGGGTATTTTTACAATTAATTTTCCGCCTGGTGTTATTTACTAAAAAAGCTTGTAAAACATCAACCCTGTTGAGCACAGACAATTGACACACCTCTTTTTTTTCAAGACAAGTAGCACTGTCAGTATTTGTGTGTTGCATTGATGTCACCTGAATGTAAAATAAGTTTAGGGGACCATAAAGACAAATGAAAACATAAAACGGAAATTGAATCACTCAAATATTTATTGAAAACACACACAAATAAATAAAAGCTAAGCATTTTCCTCTGGAAAACAGTTTGTTCAAGTCTTTGGAGTCCTGGAACTCAGGAATAAACATGATAACTTATACAGAACCAAAACTATTTACATTTTTCCAAAAAAAGTCCAGGCGCTTTTGGCCTCTTTGGATTTTGGATATTTACTGGTGCCAAGCCTCAAAACAGTTCCTATCAGGAACTTCTCCACAAACTTTCTTCTCAAACTTTTTCCTCAAACTTTCTCCACAAAACTGCAGCGCGTCTCTCTCTCTCTCTCCTCACTACTAGCCGTGCGCCTCTCTCTCTCCACAATAACAGAGCTGTGGTAATGCGTAATGACGCACACCAACGTGGATGACGGATCAGCCTGTCATTGGTCAAACCCTCATCCAAAATGGCAGCTAGCATCGCGCTAGCGGCAAAAATGACGGAAAATTTATAAATTATGGACATCAAGTGGATATATCTTGGATGTAAGCGTTTTGATTTATTGCTGAACAACTCCAAAAAGATGCACATGTTCCAGGCTGGATAGAAAACCTTCTGTAAAGGCTACAAAGACACCAAAGACACCCCCGTGATGGCTAGCTCGTTAGCTTTCTGCTGGAAAAAACGGTAAGAAAATCGATAAAAGTTTCATGAAATAATATAGATATTTATCGGAGGTGCCGTGTGACGTCGTGGGCGATGCCGTCGGGCTCTGAGGGTTAATTAATGCATTAACTAATGTTAACTAATACAACCTTATTGTAAAGTGTTACCAATGTTTTATAACTATCTAAATTAATCATGAATTACAGTTGTAATACATGTTAATAAAGTGTTTATTAATACACTGATTAACTATTACTATATGTCTAAATAATATGATGTATAAATGTACATTTAAATAGTTTATTAATCATTTACTTACACTTTCTAAATGATCTTATGCACTGCTGTTTTCTAATGTTTTAAAGTTAGTAATGAGGTAGTTTTGACACTGTGAAATATTTTATTATATTATTATTGTTTTATAAAAAAAAATTGTTGAATTTTGGTTGTCCATCAATCCAGTGTTGGCACATTTTTATTCAGCAATGTGTACACTTTACAAAAACATTTTTTTTTATTTATATATATCAGATTGCAAAGGCTTAGTTTCGTTTTACTGCACAGTTATGTTTTCTGGAGGTGTACATTAATTTTTTTTCAATGATATTGAAAAGGTTTATTTTAAATTTTTATATCAAGTGTACAGTTGTACAATTGAGGGCTTGAGACGAAGAACCATATAAGTCCATATTTGCAAATTTTGAATAATACATTTTTTTTATTTGGATTCTGAATATTATATGTATTTATTTTTTTTTTTACTTGAAGATAGACAACAAAAGCTTCCCAATTCTAATGAGATAAGATTTTTTAGTATCAATCTTAAAAATAAAAAGTTAGAGTAATTTACATTTCTGGAATGTGGAAGAACAGTATATGTCCAGTTAATGTGGAATAACAGTATAAGTCCAATTCATCCTATCATTTTAAGTCACTGGAGATTTGATTGCTTTATCTTAGTTTTAATACAGTAACAGAACCTTAAAGAAAATATTAAGCATTTCTTTCTTTCAATTTCTTTTATTTTTTGCCAACGTAAATCACAGAACAAAAACACGGACAATACGGTACGAACAATGAACAATACATAGGCCTACTTATAGTACAAAAAATAAACATCAGTACAAACAATAAACCGTACATACAATAAACAATACATACAAACAATAAACAACAGTAATAACAGTAAACAATACATATTTACAATACATACATCATCATCATTCCATGCTATAGTTCCATATGCTAGTTTACATATACATCTTCCTTTTTTGTTCCTTTAACTTTTATAATACATTTCATAAATAATCACCCCATTCATTCATTTACTAAATAAATAAATACCTATATATTCCTATTATACAACATAAGATAAGGCATACAAGATAAGCTACAACTACTTTTATGATTACTTTTACACAATATACACAATATACCCCACCTTACCCTGCACATGACCTACACATACCAGGCTACTCTTCACATTCTAATGTCCCATAAAATGCTTGGGACTCCGCTGGCATGTAGGCTAGCATTTTCATAAGGTCACGGTGCTTCTCCTTCTTGACGGGCAGAGGGTCCTCGTAAGCACGAGCATACGTGGTGGAGAACAAGGGAGCTGGAGGTGGTTGATTCTTCCTCTGTTTGGTGATCAGCCAGGTCTTCCATCCCTCGTAAAGGCTGTGGCTCCCTTTTGTGTGGACACACCATGGATCAGCAGCTATAATCATGATTCAACAAGAAATTCAATAAAGATTCTTCCTTCACGCACATATCCCTAACACTGTTAATCTCAGAAAACCAGTTTAGTTTTAGTTTAGTTCTTCGGTTTTTTACCTGTCACTTTCAACCACATCATGGATGTGATTAGGAGGCCAGGTGGACGCTTTAATGTTGCATCAGGAAGCTGCCTGAAGTCCGCACATTTCATCTCAGTTACTTTAAATGGATGCTGCTGCCTGGCTCCACGGATCATCTCGGCAACATCGCTGGGGGTGTGGAGTGTGGACACCTTACGCCTCTTGTCCAGCGTGGCAAATGAACGGTCACAGGGAAGGAAGGAGTGACCAGACACCATGAACTTCTGCTCTATCTGACTGAAGTACCTTCTAGATACGAGCAGGGCCATGAGGTTTAGGACTCGCCAGTTGTTGTTCTGCCCACAGCATCGGTCACTATAGATGATGAGCTTCCATTCCTTTGCCTGGACTAGGGGAGCGAAAGATGTTTCTGCCCACTTCAAAAGACAGCTTGCCACCTCGATGGAACCTCTGTGAGCGATGCCCTCATGCCAGAGGCACATTGTAGGAGGATCGTCAGTGCCCATCTCCTGGATACAGAGGTTGTAGTTGGCCAGCTGCCGTTGATAGTACACGTTGGAGTGTGTCAGGTTTGGCGTGAACACTACCCCCTGGATGTCGATACAAATGACATGGCAGTCATCATTGGCTTTGGCCCAATCTGTGTCAGCCTGCAACTGGGTGAACGCTTTTTCAGCTTTCCGGTGGTGAAGCTCACTCTCGGCTGCGATCTTCAACCTTTCTCCATCTGTTGTAGCAGCTGTTAATTTTGAGAACAGGGCGTCAAATTTGCACAAGTGTCACTTCTTGGCTGCCCAAAACTGAGGTTCTGCTGCTTGAAGATGTCCCTATAGAGCCAGAACTTTGCAGTGGATGCTGGATTGTTTTCCTTGTACAGGCGGAACATGCGGAGCAGGTTTAAATCAGGGCTCAGGTACTCCCTCTCCACATCTCCCTTCAACCGTGAGTAGTGGTTCGGTTGGCGTGGGAAGCTCAGGATATGCTCTCTTATCCCCTCTCTCACTGCAGGATGAATGCTATGAGGCCTAAAAAATAAACAACACAACTCATGAACATGGGAAATATAATAAACTATGCTGGTCTGTTTTGCAAAATTGCATTGTTTCTTTGACATTAAATTATAGGATTTTGTTTTTCACATACAGTCATTAAAGGGATACTTCAGGATTTAGCATTAAGCTTTGTATCAGTAGAAAACCTGTAGTATTTTCGAATTACCGTGCTTTCCTCCCTCATGTCCCCCTGAGACGAGAGATTTATGTATTTTTTGTCTGGAAAAAATCCTGCGATGACGCAAAAATCGTCATTGTTTACATGCACATCTTTTGTTTAAATCTAACTGAATTTATTACGATTCGTGAATCTGAATGTAGTGTTTACATGAACGCTAACCAAGTGATCAGTTGATGTGCATTCTCCTCCGTGAGAGATAGCCTACGAGACCAGTGCGTCTCTGTGTCCCAGTGCATTCTGGGAGTTGTTGTCTTTCATCCCCATAAATCAAAAATTAATTTTCTGACTTTTCTCAGTCTAGAAGGCTCCAAATTAAAAATTAATTTTACATTTCTACTACATAAATGACCCATTTTAAATACACATTAATCTTTCCTGAGGTGAAGTTTTTGTTGTTGTTTTTTTACTTACCTGTTCTTATGTTTTCCTCTGAAGTCATCTAATGGAGACCTGACTTTAGCTACCTGCTCTGTTCCCTCAGACTGACTGCCTAACTTTTCTTGAATAACCTTTTCAAAGATATGTAACTTTAAATAAATATGTTATGGACAATGTATCTAATTAAAATCATGCATGTAATGAAAAGTTAAACGGAAAACGCTAGGCTATAGAAAACTTGCCTGTAGGCGACTGTTGGTCAGTTGAAAGACGGACATAAATGTAAGCTTACAAACAGCAAGTCTTTGGCCTCCTTGTTGCACATTGTACTTGAAGGTGTACTTCCTCTTAGTATTCTCAGTGTCAGGCCCACGTGGTCGTCTGCGACTCACCTTGTGCTAGAAGTAAAAAGAAAAAAAAATACATACCATAGCGTAGCAGGCTAGCCGTCGTATGCTGTCAAGTTAAGGTCATTAAGTATGTGAGTAGGCTTTGGTTAGGAGAATGAATAAGCCATGTGTGTGCCTTTTAGGGCATCAAAGCGCTGTGGTCTTTAATGCACTTGGTGGCCTACTTGATGCTGGTCATCCTTCATCCATCCTCACAAAATTTAACATTTACAGTGATCAAGCACATGTGCAGTCTTAGTGAATTGAAGGCATACAGTAGTATTCAATTCAATGGTTATTTCATGGGCCTACATTGTAATGCATTGCATACTGTTGACATGATATGGTCATGAATTGCTTAAGTTAGCCTACCTGCTCCAAACCAGAGAGAATGATAGCCTGCTGCCTCTCATAAGAGACAGCATAAAACTCTGTGAAGAGCTGGAGTTTTCTTTCATCTGTTAGGCTTGAACACTGCCTGGGACACGTCTCCTTGCACGCCTTGCCCTTAACAGAAACAAAGTCACATTAGCGTTTTTTTTTTTTTTTTAGCTATAAAAACTAGAGCTATTAGCAGCTATTAAGGTTACTTGCTAGAATATCAGCTTACACAATCAATGCATTTTTTTTTATTATTACCTTTTTTTAATTTATTTTTATTATTTATTAAATAACAAGTAACAAACATAACATAGCATACAATATTACAAAACAACGTGTTGCATTAAATGGTAACGGGATACAAAAATTATATCAAAATATTTTAAACACGTCAATGACTTTTTATTTTATTTTTTTTTACCAATTTCAGTGAAGACATAAAGCAATCAAATTCTACTTTAAACATCTTAAAGATTGGGGATGAATTTACATAATAATATTTACATATTATGTTTGTTTATGTATACAATTCTGCCAGCAGTAACGTTACGTATAACACAATCTATGAATGACGCAGCTGAGCTGGTGTTAGAGACGCACCTAAAGCGTTTCGATTCATTTCTCCGTGGTTATAAGGAGTACAGACATGTTTAAAACGTCCCCTGAATCCTAATTTTCTCAGCTTTCATTTCGACCCATTCATGAAATGATCCTTTAAACAGAGTGAGCTATATGAACTGTAGTAGACAGAGCCTACACGCCCCTCTGACTTTAACCGCTAACTTTAGGTAGATACTTTGTATACAGGTTTTCACTCACCTCTTTTGGTGGACTTTTTCCTTGTTTTTGCTCTCCTCTCCGGTTCACATAGGGTTTCCCAGCATTCCTCAAATACTTCCTTGCTCTGTCCTTCCATTCATTCACGTTCGCTCTCCTTTTTTTGCCGAGGTTTTGCCTATTAATGTCCGCAGCGGACATGAAAGCAACCGGCGTCTCTATTTTTCGTTAGTGGACATAAACGTTTTTTCCGCGTGAGACTATTTTAAATTTTAAAATACAGAGTTTTTGTCGCGCGAACACCCCCCAGAGTGATTCTGTATACAAAGTGGCACACATACATTCAAGTCACATGGTTATCTCAATTTTTGTTTTTTTGGACTAATACGGTTGTCGGTCGCATGAACACAATTAATTGTTTTTTACATCTTGAAATAAATATTTATATGTTCTGTATCACTCTGTGTTGTGTTTATTTCCTTTTTCTGTTCAGAAGATAGTAGTAGAGCCTTTAAAGCTCCTTTGTAAAAGCTTTATGAGGCATACATAGTCCTCACTTTAGATGAGCTCACAGAAATAGTTAACTAACAACTACTAAATATTTATAACTACCTAAATTAATCGTGAATTACAGTACAAATACATGTTAATAAAGCATTTATTGACACACTGAGTAACAATTTTTCTGTCTAAATAATAAGATGTATAAACGTACATTTAAATAGTTTATTAATCATTTACTTACAGTTTATAATTGATCTTATGAACCACTGACAACTTCTAATTAACTGGTTTGTAAATAATGTAATACTTAATTTAGAAATGATAAACTGATCATTAATAAACTATGAAAATACAATTAAATACATTATAAATAAATCAAGAATAAATAATGTTTAGCTGTATTTATAAACTGCTTATTAATGTCTATAAATGCTTTATAAATGATGAATTACCTCTTTACTAATGCTTAACTAATGGTTTAACTAATTAATTTAAATGATCTGTTGCATTTAATAAATGTGAATGAAAACAATCTCATTGACCATAAATACAATAAAATCAACTGATAAATTCAGAGATTAAATAAGGATGCATAATGTATAAATATTTGTACGTCTGTCAAGTTCATAGATAAATGATTTAATTTTTAGATGCAGGTAATACATTAATGTTGTACATATTAGTGTTTATGCAACCTGTTAGAATAACATTTTATGCAAAATACACTCAAATACCCATGAGATTATGATTTGTCTTTTTGTTATTGAATTACTTGAATAACTATAAATATGTAATGTTCAATGTAAATGTTTGAGGGTTTATTGTTAATCATTTTGTTTGTATATGCTTTAACATTATTTATGTTACTGAATAAACACCAAAATATGCAATGTCAATATATGTCAGTTTATTTCTGAAAACAATCTATATGGAACCTTTTCCCATCAGATGTTGCTTTGTATTTTGTTCAGGCTTACACAGAATTATATAACATTTAGGTGCAAATATGCAGAATAGTAAACCGAAGCTTGAAGCTAAAATGGCAAATATCTCCACAGCTACAGTGAATTTTCCAGGAGGACTGACATAAGATGGGATAAATGTGATCCATACTGTACAGAATATGATCATGCTGAATGTGATGAATTTAGCTTCATTAAAGTTATCAGGCAGCTTGCGAGCCAGAAAAGCCAGAATGAAGCACAAGACAGCCAGCAGGCCAATATATCCTAAAATAGCCCAAAAACCTATAGTAGAACCCAGACTGCACTCAAGAACGATCTTTTCATGATAATATTTCAAATTTTTGTAGGGAAATGGGGGTGATTTTGTTAGCCAAAGCACACAGATAAGAACCTGTATAAGTGTAAAGGAAAGAACACTGAGTCTTTGTTGAGGAGGCCCAAACCATTTCATGACATTACTTCCTGGAAGCGTAGCCCTGAAGGCCATTAACACCACTATTGTTTTCCCCAGAACACAGGAGATACAGAGGACAAAAGTGATCCCAAATGCTGTGTGACGCAACATACAGGACCACTCAGTGGGCCGACCAATGAAAGTAAGTGAACAGAGGAAACACAGAGTCAATGAGAAGAGCAGCAGGAAGCTCAGTTCTGAGTTGTTGGCTTTTACTATGGGGGTGTCCTTCTTGCTGTAAAAAAGGATGGCCATCAGCACAGTTAATCCTACTCCAAACAACGAGAAAAAGACTAGCACTACACCCATAACTTCAGTGAATGACAGAAACTCTACAGCCTTTAACACACATTTATTTTTCTCAGCATTAGACCAGTATTCCCCTGGACACTGCTTGCAGTTATTTGAATCTGAAAAGAAAGTAATGATACTAATAGTTAGAAAAAACATTTAATGTAACTCCTTTGCTAAGAAACTGCATCCAGAAACTGCAATGCAAGAGGGGAAACACAAAAAATTAACTATTTAAATTGTGAAATGGGCAGAAGTTTACCTGTCTCATTACTGATTTCTCCTTCTGCACATGGAATACAGTCATAACAGCAGACAGGTCTTCCTTTTTGTGCAGCCTTCCTAGTGCCTGGCGGACAGCTCTCACTGCACACAGACCGTGGCTTCTACATAGAAAAAATATATTTCCGTAGTTATTTATACTGAATGAAAAATGAAGATACATTTGCTAAAATTGCTTAACTGTTGCATGATTTTATCTTTAAATGGTGCAAATAAGAAATCAGAACAAAGTCATTTGAAAGTGCCTTTACAAAAAATAGATTAATTAATAAATTAATAATAATAATAATAATAATAATAATAACCATTACCACCACAGTACTGTCCTTTTGTTTAATACTGGCTCTGCACTGCCCTCTGCTGTTGCTTTTGACCATAGGGGAACCAAAATTTCTATCTTGTGAATAAAACAGGTGCAGATTTGTTTATTTTTTTTTATTTATTCTTATAATGTTTATGTAATTTGTATAGGACAGTGCAAGTATTTTAACATTTTGTTATTCCAGTTTCAAGAAACCCTTTAGGTCAATCTTTTTATTGCCCTTTACCTCTAGCTGTCCTCCAGCCCAGATTATGTTTTCAGTGTTAAGCACAAAGCGCTGGTGAGGAGGAAGTGAGGCATCATAGTATCCCACTGGTTTAAATTGGACTGATCCATTTGAGTCCTTTTGCCAGTTCACAACTTCATATTGCGCTACTGTGGCACCGGTGCTGTCAAACCACACACGGTCTCCCATCTTTACAGTGAAATTGACATTTTTCAGAGCCTCAACAACCTATTGAGAAAAAGGAATTTAAGACATCAAACAGAAATAGGACTATCCTCTTAATCTTCTTTTCATTACTCTACCATTTATGTTTTACTTATTTTACCTGGTGTGGTTGTATTGTCAGGCCTTTCTCACAACCTGCTAGTTCTTTGCACTTGAGTAGACTGTGTAGTGAATTAGCCACAGCATAAACTGCTTTGTAGACATTGCTTGAGTATCTTTGTTCAGGCACATCTTCATTGTAGTTTTTTAGTGCAAGTAGATCCTGATATTTATCACAACTTAATGCATATTGAGAAAAATTCCCCTCAGTCTGTGAGCATTGAAAAGCTGTTTTCCAGAATGCATTTATAACATAATCTTCAAAACCTCCTATATCAATTTTTCTTACTGCAAACCCCAGTGACCCTCCCAGCACATGAAAACTGTTTGGAATGATCAAACTCTTTGCATTTATCCATCCCTCAACTCCAATCATTTGGAGGTATGTAATGTTCTGAATATTTAGCTGCTCGAGTAGATTATACATTTCAGAACTGGTAAGAAATGCAACAATCACTTTTGCAGTGCCTTTTTTTATTGTGTCTACCACTTTTTGGAGTTTTTCTGGCTCTGTTCGATAGAATTTCACAGAGTACTCCACACAAATTCCCTCCTCCTGTGCTGTATTCAAAAATATTGCCATTCCACTGTTTCCATAGTCATTGTCACTGTTTACAGCTCCCACCCAAGACCAGCCAAAGTGCTTGACTATGTATGCTAGTGCTCTGCTCTGGTGGTAATCACTAGCAATAGTCCTGAAGAAGGAATGGTATTCTTTCCTATTACTGAGACATTCACAAGAGGCTGAGGGACTTATCTGAGAGAAAAAAAGCAAACATTTTAAAAGGCATTAGCATGGTGATTATGTCTGACTTTTTATGTTGTTGCTCCTTACCACTGGAATTTTAAAAGGTCCTGTAGTTCTGGACAGAATCACTGTGGCAGAAGACTCTGTTTCTCCTATGATTGTATGTATAGGAGACTGCCCATTGCATCTGTTTTCTGCTGTAAATTCTGGACCATTCATCAATGCCATAGTTGCACTCATAGAAGACAGTCTTGAACCACAGGTATCATAGATTTGGTAGCCAATAGAAACATTTGGTAACAAACTTTCACTTTGGTTAATCTCCTCGATGGCAAAGATCATGGTCTGAGCCATTCGAAAATCTCTTAGACTCACACTGTAACACATTAAACCAGTTTGTTAAATACAGACCAAAACACACTATATTTTTTTCACTTGTAGTTCACACCTGAAACACTTTAACATTCCAGATGTTATATTACATTATTGATATTACATATTTGCTGTAATGATTGTATGAAATAGATTCCAAAGTATCAAACCTTGAGCATGATAGAAGCAGAGGTTTTTGTGTAAACTCAAACGAAGGTAATGACTCTATGCTGTGGACTGAAAAAAGTGCTCCAATAGTTATGTCTCCATCTTTCGATAAAAGCGGGTACTTGGGGTCTCCCATCATTCGGCAAAGAGGCTTTTCTGCCTTTGCATGACGTTGAAAGATAAGCAAGAGTGTGTAAAGTAAGACAGACATTGCAAAGATTGAGCTCAACTGTCGTCACATGCAACTGACTTGATAAAATGTTTGCACTTTTATAGGCATAATTTATATGGATGATTCATTGTTCATTTAGCCAATGACCTCATAGGGCAGGACATTAGTCAGGTCAAACAAGGATGGAATAGAGCCATACTAATATGATAGAGTTAGATTTTATCACAAGGTAGTAAATTCTAATATCAAAATATGAGTGTGTATTTTGTAGGTGAGTATTAGACAAATAGCACAAACATGTATTTTTACAATGTATTTATTGTATACAATATTTGTAAATGAAAGCATATATTTTTTGGTGTTTAAGAAAGGTTTTTATGACTTCTTACCATTCTTGTACATTTTACAATTAGGTTTCTGCAGTTCTCTTAAAGGTTTGTTCACCCAAAATCACCCATAAATCCACTTTTTTCCATCTTTAAAACACAAATTAAGATATTTTCAACCATCTTGTGCTCTTCTGTCATTTCTGTACGGAACATTTAACACCCTGGTTGGTAACACTTTATAATAACTGCACACTATGAATCATTAGTTAAGCATTAGTATATAGTTCATTCATCATTTATACAGCATTGATAGACATTAATAAGCAGTTTATAAATACAGCTATGAATGCTTTATTCTTGATTTATAAGCATCTATAATGTGTTTAATAATTGTATTTTCATACTTTATTAATGATCAATTTATCATTTCTAAATTAAGTATTACATTATTTATAAAACTGTTATTTGACAGTGGTTCATAAGATCGTTTAGAAAGTGTAAATGTACATTTAGACATATTATTTAGACATAATATTAAAGGGGTGGTAAAACACATTGTTTTGAAGGCTTGATTGTGTTTGTGGGGTGCACTGTAACATGTGTTAATGCTTCGTTTTAAAAAAAAAAATCATTATTTTTCATATATTTGACATTTATTCTACACTGCTCTGTCCCTCCTTGTAAAACGGTCTGATGCTTTCCGGGTTGTATGAAGCCAGTCCCTCAAAAATACGCAATGGGCTGAGATTGGTTAGCTGGCCCAGTGTGTTGTGATTCGCTAACCGCAGTGTATGTTTGTCGGAAACGTCACGCCCCTTCCCTCTACCGGAGGCTGTGCTTTGGTCAGTATTAGAAACGATGGCGTCAATAAAACCACACCAATCTGAGCCCGAATCAGACCCAGAACATTTTAGTGAAGATGATCGAGCAGAACCTGTTCAGTCCTAATGAGTAAAGACTGCGGATCTATAGTGATCGCTACTGAATGGCACTGTTACTTTTGTATTTTTTAGAACGATTATAGCCAAATATCTGTCGCAAGAACTATTAACCCAAAACACTAAACACTGGCTTTACTATAGTAGCCAAATCACACACAGAACCATGTTTAGCATGCCTGTAGATACATAATACATAAAAGCTCTAATCAAAGAATCATTTACACTAATGCCAAGTTCGCTGTTGAGATTTTAACGTTAGTGTTTGTAACGATAGGTGTTCGTCGGATAACGTTAAGTATGAATAAGCATTTAACAGACTGGTTTGCAGAACAGCGTTGTCATCTGTTTACTTCCTTGCTACAACCTATTACAGGAAAACACATCGATGAAATATAAATCAGACTTACAGGTTGTGGCCCGTAAACAGCTTCTGTTTGTAATTCCAGCTTTCAGGTCAAGCCGTTGTGCATATCCTGCATTGAACTCGCGAACATTGTGAAAGTTTTCCTCCGTGAAATGTGCTGCGGGAGGGAGCCCCGCGCACGTCGTGCATTCACACACTGGCAGTGTTTGTCTTATGCAGCTGACGTTGTGCAAATCCGGTGTTGAACTCGCGAACATTGTGAAAGTTTTCCTCCGTGAAATGTGCTGCGGGAGGGAGCCCCGCGCACGTCGTGCATTCACACACTGGCAGTGTTTGTCTTATGCAGCTGACGTTGTGCAAATCCGGTGTTGAACTCGCGAACATTGTGAAAGTTTTCCTCCGTGAAAAACTGCTGCGGGAGGGAGCCCCGCGCGCGTCGTGCATTCACACACTGGCAATGTTTGTCTTATGCAGCTGACGTTGTGCAAATCCGGTGTTGAACTCGCGAACATTGTGAAAGTTTCCCTCCGTGAGATGTGCTGCGGGAGCCCCGCACGTGCCTGTTCCCTTCTGTCTCAAACACACGTGCATATAACATGCTGTATGTTAAACGCTCTGCAACGCACCCCTGTCCCTATGAAGGCTGAACAAAGCAAGTACCCCAGACCTGCAATCCGGATGAATATAACAGCGTTTCCTCTGCATCGCGGCAACAACACTCCAGCCTAACTATACCACAACAGCGCCGCGATACAAAATGGCCTCACCCCCCCCCCCCCCTATTTAATATTCTCGGAGGAGGGGTTTATGTAAATATTGAGCCTGGTGATGTCACCAACCCTGGAGGAATGTGTGTAGTCGCCTACTGGCCGTTTGCTGTAGTTCTTAGAAACTGATTTCTTTAAAAGCAAATATCTCCCTTTGCTTTAAACTTTGAACGTTGTAACTTTGCAGATGTTGTTTATGCTAAAGCAGCAACATTACACGCTAGCTTAAGTTAGAATAGTGAAATCGTGGTTTACCACCCCTTTAATAGTTGCTCAGTGTGTTAATAAATGCTTTACTAACCAATATTCCTACTGTAATTTATGATTAATTCAGGTAGTTATAAAACATTTAGTAGTTGCCAGTTCTGCTTTATTAACATGTATTCCAACTGTAATTCATGATTAACTCAGGTTGTTAACTCGTGCCGCTTGAAAATGTGTTTATACCTTGTTTTAGCAGTACAGTGTGATTTTTTTATCTTTGTAACCATAGTAACGTAATACCAGCGCATGTTAGGAAACAGGAAGAAAAATTGCTGTGCGGTAATCAGTTACAGGCATGCGTGAGCTCTACCAGTCGTCCGTTTCTGAGGCGATCGCTTTTTCTTCTCCCTTTTTGCTAAGACAAAAAGTATTTCTTTAGAGTATTTATGATCGTGTAACATTAGGATACTGCTTATTTTCATCTTTTGTAAGATTATTGAGACGGATAAGTTAGCTTTATGTTTATTGCTGCTGGTTGTTTTACTAGCTTGATTGTGTTTATCATATAGGCCACTGTTATGTTAGATGAACAGTACTATTTTCACTGTTACTTTGTATTTGGGTTTAATTTATAAAATAGACATCTCAATGTACTGTATTGCAGTTTCACAAAATTCCCAGTAAACTTTATGGAAAGGAATCAGATGGGTTCTTAGGAGTGTTTAAGCTGAATGGAACATAGTCTGTGACAGTGAAAAGACGGCAACATAGCTAACAAGGGACACAAGGATTGCCATCCTACGGAGCAACTCAGTACCAAGAAGCTGCTAACGTTACAACACCCCGTCAGCTACGCAATAGCTTCCTTCTCCTGTTATTGAAAATGCGGTGAGTCACAATATCATAACATAGCAACAGTTAAAAAGGAAACAGAGATATCCAGTCTGAGACTGTGCACTCAAGTAGCAGTCGCTCATCTAGTACATCGTCCAGCTCAAAGATTAGCATGGCCGTCGCCATGGCAAAGGCAAAGGCTGAAGCAGCGCAAGCTAGAGCGGCACATACGCAAAAGGAAATTGAACTTAAAGTGAAGCAGGCACAAGTTCAAGCTAATCTTGATGCATTAAACGATGAAAAAGAAAAGGATGCCGCCATAGCAGAGGCAAATGCTCTCGTGACTGGTTTACAAGATATGGGCTTTGAAGTATGCAGTAAGGCTAACATCCAGGTCCCCCAATCGGTCAAAGACCAGCGCGTCGCCACCTATGTGTCGGCACAAGCCAGCCTATGCAGCAGGGGTCTATCTGTTAGAAGAGAGAGTGACTATGCTTCGCCAATGTTTTGTAGTGATTATTACTCAATTCACCGATAATGTCAGTGATTTTTAGATCACGTGTCACTTAAGGTGTGGTTATGAGTGTATCAGATGACCCCTCCCCCTTTTTGATACGGGGCACCAGCTAAGAATACTATCTTAACAATATAAGAACACTCCCAAAGGAGCTGTTCAATAATTCAGAATGAATGTAAATTAGAGGGAGTTGGTCAGCTGATTTATCTGAAGGAATTGTGAGTCTGGATAACTAGTAGAGTTTTTGATCATCAACACAATGAAGACACAGTGTAATAAAATGAATGAAGTTTATTAACAATAGATATGCAAGATAATTCAATTATTAATAATGCTAGTAATGAATATACACTTCTACAGGATAGTAAACTAATAACCAAAAATAAAAGTAATGAATGAAACAATAAAACTGATAAATGATGTGAACATAGAATGGATAAATGCAATGCTGTTGCAAATGGTGATAAAAAAATGCTTATTTATCATTAAACAAATAATAAACCTATTATTTGTAATAAGCTGACCTCAGGTAACTGTTATCTAAGCAGGTTAGAAAAACATATGCTGCATGAATAAACTAATGCCAAGGTCTCAAGAAAGAGGTTTGGTAAGTTTATATTTACGTTCCACACAGCCGGGTGATCGGTCCGGCAGTAGAGACGTCTTCCACTGGTTATGCGGGTAGCGTGCAGTGGGAAGGCGCAGAGCTGCGATCCAGTAGTCGTTGCCACGCTGGGCTGAAGGATGCAGAACTTTGGTTGCGCCGAGAGGGTCCTTAGGAAATGGACCAGGCAGCTGGGTCAGTCGAATCTTCACAGGGTCCGTTGCAGGCTGGCACTGAGGAGCCGTGTGGGACAGGCAAAGTGGCATGTCAAAACAATGTCTTTAATGTTTTACCCATGCATTATTTCTTTACCAAACCTCATTTAAAATATAAAAGGCATCGTATGGAACAGATAGAGACCAAACATGATAAGAAACGGTTAAGTCGTGTATCGTGTTTATCTGTTAATGGGTCTGTCCTGTGGACTGTTGTGTTTACAGTCAATGACCATTAACATAAACTGTGCTTTGTGTGAAGATGAGGTGGAGGAATTGTAGGTTATATACATTTAAGGCCTCCAAACATGTGTATGAATGGATTTAGATAGATCTCTGTGGCCTCTCTTTTGCTGCTGCATCCAGGAGGTCCTGAATGAATTTTTAATGCAGCTCTTGCCTAAACCTTAGGAATGAGTTTGGTGGTTAAAGTCAACTTTTAGACCAATGAGAGTCCTCTCCTTGGTGGTGGTGGGTGCAGAAGGTCCCCCTTCCTGCCCAGTAAGAGGTGTCTGGCAGTTGTCTTGGCATCTTATCTGATGTTGCTGAACATTGTTTATGTTCATTCACCAAGGGTCCAATCACAGTGTGGCACATCTTCCTCCACACCGGTAGTTAGAGAGGGGCCTTGCCATAAACTGGTCTCTGGAATGCCATCCTAATGGATGTTCACCACATCTCCCCCCTGCTCGAAACTGATCGAGGACCTGGAGTCGTTGATCTGGGCGATGTGCTGAAAGGGGAACAGCAGGAACAAAACACAAACCTCACCTCATCCTTCGACCATTGGCAGTTTGAGTAACTATAATTCAGTAGTTCATATACTAAATTTAGTGAGTATACTAATGCTATCCTGTATCTGTACTAATGAACAGGTTACACATTATCCTACATGTAAGAAAAGGGAAACTATGGATAGTCAAACAAATTATAAAGACTATTCTGTGAGTGGTGCCTACAGAATAAAGTAATCTCTTTCTATTTCCGTCTAGTCAGTGTTGCTTGTTATAGCAGGAGAAAGCTCAGGGTGTGGTCTACACATATTAGATTTGAGCTCAAGAGATTCGCTAAGTCTCACCCTTTTCTGCTCTTACAGGCTAGCCTGCAGTTTGTGAATCCACTGGAACATTTTCCACCCCAGGGTGCCCATTGTAGCCCACCCACATAGTGTGAAGATAAGTAATAGGCTGTCACTGATATCCCACCCCCAAGTGAAAGGCACCTCCTTTGGTTTTGGCTCCACAGGTGAAGCTCGGAAGCTACCTAACTGGAGACTGATCCGTGCTAATTTAGGTCCCTCAAACAAGATTTGACTCCTGAGTGACTTATTTACTTCCAAAGTGTGTCCTTCAAAGGCATCCACTATTTCAAACTCCACATCATGTACATCAGCATCAAGATGGTACAGAACTACATGTTTGATGTGGAGAATTGCTTCTAAAGGGATTTGAATTAGCATAGTTTCATTAGGGAGGCATATTGGAATAGCTGCATCCTGGTGATTATGTGTCATTATGGCTCCACTAACAGGTGTATTAACTAGCCACTTATTTCCTGCTCTATCAATCTGGGTGTTAGTCACTTCCTCCCTGTGTGTAGCAACAGCAATGCATTTGCCTTCCGTGGTTAACCTTTTAATGCCGCATAGGCCTGCAATGGGGTCTCTTACGAAAGGTTTACTGGGGCACAGCCAGTGAATATCTTTGACAACAGTACACATATGTAGGTTAGGTGTCAGATACATGTCAGGATCTTCATCTTGATAAGTTATGAGTGAGGGTGTCTCAATTTTTATGTGTATATCTTGAGACCAGAACCCTACGTTCAGCACTGATTTCAACTTGTATATGTTTTTAGTGTCAATTATCGGGAGATTTCTTTAGCCTCTGGGTTAACATGGATTGGTATACACTGTAAAAAATCCAACTCACAAAAATGTAGGCTAATGATTATCTTTGAGTTAACTGGACAATTAAATGCAAAAAAGTTGGCTTAACCAGTGAAAAGAAGTTGGTTCAACAATTGTTGGACCAACCTAGTATTAATTGTAAATTCGATTTGTAATTGCAAGTTAACAAGCATACAAGTTGCAACAAGCACTGCATGAAAAGTGGGATTTTCGACCCCGTAAACGCTTGTATACTCCCGGAAATCTCCCTAATTTTCGGCAGTTTTCGATAATTTAGAGGCAGCGAACGTCGCGTTCGTCTGTGCCACAAATTGTCGCCACAAATTGCCCCCCCCCCCCCGCTGAGAGAGCCCGTGGAGGTGCGACGCCTCTAATTTGCATATGAATAGCAGCGAAACCAGAGAGTCAACGGCCAGACTTGAATTTACTCACTCACTGTAATTTAAAAAATGAAAAATCCCTCGTGATTGGTTGGCAGATCACTGCAAACCAATCATTATTGGTCCCCCTGGCTCATTATAAATGTAAACCCCAATAATAATAATAAATATATAATTTATGTTGTAATAATTTGTTTTATATTAATGTTATTGTGCTATGAATTATTCATACCATCAAGGAATATATGGGAAAATTATACGGACCGTGCCGTTTATTCAAACAAGGGGCCATTTATAAGCATACAGCTGTTCATTCAAAGAAAGGGCTTCATTTATAAAACACAGCGGTTTACTCAAAGAAAGAGCTTTATTGTTAAACACACAACTATGTACAGTGCAGCAGTAATGTCTCATAATGTAATGTAAAGTTCGTCGAGCTCCAGGCTGCGAGAGGGCGGTGGCCGCACAATCCATCCAGAAACCCCGTCAACAATGCCGTCTTCCTCATCAGACATGAGTTCAATGGTCGCGGACTTCCAAATGTCCACCTCATTCAGCACACTCTCGCTTCCAGCAACTGTAATACAATCCATAAAGACAATAAGCAACCTGAAAAATACTCACATTGACAAAAAACGGATCTAATATAATAAATCTTACCCTTTTTCTTCTTGATAGACTCCGAGCTAAACTTCGCAGTTTCCGTCTGCTATGCAAGTTCAGGTTGTTTGTATCTGAAGCTCCGGCGTGTCGAATCATAATACGTCTTACAGGCAGCTGGAAAACAATTACATGAGCCTGGTATTAATAAAAACAGTCACGGTAAAATTAAACAAGGAATGAGAAAAACAGAAGTTATACTTAAGTTACACACAATGTCGTCTTGATCAGCGGTTAAATCTGGACTCGCGGAAATCGCTCCAAGCAGATAAGAGCTCACGGCTTCGTTATGAGGCGAGGATAGTCTGTGTAAACAAAATGTGCAGTTTTAAGCTCGGATCTATTAACGCATCCATTTCCTTATACAGCTGAATAAAAGCATATTCTTTAAATCGTTACGTTACATTACCCATGCTGTGGTTCATAGCGCCTGCAGTTTGCCTCAGAGTTGTGAAGACGAAGTCAGCCTCCTGAAAATGAGTCCAAAAAGTTTGTCGCGTCCACGCAGAGATTGAGTTGAAGACGGTGTCCTGTCATTGTTGATCGCGAAAAAGGAAAGCAGCAAAAAACATAGGAAATGTAAAAAAACAAAAAAGCTTAAAGCTCGTCTTCTACGCGTCATGGCCATGACCTCGAACGTCATTGGACTAGGGCTTTAATATGGAACGCGCCCGGGGCCAAATCTCTTTATACGAAACGCGTGACTTAAGACCGTTTCAACACGCCCTGTTTTCCGCGTCAACGCAGCAATTTTTTACGTGTTTCTTTTGTATGTGTAGACACGCACATTCTGGTCGTGTAACAGGCATACACACACAGTCGACGCACAGTTTTAACATGTTAAGAAGACACATTTGAACGTGTTTCTTAACGCGCACATTCTGTACATGTCGAAGTGTAATTTTTTTTTTAAAGCAGACTTACCTTTAGATGTAGCCTAGGCTACATACATATTAATATAAGATATTAAATAATTGCTTAACTGACTACTGTGCTAGAGTAAAGTAGCCTAATGTTGCAATGTATATTAAGTAAATGCTTAATATTATACAATTATTATAATTTATCTATATGGGTTATTGTTGGTTTTTTAAAGTTAGGCTATATATAATTTCTAAAAGTATAGGCTAATTTACATAGCACATATTTATAACTGAAAACACACACACACACACAACTTTATTCACTTTCACATAATAATGTTTTTGTAATTTGGTGTTTAGTTTGTTGTATAGTTTGTTTATACTGTTCTGTCTCTGTTTTGTTTCCAGGAACATCTGATGAGTGCTATAATAAAATGTCTTCATTATATTTAAAATATGTTTTGATATTCATTTTATTTATATTATTAATATTTTATTTACCCATAAACGTGTCTTTAGGAAGCCATAAGTTATAGAGACAAGAATGACTTTTGCCATTTAAATGCCACATTAATTTACTGAGGACCCATACAGCCAATGATCATGTGTGAAAACACTTATACATAAATTGATCACTTAGAAATCAAAACTAAGGTTTGAGAAAGAAAGAATATGCATACAACAAAATATATTTTTTCATAGCAGCTTCAGTAACAAGTTCAAAACAAATTCTGCTGTAAACCGGCTCTAACAAGCCAATATAGTGTCAATATTCAGCTCAAGTGACTTCAGTGTTGATTCAGTTCAGTTGATTTCAGTTCAACTGTAAATTCTTCAGTTGTGCATATTTGTGTGTAGTTAGATATATGCAAAAACAACATTTTTGGAAGAGTTAAAATAGTTTTGCACAAAGTGTTGCTTTTGCAAGAGATGTCTGATGTTTTGTGTGTTTTGTGTGTAGAGTTACAAGAAATGGAGCCATATTTTCAGAAATTGTGTGTAAGCAATTAGATAAAACTGTAAATGAATCCAGTTTATTTTAGTTCAGGACTCATAGTCCAGGTGTTAGTAATCTGTGCTTAATCTTTGTTCCAGGCAACAATTTTTTAACTCACGATTAACTAGATTAAGGCCTACTCTTGGCATAATTTAAACCCTGTCCAGGAAACCACCTCTTGAAAATCTGCATTGATAATTCATAAAATGTGGTGTGAGCTCAATTTAAATGACAATTACAGAAAAACACAATTTGACTTAACTATAAACACACAAACTTGTACTTTTGACATTTATGATTAATAGCCATTTAAAAAATCATTCACAGTGCAGGGTGGAAAAATTTATTTTGGTATGTAAACTGTATGCTTTACTTGATTTATTTGTGTGCTTTGGTTCATTGTCTTGCTGTCTTCACTGCTGTCCTGTATTATTATTATTTTTTTTACATAACATTGGTTATTGCTAATGACATATAGAGTAATTAATCTATAATGTGAGCCCGGACAAGTTGAATCAACTTAAAAAATTGGAGCAAACTGGTTGCCCTAAAAATTTAGTAATGTGAACTAAAACGAGTACATTTAACTTAACTTAAACTTTAAACTTGTTTTAGTCAAAAAAATTCAGAACCTAGATAAAACTCCCCCTGCTGCTACTCTGATTTGCATTTGTGTAGCTCACAGCATCTTCATTTACATGATAAAGCCTCCCCTAGAATTAAGGGGAGAGGGGGTCATGGGGGGACAACTGCCAAGCAAGGCCCACGTCAATTTACGACAATTTATGGCAGTTTTCGGTGTTGCCTGCAAATTGCCGTGCACAGTCGTAAACCTGAAGTTTCACGGCAATCTACAGTGTCACATACTGACGAAAATCCCACTTTTCATGCAGTGAAGTTAACAATGCATTCTGGGTGCATCATGCAAAACTCATCCATGGTTCCCAGCATGCATTGCGGCATGAATCATGTCACCATAGTTGAGATTCTGATGTCTGTGGGAGTAAATCTTACAGGAGGTCAAAGTGCTACAATTGGTTTTAAACCTTATTCAGCTTTTCTGATTAAAACCGTGCTGGATCTTTTCTAGAATCACAATTAAACAAAGTTAATAGTATATTGCTCATATTAAACTCAGTCATAAAATCAGTGAAATAAACCACTACACAATGATTATATTCTTATTCAGATGTTAGAGAAACACTAACATTAAAAAGTCGTCAAACTGCCCAACTAAAGAAAACACTGATCACCATTATGGTGACATTAAAAAATGAACAATTTTCAACACAAAAAGATAAAACTCAATCAGCTGAACAAAAGATCTTAAATGTGATCTTACTCAGTTAATTGAGTTGAGTGAACTACTTAGTGTAAAAGTTGAGTAAACTCAAAAACGCTGTGCAGCAAGTTGCCTTACAATTTTAAGTTATGTCAACTTTTCTTTTTTTACAGTGTAGCACTCCCCAGGCTGTAAGCTACATTTATCTGCAGTGTTTGCATGGTTCCCTGCAATACCAGACTCAAGATATTCTTCACCAGCTCCACCGGTACCAAGTATGAAGGGATCCGATTTAATGCTAAACTGTCAACAGCAGAGCTGACTTCTCTCAGCGAGTCTTGCATCAGTATTTGAACCATTTGCATATGGGCATAGTCATCTTGTATGACATCCACTATCCTTCCTATACTGCGGATTGTATAATTCAAAAGGGCTGTATGTTGATTCACAGCGAGGATTGTGCCCTCCAATTTTCTGCCTAACTGCTGCAGCTCCCTCTGCTGAAAATAGATTTTCTCTTGTATCTCAGGCATTTCTCTTTTCAACCCTTCCACATGTTTTTCCAATGTGGATATACTAATGCTGTTAACTGTTGAAGTACCAACTGATAAGAGTGAGCTTAGGGCTGGCACTTTTGGCATCTAACTCCCCTTAATTCTTCCTGTGTTATGGGGACTTTTTGTAACGGTTTAAGCATGTGGATTGTGTCTTAACTGATCATGTCCTATGATGTCCTTGCTCCATTGGGTGACATGCCAGGGGATCCTCCCCCCTGAGGTCACATGCTTTTTGTACACGTCGGCAGGGTCGAGGCGAACAAAGACTCTCTGAGTGTGCACATAACAGTCAGTCACTAAAATTCCAGGGGCATCCTGAAGTATAATGCCAGTAGGAGGACCTGATTCCACTATTTGCATGGGCTGGACTGCATTGAGTATGCAGATCACTATGATTAGGCTCAGCAGGTTCATCCTGAAATGGCACTTATACAGAGTGTCACTTTTCACTACTTTGTAAGCAGAGTATAACTAACAAATACCACTGTGACCAGCCACAACAACTATTCAAGGGTGCACTGGCAACAATGCACTGATACAGTATAGACTTCTCTACACTGCCTGAGATCTTACACCTTAACAGAGGTTACTCCTGAGCGGTGTTCACCCCTTGTATTCCCATCTGGGGTTTGTAAGGCTTAATCTGGTTAAAGTGTACCCACTTGTACTCAGGGGATCTTTTCCCTTTTGAGATTTTAATGCGGTATGCTACTGGTGAAAGTTTTCCTACAATTTCATGAGGACCAGACCAGTTTGGGAGAAACTATTTGGGAACACCCACTGCCTTTGTGAAGTTGAAATACATCACCTTGTCTCCCACTTGGTATTCTGTAGAGCTGGATTTTTGAGCATAATAATGCTTTCCTGCCCTCAGCACTTTTCTCCTGTTGCTCTTGTGCCCATGCAAAAGTCTTCCTGAGGTGAGCCCTCAGGTCTGACACATACTGGTGGGCAGTATATGCGCTGGCCACACTGACATCTTCAGGTTGGTAAAGAAGATGCAGAGGGAGTGTCATTTGCCACCCTGTCATCATTTCAAAAGGTGTGACACCTGTAGAGTTATGGGGTGTGGACCTAATGGTCATTAGGACCAGGCGAAGCGTTACATCCCAGTCTTTTCCATTAGCTGAAATGTACTTCCTCAACATCCCTACAATTGTGCGGTTTGATCTCTCCACCTGTCCTGATGACTGAGGGTGATGGGAAATATGAAGTTTTGCCTGGACTCCCAACATTTTCCACAGTTCACTCATTACAGTGGCTGTAAAATTAGTACCGCAGAGGGGTCTACAGAGAGGGGTAGCCCCCACCGGCTAAACACATGATTAATCAGCAAGATAGCCGTGGTCTCTCCTGTGTCATTTCGGGCTGGAAGACATTCCACCCACTTGGTGAATGTACATGTCACATTAAGAAGGTATTTGTTACCTCTGGAGGACTTAATTACCGGACCAATCCAATCCATCTGAATGTTAGACCAGGGAAATGTTATTCCTGCCTTTTGAAGAGGGGCTCTGTGAGGGGGGTTAGACGGCTGAAACTGACAACAAACTAGACAGCCCTGGACATAGGCTGCAATGTCCTGTTTCATCTGTGGCCAATAGGCTAACTGACGAAGGGTCTCATATGTGGCTTTCACCCCCCTGTGGCCTCCACAAGGTTCATCATGGGCATGCAGGAGCATAACCCCCCTGTGTGCTGTAGGGACCACCCATCGAGGTGGTGTGTTCTTATCAGGTGAGTATATTAGCAAACCCTTCTCTAACCTTAAATGGTGTCTGATAAGGTACAGAGTTTTCAGGTCACTTGACTCTGCAAGATTTTGCTCAGTTATTGGATTCTCTACTGGGTTAGAAATGAATAAGTAAATCGTGTTGATCACAGGGTCTTGTTTTTGCATCGCAATAAGGTCAGTATCTGCTGGCTGTCAGCCCATCACCACAGTCTGAGGTGTGTCTTCAGGGGTTGTCACAGCTTTCTTTCCTTGCCTACGTGAGACCGCATTAACACTTACAAGAGTGGACTCTGATGTTGGAAGCCACCCCTCCTGGAACTGCCATGGAGTTCCTGCTATGGCACCTGCCTTGGCTAGCCTGTCAGCTTCATCAATGCCTGTTTTGTCTGGCCCGGGGGCTTGTGAATGCCCTTTTACCTTTTTCCAGTACACTGTCATGCCATTCCACTGCATGAAAAGTGGGATTTTCGTCAGTATGTGGCACTGTAGATTGCCGTGGAACTTCAGGTTTACGACTGTGCACGGCAATTTGCAGGCAACACCGAAAACTGCCGTAAATTGTCGGAAATTGACGTGGGCCTTGCTTGGCAGTTGTCCCCCCATGACCCCCCCTCCCCTTAATTCTAGGGGAGGCTTTATCATGTAAATGAACATGCTGTGAGCTACACAAATGCAAATCAGAGTAGCAGCAGGGGGAGTTTTATCTAGGTTCTGCATTTTTTTAACTAAAACAAGTTTAAAGTTTAAGTTAAAATGTTAACTGTAACTGTGTGTATGTCTGCCACCCTTGTATCCCCCATTGCCTGAGGATTTATGGCCCTGAGTGTCCTGTTGGAACTCACTATACTAGAATCTGAACCAGCAAAATATACTCTGTGCAAGCGCTCGTAATACTCTCTGGGTGATTCATAGCGGTTTTGCTTAGTCTGTAAGGCAGAAAGCCTGGAGACCGATGGGTTTTGGTATATTGTGTATTCAGCTCTCAGGGCCCTACACAGTTCATTGTAATTACCAGCAATGGCTGGACTTTGTCTTTCCATGAAACCATGGACAGTTCGCAGTGTTGTTTTCCTCAGAATGAGGAGTTTATCTGCCATAGTGGCTTCAGGGATGTATGACAGTGCACAGTTTACATCTTTAAGGTACAACTCTATGTTGCTTCCAGGGGTATCAGGATTAAACACTTCAATGTCACGTGCTAATTCCCTAAGCTGACGCAGCCTACTGTCTCTGGATGGTGCTGTACTAGGGAAGTCAGGGATGGAGCGACTTGGGATTTTTTCCCATACTGGAGAGTCAGAATATACTCCGTGAGGATGGCTGGGACTAGCAGTGGGGGTTGGGTCACAGGCTGCAACAGTATCACCATAGGCCTGATAGCGCTGTCTCTGTGAGGGGCTATCAAGTAAGGGGTCTTTCACTGCTGGGCTGAATGAGCTGAAGCGCACACTTGGTGGTTCAGGTTCAGGGGGCATGTCCCTATTTATGTCTAACTGCTCCATTCTTTTCCCTATTTCCTCTAGTCTCTGCTCTGTGATATCAGCTTTATCTGCCCACCCTCAGGCTCTGGCAGCAATTCTGTCATGACTGTTCTGGACTTCTAATAATTTATCGTCTGCCCTAGACAAATCATCTCTGAGTTGAACCTGAACCTGTTTTGAATCATACAGTTGTCGCTTAAACAATTGTGACTCTTCACGGGTATCAGTATACAGTTGGTGTTCTATCTCTAAGTCCCTTTTCAAACAAGACATTTCAGACAAGGCTGATTTTAACTCATCCTTGGCCTGTTTCTCACTCATACTCACTACTCTTAATTTGTCTGACTGTGCTGACAAATCACTTTGAGCCTGAGCCAACTCTGTTTGCAGAGCAGGTACAGAGACTGAACTCAATTCAGGTAGATATAAAACATTTAATAGTTGTCAGTTAACTATATCTGTGAGCTCATCTAAAGTGAGGACTATTTATACCTCATAAAGCTTTTACAAAGGAGATATAAAGTTATCTTCTGCATGGCTGTTCTCTAATGTTTTAAAGTTATTACTGTTTTGACACTGCAAAATATTTTATTACATTATTATTGTTTTATCTAAATTGTATTTGTTGTATTTTGGCACTCCTGTAATCCAGTGTGATCCACTGGTACATTTTTATTCAGCAATGTTTACACTTTACATAAATGTATTTTTATATCAGATTGCAGAGGCTTAGTTTCATTTGACTGCAGTTGTGTTTTCTGGCGGTCTACAGGAATATTATTTTATATGACATTGAAGAGGTTTAATTTTAATTTTATATTAAGTTACTAGTTGTACAGTCTCCATTTTTGCATTTTTAAATAAATATTTCTATGTGTTATATTCATCTGTGTTGTTTGTTTCCTTTTTATGTTCAGAAGAGAACTGAGCCTTTATATCTCCTTTGTAAAAGCTTTACGAGGCATAAATAGTCCTCACTTTAGATGAGCTCACAAAAATAGTTAACTGACAACTACTAAATATTTTATAACTACCTGAATTAATCATGAATTACAGTAGTAATACATGTTAATAAAGTATTTATTAACACACTGAGTAACTATTACTATATGTCTAAATAATAAAATGTACAGTATAAATGTACATTTAGATTTATAGATTTAGTTTATTAATCCTTTACTTACACTTTCTAAATGATCTGATGAACCACTGTAACTCCTAAATAACTGGTTTGTAAATAATGTAATACTTAATTTAGAAATTATAAACTGATCATTTATAAAGTATGACAATACAATTATTAAACACATTATAGACATGCTTATAATCAAGAATAAAGCATTTATAGCTGTATTTATAAACTGCCTACTAATGTATATCAATGCTTTACAAATTATGAATTAACTGTTTACTAATGCTTAACTAATGCTTCATAGTGTGTAGTTATTATAAAGTGTTACCAAGTGGGTATAGTTTGAAGTCACAGGGGCACTGTAAGTCACACCCTGACTAGTGACACAGACTCTAGCTCTTGGCTATGAGTGGTCAGAAGGAACTACCCTTATCTGACACTTATCTAAGTTCACACAGAACTCTCAAATTTTGATAGACTTACAAGGTACTTGAGCCCTTTGCTACACATAGCATACATAGTAGTAGCAACTAGTTATAATTAATAATCACAACCTCTGCTAATACTATAGCTTCCTGGATGAGGAAACCCTTACCAGAACTATGCCACTATAAAATGGCCCAAAGCTTAAACAACAACTATATTTACTGCAAACAATTCAGCTGCAACAAATCCTATTCATAAATGGTACCACAGAGCTGAGTGAAGAAACTATGAATCAGGCTTGGGAGGAACCACCTGCAAGCAAACAGTAACCAACCAAACAGAGAATTTTAGTTTCCTGTTAAAGTAATTTACCATTGCAATCTTTTTGGTGAATTCTTTGTGTTGATGAGCAAAAGACTTGTTTCAATCTTAGTTAGCCTCACACAGGGCATCAAGTATGTAGTGATTATTACTCAATTCACTGATGACATCAGTGATTTTTAGATCACGTGTCACTTAAGGTGTGGTTACGAGTGTATCAGATGACCCCTCCCCCTTTTGATACGGGTCACCAGCTAAGAATACTATCTTAACAATAAAAGAACACTCCCAAAGGAGCTGTTCAATAATTCAGAATGAATGTAAATTAGAGGGAGTTGGTCAGGTGATTTATCTGAAGGAATTGTGAGTCTGGATAACTAGTAGAGTCTTTGATCATCAACACAATGAAGACACAGTGTAAGTTTATTAACAATAGATATGCAAGAGTAAATACTTAAATGGTTAATAATGCTAGTAATGAATATACAATTCTAAAGGATAGTAAACTAATAACCAAAAATAAAAGTAATGAATGAAAAAATAAAACTGATAAATTATGTGAACACAGAATGGATAAATGCAATGCTGTTGAACAGAATGTAGCAATGGAGGAGAATCGCATGGGAATGTTTCTTATGGAAACCACCTAATGGTTCTGGCAGAACTTTGGTTGTGCCGAGAGGGTCCTTAGGAAATGGACCAGGCAGCTGGGTCAGTCGAATCTTCACAGGGTCCATTGCAGGCTGTCTGCCGATGCAGAGGTCCTTGGTGGACTGGGCTGTGCTGCTGGAGTCAGATAAGATAAGATCTCTCAGTGAGAGAGCCCTTCTTGCAGCTAGAGTGCAACCGAAAGCAATATAAAAGGTTTTGCTCGCAAAAGCTTAACCTCAACCGTCTTGTAGTCTCTTTCCTCGTCAGGTCAGAAACTCAGGACGTTATGTGTCTGTTAGTGTGTCCTTCCCCGTCGGGTTAGAAACGCAGAGCAAGGGTGTGTCTACCTTTTTATATAGGGACATATTTATCTATGAAGGTAAATTGATGCCTTAAAGAATCGCAAGCGCAGGGTAAGATTTGTGAAAGTGTACATAAGATATCATGTCATGATGATGATGATAAGGATACACTGAATATACATTTTCTTTCTTAACACACTAGCTCGGAATGCTGAGCCAAATGATGATAAAGATGTGTTGATAAAGATGCACCTTGAACGGTGCACAGCTAATTAAGCAACCATGCTTTATTTATTTATTTATTTATTAACATGTATGTGTGCCTTAAAAGTACAATTTCGGCAGTGAGAACGATTCTTAGCCAAATGAAGATTAAGATGTGTTCTGGCGTCTGGGGTCTTTATTGAACCAATCAGATAAGGATAAATCCAGAGTCAGTGAGCAGCTCATTTGATTGGCTACAGGAGAAGGTGGACCCGCCTTTCTCCTCGAGCTCGCAAAACTGAGCGAGTGAGAGAATCGTGCCAAAACTTTAAGCGCAGCTAAAAGAAAGACGGAACTGTACAAATCGGTTTCTTTCGGGAACTTTTTTGCCCTACGTTCACAACAAGTCATTTAGACATTTGCAGCAGTTTATATTTTTTACATAAAGTTTGGTTTTACACAGTCAATCTGGTTTGCAGTTCCTGACTCTGATGTTTTCGCTTGCAAATCAATGTTCACAGTCGTGCAATGATTTTGGCCGTATCTTTTGGCGAAAGAAACGTCAAAAGTTTTAGCACGGAAAAATGGAAGTCAGAAGAATACAGATCATGTTTATTTTGCGTTAACATGAAGCTGCAGTTTCACAATACATGAATTACACTTACGAATAACAGTAAAATGCTGCAAATATTTTTTTCTTACACTTGAAAGGCAATTTACACCTTTACAAAACTTATCTTGCGCATACAAATTTAATTTACGCTTGCAATCTTATGTACACTTTCACAAATCTTACCCTGCACTTGCAATTCTTTAAGGCATCAATTTACCTTCATATTTATCCCTTTCTGATGAGGAGGAGATTGAAGTCCGGCGCCTTTCCGATCCTGGAGTGTGATTGGCCACTGATGTCCGAAGTAGCCCCGATGTTGCCCACCCTAGTGTGGAACTCATTTGCATAGCATAAAGTGGCATGTCAAAACAATGTCTTTAATGTTTTACCCATGCATTATTCCTATACCAAACCTCATTTAAAACATAAAAGGCATCGTATGGAACAGATAGAGACCAAACATGATAAGAAACGGTTAAGTCGTGTATCGTGTTTATCTGTTAATGGGTCTGTCCCGTGGACTGTTGTGTTTACCGTCAATGACCAATAACATAAACTGTGCTTTGTGTGAAGATGAGGTGGAGGAGTTGCAATTTATATACATTTAAGGCCTCCAAACATGTGTATGAATGGATTTAGATAGATCTCTGTGGCCTCTCTTTTGCTGCTGCATCCAGGAGGCCCTGAAGGAATTTTTATGGCAGCTCTTGCCTAAACCTTAGGAATGAGTTTGGTGGTTAAAGTCAACTTTTAGACCAATGAGAGTCCTCTCCTTGGTGGTGGTGGGTGCAGAAGGTCCCCCTTCCTGCCCAGTAAGAGGTGTCTGGCAGTTGTCTTGGCATCTTATCTGATGTTGCTAAACATTTGTTTATGTTCATTCACCAAGGGTCCAATCACAGTGTGGCACATCTTCCTCCACACCGGTAGTTAGAGAGGGGCCTTGCCATAAACTGGTCTCTGGAATGCCATCCTAACTGATGTTCACCACACCTTCATCCTCCGCACTCTTAACCAAAAGATGTTATCCTTTCAACACCCCACCCACTCAATGCAAGTTAAACCCACGCTGCTGCTTCCGCCGACATTATGCGACACTAAGCTACAATCAGCCACTCAACTCCTCCCCAATTCCTCAGCTTGGTGGGAATCGTCCGCAACAGTACGTCAAAGCGTATTCCTCATCTCCTGCGCACCCGACTGCTCACAGGACGCCTTATGGAGCTAGCAATGACCATTCTACATCCACTGGAGACCTCATCAAATACCTTGCTCGCAGCTGCCTGGTGACTTCAGGCCTCACTGCGTATGATGACCAGCCAGTGAACTATTGGGCCTGGAAAACATAGTTCCTGAATGCTATCGCCGGTCTAGACCTGTCTGCTGCAGGAGACCTTGACCTCCTCACCAAGTATCTGGGAAAAGAGTCAACAGAACAAGTAAGAAGAATAAAAACAGTCAACATTAAGGATCCAGCAACTGGATTGCACATGGCATGGGGGCGCCTCGACAAAATATATGGCTCGCCAGAGGCCGTCGAATAGGCTCTGTTCAACAAACTAGAAAACTTTCCAAAGGTCACAACAAAGGATCCACAGAGACTCAGGAATCTAGCCGACCTGTTGTCTGACATGCAAGAAAAGTGGCTTTACTTTGGTACAAGATACAAACAGGAACATTTTGTTAGCTTCCCACTTTTCTCCGTGTTGGTAAACTTCATCGCCATGGAGGCAAGGGCTCGCACTGACCCAAGTTTTAACCATGCAAGCTCCAGCAGAGAGAAAGAGTAAGTGGGAGAGGCCTACAAAGACATCTGTATATGTTCACAAGACGCAGGTCTCAGGAACTGCTAAGGCCGAGTGTAGAGAAAGTATGGAACTAATTGATCCAAATAAACATTGCTCTCTGCATTAAAAAGCCCCACCCTCTGAGGAAATGCAGAGGTTTCCGTGAGAAGAGATTATCTGCCCATCCAACGTAGCCTTGGATTGTTCTGGAACATGCGCACAGACACCTTCATGTTTCAAATCAAAGATGACCAGAAGCCTTTCACTCGCAGAGGGGTACTTTCAACCGTGGACAGCCTCTACAAATCCTCTAGGGTTCCTTGCACCCATCACGGTTCATGGAAGACTGATACTCAGGGAACTCACCAAGCAAGAAGAGGACTGGGACACACCTCTTCCCAAAGACATGGAGATTGTGTGGACTAAATGGAAATGGTCACTCCAAGACCTAGAGGAGCTCCAGATACCACGCCCTTATACGTCCTTCTCCACCGCAAGCACGCTAAGAAGAGAACTGAGAACTGTGTCTTTGCAGATGCATCGGTCAAGGCAATAGCAGCCGTAGCCTACATCAAGGTGACAAGCCACCAAGAACAGGCTGAGATTGGCTTTGTCTTTGGGAAGGCAAAGTTGGCCTCCCAGCCTAATTTAACTATCCCGAGACTTGAGCTATGTGCGGCTGTACTCGCCATCGAGATCGCCGAGATGGTAGTCACAGAGATGGACACAACATTTGACAACATCACCTACTACACAGATAGCAAGGTCGTATTGGGGTACATCCAGAACCAGTCTAGGAGACTATATGTCTACGTACACAACAGGATCCAAAGAATCCATCAATCACCTTGTTCCGGCCGGTGGAAGTACGTCCCAACACATCTCAACCCAGCTGACATTGGGTCAAGAACTGTGACTCCAGCCTTGCTTAGCAGCACAACTTGGCTCAAATGACCAGCCTTTTGTAGCAACAATGAGTTTCGGGGAATAATTAACTCAAATGGTCTAAATATTCATGAGTCTATCAATATGATTTGCTTGTTGTACAGACAATATTACATTTAACAGAACCTTGAATCATTTAAAAGTAACCTTTATCCAAATTGATTTCTTCATCAATTATCAATCTTACAAACCTTAAGAAACATTGATCTGTTTGATCAGGACAAATAATGTTTCTTATGTTTGTACAATTTGTATTACTGAAGTAGTAATACTGGAAAATCAAGCTTAAATGGGTAGCTAAAATCTTACGTCTCATGGACTTCGATATTTGTGAGCAAAACAATACGGATTCAATTTAATGCAATCATTGGGTTTTAATAAAACAACTACAGTTTACAAAGCTACGATTCATACGGGGGAAATATGCATATATATATAGGAGAAAACAAACAATATGGTACAAACAAGGAAACATGAAACTTAACGAATAATAAAAAGGGAAGAAGAATTAACAAGGGAGAGAGAGAGAGAGAGAGAGAGAGAGAGAGAGAGAGCGAGAGAGAGAGACAGAGAGACAGAGAGACAGCTTCACAGTCCTTTCGCAAGAGCCCTCAAGAAATGTATGATTTCGTGAATCAAAAATAATTCAGACAACCTCTTACAAGCAGTTTGATTGTGAAATAGAATACTTGCATTACTACGGCTTCTCGTGTAAGTGTCTGAGTTCGAATCGTCTGGGAAGTTCGCTAAGGATTTGCGAGTCCCAGGTGAGCTTCTTTGAAGTTCAGGAAAGTCGCTCCAGAAGTCTGCCGATTTCTCTCTCCATGCGGGGAGGCCTTCTCTCAGGATTGGGAAGACCAGGGTTGGTCTTCCCCTTCAAGGCGAAATGCCAAGAGGTCCGTTCCTTGTGGTGGCGGAAATGCAAAGAGTTGATGGTCGGTTGCAGTTTTTATAGAGGGGAAGGCCAACGCCCAAAGAGTTCAACGCTCCAATCTCTTGCGGCGATACGATGACGCCTCTGATCTAATCAGCGTAACACACAGGCCCTTTGTTTAAGTATGATTTGATTAGACAAGTCACGAGGGCTGTGAGGTGTTCAGACTTTGGTCTATCCTGCCACATGACTGATTGAATCATTACTGTTACAGTCCCCCTTTTTGTCGGATGATGTCCTATGGTCATTATCGGACAACCCCCATCACAATGGTCGGATGGCAGGTGAATCGGGACGGTTGGGTAGCAGGTGTTCGTTATGGCTGAGGAGCCCGCTCGATGAGGTTCGCATCTGCTTCTGGCGTGGTACCCTCCCTCCAGGGTTTCCATCGGAGACCTCCAGACACAGCTGTCGTGAGTATGGCTGTCGAGGTTCTCATCTTGTTGAACTTCCTGTACAGGAGAAAGGCTATGCCTAGGGTTAGGGTATTGCTGATGATCATGGAGATACATAGCGCAGTGTCAGCTGCGGTCCAGGTTTGGACAACAGGCGAGGTATTCAGGATAGGCAATCGGGACAATGCTTGGAGGGCTGTGTCGAGGGGAGCAATGTCAATGAGCTGAGGCCCCTCCTTTTTCAATCCACCGTTCTAGTTCTGGATCTAGGGTGAAGTTGTGGTCCTTGAAAAAGGCTGGGATTTCTAGCTCTGACTGATACTCTTCACTCGGAAGATGGTACAAAGCCAAATCGTCCAGGTGGAGGATGGCCCCTCGCGGTACTTGGATCCACATGCTCTGGTCAAGCAAGTTATGTAGGTGTCTGCGGTTTGAGTCATCAGTGAGCTCAGAGTCAGTCATAGGGTGGCTGGAGGGGTCAGAGAGGTGGTCAAGAATTGTCTTTATTGCAGTGTCAGAGGCTTGCATATCCGCAATGTCGTTGTTGGACATCTGCGGAGCTAGCGATAGCGGCTGCGAGGCGGGCATTGTAGCCGGTGCCGGTCGCTTGCTGCGGGTTAGCACTGCAACTTTGGGGCTGGATGTGGGGTTTGGGGGTACCCACATGTCGCCGTGTAGTGCGGGGAAGAGGGCGTCGGTTTGGTCATTTAAGTTTTTGTCGAGACTTGGTAGCTTTGAGTGTGCTTTTACTTTCTTCCAGTACACTGTCAGGTCATGTGTTCTTGTGATGTTGTCACATTCCTGGAACAGGTGTTGGTGTTTGACTGGCTTGTTGTTAGCGGTCTTGAAATCATTCTGTTTCCAGCTTAGAAGGTGGCACACGAAACTGAGTCTGGCATAGTTAGAGTCTGAGCAGATGAGCAGTTCTCTGATGTCATGTGCTGATGCAATCGACGTAATCCGTGGGCATGCCCTGGCACACATTCGGTTCAAAGTATCTTTGACAGGTCAGTTGTTGTTGTTGGGGTTCTTGTGCATCTGCTGCAGCAGCAGGCGTGTTATCAGAGCAGTTTTGGCATGCAGCCAGGCCATTGCCCAGTGCAGACTTGTGATTCTGTGCGTACCGTGCCTCAACATTGCGTCCCTGGAGGGCCATTAACCACGTGGTTATACGTGAATTAGTGACAACGCCATCTCGGATGCGTTGGCTGTTGAGGAACATTATGGGCTGGTGGCAAGTCTCTATGATAACTTTCTGTGCCCCAATGTAGTTGTAGAATCGCTGAATGGCCCACACTGTGCAGAACAGAGCTTTTTCACAGCCTGAGAACTTGCACTCTGGTGGGAGAAGCGTCTTGCTGGCATATGCGACCACCTTCTTGTCTTGGTCATGTCGTTGATATAGGCCAGCACTGAGACATTGGTCAGAAAACCCAGATTCCAGGTAGAATTCCTTCTGTGGATCGGGGTAAGCAAGGCATGAAGCTGTGCATAAATGTCTTTTTAGTGCCGTCATGGCGTATTCTTGAGCGTCTGACCAGACAAAAGGGCAGTCTTTCTTCAGCAGGGCTGTTAGAGGTCTGGCAATGTCTGAGTAGTTTTCAATGAACTGTCGGGAGTAATTGCATACCCCTAGAAAACTGCGCAGCTCAGAGGTGTTAGTAGGAGGCTTGATGTTTTGAATGGCATGAATACAGTTTGACTGAGGTTCAATGCCTTGGGATCCAATTAGCAGGCCCACGTAGTTGACCTTGGCCCGGCACCACTGTCCTTTGTGGGGGGCGATCTTGGCACCGGCTGCGGATAGTTGGTTCAAAACATAGTCTCTTTCTTTCAGGTGGTCGGCCACCGTTTTGCTCTTCATGAGAACGTCGTCTACATAGATCAGGTTGGTCTTGAGAGGTGTAGCAGGTTCATCAGTCTCACCGACAGGCTGGTGGGAGACTGGGTATACTGCGAGGTGACTGTCCTCAGTCAGCTCCGTTCGGCACACCTGGTCTTTGGTCATCGGCATGACAGACGTGATGGCAATGAATTTGAAGGGTGCAGTGAACAGCGTGTTATCTGTACTCCCTTCGGGTATCAGTGCAGGTGGAATGGGCCCAATGATGGGTAGTACAAGTTCAAAGTCATGAAAGTCATGGCTCACTAGCCATCCCAGCCGGTAGGCCTTGGGAATGTTGATGTCAGTTGCTGTGCAGTTGTTGAAGAGGATGTAGACTACACAAGATGACATTTCAGTGAGGGGTGTGGCTTCAAGTGTGAGTCCGAGTTCCACACATTCAGGTGAGGGTTTGAAGAAACCCAGCGTGTGGTTTAAGGTTTGGCCACATCGCATGTTGAGCCGAACAGCGACCCCTTTGGTGTATGCTGGTATCACCGTTCCCTGTTCGTTGACTAGGGTGCAGACCTTCGGGATGGTCTGTCCTGCCATGAGGTTGTCATGACTGATGGAAACGTGTGGCTGTAAAGTCAGTGGGGTTTCAAGTCGACCTTGCCTGAGGTCCACAGCAGCGATTAGCCCCTGGTCTGATTCTGGATCAGAGTGTTCGTGAATTAAAACTCGTCGTAGCTGCCAGTAGTCTGCTTTGACAGTCTCTGGTTGACGGTCTAGAAAGCTGCGTACGTCCCGGTTAGAAGTGATTCTGAGTAGGAACAATCTGTCCCAAGTGTTCGCGTTAGCGACAGTCTGCAGGTGAAAGTCTATGTCTTGCAAGTAGGCGTCAACGTCGTCTCCTCCTGCAGGGTCTGGGCTGAACGTAGGGATATTTCTGGCCAGCTTGTCAAGGTCTTTATGAGCTACGTGGCTGCTGGCCCTGACTTCCTGGAAGTGCTTCCCTTCCTCCGCTGCTGGCGGGGGTTCGTGGAGGTTAGCAGTGGGTTGTCACCCCCCTTTCTAGCTCTTGGTTCTTGGCTAAAAGGTGCGGACCAGCTGTTTGGGGGAAACTCTGTGTGGTGCATTCCCCCTTCCCGGTCACTTTGCAGTTTACATTTACATTTACATTTATGCATTTAGCAGACGCTTTTATCCAAAGCGACTTACATTGCATTCAAGGTACACATTTTACATTTTGTCAATTTTTGCTTTCCCTGGGAATCGAACCCACGACCTTGGCGTTGCTAGCGCCATGCTCTACTGTTTGAGCTACAGGAAAGCACTATAAATCTATAAAAGCAGTTTATATGAATGTTTCAGTTCTCTGTGAACAAGGTCAAGTTCATCTTGGAGCTCATGTCTTTGCTGGACAAGCTCATTGATCTCGGCTCGGGCAGCCTGCAAGTGGTTTTCGGAGGCTTTGGCTTTAGCATCTCTGTCTTTGAGTGCAGTGTTGGCTCTCTCTAGGAGAGCTTCGCCTCGCCGGAGCTGTTCGTTGAGTTCTTCCCTGGTGTCTTTCTCCGACTGCTCTCTGCGGTCTGTGTCCAGACGCAGATTTTCCAGGGTCTTTCGAAGTCTTTCTACTTCTTTTTCTCGTTCTGTGTCCGTTTCACCCTCTTTCTCGGTCTCTAGAAGTAGCTGATCTAGATGACGCTGGGTGAGGACCTGGTTTCTCTGGGCCTCCTCGGCTTGGAGCTTTAGCGCTGCCGCTTCCTGTTCCAGGTCGGTGTGGCTCTTTTCTCTTAGCCGTGCCTGGGCGACAAGGTTGTGGGCGAGGCTCCCGAGGATCTTGGCCAGTTCTTTGTGAGAGTAACTCTGCGTCGGGTCATGTGCCGTCAGCTTGTCTAGCTCTGTGTCCAGTTCCTCCTGGCTCAGCTGTTGCAGATCACTGGCGTCCTCAGACAGAACAGTGCTCGTCATCGCTTCCAGCCATACCGCTAGGCGATCCCAAGGGACAGCAGGACTGGGTGAACGGGGCATACTGGTTCACTGTGGGTGAGAGAAACACAGCACACACACACACAAAGAGGCCAATGCAAGTTTTTTTCTAAGGTTAAAGAGCTCTTGTACGGACCATGCCGTCGACAAGAATTTTGGCTAACTGATGTAAACAGTTAGACAGTTAGGCAATTAGGCGGGCCAATTTTTGGGTCGGCCTGAAATAGAGACTTTGACAGGCGGTAGCCCTGTGGGTCACCTGGTGACGCCGGCTGCTTGGTTGTCACTCTATTACTTAGCTTTCCTTGGGGTCTCTTGGTGAACTGAGAGAAACAAGATTACAACAGTCCGGACAGTGAAGGTAGGAAAGAAACAAACACAAAAATGAATTGGTCAGCAATAAAAAGGAAAATAAGCGCGAACGCTGGGAGTGTTAGAGAAACACTATAGGGGCTAAGCCTGCTACCTTTCGTGAGAGTTTCTGATAGGGCCTACAGCATGTGTGGCTATCGGGTTAGGAAACCTAGGAAGAGGGTGCGGCTTAGAGAGGAAAGGTGGGCCAAACGTTTAGGCTATACTCGGGGAGTATCTAATATTCGGCTTACAATGTGGATTTTATCACATTTAGTCTATCCGGGGCGAGTTGAGGTCGCTCAGGTGGAAAACCAGCGGCGCAGTCGGCCTTCCGGGCGTTCCCAAACACCCAACTGCCGTGTCCTCGGTCCTTCCTTACTCTGTATCGCGTTACGCCCACTCAAACAGTTTAGACTATAAACACAACCTGACAGCACCCACCCGTCAACCGCCAGCCAGCACAGCAAAATTGGCACGTTCCCTAGAACCCTCTTTTTCAAGAGTGGCCCCCTATTAAGCCATGGTTTAGGTACAGGTGCCAGACATTGCCTTGTGTGTGTCAGCTGAACTGGTTGACTGGCTTTCGAGTGTCAAATTGCTGATGTCGCCACTGCGGGCCGCAACGGCGGACAGAGGTAAAAGAAACCGAGATTCACACACAGCCGATGCCGGTCACGTCGGTTGGACAACCTTGCTCGTGGAGACCACGTTGAGACGATTCTCAATTCACCACCAATGCTTGTGAGCCCTACAATAAATACACAAAGAGGGTAAACAGGTGAAATCAAAAATGAATTAAGACTCTCTTGTTTACCGGATCAAGCGATTTGTGGTTGCAGGCGAAAAGGAAGTGGGAAAAGAGAGAGAGTGTGTCACAGGTTGACTCAGTATTTTGTTTGTTTTTGAGCAGAGACATTTGGGCCTTACTGTGTGCAGTGTCATGTGTGATGGTGTTTACTGTGTGCATTAATATATTGGCACTCTGAATTGTAGTGGTTATTTACTGTGCATGTGCATCAAATTTGTAGTGGGTTTTTGTAACTACTTAATCTGCCCTGCTTGACTCTTTATAGACACCCATTCATGGACAAACCTGGCAACCTGCTTCCTGTTTTACTACAATGCCCATATTTGGACTGTGCTTCCTCCCTGCTAATGTGACTTAATTAATTCATTAGAATTTGTCACCATGCTCCACCTTTCTGCCCATATTTGGATGACACTTCCTGTGATTTGAGTAACTTTATTATTGCCTCTGCATTGCCGCTGATAATGGCAATTAGTGACAAATTTTCTAACAGCTGGCCATGCCTAATTTGAAGGAGATAAAAACTGGTTCTTTGGAACAGAGAGAGGTCTTGCTTGGTGGCTGCTGCCCTGCTGCCATTTTGTGTTCCAAGCACTTCCCTGCTCTGCACAAGAAGCCCAAGTTCCCAGGCATCTCTGTTTGACCACCGGTATACTGCAGCTGGATTTTCTCAACGCTCTCTAATGTTGCCTAAAGGGCCGTAATTATATTTTATTACCACACATTGTGAATGTGTGTCCATTTTCTGTGGTGTTGGTGTTCATTGTGGTTGTTTGCTTTTAGCTAGTGATGGGCAGACCGAGGCTTCGTGAAGCACTGAAGCAGTTGAAGCAAATGTGTCATATTGTTTCGAAGCTTCGAATCAATCTGACACCCGTCTCTACGGCGCCATCTAGTGGTCACTTCCATGTGTTGATCTGAAATACCTTGACAATGATCCATTTAAAAAAAATTGTTTTTAACATCTGTCTGACAAGTACATGATCTTGGTTTTGTAACCTGTAGCCTCGTCATTGTAAAGAACTATATATATATTTGTTTGTTATACAAAATGAACATTAATAAAATAAATAAAGCCACAATGTGTCACATTTGTCACAAAACATTTTTATTCAAAAATATGAATTGCTCTGCTGTTGAAGGACTCAGCTGACTTCTTTTTTTACATATAATTTCTCCAGCCTTTGAAAAAATCCTCTCACAAGGGACACTTGTTGCTGGCATGCACAAATATTTTTGGATGATGTAAATACATGGATGATGTATTGTTGCAGAAGGCTAGCTGCCTATCACAATACACACATCTCACTTTATTTGGTGCTTCCAAATGGAAATGCTCCCACACCACAGATGTACGGCATCTCTTGCGTGCAGCCTCCATTTTTATATATTCAATTAATATATCTATCTATATATCACCTATGAATCTATATCTATATAATTCTATATATCTAACTTATGCTGTGCTATCTATCTGTCACTATCTAACTTAGCCTATATGAATGTGTCACTATATCTATACTATATGTCACTGTCTATACCTATCAGTCAATATATCTAATTTAAATCTAGCCTAAATATAACTAACCAAAGCGCACTATAAATCTCACTGCTATCACAAAATCCCTGCTATCACAAAATCTCTCTCCTCTCACAAAAACCCACGAGGTGAAGATGGATTTACTTCACTTTTAAACTGTGGGGAATTAGGTATATACAGATGTGTGACTGTGTGGCTTGTTCCCGCCCCCTTTAATCAACGCAGTTTCGGAAGGCGCCACCTGATGAAACACTTTGAAGCTTCATTTAGCCATAGTCACGTGACATGGGTGTTTCGAATCACAGTTCGGAGCAGTGTTTCGAAACATCTGCGCTTCGGGATCTCGGCAAAGCCCCGAAACGTCTGTTTCGCGTCTGCCATCCCTACTTTTAGCCTCAGCAATACCCATCTTATGGTTCCAGTGGCTGGCATTGTCCTGAAGACTGTGGCTATCCTCGAACCTCCCTCAACGCTCTCTAATGCTGCCTGAAGGGCCGTAATTATTTTATCGTACTACAGTGTAAGTGTGACCTGCTATCTGTGGTGTTGGTGGTCATTCTTGGTGCTCTGTTCTAGCCTCTGGATTATCCATCTTGAGCTCCTGGGCCCAGTGTTGCTGCGAAGACTGCCTTGGTTACACCGGAATCGCCCTCAGCATTTGCCGTTTGCTGCCGAGAGTACCGTTACTTTCTCCTGCGTGTCGGACGATTGACGTAACCTCCTGGACGTGTCCGCTTGACTTTTTGGAGGGAGGACAGCTGGAGCGAACTGTTGTGAAGCCACCGAACCTTAACCTCTTTCCAAACAGCTTCAGAGACATCATTTTAGTGAACACTTTCCCCTACGTAACACTATTTCTAGTTAGTGCTTGCTGTCCCAATAAAGACTATTTGTTGTATCCACACATTGACTGTCTGTTTTGTTTCTGTGGCTGGGACCTGACTTATTTTATGTAACGCTGGTCACTAGGTGACAAGAGCTGTAAGCTGACTTAGCAGGGTACGGCCACACGGTGTGGACCAAGTGGACTGTCAGTAACTTTAAGAACCTAATTTCAATTTAAGCTAGAGGAAATTCATTTTTCCTTTTAAACTCAAATTCAAATAAGTGTGTTTAATCAGCGAGAACGGAGACCTGGTTGCTGCCTAATGCTAGTAAAGTTGCATAAATGAAAACGTTTCTAACAGTAATCAATAAACAATTCACATGCTCTACTTAAGTTTAAGTTTGTTAAAACAAAATTAATAGCGGAGAGTAGAACTATCTGAAAATGCCCACGAGATGGCGCAGTTGAGTCCACCCAGACTAGAGTTAGTTAGGAGGAACGCTCACCAGATGGCGCTGTTGCGCCCGCTCGGGATAAAGTTTTGGTGAAGTGTAATTCGCGAGCTGATGAGTCATGTTTTAGGTCTCCGATTTGGGTAGTTAAGCCAATGTTAAACCAGGAGTTTTATCGTTTATCTTAACGATTTAATATTATATTAGGCCTATTATTGAAGAGAGGAAACTCGCTCAACTTCAATCTTCCACTTGAAAGAAGATTTCTTCGTTCAAGTCAAGCGGGATAAAACAATATTACGCATGTACGGACTGTACAGAGATTTCTTTATCTCTGCAGGACATCTAATATTGCTAAATTAGCATCTGTTAATATGCTTTAGCTGAGCTCGGCGTTGTGCCTAGTCAGTGAGTGAGTTCGCTTTGAGCGATTTGTCTCACAGTTCACACAAACGAACGAAAACGCGTGTGCATAATATTAATACCCAAAAATACACATGAATATGAATATTAATATTGCTCACAAAAACAAAGTTTGAAACGTGCCAAAAATGTCTCCACCAGAACTGTAGCAACAATGAGTTTCGGGGAATAATTAACTCAAATGGTCTAAATATTCATGAGTCTATGAATATGATTTGCTTGTTGTACAGACAATATTACGTATAACGGAACCTTTAATCATTTAAAAGTAACCTTTATCCAAATTGATTTCTTCATCAATTATCAATCTTACAAACCTTAAGAAACATTGATCTGTTTGATCAGGACAAATAATATTTCTTATGTTTGTACAATTTGTATTACTGAAGTAGTAATACAGGAAAATCAAGCTTAAATGGGTAGCTAAAATCTTACGTCTCATGGACTTCGATATTTGTGAGCAAAACAATACGGATTCAATTTAATGCAATCATTGGGTTTTAATAAAACAACTACAGTTTACAAAGCTACGATTCATATGGGGGAAATATGCATATATATATATAGGAGAAAACAAACAATATGGTACAAACAAGGAAACATGAAACTTAACGAATAATAAAAAGGGAAGAAGAATTAACAAGGGAGAGAGAGAGAGAGAGAGAGAGAGAGAGAGAGAGAGAGAGAGAGAGAGAGAGAGAGAGAGATAGGCTTAACATTACTTTATTATAACATCAACTTTTTCCAAATACCAGATTTCTTATCTGATCATATAATCCAAAAATTCACCTATAATAAATACAATAAAATTATGCACATGACATTTATACCTCAAACATCATTAAAATTTAAAAAACAACATATCATCCAAAACCTCACACAAAACTCCTTCCACAGACCATATTTCGACGAACCTTTGAAAATCATTAATCAATTAAAAATATGTGTATTCAATTTTAATTATAGCAGTCACCATGCCTTTGATGTAATGACTTTGGTCTGATCCTGTTGTGTCTTTTGTCTCCGTGTTTTGCGTGCTTTGTTTTTCTTGCGCACATGGTCTGTGACTAGTTGGCCAGGTGTTTCGCTGTCTTTGTGGTGTTTCCCCTCCCACTCATTATCCCTAATTCTCATTTGTGTTCACCGTTACACCTGTTGCTTATTTCCCATCATTATTCTCTCCTATATTAGATCCTCTCTTTCTCACTTGTTTGTCCGACCGTTGTTGTATGTTGTGCACTGCTTTCGCTCGTGACCGATCTTCGTTATTGTCAAGTCTTGCCGTGTCGTGCTATTCCAGACTCCTAGTACTGTTTGTTTTCTTGTTTTATATTCTTGGTTCTACCTCTCTCCTTCTCGCTCGCCAGACCCTTATTCCTTTGCTACCTGCCCAGGTGATCCCCGCTCTGTGGAAGCTCAGAATCATCGCTCCAGTCCCTCTCACCGCGCTCACCGCTCTCTTCAGGGAATCCCCTCTCTGCGTGCTCTTCGCCATCATCGGGGTATTTCCCCTCTGCGCACCCACCGCGCTCATCTGAGAACTCCCCTATACTGCATCATTGGTGACGTTGGGAACTGTCCTTGTTTAATAGTGCTCACCGGACCTGTGGACATTTGATTTGGATTCTTTTTCTGTTTTTTTTGTTCCTGCCATTTTTCCCTGTGTCCATTTCTGAGCTTGAAATAAACTTTTCTGTTACCTGCAACTGCATCCGTATTATTCCCTGACAGAACGGTCGGACCTAAGATGGATTCAGCAGGTACGGACCAGGTCAGAACTGCAGTCAGTCAACAGTGCATTCTTCTGGGACAGCATTCCAGCCAGTTAACAGCCACTTCACGGGATGTTGAGTGCCTGAGTGCCTCAGGTAGCTGATCTCAGTTTCCAGTTACAAGAACTCCAGCGGGAGGCCTTGAACGGCAGGTCAGCTGCTGCGTATGGCCATTCTCTGCCTCATGCTGAGCCAGAACCTCATGCCAATAGTCCGCCGCCCTATGATGGTGACCCCAATTCGTGTCTGGCTTTCCTGTCACAGTGCTCTCTTGTGTTCGCTCTCCAGCCCCGCCGCTATGTGACCGAGGAGTCCCAGGTAGCGTTTGTTATCACCCTCCTGAAGGGAAAGGCCCGTGACTAGGCAACTGCTGTGTGGGATGCTCGTGCCCCTTTCTGTTCCACGTTTGAGGACTTCAGAGCCGAGATGTTGAAGCTGTTTGACCGCTCTGCTCAGGGCGATGAGGCGGCTTCCCAGTTGGTGCGGTTGACTCAGGGCAGACGTTCCGTTACAGAGTATTCGATCCAGTTCAGAACTCTGGCAGCTGCTTGTGATTGGAACGAGGCAGCATTACGGGCAAGGTTTCGAGAGGGGCTGGACGGTGACATCCTGGACGAGATCGTCACTCACGAGCTGCCTCACGATTTTGATGCCCTTGTGGAGCTGGCACTTCGTGTGGAGGGGCGCCTCCAACGTCGACGTCAACGGTGGACAGCTCGACCCTTTCGGACACTGGATGAAGGTGCGTCGGGTGCTGTTCCTGCATTTCCTCTTCCTTCAGTAGACCCTGAGCCCATGCAAGTGGGGCGTCTTCATCTCACCCCTAAGGAGAAGCAGGATCGTTTGGCTCGGGGCCTTTGCCTGTACTGCGGGAAGCCGGGCCATCGGGCTATTTTGTGTCCTTTAAAAGCCGGAGCCCTTCAGTAATCCGGGGAATCCTGGTGGGCGCCATTCCTGGTTTCAACTCCCCCACTTCACGTACTCTGCTGAGTGTCTCTGTTCAGTATAAAGACATTGTCCACTCCTGTTCAGCCTTGATTGACTCAGGTGCCGAAGGCAACTTCCTGGATGTCTCTGTTGCAGCGCTGTGGGGAATTCCTGCCATTCCCCTTCCCTCTCCTATCTCTGTCCGTTCCCTTAATGGCCTCCTCATTACCTCAATCACCCATTCTACACCTTCCGTAAGTGTTATTGTCTCAGGCAATCACTGTGAGGTAATTGAACTGTACCTCCTAGATTCCCCGAGTGCCCCCATTGTCTTAGGGCACCCGTGGCTGGTACAGCACAACCCTCACGTTGATTGGTCAGGGAATTCTGTGTTATCTTGGAGTCAGTCTTGTCTTGCGTCGTGTTTGGGTGCTGCCTTGTCTCCTGGCTCTGTGTCTTCTGTTTTTCAGGTTGAGAAGGCAGATCTCTCCGGGGTCCCGACAGGGTACCGTGATCTTTGTCAGGTCTTCAGTAAGTCCCGAGCCACATCCTTACCTCCTCATCGGCCGTATGACTGTGCCATTGATCTCCTCCCAGGCACTTCTCCGCCCAAGGGCCGCCTGTACTCGCTGTCTGGTCCAGAGAGAGAGGCCATGGACAAGTATATTCAAGAGTCCTTAAATGCCGGCCTCATCCGTTCCTCTTCCTCACCCGCTGGGGCTGGGTTCTTCTTCGTTAAGAAGAAGGATGGCTCCCTGCGACCCTGTATCGACTACAGGGGTCTCAATGACATCACCATAAGAAACAGGTATCCTCTGCCTTTGATGTCATCAGCTTTTGAGTTGTTGCAGGGAGCTAAGGTCTTTACCAAACTAGACCTCCGTAATGCCTACCATTTGATCCGTATGCGCGAGGGGGATGAGTGGAAGACAGCCTTTAACACTCCAACGGGACATTTTGAATACCGGGTCCTTCCTTTTGGGCTTACCAATGCCCCAGCTGTCTTCCAAGCCCTGGTGAACGATGTGTTGAGGGACATGGTAAACCGATTTGTCTTTGTGTACCTTGATGATATTCTTATCTTCTCTCCCTCCTTGCAGGTACACACTCAACACGTGCGTCAGGTGCTACAACGGCTACTAGAGAACCAGCTCTATGTCAAGGCGGAGAAGTGCGTGTTCCATGTTAAGTCTGTTTCGTTCTTGGGGCATATAATTTCAACGGAGGGAATTAAGGCCGATCCCGCTAAGGTAAGGGCCGTAGCCAAGTGGCCAACCCCTGACTCTCGGAAGGCTCTGCAGCGGTTCCTGGGGTTTGCCAACTTTTATAGGCGATTCATCTGGAACTTTAGCCTGGTCGCTGCACCCTTAACAGCACTCACCTCACCTAAGGTACCGTTCAGATGGAATTCCCAGGCCCAGGAGGCCTTTGATGTTCTTAAGTCCCGTTTCATCTCTGCTCCTGTTCTGTCTTCCAGATCCTGAACGGCAATTCATTGTTGAGGTGGATGCCTCTGATGTCGGGGTAGGCGCGGTCCTGTCTCAGCGGTTTTCCAGAGATGGGAAGGTGCACCCTTGTGCCTTCTACTCTCACCGTTTGAGCCCCGCTGAGCGAAATTATGACATAGGTAACAGGGAGCTTCTGGCAGTCAGGCTGGCTCTGGGGGAGTGGCGTCACTGGTTGGAGGGAGCAGCGGAGCCCTTCTTGGTCTGGACGGATCACAAAAATTTAGAGTATGTCCGTTCGGCCAAGAGGTTGAATGCTCGCCAGGCCCGCTGGGCTCGCCAGGCCCGCTCTCGTATCGGCCAGGTTCCAAGAATGTTAAGCCTGATGCCCTCTCTCGTCTCTTCGAGGGTCCTGGGGAGGAGTTGACACCTGAAACCATTCTCTCTAAGGAGGTGGTGGTGGGAGCCCTTTCCTGGGATGTCGAGTGACGGGTGAGGGAGGCCGTGCGGGGGGATGAGGTCCCAGGGGGGTGTCCAGGGGGTTGGTTGTTTGTGCCGGTTGCGCTGCGTCCTGAGGTCCTTCAGTGGGGGCATGAGTCCAGAGTCGCCTGTTATCCGGGGGTTCGGAGGTCGCTGGCTACCATCCGTCAGCGATTTTGGTGGCCGTCCATGGCCCAAGATGTCAGGCAGTTTGTGTTGGCTTGCTCGGTATGCGCTCAAAATAAGACGTCTAACCATCCTCCTGTTGGTCTGTTGCAGCCTTTGCCCATTCCTTCTCGTCCTTGGTCACACCTGGCCCTTGATTTTGTCACTGGTCTTCCCCCATCGAGAGGTAACACCGTAATCCTGACGGTGGTGGATCGCTTCTCCAAGGCGGCCCATTTTATCCCCTTACCCAAGCTCCCTTCCGCCTAGGAGACAGCACAGGTGGTGGTGGACCACGTCTTCCGGATCCATGGTCTTCCGGTGGATGTGATCTCCGACATAGGACCCCAATTTGTCTCTCGGTTTTGGAAAGAGTTCTGTAGACAGATCGGGGCCTCAACGAGTCTGTCTTCAGGCTTTCACCCCCAGACCAACGGGCAGGCCGAGCGAGCCAACCAGGATCTCGAGCGAGCTCTCCACTGTCTGACGTCAAGTAATCCGAACTCCTGGAGTCAGCAGCTACCGTGGGTTGAATATTCCCACAACTCCCTGCCGGTTGCGTCTACGGGTATGTCTCCCTTTCTATGTTCTGTGGGTTATCAACCACCTCTTTTCCCTGCACAGGAACCCAAAGCCGCGGTTCCGTCTGCCTTGGCCTTTGTCCGTCGGTGTCGTCGCACCTGGAGGAGGGCTAAGGAGGCCTTGGCCCGGGCTTCCAGACGGACCAAAGCGGCAGCCAACCGTCACCGAACTCCAGCTCCCCAGTATGTTTGCGGTCAGAAGGTATGGCTATCCACCAAGGACTTGTCTCTCCGGTCTTGGTCTTCTCGTAAGCTGGCTCCCAAGTTCATTGGGCCATATCACATCATCAAGGTCCGGTGGCAGTGCGGCTCAAGCTTCCTCACACTCTTGGTCGGGTTCACCCTGTTTTTCATGTGTCCAGGGTTAAACCTGTGTTTTGGTCCCATCTTAATCCTGTTTCTTCCCCGCCACCCCCCCCCCCCCCCTCCTCCTCGTCTAGTGGATGGTTCTCCAGTGTACACTGTGAGAAAGCTTTTGGACGTTAGACGCCGTGGTCGGGGTTTCCAGTATTTGGTGGACTGGGAGGGTTACGGTCCGGAGGAGAGGTGTTGGATTCCGGCTCGGGATATTCTGGACCAGGCTCTGATTGAGGACTTCTGTCGGCGACGAGGTGAGCCCCCCTCGGGTGCGCCAGGTAGCGTTCCTGGAGGGGGGGGGGTACTGTAATGACTTTGGTCTGATCCTGTTTTGTCTTTTGTCTCCGTGTTTTGCGTGCTTTGTTTTTCTTGCGCACATGGTCTGTGACTAGTTGGCCAGGTGTTTCGCTGTATTTGTGGTGTTTCCCCTCCCACTCATTATCCCTAATTCTCATTTGTGTTCACCGTTACACCTGTTGCTTATTTCCCATCATTATTCTCCCCTATATTAGATCCTCTCTTTCTCACTTGTTTGTCCGACCGTTGTTGTATGTTGTGCACTGCTTTCGCTCGTGACCGATCTTCGTTATTGTCAAGTCTTGCCGTGTCGTGCTATTCCAGACTCCTAGTACTGTTTGTTTTCTTGTTTTATATTCTTGGTTCTACCTCTCTCCTTCTCGCTCGCCAGACCCTTATTCCTTTGCTACCTGCCCAGGTGATCCCCGCTCTGTGGAAGCTCGGAATCATCGCTCCAGTCCCTCTCACCGCGCTCACCGCTCTCTTCAGGGAATCCCCTCTCTGCGTGCTCTTCGCCATCATCGGGGTATTTCCCCTCTGCGCGCCCACCGCGCTCACCGCGCTCATCTGAGAACTCCTCTTTACTGCGTCATTGGTGACGTTGGGAACTGTCCTTGTTTAATAGTGCTCACCGGACCTGTGGACATTTGATTTGGATTCTGTTTCTGTTTTTTTTGTTCCTGCCATTTTTCCCTGTGTCCATTTCTGAGCTTGAAATAAACTTTTGTTACCTGCAACTGCATCCGTATTATTCCCTGACATTTGAAAGCATTTTCTGCATCTACTGTACCAATACCCAATGACTTATTTTTTCGAGTCTTCCAAACTGCCATTTTGGCCATACCCAACAAAAAATTTAATATGCATATTTTTTTCCTGTCATGAAATGTATATTTGGGACCACTTATAAAATCCTGATATGAAAAATCTTTACCAAAACCTTCAAACAAACGTTTTAAAACAATAAAAAGACTGCCTAACCTCACACAATAAATAAATAAGTGGTCAACTGTCTCTTCAATTCCGCAAAAAAGACATTCTTTACCCACTGCTGGATTCAGGTGTGCCACGTGTCTGTTTGTAGCTATAGCACCATGAATAAGTCTCCACTGTAGGTCTGCTGTACGTTTCTCAATTGGAGGTTTGTACAGAGACCTCCAGGATCCTTTAAAGTCTGGTCCAAACACTTCTGTCCACCTCCTTGCTCGAACTTGTTTTAAAACAGTCTGATGGGCAACTTTAACACAAGTAAAGTAGATTGCTTTTTTACTTATTCCACGAAACTGTCCCAGCTCCAGGGTCTTAAAAGTTAGTAATGAATCAGCATCTTCATAGTTTTCCTTTGCAGCTGCAGACACACTGATAGATGGGAACTGATAGTTTCTCCTCCAATCTTGATCTGGTTGAGTTTCCAGTGCTTCCCTGCAGACTCCAGGCAATGGTCTCTGCACCTTCTCCAACACCTGCTGCAGAAGACGGAGAGATCGAATCCCTGTTTCACCCTGTAGTGCTTCAGCCGTTTTCCATCCATTGAGGTCTCTCAGATCTCCTATCCTCTTGAGTCCAGCTCCCACCAGGCAGTTCATCAAGCTTCCTGATGACAGAGTTCTCGTTTGTATCAGTGGATTATAAAACAATGGCTCTCCCATAATCCACTCCTTTGGTTCTGAAAGGTCTCTGTTGACATTGAAGTTATCAATCCAAGCTCTCAGCATCGACTGATAAAACAGGGTTAAATTACTTAAGTCCAGTTCTTTAAGTCTCAGTAAAAACAGTTGTTTCTCATACCCAAGACCAGATGTTGTCCTTAAAATAGCACAAGCAACATGAATCCATCCCAGATCCTCTTCACGTAATATTCTTTGTGCTGTTTGCAGTCTAAAAGTCATAATCCTGCTTTTTATGTCAACCAGAGTTGCCCCGACCAAAAAAAATCAACAAATTTCTTCTGAATTACTTTTATCAGTTCATTGGGAGGATCCCGCACATTTAGTCTGTGCCATAGCATGGAGGCGGCCAGGTTATTCGTAACCAAGACTCTAACCAAGAAGATGGCGACAACCGGCGGGACAGGTGCGTCAGGTGCTCTCCTGGCGCTTTTAGTTTTTGGAGTTATTTAAAACTTGACAGATTCGGGTCCGTTTCTAAACATAAAGCGACATTTCCAAAATATAACAGTGTACCGAGAAACGACGTTGATAAAGCACTTCGGACATGGAAAGCATATTTTAATGCAAGCGTTTGTAAACACGGCAGTCGGGCGTGATCAATACAAGCAAAGTAATGCAATCCAGGGCAAACGCCAAAGTGACAGTGGGATCATCATCATACTTTATCTGTTGCTGTCCGGAGATGTGCACCCGTGCCCAGGTCCGGCTTCCCGTGGTGCCAGCTACAGGGACCCAGGGAGCATTGTCCCTGCTTCTCAGGGGCTGGGGCTCGCTCGACATCGACCGGGAGGAGGTGGATCTCTCGATGGCGGGGAGCGGAGATCTCGGACAAAGAGGTCTATGACGCCGGGCTTGGGGAGCACCGAAGGCCTGGGTTTTCCGGCTATTGGCGCGTGTATCGTCAACAACGGAGCTCTCACCGTTAAGGAGCAAACAACTATTTCCTTGCCCTACGTTTCTGACCCTACTGGATCATATCATTCTGATGTCATGGTAACTGATCATTGCGCTCAAGGTAAGCGTGAAAATCTACACGGCACAACCAACAGTGAACTCAAAAGCATTATAAACCCTTCTCTGAAAAAACACAGCAAACTGAACTTTTTTAAAACTGTCAATCATTCTCGATTGATCTGGGATCAACAACTTAAACCTAGGGGTCTCTTTGGAGGGCATATGAACATTCGTAGCCTCACCCCAAAGTCTGAACAAGTACATCATCTTCTCTCTAACTCTAACCTAGACTTTCTAGGCCTGTCAGAATCGTGGTTACATAGCAACTCTCCATCTGCTGCATTACATGTACCAGGGTATAATATCTTTAGACGGGACAGATCTGAGGGAAGAGGGGGAGGGGTCATGATTTATATAAAAGATCACATCAAATGTCATCAGATATGTTGGCCTCTTGACCATGATTTGGAGTGTATTGGGTTGAATATAGTGCTCTCATCTGAAATGTCTTTTGTGCTCATTGTTGTATATCGTCCGCCCTCCACTAATAATGATTTCTATGTCACTTTTAACAAGCTACTTCAAGCATGTGATTTTAAAACTGAGGTAATACTGCTTGGTGATCTAAACTGTAACTGGCTAAATAAGACTAGTAGGAAATCTCTTAAGCAGATCACAGACAGTCTGGATTTTACCCAATTGTTGGAAGGACCTACTAGAATAACTACATCATCTCAGACACAGATAGATTTAATATTCAGTAACAAGCCTGAACGAATTGTAAAAACATTTAATTTTATTACTGGACTGTCTGACCATAATCTGACATTACTGACAAGAAAACTTACAAAAAAGCGCTTTCATCATTCTAATAAACCTGTGGAGCAACTTAGGATCCCAAAGAATGAAATGGATAATTTTCAAAGGGCAGTACAGCAGACCAAATGGACAAATATATTTACTGGGACCAACATAGAAGAAGTCAGCAAGATGTTTGCCATTAAGCTACAAAGTCTAGTTAAGGAGTTCACTAGAAATGTAAAAGGTAAAAATAAAAGAAATGCTCTTCCTTGGCTCAGTACGGATAAATTTAATCTGATGAAAGAAAGAGACTCTGCTTTAAAAAGATCATTAAAAACCAAGTTAAATAGTGATAGGATTAGGTTCACTTCATTACATAATCAAGTTATCAAAGTGATCAGAAAAGCAAAAGCCAATTTTTTTATAACAATTATTAATGAGGGAAAGGGTAACACAAAGTTGATCTGGGAACAGATTAAGAATTTGATGGGAATTAGCCACAGACTTAGAAACCAGCTAGAGTTGAACCTGAAAGGTAAATTAATACAAGATCCAGCACAAATAGCTGCTGCTTTTAATGAATATTTTATCAATTCTGTGGATGAAATCGCGAAGAATTTTCCTCTAACAACTGTAGATATTGCTAAAATAGATGAAACTAAGCCTTCTTTTTGTATTCAACCGATTTCTGAAATTAAAACTCAGGCAATTATTAATTCTCTTAAAAACTCAACAGCAAAAGATATTTATGGAATGGATTCTAAAATGCTTAAATCCCTGAATGAACATCTAGCCTACCCTATCACACAAATTATTAACCAGTCAGTATTAGAGGGGATATTTCCAACTATTTGGAAGACTGCAATTGTAACTCCCATATTTAAGTCAAATGACCCTCTGAACATATCTAACTACCGTCCAATTAGTATTCTACCTGTGGTCTCCAAGGTTGTTGAAAAATTTGTATCAGAGCAGCTTGTCTCTTTCCTTAATAATAGTCCATTTACTCTTCACCCGATGCAGTTTGGTTTCAGGGCCCATCACTCTGCAGAAACAGCTAACTCTTTCTTTTTAGAGACTGTACGAGCAATGGTTGACAAGGGAGGTGTCGTTGGCGCTGTGTTCTTAGACCTTCGTAAAGCTTTTGACACAGTCAACCATCAGGTCCTTCTTGCTAAACTCTCTACTTTTAATTTCTCTCCTTCTGCAATTAAATGGATCAAGTCATATTTAACTGGTAGAACTCAATATGTTTCTGTGAATAACCATCGTTCATCAGTTCTTAATTTATTCACAGGCGTACCACAAGGATCTATACTTGGCCCGCTTTTGTTTAGTCTATATATTAATGATCTGCCATCAGTTTGCCCTGATATTAATACACTAATGTATGCGGATGACACTGTAATTTATGTGCATGCCAAAACAAAACATCTGGCTGCTGCCAAACTGACCATAGCTATGGATCAGATCACCAATTGGCTAAATCGTTCGTGCCTCCAATTAAATGTAGATAAAACTGTGGGAATGTTTTTCACAAAGAGGCAATGTAACCTTGTGTCAAATATAACAATTTTGGGTCAAAACATTAGTATCGTGCCACAATTTAAGTATTTGGGCGTAATTATTGACTCTAATCTTTCTTTTAAAGCACATATTAAGAAAGTGTGCAATAGGGTCAAGTTTATCTAAGCTAATTTTAGATATATTAGAAATGCACTTACTTTTAATGCTGCCAAATTATTTATCGATGCCATGATTATTTCACATCTAACATATTGTCTGACAAGCTGGGGACAAATTAAAAAATTATCACTAAAACCATTAGCAATTCTTTATAAAAAAACTCTTAAAGTCTTGGACCAGAAGCCTAACAGTTCACATCATTGTATTATTCTTAATAACCACAAACTGCTAAGCTGGGAAGATGTAATCAAATATAAAAACATCTGTCTGGTCTATAAAATCTTGCATAATACTGCTCCTGCTCCCTTAAATTCACTCATAATCCAACGTAATAATAGCAGTCAGAGCAACAGAAGCACTACACGAGGGGACCTTCTTATCCCATTCAGGAAAAGCACATTTGGTCAATTATCATTTTCTGTCACAGCAATACGAAACTGGAACTCATTGCCCATTAAAATAAAAGACATACATACGTATTCCTCCTTTACTACACACCTTAAAAACTGGCTGTCCGACAATTATAACTGCACACATTAATCTGACAGATGGGATGTGTTTGTGATGTGACATGGTCATGTTGCTGCCATTAGACTTTTGTTGCCTGCCTCAATGTTAGGTCTTGTGTCTCAATGTGGCTTTTGCATGATTATTTTGTACGCAAATTTGAACTGTTTTAATGCATGAACTGCTTTTATGTCTTTGCAATTGGTGCTTGTTTGTTTGTGCTTGCATTGTTTGTTTGTCTTTGCAATTGGTGCTTGTTTGTTTGTGCTTGCCTCAAGTGTGTGTGTGTCACACATTTGTACCTCTTACACCCTCTTGCTTAGTCCTGTTGTAAATATAATTGTAATTTATTTTACTTGATGTATGCCTATTAACAACTGGCCGGGGACTACAGCTGGAAATTAGCTGTAGAGGCTAAAGCTGCTCTTTTTATAAAAAAGGGACTGTCCACGTCATTATAAACTAATAAACTAAACTAAACTAAACCCCTGTAGGATAGTTCAGGTAATAGCCATTTCCATTTAGACAACTTGGCTGACACCTTCTCCAGCATACCCTCCCAGTTTTTTTTCCTATAATTTTCTTTACCCAGGAATACCCCAAGAATTTTAATTCCCTCTGTATTCCATTGTAACCCCCCTGGAAGCTTAGGTGGCCCACCATTTCTCCAGGAACCCACAACAAAACCCTCACTCTTTGCCCAATTTACTTTTGATGAAGATGCTCTCTCATATAAAGCTAAACTTCTAGACAGTATCTGAATATCCCCTTGTCCAGTAATAAACACAGTTACATCATCAGCGTAAGCTGAAACAGAGACACTTGACCCATTAAAATCCCCTGGTATATGAAAACCTTTCAAATTATTTCTTAGCTTTATTAGCAAAGGCTCAATAACTAAGCTGTAGAGTTGTCCAGAAATTGGACAACCCTGCCTTATTCCCCTCTTAACCGGTATTGGACAACTCAGTCCCCCACCAACCTTAAGCATTACTGAGGCCCCTCTATACAGTAACTGAATCCAAGAAATAAATGTTTCCCCAAAACCAAATGCTTTCAAAACATTTAAAAGGTATTCATGACCCACACGATCAAATGCTTTTTCTTGATCAATCGATAAGAACCCAATATTAAAATCATCATTCATAGAAAGGTCCATTACATCTCTTATTAGAAATAAATTATCCATTATTGTACGTCCTGGAACACAGTACGTTTGCTCATTCCTTACAATAATACTCAAAAACTTTTTTAATCTATTTGCTAAACATTTAGACAATATTTTGTAATCTTGGCACATTAAAGAGACAGGGCGCCAATTTTTCAGCAACCCCGAATCACCAGTTTTAGGCAGAAGTGATAGTACCGCTCTTTGACAACTGCTGGGTAAAATACCTTTTTCAAAACATTCACCTATTACATCATAAAAGTCTTCTCCTAAAATGTCCCAAAATGACTTATAAAATTCAGCAGGTAGACCATCTACTCCCGGGGCACGTCCTGTGGACAGTTGTTTTACAGCCTCTGAAAGTTCCTCATATGAAATCAATTTGTCCAATGTTTTTCTGTCCTCAGGGTTTAATTTAGGCAGTCCTTTTAATAACTGATCCATTCTCTCAGGCTCACAATCTGTGGGCCCAAAAAGTTCAGCATAAAAGTCCACCGCGATTTTCCTCATTTCGATCGGATTTGACGTCAATATGCCATTGTCCTTCCGAAGATAAAGCATTTTTTTTGTTTTACTACTTTACGTTCCAAGTTAAAAAAGAACTTTGTTGGAGCATCCATTTCCTTAATGGAAGATATCCTTGCTCGGATTAAGGCACCTTTTGCTCTTTCCTCTAAAAGTGTTTTCAACTCCAATCTCTTTTTCTTTAAATCCGTAGTCATACCCGAAACATTCAAGTCAATTACATTTTCCATTTCATTAATATCTTTCTCCAAACTTTCAATGTTTCTCTTTACAATCACAGTATTGTTATAAGAAAACTGCTGACAAAAAAATCTTGATTTGGACTTTTCCAACCTCCCACCATTGAACTACATTTTCAAAATGTTCTTTTTCCAGTTTCCAACTCTCCCAAAAACATTCAAATTTTTCACAAAATAACTTATCCTGCACCAGTTTGACATTAAAATGCCAATAAGATTTTGGATGTGACAAACTTTTAGTATTAAAATCAATAGTCACTATATGATGATCAGAAAAAACACAAGGAGATATACCAACATTCATGACTCTATTATTTTCTGATTTGTTTACATATATTCTGTCTAGTCTTGCTCCCTTCACAACAGAATCTAAAATTTTAACCCATGTATATTGTTTTGTTAATTGATTCTTATTTCTCCACACATCATTCAGTTCTAGTTCTTGAGTTATTTTGAGAAGCATATTACTAGACTGTAAGTGAGGTTCTTGCCCATTCCTATCTAATACAAAATTAGTGGTACAGTTCCAATCTCCTCCCATTATTACACACATTTTTCCGTCATCATATTTTCTTATCGCACTGTATAACTTTTCAAATAATTCCATTCTTTGTGGACCTATATTTGATGCATATACATTAATAAAAAGAAATTTTAACTTTTTAATTTCTACTATAGCTATTAAAACTCTACCTTTTTCTAATTCAATAGTGGATAGGATCTTTATATCCAAATGTTTAGAAAAGATAATCGCTACCCCTGCACTTAAATTTGTTCCATGACTCAGAATACATTCACCTTCCCACCATCTAAACAATTCAATTTCATTTTGATTATCTGAATGTGTTTCCTGTAAAAACATAACATTGATGTCCTTGAGGTGAACGTATTCTGAAATCATTGCTCTCTTATTCCTTTCTCTCCCTCCATTGATGTTTAAAGATCCTATTCTCAAAATATCCATAAAAAGAAATAAGGAGAGAAAGGAAAGAGACAGAAAAAACAGAAAGCACTGCAAAGACACCCTTGATTTGTATCTCATTTCGCAAACTCAATTTGATTTACATTTAACTGGGGTTTTCCCCTTTCTAAGTTTAGTGATAATCTTTTTTAAGCGAAACCTCTTTCGTGTACTCAGTTTTTCTTCTCCTACCCTCTTCTGCCAATAAAGAACTGAAAACTCAAATTTCCTTACATCTGGAAAAAAATTATTCACATCAACAACCTTTCCAAAAGTCTCATCTAAAAACGAATTAATCTCATCCAAATAATAAATCTGATCGCAACCTACCTGAGAAATATCTGACAGATCTGAAGTATCAGATAAAACACCATCCTCATCATCAGCCTCATTTATTTCATCTTCACCTAATTTTTGTATTTTTTCTTTAGGCTCACATGAATCTACCGTTCTGACACAGTTCTGACCTTCATTGTTTCCAGACTCAGACATACATTCTATGCTTATCTGGCCTTCCATCCTCACAACCTCATTAATTACTTCAGACATCTGTATTTCAACATCACCGTCGTCATGCATTCGTTCATTCTCAACAGACGATTCCTCATCCTTCCTCACACTCTCAGTAGAGACCTCCTCGTCATTTCTTACTTTCTCAGTAGGAATTTCCTCCTCCACAACAACCTGATCTTGATGTGAATCTATTTGCACTACAGTTTCAATTTCACTCGGGCCTGCCTCGGCTTTATTAGGACATGATAACCGTACGTGCCCGACTCCACCGCATTCAAAACATCGCATCTCACCTGCGCTCACATATAACATGTACGATTTGCCTTCATACATACATCGAAATGACACATTAAGAGTCTGCGATTTTAAAAACGTAAATACATGTCGCCTAAACGACATCACATGTTTCAAAGCCGCATTCTTACAGCCAAGTGGAACCATTTTGATTCCACTAGCGAGTTTACCAAAACGCGAAAGCTAATGGAACAATCATGAGAAAGAGAGGGAAAAGGGCAAATAAAAGAAAGATGAAAGGCAGCTTAACTTTTGCATAACTTCCCTATGGACCTCTAGTGGATAATGTGGTCATTGCACTCTCTCTTTAACTATAATTCCTAAAGTTTTTCCACAAACCTACAGATGGTGGTATTCTATCCCTAACACATAGAGCAATGTCCAAAAACGATTTATATTTATTTAAGATCATCGTTCAAGTGATTTTTCATAAAAAAATAATTTTTAATGAGCCAATTTATGACATAGTTAAGTATTTGTGCAGTAAATAGGTAAAAAACTACCAAATACCCACAAAAACACAGCATAAATGTATAGTTGAGAAGTAAATTAAAAAAATTATATATAGTTTTCCATGTAAAAAAATTATATTTCCTTATGCAATCGCTCTGTAAAAGTTTGGGGTCTATCTGACCCCAAGGGACTCAAACGTAAACCCTACGTAAAAACGATTAAGGGTTAAGTATGATTTGATTAGACAAGTCACGAGGGCTGTGAGGTGTTCAGACTTTGGTCTATCCTGCCACATGACTGATTGAATCATTACTGTTACACTTTCTTCGCATTCACCTGAGCTTCAAGAGACTTATATCCTTATTGACAATGACACTGACTCTGAAGTTCGTCCCCAGGTGGTGGCAAGTTTCACACATGTTTCCAGAGATGTGGTACACCCACAACGTTTTGAACGCTTCTCCAAGTTCCGCACTCTTCTCACAGCCATAGCGCACCTCATCCACGTGGTTCGTTCCTTTGCCCACTCCACCCAGATGAATGTCAAGAGTGGCACATCTGTCGCTCTACAGAGTAAAACTTGAGGACCAAAGTGTGCACTGTGAAGAATTTCCAGAATGAGTGCTATACAGAGGAACTTCAGGATCCAACATACCATCTTCCAGCAGCCTGTGAAAATTGCACCCCACCATGGACCAAGATCAACTTCTTAGAGTGGGAGGTCGGATTAGACAGTCAGATCTGAGCATGAACGAGACTCACCCCATCATCGTTCCTGGCCGGCATCATCAAGCAACCCTGCTTGTGTCTTGTATCACGAAGCAGTGAAACACCAAGGAAGACATCTGGCCAAAGGTCCTATTCGAGCGGCAGGGTTCTGGCTGGTGGGAGATAAACGCTGCATCAGCAGTCTGCTTCACAGATTTATCACTTGTTGAAGCCTGAGGGGAAAGACCGAACATCAGCAGATGGCAGTTGCTCATGCCTGTCCTGTCTTGTGTAGCACATGTGGTGTTCTGTTATTTTGGGCTATGTGCTCCTGTCTCTATCTGGATCCCACCCCCGTTGTTATCTCATTATTGGTTTAATTTGCCCCACCTCTTGTTCCCTCATTACCTGCCTGATTTGTCCCCTTTATAAGTTCCTTTGTGTTTTCAGTCTTCGTCGGATCATTGTGTCACGGTCGTATCGTGCTGCAGTGAAGAGGCGATACGGGACTTCAACAAAGACAGGTATTTATTCAAAAGAACGCTGGACAGAACACAAAGCTGCATCAACACGACATGTAAACATAACTGAGACCAGACCAGGAATGAATGAACACGAGGGAACTAAATACAAACACTGATGACTTCCTAGCGAGGGGCACAGGTGATACAGATAAGGATAACTAAACACAGCTGAACAGAACTAGACTAACGAGGGTAACCAAGGAAACAGAGAAAGTGGCTGGAAACATAGACAAAAGGAACATGTGACTAAAGCAAACAACATGACAGAAACACAGATATGTGACATAACGCCCCCTCCCGGTAGGCGCGTCCTCGCACCGTAGAAGTACAAATTGGGAGGGAGGGTGGGCACCCTGGAGTCCTGGGAGCACTGGGGTCTGACTGGCTGGAGGGCCTCCAGGGTGGAGCCGTGGGCGGCCATGGCGGGTCAGGGGCCGTGGGCGGCCATGGCGGGTCAGGAGTCTTAGGCGGGTCTGGAGCCTTGGGCGGAGCAGGAGTCTTAGGCGGGTCTGGAGCGGAATCCAGGAGGGCTGGAGCGGAATCCAGGAGGGCTGGAACGGAATCCAGGAAGTCAAGGAGGGCTGGAGCGGAGTCCAGGAAGTCAAGGAGGGCTGGAGCGGAGTCCAGGAGGGCTGGAGCGGAATCCAGGAGGGCTGGAGCGGAATCCAGGAGGGCTGGAGCGGAATCCAGGAAGTCAAGGAGGGCTGGAGCGGAGTCCAGGAGGGCTGGAGCGGAGTCCAGGAGGGCTGGAGCGGAATCCAGGAGGGCTGGAGCGGAATCCAGGAAGTCAAGGAGGGCTGGAGCGGAGTCCAAGAGGGCTGGAGTGGAATCCAGGAGGGCTGGAGCGGAATCCAGGAGGGCTGGAGCGGAATCCAGGAAGTCAAGGAGGGCTGAAGCGGAATCCAGGAGGGCTGGAGCGGAATCCAGGAAGTCAAGGAGGGCTGAAGCGGAATCCAGGAGGGCTGGAGCGGAATCCAGGAGGGCTGGAGCGAAATCCAGGAAGTCATGGAGGGCTGGAGCGGAGTCCAGGAGGGCTGGAACGGAGTCCAGGAAGTCAAGGAGGGCTGGAGCGGAGTCCAAGAGGGCTGGAGCGGAATCCAGGAGGGCTGGAGCGGAATCCAGGAGGGCTGGAGCGGAATCCAGGAAGTCAAGGAGGGCTGAAGCGGAATCCAGGAGGGCTGGAGCGGAATCCAGGAAGTCAAGGAGGGCTGAAGCGGAATCCAGGAGGGCTGGAGCGGAATCCAGGAGGGCTGGAGCGAAATCCAGGAAGTCATGGAGGGCTGGAGCGGAGTCCAGGAGGGCTGGAATGGAGTCCAGGAGGGCTGGAACGGAGTCCAGGAGGGCTGGAGCGGTAGGATCGCTCCCAAAGTCCATCAACCACCGGGGCTTAACGGCCGCTCTCCTCTTCCGCCTGGGCTTGGGGACAGGCAGGACCTTCCCGGCAGGCCCACTGGAGGGATATGAGGAGGAAACTGGCTGCGGGTGAACTGACCAGGCAGCGTGCTTCTCTGAGGGGACTGGATGAGGAAGACACACATTCTTAGGAACCTCTTCGAAGATCTCGAACTCAGAACCATTTAAGGACAATATCAAATTGATTGTCTCGACTAGGGAAAAGGAACAGGCAGGTTCTAGGAATCGAATGGTGTCCTCGTCCAGGCCCATCAGAAAAACCGCGTTAAGCGGTGCATCTGGCCAGTTCACCAGATAAGCTAGCTCACAGAATTCCTCCACATACCTCTCCAGTGGCCGACCCTTCTACCTAATCCCCCAGAGGCGATCCTCCACCGAACCGCCTTCCTCTGGGAATACTGGAGAGAACGGAGACACGAAAATACCCATCCTTAAGAGAAGTCCTTTTGCAGTGGGGTCTGGTCTTCTGTCACGGTCGTATCGTGCTGCAGTGAAGAGGCGATACGGGACTTCAACAAAGACAGGTATTTATTCAAAAGAACGCTGGACAGAACACAAAGCTGCATCAACACGACATGTAAACATAACTGAGACCAGACCAGGAATGAATGAACAAGAGGGAACTAAATACAAACACTGATGACTTCCTAGCGAGGGGCACAGGTGATACAGATAAGGATAACTAAACACAGCTGAACAGAACTAGACTAACGAGGGTAACCAAGGAAACAGAGAAAGTGGCGGGAAACATAGACAAAAGGAACATGTGACTAAAGCAAACAACATGACAGAAACACAGATATGTGACACATTGTCGTGTCTGCGTCTCCTGTTTTCCTGTGATTCCCAGTTTGTATGTTAAGTTTCTATTTTGTTAAGTTTGAATGTGTTTTGCCCCATCGTGGGTTTTGTTTTGTGTTTATGTTTGTTAATAAATATAATTTCTTTCTGCACCTGAGTCCTCACCTTACCCTCTTTAGTTGTGCCGTGACAGACAGCTCTGCCAGCAGAACGGCTACAGTAGCACCTCCTTTCACCTACGTAGGTGTCGGCATCTTTGAACCATGGGAAATTGTCTCACGCAGCACAAGAGGAGTCTCCAACTCTAAACCGATGGGCTGTGATGTTCTCATGTATGTTCTCAAGGGAAGTTCACATCGAGGTAATTGAACCCATGAGTACCAGCAGTTTTATAAATGCCTTGAGGAGGTTCTTTGCAGTCAGGGGCCCCGCGAAGCAGATCCGCTCTGACTGCGGAACTTACTTCATCGGCGCATCTTTCATATGAAGTTCTGACCACACTCATGGCCGAGGTAGCGGCAATCATGAATGCTAGACTGCTCATCCCAGTGTCATCGGATCCGGAATCGCTTCTCTTCTTTTGTGAGGGGAATGAGAGCGGCGAGGCTTTGTAGTGTCACACGCTGCCATTCCTGAACTCCTGAGACCCAGAGGTATTGGAACTGCTCTTAAGAATTTGGGTACCACTGGCTGTTTTTAACACCAGTGGTAGAACAGAAATTATGTTTTATAAACATAGTTCGGGAGGAGCACGTTCAGATAATTGACACAGGTGGAGAGCACTCAGCTAATCAACAGTAAGAGATATATATACACGCAGCAGTCTTACCTCAATTCATTGACAGTTTTCTAGCATCCCTCCACCACCCCTTCTCCACACTTTTATTTTATCAACCACTTACATACACGGGGGGGTACTCTGGGTTCGGGCCAAATTCCGAGCTCGAAGCCCTCCCCCCGGACAGCACCCCAAATAAGCATTTAAATTACTCTCCATAAATTATATGTAAGTGTGAACTCGTGAATTACCAATGGTTTTCCACCCGGCCCTCCTCCGGGGAAAGAGCAGCTCCTGACCAAATCCGGGTCAATGGTGTTTCTGGACCAGGGTAGACATCGTCTGGCCAAGGGCCAGCGCTGTGCGCAGCTCAACCTCGGCTCAAAACTACCCTCATGCACAAAGAGTGCAGGGCGGAGGTCTGCCCATGGCACTGCCACCCCACCGATGAGGGTAGTGAGAGAGAGGAAAACTTTATACAGATTATGGCCCTTTTGGTGTTCCATATTTTGGCAACAAATAGTTCAACAATGCCAAAGCCTTTCAATGCATATCTGGGAAAAGGCAAGGGGTGGACAAGGCAATTTATGCGTCAAGTATGAATCTGATTCAGCATGAGCACCCACTATTATAGTGGGAATCTCAGCATCATCTTCATTTTCAACACATAACAGCCCTCTCTCCGATGCAGCGATTGACATCTGTCCTCTGCTAGAGCCCCAAATGAAATGTTAGGTCCCTTTTTTTTTTTTTTTTTAAGGACCAGCAATCCCATCTGTAAGCTACCAGCAGGCATGAAAGATAGTGAGACAGCACACGGCGCGCTGAACACTCAAGCCCTTATGAAAAAGGCAAGATGAACAACGCGCCGACATGGTTATGCTCTCATGAGAGAACATAAACCATCCACGAACACAGTCTCAACATGCTTGCGATGTGTTAGGGGAGTGGGGGGCCCACGGAGATGTACCCGCGGGGAAGCCTCACTGTAATCCTCAGGTCACCCAGGGTAATCAGGCAAAGTAGCCCCTTTTCCGGCGCACCGGAAAATAAACTAGATCGGGGTATAAGCGAAGGGACTCAACCCCGTTTGAGGTTTCATAGTCTCGACCATGACAACCACTGCATGAAAAGTGGGATTTTTGACCCCGTAAACGCCTGTATACTCCCGGAAATCTCCCTAATTTTCGGCAGTTTTCGACAATTTAGAGGCAGCGAACGTCGCGTTCGTCTGTGCCACAAATTGTCGTAAACGAACCATGACGTAGGTGGAGAGCCCCCCGCTGAGAGACCGCGCAGAGGTGCAACGCCTCTAATTAGCATATGAATAGCAGCGAACCAGAGAGTCAACGGCCAGACTTGAATTTACTCACTCACTATTGGCTGAAGCCACTACATTTAAAAAAGAAAAATCCCTCGTGATTGGTTGGCAGATCACTGCAAACCAATCATTATTGGTCCCCCTGGCTCATTATAAATGTAAACCCCAATAATATTAATAAATATATAATTTATGTTGTAATAATTTGTTTTATATTAATGTTATTGTGCTATGAAGTATTCATACCATCAAGGAATATATGGGAAAATTATACGGACCGTGCCGTTTATTCAAAGAAAGAGCATTTATAAGCATACAGCTGTTCATTCAAAGAAAGGGCTTCATTTATAAAACACAGCTGTTTATTCAAAGAAAGAGCTTTATTGTTAAACACACAACTATGTACAGTGCAGCAGTAATGTCTCGTAATGTAATGTAAAGTTCGGCGTGCTCCAGGCTGCGAGAGCGCGGTGGCCGCACAATCCATTCAGACACCCCGTCAACAAAGCCGTCTTCCTCATCAGACATGAGTTCAATGGTCGCGGACTTCCAAATGTCCACCTCATCCAGCACACTCTCGCTTCCAGCAACTGTAATACAATCCATAAAGACAATAAGCAACCTGAAAAATACTCACATTGACAAAAAACGGATCTAATATAATATATCTTACCCTTTTTCTTCTTGATCTTTTGAAAAAAGCAAAAGATGGCGCCGCCGTGCTCGGTCGCCGTTCAGGTCGCTCCGCTAAGACTTTGCTTTTATTTATTATTCTACTCTCTTTTACTCTCTATTTTTTCCAACGGATCATCTGCTTTGATCTGTTACGACAGCAAAACACTTCTGGAAATTGGTTACCGCTACACTGACCTGTTTCAGGACACTTTCTCCAATCTTCCATCTGAGATTCGCCGGGACGCCGAGTTGAACAATGGCCACTCGAGTCGACGGCGAAGATTCAAAAAACACAGCGGGAAACGCGCTGGGATCCGCAACAGACTGAGAAAAAGAGCATTCAGTCCTCCTCTCCCGAGCATTTTGCTCGCAAATGTCCAATCCTTGGAGAATAAGATGGACGATCTTAGAGCCAGGATAAGTTTTCAACGGGACATGAGAGACTGCAACATCTATTGTCTGTCCGAAACATGGCTCACGCCAGCGGTCCCGGATACAGCCGTGACGCCGTCCGAGAACTTCTCTGTTTTTCGGATGGACAGAACAGCCGAGGCCGGGAAATCTAAAGGCGGTGGAGTGTGTTTCATGATAAACAAGAAATGGTGCGATCCTAGGAACATCTCCATTCTTTCGCGATCCTGCTCGCCTCATTTGGAACATTTAACTCTCATGTGCCGGCCTTTCTACCTACCGAGGGAGTTTTCCTCGGTCATCGCCACTGCCGTTTATATTCCACCACAGGCAGACACGGGGCTGGCTTTATCTGCCCTCCATGATGTGACCAGCGGCTTCATAAACAAACACCCCGACGCTGCTTTCATCGTCGCGGGTGATTTTAACAAAGCTAACCTAAAGAAAGTATTGCCAAACTTTCACCAGCATGTCTCCTGTCCCACACGAGGAGCAAACACACTGGATCATTGCTACTCTCCGTTTAAGAACGCCTACAAAGCTCGTTCACAGCCAGCTTTTGGCAAATCGGACCATGCCGCCATTTTCCTCACACCGGAATATAAACAAAGGCTCGTTCAAGAGCCCCCGGTGAGGAGGGAAGTCAAACGCTGGTCATCCCATTCAGAGATCACGCTACAGGCAGCTCTTGATGACGTCGACTGGGACATGTTCCGCGCGAGTTCTAAAGACGTCAGCGAGTTCACAGAAGTGGCGCTCTGCTTTATCAACACACTGACAGAGCAAGCCACACAAACAATAACTATAACGTCCTTCCCTAATCAGAAACCGTGGGTGGACAGTTCAATCCGCACTGCAGTAAACACGCGCACTATCGCGTACAATGCCGGTCTCCTAACGGGGGATATGAGGGAGTACAAAGCTTCATGTTACGCCCTCCGGCGCGCCGTTAAAGCCGCAAAACTCCGCTATAAAGACCGAGTGGAATCTCATTTCCAACTCAACGACTCCCGGCGGATGTGGCAGGGACTGAGGACCATCTGTGCTTTTGGAACTAAATCCTCTGCAGAGGTGAGAGCTGATCCGTTGCTGGTGAACGAGTTAAACTCTTTCTACGCTCGCTTTGATGGTAATCGCGGCAGCGCGACTCCGGCGAGTGACGCGTCAGAGAGAGTCCCTCAGAGCAGCAATGGTCACGTGATCTCTGTCTCGGAGGACGAGGTTCGGAGAGCACTCAAACGTGTGGATGTCAGGAAAGCTGCTGGGCCGGATGGTATTTCAGGTCGTGTTCTGCGGTCCTGTGCTGATCAGCTCGCAGGGCTCTTTACATCCATATTTAACGAGTCCCTTGCTACATCTGTTGTCCCCACCTCCTTCAAACGATCCTCTATAATCCCTGTACCTAAGATCAGTAAACCCTCTTGCCTAAATGACTATCGTCCAGTGGCTCTCACATCTTTAGTCATGAAGGTCTTTGAGAGACTCATTAAAAACAACATTTGCTCCTCCATTCCTGACACTTTGGACCCTCTTCAGTTTGCCTATCGTCCCAATAGATCGACTGAAGATGCCATCTCTCACGTCCTTCACTCCTGCCTCACTCACATCGACAGCAAAAGTGGGAACTATGTCAGGCTGCTATTTATTGACTATAGCTCAGCCTTTAACACCATAGTTCCCATTAAGCTAACACACAAACTCCTGGATCTAGGCCTGAATTCTTCTCTCTGCCTCTGGATTGAAGATTTCCTCACTGGCAGACCCCAGGCGGTGAGAGTAGGCCAGTTCACCTCCACCTCCATCACCCTGAGTGTTGGAGCTCCACAGGGCTGTGTGCTGAGTCCCCTGCTCTACTCTCTCTACACCCATGACTGTTTGTCCACACACAGCTCCACCTCGATCATCAAGTTTGCTGATGATACTGTTGTCCTGGGTCTCATCTCCAACAACAATGAGACGGCATACTTGGACGAAGTGGAGCAACTGACATCATGGTGCCAGGACAACTGTCTCTCTCTGAATGTTAACAAGACCAAAGAACTGATTGTGGACTTCAGGAAGAGACAGCATCGGTCATACTCCCCTCTCATGATCAGCGGGACACCGGTAGAGAGAGTGAGCAGCTTCAAATACCTGGGTGTGAACATCTCCGAGGATCTGACCTGGACTACACACATCCAGACACAGGTGAAAAAAGCCTGGCAAAGACTGTACCACCTGCGCCAGCTGAGGAAATTCAGGGTTTCACCAGCCATCCTGAAAACTTTCTATCGAGGGGCGATAGAAAGTGTCCTGACTCAGTGCATCACAGCGTGGTACGGGAACAGCACCAGTCACGATGGCAAAGCCCTGCAAAGAGTGGTGCACTTATCCGAGCGCATCTCAGGCTCAGCTCTCCCGTCTCTGCAGGACATCTACACCAAACGCTGCAGAGGTAGAGCTACTAAAATCATCAGAGACATTAATCACCCTGCAAACTCTCACTTCACCCTGCTGCCATCTGGTAAGCGCTTCCGTAGCCTGATGGCAAAAACTGAAAGACTCAGGAGGAGTTTCTTCCCCCAGGCCATCAGACTCCTGAACTCAGTCACGTGACTTCACTTCACCCCGCACACGCATAAACATACAGTTTTTTTAACATTAACATCCACATACTGCCATTGCACTGCACTTTACTTTCCTATTGTTACTGCGTAACAACCTGTAATAAACCTTGCACATTATACTTCTTTATATATACATATATATATATTTTATGTTAACCACTTATTTTAAGTCTACAGTTTATCTCACTTATCATATCCACTTATTTTTTATATTTTTATATTTTAATTTTTATATTTTTATTTTTTTCTTATTTCCTATTTTTATCTTTTACTTGATTTATTTATAATTCTACTTGTTAATGTTAATACTTTTTATTCTAATTTTATTCTATTTCTATTTTAATTTCTTGTAACTGTTATTTGCACTGTCCATGGAGCGGACCTGTTAACATTTCACTGCCAGTTGTATATTGTGTATATAACTGTGTATGTGACAAATAAAACTCTTGAATCTTGATCGACTCCGAGCTAAACTTCGCAGTTTCCGCCTGCTATGTAAGTTCAGGTTGTTTGTATCTGAAGCTGCGACGTGTCGATTCATAATACGTCTTACAGGCAGCTGGAAAACAATTACAAGAGACTGGTATTAATAAAAACAGTCACGGTAAAATTAAACTAGGAATGAGAAACACATTAGAAGTTACTTACACACAATTTCGTCGTGATCAGCGGTTAAATCTGGACTCGCGGAAATCGCTCCAAGCAGATAAGAGCTCACGGCTTCGTTATGAGGCGAGGATAGTCTGTGTAAACAAAATGTGCAGTTTTAAGCTCGGATCTATTAACGCATCCATTTCCTTATACAGCTGAATAAAAGCATATTCTTTAAATCGTAACGTTACATTACCCATGCCCTTGTTCATAGCGCCTGCAGTTTGCCTCAGAGTTGTGAAGACGAAGACAGCCTCCTGAAAATTAGTCGAAAAAGTTGGTCGCGTCCAGGAGTTGAAGACGGCGCTCTGTCATTGTTGATCACGAAAAAGGAAAGCAGCAAAAAACATGGGAAATGTAAAAAAAAAAAAGTTTAAAGCTCTTCTTCTACGCGTCATGGCCATGACCTCGACCTCGCACGTCATTGGACTAGGGCTCTACTATGGAACGCGCCCGGGGCCATATCTCTTTATACGAAACGCATGACTTATGACTGTTTCAACACGCACTGTTTGTCCGCGTCAACGCAGCAATTTTTTACGTGTTTCTTTTGTATGTGTAGACACGCACATTCTGGTCGTGTAACAGGCATACACGCACAGTCGACGCACAGTTTTAACATGTTAAGAAGACACATTTGAGCGTGTTTCTTAACGCGCACATTCTGTACATGTCGAAGTGTAATATATATATTTTTTTAAAGCAGACTTACCTTTAGATGTAGCCTAGGCTACATACATATTAATATAAGATATTAATTAATTGCTTAACTGACTACTGTGCTAGAGTAAAGTAGCCTAATGTTACAATGTATATTAAGTAAATGCTTAATATTATACAATTATTATAATTTATCTATATGGGTTATTGTTTGTTTTTTAAAGTTAGGCTATATATAATTTCTAAAAGTATATATAGGCTAATTTACACAGCACATATTTATAACTGAAAACACACACACACACACACACACACACACACACACACACACACACACACACACACACACACACACACACAACTTTATTCACTTTCACATAATAATGTTTTTGTTATTTGGTGTTTAGTTTGTTTATACTGTTCTGTCTCTGTTTTGTTTCCAGGAACATCTGATGAGTGCTATAATAAAATGACTTCATTATATTTAAAATATGTTTTGATATATATTTTATTTATATTATTAATATTTTATTTACCCATAAACATGTCTTTAGGAAGCCATAAGTTATAGAGACAAGAATAACTTTTGCCATTTAAATGCCACATTAATTTACTGAGGACCCATACAGCCAATGATCATGTGTGAAAACACATATACATAAATTGATCACTTAGAAATCAAAACTAAGGTTTGAGAAAGAAAGAATATGCATACAACAAAATATATTGTTTCATAGCAGCTTCAGTAACAAGTTCAAAACAAATTCTGCTGTAAACCGGCTCTAACAAGCCAATATAGTGTCAATATTCAGCTCAAGTGACTTCAGTGTTGATTCAGTTCAGCTGATTTCAGTTCAACTGTAAATTCCTCAGTTGTGCATATTTGTGTGTAGTAAGATATATGCAAAAACAACATTTTTGGAAGAGTTAAAATAGTTTTGCACAAAGTGTTGCTTTTGCAAGCGATGTCTGATGTTTTGTGTGTTTTGTGTGTAGAGTTACAAGAAATGGAGCCATATTTTCAGAAATTGTGTGTAAGCAATTAGATAAAATTGTAAATGAATCCAGTTTATTTTAGTTCAGGACTCATAGTCCAGGTGTTAGTAATCTGTGCTTAATCTTTGTTCCAGGCAACAATTTTTTAACTCGCGATTTACTAGATTAGGCCTACTCTTGGCATAATTTAAACCCTGTCCAGGAAACCACCTCTTGAAAATCTGCATTGATAATTCATAAAATGTGGTGTGAGCTCAATTTAAATGACAATTACAGAAAAACACAATCTGACTTAACTATAAACACACAAACTTGTACTTTTCACATTTGTGATTAATAGCCATTTAAAAAATCATTCACAGTGCAGGGTGGAAAAATTAATTTTAATATGTAAACTGTATGCTTTACTTGATTTATTTGTGTGCTTTGGTTCATTGTCTTGTTGCATCACATAACCTCTCTAAAGGTTGAAGACATGAACTGCTGTCCTGTATATTTTTTTTTTTACATAACATTGGTTATTGCTAATGACATACAGAGTAATTAATCTACACTGTGAGCCCGGACAAGTTGAATCTACTTAAAAAATTGGAGCAAACTGGTTGCCCTAAAAATGTAGTAATGTGAACTAAAACGAGTACATTTAACTTAAATTTAAGTTAACATTTTAACTTAAACTTTAAACTTGTTTTAGTTAAAAAAAATCAGAACCTAGATAAAACTCCCCCTGCTGCTACTCTGATTTGCATTTGTGTAGCTCACAGCATGTTCATTTACAAGATAAAGCCTCCCCTAGAATTAAGGGGAGGGGGGGTCATGGGGGGACAACTGCCAAGCAAGGCCCACGTCAATTTCCGACAATTTACGGCAGTTTTCGGTGTTTCCTGCAAATTGCCGTGCACAGTCGTAAACCTGAAGTTCCACGGCAATCTACAGTGCCACATACTGACGAAAATCCCACTTTTCATGCAGTGAACCTGCGCTGTCACCCGGCAGCTAGACGGCACGCGGCACGCTGAACACTCAAACCCTCACGAGGAAGGTGAGACGAACAGCGCGTTGACGTGATCCCGTTCCCCTGAGAGAACATGGATCACCCATGAACGCAGTCTCAACATGTTTATGCGAGAGGGATCGTGGCCTTCAGGACAGGAAAGGGAACTAGGGAATTCACAAGCCTCCATAGAGACCTCTAGTGGTTACACCCATGGTTGCATGTTTCCATAAATAATTCCAACAGAGGGCCAATTGTGGTCAGGACAGGAAAGGGAACTAGAGAATTCACAAGCCTCTCCATAGAGACCTCTAGTGGTTACACCCATGGTTGCATGTTTCCATAAATAATTCCAACAGAGAGCTAATCATTGACTCTATTTAACCTGAAATACTGTTTAAAAAAAAAAATTAATGAACAAAATATATATATATATTTGTTATTATTTTCAATGGCAGAAATAGACCAAAATTATTGCATAAATATTAAGTACCATCAAATCATCTAAAATACAGAATAAAATAGAAAAAAATATTATTGAAGAAAAAAAAAATTACGTTGGTTTTATTGGGGTGGAGGAAGTTTAATTTTTAGTTGTCCGGTTACTTATGACCGGGAAGATAACCAAAGAAACGAAGAGAGCACCAGAGGGTTAAACACAACAACGTACACATGATCACACACACAATTTTTTGTTTGTTTTTGTTTGTTTGTAAAGCATAAAGAAACAGAACAGAACAAAAATCTAGGTCTAATTCTAGTTGGGAAATAATAATTTTGGGAGTTATTTGCAAATAATATTTGCATTAATTTGCGTCAAATATCGTTAGTCTCGAGATTCTTCCCGTTAGTGAATAAATACATGAATCCACTGCTATCACTTAAAGGTCCCATGGCGTGGATTTTTTTAATTATTTTTAATGTTTCCTGAGTGTGTACTTATATTGTTATGATTTTTACATCATAAAATGTCATAATTTAGAAATAAAATATATTTTTCTATTCTGATATTAGCCCTTCTGGCTTGAATGCTCTGTTTGAAAGGGCGTGTCAGCTGTGAGACTTCAGTGAAAACGCCCACTGTTGTGATTGGCTGACATCTTTGCATTTGAAATGAGTATTAGATCTTGTGGTGGAGGGGCGTGGTTTAGCGAGATCTGGACGCACTGCCAGTGCCAGAGAGAGAGACGGACTCGTAGACCAGACGGAGAGCTCTGGAGAAAGATAGCTGAGAAAAGTTTTATTGTTCCGAGTTGTTGTGAGCGCTATTTTATTTTGCTTGTATCTGAGATTTCTGAATAAACACGAGTCCCAGTCACGCCGACCATGTCTTCTTCCTCCAAAAAAAGAAGTGATTTCTAAATTTACTTTGACTTGGATTTCATTGCAGATAATATGAACACAAAATATTTCATGTTTTGTCTGGTCAACTTCATGTCATTTGTAAATATGCATCCTTTCCTGTCATTCAGACCTGCAACACATTTAAAAAAAAGTTGGGACAGGAGCAATTTAGGGCTAGTAATGAGGTAAAATGGTTAAATAATGATGTGATTTGAAACAGGTGATGTCAACAGGTGATTCTAATTATGATTTGGTACAAAAGCAGCATCCAAGAAAGGTCTAATCCTTTAGGAGCAAAGATGGGCCGAGGATCACCAGTTTGCCAACAAATACGTGAGAAAATTATTGAAATGTTTAAAAACAATGTTCCTCAAAGAAAGATAGGAAGAGATTTGGATATTTCACATTCAACAGTGCATAACATAATTAAAAGATTCAAGGAATCTGGAGGAATTTCAGTGCGTAAAGGACAAGGGCGCAAGCCTAAGCTGAACAACCGTGATCAGATCCGTGATCGGTAAAAAAGGCCTGCATTTAACACAAATTGAAAATGTATCTAAAAAAATTGGGCTCGAAAATGTAATACCTCGTCAGATGACGTTTATTACTTTTTAATACTTTTTAATGCCCTTAATTTTGGGTAATTTAATTTACTACCTTTTACAACCCCGCGGACACCCTGACTTACTATGATACAACTCATTTAGAACATCTAGTATATTACCTTTTTAATTGTGTATACTATTAATATGGTCTTAATAAAATATCATAAATATGATGTATGTTATAGATACTAGTATTAACTCAGACAATTGATTAAAATGGGAAATATACTTTACAGGAGTTAAAGTGTGGCTGTTTGCTAAATATTCTATTCTTCTAAATATCTTATATGATGATTTACCTGCTGGTTGGCTGGAGCTTTGAATCCATATTTGCAATGTTGAACGAGCATCAGCCTTCCTTTGCTCTTTCTCGCTCTGTCTTTTTTGTGGTCATTGTTTTTTGTCTACAAAGTGTGCTGATAACAGCAAATTTGGTGTTATTTATATTAGATCAGATCAGGTACAATAATTTGATTAGACAATTAATTATCTTCCAATTAAGAACGTGGATATTTTGCACAAGATGTTAGCACTATTAGAAGACCAGGAGCAAAACATTACCGGCAAAAATACAAAAACAAATTACCAAATTACTAATTCTGCGGATAAACTCATTATCTTTAATGTGGATTGTAGTTTGTAATCGACCTGTTAGTGGGACATTCTGCGTCTCCAGAGAGTGGGCACAACCACAGCCACAGACTGTGAGCGATGCTGCGGAGCCAGCGGGAAAACATGGAGCGGATTTAGTGGATTATGGGAATCCTCCAATACTTTCGGCATGAGAGAGGGAAGAGGGGCAAGAGGGGCACCTCAGCCGATGAGGGCAGAGGGGCAGTGGCTCTAGCCACTGGGCCACCCCCCTGTGCACGGCCCTGCATTGCAGATGAAATCAAAGAACAAGCACTGACAGTTGCCCATACAGCTAATTACATCTCCATTATCACTGACTGTGGCACAGACGTTTCTGGGAAAGACAATGTTATTGCATACTGCAGGCACATTTCTGCAGGTGTAGCAGTGAACCGGTTTATTGGTTTAGCTTTATTAGATAAAATAAAATGCTTTTTTAGTGATGCTAAACAAACTGATCATGATTGGTGGCAGAAGAAAATTACAGCCTTTGGAGCAGATGGGGCTGCCGTTAACATGGGTGCCTCAGGTGGAGTAGGAGCTCTCTTAAGAGAAGAAATAGGAGAGCACATTCTTTCCTTTCATTGTATGCCACACAGACTGGAATTAGCCATGCTGGATGTTCAGAAGTCTGTTCCAATCATTGAAAAAGTCTATGACTTACTATAGCTAGTATGGAAAACGTACCATTTTAGCCCCAAAAGCAAGCGTGAGTTGAAAGCCATCAGTATGGAGTTAGGCTGTGCCATACGAACACCTTCTGCAGTGAAGACCCAGCGCTGGTTGCCTCACATTTACCGGGCCCTTTCTGTGTTTCTTGCATCTGATCACACTACAGCCCAGGGTCAATATACTGCTGTGCACCTCCACATGCAACACCTTGCTGCCTCGTCCAAGAACACTGACATAAGAGGAAGAGCGAAACATATCTCGCAACAAATGGAAAAGTTGCCTTTTGTGGCGTTTTGTCACTTTCTCCATGACCTGTTTGGAGAAATCTCCAGGTTGAGTCTTGTGCTTCAGAAGAACTCACTTATTCTTCCTCAGGCTACAGCAGCTATTGATTCCTGTGTTAGTACAATCAAGGGAATGAAGGACAAACCAGTGAGAAATGGAAAGTTGGAGGAATTTCTCAATCACACAAACTTAATTTCAGTTTCTCAGCCTGAGAATGTGGTGCAGCAGGACAAGGCTCAAAAAGAAAAACAGACCAGAAGGCAGAAGAAAACAGCGTCATCTGACTACACGGGCATTTCCTTTCAAAACATACCACTAAAAGGCTGTGATCTTCCAGGTTTCAGTGAAGAACTAAACCACCTCATTGACGAAACTGTAGACATTACAGTTAAGGAACTTGAAAGGAGGTTTGAAATGGTGAGAGACAACACGCAGCAAAAAACACACAAAGGGCCGAGATCATTCAATGCTCAGTCTTTTGTCATGATTCGTGGCCAGACGACATCCACACTTTTGGAGAAAATGAAATTGACACACTGCTGAAATGGTATCAAGACATCTTGCTGAAAAATGGATGTGACATCAGTGCTGTACAGGCCGAATGGAGATTGCTGAAAAGTCTTGTAAAAGGACAGTTTTCAGATAAATCCTATCGCAGCTTGTGGGAAGTCCTATTGAATGAATGTGTGAATGTGGCTTTTCAGCTCAAAACAGGATCAAATCTAAAGTATGCAATTCACTCCATGTGTCAACCTTGGAAGATTTGATCAGGATCAGCACTGAAGGCCCATCACTTGAACAGTTTGATCCTGAACCATGTGTCAAATGCTGGCTTTCTGTAAAAAAGAGGTGGCGGCCAAACTACACTCAGTGGCCAAGTGATGCTGACATAAGTCAGTGACACTGCCTCAGATTCAGCGTAAAGAAAAATTGTGACTGTATATAGTTCATAGGTTGGAAAAGACATTCAGTTCCCAAGTGAACTTCCGTTCCAACATTTACAAGATGAAAATGCTGAAACTGTAAAAGGAGGGGAGATGTACACACAACAGGATGATTAAAAGTAAGTGATTTAAAAAAAATTATGTTCATTGTTATGTGGTTCTTAAAAAAATTATTTGGCGCCTGATTTTTTCCCCTATAGGAGCCAATGGCTCCTTAATTAATTTTTTTGTCTGGAACCCTGATTACAGCTGTCGAGCATTATTTTTTATATCTTTTCCCATTACATGAAAAGCTGCAGTGATGAGCATTGAGTACACATGCAGTCTGGGTAACACTTTACAATTACAGTACATGAATAATCATATATTAATACATGAATTAATAGTTAATTCAACATGAACTCATGATTAGTGAAGATATGAACTAATCATGAACAAATGAGGAGCTATCATGAACTAAGACAGGAGTCATAAGGATTCATGCATGAATAACAGCAGCATTAATACATGTTAGTACATGTTTGATAATTCATGCATTAATTAACATGTATGGTTAAACTAAATCAAACAGCCTCCTTGAGAATAAATAACACATATTTTGACTTTGAAATACATTTTAAAATGTATTATTGTCATAATTTAAACCATTTTTATCAGAAGCTTCATCATAAATATTACTGAAAGCCACAGGAATAGATTTTCATTACTTGTCACCCTTATCAAACATAGAAAATACTAAATCTGCTATATTTTATCTCAAAAGGTTTCAGTCTGTTTTGTGATATTCTCTTTCCCATCAAACTAAACCTACTGTGACTTATAACAATTCCTGAAAAATCAGTTCCCAAAAAATAACCAAACAGGAAACATGCAGTAAAGTCAGGAAGTGAGGGATCGTCTGCTGGGATCCGTACAGTTCTCTCTCCACCCAGACACACGCCGTGATGATACTGTACCTCCATTCTCTTAATTGGGCTGAATACTAGTTACATGTGTATTTGATAGTAAGTTTATGATAAATCATGAGCTGAATTTGGTAAGTAGTTAACAGTGAATTAATCATGATGTGCCCCCTCAAGTAAAGTCATGACACAATGATGCATTAACAAGCCATGAGTTGATGTTAGTGTATGGTTAGTTAATAATTAATTAATCATGATGTGCCCCCTCAAGTAAAGTCATGACATAGTCATACATTAACAAGCCATTAGTTGATGTTAGTGTATGGTAAGTTAACCATGAGATAGTAATGCCGTGCCCCCTGAAGTAAAGTCAGGACAATGATGCACTAACAATTCAGTCATTACAAAATGAATAAACATATAAACTAAGAATCCTTATTCCTTTACACCCTTGGTGCAAAAAACAAAACAAAAACAAAGATAAAAGTATTTGTAGGCTAGTTATTTTATTTATATTTATATAATTAAACATATATGGACTTTAAAGGAAAGCCCAAACATACCTGTAAAGACACACATAAGGCATGTTTACATGTAAAACAGGGCGCATCCACCGGCTAATGCTAATCGAAGCATATAAGTTAAAAAATACAGTTAATTTAAGTACACACCTCCAGAAATATCCCAATACAACAATCATACAAACATGTCTTAAATTATTATTTCGGTTGACCAAAGCAGTCGACATATATTATTTGATGAGAATGCCAGCAATACCGAAGGAACACAACTAGGAGCACCGAGAGCGCCACTAATGAGTATCCCACCAGAAACAAACCCTACATACTGTAGTTCCGGGAAGAAAACTAGCTGTGACTAAACGTAGCCTAATTGAACTATAAAAATCTGAAAACGGTTTATATCAAATTAAAATGATTAGTGATAGTTATAAGTCTATTTTCCACTTTTGATTAGACAAATGTGTGTAATTAATGGCTCACAAAAATGGCTAAAAATCACAAAGCTGCAGATGGCAGATTATAATAGCCCAGCTGGCATTCGACCGACATTAAACGTTTAAATGTGGTTGAAATAATGTCAGTTTATGAAAAAACATTAATTCAACGTCAAACCAACGTTGAACACCAAATAGTTGAAGTGGTGTTGTTAACTCACCACAGATTCAACATAGGAATATAAAATTTTTTTGAGTGGTTTGATATTCCTATGTTGAATCTGTGGTGAGTTCACAACACCACTTCAACTACATCAAATCAATATATTTTTACAACCATGACTTTTAAACATTTTGTTGAATAGATAGATAGATAGATAGATAGATAGATAGATAGATAGATAGATAGATAGATAGATAGATAGATAGATAGATAGATAGATAGATGATGGATGGATGGATGGATGGATGGATGGATGGATGGATGGATGGATGGATGGATGGATGGATGGATAGATAGATAGATAGATAGATAGATAGATAGATAGATAGATAGATAGATAGATAGATAGATAGATAGATGATGGATGGATGGATGGATGGATGGATGGATGATAGATAGATGATGGATGATAGATAGATAGATAGATGGATGGATGGATGGATGGATGGATGGATGGATGGATGGATGGATGGATGGATGGATGGATGGATGGATGGATGGATAGATAGATAGATAGATAGATAGATAGATAGATAGATAGATAGATGATGGATGGATAGATGGATAGATAGATGATGGATGGATAGATGGATAGATAGATGATGGATGGATGGATAGATAAATGATGGATGGTTAGATACATAGATAGATGATGGATGGATGGATAGATGATGAATGGATAGATAGATAGATAGATAGATAGATAGATAGATAGATAGATAGATAGATAGATAGATAGATAGATAGATAGATAGATGATGGATGGATGGATGATAGATAGATAGATAGATAGATAGATAGATAGATAGATAGATAGATAGATAGATAGATAGATAGATAGATAGATAGATATATAGATAGATAGATAGATAGATGATGGATGGATGGATGGATGGATGGATGATGGATGATAGATAGATAGATAGATAGATAGATAGATAGATAGATAGATAGATAGATAGATAGATAGATAGATAGATAGATAGATAGATGGAAGGATGGATAGATGGATAGATAGATGATGGATTGATGGATAGATAAATGATGGATGGTTAGATATATAGATAGATGATGGATGGATGGATAGATGATGAATGGATAGATGGATAGATGATGGATGGATATATAGATGATGGATGGATAGATAGATAGATAGATAGATAGATAGATAGATAGATAGATAGATGGATGGATGGATGGATGGATGGATGGATGGATGGATGGATGGATGGATGGATGGATGGATGGATGGATGGATGGATAGATGGATGGATAGATAAATGATGGATGGTTAGATATATAGATAGATGATGGATGGATGGATAGATGATGAATGGATAGATGGATAGATGATAGATAGATAGATAGATAGATAGATAGATAGATAGATAGATAGATAGATAGATAGATAGATAGATAGATAGATAGATAGATAGATAGATAGATAGATAGATGATGGATGGATGGATGGATGGATAGATGATGGATGATAGATAGATGATGGATGGATGGATAGATGATGGATGGATAGATAGATGATAGATAGATAGATAGATAGATAGATAGATAGATAGATAGATAGATAGATAGATAGATAGATGGATGATGGATGGATGGATGGATGGATGGATGGATGATAGATAGATGATGGATGGATGGATGGATGGATGGATGGATGGATGGATGGATGGATGGATAGATAGATAGATAGATAGATAGATAGATAGATAGATAGATAGATAGATAGATAGATAGATAGATAGATAGATAGATAGATGGAGGGATAGATGATGGATAGATATATGATGGATGGATGGATGGATGGATGGATAGATAAATAGATAGATGATGGATGGATAGATGATGGATGGATAGATGGATAGATGATGGATGGATGGATGGTTATATAGATAGATAGATGGATGGATATATGATGGATGGAGGGATAGATGATGGATGGATGGATGGTAGATGCATAGATAGATGATAGATGGATGGATAGATGATGGATGGAGGGATAGATGATGGATGGATAGACAGATGGATTGATGGATGGATGGATGGATGGATGGAAAGATGATGGAAGGATGGATTGAGGGATAGATGATGGATGGATGGATGGATAGATATATGCATAGATAGATGATGGATGGATAGATGGATGGATGGATGGATGGCTAGATAGACAGATAGATAGATAGATAGATAGATAGATAGATAGATAGATAGATAGATAGATAGATAGATAGATAGATAGATAGATAGATAGATATAGATAGATAGATAGATAGATAGATAGATAGATAGATAGATAGATAGATGATGAATGGATAGATGGATAGATGATGGATGGATGGATAGATAGATGATAGATAGATAGATAGATAGATAGATAGATAGATAGATGATAGATAGATAGATAGATAGATAGATAGATAGATAGATAGATAGATAGATAGATAGATAGATAGATAGATAGATAGATAGATAGATGGAGGGATAGATGATAGATAGATAGATAGATAGATAGATAGATAGATAGATAGATAGATAGATAGATAGATAGATAGATAGATAGATAGATAGATAGATGATGAATGGATAGATGGATAGATGATGGATGGATAGATAGATAGATAGATAGATAGATAGATAGATAGATAGATAGATAGATAGATAGATAGATAGATAGATAGATAGATAGATAGATAGATAGATAGATAGATAGATAGATAGATGGAGGGATAGATGATGGATAGATGGATAGATAGATGATGGATGGATGGATGGATGGATAGATAAATGATGGATGGATAGATATATAGATAGATGATGGATGGATGGATAGATGATGAATGGATAGATGGATGGATGATGGATGGATGGATTGATAGATGATGGATGGATGGATGGATGGTTAGATAGATAGATAGATAGATAGATAGATAGATAGATAGATAGATAGATAGATAGATAGATAGATAGATAGATAGATAGATAGATAGTCTGGAGCGTTATAAACACATAATAAAAAGAAACCATAACAAGCATGTAATTAACACAGATTATTTTTCAAAATGAGAGATTATTCAAACAATAATGAAAAAAAAAAAAAATAAATAAAAAAAAATAAAATAAAATAAAAAATATATATATATACATACACACACACACACACACACACAATTATACAAGTATACAAGATGTATGGCTTGAATGGAGGACTCCGGTTGTCCATCACACAAAGGCGGTGACTAGAACTGGATTCTATTGGCTCTGACGGTTCCAGACAACACCCGCTTGCGCATGCGCGAAGCATGGCGCGAAGTTGGCCTGTGTCGTCATCATCAGGCTAGCTGGACCGGTTCGGATTGAATTTGAGGGTAACAGCTCAACGGTAAGCAAAGTTTTTGAAGTCACATTTTATAACGTGAAAATTCCTAAATAAATGTTGAATGTGCCTGACTCTGGCTCATATAATACGTATTGTGTTAATTAAAGTTGTGTGTATGGGCAGACTAACTTAGTTTAACCACCAACCGCGCGTGTGTGTGTACTTAACCGCCGTTCTCTCTCTCTCTCTCTCTCTGTGTGTGTACGGGTAAGTTAGACTAGTTTAACCGCGAACCGCCGTTAGTTCTAGTTAACCCCCGTTCTCTCTGTGTGTGTACGGGTAGACTAACTTAGTTTAACCGCGAACCGCTGTTAGTGCTAGCCAACCACCGTTCTCTGTGTGTGTGTGTGTGTGTCCTTGTTTATATTACATTGTGGGGACCAGTACAAATGCAGAATGTTTCCTGTGAGGGTTAAGTTTAGGGACAGGGGCATAGACTGTATAAAAATGTGGATGTAGTGTTAATGACGTCACCCATAGGATTCTGCAGAGCCATTGAAGCGTAAAGTAGGGAGCTGGCTGTTGCCAGCTTAGCAACGCCTTACCGGGCGTCACTCCTGGATAACAGAAAATGGGCAAAGAGGCGGGATGTGGGCGGAGCTGAGGTGACGTGATGACTAACAGACAGCAGACAAACGGCAATCCACCTGCCACTCAAAGTGGCCACGCCCTTAATTATGCAGCACTTTAAGGCTTTATATAATGTAAACAAATGAGTTATAAAAAAATTCACCCCCTCACAGTCGTCATGAAGAGCAAAATTAGCCATTTACACCAAAACTAGAATTTGTCCCAGGCTGTAAACATGTTTTATTCTGCTGTTAAGTTGGGCATGTTAACATGGGGCTCAATGAGATTCTGCTCGTTATGGAGCATGTCCCTAGCGGCCAGTCGATGAACTGCTGTTTAATCCGCTTCCGTATCGTCTTCAAGAGAGATCGCGGGAGGAGCCGCTTGGGCAGGAGCAGCAGGGGCGCCGCTAGCAATTTTGGGCCCTATGAAAGAAAATGATGTTGGGCCCTCCACCACACCAACCTAGCTGTCCAAAATCTTTGTCTGCAATTTAATAATACTGACCAATTAAGCTCCGCTCGCTCAACCCAGAATGCCCCAATTGGCTGATGAAACATTGATTAAAATTAAGATACAATTGATCCAAAACAAAACTTAATGAAGTGGTCAATGAATCATGTCTGATCAACTCCATTCATCTTATGATGTGTCCTATCTCATGCTGTTCACTTTTCATAATCGACATAGATAGACATATCGACAACATAGACATAAAAAACCCACATTATAATATTTAAACATAAATATAAAAATAAATACCTTAATGGCTGCAACAATTATAGCACGTCATGTCGGAGTGGGATATGAGTGAACGTAGTTTTACCGGTGAGTGTGAGCGGTTCATGAGTGGAGCGTTTTGCTGGATTTTGCCGGAAATGCGGCATCATTTTTTTATATTTGTAAAGGCCTTTGCACACTGAGTCCGAAATTCGCATGCAAAATTTTCGCACGTCAAAAAATACATTCGCCCTCACGTTATAACGTCAATTACGCTTGCACACTGCCTCCGAAACTTTTGTCCGTCAAAAAAAAAAAACGGAACAGGTTCGATTTTCTGCGTTTTTCGCATCCGTTTTTCCATCTACAGTGCTGATGCCCAACCTAAAACTGCTGGCAATGGTGGTGAATGAATCGCCAGTGCTCAGATACCTATATAGGCTACAAATATTATTGTATCAAAAATACTACAAATATTATTATATCACAGCTATAATTATAGCACACCAAGTCCCTGTAAACCATTGTGTGTGTGTGTGTGTGTGTGTGTGCGCACGCGCGGATCCCTTTAGACATTGGCTGTCAGTCTCTGTTCAGGATAAATTGATTCACGGAAATTTGTGGTCTTCTTTTTAATATGTGGCTCCAGTATCGCTAGCAAAGCATCAAACGGAGCCACTGACATTCTAAAGTAAACTTTGAATCGGCCTGGATAATCCCGCAGCTCCTTGATAAGAGGAACTCTCCTTCCTCTCTACGCGATCGCAGAAGTGGATGGACCCAATATTTCCTCTTTTTCATTTTTTAAGAGAGAGGACAAAAAAAATCATCCTCACTACTTGAAGACGGCATTTTGTGTTGTTTTGCGTTTTTTTCCGTTACGCATTCATTAATACACATCGGACTCAGTGTGCAAGGTCTGTGCGTGACGAATTTTTCGGATCACGAAAACGAAAAAACGCATGCGAAAATTTCGGACTCAGTGTGCAAAGGCCTTAACTCTTTGGTAGATTATACATTTATAATACATTACAACTAGTACTGTTACTACTAATAAAACCGATCTCTGGGGGCCCCAAAAGTGTGTGGGCCCTTAGAATCGTCCTAACTTTCCCCCCCTTAGCTACGCCCCTGAGGAGCAGTGTAGGGGGACAGAATGTACAGTATAAAAACCATTACGCCTATGGAGAGTCCCCACAAAGATAGTGAACCAGACACGTGTGTGTGTGTACGTATAACGTTATGGGGCGGGCAGACTATTTTAACCTCGAACCGCTGTGTGTGCTAGGGTGTTAGGGTTGTCTCTTTGACACACTTTCTATCCACAAACTTAAAAAATAAGGTTGAGATTTCACATTCTTCTTCCTTTTCTTTTCCAGAGATTTTGAACTCTGCAAGTCTCCTTCAACGGTGAGTTGTCCCCATACCTAAGCCAACCATATATTTGAATTTGAAAGCAACTGTAACCCTTAATTTTTTTTAACCATTTTTGTCAAATTTAAATACAGGTTGATGTGGAAGATATTATTTAACCCTTGTGCAGCCTTCAAATTCACTACCCTTTTGTTACCCTCGTGGCTGAAAACAGCCCCTAAATTAAACTGCTGTAAAAATTTATCAGATAAATATTTATTTCAATTTTTTGAAGGGTTAATGGTGCCACCTTGTTATCAACTGTAAAATTACAAATTTCATCTCTTCCCAACAGGGAAAACCCATGGGTTTCCCAAAAATGCATGGGTATATGGTAGGGATGGGCATGATTAATCGACGATCGATAATTGATCGTTAAGAATTTCGTCGATTACGTTAATTTGTTATCGATTAATCCAATGCATTTTTTTTATTTTATCTAATGCAGGTTGCGTTGCGTTGCGTAGTGTGAGTCAGCAATTAAATGAATTTCACTGTGTGGCAGCAATTAAACATTTTACCACTAGGGTGCAATACCACTCAATGCGAGGCTGGCATCGAAGCAGAACTTCAGAACTTTCTGAGGGAGACTTCCCCACCCCTGAACTGCACATCTACAGACTGGTGAAAAGTGAACGGAATAAGGTTGCCCGGGCTGGCCAAGTTAGCGCGGAGGTCTGTGCATCTCGGTAACGTCAGTCCCCTCAGAGCGGGTGTTTTCGGCGGCTGGACTGACTGTCACCAGGTTGCGGCCGGTCGCGTCTGACAGATCATGTCAACGTGCTTATATTTAGCACAAAACATGCGTGATGGTGGCATTTTTTTTTACCACAGCGGTGGCCTGGGTCTGTGCCGGTGAACGTGACATCCACTCCACTGCGGTGGTAGAGCTCCAACGCGGTGGCTGTGTAGCACCGGCGTTGGTCGGCCAAACAATAATTTTTTTTTGTATGTGAATGCTGTTTTACGTGAATATTATGACAGGAGTGGAGCACAATGCTTTATTTAAAAAATAAATAATAGGTTCGCAATTAAATATTACCTCGCAGCCATGGAAACATAACATTAACGTAGTTTAACTGTCTGCCACAAGTTGATCTTGTAATAAAGGTCTCATCGAGGAAAAACACAATGTATTTTTGTATTCATTGCAATTTTTTATTACAAAAGTTAAATAATTAATTTTACTATAAAAAATATTAATGATTAATCGATAGTCGATCGTTAATTCTCCCGACGATCGACTAAGAAAATTTAATCGAATGCCCATCCCTAGTATATGGTGTCATGGCGTTGCAATCAAAAAATGTGGTTATAATGGAAGTCAATGGGGCAAAAACAGCCACGAGGAGTAAAAGGGAGGAAAAAATTAATCTGATGCTGCACAAAAACTAACAATGCATCAAAGCCAATGTTGTTTCTGATCTTTGACATGTCCAAGACTGTGATAAGAGGTTAAAAAAAAAAAAATCCAGTCCACAATTACATTTTATATTGAAAATAAGTCATTTTTTGTGTGCTTTTTCCACCCAAATCAGTGACATCATTTATGAAAATGGCAATTAAAGAGTTAAAATCCAGATTTTTTTTATTTTTTAACATTTAGTAGTTTTGCTTAAGGCTGAGGTTGATTAATATATTTATGCAAAAAAAAAAAAATGAAGGAAAAATTGATCCGATACATTTTTATAGCAGTTTACACAGTTTGACCACAGTGTATCGTTGAGTGTAACGAAAATTTTCAAAGCATTTTCCCAAAATATGTGTAAAAATAAGATTTGTCACCAAAAATCATTCCATTTGCTGAAACAGAGAAAGCTATGGCCAAAGTAAGACTAAAAAAAGACCCCATAGTGGATGAAAACGTCCCCAGGGACACATAAGGGTTAAAAAATGAGGCTACCACAGCCTACCTCATTTGATTGTATGTTTTTATGCCTTATTTTCAAATTGAATGATTTTCTTTATAAAACAGGCTTAAAATATTTAGTTTTTATTTTTAATCCCAGATGTATCACAAAAAATGGAGACGACAACATTCACAGTTACGCGCATTGATGGAATCTAGTGACTCAGATGAGAATCCAGGCCCCTCAAATGAGAATCCAGGCCCCTCAAATGAGAATCCAGGCCCCTCAAATGAGAATCCAGGCCCCTCTTTTGCTGATTGCCCGACAGACATACACACACAGGAGCAGTCTGATAAAGGAGAAGACGAGTATCAAGATGATCACCACCTGCCAGACAGTGATAGTGAAAGTGATTCAGAAATTGGAACTTTGTCCAAGGAGGAATCAAGTGATCTAAGAAGTGATTTGGCAAAATGGGCTGTAAAAAATAAGGCAACGCGCACATCGGTTGATGAGCTGCTCTTGGTGTTACGTAAGCATGGCCATCGGCTGCCGAAAGATGCCAGAACCCTGTTAGGAACTCCACCTCAAATAGAAGTCGAGGATCTATGTGGTGGCCAGTTCCTCTACTTCGGTGTGGAGACGGGACTTTTGAAAATATGCTCACAGTATCCCGATTTCTTTTCAACAGAAAATGAGATGCTGCTAAATTTCAGTGTAGATGGTGTGCCATTGTTTAAGTCATCCAATGTACAAATGTGGCCCATTCTTTGTAGTGTGAAAAAGTTTGAGCCATTTATCGTTGCACTATTTTGTGGAACTGCAAAGCCTAACAGCGTTACCGAGTACACATCAAGTTTTTTAACAGAAATGAAGGCACTCCAACAACATGGGGTTGAGTTCCAAAATGGAACATTAAATGTAAAAGTGAATGCTTTCATTTGTGATGCCCCAGCGAGAGCATTCCTAAAATGCATCAAGTCCCACAATGCCTACAGTAGCTGTGAGCGGTGCACCATTGAAGGACATTATGTAAGTCACAGGGTGGTATTCAACTACCAGTCACAGGAGAAGATTGATGCAAGAACAGAAGATGACTTCATTAAACAGGCATATCCCATCCACCAAACTGGTTGCTCACCCCTGATCGCTGCAGGCTTGCAGTGCATAAAACCGTTTGTGCTGGACTATATGCATGTTGTCTGCCTAGGGGTTGTCAGACGATTGCTGAACTTTCTAAAACAGGGACCTAGAGAGTGTAGGCTGTCCCCAAAGCAAATTGGAGAAATTTCAGCAAAACTCTTGTCCCTCAGTGGAAAGCTGCCAAGAGAATTTGCCCGACAGCCACGAAGTCTAACTGATCTAGACAGATGGAAAGCAACGGAATTCAGGCAATTTTTACTCTATACTGGACCTGTTGTTCTTCGAGGCATTCTGCAAGACAATTTTTACCATCACTTTTTGACACTGTCAGTTGCCATGTCTGTACTGTTGGACTCCAATGGCATTACACGGATGTCATCTATTGACTACGCTGAAGAGCTTCTAGTATATTTTTATAGAACATCTACCAAGCTCTACAGCCCAGTCTTTCCATCCTATAATGTCCATGCCCTGATCCACTTGGCTGAAGATGCAAGGCACTTTGAAACATCTTTGAATGACATCTCTGCCTTTAAGTTTGAAAACCACCTGCAAAAACTAAAAAAATGTGTCAGAAATGCAAAAAACCCAATTGCACAACTATCGAAGAGGATAGCAGAAATGGACAATGCAAAAATTCATGTCTCACCAGCAGTACTTGGGACATCACTGTCAACTAAGACAAAGGACTCCTGTTTCTTTTTGGGACATGCCTTTGCCTTGGTAAAGGAAAAAAGGCCAGAAAAGACATATGTGTGTGATGTGTACAGTCTCAAAGCTTTGGACAGTTTCTTCACCAGTCCATGTGACTCAAAACTGATTAACATTGCTGTACTGCGCAATGAAAGAGGGAACCAAAATCGACAGCTGATTGAGGAGAAAAATCTGAAGCACAAGGCAGTTTGTCTACCACACAAAAGTGGCTACGTATTTATGCCATTGCTTCATGGCAGTGAAAGGAACTAACCAGCCTAGGATAAGAGAAGTGAGAGAAGATGAGAGTAACTCCACTTATAGCTGTTAATCTTTTAATGTTAGAAGTTTTTTTGTTATAATGTAATGATGGTTATTCACTTTCTGTTGGATACCATTGTTTTGAGTTTTCTCATTTGTTTTTTCTATAGACCAGAACAATGTGGACCAGAGCGGTGTGGAGAGAGGAGACCATGGAGATGGAGGAAGTGATACCATCAAGATGGGTTAGGGATGGTGGTGTATTGTGGCCTACACAAGGAGTTGCAAAAGCGTTGAAGGCCTGCAAAGAACCAGAAGATTCATGGGCGAAATTCCCATTAATAAAAATTAAGTTTGAGTCAGGTATGTGTTTTGTTATGTCATATATGAATGTATTGCAAATTTCAAATCGTCAACACACACACACATTATATATATATATATGTGTGTGTGGACATTTCTTAATTTTTCTCTTTTACATTAACTTTTAAGTATCTCTATCTGTCTCTTATGTTTGGTAATTTCTACCCTGCTATAATGTCAGTTTTGCTTGTGTATGTATTTTGGGGAGACTGTCTTATTGTATGGTTTTATCTCAGACAACAACAAATAACCATACAATTAAAAAGTAACTAAATGTCAGAAGCACAACACAAACAGTCTCATTCAGAAAAAATAAAAAAATAAAAAATTATATATATATATATATATATATATATATATATTCATATTCATATTCATATTCATATTCGAGAGGGAACAGGAAGAAGTAAAAAGCTTATTTAGTCCTGCCCCTTCCTCACAAAATCATATATACAATAAAAATAATATTGTCCTTCAGTAGCCGTTTTATTGTTGACTGCTGGCATGCAAGATGATATCTGCTTATATAAAAATGAAACGAGTATTTTATAATAGGCAAACCTGCATTTTTACCCAGTTGCTGTTGTATATTAATACTTGCTCATTTGTATGCATTTTACCACTGCTGTATGTACTTTCAGATGACAAGAATGAATGCGAGAAGTATGATTTTACTACAACTGCTGAATTGAGTGGCTCAGAAGAGGAGATACCGACGAAGAGGAGGCCAAAAAAAAAAATTTACCCAGACTACCAAATGGGTATGTAGTGCACTTTTACTAATTTGATCATTTGTAAGACTTTTTCAATGTTGTAGAATATTACATTTGTAATTGTCTATCAAAGATTTATTGACTTTGCTTTTTTTAGGTGAACCATCTGTCAATGAAGACAATCAAAAAGAATCTTCTCCGGGTCTTATGAGAAAGAGTAAAGGTATGTAATAAATAAAACATTTTGGTTTTCACATTTATTTTCATACCTCTGTCACAACAATTATGTTGGAGTAGGGTTTTCTAACCTTTTTAAATTCAATCAATGTCAATTCTAAGACAGTCAACACAGGTATGCCTAATCATTTGAAAGATTACTACTGTCTTACAGAATGCTTATTACTAATTTTAGGTGAAACAGCTTCCAAGAAGATTCGAAAATTTATTCCTTGTGAAGGTATGTGCACTGAAGGAAATGTCTACATGGCCCCAAGGCCTACATCATTGTAACATTTTATTTTTAGAGTAAACCAACAAAATTATCTCTTTGTGCACAGCCAGTGTGATTGTCAGGTGCAGATTGGTAGCAGGAACATTTAAAGTAAAACAGTAAAATAGACCACCACATGTGAGCAAGCAACATGTTTAACCTGTAGCTCCCTCTGATTGTTGCTCACTCAGAACAAAGATGCAGTGAAGTTTTTCAGTGTCCGGTGGTCAAATTTACCAGGCTGTTTTGCTTTCATTGTATTTTTAGAGTTTATAATAACATAATAGCCTTTGTTGGAGCCACAATGGGTGCTTTTTGTTTTTGAACACTGGTTCATTTTGGGGTAACCACACCAAAAGGGGGCAGTGACTACTTGGGGGTGGGTCATGTCACACAATCATGTCATATGAAGACGGGGGTGGGCTCAGTATGTTTGAATTATAGGAGAGATGCAATGGTTCTTACTGCAAACTCACAACTAAGTCACACTTTTCGGTAAATAACACAATAAAAAGAAGCCCTGCAAATACAAGTACTGAGAATCAAGCCAAGAAAAGAATAACAAAAGTTATGCGCCTTAAGAACACATCATTGTAGCATTTCAATCACCACCGTGGCTATGTCAGTATTGGGCCAATAAGTCACTACAGTTTGGAAAGTACTTTTTTATTACTGTTTACTGACAGTGAACTATTTTTATTACTATTACTATTATTGACTATTTATTACAGATGACGTTGTTCTTCCAACTCCTCCCAAAATGACGAATGCACAGTCTGGTAAATATGGCACAACAACCAACACAATGAAAAGACACCGCTTTCTGCATCCTGCAAATACAACTAATGAGAATCAAGCCAAGAAAAGACTAACAAAAGGTATGCACATCCAGAACACATCATTGTAGCATTTGTGGCTATGTCAGTATCAGGCCAATTAGTCACGGCAGTTACTAGTTAAGTACTTCTTTTATGTCTGTCGCCTATTTAATACAGATGACTGTTTTGTTCCAACTCCTCCCAAAATGAAAGATACACAGTTTGGTAGGTGTTTGTGTGAAATCAGTTTTGTCTTTGATTCAGTATCAAATATTTTGTAGTTTAGTATGCCATACCAGAACTAAAAGGTTACAAATTGAATTGAATGCCACAAAATATATAACATAAATTGACTTTTATGTTAATGCAAACTGTTAATGTTGCTTATGTTGACTAACCAAATATGTGTAAAGTAATTTTGAATTATTGACATTCCCAGTGTCTAAACCCTTTAAAAACACAGAAAGAACCCAAATGGACATCCCCTCAGGCCCTCAATCTCGATCCTTGGCACACAGTCCTTCTGAGTCTCTTTCTAATGGTCGAAGGTATTTAATTTAAATATGATCACAAGTGCAATATTGCCAGTATAGATGAAGCACTATTGTTATTGTTATTGTTGTTATTATTATTATTATTATTATTATTAGATTTTATTTAGTATGGACATCACAATTACACTGGACAAACCAGATGCACTGATTGAGTGCTTTAGCAGATCCAGATGTAAGAAAATGTTTGATGTACTGACCCAGTAAAAATAGAAATTGCGAAAAAAAATGATGATTCCCACTACTTTGAATTATACTTAATTTGCAATACCTGCTGTACAAAATTCTTAATTCTTTATTTTTTATTTTATTTTTAAACCAGATCATTCAGCCCTGGCCAAGAGAGTCTGTCCAGATCCCTTTCTCAGAGACAGCGTGAGGGTTCCTCAGGGTCTTCCACTCATGGACGGAGGTATTAAATTTAAATATGATCAAAAGTACAATACTGTCACTATAAAAGAAGCACTGTAAAGCTGAAGAGTCTGAACTACACATCTTCCAGATGTAAGAAAATGTTTAATGTTCTGACCCAGTAAAAATAGAAAGTGTGACACAAAATGATAATTCCCACTACTTTGAATTATACTTCACTTGCTATACCTGCTGTAGAAAATTCTTTATTTTTTATTTTAAACCAGATCATCCAGCCCTGGCCAAGAGAGTCTGTCCAGATCCCTTTCTCAGAGACAGCGTGAGGGTTCCTCAGGGTCTTCCACTCATGGACGGAGGTATTAAATTTAAATATGATCAAAAGTACAATACTGTCACTATAAAGCTGCAGAGTCTGAACTTCCAGATCAAATCTTCCAGATGTACGAAAATGTTTGGCACAGACCTCAACAAATGTCACGTTCTTAATATTCCTTTTTTTTTCTTCTAGTAAAAATAGAAATTGTGACACAAAATGATAATTCCTACTACTTAGAATTGCAATACCTGCAGTAGCAATTTCCCTTCTTAATTTTATTTTTAAACCAGATCATTCAGCCCTGACCAAGAGAGTCTGCCCAGATCCCTTTCTCAGAGACAGCGTGAGGGTTCCTCAGGGTCTTCCACTCATGGACGGAGGTATTAAATTTAAATATGATCAAAAGTATAATACTGTCACTATAAAGCTGCAGAGTCTGAACTTCCAGATCAAATCTTCCAGATGTAAGAAAATGTTTGGCACAGACCTCAACAAATGTCACATGAGATATATTTTTTTAAATAAAACCTACAATGCAAAATGATCATTGCCACTAATTTGAGAATTTAGACTTCATTTGCAATAACGGTCATAGCAATATTTTTAATTTATGTATGTTTTTTATCCATATAATTAAGCCGAAGGAGTCGGTTCAAGTCACCTGTGCAGAAACGGTGGCGGAGTTCCTCAGAGTCCTTCTCAAGGTCTCAGAATGCTTCTGAACCCACAAGGAGCAGTAAGAGGTGAGGGTGTTGTTAGGAACATATTCTGGCATGTGGGGAAAAAAATACTGGATCTCTTTAAGATACTTGTACACTGCAAAAAATGCTCTTCTTACTTAATAGGTGCCCTTTAAATCAAGATGCATTTACTAGATAAGTAAAATGACATGATATTTTTTTTGTTTTCTTGAAAATAAAATCAAAATGGCAGATCATTTTGCTTGTTTTAAGCAAAAACTCACTTCATTTTGATTTTATTTTCAAGAAAACAAGAAAAAATATCATGTCATTTTACTTATCTAGTAAATGCATCTTGATTTAAGCATTTTTTTATTTATTTGGACTGGAAACAAGAATAAAATACTAAATAAGGAGCATTTTTTGCAGTGTATCTGTCTGGGGTGTGCTTGTACATGACCATTATGGGTTGCAACCCATAAAGTACACATTTTCTCCATCAGTGACACCCCAAGAACGACTATCGACCGAAGCCTTAGGCAGCCTCCTGAGAAGTCTATGAGAGCTGAAAGGGATCCCCCAAATGCAGCCAAGGCGATGTCGACGCATGCACACTCAAACAAGTTGAGGAAGGAAGACTTCCCGATGTCTGAAAAAAGTAATGTTATTCTTTTTTTTTGTGCTGATGAATAATTAGGAGTCTTCCAGTGTCCCTAATTGTCCCCAAAGTTTCAGTTAAATCAGACTCAATAGCAGTTCAATATGACACTGTACTGATTCTTCAAACTAACCTGATTTTTCAGATTGGCACATGGTAACACATGTAAGGTTTTTTGTAAATTATTATTACAAGCAAAAATAAATAAATTGCTCCACTGGCAGATTTGTATATTTATTTTAAGTGAAAATTTGCATGAAAAGTGAAAATTGTCTAAATACAAGTTGCTTTTTAGGTGTCTTGTGTATGATAGTGTATGAGATTTATTTTGAATAGAAATTAGACATTTGACTAGAAATATCACAAATATTCTTGATAAAATGTTGAGTTGTTGCAGTGCATTTTTATTGGGCATATGAAAAAATTATGATTATAAAAATAATAATCGGTCACTTCTTTTTTGGCTAGAATTCCAGAAGAGAGTTCTTCAGCTCCTTATCGAAATCAAGGATACAATTCACGTTGCCACCTCATCTGCTGGAACAAGTTATGAAGTGAAGCGGGCAAACACTGAAGAAGAGCTTGAAGCTTTAGAGAATCACCTGGAGGACAAGAATGAGGGAGCAAAACTGGTAAGTTTTAACCCTCAGGTGGTATTGGGGTCAAGTATCAGGCTAGTGAAACATGGTTTTACAACTCTAATGTACAGGGCTTAAAGTTCTCAAGCACCATTCCTGATTTCAGGCAAAGAGCACTTTTAAATTAATTCAATACATTGCACACTTCCTCCCTGACAACTTTTCAGGCCTCAAATATTTTCTTGCTTTAAGCCTTGAATTTCAATTCTAAAGATTTGTAGAGATATTCTTATGCCTCTCCCTGATTGAGTACAAGACACAAACACTCAAACTGATCTAAGTACAGCTTCATCAGGGTTCCTGGGGGTCTTAAAAAGCCTTAAAAGCATTTAATTTATTAATTTGGAAATAATACCTTAACGAGACTTTAAAAAGTCTTGAATTTTGATGTCTGGGTCTTAAAAATTGTGCTGTATGTAACTTCTCCGTATTGTATTTTTCCTCAAAAGTTTAATTTGTCAACCACGATTATTTTGATTAAATAATGTAGTACAAACAAAGAGTGGTGGAACCAATAATTGAGAACGCATCACAGCCCCGGGTCAGAGTACAAAATACTGCGAACACGTGATCTGATGCCTTCGGTAAATGAAGATCACGCGCTAAAGCACCACAACAATAGACTGCAACACAACTAGGGGTATGCACTATCGTCTGCAATAATATCGTAATTGTTGTTTTAATGATGTGCGATCTGACATTATTCGAGTATATCCCTCACACACACCCAGAGAGTGCACACACTGTAGTTCTGTTGATTAGACTAGTGTGGGTGCGCATTAGAGTACACTGCATGCTATATTTATATTATATAAGATCTCACACAAAGATTGTAGTTTTTCAAATGTGATCTTGATTTTATGCAAGTTTACTAAACAAAACGTTAATATTCCATATTGCCGTTTTTTGCTCTTTCGCCACCGAAATATAGTTGAAAACAAAGACACAGCACTGTATCTGCATCTCTGAGCAACACACAGCAGTGTTTTCATACTGAACGAATCAATGACTTAATGACTTAGATTACGTTAGCCTGGTGCCAGAGTGCTCGACTCCTAATTTTGCCTGGTTTCCAGCTTTACACTGGGAGGCCGAGTGATTGGCACGGCATAGTCGGTATTACGTTCCCCTAGTGTCGTCACGATGACAACGCAGTGCGAGTTCCCTCGAAAGGGAACGTCTCGGGTTACGTCTGTAACCCTTGTTCCCTGAGAAGGGAACGAGACACTGCATCTCGTAGCCACGCCGATCACATCAGAGCGCGCCGCTTCATCGTGGAAGGCTAATGCTACTATGTTCCGGCGTCCCTTCGTAGCTTCCGGGTATGCCTTCACATACTACGTCATGGCGTACACCAATAGGATTGGGCTGATTTCATTCACGGAACAAGGGTTACAGACGTAACCCGAGACGTTTTTCTTTGCTGGTTGGGACGTGAAATGGGTATTATTTTTTTATATAAAAAGGTCTTTAAAAGACTTGAATTTCACTTGAAGAAACCTGTAGGAACCCTGTTCATATGGGGCATTTCACATTTTGATCAGAGACAGACAAGATGAAGAGGTGTACATGTTTTATGGGCGCATGGGGCCTATAGAGCGTGCACAGTATGTTTTCATCTGGGTAATGTCTTTGATGCAGGAAGTGCCTTTTCCAGCTTCATGCAATTCTGAGGTGTGTGTGTTATGCTCGTAGTAGCTAATGTACCCCGGTAGACAACAAGTGCTATAAAAAAACGAAGACAACAAAAGGGTTAAGTAATTAATCTTGTAAAGTGCTGGCAAAGTTTCATTATGACAATTGGCTTGTTCACCTTGGTAACCACTACAAACTCCTTGTTCTCATCATGTGCCTGCTTTGTGGAGGTCTGGACTCTACTGACCACTTTTTCTGGTTATATTTTTAATTTCTTGTTGCTCGTTTTCAGAGTAAACATCTGAAGAGATTGGGAGGTGTTGATGCTGCAGACCATGTGAAAAAGTCAATGGCTGCGTAAGTAACTTTTTTTTTTTTGCATTAGTTTATAGTGATTGTTCCCTGTCATATACTGTCATGCACTCCCCCTACACACCCACTTGCTTGCTCTGCTACATTTTCATAATGAATTTGTTTGCAATATAATATTCTAATTTAAATATGTTTTACCACGGCAGAACTATGACAAATAAAATGATGGCCAAATTAAGCCTCAGAGGAAGAAGTGGGAAGGTTGCCTTCATGAAGACCCATCTCTATAAGATAATCTGTGGTGAGTTTGCTTTAAAATAGTAGTAACAATGTGTTAAATAATTGAATATAGAAAGCAGAATAATTCATTGAAAAAATAATTTTAGAGCATGCTCTAATATCACTCCATTCTGGGCTCAAGACTAACTTCTCTGCCAGCATGGCTGGTTACTACCAACTGCCTTTTGTTGCTCACCCAAGCACATGATTATCAATGACCTTGCATGTTGATTAATACTATATATACTTGGTACATTGGCAATGCCACAAAAGTTGATATTTGCAAAATATTTCAATTTGAGAGGTTAGAGTTTGCTAATACTGATCTGTTTTTTTGTTTTTGTTTTTTTTCTCATCAGATGCTGTCCTGAGTGTGTTTGACACTACAACAACAAAAATAGATATATATATAGCAAAATACCTCAAATATGTACCGGAGAGGATGGGTGGCGGTGGTAGAAAGAAGTAGAAGGGAAGATTTAAACAGCCAATGTTCAATGTTGCCCAATGTTTGGGCCGTTTTTCTAATGGTTGACACGTAAAATTGTTGTGTGAAATGTTGGCACATGCAGCCATGCAATAAAAATATGTTTCTTACGTCAGTGAAATGTCTTTATTAATCTTCTGGTCTTGCTTTGACCAAATGGCTTCTTCCTAGCTGACTGTGCATGTCCGCAAACTTAGTGTTTATGTATACATTTCAAGGTGTTTGGTGTACTGTTGAACACATCAATACTTTAGTGAAAACAGACAAAATAAACTGTTGAAAAGCAGGACTTTATAGTGACGTTGAAATTTCAACGTTGATTGGATTTGCAAAATCTAAACTAAAATCAATATTGATTCAATGTTGGCAAATTCACCTATGTTGAGAAACGTGACATTGGAATGACGTTGCTATTTCAACGTTGAATAGATTTGCAAAATCTAAACAAAATTCAACGGTTATCCAACACTGGCACCTGACATTGATTCAACAGTGACTAAACGTTAAAATGCCAGCTGGGAGGCTATTACAGTTTAAATTATGACAGTATTAAATCACATGTTTAATTCAAAGTCAGAGTAATTCTTATTTATTCTTAAGGAGCCTGTTTGATTTAGTTTAACCATACATGTTAATTAATGCATTAATTATCAAACATGTACTAACATGTATTAATGCTGCTGTTATTCATGCATGAATCCTCATGACTCCTGTATTAGTTCATGATAGCTCCTCATTTGTTCATGATTAGTTCATATCTTCACTAATCATGAGTTCATATTTAATTAACTATTAATTCATGTATTAATACATAATTATTCATGTACTGTTATTGTGAAGTGTTCCCTGCAGTCTGTTGATCGTGTGAATGCACGCGAGTTCTGCATTCGCTATCGTATCATGAGATGGTGGAGCACAAGAGAACAACACAGTCTGAAGTAGCTGATCGCTTAAATTATCTCTCTCGCTTCAATCTGCTCAACCCTGGTGATGTCAGTGCCTTAAACAATGTTATAATGGATTATTTCACATCCAGAGATGAAGGATCGCATGATGGAGAAGTTACTGAAGAGGAGTCAGTTACCCACACAGCAAAAGGACTCCGCGGCGGATCGGTCGCGGAGGTGTCGCGGCTTCCGGAACGGACCCGCGAAACGGATCAGTATCGGAATCCACTTGCGCGCAGTGACGGATCCGCAACGAAGGCGGATCGCGGACCCGCCGTGGCTACGCGCTGCCTCCACTCCGCATCCGCGATTAAAACCCTATACCTCCACGGCGGGTGCGTTTGGGACCCTCAAATTGATACATACATCCGCCGCGGACCCGCAACGGACTCAAAAATAGTGGCTCATCTGGCCTGGGTCCGTTTTGAACCCGTTTATCTCATTTTTAAAATTCCTTCTGTTCTTGCTATAGGATAAAATAGAATAAACTAAACTATAGGATAAAACCAAAACTATCACTAAGCCTATAGGTTACTACAGCAATATAGACCTTAAGCTTAAATCTGCATTGCCTTGTATTTTTAACCCAACAATATTGTAAGCCCTAACAGAAAAGTTTCAATACAAGACATACATTTACTGTACAAAAGTAATCACTACTCAATGGAAATATAAAATTGACATTTACATTAGTGAAAAGTTATTGGTTAAAGCCTATTCAGTTTTTGTTAAGTATGTTGGCTAGGCTAATCTACATTCATTTTGTGGTCAAAACCTAATTTAATGCTTTATAGGCCTAGGTTGGTGCAAACATAAAATATTTTATCTATTAGGCTACAACTTCAATGAAATGCTGCACTATGCACAGCTAAAATATCAGAAAGTGAGTGAACAACAAGAGGTTCAATAAAAATTTGTTTTATTTTTAAAACAGACTTTATCACTCAGTTTGTGTGGATGGAGGCGGGACACGTCTCCTCGTTGCCCGATCTGCCGCCAGGTTGAACCACCTGATAGCATGCTTGGTGACCTCCGCATCCGTGGCTGACCGTGTCACTGTGTTTTTCCTCACAGCACCTGTAATCAAACAGACAGATATGTTTATGTTTATGGTATGTAGCGTCCAAAGCCACGTATGCTTACACAATACAATATATGAGATAGGTATTAAGTAGGGCTGCAGCTATCGATTTTTTTTGTAATCGATTAATCTAGCACTTAATCGATCAATTAATCGGATAAAATTTTTTGTTTTTAAACAACCAAAACAAATAATGCATAACGAAAATGAAGAGGAAAAGCAATTTAATTTATTAATATGCACAACAGGTTTCATGCTGTAATCTAACCCTGACATCAAAGTAAATATCTTTTATGTAGATTTCTACACGTGCAGCATTTACCATTAGGCTACTAACAAATAATATATCATTTCTGTGGTGAGCCTATTTGCTATGGTAACCTAGCAACCTGTGTGTGTGTGTGTGTGTGTGTGTGCGTGAGGCTTCATTGCAATTTGGTACTGTATACATACATTAATTTTCAATAGAACGCTGCATTTGGCTTGCATCACTTGCATAGCCGTGCATTTTAGGTGAAGCATCCGTTCGAAAAATCGCGTCAACATCACGTCCCGGTGTATACAGTGAATGCTGAAATTATTGTTGCGTGGCGACATAAAAGTTTAAGCATATGTGATGCATTGCCACGATTGGTCTGACTGGCGCGAGAGAGAGGAGGGTGCATGCGTGTGTGTGTTACTGATTTTCTACTATTAAAGTTGGATTTTTTCCAACAAATGCAAAAAGTGAGTAGTAGACCTACATTACATTTATTTGAATGCATTAATGAGAGAGTGATTGTGTGTGTGAATTACTCATTCCGTCTCTATTCATTATGAAGCTGTGGTTTGTACTTACTTCAAAGGTATTCAAATGTATGCCTATAACGGTTGAGTTGAGTTTCTGAGCTACTTTAGTGACTTTACTTTAGTCACAGGACGGCGTTGACACTGCGTTTCTGCGCTGCTCTCCGCGCGTGATCTTCACGTGAAAAGTGGTCTGCCTTCACGTTGTCAGAGACGCGACACGGCTCTGCTGTCGGTGTCACAGAAAAAAGCTGAGCACTGAATGGAGAAGTTTTCCGTATTGTTGTTTTTGAATAGTGCACAATCGCTTCAATGTTCAAACTGGCAAGGCTTTAAAAGCATTTACTTGACAAGAGGACGAAAGTGAAAGCGATCTGGCTTCGGGCTTGCGCGCGCCGTGTGTGTGTGTGTGTGGCAGCTATAAGAACGGTAATCAACTTACATAAACTGTGTAAAACATGCAGTTACTATAGTGATTATGGGCATCTAGAATCTAAACTAAATTCAAAATGTATCACGCTATGGTGTGCTTCCTGAACATTGAACAGCGGTCCGTGTGAATCAGTTCCTGCGCGTATAGTGCGCGTCATAGGAATTTAACGAGGCTTCGAGGCAGAATTTTTAAATCAGTGTGGTTTTGTAATGTTTTTAAGTTTTTTAGGGTCCTATAACATTCTATTTGGAGGTAAACTCTTAACTTTACATTACATAAACAGGTGGATAAACTCTATTTCTGACATTTGAGCCGTGGGTAAACTCCATTTACTTGTGTTTAGTCTCCACTACAGCCCTGGTTAACATTACATTACATTTAGTCATTTAGCTGATGCTTTTATTCAAAGCGACTTAAAATTCAAGCTATATGTTGCAGCAGAGACCTTAGTGTTAGGTTAACCATTCCAAAATCAACACTAAATTAAAATGGTAATTTACAACAAACACAAATCTAACGAAACTGCATTCAATCAGTGTGTATTATTATTATTATTATTATATAGATCCAAGACAAATGTACACGAGCAAAGCTATCGCAACCACCAGGCAGCCAATACGTTTGCATGCATTTACTTTGATAACATGATGGGCCTGTTGCCCGTTTCTCATGACATGACAACCCACTGTGATTCCAATCCCTAAACTTCGATCGTAGTTGCGTTTTTACGCACAAGTGCAGGTACGCAACTGTTTCGCCCAAGATTGTGCCAGAAGTTGGCATCTCCACTTTCTAGAAGTACACCTATGGTCAACACCGTTTACAGTGCCAGCGACAAACTGAAGGAATCAGAAAGAGGGAGACTCACAGCAGAGGGGATCCCACAGCAATTTTGAAGATCTACTGCATGTCAAAAAGGTAGGCTTTTTATTATTATCATTATTGCACTGCCTGATAGTTAACAGGAATATTTTTAGTAGCCTATTTTCCCTACTAAAATAAGTGACCGTGTCCGGTTTTCACTGAGGCGCTAACTATTGCATTGTGTTAAACATAACATCAGGCATAGGGCTACCTGATTGAACATTTGCATATGCAAAGTAGCCATCAGCTGCTCAGGGAGTCATGGTCAAACTATGTTTGATTTTGAGTTACCAAAAAGGGTAACACTTTAGAGAGAGTAGAGGGCACCACCCATTAAAAATTGACAGGTTTATTGCCCTTTAAGCCACGCCCCTTTTGACTGTGGGATTTTTCCACGCTAGCTCCTCCCCTTATGGGGGCTGTCTCTGCAGACAGCCTAGTCTCCACAAACGCAGCTCAAACAAACTGAGCAACAAACAGATTGACCCGTATCACAAAACATAACAGACTGTTCCAGCCAATCACCGGGGGGTTATTGCACGGATGAGGAGGAGGGAGGGTCTAGCTAGCCTCTGTTTTGTTTGATAATAATTCAAACATCAACAAGAGGTTACGCCAACCGGGATCGCTGATAGCACATTTAAGGCTAACCTAACAATTACAAACTATTGACTTTCAACATATTTAATATTACTTTGAATTATATACTTACTGAAAAGCAAGGTCTTTGTTGTCATCCTACTGAAGGACTTTTTGTTATTAACACCCTTCCAGTTGATCTGATGAGACACCTCATCTGTGAAGATCCTGCCCAGGATGTTCCAGGTCACCCTCTTCACATCCTGGCCTCCAATCGTGGCCAAAGAAGAAATCTAAAAGTCAAAGACATCTTTTTTAAAGGGTAACTAAACACTAAACCAACTTTTTTTAGTTAATGGTCTGTAAGAATGGGGCTTTATTAGTGCTGTTCATTGATTCAAGTAACTTTTTGACAGTTGGGTATTAAGTGTTTTAATTTTACAATATATGGGGTAAAAACGTCTATGTGCTCCTCCTAAGGTTGAATGGTGGGTACTGCAGTTGAATTGAACATGTACTTGGATCACACCCTCATGGACCCGTGCCACCTTTACACACAATGTCAAACCAGTGAGATTGTCGCTCACAGACAGAAGCTTACCACTGCTTCAATAGAATATTTGCAATAATCATGAACAATCAATAAACCTAATGGCACCATTCATATTAAATAAGAAAACTCACCACTTTCTGTCGAGCTGGGCCATTTGATGGTTCTTTTAAAAAGATTTCAAATGCCTCCACTGCCTCCAAATGTTCCAGGGGAAACTGGATATTTTCAGGCATCTCAACATCTGGCCCCGGGGTGCTGTTCAGCCTGCTGGTGAGGTAGTTGACTTTTGCCACAAGCTGGTCCTGTTGTTGCTTAATTGTTTCTAGCAGGCTAAGGATGTGGACCTCAGCCGCTGTTGACAGACATGAAATATAGCTAAAATGTAGTGTATTCAAATATCACGTTTCAATGTTTATCCTCATTACTCATAATACTGACATTAGTTAAAGACAAAAGTTATTGTCAAGGTTTGAAGAAAATATGTGATGGCTGTGGGAGTTTTTTCCTAAATCTTTGGCACAGAATGACCCTCCAGTATTTGTCAGTTATTGCTCACCAGAGCAGGGAATGGTATTAGCCATTCTGCCCCCTCGCCATGTTGGTCTATATGTCAGGCTTGAACAGGCTTCCTCTGTTTGCCGCATGTTGAGGGCTGGTGCGGGGGGTGGAGGAAGTTGTGGAGGGACTGCTGTTCCTGATCCATAGTGAGGTGGGCGGTGTGTGAGAGGGGGACATTTTTTATTAAATGGTAGTAATCTGTTAACCATGACTAATAATACACATGGGGCCTTTCTATTCACTAATATTTCAGAAATCAGTCCATACCTTGAGTAACTCTGCGCATGTTAAATGCGGGTGCAAGGAGTTGAGGTGGTGAAGGGTTTTGCTGTCCTGCCCCATGGTCAGGTGCTAAGGGAGAGAAATTGGTATTAAATGGCTGTGATCTGTTAACCATGATAGGCTGCAAGGCGTGCAAGCTAAAGGGCCAAACAATGGCAAACAAAAAAATCTCTGGTCATGCTGAACATGAATTTATGTTTCAACATTTTGGTATTCTACCTATTTCAAACTCATGAATGGATTGACATTGAAAATCTGAGATGGTAATGCAGATGTAATCTATTGATTTGAAACAGAGTGACCATTGCTGTGTTAATATAGATGGGGCCATTGTATTCAATATTATTTCGCAGAACAGTGTTTACCTAGACAGTTTTCTCCAGGTTGAGTAGTTACTCTGCTGCCTGGCACTCGGTGAGATGGTGGAGCTGAAGGAATGGATACAAGAATTTTAACCATATCTCTATTATTAATATTATGATTTGTTATTTCGATGTTAAGAGATTATTCCTTACTCTGCCAGTGCAATTGGCTTGAGGCTTCAACTGATACACCAGGCATCCTCAGAGATGCAAAGTCACCATTTTCTTCTTCACTCTCATCAGAGTCCCCAAAACGATGGCTGTTAAGTAACCACTATGGTTATTGCAATCCCAAAATTGCCAAATATACATAGTATAAGCATCTCTGGTCTATTTTTTACTGCGGAAAAGAACCTTCCTATTACTGTAGAAACATAAAAACAAAACAGAACACACTTACACTGGCTTCCTGAATCTTTTTTCTGGCAGCTCACCCTCCTGCTCTGCATCAGACTGTAGCTCAGAGGTGTTGCAGCCGGTCTGATATTGATTCATCAGCCTAATTGCGTCTTTGTAGTTGTCTAAAATTGAATATGTTAAAATGAACATGAGTTTCAAATTTGCTGTAGAGCTGCACAGAGTATTATTATTATTGATGATGATTATAATAATTATTATCATCTTTATTTAACCAGGTTGGTCTCATTGAGAACACAAAATATCTCTTACAAAAGAGACCTGACCAAGAATAGCATAAGTAGATATAAATGGAATATTTTAAACAATGCAAGGCAAAGACAATTTCATGGGCATTTTCAGAACATATAAATAATACGTTATTCTAAGCAGAAGGAGAAACAACCTTGAAATTATTTTTAAACAAGAATTTTATGAATTGGCTTACCACAAGTTCTGACGACCTTTATATCATATTTTGGCCAGTTTGGCTCATGCTTTTCCATGTTAGCAGCTGCCCTTTTCACACGTTCAGTGCTCTTAAAGTTGGGCCAGTACACCATCTCATCATCATACCAGTCATGTGGCACAACAGCAATGTCCTTGCTCGCTTGGAATTCAATTAGATGAAAAGGCATCCTTAATGTAGAAAGAAAGAAAAGGGGTATATATTAATCATCAAAAAGGAATAACATGGACTAAAGCATGCACAAGTGTACAGTGTATAGGTTAGGTAGAACTTCAACACAACTGTAAAGTAGGGTACTATTGCATTTTTTTTGGCAGAATGGGTTGGGGTGTTGTTTCATAATCTCAAAAAAAAAAAGTCATTGCATAATGCTAATAATTTAGTGGACTATGTACAGTCCATGGTATTGAGAAAGGTGGGACATGTATCAAATTGCATGTTAAATTCAGCATAAAATATAATTTCCCCTGGCATTTTGCGGGATAATATGTCATCTCATATTTTGAAAATGTGAAATTATGGGTGTAGTGTATGGAAAATTACCAACTTTGTTAAATACTTACAGCAAATATTCATCCAGACAGAGTAATGGAAGTCATAGTCAGTAGTCAACTATATTATTAGAGTTTTTAACTTGAACTGATTGTTTAAACTGATTGATTGAACTGATTTGTGTGGGGGTTTTTTTATTTAGTGGAGGAGGGGTATGGCCACGAAACCATCCCTGTATGGCAAGGCTACACATTTCTGTCGCAGCGCTGACACTTCAACCGACTTCAGCTCGTCAGATGCATCATGTACGACAAATATGTTCATTCTGTCGGAGCTGAAGGGGTAGGTATAGAATGGAGACTTCTGGGAAAATTCAGTGTAAATGGCGTACACACCATTATCGTTTTGGATAATGTTTTTGATAAGGCAGACTTTATCCCCCACCAGAAACATGTTGTCCCCTGTTGTTAATTTGATGGTCCACCTTTCATCACGCATTTCCCCATATTGCGCATTAACTCCCATGCCAACAACAACTGGGCCCACAAAATGCTCCCTTTTCAGTGTAATGTCTGCATCAGCATCCAATTTGGTAGCTGTAACCTCCGAAAGGCGCCGAATGAGTTGAGCTAAAGGGAACTCAGGTTTTCTAATGAGTTTTTTTATTTTCCCAAGGTGGTTCTCATATGGGAATGCTGAAAAAGAATCCAGACAGCCATGCCTCTTCACCTCGTCTGCCAGGTGGACCAGGCAGTGGACATTGTACACAATCTGGTCTGTCCCATACAGCTCACCAAAATGATTTACAAAAGATTGTAGCATTTGTCCAGCATAGTCAACAAGGTTGAGATGTTCAGGGCTTACCAAAATAGATATAGCAGTTGACAGGAGCATGAAATTGTGGTACATGTTCCGGTCCAGGAATCCTGCCAGCACCACAGGCCAGTGTACAGTAAGAACTGTCGGAATTCAGTCGCCTTCCAACGGTCCAACTCCCTAAGCGACCGTGGTCTCCTGGCAAACTCAATTGGCACGTAGGACCTCATTGACTGGAGTTTGCCTGACATCCTGTCTACTATTAATGCCGGGAGTCTTACTGTTAAGGGACCCCGGAGCCAGGTCTGGAGCAGTTTCCTTACAATGCCCAAACACACTAGATGCATATAATCCAAGGGAAACTGCGATACCATGCCAACCTTCACATTTTTAAATGGATGTGGCCCCTCATGGTGGTGTAGTTCATCAACCTTCAGATTGAATGACATGTCAGTTCTCTGGGGGTGCTCTGATCCAGGGAACGTCATACGCCGATTCTGGTATTGCCCTGGGTTTAGGCACTTATCGCACCCATGGTAAGCATTATGGGCCTTTGTTTTTTTTACAAAGGCCCGTGCAGGGGCATCACAGATTACCGTGTGGAGCTTCATTTTAAGGTTCTTTTCTCCAATGCAAAACCCAGCCTCTAGCTCCTGTAGTTCACTGACAAAATCAGATAGGAACTCTGTGGCCGAACTAGGTTTTTTCGGTCCACAGTAGGCCCCAATGACAACAGGTTCCTTCATGGGGACGGTAACCAGTAATCCAAGGATGGGCCACAGCTGTACAGTGGAACTTTTAAATAAAGGTAGACCATTTATATTAATCTGCAGCCCCAATGTCATGCCCTCTGCCAGTGTTTTGGCATATTTGCTTATAGTGGCCTTCAAGGAGGAAAGGATGCCAAAGTGATGGTAGTTCCCCCCAGCCTTCTCCTGAATAGCATAATGCGTTTTTGTCTTGAGAAGTGTCCTACCATCCTTTGGCAGATTGGGATGGGTTATATGGAGTATACTCAACAGTGCAGTCAGGGCAACAAGGGAAATGCCAAAACTCACTGCCCAGTTGGCAATGTTATCGGAAAGTGATGTTAGGTCATCATCATTTTCAGAATCCGAACCTGATGTCCCATCCCCATCACAATACACATCATCAAAATCTGCTTCCAATTCCATGACCTCTTCAGTAAAGACTTGCACCTCTGGCATTGCATGTGCAGCTGAAGAGGGTGGGGCAGTGTTCTCAGAAAGAACTCTGTCATCTGCCCCTATTCCTGTCATGTCCATATCAGTCATATCAGTCATGTCAGTCATGTCAGTCCTAATTTGATGAAGCCTTTTTTGAACGTCTACACGTGTCCTTCGCCTTACGGTTGATAAGGAGACAGGCAAAGTCTTTCTATTCATTTTTGTTCTAAAAGAGAAATTTCAAGAAAGACAGGTTGCTATCAGGTGTGTAAAATTGATCATTGTTTCTAATGTTGTATTTAAATAAATATATTGTTGAATTGCGGTGTTGTCTGTTTCATTGCTACATACTAGACAAGAACAGAGAAATGTTCTAATCTGCTGTTAATAACCAGAAGTCGGAGGTGGATACCGCTTTTAGCCAGGCAAATAAGTTATTATATCAATTTATATATATTTTTTTACTTATTTAAATAAACTAGGCATACTTCTATTAGTAATTATTTTATTAAAAAAGGTTTATCAAATATAAATTATGTAACGAAGATCATAGACATGATACAAAAAACAAACATTAAGCTACATTTTAAATTATGAATTTGTACCTGTATAAATATAATTTATGAATGTGTACAAGTTTGTTAAATAATTATATATATATATATATATATATATATATATATATATATATATATATATATATATATAGAAAGAAATGCCTAGTATGACGTAATCATATTGTCCATTACCTGGCGGGCATACCCCCAAAATGGCGGAAGGGGGAGGATGCCGTGATATTTGGGGGCGGGGCGCTGTGTCGTGAGGACATCTCCTCATTCTCAATTGATTCTCACGACACAGTGCCCCGCCCCCAAATATCATTTTAGTCATTTTACTGTATGTTATAAACATGTTTATGCCCAAAACGCTTAATTAATATTTAAGGTAGGCCTAGTTGACTGTCATTTTCCTCTACTGTGTGCATTACTGTTTAAGATTAATTCAATATTTAACATTGTTAACGTTACATTCATTTAAGGCACGTACCGAGCATTCATTCTACTTAAGAAGGCTGGAATAAAAGCACCAGCGCACACAAACGATCATTTTAATTTTTAGTCAAATTCATTTAAAAATGTAAATTCAACCGGTATAAAATATGATCAGTAAGAGAAAAACACTGCTAATGAGGACGAGCACTGGACTGCTGCAGGATAGTGGGGAGGTATATTTATTTATTATTCAGAATATGCACAGGAAATATATGTATAGAAATATTTCAGTGCAAAGTGGTAAAGAGTTCGGAGTTCTGCCGTGGCAGCTCGTAGGTCAACGTTTTTGATATCAGCCAGCTTCTCTAACATACCGCTGGAAGTAAGTTTCTCCCTGTAAGAGACCTCTTCTTCTCCATTTCTTCTAAGTTTTCTCGTAATTTCTCCGCTTAAACGCCGTGATGATCTCTGTATCGCTCTTACAATGTTGCCCCTGGCAACCGATAGCGCGGCATCCCAGAATGGTGGACTGGCTCAGACTCCGCCCAATTTGTCACGTGACAGCAAGCGACCATGACGAATCTCCTCATTCTCAATAGCCATAAGCTACGCCCATTTAGGCAGGCTCTGACGTGCCAGGGCGGAAAGTGCCCTGATTGGTTAAAGTGTCTGAGACGCCTTGCCATAGGTTCGTGCAGTTGCTGCAGCACAGCCAATGACCGCTATAGACGCTCATCTGTGTCTGCTGTGCAACTCACATAAAAGTCACATAAAATTTGGCTTCAATATTCTCGAGAAAAGGAGTTTTCCCATAGCGTAATATGACAACTCTCGGAACACAAATTTAATTAGGGTCGTAACACTTGCATATTGTTGTACTGTTAGTTTAACTGTTTTTATTTTACTCATTTGTAAGTCACTTTGAATAAAAGCGTCTGCTATATGAATAAATGTAATTAATATAAAAGTCATTAGGTGTCGCACCGCTGCTCCTTCAGCTGTTTATGAAAAGTCATAAAGTCGTAATTACACTCTGCAGAGATGACTGTTCTACTGAACTCAAGCGAAATGTCATCCGCTCCCTCTTTAGCAACTGGAACAGTGACAAAGACGTCGTACTCGCGAAGTCATGGCAGCCAAATTAACAACAGTATATTGTATACAATATTATAATATATTTGCCTATAGACAAAGTGACAAACAGCGACGAAAGCCGTGACATGAAATCCGCGCACACGGGTCCCGTGAAATATGACGGCTAAAGTTACAGTTTATTGGAAAACAGCATTGTGGACACTGAATTTGATTAATTTAACTTAACGTTACTGTTTATCAGACCCCAGATGACACAAGAAAAGTTTATATTCATAAGGTATGGTTTCAATGTAGACGGTATAACGTTAACTAGCAGAAGCCCGCACTTTTGACGTTCAAATGAGCGGCATTAGTTGTCTGAAGCGACTCAAACAGTGATTAAAATGCCGAAACTTAATTTTCATTATAAAGAGGATGGCAGACACACACACGAGACCAAAATTGGCGAAATGCAAACTTTAAAAATATACAGCTAAGTTAGCTAGAAGCTAGAGCTAAACCATTATCCACGAGTGAACATTCTAAAGTTGTCCTAATATCAAACAACGTCATTACAATCATTAGTATACAGTGATAAAAAAAACAATGTTTACTGTGAATGTCGCAATATATCAACAAATCAATACTTACTCAAAAGAGGGTTCAGCACAACCGTGTCGCAGCAAAAATATTCTCGACTGATCGGCTCTTGGTGACGTTCTGTAGTTCAACCGTTGCAGTAAAGGCGCGTCCGCGTCCGAGCATCCGATATGGGTCCGCTCAGGACCCGCTGTCTGACAGTAGAATTTACGGAGCCGCCCAGAGGCGGAGCTGGTCCGCTGGGCGGCGCCAAAACGAATGTGACAGTCACGCGGGTTTGGCGACTTGAAAGCGGATCCGCATAGGAGTCTCCTGCTGTGTGGGTAGCTATGCTGCAAGGTGCGCTGTGCTTTCTATTCTAAATATACACTAGCTAAGCGATTTAAACAACGGGTGATTAAGTTCAGAAACTGCTCATGATAAACAATGGAAAACATATTTCACTACTTACTAAGTTGCTGTCCTCTTCAGGGTAACATTAGCTAGTCCTCTTGTGTAGTGATTAGTGGTGTCGCAATTAGAGATGGAACGATTCACGATAAACCACGATAAAATGTACTGACGGTTAGTAATATTGTTTAAAATTTAATTAAAACCGCGTTTGATTATCATGATTTTGAAAACTTGCGCTAAATCCTGCCCAGTCAGCGCCAGTCTGGTGCAGGCGCAGCGCGCAGGTGTTGTTTTTTGAATGAGAAAGAATGACAGAAGGCAGGGACAGTGGCGGGAGATTTTTCAGCCTTCTAAAAGGACCAAATCTGAGCTGTGGTCATATTTTGGCTTTTACAAAAGTCCTGAGGGGAAACTTAATCGAAGATGGCCACCCTGTCTGCAGAACATGCAAGAAGAAAGTTGCTGTAATAGGGGGAAACACTTAAAATCTGCGAACACAAGGCAAGTGGACTTTGACCTCAATACTAAAACTATGTCTGGGAAATAATAACGTGAAGCTTGAGCCAAAGACGAACAAACAAATTCAGACAAGACTAGGGTGACATTTAAGGGATAATAATGTATATTCATTGTACACTTATTACCAGGGCTGTACAGTGCGACATATACAGTATGTTGCACGTGCTACAAAGAAATCAGTCTGTGCGATTAATGCATTTACCCCAGTAGCACACGTTAGATACAGTTGAGCATGTGATGCAGTGCTTGTTTGTGTGAAGTGGGAATTTGTTTTGAGCTTGTGTGAGGTTAATCTAGGGTTGCACGATTGACTGAAATACAACCAAAATCGCTATTTGTCTTTGTGAGATTATGAAATCTCAAAGGCTTCAATTTTTAAATAAATGTATGTGCAGGTAAAGCGCAGCAGTGTTCCAAGCGGATAGATTGGTTCCCAGTAAATGCTGCTCTATCTCTGCAAGCACTGTGAGATTGAGTCATTGGCAGTTTAGTTCGAAAAGGGGCACGGTTCGCATGAAAAATTGCTAATGTAAAATAAGCTGTCATGCGGGGCTCAATGCGCACCGGGGTGCCGAATCTGTGAGAGGTGGTATGAGCTCGGTGGCACTCGAACTGTGCCACGATTCACGTGAATGTAAAAGCAACACGGACTTGGATACACACTTGTTCAGGAAGAAAAGGAACCTACATATGTGTTTTAGCATTTTACAATGTATTTACTTCAATAAAACACATGTAAGGGATGATAGTGTTGATTATTTACCTTGGATATGAGTGTATTCACGCATACAGTGCGTGCAATCAGGGCAACAAATTAATTTCATGCAACGCACATACAGTAAAACTAAGTGCCGTTTACTCAGCTGCGCATAATAGCACCAAATTAATAAAAAACAATTTTTGATGATGTACGAAGATGAACAAGTGCACCAGGGTGACCACGGTGACAAGTGTGAAAGCCCCCTTAATGTGCAATAGAAAAAGCAACATGTGCCACAGCCAAACATCTTTCCAACCTTGTAATGAGAAGCATTTACAAAACTGTTGTCCAACAAAAGAGAACATTTAATCGAGTGTTTGAAATAACTTACTTTTGTGATCTGATGTGCTTCACATCACAGAATGAGGCAGAAATTATAGGCCTATTATTTATTCTGTACAGTGATAGATTTGAGGTGTAGAGAAGTGTACAATGCTTTTTTCTTTCTCAGTGATTACATACGATTTCCTGACAAAAATTAAGACATTACAGTCACAGATTTTTTTTATCATAATTTAATATTTTATTATAAAACCTTAGACCTTTCTAATGATTTATGTTTTTCTGTAAAATATAATAATAATAATTAAAGCTGCAAGCAGCATTTATCGGGGTTCAAGCAGTTTAAGCACAAATGCATAAAAAGATATTATGTTTTATTTAGCAAGCATGTAACCCCTTTCAAAAACCAAAAGTAACTTATAAATGATCATATAAGAGATTCAAAGGGTACAGCCAACAGAACTGGGAGCAAGGAGGATTGGGAGGTCAATTGCAAATTAAGAATTTAAGTAAGGAAAATTAATAGGAAAAAGAAAATAATGTTTTATGTTACATTAAAATAAGTGAACGTAAATATGATAAATAAGTTTGCTAATGGTTCTTAGCAAAGTATTGGAAACAATAGTTTGTGAGCAAATGTAAGTGTTTAACAATTTTCAGCATGCACATTGAGAAGGAAACTCAACAGGAACAGCATTAACACAGATGACAGACGATTGCTTAGCACAGATTGATGAAAATAAATTAGGTACAGTATTGTTAGATTTTATTTTACAATTACTTTTCATACTGTACATTGGTTTAAAAGTTATCTGTTTAATAGGGGACATTGTGTATTTTATATTGGACGTTTTTCAGATGTGAAAGAGTTGAATGTGGTGTTCCTCAAGGAAGTTGTTTAGGACCATTACTATTTTCTATTTTACCAATAAACTTCCTCTTGTTTTAAAGTGTGCACAGTCATGTATGCAGACGAAACAACATTTTATTAAACTGCAACATCAATTAAGCAGTCGTCTACTGCTTTGGATGAGGAATTACAATTGGTCAAAGTAGGTACAGAATAATAATTTGGTTGTAAACTTGACAAAAACTAAAAGCATTTTGGTGATCCATAAATCAGAGTAATATCTGAAATGTCACTCACCAAAGCCAGATTAGAATAACTACTTCAGATTATTAAAGATAATTTCAGATTGTCTCTCTGCTTTGTTTTATAAGAAATAATTTGTAGAGAGTTCCTAATGTCCTGTAATATCAACTTTTATATAGTAGTACTAGTCATAATTTCAACACCAGTCATAAAAATAAAATAAGTTGTACAAAATCTTTTAAGGAACATTTGAGGAGCTCTTTTCCAAAACGCTATAAATCCATTTCAATAGTTTTCAGGAAAATTGTTTTTTTTTACCTAGACCCACACATTTTGTGAATATTCAATTTATCCTGTTAAAATGTTTTTTTTTTTTGGCTCAGTCTGAACATGTTGAACAATGATTATTAAATCAAACAACAATATTGTTGATGATAAATTCAAAGTTAATTAAATTTTTTTTCAAAACGCTATAAATCCATTCATTTTTTTTCAAAACGCTATAAATCCATCAATTTTTTTATTTATTTATGGTTTGTCTTTTTTTTTTTAAACAACAACAAGAGAACATGCAACATATAATCAGGGACTCATAAATTAATATAAATTATTGATAATAATGATAACAATAAGTTATGTTGTAATACATATTCAATATAAATATAAAACATATAATATACATCTAAATATAAAACATATAATACACATAAAAATACAGTCATTTTTAGTAAAGTGTAAAACCTGTAACAAATAGGACCAACTTGTCCACTACATATGCATGAAAAAAACTAATTATTATATTCAATATTCAACAATGCATTTAATAGTGCATACAGTAAAGTGTCTAACCTGTAAAACAGTAGGACCATTGTCTGCTATACATTTTTTTAAATCACATAGTGTGTGTGTATGAGAGCCAGGCCTGCATTATCAGTCACCTGATAAAGTGCATCATCATAAAAAGCCCTCACAGCATCAGACACACCTATTGCTCCTAATAGTGCCAGCACATCTCTCTTTTTTGCAGCCTTAACAAAGTGAATGCGAGTGTGTGTGAGTGAGTGTGTATGCGTGTGTGTGTGTGTGTGTGTGTGTGTGTGTGAGAGTGAGCGTGAGTGAATGCGAGTGTGTGTGTGAGTGAGTGTATGCGTGTGTGTGTGTGTGTGTGTGTGTGTGTGTGTGTGTGTGTGTGTGTGTGTGTGTGTGTGTGTGTGTGAATGCGAGTGTGTGTGTGTGTGTGTGTGTATGCGTGTGTGTGTGTATGCGTGTGTGTGTGTGTGTGTGTGTGTGTGTGTGTGTGTGTGTGTGTGTGTGTGTGTGTGTGAGTGAATGCGAGTGTGTGTGTGTGTGTGTGTGTGTGTGTGTGTGTGTGTGTGTGTGTGTGTGTGTGTGTGTGTGTGTGTGTGTGTGTGTGAGTGAATGCGAGTGTGGGCATGTTTTTGTGAAATATCAGGACACAAATCTGTATAATGACATGGGTATGACATAGGTATTACAAAAAGAGGGTGAAATATGAGGACGTTCCCCATGTCCTCACTTTTCAAAATGCTTATAAATCATACAGAACAAGGTTTTTTTCACTGAAAGTGAACTGCACAGTCTCCTGTGAGGGTTAGGTTTAGGGACAGGGGCAGTGTAAGGGGATAGAAAATACGGTTTGTACGGTATAAAAACCATTACGCCTATGGAATGTCCTCACATTTCACAAAAACAAACATGCGTGTGTGTGTGAGTGAATGCGAGTGTGTGTATGCTAGCGTGCTTATGGTCCTGGACTTTCGGACGCTTCCTTGTCACTTGCGTGATGTCCATGAGATGAAGTATGGTGTGATCCTGGTCAACCTTGTTTGGTTTTTCATAAAAATAATTGAAATTTATCCTCAGATCGTCCGGCGACAGCCTCTCGGCCTGACAGAAACCTTTGGCAGCAGCTTTGTGTTGACATCCCACTGTTGTTATCAACGCGCTACCTGAGTGACGAAACTTCTTTTTTTGTTGTTTTTTGTGATTTTCTTTGTCCAGTCTGCGTTTTCTACCCCCAGGTGTAGGTCTCACTTGCTCATCAAGGCCATCAAAAGTGTTATCAGAGTTTAAAGCACTCATTTTTATGAATGAATGAACGTAAACAAACAGCTGTTCAGAGTGCCGCCCTGTTGGATTACGTAGTACGCTCATCGAATTCTGATTCGTCGAGAGGATATATCGTGTTTAGGCTAAAAATAGGTTCGGCGTTTATCGCGCTTTGGAAAGAAACTGCATCTTGCAGTACATTTTAAACAAGGAAATATAGCGATTTGGCATGAAATGTTGATGGAGCAGTGAATAGGTTCAGTACACAGCAAAATGACATGATAAACTCATTTTTTTTTTTAAATGGCGTTTATCGCGTTTTGGAAAAGAGCTCTTCATTTAATGGCACAATAGTAAATTGTTGATATTTTGGGTTTGTATGTTTCATTGACTTTATTGTTGTGGATGTATTTTTTACTTGTTGGTACCTCAGTTGTGGATGTATTTTTTACTTGTTGGGACCTCAGGTAGAGTAGCCACTGCCTAGGTATTGGCTAATGGGGATCCAAATAAATAAATAAACTAAGATCATGGATGAAAAAAAGACCATTTAGAGCCAATTTACTGAGGAATTTTTTTTTTTTTTTTTTTTTTTATTGTCTGAAAGTTTCTAGCATGCCAAATAAGACCTTGATTAGCTGGTACAGGTGTGTTGAATTGGGGTTGGAGCTAAACTCTGCAGGAGAGTGGCCCTCCAGGAGCAGGATTGGACACCCTGTTATAGACACTTACAGTATATTTATGAGAGTATAAAAATGTCTAATGGGCAACACTGATTAGATTTCACTTCCTATTATAGTTTTGACATTTGGATGTTATTGTTTAGCTATTGACCGATGTTATCATATTTCCTCTGGTGGTTTTGTTTCAATTGGACTAGCAGTTTCGAGGATAATCGCAATAGTTTTGTAAGTGCTAAATTACACTGTTACAAAAACCATAAGGCAAAACCTTCCATGTTTGGTATCGTTGGACTCGGCAAGGATTCAGGAGTCAAAGGAGATGACTCCCGTGAAAAACACTGGCTTGAAACTTCTTAGGCTCCTTCAAGGCATTGTGCCGATATGCAAACTGTGTTTTTTGAGATACGCCAATGTTCTCATAGACTTTCATGGCAGCCTGGACAAAGACACTGCATGCCACTTATTATCTGATTAATGATTGGGTGAGGTTATAGCCATTTTCATGACATTTTTTCCTCTTACAGCGCCACCAAGTGGCCAATTATCAAAATATTTTTCAAGTGACCAAACTTTGAGGTCATAGACATGTGACCCGAATTTTGTGAAAATATCTTGTTCCGTTCACAAGTTATAGTCATTTTAGTAAAAGTGGCCCCCGACACATTGATCTTTTTCATTCCCCTTAGCAACCATGAATCGAAAAATTTAATTTTTTTCATAATTATTAATAGTCTCTCTCCAAAAAACATTTCTACAGTGGTTTGGTTCCAATCAGGGAAAAATTATGGGAGTAGTTCACAAAAGTAGGTTTTAAAAAAAAAAAAAAAAAATTCTCGAAATTGGCGCATGAAGGAAGAGCCAATCCGAGGCATGCACATTGTCCACCTTGAGTCACGGATTCCAAGGATATAAGACACTTGAGCCCACGCCGAACGGTTTAGGATTTATGAGCCATTTTGTACTTTTGCTCACTGTAGCGCCCCCGTCAGGCCGATCGGGGCGTGCCTCAGTGACGCTGGTAGTCGTTGTGAGTACTACCAGCCCTGAAAGTTTCATGTCTCTACGACTTACGGTTTGGTCTGCCCGATCAGTTTTAGATGGAGAATGATGCATCATGGGAAAATTTACAATTACAATAGGGTTTCAGCACTTCGTGCTTGAACCCCTAATAAGAAGGGCATAAAAAGGGCATAAAAAAGCCTATAGAAAATAAACTATAGGGTCTGAGAACTTGATTTTCAAGCGTTTTGACATGAGCATCGGAGAGGTCAAAGGTCGATTTTTGCATTTCCAGCTCATTTATCATGGAAATGCTGTGTTTTTTTTTAAACCTTTTAAGCTGTAGTACCTCTTCTGGTGGCTCGATCTCCACAAAAGTTTGCACGCTTCTTTAGAATAATATGGCGCACATGCTCAGCTAATTTGGTGAAGTTTTGCGCAGAGCAGACCCTTTTTCAGTCATTTAATGGTCAGTTTAATGTAGGATAATGTAGAGCATTTTTTCACCTTCATAAGAGTTAAACCACCATTAATGGCCATACCAGTTGCAAGCTTCTTTGGGATCACGTGACGCATGTGCATGCCCGATTTGGTGAAGCTGTATGCAAATCAGGCCGGAAGAGGGCCGCTTTCAGCCATATAATGGGATTTTCCATTGAAATACATCATTTTGACCCCTTTTTAACCTTTATAGCGCCACCAAGTGGCCAGTCGCTGCGTCCTTTTTCACGCGGCCACAAAATGAGCTCTTACATAAGCATGCTGAGTTTGGTGAAAATATCTCGTTCCGTTGACGAGTTATGGCCAATGAAGTAAAAGTGGCTCCTCCCACCTCAAACTTTTTGGCGGCCCTTAGGGACCGTGAACACAAATTTGCACTTTTTTTGATAACTTTTGACATTCAGACTCCAGAGAATCTTGCTGCGCTGGTTTGGTTCCGGTCGGGCCAAAAACCTAGGACTATTTCGCAAAAGTACGTTTTTGGAAAAAGCCAAAATACCTGACTTTTTCCCAGGGTGACGGGCCAATCCGAGGCATGCACGTTGTCCGCCTTGAGCCAAGGATTCCAAGGATATAAGACACTTGAGCCCACGCCGAACGTTTTAGGATTTATGAGCCATTTCGTACTTTTGCTCACTGTAGCGCCCCCGTCAGGCCGGTCGGGGCATGCCTCGGTGACGCTGGTAGTCGATATGTCTCTACGACTTAAGGTTTGGTCTGCTCGATCAGTTTTAGATGGAGAATGATGCATCATGGGAAAATTTACAATTACAATAGGGTTTCAGCACTTCGTGCTTGAACCCCTAATAATAATATTAATAAATATAGCTGCGAGCAGCCATTAACGGGGCCAAGCGCAAACAAGAAGACAAGACATGCCAACATGGCTGGGAGGGTTAGACCAACTGCAACAATGAGCAATTAAAGGCATTGAGTAATCATCTCGAGCCTAATACGGTTTACGCTTCGTAAACCGTAACCGTAACGCTTCGTAAACCATTGATTTAATTCCCCCACACCAGGGCTCTTAAGTTTTGAACTGAGTTCAGAGTGATATTTTGGCGACGGCAGCAAGGGTTTGGGTGGGGACGAGGTTCTGATCTGAAAAAATTGTATAAATAATAATATATTTTTTTATTTAATTCAACATTTCTCTCTGTGTGTGTGTGTGTGCACATATCATTAATTCTTGCATTTATCTATTTCAAAGATGTCGTAATAATTTGGAATATACACTCACCTAAAGGATTATTAGTAACACCTGTTCAATTTCTCATTAATGCAATTATCTAATCAACCAATCACATGGCAGTTGCTTCAATGCATTTAGGGGTGTGGTCCTGGTCAAGACAATCTCCTGAACTCCAAACTGAATGTCAGAATGGAAAAGAAAGGTGATTTAAGCAATTTTGAGCATGGCATGGTTGTTGGTGCCAGACGGGCCGGTCTGAGTATTTCACAATCTGCTCAGTTACTGGGATTTTCACGCACAACCATTTCTAGGTTTACAAAGATTGGTGTGAAAAGGGAAAAACATCCAGTATGCGGCAGTCCTGTGGGCTAAAATGCCTTGTTGATGCTAGAGGTCAGAGGAGAATGGGCCGACTGATTCAAGCTGATAGAAGAGCAACTTTGACTGATACAACCACTCATTACAACCGAGGTATGCAGCAAAGCATTTGTGAAGCCACAACACGCACAACCTTGAGGCAGATGGGCTACAACAGCAGAAGACCCCACCGGGTACCACTCATCTCCACTACAAATAGGAAAAAGAGGCTACAATTTGCACAAGCTCACCAAAATTGGACAGCTGAAGACTGGAAAAATGTTGCCTGGTTTGATGAGTCTCGATTTCTGTTGAGACATTCAGATGGTAGAGTCAGAATTTGGCATAAACAGAATAAGAACATGGATCCATCATGCCTTGTTACCACTGTGCAGGTTGGTGGTGGTGGTGTGATGGTGTGGGGGATGTTGTCTTGGCACACTTTAGGCCCCTTAGGGCCAATTGGGCATCGTTTAAATGCCACGGCCTACCTGAGCATTGTTTCTGACCATGTCCATCCCTTAGTGACCACCATGTACCCATCCTCTGATGGCTACTTCCAGCAGGATAATGCACCATGTCACAAAGCTCCAATCATTTCAAATTGGTTTCTTGAACATGACAATGATTTCCCAGTACTAAAATGGCCCCCACAGTCACCAGATCTCAACCCAATAGAGCATCTCTGGGATGTGGTAGAATGGGAGCTCCGTGCCCTGGATGTGCATCCCACAAATCTCCATCAACTGCAAGATGCTATCCTATCAATATGGGCCAACATTTCTAAAGAATGCTTTCAACACCTTGTTGAATCAATGCCACATAGAATTAAAACAGTTCTGAAGGCGAAAGGGGATCAAACACTGTATTAGTATGGTGTTCCTAATAATCCTTTAGGTGAGTCTATATATATATATATATATATATATATATATATATATATATATATATATATATATATATATATATATATATATATATATATTCAGAATTTACTGTGTTGTAAATATAATTTATTCTGAAGAAATTGTCTCTCCAGTGTTCAATCAGCGTTGAGATCTGCATATTTTTTATATTTTTACCTATTATGAAGGGCATTTTCCCATAATCTTATTAAATATAGGCTATGCTTCAGCTTTCATTTTATATTCTTAAATTTGATCTATAAATTAAATTAGAATAAGACACTGTAGGGCTGTTGCCAATCAAATTTACACTGAAAAAATGTTATGAGATTGTTTTAAATATTTTTTAATATACAAATAAGAAATGTTGGAAAGAAAACATTAAACTAAACCACCAGTAGGTGGCAGAATGTAAACGTTGTTGTTGCAGAAATATCTAAATCTTACCCGGATACAGCAATGCTATTTTCTGATTGGCTGTTCGGTAGCTATATTTTTTGTTTGATTGGCTGGTGCGTGGCAGGGCCTTCTGAACTCTATGTGGAATTCACTTGATTCCTCTTAATAGCAGCGCAACTTGGTGGGCATTATCCTGGAAATTTCTCTGGGTGAGAAATACAAGGTGTGGCGTGTGAGCGGGTTGAAATGCGTGTGTCTCACGCCCATTGCGTGAGACTTGAGAGCCTTGTCACACAGAGATGTGTCTCGACAGAAATCTCACGTAACTCTTGTGACACTTCTTCTTCGTTGTTGGGTTTTAAAGGCAACTTGCATCCTTAACGCTGCATTACTCCCATCTTCTGGTTCTAGTTATTTCCCATATACTTTAGTCATCATATTCTTGTCATTAGTCCCGTTTTAGTCAGAAAGCAAATCAAATATTTAATTCCTTTTTCACTCCTACTGCATTCCATTATACTCTTTACTCCATGTCCTGTTAGTCCTATTTTTTCCATGTTTTTTCATATCTGTCCTCTGTAATTCATATTTTGAACAATTAATAAGCACATTTTCTACAGTCTCAGGTAATTGGCACTGGTCACAAAACCCAGTAGGATGTTTCCCCATTATATGAAGAGTGCACGGGGCTGCAGTGGCTCAGTGGTTCATGTAGGTTGGCTACAAACCGGAAGGTTGGTGGTTTGATCCTTGGTTCCACCTGACCAAGTGTCGAGGTGTCCTTGAGCAAGACACCTAACCCCAGCTGCTCCCGACGAGCTGGATGGTGCCTTGCATGGCTGACACCGCCGTCGGTATGTAAATGGGTGAATGTGAGGCAATGTGTAAAGCGCTTTGGATGGCAATTGGTCTGTTAAAAGCGCTATATAAAATGCAGTCCATTTAATGTATTATGCCCTATTCTTATGCTGGTTACAATAGTTTCTTCTCTCCTGTTTCCTCCCTTATTTTCCACTGTGCCAAATCTTTTTTTAATTGAGTATAAATGTCTTCCTTTTATTTCTTGGTCCCACCTGTTGCCATTCTTTAATAATTTTTTCCCCACACGTTTTACTTAGTGAATACTTGTCTCACAAATATGAGACATATGTCTAAAGAAACGTTGAAATGTCAGGTTTTAAACAATGTAAACCAAATCAAAAACAAATATTCTGTGTTTATGTAATCTGTTTAAAAGCAGAGAGATGTCAGTCGTTCCTGAGCGGCTCATTATACACTAATGCGACCACACCCACGGAGTGCGCGTTCTACTGAGATTCAAATACTGAGGCTCCGGACTCGACGCCCACACATCACACATCATGAAAAGCTGTTCATTTCTGAAAGCAACGGATTCCACAGCTGTGTGTAAGTAGGCTAAGTTTACTCTGTAAGCATCTGTGAATATTAAACGCAAAAACCTGTGCGAGGACGCACTGAAGCTTTTTTTGTTTAAATTAGCTAAAAATTACTGTCAGATGTAAGTAATTACCTTGACAAACTATACATCATTAAAAAGATCTAAGACTCAAGCTTCCATTTTTGTCCTCTGATTTATTCTCAAAGTCATATAGTGACCGTTATTTGTTAATATGTGTCAGGAGTTATGAATTTGAAAACCGCGTCGGTACCTTAGATTGTAATATGAGGGTCAGCTGCTCTCATTCGTAAAAAAGTCCTCTATTCGCGTCATGAAGACTCACGACAAAACAACATCCCTCAGGGCTTTTAGTTCAAAAGTGTGCAGATGATGAGAAATATTGATAGATTCTCATATGTCTGTGTCAAATTTCTATACAGAGAAGTGTTATTTATTCAATCTTTACCCAAAATGCGCAGATGTAATCATGAGCGCTGGATACTCTGTTGTGTTGTGTTTTCAGTTCATACTGGCAGCCGGAGGGTGCTCCGTGCACATGTAGTCCATATATAGTAGACAAAGAAGATACCATGTGACATTCTCCCTGACATAAACAGCTTCCAGAAATCGCTATAACATGCAGATAAGACACGTTTGAAGATAATAAACACACAATCGCGACAATATATGGCATATCTGTGTTATTTATACCATGTTGGGTGTTTTCATAATTATATTATAATGATTATATTTATAATGCAATTATATTCGAGCTTTTATAATTATGCAGAATATTGTAAAATGATATATTTTCGGTCTGATTTTTTGATCCGAAGCCAAATGATATCACATAAGGTAATTTAAAACATTTGACTTGTGATATAAAGTAAGTTTGGAGTAAAAACATGGTTTTAATCGCATGAATTGTTGTGTTTTAATAAATTGGTGTAATAAATCATAAATTATAGTTTAATAAATCATAAATTGTTGTGGCAGATAATATAGATTGTTTTAAGCAAAAACTCACTTCATTTTGATTTTCCCCGCAGAATTTTTTACTTATCTAGTAAATTAATCTTGATTTAAGAATTTTAAATATTTGGACTGGAAACAAGAAAAAATACCAAATAAGAAGAGCATTTTTGCAGTGTAGTCAAATATTTTGATCATTTAAAGACCTTTGTTGAATACATTCCAAATAAAATAAACTACAAAAAAATATATTTCCTTTTCTCTGTTGCTCTCTGTCACATAGGCCTACCTGAAGCTCATTCATTATTCAGCTCATTATGCAGGCAATTATGTTATTTTGTCCTCTCAGGTGATCTCCAGCATTATTCATTAACTATCACGCCTCCTCGCATATTGGCTTTGTGAAAAAAACTGTCTTACAAATTGTAAAGGAATATATTGTTTTATGTGAATGAGTAGGCTCAATTATTCTCACATCAGTTTAAAGAAAAAACTCTATGCAAATACACCCATTATTCAAAAGTCTTGTGAACACATATCTATTGTGTGTTTTGAGGCCTTAATTGGTAACACTTTATAATAACGTTCAGTTGTAAGTAATTTATATGTGGTTAGTTAATGATGAACTAATCATTTACAAAACATTCATAAATAATTATCAAGTGATATGCTAACATTTTATGTATGTTTTGTAAATTCTGTTACCCAAGTCATTTACAAGTGATTAGTTAATGATTAACTAATCATTTACGAAACATGACTATGCGTTCATAAATGATTAATAAGGGAAATGTTAATTATTTTATGTATGTTTTGTAGATTCAGTTATAAGTAATTTACAATTGATTAGTTAATGATGAACTAATAATTTACAAAACATGACTATGCATTTCATAAATGTTTAATAAATGATGTTACATTTTTTTGTATGTTTTGTAGATTCAGTTATAAATTATTTACAAGTTATTAGATAATGATAAACAAATCATGACTATACTATCATAAATGATTATTAAGTAATATGCTAACGATTTACAAATCTGCCTTAAGTTCTCTTTAAAAAAAATAGCATATCATAAAATAATCAAATAGATCCTTAGTAAATGGTTATTAAGTTACTAGTTCATATATTATTAATCACTGAAATGTCAACGTACCATTATATCAATAAACAATTGTTAATCATGAACACAAATGATGATCAAATTACTAAATGATGAGTATATAATTTATTGATGCATCGTTAAAGTTGTAAGCTAGTCTGTTCAAACCCACAAAAATGCAATTATGCTAAAGCTATTTTTTTTTAAAGAATAAATTACAAGTTGTCAAATAAATAAACATTTTAAAATGACTTAAAGCCAGGGGATTGCAGTATGTTAAGTTAAATCCTTTCACTCAACAGTGCAGTTGACAGTGTTTACATGTCAAACAGTGTTTACTTGTGTTCTGTGTGGGATCTAGTGATAATGTGGTTTTACCCTCCACTGAAGCTCACATCAGGTGCACGTTAAAAACTCCATGTGTGTCAGAGAAGACAGCTGTCAGCATTTACATTAAAGTACACACTACAAAGTGTTCAACACTGTTATAGATGATGTTGTAAACGCATGAATGAATCATTTACAAAGCTTTGTTACCCGTTACAAATGATCTGTATGTGTAAGACATTTACAACACTTTCTGCATCCCCTAATCTAAAGTGTAGACTATTCATCATTTGTAAATGTCTTGCACATCATTCGTAGATCTTTCTTACCTGTTACAAATTATCTGTATGTGTATACAAGGCATTTACAACACTTTCTGCGTCCCCTAAACTAAAGTGTAGACTATTCATCATTTGTAAATGTCTTGCACATCATTCGTAGATCTTTCTTACCCGTTACAAATTATCTGTATGTGTATTAAAGGCATTTTCAACCCTTTGTAACGTTCAGCCCAAGTGGGTGGGTTACAATATTTGAAATGGGGTCAGATTTTACTGTGTGAGATATATTTAGGTGTTAAAAGAATGAGACATGGACCAGAGATGAGATTAATTAGAAATGGTGTATTTACAAAGCTCACCTGAGACTTTAAAACAACACAGTAAAACCAGGAAAACTAAGGCTGCTAAAAGAGTCCAATGTACCATACCCTAAAACAGTCCAAGCTTCCTAGTGTGCTGTCACGTCCCAATGTGAGTATCCTCCAGTGTATATACACAACCCAAGAAAAAGATAATCCAAACGTGTGCAGTTGTGTCTGAAAAGGTGAGTCCACAGGTTGGAAACTCCACAATCCAGAAAGTACTATTTAGTGTCTGTTAGTGATCTTTTTTTCCCCCTTGTTTGTTTCTCATGCTGCTCTCTTTATACCAATGCATTTCCTCCTTCCTGTCATGTGACTGGTCACATAAAAGGCCAACCCTTAACTACTTAAAGACATATACACACTTAAGATGGTAAGAGGAATAAAATGGACTTAGAAAACATGTAAACCAATTAAAACTCTTTTATACATATCATTGAATTAAATAGAGCAGATAAAACATGTCTCTTATGTGACAGTGTCACACCTTTCTGCATCCCCTGATTGCTACAACAAATGTAAGTTACATGTGAAAATTCAATTCAATTTTCCTGTTGGGTGAATGTGTAAATAGGTAAATCATCTGATTACTGTAAGCATTTAACTCCTATTCGTCACATATTGACGCTTGGTCAGTTCCCAGCATAATTTTACATTTATTTTCTTTTTTATTTACGGTATTCAGACACGTTTTGAACATGTAACCCATCCCCTTCACTAAACCTACCCGTTTGTGTATTATAAAACACAGGATATAACAGGCAGATACGACTGCAGACACAATTTATTCAAAAAGTACTTATTCCAAGTGTCCCGAGGCCAAAGGATTGGTTTGTGTGAAGTAAATCCCCAAAAGCGATCAGCAGCGTCGAGTCTATCCGCCGAAGATCATGAACACATTTTAAAATTTGCCTCCGGAAGAAACGTTACGTCAGCTTTGACAGCATTGGCTGTCGTATGTCTCGTGAACAATTGCGTCATTATGTCAGCTTTGATTGTAAAATGCCATTGGCTCTGTGACCGATTGCGTCATGCTAAAGAGTCAGGTGTATCATTTGAATGAGAAATATGAACTGACCAAGTGTCAATATGTGACGAATAGGAGTGAGAACGTGTTGGTTTGAACAGACCAGCTTACAACTTAACGATGCATCAATAAATTATATACTCATCATTTACTAATGGTTTGATCATCATTTGTGTTCATGATTAACAATTGTTTATTGAGATAATGGTACGTTTACATTTCAGTGATTCATAATATATTAACTAGTAACTTAATAACCATTTACTAAGGATCTGTTTGATTATTTTATGATATGCTATTTTTTTTAAAATAACTTACGACACATTTGTAAATCGTTAGCATATTACTTAATAGTAATTTATGATCGTATAGTCATGATTTGTAAATGACTCGTATATCATTATCTAATAACTTGTAAATAGTTTATAACTGAATCTACAAAACACAAAAAATGTAACAATTTATTAAACATTTATGAAATGCAGTCATGTTTTGTAAATTATTAGTTCATCATTAACTAATAACTTGTAAATAGTTTATAACTGAATCTACAAAACATACGTAAAATAATTAACATTTCACTTATTAATCATTTATGAACGCATAGTCATGTTTCGTAAATTATTAGTTAATCATTTACTAATCACTTGTAAATGACTTGTAACGGAATTTACAAAACATACATAAAATGTTAGCATATAACTTGATAATCATTTATGAATGTTTTGTAAATGAGTAGTTCATCAATAACTAACCACTTATAAATGACTTACAACTGAACGTTATTATAAAGTGTTACCCCTTCATTTTAAAACAATTTTTTTAGTTTTTTCAAAAACCGTGCATAAACATTTTTTCTCTCAAAAATACAAGCATTTACATACATGTTGCTCACATATTATGGTAACTCAGTTTGTGCTGAATACAGTGTAATTACACTTTTGCCATTAATGTGTTTATAAGCAACTGAAAAAAAAAACACAAATGTAAGAGCATATCAAAACCTCTAAAGGGCCCAAAGAGCTCAGACTCCTAGGGGTTAAGGAACTATTAAAGATTCTTGTAATACTAATATGTTGCACAGGTATCGACATATCATATACACAATCATTCAGATCTTTAGATTACAACTTTGCAGACACCAAACATGCCATACACATGATTTTCGTTAACCATAGTTTGCAATTCTGAAACATAAATCCAACAGAGACACAGTTAATACATCGACCAAACCCTATAAAAGAAAAATCATTCATCTGACTATATTTCTTTTCCGTACAGTTCACTACATTGCAAGCATTTTCTATCATATATTTGTACTGTCTACACTCATGTAATTGTGAACTGTAATTATGTATGTATATACTGGTTCTGTTCTGTAACCCAGTTCGGGGGTTGACTTGCTGCTCGCCCCCCACTCTGTCCAGACATGGCTGCATGGACAGGCGTGGGGAGTTTTGCCTAGAACAGAACCATACCGCCAACACTAACTGTATAATACAATTGTAATAATATACTTGACAAAGTAGTCCTGACTGAATTACTGCTTTGCTTTGTTTTAATATGAAGGTGCCTAAACTGTAGGGACGTGATTTATAATTTACTGAAAACAGAACAAACAAAAACATTAGCTAATGCAAGTTCCATACAGCAAGTGAAACATTTACTAATGCCAAAATATACTTTCAGAAATAAACAAGCAACCAAGAGAGAAAGTACAAAAGTATCAGTATAAAATCAAAGAAAATGTGAGATAGATTGAGAAGGCTTTAAAAGACTTAATAGATGTATAATATGAATCCAGGTTTACAACAAAAACTGAATATTCCAAGATAAACAGTTTTACAATTTACTGCTTTCTGATAATTTCAGAAAATCAGACGGTTGAATTAGCTCGACTCTATTTCACCCCTGCTTGACTTGCTCGACCTGCTTATGTGCTGCCTAATGAGGTCATTGGCTAAAATCACACTCATTCATCCATATTAATGATGTCTATAAATGTGCAAATACTGAATCAGATCACTTGCATTTGATATCTTCAGTTGAGCTCAACCTTTGTGATGCTTCTCTTTCTTTACACACTTCTGCTTTTCCATCAACTCAATACAGAAGCAGAAAAGTCTCTTTGCCGAATGATGGGAGACCCCAAATACCCACTGCTTTCCAAGAATGGAGATGTAACTATTGGAGCACTTTTTCCAATACGGAGTATAGAGACATTACCTTCATTTGAATTTACAAAAAAACCTCAGCTGATATCATGCTCCAGGTTTGTTACAATTCAACACTGAAAATATACAATATATTATATAATAATATCTGGATATAATATATAATACTATCTTGAATATTATGGAGTTAAAAAAGTAAAAATGCTGTATACCCTCTACTTTTCCATTGTATTTACCCGTTCACTTGTTTAATGTTTTCACAGTGTGAATCTAAGAGGTTTTAGGATGGCTCAGACAATGATTTTTGCCATTGAGGAGATTAACAGAAGTGAAAATTTGCTCCCAAATATTTCTATTGGCTACCATATCTATGATAGCTGTGGTTCACGACTGTCTTCTATGAGTGCAACAATGGCATTAATGAATGGTCCAGAATTTTCTGCAGGAGACAATTGCAATGGACAATCTCCTATACATGCTATCATAGGAGAAACAGAGTCTTCTGCCACAGTGATTCTGTCCAGAACTACAGGACCTTTTAAAATTCCAGTGGTAAGGAGCAATAACAGCAAAACATAACAATCTCTATAATGATGACGTACTATATCACTGTTTCTTGTTCTGTTTCAGATAAGTCATGCAGCCTCATGTGAATGTCTCAGTAATAGGAAAGAGTACCCTTCTTTCTTTAGGACTATTTCTAGTGATTACCACCAGAGCAGAGCACTTGCATACATAGTGAAGCACTTTGGCTGGTCCTGGGTGGGAGCTGTGAATAGTGACAATGACTACGGAAACAATGGAATGGCAATATTTCTGAATACAGCCCAGGAGGAGGGGATTTGTGTGGAGTACTCTGTGAAATTCTACCGAACAGAGCCTGACAAACTCCAAAAAGTGGTAGAGACAATTAAAAAAAGCATGGCAAAAGTAATTGTTGCATTTCTTACCACTTCTGAGATGTACATACTATTAAAGCAGCTAAGCATTCAAAATATAACAGGCCTCCAAATGATTGGTGTAGAGTCATGGATAACTGCAAAGAGTTTGCTCATTCCAAACAGTTTCCATGTGCTGGGAGGGTCATTGGGTTTTGCAGTGAAAAAAAATTATATTGAAGGCTTTTCAGATTATGTTATAAAAACATTCTGGGACACAGCTTTTCCATGCTCACAGACTGAGACATATTCTTCTCAATATGCATCAAGTTGCACTGTATATCAGGATCTGTTTGTGCTGAGAAACTACAATGAAGATATACCTGAACAAAGATATGCAAGCAACGTCTACAAAGCAGTATATGCTGTGGCTCATTCACTACACAATTTACTCAAATGTAAAGACAAGGGGAGTTGTGAAAAATACTTGAGAATACAACCACAGCAGGTAAAAAAATGAGTGGTACATTTAGCAAGTAGGAGCAAGATAATAACCCATTTCTGTTTAAGAGTGTTAACATTATTTTTTTTCTCAATAGGCAGTTGAGGCTCTAAAAAAGGTAAATTTCACTGTTAAGATGGAAGATCGTGTATGGTTTGACAGCACTGGTGGTGTAGTAGCTAAATACGAAGTCGTTAACTGGCAGCAGGACTCTAATGGATCAATCCAGTTTAAACCAGTAGGATACTATGATGCCTCACTGCCCCCTGACCAGCGCTTTGTGCTTAACACTGAAAACATAATCTGGACGGGAGGACAGCTGGAGGTAAATGGCATTAACATGTTTATCAATGTTTATCCTACTGGGGGAGCAAAATTTCGAAATACTTGCAGACCTATAGAAAGGACATAAAGGATGCCACACGTGTAATTTTTTTATCTAAACCATGCCTTACACCATTCCTCATGATACTGCATCTGTTCAAATTCAAGACAGAAAATGTACAAATGTATTCTGTATAATTCCATATATTACATATATATTAGTGCTGTCAATGTTAAAGCGTTAATGCATGCGATTAATTTAAAGTCCTTAGCGCCTTACGTTGCGTCATTAACGTAATTTTCGTCACGCAATTAGATGATGTTAGAAGTCTGGAGTTTATCACAATCACACTGAGCATCTACAGCTGTAACCCTGGTAGGAGGACATTTCCATTCTAACTCTTTTAACTCGCTTCTGCTTCTCGGTTTGTGATCAGGCCATTTTAAGCCGTTAAACTCTGGGAAAGTTTTTGATCCGGTAATCGAAATTCAAACAGTCCAAAACAGCGCTAATGTAAAGAAAGCCAGGCTGATTGCATTAGACATATCAAAGAGAATAGAGAATCACATTGAGTTTTTAGTGAATTGTTCGTTCCAGTGTGCTTTGCTTTAAAACACGAGCTCTGTCGTATTCTGCGATTGTTTCTGAAGAGCGCAATTTTGGTGACCTACCAGAGTCGGACAGTAAGCATGTGAGTGTCTGATGCACAAACAACAAACCGTGATTTAGGTTAGATTAAGGTTTAGATTAGTTTTGTTGGCGTCTCTGTGTGGTCTTGTTGCTCTGTACACATACTATACACTGTGAATTCTGTAAAGTTTTTTTATATTATTGATTTTTTTAAATAATTTGTGGCCCTAAATATTTCAGTTATTTCTCAGTTTATTTTAAGGGTCCAGAATAATGCATTAGTTAAACTAGTAATTCATGATTTGCTTTTTCACAATTATGCATTAGTTAAAGGGATAGTTCAACCAAAAATGAAAATTCTGTCATCATTTGCTCACCCTCAAGTTGTTCCAAACCTGTATGAGTTTTTTTGTTCTGCTGAACACAAAAGAAGATAGAGTGAAGAATGTTTGTATATAGAGCAACTATTGACTACCATAGTATTTTTTCCCTACTATGGTAGTCAATAGTTGCTCTATTTGCTTGGTTACAAACATTCTTCTAAATATCTTCTTTTGTGTTCAGCAGAACAAAGAAACTCATACAGGTTTGGAACAACTTGAGGGTGAGTAAATGATGAAAGAATTTTTTTAATTTTTGGGTGAACTATCCCTTTAAGCATGGACACAATAGTAATTAATGATAAACTTAACATTACAGTAAGGGCATATTAGCCATTATTTACAACTTAATAAGCCATATATTATTTTTGTGTAGCGATGTAATTATATTTATGTGTATTTTCTGTGAAGTTAACTGAACAATAAGCTAGTAATTGTTTAATTACTGCTTATTTTGCTGTTATAAATTGCAAAAATAGTGTAATAAAGACAATTTGACCCCCTATTCTGAAGTGAAAGTTTTATCCTCATTAATTATGGCACTTATTGAGTGATATTTAAGTTTATTGACCAGAATAAGCCATTAATTAAGCCTAACTACCATTAATACAGTACTAAAGTGAAAGTTTTATCCTCATTAATTATGGCACTTATTGAGTGATATTTAAGTTTATTGACCAGAATAAGCCATTAATTAAGCCTAACTACTATTAATACAGTACTAATAAATACAACTTGACCCCCTATTCTGAAGTGAAGATTTTATCCCCATTAATCATGGCACTTATTGAGTGATATTTAAGTTTATTGACCAGTATAAGCCAATAATTAAGCCTATAAGTTAATAAGCAGCTTTTACAGACACAAAACATACTTTTTTTTGTATATTTGGATAAATGGTGAAAGGTAACGTTAACATTTAAACAAACGTATAATGATTTTACAGAGAAAAAAAAAAGCTTAAAATATATTTTATATCATAAAAAGAGATGTACAATTTCCCTTTTACCATTTTATAGATACATGTTAAATCCCTAAACCCAAACATAACAAACAGAGAATAAAAAAATGATAATACAACTTAATGAGCAGAAATGTTTGGGAAAATTTAAATTTTAGTAACAATATAGTGTGGCATATATTTCGAATGGAGAGGGATGTTAATCACCATTTAAATTTTATCCGACTACGCCACCCTGGTGGGAGGCCAGGGAAAATAACTCCCCCCAAAAAAAGACACACAGATAAGTTTCACCAACTGAAGGCAAGGAATTAAGAGAGAGATGCGAGTAGCAATACAAAAATAGAATTTATTATAAAAATCACAAGCGCTGATTAAAACTCCCACAAACACATCCACAATGGCAGAATTATAATACCCAGGGCCAGGATTAGTGGGAACCAGGCAGGCCAGCTGCAACTCGGAGGTCATCCAAAACCCACCTCAATTCACACAAAAGCAAACACCACGCACACCCACCAAAGGGAAGTTGTATCAGCACACAGCACACTGTGAAACACCGCAGAATGAAGCAGCTAGCCTCCCCAGTTCCACACACATGACCTCACTGGCCCTGGAAAAAAAGAAAAAAACATTAAAGAAAATAACAATCAATTACAATTAATAAAACTAAGCCAAACACCAAAATTATACAGTTACTGTCGCAGCTCTGACACTCAGGCCTCCAGAGGACACCACATAGGCCTACAAAACAAACAAATAACCAGCACCTGAATGGCGCTAAAGCCTTAAATCAAGGAATAATAAAAAAACAAACAAACTTTTACAACAAATACATACAAAAAAAGGAAAATAAACAAAACCAAACACAAGTACAAGTACAATAATAGAATAAAAAATACAATAATCAAAAGCAAGACAAATAACCAGAAAATAACAACAAAGAAACAAATTACATCCAAAGAAAATTATATCCAAAAGCTTAACTGATAATCCTTGCGGACACACATCCGAAGCCCACTTTAACAGCCCGACGACTCGCAAGCAGCAGAGCAGTACACAGTCCAAATGACCATCAATGACACGATCAAAACCAGAATAGACCCGTAAGCAAAACAGCAGCTGCGTCTCCTGAGATCACTAGCTAGGAACCAGACTTAAATGTTCCCCTTTCCCTTTAACCAAGGAGTATAAGAATTAGAAAAATTTCAAAAACAACAAATATGAAAGACAAGAGCGGCATACTTACGGTTGATGTCAAACACTGAACAGCTGTATGGTTACTCACTACCGGTGCCGCAGCTCGATCTAGTGACCAGTATTCACACACACCTGCCCTCGCTGCTGTTCCTGCAAGTGAACTGCGCCACAACTTGCCAATGCCAAACGCCACCAGCTCCGCTCTAAATTAAGCTGAATGGAAAATGGAACGGAAACGGAAATGCGGAGAGGGAGAGAGAGAAGCACCCCAAGTCACACGCATACCTACCCGTCAAAATAAGGGTCCCTAATTAGTGCAGTTACTATCACCCAATTGGTCCACCAACTACACTTCAACCAACCAATAAGATGATGTGACTCATCCTGCCACAATAGCATTAAAATTATATGTTGAGCCACTAATCTCACTCAAACCTCTAAACCTACATATAACCATTTCTTAAAAGTATGTAAAGTTAGGGTGAACTTATAAAGAAAAAACATAACAAAAGTGTAATCACAATAATTTCTTTATTGTGAAAATGTCAAAACCGGTACCAATAGTAGTCCAAATGACGATGTGTTGCAGTCAGAGTCCTCTCTGGCGATACAGAGAATTTAAGTTATTTAATTTAAGCTTCACTCCACTATTTGAAGGCGCACGCGTTTGGTTTCTCATTCAAACACTAAAACACGGCATGTCGCAATCTGTGATGAAGCAGGCGAGAGCCAATGAGCGTTTGGTATCACTGCCGTAAAACGAGATTTTTGAATTCATAACGTGCGCGGGATTTGTTTACGGTCGCTGTTGAACATTAAGACGAAGATCGCTGGATAAAGATCATCGTATGGATTCTAAAGATGTGGATTACAGTGAACAAATTAAATTGGTGTATTTTGTGAATTTATGTAGCGTTTTGGTGTACTTTCTAGTCATTATGTCCCACGGCAAACAAAATAAGTATTACATAACAAATAATGGTTAAATGATTACTGAAATGTTATTAATTTTAGAGTTTTAAAGTGTAGTTTTGTTTAACGTAATCCTTTGAACCGAGTTTGCAGCAGAAGTAACAAACAGCAAAATGTTTAGTGATGTCAATGTTGTACGTGTAAGATGAATGTATTAATGGTAGTTAGGCTCAATTAATGGCTTATTCTGGTCAATAACCTTAAATATTACTCAATAAGTGCCATAATTAATGAGGATAAAACTTTCACTTCAGAATAGGGGGTCAAATTGTCTTTACTACATTATTTTATCAATTTATAACTGCAAAATCAGCAGTAATTAAACATAGGTTACTAGCTTATTGTTCAATTAACTTAACAGAATGGCACAGCAATATAATTACATCGCTACACAAAAATAACATATGGCTTATTAAGTTGTAAATAATGGCTAATATGCCCTTACTGTAATGTTAAGTTAATCATTAATTACTATTGTGTCCATGCTTAAAGGGGTGGTAAAACACATTCTTTTGAAGGCTTGATTGTGTTTGTGGGGTGCACTGTAACATGTGTTCATGCTTCGTTTAAAAAAAAAAAATCTTTATTTTTCATATATTTGACCTTTATTCTACACTGCTCTGTCCCTCCTTGTAAAACGGTCTGATGCTTTCCGGGTTGTATGAAGCCAGTCCCTCAAAAATACGCAATGGGCTCAGATTGGTTAGCTGGCCCAGTGTGTTGTGATTCGCTAACCGCCTAGTGCACATTTGTCGGAAACGTCACGCCCCTTACCTTTACCGGTAGACTGTGCTTTGGCAGTATTAGAAACAATGGCGTCAATAAAACCATACCAATCTGAGCCCGAATCAGACCCAGAACATTTTAGTGAAGATGATCGAGCAGAACCAGTTCATTCCTCAAGAGTAAAGACTGCGGATCTATAGTGATCGCTACTGAATGGCACTTTTACTTTTGTATTTTTAGAACGATTATAGCCAAATATCTGTCGCAAGAACTAACCCAAAACGAACACTAAACACTGGCTTTACTAGTAAGTTAGCCAAATCACACACAGAACCATGTTTAGCATGCCTGTAGATAAACAATACATAAAAGCTCTAATCAAAGAATCATTTACACTAATGCCAAGTTCGCTGTTGAGATTTTAACTTTAGTGTTTGTAACGTTAGGTGTTCGTCGGATAACGTTAAGTATGACTGAGCATTTAACAGACTGGCTTGCAGAACAGCGTTGTCATCTGTTTACTTCCTTGCTACAACCTATTACAGGAAAACACATCGATGAAATATAAATCAGACTTACAGGTTGTGGCCCGTAAACAGCTTCTGTTTGTAAATCCAGTTTTCAGGACAAGCCGTTGTGCATATCCTGCATTGAACTCGCGAAGATGGTGGAAGTTTTCCTCCGTGAAATGTGCAGCGCGCGCGTCGTGCATCCACGCACTGGCAGTGTTTGTCTCACGCTGCTGACGTTGTTCAAATCCGGCATTGAACTCGCGAAGATGGTGGAAGTTTTCCTCCGTGAGATGTGCAGCGGGAGCCCCGCGCGCGCCTGTTTCCCTCCGTCTCATACACACGTGCATATAACATGCTGTATGTTAAACGCATTGCAACGCACCCCCGTCCCACAAGGAAGGCTGAACAAAGCAAGTACCCCAGACCTGCAATCCGGATGAAAATAACAGCGTTTCCTTGGCATCGTGGCAACAACACTCCAGCCTAACTATACCACAACAGCGCCGCGATACAAAATGGCCTCACCCCCCCCCCCCTTATTTAATATTCTCGGAGGAGGGGTTTATGTAAATATTGAGCCTGTTGATGTCACCAACCCTGGAGGAATGTCTGTAGTCGCCTGCTGGCCGTTTGCTGTAGTCCTTAGAAACTGATTTCTTTAAAAGCAAATATCTCCCTTTGCTTTAAACTTTGAACGTTGTAACTTTGCAGATGTTGTTTATGCTCAAGCAGCAACATTACACGCTAGCTAAAGTTAGAATAGTGAAATCGTGGTTTACTACCCCTTTAACTAATGCAAAATTGTGAACAAGCAAATCATGAATTACTGGTTTAACTAATGCATAATCCTTAAAATGTAAAGTTAATCATTAATTACTAGTGTGTTTGTGCTTAACTAATGCTTAGTTGTGAACAAGTTAATCCTTAATTAATGCTTAACTAATGCATTATACTGGACCCTTAAAATAAAGTGTTACCAATGTTTCAAATATGCAATACTCTGTTCTCAATAATACTTTCAAATGAATTTATATTCTTAAGAGTCAGTTTAAATAGCTATGCACAATGTATTTTTCCATTTAGAAGCCAAGGTCTGTGTGCAGTGAGAGCTGTCCTCCAGGCACTAGGAAGGCTGCACAAAAAGGAAGACCTGCCTGCTGTTATGACTGTATTCCATGTGCAGAAGGAGAAATCAGTAATGAGACAGGTAATCTTCAGCCCATCTCACAGTTTCACAGATAATTAGTTATTTCCTTCATTGTGTTTTCATTCTTCTCTAGCAGTTTCTGTATGCAATGTCTTAGCAAAGAGAATTTTCTTTTTATTTGTAACTATAATGATCAAAACTTCCTTTCCAGATTCAAATAACTGCAAGCAGTGTCCAGGGGAATACTGGTCTAATGCTGAGAAAAATAAATGTGTGTTAAAGGCTGTAGAGTTCCTGTCATTCACAGAAGTTATGGGTATAGTGCTAGTCTTTTTCTCATTCTTTGGAGTAGGATTAACTGTGCTGGTGGCCATCCTGTTTTACAGCCAGAAGCACACGCCAATAGTAAAAGCCAACAACTCAGAGCTGAGCTTCCTGCTGCTCTTCTCATTGACTCTGTGTTTTCTCTGTTCACTTACCTTCATTGGTCGGCCCACAGAGTGGTCCTGTATGTTGCGTCACACAGCGTTTGGGATCACTTTTGTCCTCTGTATTTCCTGCGTTCTGGGGAAAACAATAGTGGTGTTAATGGCCTTCAAGGCTACACTTCCAGGAAGTAATGTCATGAAATGGTTTGGGCCTGTACAACAACGACTTAGTGTTCTTGCTTTTACGCTTATACAGGTTCTAATTTGTGTGCTTTGGTTAACAATATTTCCTCCATTTCCAAACAAAAATGTGAAATATTATAAGGAAAAGATCATTCTTGAGTGCAGTCTGGGTTCTACTATAGGTTTCTGGGCTGTTCTGGGTTATATAGGTCTACTTGCCATCTTGTGCATCATTTTAGCTTTTTTGGCTCGCACACTGCCTGATAACTTCAATGAAGCCAAATTCATCACATTCAGTATGATCATATTCTGTGCTGTATGGATCACATTTATTCCAGCTTATGTCAGTTCACCTGGAAAATTTACTGTAGCTGTGGAGATATTTGCCATTTTAGCTTCAAGCTTTGGCTTACTAGTCTGCATTTTTGCACCAAAATGTTATATACTCTTGCTTAAGCCTGAACAAAATACAAAACAACATATGATGGGAAAGGTTCTGTCAAAGTCCTATTGAGAGAGAAGATAACATGTCAATATTGGCTATATTGGCATTGTAATGCTGTAATTCTATAGTAATTTCACATAATAAAAACAGTAATAAAAGCTTTGCATACTGTAAATGACTGGCCATGATACCATTATTTTATTTGTAAATAGTGTGTATGATTGACCCAGACTGATTGTCCCAGATTGACCCTGACAAACTTATATAAACTATAAACAAACTCAGTTTTAACAGAATAAATGTTTTCAGATTATTTTTGAAGAAATGCTATTAATTTTAAGGTTTTAAAGTGTAGTTTTGTTTAACATAATCCTTTGAAACAAGTTTGCAGCATAAGTCACAAACAGAGTGGAATGTTTTTAGTGCTGTCAACATTGAATGTGTTAGTGTATGAAAACTTAAGTAAATGTACGTGTTGCAGAATGTCTCAGGTTATGACTATAATCCTTGTTCCCTGAGAAGGGAACGAGACACTGCGTCGGAACGAAACTTTGGTGTAGCGACTGAGGCGAATCAGACACATAATCGCCTGTTACATTAACAATTATGTTGTAAATGCTCTATGCTTATTAGCAGACCTTCCCCCAATAGCACCCGGTACCAGGGTTACCATCAAATAACCCTTTTTAAAAAAGAATGTGGCCACATGAAAAGTCCACATGGGAAAGACACAAAGCCTGTAAAACACACGCTTTTGCCTCAAGTTATAGACAAACCGTCTATAAATGAACAAGCACCCCAGGACATAGTATGTACACATACTGTATAACTGTCTTGTAAAGTGTCTCTTGTATGTTATTTTGTTTATGCATATCTTATGAACAACTTACTATTTCATGTAACCTCATATATGTCGTGTCTCCTATCAAATTAATGCTCGCTTCACGACTTACACTTTCATGTATGTCACGTCCTCGTAGGAGACAATGTGTGTTTGTTGCATTAATTAGAGTATAAATGGGCACAGACCCATTGATTTCATGCTTGAAACAAAGAGCCATAAAATCTCCAGAGGAATTTCCCGCCTGGAAATCCCAACAATCTCATTGGTCCAGTCTACTTCAGGAGGGTGTGACTACTCCCAGACCTTAAAAAGAGAGATCTCAGATTCCCTCTCTCTTTTCTCTCTTATCTCAACTTCCTCAACCTCGATGGAGTCAAAGCAACTATTCAAGTTCACCGTCGTTCCTTCGCTCATCACGGAAGGAATCAATTGCAACTGCAAAACCATCGGACGGAACCATCAAGACTTTCTCCTGCGACCGTATATCTGGACGCCTTCCCGGGGCAAATGCAAGTAATGTACTAAGAAATACAAGTCGCTGTGTAGTTAGTAAAATGATAAACTCTTTTGCTCAGACAAAGGAGTTTATCAAAGATGGTTCTTCCCAAGGTTTAGACTCTCTGCATAACTTCATCCATCTGTTCTGACCCTTTTCCCTCCAACCACTTTAACCTTACCTCTTGTCATGTATGTTTTGTGGATGTATGTTTCATGTTAGTTTTAGTCTTGTTCCGTGATTTAGTTATTAAAGTTTGTGCACAATATATGTTTGGTCCTGACTTCCTGCCTGCAAACAAATTGTCCCTTAATAAGAGCCAACTTAAAAGTTTTTGCTACATATTGTGACGAGTCTCTCTGGGCATATCAGCGTCGCCCTGGCAACCAACGCACGGCACCTGCACGACCTCATCACGGGCTGATCGGTCACAGCTGCACCCGATCAGCGAGAGGCTGTAAAAGCCGCTGCCGCTCTCACTTGACGAGACGCCCGTCTCATGCTGAACGTGCTGGAACTAATCCTCTTTCTCTTACCTCACAGAAGGCAGCGAGTGACCGACAGCCCGATTGAGCACGCGGGACACCCACCTTCACGAGCACGAGGACTTCACAGGACCACCAGCCACGACGACAGCACGCACCTTTGTTTCACCGTTTGCACCTATTCCCCAAAGTACTCACAATAAATCCACCCTCCGGGGTTCACTTTCACGAGCAACCTTGTTGTGTTATTTCTCACCCGTGACATCTGGTGGAGAATGTGGGCAACTGCATGAGAAATCACACACAAGTGTTTGCAGTTTTCACCACACTAAAATATATTTTTGTTCTCTTTCTGTTCACCACCCCAGCACCGATCGGCGCTCTCTCTTCCGTTGGAGATAGAGGAAATACTGAAGCGCCTCACCGAAGTCAGCATCCGCCAGCAGCAGATCGTGGAAAATCTGGCCACTCGGCAGGGCAGAGCTGAAGAAGATATCGCCGCCCTTCATGCCCAGGCGGCCCAGCCAGTTCCACTACCTGACCCCCGCATACGAGCGACTCGGCTGCTGCCCAAAATGACGGATCACGACGATGTTGAAGCATATCTCCAAATTTTTTAAACAACGGCCAATCGGGAAGGATGGCCGATCGAAGACTGGGCTTCTGCGCTGGCTCCTCTCCTAACCGGTGAAGCCCAGCGAGCTTATTTTTCCCTTCCTCCCGTGATCACGAACGACTACAGGGAAGTGAAACGAGAGGTCCTCGCCCGGTTGGGGCTTTCTCCCATCTGCGCAGCGCAACAGTTCCATGAGTGGGAGTTTAAAGGTCGGATGCCAGCGCGGGCCCAGGCCGCTGATCTCGTCCGGTTGGCTCAACATTAGCTACTGGACGGGGAGCCCACCGCAGATCAGGTAGTGGAACGAGTGGTCATCGATCGCCACTGTCCTCGATCTGGTGGAGGCGATCAAGCTGGCGGATGCGGTCCACCAGCGAGAGGCCGGAGAGAGAGCACCGCCATTTCCCCGGAGGGTGGTCCAGGAGCGACGCACGTCGGAGGGCACCTCGCGCGCAGTTGGCAGACCGGCAGTTCCGTTTCCGATGGACGAGCCCATGCCCACCGCAGAACCAACGACGCCCCCGCGGGCTTGGCTGGCGGGCTGCATCCTACATCAGCACGTCCCACCTGCGGCTCCAGAGGCGGACGTCCAGCTGAACGGTAAGCCCATCCGGGCGCTTCTGGAATCGGGCCGCGCAGTCACCCTCATCCAGGCTCATCTGTGTCCGCCTCACCCTGGCCAAAAGAGTTACCTCCCGATCACGTGTGTGCATGGAGACACCCAACAAGTACCCGCTCGCCGTGTGAACATCGCTGCCGCCCATGGCACCTGGCCCGTCGAAGCCGGATTGGTAAAGAACCTACCGGTCCCACTGTTGCTTGGAAGAGATTGGCCAGGGTTTGGCCGCCTGCTCGCCGCCGTTGCTCAGCCCGCCAGCCCGGAACGGAACTGCCGCCGTCGTCGCCAGCCACAAAGATGTTGTCGCCGGCCGGCGCTGCTAGCTTCGGACAGCGGGAGAGATGGTGAGTCCCCCTCGTTAAATTCTAACCTGTTCTATGATGTGTTCTAGCAGGCCAGCGAGGGGGGCTCTTTTGCCAAAGAACAGCGGGAGGACGATCGCCTAAAGCACTGCTGGGGTCAAGTTAGGACTGTGGACGGAAAAGACGTCCTCCCACGGCCCCATCCTCTCCCGCACTTTGTGGTCCGAAGCGGTCTGCTATACTGCGTGGCTCAGCGTAGGAGGGAGGAGAAGGAGCTTCTGGTCGTCCCGCGGACGAAGACGGAAACCATCCTCGAACTGGCCCATTCCCATCCGATGGCAGGTCACCTAGGAGCGGCTAACACCATCCAGCGGATCCGGGATCGCTTTCACTGGCCGGGTCTGGAGGCGGATGTGAAGGGATTCTGTAAGGCCTGCCCGACCTGCCAACGCACGGCGCCCAGGACTCCTCCCCCCAGCCCGCTGATTCCCTTACCCATCATCGAGGTGCCCTTCGAGCGCATCGGAATGGATCTGGTGGGGCCGTTGCCTAAGTCTGCCCGAGGGCATGAACACATCCTTGTCATCGTGGACTATGCCACCCGGTATCCAGAAGCAGTCCCCCTGCGGAAAGCCACAGCGAAAGCCATCGCCCAGGAGCTGTTTCTGTTGGCCAGCCGGGTCGGCCTCCCGACCGAGATACTGTCTGACCAGGGAACCCCGTTCATGTCCCGGCTAATGGCAGACCTCTGCAGGCTGCTGGGGGTGAAACAGTTGAGGACCACTGTTTACCACCCGCAAACCGACGGACTCGTGGAACGCTTCAACCAGACTCTAAAATAGATGCTCCGAAGGGTAGCGGCGGAGGACAAGCGGGACTGGGACCTGATGATCCCCTACGTCCTCTTCGGCATCCGCGAGGTCCCTCAAGCCTCAACTGGTTTCACCCCCTTCGAGCTCCTGTTCGGTCGCCAGCCTCGGGGCCTGCTGGATGTCGCTCGGGAGGCCTGGGAACAGCAGCCTGCCCCTCATCGCACGGTCATCGAGCACGTCACCCAGATGAGGGAGAAGATTGACCGTGTCATGCCATTAGTCCGGGAGCATCTCAGCAAGGCACAACAGGCCCAACAACGCCATTACAATCGGGCAGCCCAACCACGGGAGTTCCAGCCGGGAGACAGAGTAATGGTCTTGCCTCTCTACTTCCGCCTGCAAGTTCCTGGCGTCGTGGCGAGGGCCGTACACCGTGGTGGAGAAGATTGGTCCCGTGACGTACCGGGTACGCCAACCGGGAAGAAGACGAACGGAGCAGTTATACCACATCAACCTACTGAAGAAGTGGCAAGGGACCTGAGACCAGCTCGCCGCCCTGAGTCTCACCGATCCCGTGGTTGTTGACATGGACCCCCACCTGTCGGCTGCCCAGAAGACCGAGCTGCAGAACCTGGTCAGACAGTTCACGGATGTGTTCTCCTCTAGGCCCGGGCAGACCAACGTCATCCAACATGACATCAGGACCGCCCCTGGAGTCATCGTCAGGCAATGGCCCTACCGAGTCCCAGAAGCTCGTCGGCAGGCTATTGAGGAGGAAATCCAGGAAATGCTGAAGTTGGGGGTGATAGAACCATCTCGCAGCCCATGGTCCAGCCCCATCGTGATGGTACTCAAGCCGGATGGCACCCTCCGCTTCTGCAATGACTTCCGCCGGCTCAACGAAGTCTCCGAGTTCGACGGCTATCCCATGCCTCGGGTCGACGAGCTGCTAGACCGCCTGGGGAGGGCCCGGTACATCACGACCCTGGACCTCACCAAGGGATACTGGCAGGTACCACTCACTCCCTCTGCTAAATCAAAGACTGCTTTTTCTACCCCTAGTGGACACTGGCAGTACCGGACCCTCCCCTTCGGCCTGCACGGGGCCCCTGCGACCTTCCAACGAATGATGGACATCATCCTACGGCCCCTCCAAGCGTACGCAGCCGCGTATTTGGATGACGTCGTGGTGCACTCCGAGGCATGGGAGGAACACCTGGAACGTCTGTGGAGGGTGCTCTCGGATCTCCGGCGGGCTGGACTGACCGCCAACCCCCGCAAATGCCACCTCGCGCTCTCTAAGGCGAAGTACCTGGGGTTCCAGGTTGGCCGGGGCCTCATCAGGCCCCAGGAGAAGAAGGTGGAAGCCATCCGCAACGCACCCAGACCACAAACAAAATCCCAGGTACCTTGCCTTTTTGGGGTTGGCGGGGTACTATCGCTGTTTCATCCCCAACTTCTCCTCTATAGCCGCCCCCCTGACAGACCTGACCAGGAAGGGGCAGCCCGAGAAGACCTGTTGGACGTCGGCCGCCGAAGAGGCCTTCGCCCAACTCAAGACGGCCCTGACAGCGTATCCGGTACTCCGCGCCCCTGACTTCGGCTGCCCCTTCCTGCTGCAAACAGATGCTTCCGACACCGGACTGGGAGCCGTCCTATCCCAAGTCCAGGAGGGTGAGGAACATCCCATACTTTACATCAGCAGAAAGCTGTCCCCGGCAGAGAAGAACTACGCCGCCGTCGAGAAGGAGGCCCTGGCCATCAAGTGGGCAGTCCTGGAGCTGCGGTACTACCTCCTCGGCCGTAAGTTCACCCTGCTGACCGACCATGCTCCTCTCCAGTGGATGGCCCGGGCGAAGGATACCAACGGCAGGGTGACCCGCTGGTTCCTCGCGCTCCAGGACTTACAGCCCGATTGAGCACGCGGGACACCCACCTTCACGAGCACGAGGACTTCACAGGACCACCAGCCACGACGACAGCACGCACCTTTGTTTCACCGTTTGCACCTATTCCCCAAAGTACTCACAATAAATCCACCCTCCGGGGTTCACTTTCACGAGCAACCTTGTTGTGTGATTTCTCACCCGTAACAATATCCTAATGACAAAGATGAATTAATGATATTAAGAAGAGGATCTATGACCTCTGGTAGCATCTCTTTTAATAGCCTGTAGCGTGGCCACATAAGGGGAAGCATATTTATAGTAGATCAACTAATAAGAGTTATTAGTTGGTCATTTGTTTTAAATGCTTTCTCCTGTGTTCTGAATTTTCTCCCTAACCTGTCTGTGTTATTGAGCTTTATCTCCCATCTCGCAAGATTCGTTCCGGGCGAGACGGAATGTCACGTGATGACGCTTCACCCAAACAGGAACTGAGAGGGTGTTTTTAAATATATAGTACCGGCAAACCGGCAATCGAGAGGGCGCTCATTCATTCACGATACGGACCCGATCGTATTTGATTACCAGGGTTTTTTGCTGGCTGATTTTGGGAGCATTGACTGCCGATCTTCTGTGGGGTATATCCGTTTCCTTGAACTGTGGATTGCTCATTCCGGAGGACTTTAAACAGCTGGACAACACACAGATACTGCTCACGGATTTGTCAACATTGCCGGTGAGACGGATCTGACTCTGTAAATAGTACACGCTGGACATAGAGACTTATGCATCCGCTCACACACAGACACACACACACACGCACATTCACGATTGTGCAAATGTTATTCTGGGTATATGTTGTCTTGTAAATACACTGGTGATTTTGGCTATACAATCTGATTTGTCTTGTGTTTGATACTCCTCCATTATTTTGATTTATCTAAAAGGAACGAGTGTTCTCATTAAATAGTGTAAACTCCACATAGCTGTTTAGTGGAGTGTTACATATTGGTGGCCCGTACGGGGACCGTTCTGCTTCTTTTTGATTTTGTTTTATTATTGTAGAAGTTTGTAAAAATGGAGGAAGATACCAATGTAAATGCTGAAAATGTTACACCAGCTGTTATTGACATTGATAACGTGCAAGAAGCTAATAAATCTGGAGAGACACGCAGTGCAGATTTTACTGCAAGCCTGTTTGTCATTAGACGCAATCCAACTGGGGAAATAACATATATGCTTAGCTTATTGTATATTTCTGATGATGATGAGGATGATAGCTGTGCAGTGAATGTAAACATGGTACAAAGGATGCAAACAGAGATTGATGGGCTCAAAGTTTATTTATTGGCTCGTAGTTCAAAAGTTACATCAGTTGAATATAAGCACTCGGCTGACAGTTCACTTAATAGGGAAACTAGTTTCAGGGAGGCAGTGGACAATGGCTTAGCAGAGTTAGAGGATTATTTCCGCCGCTCACTGGAAAAGTTGGAGAGTGCTGTGTCTGATTGTTTCCTGAGAAGAGATGAAAAATGGGAAAATAAGTTGAAAAAATTACGTTTCACCTGTACCCCGTCTCTCTCTAGATTACAGCCATATACTCCTATTACCGCCATGTCAACCACTCACGATCATAGAACTCCTATACCCGCTACTAGAGTTAAATTCCCTCCATCTAAGACTGTCAATGCTACGTATGATGTCTCTCATGTATCTCCTCCACTTACCGATGTGCTTATCCCTCCGGTGGTTCCAAGTTCGTCGTCCTTCTGCGGGCGGCCCCCGATTCGGATGGAGTTTCCCACCTTTGGTGACTCCTGCGAGACGTTGGATGTGCTCAACTTCATCGAACAGTGCAAACATTTTTCTGGATATCAGGCCACTTCCCAGTGTGGAGCTTGTGGGCACCCTGATTACGGTTCTGAGAGGACCTGCTCTGAGCTGGTGGAAGGCAGAGAAGAGTAAGGTTACAGATTACAGGTAACAGAGCAATCTTTCAAAGAGGCTTTTATGTGTGCATTTCTTCCAGATGATTAACTCACGGAACGTCTGAGAGATTTTGCCTATGATTACCGAGCACTTTGCCTGAAGTGGAAGCCGGATATCACAGAAGAAGAGATGGTGAGCCGCATCCTTAACAACATTAACCCCAGAGTCGCGGGCTGTATAAGAGGGACGGTGAGGACGGTGGAACAGCTGGTTGAGGTGGGCTCTATGGTGGAGAAGGACTGTATAGGGGGGCGAAGGATTACTGAAAATGGGGAAAGGATATATGTTAGGGGTGTGCCATATCATACCGTCCACGATAATATCGGTATAAATTTTTACATGATAAAAAAAGTGTCATATCGCGATTTCAATGATATAGCGACGCAATGGCGTATGGCGCATTTACGTTCCCTAGTGCGCACAACAACAACACCTGTCAGAGTGAACATAAAGAGCAGCATGTCAGCCTCCGATAATGACTTAGTACCTAAAAAGGGAGCTACTTGGTTACAAGAGGTCAGCCCTCTTGACAACTGACAAAACATTGACAACTGAAAGCTGCTATTGATGTTTGCAGCGCAATATTTGACCGGAAGGGTAACATTGACAGTTATTTTCGTCAGTTACGGCTCGTTAGATCTAGCATTCTGCCTTCTTTGAATCAGACACAGAGATAAAGTAGTGCGTAAGATTACATTTATTTGAATGAATGGATTATATCATTTATTTGGATTACTGAGAGAGAGAGAGAGAGAGAGAGAGAGAGAGAGAGAGAGAGAGAGAGAGAGAGAGAGAGAGAGAGAGAGAGAGAGATTCGTACCTGTGTGACTGTCTGTTCAGCTTCTCTCTTAACGAAGATGTGGGTTTATTACTGAAAAATAGCGAAGTAACCCCATCGTTGCTGAGAAATATAATGTAGTCATCCAGTAACCTAGCTATTTTATTGCTAAAAGTCACGGGGTGGTGTTAATAGTTTCTGTGCTCATGAATGTGCAGCGCGATCTCTGCTCTCTGAATGCGAGTGACACGCGCGCGCTTCAATAGTCCCGTTTACATGCACACTTTTATGTCATTCCGATTAAAATCATTCCGATTGAACGATTCTGTGGGCAGTTTACACAAGACTTTATCTAAACCGATCTGGTGTTGCTGTAAGAAACACCTCAGAAAAATCAATTCTTCTGTCAGGCGCAGTTGAAGTAGAAAGTGCCTGGGACAAACGCTGTCAGATGAGATGGCGTAGCCAGGCTATGTCTGTGTCATTAATCCAACATTTATCTTCATAACTTGTTACAAAATAAAAAGTTTTACTCTTTAGAAATTTTAGTGTATCCTTATGAAAGCAGTGTTTATATGCAGCATTTTCATTCGGACTTTCAGACTTTTAAACTGATTACAGTGCTCCGTCTAAACACACCTGAAATGAAAACAGCACATTAATATAGAACAAGGATTCATCTGACTTTGAACTACCTGTGCATTAAACGATTTTATTGCACACCTTCCAGCCAATCAGAATCAAATATTCAGACAGACCATGGCATAAATTACATTATTGTTAAACTAAAATGTTATGTTATGGTTTTGTTTGCACTAATAAATGCTGCTGCCTACCAGCTGCAATAACCAATAAAACTTTGTTCCATTAATTTTTTTTCAATATCGTCATAAATATCGTTATCGCAAATATTCTTGAAATATCGTGATATAATTTTGAGGCTATATCGCCCACCTCTAATATATGTACTATCCATTCTTATCCGCCCTGATTAATTCGGAGCTGTCTGCAATGCCGGTGGGTGAAAGAGGATCCCATACTGCCACGGTTAGTCTTTACTACGCCTTACCTCACACCTGGGAACCACTCACAGCCTTGCACACTGAGGGTGCATCGAGATGGGACTCCGACAATCACGAGGAGTTGTTGAAGCTGATGAATACCTGGCCTCGCTCCACGTCGAATGTCCTGGGCAAAACATCAGTGGAACATCACAAAATTACCCTATCTGATGAAATACCGATGAAATCTAGAGCATACAGGGTCTCACCATTCAAGAAAAAGATCATTGATGACCAAGTGGACCAAATGCTAAAAGACCACATCATTGAACCTTCCTGCTCTCCATGGTCTTCACCTGTAGTCCTGGTCCCCAAACCTGATGGATCCTACAGGTTCTGTGTGGACTATAGGAGGCTCAACAGCAAGACCATTCCTGATGCTTATCCAATGCCGCTTATTCATGACATTTTGGAATCACTAGACAGCGCCACCTGGTTCAGCACACTGGATTTGCAGTCAGGATATTGGCAGGTGGATATGGAGGAAGGGAGCAAATAAAAAACAGCCTTCATCACCAACCAGGGGCTATTCCAATTCCGATCCATGCCATATGGGCTCCGGAATGCCTCTGCCACATTCCAGAGGCTTATGGAGAAGGTTCTGGCAGAATTGAGAGGAAAATTCTGTTTTGTGTACATAGATGATATTATCATCTATTCACGATCATTAGAGGAACACACAAAACACCTGAACTCCATAATGCAAAGACTGGAAAAGACATCTCTTACCCTTAACATGAAGAAGTGTCACTTCTTTAAAAGACAGTTGAAGTTCCTGGGCCACATAGTCTCAGTGAAAGGAGTGGAGGTTGACTCTGAAAAGACACTGGCCGTTGCCTAGTATCTTCCTCCCAAAGACCTCAAAGCTCTCCAACGCTTCCTGGGATTAGCAGGCTGGTACCACAAATGTATTCCCCGTTTTGCTGCACCTTTGAATCACCTGAAAAAGAAGGGAGTAAAATGGGACTGGACTTCTGAGTGTCAAGCCAGCATGGATACCATCAAACAAGTGCTACAAGACCCACCGGTATTGATGCAGCCAGACCTTAACCAATCTTTCCAGGTGCATACGGACGCCAGTGATGTAGGTTTAGGAGCCATTATCACCTAGCAAACACCTGAAGGGGAAAGAGTAATAGGTTATGCTTCTAGGACATTATGAGGAGCAGAACTAAATTACTCCACCTCTAAAAAAGAGTGTCTGGCCGGGGTTTGGGCAGTGGAAAAATGGAGGCATTACCTTGAAGGGAGTCAGTTTGACATTTACAGCGATCATGCTGCTTTAACATGAGCCTTCAATAGCCCCAAGACCTCCTCTCGAATGACCCGATGGACTCTTAGGTTGCAGCAGTTCAGTTTCCAAGTACATCATAGGAAGGGATGTCTCAACCTGGGGCCAGATGCCTTGTCCAGAGTCTGTGAAGCTGAGGAGAGGGAAGATGCGCACTGTATGACCATAACAACAACGAGGTGCTCCTCAGACATACCTCACACACTAGCAGAAATTTCGTTAGCACAAAGTACTGATAGCACATTGGTTCACCTGAAGTCAGACCCCAAAGTCAGGAAGGTACATGACCAACAGATTACTTTTGAGGTCCAACAGGGGGTGTTGTATCGTCGGGTACCTGTAAAGAACAACGGAGACAAATTCCAATTGGTTGTTCCTCAGGCATTAATTCCTGGCTTTCTACACTACTTTCATGACAACCCACTAGGAGGTCATCTGGGTCGACTAAAATCTATGCTGAGGCTCTTGAAGGTGGCTTGGTGGCCTACTTTCCGCAAAGGCGCCTGACAGTACGTCAAGGGTTGCGATATCTGTCAAAAATATAAACATGACAACACAAAACCCAGCGGCTTTCCACAGCATACTCAAGTGACAGAACCAGGTCATACACTGGGAATGGATTTAATGGGACCTTTCCCCCTCAGCAAGAAGCAAAACACTTACCTTTTAGTGGTAGTTGATTACTACACCAAATGGGTAGAGATGTTCCCCCTTAGGGATAGTAAGACACAAAAGATTGTCAAAATTCTAAGGGAAGAAGTTTTTACTCGTTGGGGTTATGCAAGACCTGGGGAAGTATCCAAAAACTCACCACCAGTTATAACCCTCAGACAAACCTGACAGAGAGGATAAACCGGACATTAAAAACAATGATTGCATCATATGTGGGACAATACCATCAAGCCTGGAATCAGTGGTTACCGGAGTTAAGATTCGCCATTAACACTGCACACCAAGAAACCACGGTAGAACACCGGCAGAGTTGATGTGGCCACATAATGGGAAGCATATTTATAGTAGATCAACTAATAAGAGTGATTAGTTGGTCATTTATTTTAATCCTCTCGACTCGGCAATCACGCCGGCGTGATTGGCTTGCTTTTTTTCTTATCAGTGCCACTGAGACTCAAATAACTCTGTCGTTTTTTATCATTTTATCATTCATTTATCATCATTATAATCTGTTAAGTTTCTATTTTTTTTAGTACAGTCACAATAAAAACAAATTGTTGTGCTTTTTGCAGAATAAAGAAATTAAACATGATGCGCGATCTGCAGCCTCTCTGTCAAAGACGTTCATTCAGATAGTCTTCAGTAAATGACCTCTAGCTTATTGAATACTTTTCTCACAAACATGAGCCATAAGTCTAAAGAAACGCTGAAATGTCAGGTTTTAAACACTGTAAACCCAATTAAAAACAAATATTCTGTGTTTATGTAATCCGTTTGAAAGCAGATCGATGTTAGTAGTTCCTGACCGGCTCATTATAGACTAATGCGACCACGCCCACTAAGCGCGCGCTCTATTGAGATTCAAATACTGAGGCGACGCCCACACACACATCAGCTCAAACAAACACATCGTGCAACGAGGCGCACTGAAGCTTTATTTGTTTAAATTAGCTCAAAATTACTGTCAGATGTAAGTAATTACATTGACAAAATGTACATACTTTTTAAAAGATCTAAGACTCAAGCTTCCATTTTGACCTCTGTTTTATTCTCAAAGACATATAGTGTCTGTAATTTGTTAATATGTGTCAGGAGCAGTGATGCCAGTATAATCTGACTACTTTTTTCCAGTAACGAGTAATCTAACGCGTTACTATTTCCAAACCAGTAATCAGATTAAAGTAAGTTATCCAAGTCACTGTGAGTTACTTTTTTTGTCATTTTCCTTAGTAAATATATATATTTTTGCTTTCTTGTTGAGTCTCACAGGGTTTTTCCTGCATAGAGAATTACGAGGCGGCCGTCTCCGTCTGTCGACAAAACTCAAGACAGGCAGTCACTTGCTCAGATTAGGCATGTCGTGATAATTAAATAATCATCAGAAATATATATTGTCACATTGTCCTTCAGCAATCATTATTTGCTAGTAGCCTACAAAGTCATCTAAAGCCATTTCGAATGTCTTTCCTCCGCTGTAGCTGTCATTCTCCGTTCAGCAAAACTGCGCGTCGCATTGGGTTCCAGTCAGCAGCACGGTAAAGCTCACTCCAATATGATATATTCCCGTTATAATACTTGATATGTTGATAAAATAATTTATCTTGCTGGAGTTTATCTAGCGGTTTCTGAAAGATGTTGTGCGCTACCCAGGTGACAACACAAGGAATATGAATTAGCATCACACGCACAATAACCGGAATTTAAAACTGTGAAGAAACAAATAATCAGTGATCGTTTGGACCGATATAGGCTACATAGTAGACTAGGATTTGTGGGCTCAACGCTCATCTTCTCATGCCGTGAACTTTTCAATGTGCACTCGCGCTGCACTGCGCCCTCTGATTCCATGTTGCATTAAGCGCATCATTCTGCACCCGGGATGCACATAAGCGATTTGTTGCCGCTCTGTTTTGAAGCGTTTCATATATTTTCATAGTTCTGTCAGGTCCATTAAGTCAAGAACACACATGACAATAAAAATTATTTAGAAATTTGTATTGAATTGCAATCAGTTGATGAATTCTGAATTAAATTTGTTTTTGGCGGTATGGCTCTGTTCAGGGAGTCCTCTGACCTTTCATGAGCACCATGAAATAGCAGAGAGTCAGAGGACAGCAGCAGCATTAGGGAACGCTCACACAGTTTAGGACTGGGAGAGCTTAACTATTCCCCCTATGAACAGAGCAGCAACGATGACAAACAAATGCCACGTTATACACGACAGGAGGAGGTGGGGAGGTGGCGGGTTGCAAAGCAGCGAGCAGCTAGTAGTAAGAGCGAACTGGATCTGCTTTAAATAGGCGCCCTGCTTTTAGCGTAGCCATTAGTAGCGAGGGGAGTTGAAACAGCTGATGCAAATCAGCTGATGAGACAGTGTTGTTACCAATAGCGTTAGCAGTGTCTTGACTACTCGGCCTGCCAGAACTGACGCTGACGCTCAATTTCTGTCAGGTCCATTAAGTCAAGAACACACATGACAATAATTTAGAAATTTTTATTGAATTGCAATCAGTTGATGAATTCTGAATTAAATTTGTTTTTGGCGGTATGGCTCTGTTCAGGGAGTCCTCTGACCTTTCATGAGCACAATATTATATATACACATATATATATATATATATATATATATATATATATATATATATATATATATATATATATATATATATATATATATATATATATATATATATATATATATATATATATATATATATATGTATTACACTTGTATTACAACAAAAAAAGTGGTTTATGAGGACATTTCATTTGTCCCCGTAAATCAAATAGTTTAAAAAACATACTAAACAATGTTTTATTAAAAATTTAAAAATGCATCATGTCTCCAGTGACAGGTAGGTTTAGGGGCAGGGGCAGTGTAGGGGGATAGAAAATACGGTTTGTACAGTATAAAAACCATTACGCCTATGGAGAGTCCTCATAATGCTGTTGCACCAACGTGTGTGTGTGTGAGCGAGAGAAACAGCGCTCTCTGCAAAGCGACGTCGAGTTGTGCGCCTTCACACTAGAGTTTACGGTATGTCAGATACAGGTATGCTCGTATCCGTTGAGCTGAACAGAAATAGACATATCGCTTGACGGAGAGCCAAACTTTTTTCTGAGTGTTCAGCGAGTGAATATATATATCTATGCTAAACTTATTCTTAACCTCTAACACACACTGGCGAGTAAAATCTAAGCAATTATTAGCCAATGGCTGATGATAGATATTATTTAGTCGCCCAGAGTGAAATATACTCGCATATGCAAGTGTTTTACTCTCATTGTATAGGGTTGTTTTAATGTAATTATGTTCAACAAACACAACATACACTATTCTCAAAAGTTCTAAAGCTCTTTTTGTTTTTTTTTGTTTTTTCCAACTTGCATAAATATCTTTTTTTTACAGCAAAATGACATCAACTTAACTCCCCCCAAAAATAAGATACAGACACCAAGATAAATAAAAACATTGACCCCAAAAGAATCACCCAAAACGAAGAAAAGAAAAAAAAACACTATCAAAATTGAGGGCAAAGTTGCGTAACACAGAAGAGAAGCTTAAGAGGACTAAAGAGATGTTAAACCTAAGGAAAAGACTGAGAAGACTTGAGAAGAGAGAGAGAAAGCAGGGACTTATTAACTTGGTAGCCAGAGAGGCCAAACAAAAAGCTAGACAGAGAGATCAGTGAATATTACACAACAGCCAGAGAAGATTAATGCGCAGAATTGTTAGCCGCTTCTTTCACCAAGATGAAGTTTCTACTGTAATTAATGGCAAATCTGGTGAAAACCGAAAAAAGGGCCAGATATTTCGCAAGAGAGCCTTGACAAACAACATGGCAAATCTTCATAGAAGATTTCAGACTGAGAATCCCAGGCACAATCTTTCGATGTCTCAGTTCTGTAAACTTAAGCCATTTTGGATCATCCACCGTAGAGTAACAGACAGAGAAACATGTGCTTGTAAAACACATGAAAATTTTGGCCTGAAGATGAAAAAGCTGCATCAGCTAGGAATTGTAGCCACATCCTCTCCAAGGGACATTGTGCAGACCAGTGTGTGTTGCGACAACGACATGTCCTGTATGTACAGGACATGCAGCAATTGCAAAATTAAGACATTTACCACAACACAGGATCCTTCACTGAAAGAAAACATCATAGTATGGGAAGAGTGGGTTACAAAATCTGTACCAAAAAAAGTTACCGTTGGGTCCACTGAAGAGAAGGAAGTGAGGAAGGCTTTCCTTGAGAAGAGACATACCTCCATCGAAAAGCTTGTAGAACTGACACAGGACCACCTCTCAAACTTCTCAAGACACATATACAACATCAAGCATCAGTCTGAAAGACTGAAGAAATTGAGAGAATCCTTTACTCTGAATGAAGTAGTAATATTGACTACAGTGAGAACTACGCTTGTAAATACAGCAGAGAAATAAAAGAAACTCACTTTGGAGGTGGCAACTGTTGAAGAATTCTCTTCTTATAAAAATTTCTTCACAAAGGATTAGTGATTCCAGAAGAGGCTTTATTCACACCAAACACAGCAATGAAGCCGGAGGGCCGTCAGCCACCGGCCCTCCTGCTACTTGAATTTTCTGTCATATATATATCATTGTTGTCTTCCTATTTTGGTAACCACTGTTGTCTTCCTAACATGGTAACAACCCCCTGGCTCACATATTACCACATTCTAAGTTCTAATTCTGTTCCTGTCCTTCTAAAGGGCATTCTCAAAGTCAGCATACATTCAAACACAGTCAGCACACATTTGAACACACTTGAGATGTCAGCACACATTTGAACATAATAGTGTCTTTTCATTAGCCTTAAACTGCTAATTTTTAAGTAATAAAATCTTCTACATTCCCCCCTCTGGGGCTTACTAAGCCCCACCTTCATTAACCTTTTCCCAGATGTGTAGGTTTCAGAATCCAGTTTTTTCAGTTATGCTACCTAATGACTTAAAATAAGTCACTCAGTTTCACTACCAATGACTAGATTATGCAACCACACTCCGGAGGAATATTAGAACCAAACATCTCCTTCCAGATTTTGCTTTTGTTCTCTTTTTCAGGAATGGAGTAAAAGATTCTAATTTCCCTAATTCCTATGTCTTATCATCAGTACATTGTTATAAGCGTGAGTGTGCAATTTGTTCAGCCTTGCCTGTGGTTGTCACAGTTATGTAGTATAATCAAACATCAAATCATACATTATACTATCAAAAGTTCTTTTTATATTGTAGTCATCTTCTTCAACCCAGATACTTTGCGCCCTTTGGGGAGGGGTTAGGCTCATCATTCATCTTCTTCGTCCTCATTGGAGGTACTTGAATCAACTTCCAATGCTTGCAACCTCCAGTTTGATTTATCAGGCCAGTCTTTATTGTCCATTGGTTCTCATGGTCCTGAATACCCTCAGATACACCTGGCCACCTGGGTCAAGATTTTTCTGTCTCCTCACTGGGCTGCTTTCTTTTTTCCTGTAAATATATAGCTTTACATTTTGCAGTTAGTTTCCTCATATAAGCTCTTAATTCCATTTGCAATTGTTATAGTCAGTCCTTTGTATCAATCAATTTTAATCAATCTACCTCTGCAATATGGTACAGGCATGGGTCGACCCGTAAGCATTCCATGCGATGTTAAATGTATGATTCTGTTAGTTTGCATGCGACAAGTCATTAGTGCAAGTGAGGCCCTTTAATGCAACCAAGTCTTTGTTGCTGCAATACTTGTTTTTAATTTTTTTATTTTTTTTTTTAATTTTTTTTAATAAACGCCAACCCGTTATCTGAACTTATTTCTGATGGTATTCCAAATCTAAGAATTTACCTCTTTTGTTTGAAATTTGATTACTGTTCCTGAACCCTCATCCGAAGATGGTACTGCTTCTATCGATCAATTATCACAAGCATATATCGTTTACCTTGTACTCGCTTTATCATGTCCACATAATCCATCACCAGATGCCTAAAATTGTCTACCATCGCATATAAATATGGAGACCAATATCCTTGTTTAATTTTTCTTATTACTTCCCCCCTCGCGCAGTGATCAAATCCCTGCGCATTTGAAATGAGAATGTTCAAAAGCATTGTTGGTGCAACAATCTGTCCTTCATGTGAACGCCAAATATCGTTTTCATCTTTTTTGGCCCCCCTCTGATGCCACATAGAATGTTCATAAGGGCCTGCTTGCTGCTGTATTCGAACAATATCTTCCAGTTGTGGTTGTGGTTCTATCAAAACTACTGGAGTAATTATCGCCACTAAACATCCTGAGGCTTTTTTAGCCTCCAAATCTGCTGCATTGTTACCTTTAATTACAAAGTCATTTCCTTTTTTGTGAGCTTGACATTTGATGACTGCTAACCTTTTTGGGAGCATCATAGCAGTTATTAATTGACATATTTGCTCAGAATGCTGGATGGGAGATCCATCAGACTTTTTGAAGCCTCTCTGTTTCCAAACTGCTCCAAATAAATGACACACCCCATGAGCATATGCTGAATCTGTAAAAATGTTTGCAACTTGTCCCTTTGCAAGTTGACATGCATCTGTAAGGGCTTTTAATTCTGCTAATTGAGCAGAACAAGGTTGTGCACAATGTTGAGATACTACAGGCACAAACTCTTCTATGTTTTTTCGTATTACTGAATATCCTGTATGATTTCCCAAGTGATCTTTAAAACTAGATCCATCTACAAAGTAAATGATTTCTGCTTCAGAGATCGGTGTTGATTCAAGATCTGGTCGTAATCTTGTGAATGCCAGTGAATTGGCCACACACTCATGTGGCTCTACCTTCGTAATCCAAATGAATCAATTCAGCTGGATTCACTGTATTGCATCGTTTAATAGTAACATCTGGGTACGTAAGCAATGATGAATATGCTAAAATGCGAGCTTGTGTTAAAACAAATTTTCCTTGCTCTATTAGTTCAACAATTTTATGATGTGCATATATAGTTACTGGGTACCCCATAGTTATTGTAGAGGCTTTCTCATATGCATAGTATACTGCTGCAAGGCCCTGCTGATAGCATGGCGGGTAGCCCTGTGCTACACTGTCTAGCCTAGTGCTATAATAAGCTATAGGCTGCTTTTTCCTGCCACTGCAAGTCTCTTGCATCAGCACAGCTGATGCATAGCCGTCAGTTCTATTTGCCACATATAACTCAAATGTTTTAGTGTAGTCAGGATTTCCAATCACAGGTTATTTTTGCAATTCCTTTTTAATAGATTCAAACGCTACCAAAGCATCTGTATTCCATTCTAATGAATTTCCTAAGTTTTGTAATCCTGCCTCTTTCATGATTTCTCTTAATGGAGCTGTTTTTATTGCATAGTCTTCTATCCAATCAGCATTGAAACCAGTCATTCCTAGAAAAGTCATCATTTGTTTTACTGTTTTTGGCAATGGTACTTTACTTATGCCCTCTAATTGTTCTGGAGCAATGGCCCTTGTACCATATGAAATTATCCTTCCTAAGTATTCAACCTGTGGTTGGCAATACTGTAGTTTACTTTTAGATACCTTATGACCTCCCTGGGCTAATTTTGTTAGGACTTTAATAGAATCTTTGTGACACTGTTCTCGAGTTGTTGAACAAATCATCAAATCATCTACATATTGTATCAAAGTACTGTCTATCATTAGGTCTTCTAAATCAGCCTTGAGAACCTGATTGAATATATGTGGTGAATGTTTAAATCCTTGCGGCATTCGAGTATAAGTATATTGTTTATTTGCATATGTGAATGCAAATAAGTACCTACTTTCTTCTTCTACAGGAATGCTGAAAAAGGCATTACATAAATCTATCACCGTGAAATATTTAGCATCTGGGGGAATATTTGTCAATAATGTGTGCGGGTTTGGAACATCAGCTGGCCAATCTTCTGCTATCTCATTAATTGCTCGTAAATCATGCACAAGGCGCCATTTTGTTTTATTTGCTTTTATTACAGGCAAAATTGGAGTGTTACAGTAACTGTTTGTTTCTATTAATACTCCTACTTTTTCTAATCCTTCAATTGTGGTTTTTATGCCTGCTTCTGCTTCTTTTTTTAATGGGTATTGTGATTTTCTTGGAAGTCTTACACCTGGCTTAAGTTGTATTCTTATTGGGCTGGCTGATTTGACCAATCCTACATCTGTGTCATGTTGCGACCATAAATCAATTGGCACTTGTTGCTCCATTTCCTTAAATAGCTCACTCTCAACAGACTCTGTTGATTTTGATTTTGCTATCATTTGTTTTTGTACTTTTTGATTTATAACTATTTCTTGAGGAATCCCCATTAATTTTGTTTCACACAAAACTTTTATGAAATTTTTGTCAACAGAGTGAAAAATTAATGGATTTATTGTTGAATTCCACTGGCATTGTTCAGCTTTTTTCATCATTGGCCCTAAGTCTTTGGCTTCCCAATTCTTTCCTGTATATAAAGATACATGCGGAACAGAATTTGGTACATTAAACCAACTTTTTGTAAATTCATTTTCAGTTATATTCATTGCTGCTCCCTGTTTACCTATTATGATGTATTTTGAGGTAATCTCAATTTTTTGACTGTCCGTTTCTTTTTGCCATTTCTTTTCTATTTTTTCATCTCTCCCATCGTCATATATCATAGTACAGTGAAATCCTGACTTTGGTAACTGCGCTTCAGAAATCTGCGCTTCAATAAACTTTCCCCATTTATTAATGATTTGTCTTACATCATTTTCTATTTGTCCTATCCAGTATACATTTGCTTTTGGCTCAGAAATCATCATTTGAGTTTTTATTCCTTGTAAGTCTATATACACTCCTTCTGGAGAACACCAAATTTGAAGTCCTAATTTGCATAATGCATCTCTTCCTAACAAATTTACAGGAGTTTGATTTGATACAAGAACTGGTAAGGTCACACTTTTATTTTTAGTCTGTAAGCAAACTGGAGCTTTCATAGGAATTAACTGTTTTTGTCCCGAGAATCCTATTGTCTTTGCAAATTTTCCAGACAAGGGGAGATGTGTCGCATAATCCGAATTAAGACAAGTTAATACCGCCCCCGTATCAATTAACATGGGCGTGTCTTTACCCTCTATTTTTACTTTTAACATTGGATCTTGATCAGCATTAGTTGTTAAAATTGGAAGCTGAATTTCCCCTATAGGATTCTCTGGGCACCCCTAATATCCCTGATTGGGACCTCCCCATGGGTTTACTGGGCCTCTACATGGACTTTGATAGGGCTGTTGCCACCTCCCCCACCTTCCACCCCTGAGTGACTGTTGCCATGGATTGTTTGGGCACCTGGTTTTGTTATGTCCAGGCTGTCCACACCCCCAGCACAGAGAAAGAGTGTCTTTTCCTCTTTGTCCTCCTTCTATTGGATTTCTTTTCCAGCCTGCTGGCCCTTGTTGCTGAGCATAGACATTGACCATGGGTGCAGGAACCTGTTGTAAATTTGGAGAAATTGCTGTAGATGGACGAAGTTGCATAGTCAGTGGGTTATTTACAGAGGTATTCACAGAAGCATTTGCAGGAGTCATGACAGCCATCTGCTCTGACTCTTCCCTTTTTAGTGTAGCTTGAGTTTTTTTCTTATGGCTGTTTATTAAATGTTCAATCTGCAACTGAGTCAACTTTCTTTGAAGCTCTTTTTCTTGATTTTGCAGTTTTTGTTCATTTTTTCTGTATTTTTCTACAGCATGAGTCACATGATCACAGAACTCCTTGTGCGTTTTGGAGTTTAAACCGACCACATCTTCCAGTTTGCTTTTTACTGCTTGTGGCATTGCATCGACCACAGCATTTCTAAACAATGTAGCCATCATTGGGTCTCCTTCTGGATTCCCCTCAGTCTCTTGCTTCCATTTTTTTAATTGTCTCTGCACATATATGATTGGACTTTCAGTGTCCCCCAGCTGTTCCCCTTTTAGCGATTTAGGATCTACCCGAGTAGGATACTCATTTCGCAAAGCCTGCCATATTGCTGGACGATATGCATCAAACACAGTCCCATCCACATAGCAAGAGTTCACAGCTCTGTCTAGGTCAGCAGCTTGAAGAATTTCTTCCATTTTTGATCCACCTAGAATTTTCGCCAGAAGTGCTTTAATGTCCCCCACAGATAACAACTTCCCCATTGTTTCTTCCTCAAACACTCTAATCCACTTTCCAGCCCCCTCATGAATGTCAGGTAGGGACGTGACAAGGCCCATTAAGTCCTGTGACTTCCAAGGTACGTAAGAAACTTGAGCCCCCCGAATTAAAATAGGTAATTGTTTTGTCAGGGTTCTTAACTTCCCTGTCTCTCTCCCCTGTGACCACCTTTCCGCATTTTCCTCTTCTATATTTAAACTATCTAATAGTCTCTTTCTATCACTCGCCCTCCTCTCTGTACGTTTTATCAATTCTTCTGTTTCTTTGATACTTTTATCTAAGTCTTCGATTTGTGTTTCTGTTTCAACTTCTTTTCTTTCTGCCTGTTTATCCGCATACTTAGTTTTTAGCTGCTCTAATGCTTCTCGTGCTTGTTCATAACAATCTAACGGTACATTTTTCTCAAATGTTTTACTTTTCTCCTTTTGTCTCACATCTTGTCTTGTTTGTTTTTCGTTTTCTAACTCCACCTGTCCTTCCATTTGCATTTCACCTATGACCTCGACCAACCCTTTTAGAACTGGGAACTGCCCTTCTGGAGTTACATTTGACAGTGTTAGAAAACATGTGTTCTTTTTTCTTTGTTTCCTTGTCTACTTCTTTTAAAATCTTCCTTGCCTGTCTTATGTTTCTTAATAATTCTTCTCCTTCTTTTCTGAACAATGCCAGCACTGCTTTTTCCTTTTCTCTTTTAATTTCTCTCTTCTTTTTCTTTAAACTGTTCTTGATTTTGTAATTTTTTATCAAGGTTTCCATTTCTTCGCATAATGTTACATCAAATGTCCCTTCTTTTGGCCATTTGGTTATCATATTCTGAGTTCTTTTTTGCCATTTATTTGACATCTCATCTATTAATTCTTTACACAGTGGGTATTTTAAGCCTAACATTTCCACCGGAGTGGCCATAATTGTCCTTTAATCAATAACTATTTTAATAAACAATTTCTAGACCTGATTCACTTCTTTAACTTACTTTACTTTACTTTCTTTAACTTGTTTTCAAATATAATTTTCAAATTAATCACTTATTTATTTCTTTTATTTTATTTACCTTTGCCTTTTTACTTTCATCATATACAATATCTGCTAATCAACAGCTACTTTTTAATTTTCCAATTTTTAATTTTACTATTTAACTTTACTTTACATTAATAAAATTATTCACCAATTGTCATATGGCTTCTTTATTTTGTTCTAATTCTGCAACACCACTCTTCCTAACTGAATGTCTCTCGGGCTCATTCAGACATTCTTTTATCTCTTTCTCAAATGAAATGTGTACCTCCAACACAGAATGCTGGAAGACACCCTCACAAGAGGAAAAGCTTATTTTTAACCACTGACACTCAAACTTGCACACACATACACACACACTATTCTTAGCCACAGGCAGTCCAGCAAACACACTCTATTCTATACTTTTAAGAAAATAATTATTGTTTTACTCTTAATTTTTTCCTTATTTATTTAACTTAATCAAATCGATACACTTCCTCAACACGATTTGTATTTCTTATTTTTTAATTTAATCAAATCAATGCACTAATTCTTATTGTCAAGTCTATTGATACACTTCCTCAACTCAATAACTTACAATTAAAACTCTTTTTGTCCAATTTATCAATACACTTCCTCAACATGATAAACCACAATTAAAACCTTATCAATACACTTCCCCAACATGATAAAGCACAATTAAAACCTTTTTATCAAGTTTTATCAATACACTTCCTCAACATGATAAAACACAATTAAAACCTTATCAATACACTTCCCCAACATGATAAAGCTCAATTAAAACCTTTTTTTCAAATTTATCGATACACTTCCTCAACACGATAAAACACAATTAAAACCTTATCGATACACTTCCTCAACACGATAAAGCACAATTAAAACCTTTTTATCAAGTTTTATCAATACACTTCCTCAACATGATAAAACACAATTAAAACCTTATCAATACACTTCCCCAACATGATAAAGCTCAATTAAAACCTTTTTTTTTTCCAAATTTATCGATACACTTCCTCAACACGATAAAACACAATTAAAACCTTATCGATACACTTCCTCAACACGATAAAGCACAATTAAAACCTTTTATCAAGTTTTATCAATACACTTCCTCAACATGATAAAACACAATTAAAACCTTATCAATACACTTCCCCAACATGATAAAGCTCAATTAAAACCTTTTTTTCAAATTTATCTGGCTTGACAAGAATACACATAACCTAATTTACGCTTCTACATATTTCCTTATCCCCAAGGCCTTTTTGTTAGAAATTCTACAGCATGCATTTATTCTGAAATCAAAAATCCTTTTCAGTTCTTTAAATTTGGAGAAGCTGTCTCACCACAACAGGTACATTTCTGGCGAATAACACAAACTTTAAGCAAAAACTGCTTACCGTGGCCACTTGTTTGTGCTGATTCGTCCAGGAACACCCTGCCGCGGTTCTTTATCAGCTCCTGAGCCAGTCCTGCCGGGGTCGCCAAATATGTTGAAGAATTCTCTTCTTATAAAAATTTCTTCACAAAGGATTAGTGATTCCAGAAGAGGCTTTATTCACACCAAACACAGCAATGAAGCCGGAGGGCCGTCAGCCACCGGCCCTCCTGCTACTTGAATTTTCTGTCATATATATATATCATTGTTGTCTTCCTATTTTGGTAACCACTGTTGTCTTCCTAACATGGTAACAACCCCCTGGCTCACATATTACCACATTCTAAGTTCTAATTCTGTTCCTGTCCTTCTAAAGGGCATTCTCAAAGTCAGCATACGTTCAAACACAGTCAGCACACATTTGAACACACTTGAGATGTCAGCACACATTTGAACATAATAGTGTCTTTTCATTAGCCTTAAACTGCTAATTTTTAAGTAATAAAATCTTCTACACAACCAGCAGGTAACCCTCCATACTGGAGTTATTTATCTCAGTGGGGGGAAGGTGAAGTCCTTTGCATCACTTTTGGACTGTCTTCAGCATAATGCCATAGCCACATGGGCTCACCTTGACCCGGTACTGAGGAGCATACGAGAGGAGCATCCAAATTCAAGGGACATCCACTTTATTTCAGATGGGCCCACATCTCAATACCGGAACAAAACCAACTTTTATCTAGCCTCGACAGTGCCATTCATGAGAGGATATAATCGTGTAACATGGAATTTCACAGAAGCATCCCATGGAAAGGGTGCTCCTGATGGAGTGGGTGGTGCCTTGAAAAACCTGGCTGACAGAATTGTATCCTATGGTACCAGCATACCAGATGCCAACACTCTTTTTGAGCAGCTAAATCTCAATTCATCTGTAAGTCTCTTTAAAATTACGGAGGAAGATGTCAAAACAAGTGCCGAATTAGTACAACCAAACCTGAAGACAGTAGCTGGGACAATGAGAATTCATCAGGTGAGTAAACATATTGAACAAAAACTTCAAACAAAAAGCAAATAGACTAAAGTAACTATACCTAAAAAGAGAAAATGTTGTTTTTATGTATGAAACATCCTTAAAGCTGTAAATAAGAGCTGGTTTAAAACTAAAGTAAACTGAGTACTGAAATGTAGTTAATTACTGTGTAAAGGTCATTGCACACTGAGTCCGAAATTTTCACACATTAAAAAAAATTATATGACCTCATGTTGTGTCAATCGAATTAACACACTGCCTCCAAAACTTTCATCTGTCATAAAAAAATTTGGATCAGGTTCGATTTTCTGCGTTTTTGCATCCATAGCAAGCATTTTGATTGGAAAAGGATGACAAATATGAAGAAACAAAAATGCACACGATAATTTTGGACTCAGTGTGCAAGGACCTTAAAGGGTTACTCACCTCCAAAATTAAAACTGTGTCATTAATCGCTTAAAGTCAATGGAATAGTTACAAGCCTCCCGGTTTTCATCCGAAATATCTTAAATTGTGTTCTGAAGACGAACAAAGCTTTTACGGTTTTGGAACGAGATGGGGGTAAGTGATTAATGACATTTTTCATTTTGGGGTGGAGTAACTTTAAGTATGAGTATGGTCGGAACTAAAAAGAGGCAGTTATGTGGGTCCATTGAGGTAATTACCTGCAAACTCTAAAAGAGAGAAGTTTAAGATCAAAATATATGTTATTTATCTGTTATTTGATATTAGTATGTCCATATGTAATATCTTTAATATTTAATATATTTAAATCAAAATGACTGTTTGTTTTTCTTTAAGCTTACAAAAACAAAAGCTGGCCTTATCTACACCAGAAAAGTGTCCTGCTTTTGTGATTTTGCCTGTGGATGTTTCAGTCCAAAAGAGTTTGACTTCCGAGACAATGTGGAGCCAGAAAAGGAGAACACTGAGGCAGTTTCGGAAGCAGGAAAGTGGGTCCTTGTACAATATGATGGAGAACTGTTCCCTGGCACAATCACACAGGTATGAAGAAGTAGTTGGTGCTATGGATATGTCGTTGATGAAAAATCCTTACATTTATCTATGCATTATTTGTTTATTTATTTTTACTCTCTAGATTGTAGATGGTCAGTATGAAGTTGACACAATGAGTTGTGCTGGACCAAACACATTTTTAATTCCATCAATAAGATATGAGGGAGAAAAAGTGTGGTACTACTTTGATGACATAAAAGCGATCATTCCAAGGCCACAACCGGCCACATCCTCAGCTCGACACTTCTGTGTGTTGCCTGAGATCTGGGCAAAGTACACAAACAAACACTCAATTGGTAAAGATGGTAGCAAGAGATGTTGGGGTGGTGATACCTCCAAGTTGATCCCAATACAGTAAACCAGAGCGTCATTTAACCTCCTGAAGTATAGTTAACTGATTGTCTTCTATTAAATGTTCCTGTTTGCAGTTAATTAAATACCATGCCAATGTAATTAATTTATATTTGTTTTAATGAATACTAAATACTTTCACTAATCTACATTGGAAGAAAAATGTTTTAAGGCACACGTTGATATGTTGCCCTGTTTATTCCTGTTCTAATGTTTTTCTTTCTTTCTTTTTTTTTTGCCGTATGTATTTTTCAAACACTACACAATAAAACTGTTATGAACTTGCATGAATGGTTGTGCAAATATAATCTGTTTTTTCTACTTTAAAATTAGTTCCCTTTCAGTCGGTCACGTTCGACGTACGTCGGAACTGACCGATGAATTGGGATCTGTTTTCAGAGACCGACCTACTTCGAGTAATTAAAACGAGCCAATGAACATTGGCATGCGATCACGCATTCCACGCACCGCCCCGCGTTGCGGGTATAAATAAGGAAGTGGAAGTGCCGCATACCGCTTTCAACATTTCAGCATTTTCTGGTGTTCCTACGAAGAGTTTTCTACAAAAACGAGCGGAGAGATTGTTACCTGTTCCGGTTCCAGTGTCGGTGTGACGGTATACCTTGCAGCGGTGGTTGCGAAAATCCGGAAGAAAACAAACAGCTGTTATCACAGCTCACTGGGCGTTTTCTCCTTGAGTGCTCACAGCGGGCTTGCATCTTTGAACCGCTGTGAGCCGCGGCCATTTCCCCTGTGTGCCTTGGCACTGTCGGAGCGTTTTTTTTCTTCTCTCACTAAAAGAGCAACACGGTTTGACCCTGCGTCTTTTTCAAGATGTCATTCAAACCGTGTGTTTCTGGATGCTGTCGGTATCTGTCCCCAGTTGACGGACACGATCGCTGTCTCTCGTGTTTGGGCATTCAGCACGTGGAGGCGGCTTTCGTGGATGACTCATCATCGCAGTGCTACGGTCTAGGCTCCAATACCTCAAAAGGGGTGGAGTCCCATTGCGCATCCCCCGATCTAGTGGTCCTCTCCCGCTGCAAAGCAGAGGGCTGCTACTTTGGCTGATGCCTTTGGTGGAGATCTGAGGGTGACGGTCAGGGCACCCCCGCCGAGTCAACAGGCTCCTCGGGCCCCTCCCCCCTCCGCTGCGCCGGCGCAGTTCCCGGAAGATTGCGGTGGTCCTTCCCATGGGGGGCCACCCGTTTCTTTCGGGGCTCCTGCTGAGGACATGTTAACGATAGCTGCATCGGGGGACGAGCTAATGGACTCGAGTCTGATCCAGAGCTCACGGCTATGTTTTCCCGGGCTCGAGTGGAACCCTCCACCGTGTCCCGAACCCTCGCGGCTGGACGATTGGTATCTCGGGACGGACCGTGCTGGTTCTCAGCGCCCCGTCCCAGTACCTTTCTTTCCGGAAGTGCATCAGGAGCTCACGAAGTCGTGGACAGCGCCCTACAGCGCTCGCTCATGATCGATGGGCTCCTCCGTCCTCACTACCCTCGATGGAGGCGCGGCTAAGGGTTACGTGGAGGTCCCTCCAGTGGAACGGTCGGTTGCGATGCAACTGTGTCCTAAGACCGGTTCCGACTGGCGGGGCCATCCGCGTCTCCCCTCCGGGGCGTGTAGGTTCTCGTCCGGTCTAACGGGCCTACACAGCCTGTGGAGAAGCCGCGTCTTCTCTGCATGCCATGGCGCTCCTGCAGGTCTACCAGGCCAAAGCACTCAAGGAATTGCACGAGGGTAGTTCCGACCCAGGGGTTATGCAGGAACTGCGTACCGCAACGGACCTCGCCCTCCGGGCGATGAAAGTTGCCGCACACACCCTGGGTCGGGCGATGTCCACTCTGGTGGTCCAGGAACGCCACCTATGGCTGAACCTGGCAGATATGCGTGAGACCAACAAGGTGCGGTTCCTCAATGCCCCTGTCTGCCAGGCCGGCCTCTTCAGCGACGCCATCGAGAGCTTTGCCCAGCAGTTCTCAGTGGCACAGAAGCAGACGGAGGCCATCAAAAACATCCTGCCCCGGCGACCTGCTGCTGCCTCCACTCAGTCGCCGGCTGCACCTCCGCCTGCTCGTCGCTGAGGGCGTCCCCCTGCGGCCGCCTCCGCCCCTGCTAAACCCAAGCAGCAGCCTTCACCATCGGGGAAGCAGGGTGCCGGTCGTAAGGGTGCCGCCCAGCCCAACTGACACGGGGAGCCCAGGGAGAAGAGGAGCTGCTCCAGGGGAGGTGGTGTCCGCACCCCTCCTCCCCCCGGAGGAGGACCGGGGGGAGAAAGTCCAGACTGGTACCGTGACGAACATCCTGCCGCTGGCCCTCCAGGGTCCAGCGGTACCCACATTCTCAATAAAACAGGTTGGCAGTGCGCGTCACCCCCGGCCCTTGCCACTCCTTTCCTTCCCTCTCACCCCTCGCCAGGGGGCAGCAGAGTGGGCACCGAGGACGCCCCCTGGCCTTCTCACCCACTCTCTGCCCTACCTGGAGTATTCAGGCAAAACTCCGGGCCGCCTCCGGGCCTCCCGAGTCGGGTCTGAATACTCCACCTCGCTGCCTCACCCTGGGTACGTCTGTGGTGCCGTTGGTCCCGCTAGTTCGGTCTCTGGGGGCCTGGCTAGGTCTCCCCAGGCCGTCTCGCTGGCTCATCCGTACCATCAGACTCGGCTATGCGATTCAATTCGCACGCCGGCCTCCCAAGTACAGGGGCATCCTCTTCACCTCCATGCAGAGCAGCGATGCCCATGTCTTGCGGTCCGAGATCGATGTCCTGCTGGCGAAGGGCGCGGTCGAGCCGGTTCCTCCTGCCGATATGAGGTCGGGGTTCTACAGCCCCTACTTCATTGTACCCAAGAAAGGGGGTGGGTTAAGGCCAATCTTGGACTTGCGCATTCTGAATCGGGCCCTGCACAATCTCCCGTTCAAAATGTTAACGCAGAAACGCATTTTCCAATGCATCCGTCCCCGAGATTGGTTTGCAGCGATCGACCTGAAGGACGCGTACTTTCATGTCTCTATCCTTCCTCGACACAGACCGTTCCTACGCTTTGCGTTCGAGGGGAAGGCATATCAGTACAAAGTCTTGCCCTTCGGGCTGTCCCTGTCGCCTCGCGTCTTCACGAAGGTCATCGAGGCAGCCATTGTTCCGCTCAGAGAACGCGGCGTTCGCTTACTCAACTATCTCGACAACTGGCTTATACTCGCCCAGTCTCGGAACACAGGGACATGGTGCTCAGTCACCTCAGCCTGTTGGGACTTCGGGTCAACCGAGAGAAGAGCAAACTCTGCCCCGCTCAGAGGATCTCTTATCTCGGTATGGAGCTGGATTCGGTCAGCCGGACAGCGCGCCTCACTCCAGAGCGCGTCCGGTCAGTGTTGAACTGCTTGAATACGTTCAAAGGCAGGACAGCGGTCCCACTGAAATTATTTCAGAGGCTACTGGGGCATATGGCATCTGCAGCTGCGGTAACGCCGCTCGGATTGCTTCATATGAGACCGCTTCAACGCTGGTTGCACGACTGAGTCCCGAGATGGGCGTGGCAGAGCGGTCAGTACCGGGTCTCAGTTACTCCTTACTGTCGCCAAACCTTCAGTCCGTGGTCAGACCCCTCGTTTCTCCGGGCTGAGTGTCCCTAGAACAGGTGTCGAGGCATGCTGTGGTCTTCACGGATGCCTCATCCACGGGCTGGGGGGCCACGTACAACGGGCACGCAGTTTCGGGTCTGTGGACGGGGCCCCAACTGCGTTGGCATATCAATTGCCTAGAGTTACTGGCGGTACATCTTGCCCTGGCCCGGTTCAAGAAACCGCTTCGGGGCAAGCACGTACTGGTCCGTTCGGACAGCACTGCGGCCGTTGCGTACATCAACCGTCAGGGTGGTCTACGCTCCCGTTGCATGCTCCGGCTCGCCCGCCATCTCCTCCTGTGGAGTCAGAAGTTTGTGAGGTCACTTCGTGCCATTCACATCCCAGTTGCGCTGAACCAGACAGCCGACGAGCTCTCTCGCCAGTCGACACCTCCGGGCGAATGGCGACTCCACCCCCGGAGCGTCCAGCTGATATGGGACCACTTCGGAGTTGCACAGGTAGACCTGTTCGCTTCTCCGGACTCGACCCATTGCCAGTGGTACTACTCCCTGACCGGAGGTACCTTAGGCATAGATGCACTGGCGCACAGCTGGCCCCGGGACCTACGCAAGTATGCGTTTCCCCCAGTGAGCCTTCTCGCACAGACTCTGTGCAAGGTCAGGGAGGACGAGGAGCAGGTCTTGTTAGTTGTGCCCTACTGGCCCAACCGGACCTGGTTCCCAGAACTCTCACTCCTCGCGACAGCCCCTCCCTGGCCTATCCCCCTGAGGAAGGACCTGCTTTCTCAGGGGCAGGGCACTCTATGGCACCTGCGTCCAGACCTCTGGAATCTCCATGTCTGGTCCCTGGATGGGACACGGAGGTTCTAGGTGGCCTACCACAAGCAGTGGTAGACACCATCGCTTCAGCTAGAGCCCCCTCTACGAGGCGCCACTACTCTCTGAAGTGGAACCTGTTCGTCGAGTGGTGTTCTTCCCGCCGGGAAGACCCCGAAAGTGTTCGATTAACGTTGTGCTTTCCTTCCTGCAGGATGGGCTGGAGCGAAGGCTGTCTCCCTCCACCCTCAAAGTATACGTCGTATCACTATGCAGTAGACGGTAAATCCTTAGGTAAGCACGACTTAATCGTCAGGTTCCTCAGAGGTGCGAGGAGACTAAATCCTCCTCGTTCTACCTCGATACCCTCTTAGGACTTAGCCCTGGTGCTCAGAGCACTTCAGGGTCCCCCATTTGAACCTTTGCAGTCTGTTGAGCTAAACATCCTGTCCATGAAGACAGTTCTCCTGATTGCATTGGCTTCAATCAAGAGGGTAGGGGACCTACATGCACTCTCGGTCGACGAATTGTGCCTAGAATTCAGGCTGGCCAACTCTCATGTTGTCCTGAGACCCCGGCCTGGAAACGTGCCCAAGGTTCCTACCACTCCCTTTCGGGACCAGGTGGTGAACCTGCAAGCGCTGCCTTCGGAGGAGGCAGACCCAGCCCTAGCTTTGTTATGTCCCGTCCGCGCTCTTCGCGCTTACGTTGACCGGACTCAGAGCTTCAGATCCTCACAGCAGCTCTTCATCTGTTACGGAGGCCAGCAGAAGGGAAAGGCTGTCTCCAAGCAGAGGTTGGCCCACTGGATAGTGGATGCCGTTGTCTTGGCTTACCAGTCCCAAGACATACCTTGCCCGTTCAGGTTGCGAGAACACTCAACAAGGAGTGTTGCTTCTTCCTGGGCGTTGGCTCAAGGCGCCTCGCTGACAGATATATGTAGAGCTGCGGGCTGGGCGACACCTAACACGTTCGCTAGATTGTATAGCCTCCGTGTAGAGCCGGTATCTTCCCGCATTCTCGCCCCCAGTGGCCAGCAGCGCTAAGTGCCCGATCTAGTGTCGGCTTGCATACGCCACTCTGGGCCGCCCTCTGGGCCGGATACGTGCGTCTATTCTGCTCCAGTTGTGTTCCCCGGAAACAGCTAACCCTGTGAGTTCCTCCGTCACCGCTTCGGTGTCAGACGTGGCGGCCGTCTCACGCCAGGCCTGCTCCCGTATGCTTGTGGAACGTGTGTGTAGGCTGGGTTCCATATGTTGCGGTCCCCTCATGGCTACCCCATATGTGTATTCTCCACGGTACCAGCTACTCTACTCGGCTAGCCCCGTGTCTTTCCCTCGACAGAGCTTCCTCTGTCGTCTCTGAGTGTGTTCTTCCCCCCCTGGAAGCAGGTTGGGTCCACTCCAGAGACTGCCATATGTTGCACTACCCTGTCAGGTTAGTCCTTATGTGTATTCCACCTCTCCTTCCATAAAAGGACGTGGCTCCGCAGCGTACCATCTCCCGAGACGGGCACGCTTTCCCAGCGTTATCCAATAGTCACACTGAGTGGGTCTTGCAGGAACAGCAGTGACTGTCCTTCCCTGCCCGGAGCCCTGACTCCCACTCTAACATAGGAGTGGTCCAGCGAGCTCAGGCAGGACGCTGGAAGGGCCAGCATGCTGGCGTGTTGGTATGGATCCCAATTCGTCTGTCAGTTCCGACGTACGTCGAATGTGACCGACTGAAAGGGAACGTCTCGGTTACGTATGTAACCCTCGTTCCCTGAAGGAGGGAACGGAGACGTACATCCCGTCGCCAGGTGCTGTGCTTCAGCTGAAGACCCGAGCCACTTATCTCGGCTCCTCAGTTGAAAACGGTATGTGGCACTTCCACTTCCTTATTTATACCCGCAACGTGGGGCGGTGCGTGGAATGCGTGATCGCATGCCAATGTTCATTAGCTCGTTTTAATTACTCGAAGTAGGTCGGTCTCTTAAAACAGATCCCAATTCGTCGGTCAGTTCCGATGTACGTCTCTGTTCCCTCCTTCAGGGAACGAGGGTTACATACGTAACCGAGACATTTTTTAACAAAATCTCACACTAGTATATGTATTATCATTACCGAAATAATTAACCTAATTTCCGAAACCTATGTATCATTACCGCAACAGATGTTCATTAAATGTTAATTCAATTCAGTGTTTCCCAAACGGGGTGCCGCGGCAGCTTTCATAAAAATATATAAAAAAAATGGTTGTAAATTGTGGAAGGTGTTGCGGTAATGAGAGAAATTAATCAATTAAAAAAAAACTGTTAAATTAAAAATAAATATTATTTCTGAATTTCAAGTAACTGTGCATGCGTATTAATAATCCATTTTTAAAAATGTGAAAATATATTAGCTTTTCTAACAGTGTTGATGTTTTCAGATTGTTGCGGTAATGAGATTTTTTAGGACTTATTTTCGAAATTATGTCAAAAAAAGTGTTAAATGATAAGTAAAAGTTTTAAAATTAATTTTCAAAAATACTCCAGACTTTGTTTCTAATGTCTGGGGGAAAAAAAAGTTAATTTAAGCATTTTTTTACATTTTCATGCTTGACATTTTTAAAACCAAGTTTTCGTGAGAATCACCCACATAACACCTATCAGGCATAACACAGGTTAAGTGAATAACAAAAATGAAGGTTTCTTCCATATGGCCAGGGCCCGAAAGCATCTGCGCGTGACCCTGATAATACGAAATGGATTCCCCCTCTGGGAAAACCCCTTGGCTTTCAACTACAACTGTAAGGGCTTCATGTGCAGAAGGCCAAAAGGTATTATGTTGGACGCCATAGCTGCCATGAGCCCCAGCAATCTTTGAAACCGATTTACAGAGACGTTGTGCCCTAGCTTTAATCTGGAGAGACCATTGCCAGTATGGATTCAATATGCGCGGGAGACATTTGTGCCCGCATTGTCGCTGAGTCCTATACTACTCTCAGGAACAAGATTTTCTGGGAAGGTGTCAACACACTCTTTTTCGTGTCTCAACCCCAACTTTTGAATGTGGCCATGGACGACATCTCAATGCTGAACTGCCATTTCATGCGACTGGGCCAATATGAGCCAGTCGTCGATGTAATTTAGCACCCGGATGCCCTGGAATCTTAATGGAGCCAGAGCTGCATGTGATTGTGTGAGGGAAGAGAGCTAGGCCAAATGGAAGAACCCGATACTGGAACACTTTGATCCTGAAAGCGAACCTCAGGAACTTCCTGTGAGAAGGAATGATGGAAGTATGCGTCTTTCAGATCTATCGATCGTGACAAACCAGTCCTCTGACCTGATCTGATTCACGATGATAGAAATGGTGAGCATCTTGATCCTGAATCTCCTCAGAGAACGATGCCTTAAATCTAAAATTGGACACAGCCCTCCATCCTTCTTTGGAACCATAAAGTACCTTTACCATTAGTGATTGAACCTCTTGTTCCATTACCCAAGCCTGCTCTGGGACGACTGCAGTCCAGACCACCCCATAGAACTTCGGGGGGTGGGGTGCTGACCGAACTGCAGTTTTCTACAGTCCGCAGGACCCAGTGAGATACATTCGACAGGCCATGCCATGCAGAGAAAAAGTGTACTAAAGGAATCAGCCTCTCGAGGCTGACCTTGGGTGTTCTTTGAGTATCGTTCTTGACCCCCTAAAGCGACTGACTGGCAGGGAGAGGTTGAAAACTATTTTCGGTGTGGACATGATCGCTGCCCGGCCGCAGGCTCTTGGGGCGGCCCAGGCCGCATGCATTCACTGGATCGTTGTGGTAATCCCACCGTCCAGTACGCTTCGGGCCACAACGATTTCCAGAGGGCTCCGCGGAGGAAATTACCTTGATCGCTCCTCCCCGGAGGGAACAGCCCTCAGAGGTTCTACCATGGCTAGGACCTTTTTCCTGAAGCCTTTCTTGTTTCGTTTACCTCCAGTCTTTGTGCTAAGCTAGGCTAGCGGTGGGTGCGTCAGACAGAGTTACGGCACGCACAGAGAGGAGAATGGAATTTATGGACTTATCTAACTCTGGGGGATACGGTGAATAAGCTAAAGTCCCAAAAAGTCAGCGTGTTCTTAAGTGTTGATAAAAAAGTAATGCATGAAGCTAGAATAAAATGTTTTTTATTAATGCTTTTTTTTAAAGCAGAGGGTCTGCTCTTTCTTTTGATATACTGCATGCTCAGATATTAATACAACAAAATATTCTATGAGCTATAACTAACTCTGTTGTGTGCCGGCGTCCCTTTGTAGCTACCGTGTATGCCTTCACATGCTGTCGCAGCACCAATCAGGATTGGAATAGTTTAATTCATACTTCAGACGCGCTACGCTAAGGGCAGTGTCCTTCGAAAAGGAACACCCTTTTTTCCTCTGCTTTCTATGTAATTTTACAATTATACTGTCCCTCATTTGTTTTATTGGAGAAAAGAAAAAGAAAAAGAAACAAGCATCACAGGGACCTAATTTATTCTTCTGTTGCAATTTTGTTTATAAAGTTTTTCAGGGTCAATCTGAGCAGATCATGTACAAATTAAATCATGTTATCATGTGGCCAGTCATTTTACATGTGTCAAAGCATTTACTGATGTCTGTTTTTATTCTATTAAATTATTTGTATTTAAATCCATTTGTTCAATGATGAAATTACAATGTTAATATAGATGTTATTTTCTCTCAGTATGATTTTGATGAAACCTTTCCCATCATATGCTGTTTTGTATTTTGTTCAGGCTTCAGCAGGATGATATAACATTTAGGTGCAAATATGCAGAATAGCAAACCAAAGCTTGAGGCTAAAATGGCAAATATCTCAACCGCTACAGTAAATTTCCCAGGAGAACTGACATAAGAAGGGATAAAAGTGATCCATACAGCACAGAATATGATCATGCTGAATGTGATGAATTTAGCCTCATTGAAGTTATCAGGCAGTGTACGAGCCAGAAAAGCTAAAATGAAGCACAAGACAGCCAGTAGGCCAATATAACCCAGAACAGCAGAGAAACCTAAAGTAGATCCCAGACTGCACTCAAGAATTATCTTTTCCTTATAATATTTCATATTTTTGTAGGGAAATGGAGGAGACATTGTTAGCCAAAGCACACAAATTAGAACCTGAATAAGTGCAAAGGAAAGAACACTGAGTCGTTGTTGTGCAAGCCCAAACCATTTCATGACATTACTTCCTGGAAGTGTAGCCTTGAAGGCCATTAACACCACTATTGTTTTCCCCAGAACACAGGAGATACAGAGGACAAAAGTGATCCCAAACGCTGTGTGACGCAACATACAGGACCACTCAGTGGGCCGACCAATAAAAGTAAGTGAACAGAGAAAACAAAGAGTCAATGAGAAGAGCAGCAGGAAGCTCAGCTCTGAGTTGTTGGCTTTTACTATGGGGGTGTCCTTCTTGCTGTAAAACAGGATGGCCACCAGCACAGTCAATCCTACTCCAAACAGCGAGAAAATGACTAGCACTATACCCATAACTTCGGTAAATGACAGAAACTCTACAGCCTTTAACACACATTTATTTTTCTCAGCATTAGACCAGTATTCCCCTGGACACTGCTTGCAGTTATTTGAATCTGGAAAGGAAATTGTGATCACTGTAGTTATAAACGAAAAGAACAGTGTATTTATTATGGAGGACCAAATTACTCAAAATGAAATAATTCAATAAACAATTAATTCAATAAAACAACAATTAAATGTACCAGTTTAGTCTGAAATAATTAATACATTTCATAATGAACTAATTCATTATTAATTAAATAAATAAATGTATCTCTTTATTTTGTAAAATTACATGAAAACACAACATTTATTGTTTAATATATTTCTCAATTACCTCTTCCACACACACTATTGTTATGCTTAAAAATCTATTTTTTCATTATTAAATGTGCTGTTTCAAAAAGCTGTTTTTCATAATAATATGCTGCATTTACGAATGACACCTATTTGACGAATCATGCAATCCAAAGCATGATTTTCCCAAAGATTTTTTTCATAATAATAGAGGACATTTCACAAATGCCAATCAACAGGCAGTGGGCGGTGCTTGGCGCTGACTGGTTTGAAGTTGAAGAGTCGAAAGACATGACAAATCGATCTTTGTGTGGTGTGGTGACATCATGGAATGCCAAGGGTGCTTCCTTAAGCACCGTTGGTTGTTTTTCTTGTGGTATGACAGAGCGTTTGGACCCGGAAGTTCTGCCAGAGTTCTCATAGTTTTCAGGTTTTTAGAAAATTCAATAAAGTCAAACTACATTTTCAGGCACAAATAAGAAATGAGAAGCACCCTTGGCGTTCTGTGATGTCACCACACAAAGATCGATTTGTCATGTCTGTTGACTCTTCAACTTCAAACCAATCAGCGCCAAGCATCGCCCACTGCCTGTTGGTTGGCATTTGTGAAATGTCCTCTATTATTATGAAAAAAATCTTTGGGAAAATCGTGCTTTGGAAATGCATGATTCGTCAAATAGGCGTCATTCGTAAATGCAGCATATTATTATGAAAAACTTTTTTTTTTAAAAGCACATTTAATAATGAAAACATTTATTTTTAAGCATAACAATAGTGTGTGTGGAAGAGGTAATTGAGAAATATATTAAACAATAAATGTTGTGTTTTCATTTACTTTTACAAAATAAAGAGATACATTTATTTATTTAATTAATACTGAATTAGTTCATTATGAAATGTATTAATTATTTAATTAATTATTTCAGAATAAACTGGTACATTTAATTGTTGTTTTATTGAATTAATTGTTTATTGAATTATTTCATTTTGAGTAATTTGGTCCTCCATAATTTATGAAATCCTTTGCTATGACGTTGACAGAAAAAAAAACTAACCAATTTCATTTTAAACTGTGAGATGTCATTTGAAACTGAGAGATGGGCTGAAGATTACCTGTCTCATTACTGATTTCTCCATCTGCACATGGAATACAGTCATAACAGCAAACAGGTCTTCCTTTCTGTGCAGCCTTCCTAGTGCCTGGAGGACAACTCTCACTGCACACAGACCTTGGCTTCTACATAGAAAGACACATTGCACATAGCTATTTAAATTTAAATGTATAAATGTTAAACAAATGCAAATACGTAATGGGAACTATTTTGGGCTGATGGTCAGGAAAAATGTTTTGTTGTTTCAGAAATTCAGCACCAGCACTACACTACTGTCCCTTTGCTCAGTAATGCTCTCTGCTGTTACGTGATCTGCTTGATCAAAACTTTTTGTCACTTTTCCTTTTTGCTGAAAATGTTGCTGATTACAGAGAATGTTTAATCCATCAAGTCCACCAAAAATTTATGTAATGTTTGGTTTCCAATATGTTCAGTTGATTCTTAAAGATTTCATATTAATTTAATTTACATTTATTTGTAATCATATAATTTACATACTGAATGTGAAATGTGTTTTGTGTAAGATGAGAACTCAGGTCCTGGAGAGCTAAACTCTGCAGGACACTGGCCCTCCATGACAGAAGTTGCCCACTTCTAATGTAAGAAAACCAGATTTTCAGAGCTGAATTAATGAAATATTTTTTTTCCCTATCTGGTAACATTTGTGTCAAGGACTTATTCCCTCAGTTTCAACAAACCCTGTAGTATAAACATGTTATTGCACTTTACCTCCATCTTTCCTCCAGCCCAGATTATGTTTTCAGTGTTAAGCACAAAGCGCTGGTGAGGGGTTAATGAGGCGTCATAGTATCCCACAGGTTTAAACTGGACTGATCCATCGAAGTCCTGCTGCCAGTTTACGACTTCATATTGAGCTACTGCAGCACCAGTGCTGTCAAACCACACACGATCTCCCATCTTTACAGTGAAATTTACCCTTTTTAGAGCCTCTACAACCTATTGAGAAAAGGGCATTTTAAACATTTTCAAATAGTAGCCCATCTTCTTTCTGGGCTATAACTATCTTTTTTTTCAATGGTATTACCTGCTGAGGTTGTATTGTCAGGTCTTTTTCACAACCTTCCTTTTCTTTACACTTGAGTAGACTGTGTAGTGAATGAGCCACAGCATATACTGCTTTGTAGACATTGCTTGCATATCTTTGTTCAGGCACATCTTCATTGTCTCTTTTGAGCAAAAGCAGATCCTGATATTTGTTGCAACTCAGTGAATATTGAGAAGAATTACTCTCAACCTGTGAGCATGGAAAATCTGTCCCCCAGAATGATTTTATAACATAATCAGAAAAACCTTCAATGTCAATTTTTCTCACTGCAAACCCCAGTGACCCTCCCAAAACATGAAAGCTGCTTGGAGTGATCAAACTCTTTGCAGTTATCCATGCCTCCACACCAATCATTTGGAGGTCTGTAATGTTGTTAGTACTTAGCTGCTCAAGCAAATTTTCCATTTCAAAACTAGTAAGAAACGCAACAATCACTTTTGCAGTGCTATTTTTAATTGTGTCCACCACTTGGCGAAGTTTTTCAGGCTCTGTTCGGTAGAATTTCACAGAGTACTCCACACAAATCCCCTCTTCCTGTGCTGTATTCAGAAATATTGCCATTCCATTGTTTCCATAGTCATTATCACTGTTTACAGCTCCCACCCAAGACCAGCCAAAGTGCTTGATTATGTATGCAAGTGCTCTGCTCTGGTGGTAATCACTAGCAATAGTCCTGAAGAAAGAAGGATAATTTCCTCTGTTGCTGAGACATTCACATGTGGCTGAGTGACTTATCTGAAAAATGAATAACAAGAAACAGTGATACCATCATCTGCTTACAGATCTTCATTAGACTGTGTAGGCAGACCCTTACCACTGGAATTTTAAAAGGTCCTGTAGTTCTGGAAAGAATCACTGTGGCAGAAGACTCTGTTTCTCCTATGATAGCATGTATGGGAGACTGTCCATTGCATGTGTCCTCAGATGCAAATTCTTGACCATTCATTAATGATATAGTTGCACTCATAGAAGACAGTCTTGATCCACAGGTATCATAAATTCTATAACCAATTGAAACATTTGGAAGCAAACTTTGACTTTTGTTAATCTCGTAAATGGCAAAGGTCATGGTCTGTGCCATCCGGAAATCTCTTAGATTTACACTGTAAAAACATTTAACAAGTAGGTTAAATACCAACAAAACTAAATATCAAAAAATTACAGTACATTTGTATTATTTTAAATTTTAAATTTGTTTCATACATGAAACTTAACATTCCAGATGTCATGGTAGGTTTCTGGTATAAAATTATATTTATCTTCTCTATTGTTTTTCCACAAGTTAAATGTAGCAAACCTGGAGCATGATAACAGCTGAGGTTTTAGTGTAAACTCAAATGAAGGTTGCGTTTCTATGCTTCGGATTGGAAAAAGTGCTCCAATAGTTACATCTCCATCCTTCGAAAGCAGAGGGTACTTTGGGTCTCCCATCATTCGGCAAAGAGGCTTTTCTGCCTTTGCCTGAAGTTGAATGAAAAGCAGAAGTCTGTAAAGAAAGAAAAGCATCCCAAGGATTGAGCTCAACTGCAGATGTCAAATGCAATTGACCTAAAATAGTTTTTTTACTCTTATAGATACAGTTAATATGGTTGATTGATTGCGAACGTAGCCAATTACCTCACATGGGTAAGACATGAGGCAGGTCAAATGGGGTGGAACAGAATCTAAGTAATATGATGGATTTATTATGTAAAGCAAGCAAATGTAGTAAAATGTAAAACTGTCAATAGTAAAATATTCACCTTTTTTCTGTGCAATCATATTAGCATTATTGAGTATCTAATAAAAATGCTGAATTACCTAACCAGTTTGATGCCTCTTACTTTTTTCATATGTTTAAACTTCATCATTTGGTTTGTTTGTATGAGAAAGTATATTATTGTATTAGTAATTACTTCTGCTATTGCAAGGAACTTACAAGAAAAGTAGTTGCTAGATGTACTCCTGCTCTTTTTTTATTTTTTATTTTATTTTTTTACTATTTTCATATAGATATAGATTTAGGTACCTTTGTATAACAGATGTTCATTCTAATTATGCTTGGCACATTAGATACTGACTCGTATTACGGAAGCCCTGAACCGCAAGGTGGGGAGAAAAAAACTAAAAAACTTATCTCGTTATTTCGAGATATTAAGTTGTTATTTCGACATAATATCTAATTATTTCAACATAAGAAGTAGTTTTTTTGACATATGTCGTTATTACGACATACTAAGTCGTTATTTTGACATATTAATTCGGTATTGCAACATTATATCTCGTTATTTCAACACAAGTCGTTATTTTGATATATCTTGTTATTACGACATAAGTTGTTATTTCGAAATAAGGGGACATTCTAATAAGAGCCACGTTAAGCTTTTCCTATAATGGTTTTCTATGGGAGGGAAATGCTTAACATGTAATTAAACGTGTTGCATTCATATTCTGGGCTCATCTGATTTTTTTGTGCATAGTATACTTTATTAGTATGATGTCATGTTAATGCATTAAGCCACGTTCAGCTTTATTTATATGTACTTGTGGGCAGTATGGGCTACTATTGGTTGGCTAAGGTTTGGGAAATGAGCCTATCACAGCTAGAGGCAGAGTTTATAGACCCGCCTTGTGTAGAATCATGGTATGGAGTTACTGCCCTTTCCGGTTCCGTATACTGAGCGGTGTGTGGGAGAGATCCCTGGTCGCTTCCTACAGAGTGTGGGAAAGTATTTTGTACAACTTTCTGTGGTTGACTGGTCTGCAGCCCATTCACAGGTGAATACTACAGTTTGTGGTGGCAGTTTTATCCTTTCCACAGAGGGCGTTTTGGGAATCAATATGTGTTCTTTTTATAGCATGCGCGTTGATTTTTCTCTCTGGTTGGTCGTGGCTGGGACTCCTTGCACCCTAGGTATGTAGTTTCTTTGTATTTATGCGTCAGGATCTGATAATATATGTGTTTTAATCATGAACGTGTTATTTCAGACGTGCAGTGTATGCCGTTGATAAGCTGGGACAATTCTGTTACCGGATTACCAGAGCTTCGTTCGTTAACAGCGGGGTGCTGCTGTTTTGCTGCTGGCTTAATGTATAGGTAAATGGCTTGACGGTGCCTTCATTACTTAACACCGGCGGTGGGTTTGAACTTTGTTGTCGACCCTGTAGCAGTGTACACGATCAGCCACTAAGTGTTATTGACCGCCGATTGACAGGAAGAGCGCTGTCGTGTGTGTGTGTTTTCTTGTTTCCTTTGTTGTATAATCTTTTGGTTTATATTCTGTTACGTTTGGTTAATTGTTGTATGTGTTAACACCCTAAGGGTTGTGCATTTTGTTATTGAGTACTTTCTTTAAATTGTGTATTTGTTGTTTTTTTTGGTTAGTTTTTTTTCATTATGAATTGAGTGTTCATTATCAAGAGGGGCGGGACTTGACTCTTGGGTAATTTTTGTGTGCTGTGCATGTGCACAGGTGTGTGTGTGGTGATATATTGATTTGGTTTCTAGTTTATTTGTGTTTTTTTTCTATTTGAGTTTTGCGTGTGTGTCAAGTCTCCCTCGACTGTTGAACCTCATTCCTATTTTGTTTATCATCTTTTTGTGTGTGTGTGTGTGTGTGTGTGTGTGTGTGTGTGTGTGTGGGCATGTTTTTGTGAAACATCACCAAGTGCAATGCAAAGCGTGGGATGCAGTGGTGTAAAGCATGCTGCCACTGGACTCTAGAGCAGTGGAGACGTGTTCTCTGGAGTGACCAATCACGCTTCTCACTCTGGAAATCCAATGGACGAGTCTGGGTTTGGCAGTTGCCAGAAGAACGGTACTTGCCTGACTATATTGTGCCAAGTGTAATGTTTGGTGGAGGGGGGATTATGGTGTGGGGGTTGTTTTTCAGGGGTTGGGCTTGGCCCCGTAGTTCCAGTGAAAGGAACACTTAAAGGTGCAGTGTGTGATTTTTAGCGGCATCCAGCGGTGAAGTTGTGAATTGCACCCCCAATGCTCACCCCTACATTTCGGAGCACATAGAGAAGCTACGGGGGCCGACAGGACAAAAATGTCGTCGTCGGAGAGAGCAGAGAGTGACTAGCGCTCTGTAGAGAAGTATGTAGTGTACATGATAAACCCCGTTTAACATTTGTGTTAGCTATTGTATACAGGCCACCAGGGCATAATACAGACTTTATCAAAGAATTTGCTGATTTTCTATCAGAGTTAGTACTGGCCGTAGATAAAGTACTAATTGTTGGTGATTTTAATATCCATGTAGACAACGAAAAAGATACATTGGGATTAGCATTTAAAAACCTTCAAAACTCTATTGGAGTTAGGCAACACATGTCAGGACCCACTCATCGCCATAATCATACTTTAGACCTAATATTGTCACATGGAATAAATGTTGATACCGTTGAAATTCTGCAGCAGAGCGATGACATCTCAGATCATTACCTAGTATCATGTATACTTAATTTAGCTAAGGCTGCAAAGCCGTCCCCTCGCTTCAAAAATGGCAGGACAATCACTGCAGCCACTAAAGATTGCTTTTTAAATAATCTTCCTCATCAGTATCATCTCCTCAGCCTCCCAGATAGCTTAGAAGAACTCGATGTTGCAACAGAAACTATTGACTCTCTCTTATCCAGTACTTTAGACACAGTTGCTCCCCTGCGCTTAAAGAAGATTAAAGAAAATAGTCCAACGCCGTGGTACAACGAGCACACTCTGGCCCTTAAAACAGCAGCCAGAAAAATGGAGCGCAGCTGGAAAAAAACAAAACTAGAGGTCTTTCGTAATTCGTGGAAAGAGCACATGATCGCATACAGAAAGGCCGTAAAAACTGCTAGATCTGCTTATTTCTCGACTCTCTTGGAAGAAAACAAACACAACCCAAGGTATTTATTCGATACAGTGGCTAAATTAACCAAAAATAAAGCTTCGACTTCCGATATTTGTAAACAGCACAGCAGTAATGACTTTATGAACTTCTTTACATGTAAGATTGATAATATTAGGAAGAAAATTTTAACCATGCAGCCGTCTACTACAGTATCACATCAGACAGAGCATTGTAGTGTCACTGAGAAAAAATTACACTTATTCACTGCTATAGAAGAAGAAGAATTGGCTAAACTTGTTAAATCATCAAAATCAACAACATGTATGCTTGACCCTATACCGACTTGGCTATTAAAAGAGATGCTACCAGAGGTCATAGATCCTCTTCTTAATATCATTAATTCATCTTTGTCATTAGGATATGTACCGAAAACTTTTAAGTTCGCTATTATTAAACCACTTATTAAAAAACGCAACTTGATCCTACAGAATTAGTCAATTATAGACCAATCTCAAATCTACCCTTTCTGTCAAAAATACTTGAAAAGGCAGTGTCTTCACAATTATGTTCCTTTTTAGAAAGAAATGGTATCTGTGAGGATTTCCAGTCAGGATTTAGACCATATCATAGTACTGAGACTGCTCTCATCAGAGTTACAAATTATTTACTCTTATCATCCGATCGTGGCTGTATCTCTCTATTAGTGTTACTCGATCTTAGCACTGCATTTGATACTATCGACCACAACATTCTTTTGAATAGACTCGAAAATTATGTAGGTATTAGTGGAATTGCTTTGTCATGGTTTAAATCATCTATGTGACCGTTATCAGTTTGTAGCAGTAAATGAAGAGATGTCACACCGATCACAAGTTCAGTATGGAGTACCGCAAGGCTCAGTGCTAGGACCGCTGCTCTTCACCCTGTACATGCTACCACTGGGAGATATCATTAGGAAGCATGGCGTTAGTTTTCATTGTTATGCTGACGATACTCAGCTCTATAGTTCTTCACGCCCTGAAAAAACTTACCAATTCACAAGATTAACGGAATGCATAGCTGATATAAAACATTGAATGACCAGTAATTTCCTGCAAATCAATTCAGAAAAAAAAGAATTTTTAATTATTGGACAAAAAAGCTCCACAAGTAGTAACCTAGAATACTGTCTAACACTTGATGGCTGCTCTGTCAAGTCCTCGTCGTCAGTGAGGAACCTGGGTGTGCTCTTTGATACCAATCTTTCATTTGAAAGCCACGTTTCTAGCATCTGTCAAACTGCATTCTACCATCTTAAAAATATATCTAAATTACAGCACATGCTCTCAATGCAAAATGCTGAACAGTTAGTTAATGCGTTCATGACCTCAAGGTTAGATTATTGTAATGCTCTACTGGGTGGTTTCCCTGCTCGCTTAATAAATAAACTCCAGCTGGTCCAAAACGCAGCAGCTCGAGTTCTTACTAGAACCAGGAAGTATGACCATATTAGCCCAGTTCTGTCAACAATGCACTGGCTGCCTATTAAACATCGCATACATTTTAAAATCTTGCTTATTACTTACAAAGCACTAAATGGTTTAGCTCCCCAATACTTGAGTGAGCTCTTAACATATTATACTCCATCACGTCTACTGCGGTCTCAAAATTCTGGCCAGTTGATAATACCTAGAATATCCAAATTAACTGCAGGTGGTCGATCCTTTTCCTATTTAGCACCTAAACTCTGGAACAGTCTTCCTTATATTGTACGGGAAGCAGACACACTCTGTCAGTTTAAATCTAGACTAAAAACACATCTCTTTACTATAGCATACACATAAAACACTTTTTCAATTAAATGATTGTTAGGCTGCATTAACTAGGTCAGCCGGAACCGGGAACACTTCCCATAACACCTGATGTACTCGTTACATCATCAGAAGAATGGCATCTACGCTAATGATAGTCTCTCTGTTTTATCCCGAGGTTTACTGCAGTCAGCCGGATCCGGGCCGTATCCAGATCAGATGGTGGACCTGCGCCCAGACATGACCAACGCAGGACCCTGAAGTGTCTGCAGAGACCGTATCAATTAGACTCCCCCTGAAATTGCATCGTCGACACGGCATCCTCAATAAACCCGTCTCCGGCGTGATGACTCCGATTGTTCGAATATTACAATTTAATAATACTTAAATCGATATGTCATCCTCAATAAACCCGTCTCCGACGTGTTGCCTCCGATCCTTTGAATATTCCGATCTATTATGACCTCTGACCTGTAAAGTTTCCCGAATAATAATCATACGCTGTTTTTTAATTGGCCAGAGGAGAACTGGCACCCCGACTGAGCCTGGTTTCTCCCAAGGTTTATTTTTCTCCATTTGGTCACCTGATGGGGTTTTGGTTTCCTTGCCACTGGCTTGGCGTGCTCAGTTGGGGACACAAATTTTTTCTAAATTTTTCAACTAAATATCGAAATAAATCTAGTTATTAAACTAAATTAACCATATAAACTAAATTACTGATCTAATTACTGCTCTAAAGCCCACAACTGATGACATCACTGTTTTCTCCAGAATGGCTACACGGCTGAATAAAATTATGCTGCATTATTTTCCTGTTTAATACTGTAAATCTGCATTGTTAAAAGCGCTATATAAATAAAGTTGACTTGACTTGACTTGACTGTAGCGACTGAGGCAAATCAGACACATAATTGCCTGTTACATTTAACAAATATGTTTGAAATGCTTTGTGCGTAGTAACAGACCTTCCCCCAAAAAAACAGAGAAAGGTCCTCATTTACCCTGGATACCAACTGATAAGATGTTTTACGGCCCTAAAAAATGTGGCAACATGGAAAAGGCCATAGTTAAAGACACAAAGCCTGTAAAACACACGCTTTTGCCTCAAGTTATAGACAAAACGTCTATAAATGAACATGAACCCCATGACATTGTATGTATGCATATAACTCTTGCAAAGTGTCCCTTGTATGTTATTTTGTTTATGCATGTCTTATGAACAACTTACTATTTCATGTTACCTCATATATATCTTGTCCCCTATCAAATTAATGCTTGTTTCACGACTTACACTTTCATGTATGTCCCTTATTCAGAGGATGCAGTGTGTGTTTGTTGCATTTATTAGAGTATAAATGGGCACAGACCCATTGATTCATGTTGGAAACAAAGAGCCATAAAATCTCCAGAAGAATTTCCCGCTTGGAAATCCCAAAAATCTCATTGGTCAAGTCTACCTACCTCAGGAGGGTGTGACTACTCCCAGACCTTAAAAGAGAGACGCTCAGATTTCCTCCTCCTCTTCTCTCCTCTCTCTGGACCAAAACGACACGTTATCTTGGCTGTCTATCACCTGGCCAACAGGCCAGGCTGATAAGGCCTACACACACACACATCAAGGATGCCTGCAGGCCCAACTCCTCACATCGTGTGGAACTTCCTCAACCGCGATGGAGTCAAAACAACCATACAAGTTCACAGTCGTTCCTTCGCTCAAAATTCCAGGGACCAGTTGTCAATTTTAATGCCTCAATTTTAATATGCATCGTTTTGAAACATAGCACTGTGTAAAACAGTAACAGCCTTTTTAAACTTTCAGAGCAGTTCACAAAATGTTTCACTTTTCTCCCATACATTTAGGCCTACTTCAAAAGCAACTCACACAGCAGTAACTCACTAGCAGGAGGCAGTAATGGCAGATTGTATGAAAATACCAGCCCATTTCACCTGTCAAATATCTCCAGAACCATTAAAGACAATCACTTCAACAGCAACTCAGTGTTTTCACTCACCAACAGGTGACAACAAAGGCTAATTGTATGAAAATAAGAGCCAGTTTCAACAGTCAGACAGTTTCAGAATACAATAGCAACACACAGTGATTTCTACCAATCATTTCTAAAAGTATAAAATTAGAGATCAACAAAAAACACCAGACTAACAAGAACAAAACTAATTTAATGTGAGCATAAACTACTTATAGATATGACTATTTTAGCTGTGCACAAGACAGAACAGCTTACAGTTTGATATCCATATCAGTGAGATCTCTTAATGGTTGACAATTAGACACGCAGGGTATTCCTCACATCCAGTCTGTTTCTAAGTCTGGTCTTAGTGGCAGTCATGGCAGAAAAACCTGCCTCGCAGAGATAAAAAGTCGGGAACGGGAGCAGGGTCTTTAGTGCAAGGGTGCTGATCTCAATGTATTCTCTTGATGCCTTGTTCCACAAGGATGCCAATGGTGTTGAATTGAAGAGTTTTCAGGCCTCCGTCATTTCTGAGCTCCAGCAGCTGGTCTTCATGTCTTGATGAGAGCTTGTTCTGACCATCATAATCTTCAGAATTAGAATTAGAATCAGAATTAACTTCTATTGCCATTAAAGTTTTTACATACTACAAGGAATTTGCTTTAGTGTTTTGGTGCATAACAAAATAAAATTTACAGCCTGATCTAATAAAAATGCGTATCTATAGCACAAATTATATTTATTGTGGGATTTATACGCCAAAATTTAGAGGTTTTACTAGAGTATGTTATGCAGTTTTCGTGTGCATATGATACGCACTTTATAACGTGTTATATGCACGTAACCCACATCACTAAACGTACACAAGCTTATTATTGTCACATGTCTGTCCTGTCTCGTGTAGCACACATGAGCTGTGTCCCAAAGTGTAGGGCGTGCATTTCGAATGCGCATTTGAAGTGCGATTGCATCATAGCGGCACTACGAAGGGTGTCCCAATGTGAAGGCTGCACCCTCTGATGGCCGCATTTGAAGTGCGATTGCATCATAGCGGCACTACGAAGGGTGTCCCAATGTGAAGGCTGCACCCTCTGAAGGCCGCATTTGAAGTGCGATTGCGTCACAGCGGCGCGACGAAGGCTGCCGCAAGTCGAAAGCGACTTCAAAATGTGCCCTCCGTTTCTCAGGCAAAGGAACAGATGGAACCTTCCCACAACTTTGCAGCCTACCCTATCCCAGAATTCATAGCGCACTGGTGACTACAGGATTTGACTGGTCCGCATTCCCGCGGCGCGGGATTACATTTCAAAGTGAAAGACGGTAGCGGTCGGCAAGTCTAGCCTGGATACTATTGAACACAACAGCGCAACCGCTTGAACTTGAAGTAAACAAAACGTTTAGTGCATTCGCACAGTCCCCAGTTCCCTGCCCTGAGCAACCTGGCAAAACTTTAATTTCCCAATTTTAACTTGCATAAATGTTATTTATTTCTCAACCATTCTCTCAAGAAGAGGAATCAGTCCATTCTCTCCCTTTTCGCTCTTTCTTTCTTCTTTCTTTTTTCTGCACTTTCTTTAAATACAAATTAGATCTGTGCGGGGCTGTTTTTTCGTCCCGCTCCCGCAATAGGATCTGTTCCGCACCCTCCTGCTCGCGCTTCAAATTCACTCTGTGCTCACCCGCTATAAATTATTTTCCTGACCCAACCGATCCAGCTAAATTTAGATTTCGTTTCCAGGATCTCTCTTTTAAATTTCCCCTACAGAAAGAGAGAGACTGGAGATAACAAAAGTAATAGGCTATGTTGGCCATGCAATTCTTATCATACTGTCAACACCGTAGCTAAAAAATGTCACAGACAAAAATAGACTAAATCAAATGCGACATCTGTCACTCAAAACTATAAGTCAAAATGCAAATAAACGAAAACTGCTGACTTTACTAGCTGTAGCTACTGCAAAATAAAGTATTTTATATGAATCAATAAATGTCGCTCACTGACGACGGTCCATTTGTCACATGTCTGTCCTGTCTTGTGAAGCACATGTGGTGTGTTGTTGTTTTGCGTGGTGGGCTCGTCTCACTGAGGAGGCCGATAGACTCCGTGTTCCGGTGGATTTGGTGCCGGTGGTCTCTAAGCGGAGGAGGAGAAGGAAGGCTCCCTCCGTGACGGCTCCGGGGGTCCCTGTGCCGGTGGTCCCTGTGCCGGTGGTCCCTGTTCCGGTGGTCCCTGTCCCGGTGGAGCGTGTCCCGGTGGATCGTGGCCCGGTGGATCGTGTGCCGGTGGTCCCTGTTCCGGTGGATCGTGTGCCGGTGGTCCCTGTTCCGGTGGTCCCTGTTCCGGTGGTCCCTGTTCCGGTGGTCCCTGTTCCGGTGATCCCTGTTCCGGTGGTCCCTGTTCCGGTGGACTCGGTGCCAGTGGTCTCTAAGCGGAGGAGGAGAAGGAAGGCTCCCTCCGTGACGGCTCCGGGGGTCTCAGTTCCGGTGGTCCCTGTGCCGGTGGTCCCTGTGCCGGTGGTCCCTGTGCCGGTGGTCCCTGTTCCGGTGGTCCCTGTTCCGGTGGTCCCTGCTCCGGTGGTCCCTGCTCCGGTGGACCCTGCTCCGGTGGACCCTGCTCCGGTGGACCCTGCTCCGGTGGTCCCTGCTCCGGTGGTCCCGAGTCCTGACACAGCCTGGAGGGCTGTGATGGGGTTCTTCATGGCGGCAGTCCTGCGTGCCTGGGAGGAGCACAGGGTTTCCCCTGGCATGGTCCCAGTTCCGGTGGACCCTGCTCCGGTGGACCCTGCTCCGGTGGACCCTGCTCCGGTGGACCCTGCTCCGGTGGACCCTGCTCCGGTGGTCCCTGCTCCGGTGGTCCCTGCTCCGGTGGACCCTGCTCCGGTGGTCCCGAGTCCTGACACAGCCTGGAGGGCTGTGATGGGGTTCTTCATGGCGGCAGTCCTGCGTGCCTGGGAGGAGCACAGGGTTTCCCCTGGCGTGGTCCCAGTTCCGGTGGACCCTGTTCCGGTGGACCCTGTTCCGGTGGACCCTGTTCCGGTGGTCCCTGCTCCGGTGATCCCTGCTCCGGTGGTCCCTGCTCCGGTGGTCCCTGCTCCGGCGGTCCCTGCTCCGGCGGACCCAGCTCCGGCGGTCCCTGCTCCGGCGGACCCAGCTCCGGCGGACCCAGCTCCGGCGGACCCAGCTCCGGCGGACCCAGCTCCGGCGGTCCCTGCTCCGGCGGACCCAGCTCCGGCGGTCCCTGCTCCGGCGGACCCAGCTCCGGTGGACCCTAGGCCAGAGACCTTCCCGGCAGTTCCTGCCGTGTCCGGGCCTCCCGAACTCTGCGGGCCGTCCTGGCCTCCCGAACTCCGCGGGCCGCCCTGGCCTCCCGAACTCCGCGGGCCGCCCTGGCCTCCCGAACTCCGCGGGCCGTCCTGGCCTCCCGAACTCCGCGGGCCGTCCTGGCCTCCCGAACTCCGCGGGCCGTCCCGGCCTCCCGAACTCTGCGGGCCGTCCCGGCCGCCTGAACTTTTTGTTTCCCCCTTCCCTCTCTGGTCTGTCCCTCCCGCCCCGCCCTGGTCTGTCCCTCCCGCCCCGCCCTGGTCTGTCCCTCCCGCCCCGCCCTGGTCTGTCCCTCCCGCCCCGCCCTGGTCTGTCCCTCCCGCCCCGCCCTGGTCTGTCCCTCCCGTCCCGCCCTGGTCTGTCCCTCCCGTCCCGCCCTGGTTTGTCCTCCCGGTCCCGCCCTGTTCTGGTGGAGCGTCTGGTAGCCGCTCCTTAAGGAGGGGGTAATGTCACATGTCTGTCCTGTCTTGTGAAGCACATGTGGTGTGTTGTTGTTTTGGGCTGTGCTCGTGTCTTTGTCTGATCCCTCCCCCTTGTTATCTGATTAGTGTTTGATTTCTTCCACCTGTTCCCTCCTGATTTCTTCCCCTTTATATAGTTCCCATGTGCTCATAGTCTTTGTGGTTACGTTGTCTTGTCTACGTGTTCCTTCCCTGTGATCCGCTCCCTGACTTCCCTTCCTTGTGATCCGCTCCCTGACTTTTTGGTTTGTTGTTTGGTTCTATTATGTTATGTTTTGTATTATATTATGTTTTCCCCCTTGTGGGTTTTTGTTTGTGTTTATGTTCATTTTTATATTAAATTCATTCTCATCCTGCACATGAGTCCTCACCTCAGTTTCCCTCAGCGTAACGTGACACCATTAGGCTACCGAAAGTCTCCTCCAAAGGCTGAATGTCGTGGCCGGGATAAATACAATTTGTGCTATATATACGCATTTCAAGAGAACACTGCATTTACTGAAATTACTATTTTGCCAATTTAAAAATTAAGTAGAAAATATATTTCTGGGAGGGGCTTTATGAAAATATAATGTGCATATATTTACCTCGGAATGGATTGCGCATCCATACTTTGCCATTCCTCTGGTTTTTTTTCAGATGGGAAAAAACGTTCAAACTCATCAGACAGTGATGTCAGGTGTCTATGTATCAATGTTACGTCCCAAAGATGGCTAAGGGCATGAGGGACACAACATAAAATAAATAAATATTTTCCCGGATCTTAACCCTGGGAGACGTTCAGTGGTGCAGGTGCAAAAAGAACACGAGCCAAAATTGAGTTTTAAATGAAGCGGGGTAATTTATTCACAATAACATTTAGGAGGGAAATTCAACACAGGAGGGAGAAAACAAAATAAAAACCGATCCCAGGAAGTAGGAACATAAACGGGGCTAAATCAAAGAAAGTAACAAAACAAAACACCACACCTTACCTATCCCATTCCCAACAAAGCTACTTAACACAATAAAATAAAAAGAAAAGGAAAATCTTCAGCGTCCAAGACGCCCTACGTAAACTACACTAACTAACAAGCTCAAAACATACAATGGTGGCACCCGTTTCTTACCTAGTGTGTTAACACAGCACTTCCCTAGATCAGAATCAGAATCAGAAAGAGCTTTATTGCCAAGTGTGCTTGCACACACAAGGAATTTTTCTTGGTGCTGAAGCTTCCAGTGCACATATACAATACAAACACAACAAGAACATAGTAATACAAATTCTAAGAATAAAAATATGAAAAATAGTATAAAAAATATAAGGTCACCGTTACGTTTAGTCAGACTAAACATTTACAGATTATGAACATATTTACAGTATTTGAGTAGTATGAATATATAAATATAAATAATCTCCTGAGTTTAGAAGATTGCACTAAACAGTCAGAGTATTGCACTTTAGGGAAGGGGGGGGGGGGTGTATTTAACTGTTCAAGAGGGAAATGGCCTGTGGGAAGAAACTGTTCCTGTGCCTAGATGTTCTGGTGGCCAGTGATCGGAGTCGCCGCCCTGATGGTAACAGTTCAAACAGGCGGTGTCCAGGGTGAGCGGAGTCTGTGATGATTTTCCCTGCTCTCTAGATGTTGTGAAATGGAAGTCACGTGACATGCTTTCCTGTTCCCTACTCCCTGGTTGGGATAAAATATTGGAAGGAAAAAAAAACACTGGAAAATAAAGGTTCAAAGTACCAAATTAACTTGGGGACAAACCACCAAAAAAACAAAACAAGAACGGATTAACTCATAAACAAAATCTTACTTTTCAAGGAGCAAACAAAGAATAAATGAAAACAAGAACCAAGATGGCAAACAAACAAAATATCCCGCTCCCTCCTCCTCCTGCCGTTTCCGGTTTGCGTATGCCCTTTTATCGCCACGATGCCCATTCATGTACAGCGTCGTAATGATGACTGACTGCACACCAGCCAATAGTATTGCCCTGAGAGGTGATAGCGGAGAAAGTGAAAGGGAAAAAAAAAAACAAATCCTCTGAGCACGGACGGGCAACAGTGGAAAAGTTTTTACAAAAACTCCTATAATATCCGGCCATACCAAGAAATCGCCGTAATTCACGTCTGGTTGACGGCGCTGGAAATTCAAGAATGGCTGAAATCTTGGCTTCCACCGGACGAACTTCACCATGACCCACTTGCTTCCCCAAATAGGTGACAGTAGCCTTGCCAATTTCGCACTTGGCAAGATTTAGTGTTAACGAAGCCTGCTCAAGACGTTGGAATACCATTCTCAATAAGGGTACGTGTTATGCCCAACTTGCTGAGTATACAACCAAGTCGTCTAAGTAAGCACTACAGTTAGACACCCCGGCAAGTACAGTATTCACCAATCTTTGGAAGGTGGCCGGTGCGTTCCGTAGCCCCAAAGCCATAACGCGACATTGCATAAACTAGTCGGGTGTAACGAAGGCGGATATATCAGAAGCTTGAGGGGTTAATGGCACCTGCCAGTATCCCTTTAGCAGATCTAATTTACTAACAAACTGAGCTGAACCCAAATTGTCGATGCAATCTTACATTCGAGGCAAAGGGAAACAGTCTGGCACGATGACAGCATTAATCTTACGATAATCCATGCAGAAACGGTACGTTCCGTCTCATTTTGGGACCAGGAGGCACGGTGAGCTCCACGGACTACTACTAGGCTCAGCGAGACCCTCTCTTAACAAATAGTCAACCTCCACTTTCATAAAGGACCGTTTTGTAGCATTTACTCTATACAGATGCTGCTTAATAGGAGATGCACCCTTCACAATAATGTCATGGAGCAACACGCTAGTCTGCGTAGGAACATCCCCAAAAATTGCAGGAAAATCATGGATGAGTGCAATCACATCTTGTTTCTGTAAAATCGACAAGGAAGTTAGAGAGATCGTTTAACATCTCTGAATTAGACAAACGTGAAGATGGTAATGGGTAGCTACAGTACGACAACCCATCTTCATCAACAGCAACAGTCGACACGCCTACCTGACTGTTCACGGCCACCGGTGAGATAGCGGGACCTGGAGTCTCATCCATGGCAGTTATCATATGTTATCATCGCGTCATTTCTAGATACGTTCTTGATACGTTTTCAGCATATTGATGTGACAAACTCTTTTCTGTCGCTTCCTGTCGGGTGTTTTGAGTTCATAGTCAGTTACACTCTTTTTCCCCACGATTTCATACGGCCCAGCAAAACGTGCAGATAATGCCGACCCAGGTATGGGTAACAGCATTAATACCTTGTCACGAACAGAAAATGACAGGGGAACTGCGTGTTTATCGAATCGTTTTTTTCATGTCACCCTGAGCCTGGGATAAGAATTCTTTAGCCAAAACGCAGGCCTTCTGTTCCCGGACACCCGTTCCCGGAGTTTAAAAACATAATCCAACACGTTCACCTTCGGACTCAAATCACAACTAATGCCCAGCATTTGTTCTTTTAGAACCTTTAAAGGTCCCCTAACCGAATGTCCGAAGACCAGATCGGCTGGACTAAATCGCTCCTGTACAGTCTCAAGGATGGCGAATAAAACGAAAGGAATCCCCTCATCCCATTCACTACTCGTCTCCACACAGTACTTCTTCAGCATTGACTTCAGGTTCTGGTGACATTTTTTTAAAACCCCTTGGCTCTCCGGATGATATGGACTCGACACACAATGTTTTATATTAAGTGAACTCAACACCTGCTTAAACAACTTAGAAAGAAAATGTGTGCCTTGATCGGTTTGAACGAATTTTGGCAAGCCGAACGTAGAAAAAAATTTGACAAGAGACTTAATTACCGCCTTAGCAATAATTCTACGCAAAGGGATGGCCTCTGGGTAACGAGTAGTGGTACACATAATAGTGAGAACAAATTGATTGCCAGATTTCGTTTTGGGGAGCGGCCCCACACAATCAACAATTACATGTTCGAAAGGCTCACCTAATGCTGGAATTGGTATGAGCGGAGCTGGGGGAATCTCCTGATTCGGCTTTCCCATATATTGACAAGTGTGACATGTCCGGCAATAATTTGCTACATCCTTCTTAAGTCCAGGCCAGAAAAAAATTCGCAAAATGCGATTATACGTTTTGGTTACCCCCAGATGTCCAGATAAGACATGATCATGAGCAACAGAAAGAACAGTAGATCGATAAGCAGAAGGAATCACCACTTGATATACTAACGCACTCTCTTCATTCGCGGTGGTTTTTGGCTGCCATTTCCGATATAAGAAGCACCTTTTCCTTTAACTTCCCTTGCCGCAACGAAACATTTAGACAATGTAATATCCATTTTCTGCGCCTCCACAATTTCCTCACGAGTAACAGATAAGGGCATAGACACACTGACCTTAGCTTCAAAGTCTTTAGAGATTGAAACACTTGGTGCTATAATTTCATCAGACTCATCCACACACAAAAATGTATAATTCAACGCAATCTCGTTATCCATCCTCTTCAACTGAGCGTAAGAACACACGCGGGAAAAAATTCAGGATAGTTCTGGGCTAACTCGTCTGACTCCAAATATAACATAGGATTGTCAACAACCTCTAGTGCAGGTAAAACTTTCCCCCCAGCCAGGTCGTTGCCTAAAATAAAAGACACGCCTCAAATCCAGTAACCAAATCAGACCGCAAATGTATACGATGCAACGGCACCTTCATAACCTCCATACTAAACCCCTGAACTAATATACTAGATCCCAAATGTGACTGAATAGAAAACGATAAAACATCAGCACATATAAAAGAGTGAGCAGCCCCAGTGTCATGCAACATCTGTATTTCCACCTGCTCATCACAACTGCCATTAAACGATACCAATCCCTTCAACAAGAAAGGGTTGTATATACTGTCAGGTAATGTTTCTATGGGATTCTCAAAAATAGTTTTCATGAAAGCAACAGGCCTCTGCTGTGATGAACTCTGCTGTTTACGTTTCAGCACTAAACAATCAGCAATTACATGACCTACTTTATGACAATAATAGCACTCAGGTTTTTCCGTCGACTGATCGTTACCCATTTTCACCCGCTCTTTAAAAGTTTTCGGCTGTGCCAGCTGAGACTGAGAAACAATAGTAGTGTTTCTATCGGTGCGTGCGCTAGCAAACACATTCTTGTGTGTAAGCGCAAACTCATCAGCGCGCACAGCAGCCGTAGCCAGATCAGTTACTTTCTGCTCATTTAAATACAGAACGATGCGTTCCGGCAAGCATTTCTTAAAATCCTCAAGTAACATTAATTCACGAAGAGTTGAAAACTCTGTTACTTTAGTTGCTGCACACCACTTGTCGAATAACACCCCTTTCTCGCGACCGAATTCGACAAAGGTTTGATTAATGTTTTTCTTGTGGTTTCTAAACTTCTGCCGGTAAGCCTCTGGGACTAACTCAAATGCACAAAGGATAGCTGCTTTCACTGTTTCATACTTTAAGCTCTCCGCTAAGGAAAGTGACGAAAAAACTTCCAAAGCCTTCCCTGACAGCTGACGCTGCAACAATAATGGCCATACGTCTTTTGGCCATCCTAACGAAACCGCTATCCTTTCAAAAACTCCAAAATAGCTATCCACTTCCGACTCTCTGAACAAGGGCACCAAAGGGAGATTTTTACTCACATCAAATGCAGCAGAGGATGTAGTAGGTCTACCTTGAACTGCAGTGCCTTTACCTGCTGAATCCGAAGTGAAGGGGCCAGCAGAGACAGGTGCAAGCTTCCTCTCCTCCATCTCTAACCGGTGCAACTTCACTTCTTTCTCAGCATCAATTTCCAGCCTATACAGTCTATATGACCCCAATTGACTTCTCTTTAGTTAAAAATAATGATTCCCTTTATCTCAGTGGAATAAAATCTTGTGATTTTTTCTAGGTTATCTATCCATACACACACACACACAAAAACTGGGCTTGATTCGGTTGTTCTAAAGGTAGAAGGTTTTTTTGTGTGTTGATGGATTTTTTCCATCAACAATCCAAAATATCTTGGTGGAAATGACAAATCTGGAAGGGAACCGTGTGTTTGGTGATGACTGGAGGGATGTGGACTGGACCGACATGGAAGCATATATTGGTCTGTTCCTTCTTGCAGGAGTGTATCGCTCAAACAATGAGGCCCTTTCCAGTTTGTGGGAGGCTGAGACTGGACGGGCAATTTTTCGGGCTGTCATGTCAATAAGAAGATTTAGAAGATTGTCTAAAGTCATTCAATTTGATGACAGGGCCACAAGACCTGCTCGGCGCGAAAGTGACTAGCTGGCACCCATTTGTGATGTGTGGAATTTATGGGTTGATCGTCTCCCACTAATGTGCAACCCTGGCCTGGACATTACAGTGGATGAGTGCCTGGTGCCATTCCGAGGTCGCTGCCCCTTCAAGCAGTACATGCCCAGCAAGCTGGCAAAATACGGGATAAAAATCTGGGCAGCATGTGACGCCAGGACAAGCTATGCATGGAACATGCAAGTTTACACCGGTAAGCCAAAAGATGGGCAGCCAGAAAGAAATCAGGGCATGCGTGTGGTCCTTGATTTGACCACTGGTCTCCAGGGACACACAGTAACATGTGATAATTTCTTCACATCATATGCCGTTGGCCAGGAGCTCCTGAGAAGAAAGTTGATAATGGTCGGCACTGTTAGGAAAAACAAGCCTGAACTCCCACCTGCCCTTCTGACAGCAAGAGACCGAGTTTGTTTTTCCTCTATCTTTGCCTTCACTGAGACACACAGTCTTGTGTCATACTGCCCCAAAAGGGGTAAAAATGTGCTGCTGATGAGCACATGCCACAAAGATGCCAAAGTAAGTGACAGGGAGGACAAGAAGCCTGATGTCATCCTAGATTACAATCGCTGCAAAGGTGGCGTTGAAATTTTTTTTGCACATTTTTATTCAAAGTTGGTGACAGAGTGGCATTTCTTTTGCCAGCAGATATACTCGTACGTGTGTGTGTGTGTGTGTGTGTGTGTGTGTTTGCAATATTGCAGATGGTTGCAAGCTACAGTTGTAAGCGGAAAACAAATCGCTGGCCAATGGTGGTCTTTTCTACCATCCTGGATGTCTCTGCCATAAATGCATTTGTGGTTTGGAGGGAGGTAAAACCATCATGGGATAGAGGGAATAATTTCAAAAGGAGGCTCTTTCTAGAAGAGCTGGGGAAAGCTCTGGTGTCCCCTCACATGGAGCGGTGAAAAAGCCTGCCTCATGCACCAGCCTCTGTAGCAGTCCTGAAGAGAAAACAAGATTCTTCCAACACTCCAGGCCCTTCCACTGAACCTCCATCATCCAAAAGAAAAAGATGTCAGGTTTGTCCACGGGCCAAGGACTCAAAAACGGATAAGCACTGCGCAAACTGCAAAAGAGCCACCTGTGCTGCACACACCGTATACTTGTGCCAGATGTGCGTGGACTGATTTTTGTTCATGATACTTGTTCATTCACAACATTCTGGACTGTCCTTTTTTACCATGTGTATTATGTTTTTTTTTTTTTTTGTAGCTTATTTTTGCTTTTATGTTCAGTGTTCAGAATTCGATTATCAAAAAAATATATTGTTATTCAGTGTTCATTCTTCACTCTTGTTAATTTCTACATATTGCTGCTGTTTTTATATATATATATATATATATATATATATATATATATATATATATATATATATTATTATTATTAAATTAATATCTTCTAAATTCTAAAGTAAATAATTTTTTTCACATTTGGTTCATTCAAATAAATACTATTCAACTACAATCTGATTCTAAGTCTTGTCCTTTAGGTGTTTCTTATGTGACGATTTTTGTGGTATTTTGTAAAAACAGACATTTCAAAACACATCAAAAACTACCAAAATTCTACTATTTGAAAGAATATTTATTTGTAATGTCTTGTATAATGTTTATACATGTATAAATTCACAAAATGTATCACAAAAGTTATGATATGAGCAGTTGGCCACATCCAGTAAAATGAATGGATCTCTATTGCCCTCTGCTGGGTCTCTATGGACAAAACAATTTCTTTCTTAAATTGTAATTCCTTCAGGTTTGTCTTTGACCAACAGATGGCAGAATTGTACAGCTAACACCTAGATCAATATCCAGAAACAAATTATATTTAAAGGGGTGGTAAACCACGATTTCACTATTCTAACTTTAGCTAGCGTGTAATGTTGCTGCTTGAGCATAAACAACATCTGCAAAGTTACAACGTTCAAAGTTTAAAGCAAAGGGAGATATTTGCTTTTAAAGAAATCAGTTTCTAAGGACTACAGCAAACGGCCAGCAGGCGACTACAGACATTCCTCCAGGGTTGGTGACATCAACAGGCTCAATATTTACATAAACCCCTCCTCCGAGAATATTAAATAAGGGGGGGGGGGGGTGAGGCCATTTTGTATCGCGGCGCTGTTGTGGTATAGTTAGGCTGGAGTGTTGTTGCCGCGATGCCAAGGAAACGCTGTTATTTTCATCCGGATTGCAGGTCTGGGGTACTTGCTTTGTTCAGCCTTCCTTGTGGGACGGGGGTGCGTTGCAATGCGTTTAACATACAGCATGTTATATGCACGTGTGTATGAGACGGAGGGAAACAGGCGCGCGCGGGGCTCCCGCTGCACATCTCACGGAGGAAAACTTCCACCATCTTCGCGAGTTCAATGCCGGATTTGAACAACGTCAGCTGCGTGAGACAAACACTGCCAGTGCGTGGATGCACGACGCGCGCGCTGCACATTTCACGGAGGAAAACTTCCACCATCTTCGCGAGTTCAATGCAGGATATGCACAACGGCTTGTCCTGAAAGCTGGATTTACAAACAGAAGCTGTTTACGGGCCACAACCTGTAAGTCTGATTTATATTTCATCGATGTGTTTTCCTGTAATAGGTTGTAGCAAGGAAGTAAACAGATGACAACGCTGTTCTGCAAGCCAGTCTGTTAAATGCTCATTCATACTTAACGTTATCCGACGAACACCTAACGTTACAAACACTAATGTTAAAATCTCAACAGCGAACTTGGCATTAGTGTAAATGATTCTTTGATTAGAGCTTTTATGTATTGTTTATCTACAGGCATGCTAAACATGGTTCTGTGTGTGATTTGGCTAACTTACTAGTAAAGCCAGTGTTTAGTGTTCGTTTTGGGTTAGTTCTTGCGACAGATATTTGGCTATAATCGTTCTAAAAATACAAAAGTAAAAGTGCCATTCAGTAGCGATCACTATAGATCCGCAGTCTTTACTCTTGAGGAATGAACTGGTTCTGCTCGATCATCCTCACTAAAATGTTCTGGGTCTGATTCGGGCTCAGATTGGTGTGGTTTTATTGACGCCATTGTTTCTAATACTGCCAAAGCACAGTCTACCGGTAAAGGTAAGGGGCGTGACGTTTCCGACAAAAGTGCACTAGGCGGTTAGCGAATCACAACACACTGGGCCAGCTAACCAATCTGAGCCCATTGCGTATTTTTGAGGGACTGGCTTCATACAACCCGGAAAGCATCAGACCATTTTACAAGGAGGGACAGAGCAGTGTAGAATAAAGGTCAAATATATGAAAAATAATGAATTTTTCTTAAAACGAAGCATGAACACATGTTACAGTGCACCCCACAAACACAATCAAGCCTTCAAAAGAATGTGTTTTACCACCCCTTTTCCCACCCCACTCGCGGGAAAGCTGCCGTGGCACACAAGACAACACTCACTGATCACGACCATCTATGATCACGGCGCACCAGATGTCGGCGGGACGGGAGGACTAAGGCCGGGGCGGGGAATAGTCGGTTCTGCAGCGGATTATCAGTGAATCCCAGTTGTCTCTGGTGAAAGTTTGTAAAACGATCCGGTGTATTGTCACTGCAGACTCAGAGGCAGGCGTCGGTGGTGATCCTCAGCTCTCCATTAAGATGGCTGTTCACAAAATTAATCCACCTCTTCTTGATCATCGTGTTTGTTTTGTAAGCTGTTTTGTAAGTTGTAGACTATAGTAACTAACAGTACTGACAGTAACTCGCAATCGAGCGGGCAAACTGATGCGAATGTGCTCTAGTTATGATCGTGTTAGGGGAGGAGCCAGGCTCGGTGGCTCCAGTGCGTCATTGAGTCAACGTTTTAGCCCCGCCAGAAAATCCTGAACACAGCAACGGTGAAAAACTGTTTAACGGTCTAACTTCTGAATTCAGTACTACATAGTTCACAGTCTTTGTAATTTGTTTCAGCAATACATTTCTAACATTTATAATGTGTTTAGAAAAAAATCTCAGAATTGCCTTTACAGGGACTTTAAATATATGTAGTGTAGGCTACAAGCCCTACTGTAGTTGTGATTTAAGTGTAAAATATGTTTAATGAGTTTACACTGGCAGAGAAGAATCGTGTTACAATTGTACACACAATTCTATATTAAACCAACATCACACTAAAATACAATGCAAGAAAATATGAGTTGAGTAGTTGAGTATTATCGAAATTCAAATGTCTCTTCAACTTGGTCTGTGACCAATCAGATTGTGTTGTTCACTGCCTGCAGCCAATCAGAGGCAGAGCTGCTGTTTGTACACGTCTGTCTGACGCTCCCTCCCTCGTCACTCACTCACGAGAGGTTTGCAGCCTGACCTTGATGGCGACGATAAACTGGCTCGGAATAAAATGGCGCGATGCCGAAAAGAACCAGAGAAAAAGTTTGGAGGTAAGTAATAAGTAAGACTAATGTAAACGTGAATAAAAGTTGTATGAACACGCGTTTGACCTTATGTCTTGAATATTCTGTTTACAGATGCTGTTTCTTCACGAGTATTTGCTGTCTACTGCCTCTGATGTGCAAGCGGCCATCAGACGCAAGTGTAAAATTGAGCAGCTCATCAGAAAATGTAATATAATGTGTAATTTATATTTGTGTATAGAGGGTCAGTGGAGTTCCCTTTCAAGGGAACTCGCACTGCGTCGACCGACGAATTTGGGGATGCTCCCTTAGCAACAGCGTGTCTGAAGTATGAATGAAACTATTCCAATCCTGATTGGTGTTGCGTCATGACATAGTATGTGACGGCATACCCGGAAGCTACATAAGGGGGGCTGGCACATAGTAACGTCAGCTTTCGCTATTCAGCATAGCGCGCTGTGTACAAAACTTTCGGTTTATTTGGTGTTGTTTGTTAAAAAAAAAATAAAAAAAAAAATAAAAATAATAATATATATATATATATATATATATATATATATACATATATAAAAGTGAAAAGTATGGCGACTCAGGGCGAGCAATACTAGTGTTGTGTGCACCCGTGTCCCTGTTATATGTTGGGCACAGACACACACATGCTTTGTGTACAGTGCCTGGGCGTGCAGCACGCTAGGCTGGCCGTGTTCAATGAGGGCGGCCAGCATCCACCGAGGCGGTGCGGCGATGCCGGTCATGGGGCTCACAGATGGACGTGTCAGCGAGACTTGGGACTACTGAGGTGTTGTGAACTCGTGTTGTTTCTTGAAGTAGAGACCAGGAGAACTTGGACTTGAACTTGAACTAGGTTTTTCAGCAGGATTCTTTATTGAGAAAAAAACGTGCCGTCTTTCCACTGAGGTTCCAAGTCTGACTAAAGCCAGTTGAACATTGTATTTTATATACATTTCAAGGGGAGGGATTATACAGCAGGGGAGGAGACATTCAAAATAGGGACACACCCCAAACATTCCTGTCTCATCACCCGTAATTCAATCAGCATAACAGTGCCATTCAAATGCATAGATGCTAATCCAATCACTCAGGCAGTATTGCTCTAAACTTGTCATGGTAAATAGTCAGGAAGTGCATAAAGACAAAATACTTAATGTCTCAACCACTTAATCTCCTTAGAATTTCCTCAATTTTACTTCAAAATGTAAAACACAAATATAGATAATGTTTTCAGTTATATTCTATTACATTGGAACCTAGATATAACAATGTATAAATTTGTAATCCCACAGAGGCATCTTCCCAGCCTTCGTCTGATAGTTCAGATGTTCTCCGTCCCCCGGGGTGGAGGATCCGATTCTTGAGCGGTCTGATTCTGAGGAATTAGACGTGCTCAGCATCGAGGCAGTTGAAGTTATAACGAGAGCTCGCCACTTCTTAATGCAAGATTCAATCTCACGTTGCCGAGGCAGCGCGCAGGTTACGGGTCTGCAATTAAAGTGACACACGCGATCGGTGTGTATGTGATACTGGTTGGGTGCGGGGCATGCAGTCAGCTCCTGAGGGTGCTGGCTGTTTTCATTGAGAATTGAGAAATATCTCGACGCTTACAGCCGTGCGCCTTTTGGGTGTTTCAGCCTCGTGCCTGTTGACTTTCTTCTCGAGGGAGGAAAGCCAATTGTATTATAACTGCTTGAATCTCGCGTTGCTGAGGCAATGTGTAGATTACGAGACCATATAAATACTTATTAAATCAGTATCGTCTGGTGATTATGGCTGCATTTAATTCTGAGGAATTCAAATGGAATATTATCTGACTTTGAGGAGTTAGATATTTTTATTCAGCCTATTTAGACCATGTTTCACTGGTTGGGTGTTTATGGCTGCATTTAATTCTGAGGAATTAAAATTCTGAGGAATTAAATATTATCTGACTTTGAGAAGTTAGATATTTTTATTCAGCCTATCATTCAGACCAGGTTGCACGTGTTGGGTGATTATGGTAGCATTTAATTCTAAGGAAATAAATGGCATTTTATCTGACTTTGATAAGTTAGATATTTTAAATCAGCCTGTCATCCAAAGCGTGTCACTTGAACTGAATTTCCATCTAAAATGGGAGCATAACATGCATGGGCAGTTCCTGAGGGGGCTGCTTTCATGCATTGTGAGGTTTGCTACCTCCTTGGAGCCCTCAGGAAGTTGATGTTGTTCTCGCCGCCTTGTGGCCTGCGGGACACATCAGTTTCCAGCAATTGCTAATCGCAGTGTCCGCCCTAGTTGTTGCGGCCCTGTCAAGCTGCTCCCTTAGATGAGGCCCCTGCTGGCCAGCCCCCTCTCCCGGAAAGGAACAATCGAGGTCGCCTCCCCTGTGGAGCTTTTGGGAATCGATGTTGCGCTCCTGCCGTCTAGGATGCTTCGGGCCACATCGATTTCCGGCGAACGCACACTGCTCCATCCGCCTCTAGAGAGACCTGCGGCTGGCAGCAAACGTGTCCGCGCACTGACAATCATTCTCGACTGCTCCCTGCCGGTCAGCCGCTTCAGGGGGTCGTGAGTGAGGCTCAGTGGACACCCGAAGCCAGCCTCGAGAGGTGGTTGGTTATGCCTCCGAATATATCTGCATGGGCCTGCGACTGTAGAAAAGGGGATACAGACTGCAGTTCGGTTACCTTCCCCTGAGGTTCAATGGGGTGGTCTGGACGGCAGTGGTCCCTGGGCAGGTTCAGGTAATGGAACAGGAAGTTCACTCCCTGTTGGTTAGGAGGCCACAAAACGTGCTCCTCCGCCAGACACGGAGTCCGGGTTCTATAGCCGGTTCTTCATAGTTCCTAAGAAGGATGGCGAGTTGTGTCCAACTTTAGATCTGAGGTACTTGAATCATTCTCTGAGGAGATTCAGATTCAAGATGCTTACAATTGCTCCATCGTGATTCAGATCCAGTCTGAGGACTGGTCTGTCACGATGGATCTAAAGAGGACGCATACTTCCATGTATCTATCCTTCTGTGTCACAGGAAGTTCCTGAGGTTCGCTTTCAGGGGAAAATTTTACCAATATCGGGTTCTTCCAGATGGCCTGACTTTCCCCTCGCACGTCGGGTGCATGGATGCAGCTCTGGCTCCAACTGAGTCTCTGGGGCATCCATGTGCTGAACTACATCGACTGGGCTCATATTGGCTCAGTCGCGAGTAGCAGCAGTTCGGCATTGAGGTGTCATCCTTGGCTGCTCTCCGTGCTTGGGGTTGAGACTCTACACGCAGTAGCGTGTTGACACCTTCTCAGAGAACCATGTTCCTGAGAGTCATATGGGATTCTCTACGTTGTGGGCACAATTGTCTCCCGCACGTATCAAGTCCATATGGGCGGTGGTCTCTAAAATGAAGCCAGGCCACAGCATCACTGTGAAGCAGTTTTAAGGACTGCTGGGGCTCATTGCGACTGCGTCCAACAGAATATATCTTGGCCTGCTGCACGAGACCCCTACATTGGTGGCTGGGAATCAGGGGGTTTTCCTCGAGGGGAAAACCATTCTGTATGATCAGGGTAACGTGCAGATGCCTTTGTTCCCTCGTCATATGAAAGAGACCTTGGTGCTGGGAGCATCATGTTGCCAGAAAACCGTTTCAACTGATGCCTCCCTCACTGGTTGGGACGTGGTCATGGACGGCCGCTTTGCGAGAGGTCCGTGGGAGACCCGGCATTCCTGCTAGCACGTAAATTGCCTGGAAATGCTGGCAGTCTACAGAGCTCTGAGGAGCTTTTTCCCGGACCTCTGCGGCCGCCCTGTCCTGGTACGAATAGACAATTCATCTGTAGTTTCGTACCTGAATCATCAGGGGTGATGATGCAGATTGGCTCACCAGACCCTCCTGTGGTCCCTGGGGAAACTGTCAGAGCGATGTATGTCCCCAGGAATCAAAACCAGGGAGCAGATGTCCTGTCAAGGCAGGGGCTGAGGCCCGGGGAGTCGCGACTCCACCCAGAGGGGGTGGAGGCCATGTGCAAGAGATTCGGCCCAGTTGGAGTGGATCTGTTCGCGTCTCAAGAGACATCCCACTGTCCACTGTGGTTTTTCTCTCAGTGATGCAGACGTGGCCGAGGCTGCGTCTGTATGCATATCCCCCGATCACTCTGCTCCCGGGAGTCTTGGAGCGGGTCAGCCGAGAAGGGGATCAGCCTACTCTTAGTAGCACCCTGCTGGCCGACCCTGGTATGGTTCTCAGACATTGTAGCACTGCTAGACGGTCTCCCGCGGCAGGTCCCTCTGAGAAGGGATCTGCTGTCTGAGGCAGGGGGCACAATATTTCACCCCCGCCCAGAGTTTTTGGGACCTCGGGGTCTGGCCCCTGAGGGGGCCCGGTACCTAGAGGCTAGACTGTCAGCAAATTTTGTCGAGACCTTGCTCAGCTCCAGGGCTCCTTCCACCAGGATGTTGTACAGCCTGAAGAGGAACGTGTTTTCCACTTAGTGTAGAGAGCGTGATGTGGACCCAGTTAACTGCCCAGTGGCTTCAGTGCTGGAGTTCCTCCAAGATTGTTTCTCTGCGGGTCTTACCCCATCCACACTCAAGGTGTACGTGACTGCCATTGGGGCTGTCCACGGTCCTGTGAGTGATGGGCTTTTGGGTAGGCACCATCTGGTTGTACGGTTCCTCCGTGGGGCTCGGAGGATGAGGCATGTGGCTCATTCCAAAGTTCCAACCTGGGATCTGGCGGTGGTACTTGAAGGGTTGGCTGAGGCCCCCTTTGAGCCACTGGAGTTGGCTGAGGCAAAGAACCTGACCCTTAAGGTGGCTTTTCTCTTTGCTATCACTTTTCTGAGGAGAGTGGGGGACCTCCAGGCCTTGGCGGTGACGCCGACTTGCCTGGAGTTTGCCCCTGGCGGAGTTAAGGCCATCTTACATCCTAAGCGGGGCTACGTGCCCAAGGTGCCATCTAGTGTGGCCAGGTAATTGGTTCTTCAGGCTGTCCATCCTCCACCTAACCTGATGGCGGAAGAAGGGAGACTTCACCTGGTCTGCCGGTCAGAGCTCTTAAAATATATTTGGAGAAGTCTGCGCAGTGGAGGAAATCAGAACAGCTGTTGGTGTACTTTGGTTCATCCAAGAAAGAGCTGCTTGCTTCGACTCAGACAACTGGATTGTCCAGGCTATAGCCACGGCTTATCAGGTGCGAAATTAGCCTTCACCGATGGCCGTGAGGGCTCATTACACCAGGGGCATGGCATCCTCGGTGGCCCTCCTTTCTGGAGTCCCGATGCAGGAGATCTGCAAGGTGGCTGGGTGGGCCACCCCGCACACTTTCATAAGGTTCTACAGCTTGCACCTCCCTACGACGCCTGGCCCTCGGTGTGGCCTAGTGGGTACTCGTTCCCCAAATTCGTATTTCCGACGCAGTGTGAGTTCCCTTGAAAGGGAACGGCTCGGGTTATGTCTATAACCCTTGTTCCCTGAGATAGGGAACGAGCACTGCGTCTCGGCGTAGCACCTCGTCACGCCTGGAGCGCTTGCTTCATGGCGATAACTGATATTACTATGTGCCAGCCCCTCTTATGTAGCTTCCGGGTATGCCGTCACATACTACGTCATGACGCAACACCAGTTTTGTAAAACTTTACAAAAAGGATACAAAAGTATCACGCAATGATACAGGGAGACGCGAGCCATATATGGAAAGTGTTCAGGAGACATACTATAAGGTTTTGCGAGATTTTTTTTTTTTATTATTCAATCAAAATACTGAGCTTGGCCGTTACTCTGTGCACATTCCTGTGAGTGTGTGCACGAGCTGTCAGCGCTCACGCAATGTTGTCATGACAACCAGTAAAGCATTCACCTCAGGAGGTTTACCTCATTATATTATTGTATTAAGCTAATAAAAGAGAGAGTCGCGTTTGTTTCTATTTAGTCTGATTTCTCAAAATGGTGCATGTGTTTGCTTATCCTGGGTGCCATGACAACAGAGCGAGTTATAGTAATATGCTGACTGCATGCGCTTACAGGAACGCACACAGAGTAACGGCCAGGCTCAGTGTTTTGACTGAATAATACGGTTTCCTTCTCCCAAAACCTTATGCTGCGTTCACACCGAACACGAATAAAGCATTTGGAGCAACACTTTCATATATAGCGCGTGTCTCCCTGTATCATTGCGTGATACTTTTGTATCCTTTTGTAATGTTTTAGCCTGGATTTCACTGCCATTCACAGCCATGGAGGAGCGTGCGCAGGATGTTTTTATTTATTTATTTATTTTTGCTTATGAGGTCCGAGAAAGATTGGACAAATGGGAACAGCAGGATGACTCTAAAAAGTAATTTATTTATTTATTATAATAAGTAGGGCTGTCACGATATTAGATTTTTCACACCACGGTTCTTGTGGCCAAAAAAATTCACGATATTGATATATTGCGATATCTATAGAAACCTTGGGGGAGAAAGTTATCAAATAAATTGGAAACACTTTACAATAAGGTTGTATTAGTTAACATTAGTTAATGCATTAGTTAACGAACTAACCATGAACAACACCTCTGTTCAGCATTAGTTAATCTTCTTTGTGAACGTTAGTTAATATAGAGCTGTTCATGGTTTGTTCATGTTAGTTCACAGTGCATTTTACCAAGATTTTAAAAATGCACTAGTAAATGTTGAAATTAACATTAACAAAGATTAATAAGTGCAGTTCATTATTAGTTAATGTTAACTAATGTAACTAATGTTAATTAAGGAACCTTATTGTAAAGTGTTACCAATCAATTTTTACTTTGTTTATTTAGTTTTATTTTTTACCCAACAAACATAATTGGATAATGATAAACCATAATACTCTGTTACTGATAAATTGTCTTTGAAGCTCCCTATGAAATAACAGGAGAGAAAATACTGTCAAGTTCAACAGTATGATGATGAATAAATAACATAAATGTTATTGGCCATGACTAGATTGCAAATAAAAATACAAGAAAAGACATTATTCATTAATTAAAAGAAACTATGAGACTGGCTCGGACTGGTGACTCTGACCGCCGCGTTCCTTCAGCATAGCTGCAATAGTTATGGCCTTTTTACACCTGCTCACTTCATTCGTTTTCTCTGATCATATATCTATCATATTGTGAAGAGATCAGGAGTAAATGTCTTCCGAAATTCTTTCGAGGCGGATTTAAATCCGATCACTCAGATCCACCACTCCCACCACGCGCTCCGCGCAGGGCACCGAGTGCTGAGGGGGCACTACAAGAAGATGCAAGAAAAGACGCAAACGGCTGCCAGTGAAACTGAAAGTAGCCCAAGGCTCAGAATCCGATGCTCAAAAACACAATCATCTTCATTAAAACTAATGAGACTAAATGCTCTTACCAGTGCTTAGGTCGCTCGTTCTCCTATTACCGCCTTTGATCTTGAAATGAGCCGATAAATAAAATACAGCTTACATCTGTTGCTTTCGTTGTCGTGAACTGAATTTGCATAGCCTATAGAGTGGAAACTGAAGATTGGATTTATATTAATTTTGCATTTTTATGGCTGCAACAGTGTGTAATAGAGAGGGAGGAAAAAACACGGCTCAGTCGGACTCGGGACACCGGAGTATTTACACGTCATGTTATCATACCAGTCCTGTTCATTTTGAATATTGTTATCGCCAATACTGGTATATTGCCACACCCTAAATTAACACGATGTCGATATTTCGTGCTTTGAATATCACGGTTATCGTCAATACCGGTATATTGCGACACTCCTAAGTAATAATAATAAAAATCACAGGACAAAGGGAAATTACATTAAATAAAAACACATGTCCAATAGAATTCTAAGAATCCAATAAGATCCTACAGGACAAAGTGAAATTCCATTAAAATAAATCAGAATGTCCAATAGGATTCTAAGAATCCAATAAGATCCTACAGGATAAAGTGAAATTCCATTCAAATAAATCAGAATGTCCAATAGGATTCTAAGAATCCAATAAGATCCTAAAGGACAAAGTGAAATTCCATTAAATAAAAACACAATGTCCAATAGGATTCTAAGAATCCAATAAGATCCTACAGGACAAAGTGAAATTCCATTAAAATAAATCAGAATGTCCAATAAGATCTTAAGAATCCAAAGAGATCCTACAGGATAAACTGAAATTCCAATAGGATTTTTTGTCAAGGGCATATTGATGCGTCAAACTGCTCATATGAAACAATTGTGTCGAATTAGTGGTGTAAATTCTAGCCTAGCTAACTAGAAAGTCACCATTTTCGGTGAAGTGATGTGCTGTTTTGATTTTTGAGTCATGACTGACCACGCTAGAGTTCTCAGTGTGTTTCCTCGGCCCAGCTAGAAAATCTGCTCATTTTCGAGCTGCGTCGTGTGCTGGCACTGGTCTCTTGGCAACACTTGACAACAGAACGTGTGAGCAGACGCTTCTGATAATCTGATAGCAGCACTCACGTCACAGACCTGCATGCAGCCAAAGCTAGCTCTTAAGCGAACCTACACATATAAGCTAAAGCCCTTTACCTCAACTAAAGCTGTTAGCACCCAGCTACTACATTGACACGTTTGAGCGTAGAGTGTAACATTCGAACCAAAGACTCTACAGACTTTTAAGGGACTTTGAACTACTGATGAGGGATCTGAAGGTTGTGAAGCTCTGAATCAAACAAATCCATTGAGTCACAAATGATTCACTGATTTGAACCACTCAAAGCACCACAATCCGCTGACCCCTGCTGGCCAGAACAGGAAGCGCAGCTCAAACTTAAAGGGTTAGTTCACCCAAAAATTACAATTCTGTCGTTAATTACTTACCCTTATGTCGTTCGACACCCGTAAGACCTCCGTTCATCTTCGGAACACAAATGAAGATATTTTAGTTGAAATCCGATGGCTCAGAAAGGCCTCCATTGGCACAATGTTCTTTACACTCACAAGACCCATAAAAGGTACTAAAGACGTCGTTACAAAGTCCATCTCACTACAGTGGTTCTACAGTAACTTTATGAAGTGACGAGAATAGTTTTTGTGCGCAAAAAAAACCTAAATAACAACTTATATAGTGATGACCGATTTTAAAACACTGCATCATGAAGCTTTGAAGCGTTATGAGTCTCGAAGCTTCACAAGACCCCGAGGCCTCAAAGGCTCTGGTTTAAGCCAGTGTGCTCTTGTTTTGTGTGTGTTTGTCCTACTCCGACCTCATTCCTCCTCTATGTTTTATTGTATTTTACTTACTTTTGTATAGCCTGAATATTCCTATTCAGCTAAGTTGAATTTGATTAAATTTAAAATTTTATTAAATACATTTTTCCCAATTACCTTTCCTGTTAGTTTTTCTAGAGCTATAAGGACATTCTAATTTCACTTTTATTCCTCCACTATTTTTATTTTATTTCCTTTACTTACTTTGTTTAGTCTGAATGTCCCTATTCAGCTAAGTTGAATTTGATTAAATTTAAAATTGAATTAAGTCAACTTTTCTATTTACCTTTCCTTTTAGTTTCTAGAAGCTATAAGTAAATTCTTCTATACCTTTACCTTATTTTAGTTACCTTATCATCACCATCTTCCTTCTCTGCAAAAGATTACAATAGTTCTAGCAACTGTTGTTTCTTTAATGAGTTACACAGGTTATTAGTCTTCACTCCTCAGTGCCAGGTCTAGTCTATGAAGTATGGTTACCGTCCAAAGGCACTATAGACACCAGATAGAACTAGAAATGCTTGCCATTGTTTATTTTCTGTTGACCTTGAAGTATTTGGTGTGTCCCTGCTAGCTTTGCTACCAGTCTAACCATAGGATTAGGATCTAATGCAGCGTCACCCACAAGTGACACCTGCTTAGCTGTATCTCCTAGTTAAAACTAAATAGGTGAAACAGTCTTTTCTTCCTTTCTTTTCCCTTTCTGATCTCATCGTATTGTTTTATTTGTCACTCACTCTCTCTCTCGCTCTCACTCTCTCTCTCTCACCTGTCAGGAGAACCATCCGTATCTTGAGTAATAGTTTGACCACACATACAGCCCGGTCATTAGCTGACTGCTTACAGCCGTCAACAAATATACTCAAACTCATAATTTGTGGTTACCAACACAAAATCTTTACGCCCTGCGTTACTAGCTGCGCCACATCAGCTAGTATGGCCTTAAGCGGCACACATAACCATTCACGCGGCCCCCATAGCCATTCTCCTACACAGTTAGCTTACCCACTCTGTACAAACTTGCATTTGCCTTTGCCATTTCTCTCTCGTGTTCCCACAAAGTGTGCCAATATGCCTCAGACACCCAGCCCTGCCACCATCAGGAACCCCTGTAGACCCGGGAGAGCATGTGATGGGTATCCTTCAGCCTAAAGCAGCCAGCAACCTGCAACAGCAAAGAAAGGAACCGCAAAACTGCAACACAAGTCGACACCGGATACCAGGCTGAGCTACACAGACTTGACCAGCATCATTGTCTCCTTGGCCACACTCTCACAGGCCTCAAAAGGAAGGTAAACGGACTGACGCTGTAAGTAACAGAGTTCCACAGAGAACCAACCCCAGCTCAGCATGAGAAGGCACAGTGAACATTTACATTTACATTTTACATTTAGTCATTTAGCAGACACTTTTATCCAAAGCGACTTACAAATGAGTGCAATAGAAGCAGCTAGGACAGTCAAGGGCAACAATATGCAAGTGCTGTAACAAGTCTCAATTAATCTAGAACAGAACACATAGAACTTTTTTATTTTTTATATTAAATAGACAAACAGAAAATGAATAGAGTGATAAGTGCTATTCTTGATTGGTCAGGTGCTGCTGGAAAAGATGTGTTTTTAGATGTTTCTTGAAAGTGGCTACAGACTCGGCTGCTCGAATTGAGATAGGCAGGTCATTCCACAAGGTGGGAATGGTCCAGGAAAGGTCTGTGAGGCCTTCTTTGGGATGGCACCACAAGGCGTTGTTCATTTACAGAACGTAAGCTCCTGGAGGGTGTGTAAGTCTGAACAAGCGAGTTTAGGTATATTGGTGCAGAGCCAGAGGTTGCTATGAAGGCGAGCACCAGTGCCTTGAATTTGATTCGAGCGGCTATTGGCAGCCAGTGCAAACTAATGAAGAGAGGGGTGACGGGCGCTCTCTTCAGCTCATTAAAGACCACCCTTGCTGCAGCATTCTGGATCAGTTGCAAGGGTTTGATAGTGCATGCCGGAAGAAGAGCAGTAGTCCAATTACAGTAGTCCAGTCTGGAGAGAACAAGAGCTTGGACCAGGTGTTATGTGGCCTGCTCTGATAGGAAGGGTCTAATCTTCCTAATGTTGTATAACGCAAATCTACTGGACCGGGTTGTTGCAGTAATGTGGGCAGTGAATTTTAGGTGATCATCAATCACAACTCCAAGATTCCTGGCTGTCCTGGACGGAGTAATGTTTGATGAACCTAGCTGAATGGAGAGATTGTGGTAAAGTGCTGGGTTGGCTGAGACCACAATCAGCTCTGTCTTTGCAAGGTTGAGTTGCAGGTGATATTCCTTCATCCAGGCAGAAATGTCTGTTAGGCAGGCAGCGATACGAACACCAACCGTAGGATCATCTGGTTGAAATGAGTAGTAGAGTTGAGTGTCGTCGGCATAGCAGTGATAGGAAAGGCCATGTTTCTGAATGACAGATCCCAGTGATGACATGTAGATGGAGAAGAAAAGTGGTCCAAGCACTGAGCCCTGGGGAACTCCAGTAGCTAGATGATGTGACTTAGACACTTCACCTCTCCATGACACCCTGAAGGACCTACCTGAGAGGTAAGACTTGAACCACTGGAGAGCAATTCCTGAGATGCCCATCTTCATGAGAGTTGACAGGAGGATCTAGTGGTTAACTGTGTCAAAAGCAGCAGACAAATCCAGTAAGATAAGTACTGTGGATTTGGAAGCTGCTCTTGCCTGTCTCAGTGCCTCCATAACCGAGAGCAGAGCAGTCTCGGTTGAGTGGCAACTTTTGAAGCCAGATTGGTTGTTGTCCAGGAGGTTGTTCTGTTCAAGAAACATAGAGAGCTGGTTGAACACAACGCGCTCAAGTTTATTTCCAATAAAAGGCAGAAGGTATACCGGTCGGTAGTGTTCTAAAAGAGCTGGGTTCAAGAGGGTTTCTTAAGGAGTGGGGTTACCCGAGCCTGCTTAAATGCTGTGGGGAAGGTCCCGGTGTGAAGAGAAGTGTTGACAATGTGAGTGAGTGCAGGAGTAACTGAAGAAGAAATGGCCTGAAGGAGGTGAGTGGGGATAGGATCAAGCGGACAGGTAGTGGGGTGATTGGAAAGGATGAGTTTGGAGACTTCAGCTTCAGAGAGCAGAGAGAAAGAGGGTAGCGTGTGTGTGTGATGGTTGTTGAGATGTGCGTTTCGGTTTGTGGTGTGGAGAATTGGCTGCTGATGGAGGAGGTTTTGTTTGTGAAGAATGATGCAAAGTTGTTAGCTGTAAGAGCTGTTGAAGGAGGAGGAAAAAGGAGCGAAGAGAAAGTTTTGAAAAGGCACGCACGAGTCAGAGGAATTGTTGATTTTGTTGTGATAGTATGTAGTCTTAGCAGTGGAGACATTTGCAGAGAAAGAAGCAAGAAGAGACTGATAAAGCGTAAGGTCAATAGCGTTATTAGTTTTGCGCCACTTCCTCTCTGCTGCCCGCAGTCCAGAACGATGTTCGCGGAGAACATCAGACAGCCAGGGGGCAGAGGGTGAGGTGCGGGCTGGCCTGGATGAAACGGGACCGGAGTTGTCTAAGCAAGATGTTAGAGTGGAGCAAAGAGTGTCAGTAGCACTGTTAGTGTCTAGTGCTGAGAACTGAGCAGGTGGAGGGAGTGAGGATGAAACCATAGTGGATAGACGAGAGGGAGAGAGCGAGTGTAGATTATGCTGAAAAGTGATCTGGGGAGGAGTGTGTGTTGTATCAGTAGTCAGTATGAGGTTAAGAGTGATGAGAAAGTGGTCTGAGGTGTGCAATGGAGTAACTAAAGTGTTGTCTGTGGTGCAGTAGCGTGTGTAGATAAGGTCCAGATGGTTACCTGATTTGTGAGTAACTGTAGTAGATACTGGCTTAACCCCCTCGAGTCGGCTTTTTTTCTTATCAGTGCCAAAGAGACTCAAATAACTCTGTCGTTTTTTTATCATTCAGGCAAGTGTTATACATCATTATAATCTGTTAAATTTTTATTTTTTTGTGTACAGTCACAATAAAAACAAATTGTTGTGCTCTTTGCAAAATAAGGGAAACAAACATGATTTGCGATCTTCAGCCTCTCTGTAAATTATGTCTAATCTGATTCTCTTCAGAAAATGACCGGTATCTTAGTGAAAACTTATCACACAAATATGAGACATATGTCTAAAGAAACATTGAAATTTCAGGTTTTAAATCATGTAAATTGAAACGAAAACAAATATTCTGTGTTTATGTAATCTGTGTGAAAATTGAGAGATTTCAGTCAACTCATTATGACTCATTATCCGCTAATGTGGCCACGCCCATGGAGAACGAGCTCATTCACATTCAAATACAAGGCAATCAATGCGTCGACACCCACACACACATCAACTCAAACAAACAGATCAAGTGAAGCTATGGTTCAGATACATCGCGTTGAGGAATAATCCTGGAATAATTCTCCTCATGGAAAGTTGATTCAGGGCTCATTGTAAGGTAGGCTAAGTTTATTCTGTTAGCATCTGTGAATATTAAACGCAAAAAGACCGTTTAAATATAAACCCTAATACAACATGACGCAAGACTGTTTAGACATTTTGTATAAATTGTATCTTAATTTTAATCAATGTTTTTAATATAGTTGCTTCTTATTTTATAATAAGTCAATATAACAGACAATAGCCTTAGCGCTGCATTGCAAAATTTCGTTTTGTATAAATTGTATCTTAATTTTAATCAATGTGTGGCATGATGAGCTGGAAGCCCATTTGCCCGCGTAGGCATAATTGCAGTGACGTCATGGAGTTGCGCCCGCATTTAGGTTGGAGCGCACCTGTGGTGGGTTCTCGTCTGTTTGTTCGCGTGCCTGGCATGGCGCTGCGGTTTTGTGTGTTGCTGTGACTGTTTGAGGTAAGTGGATTGATTGTAGTCTGAGTGCGGTCTCCAGCGTGTATGTAGTAACTAGATGGTTTGTTTATTTAGTGAGCAATGGTTTGCTGCTGTAACAGAGTTCCCATCAGACGGTTTGGGGATTTTCCCGTTTTTTACCAGCTGGCTGCTGTGCGGTCGTCTGTGCCCTTCAGTCCGTGATGTATGAATGACTACTGCGAACTATTAAAAGGATGTCTCTTTCTCATTGTGTAATGTGTACCTGATCCCTCAGCCATGTGACGGTAAGTCAGAATAAAAATTTCCCCTGGTAAAAGAGAAAAGAAACCTAAATTGTCTTTTAACCATTTGTATGAATTTCAGGAGGATTTTGGGCAGTGCAGTGATGTCACCGCTGTTTTGTCATGGGATGTTTTGATACTGTTGCTTGAATTATTATAGTCACATACTCGCTACTTTACATGGTTTGAGTGTTCTTTTGTTTCCTATTAAGATTCTTATTTTGCTTGGTTTGTTTTCATTATTTCCTTGCATAATTTTGTTTTGTGTTTTTGACTGATTTGGTCATGAATCATTTGTTAAAATCCTTTAAAAAAAAAAAAATTATTTAATTTGATTTAACTGTTGATTTGTGAATTGTTTATAACAATGCATATGTTTTCTTTTTTTCAATTTTGATTTATCTTTCCTTAATTTAAGTTAATTGCCTTGATTTCTTGTATGTGCATAACAAAGATTTTGTTTTCTTGATTTTGGGATCAAAGACTATTTTGTTAAATTTGGTTTATTATTTTCATTGTTAATTGCTTTCTTCATTGAACTTTCGACCAAAGGCCGGTTGTGAATTAATAATCGACATCCACTTGTCTGTTTATATAATTAAAATATTTTTCTTTTGTGTGTGTGTGTGTGTGTGTGTGTGTATGGTGTGGAGAGTTGTTTGTTTTTAAGAGCTGCGGCCCTCTTGCATAGGAAACTGACTGTTCCCTTCTCCTCTCTGGTGGTGGTGTTTACACCGTGTGCCGTGACTGATCACTTCATTGGGGCCCGTGTGCTGTGAGTGTGAGTGTGCAGTGTGTGTGAGGGGAAAGTGTCTATTTTTCGCCCGGGCATTTCTCGAGAGAGAGAGAGAGAGAGAGAGAGAGAGAGAGAGAGAGAGAGAGAGAGAGGCCGCAGCTTCTGTTATTTCAATATACTTGAATGATTGGGGCTTAGCCCTTTTCTTGTGCCTCAGATTTTATTCGGATGAATCATAATACATTTTTGTACTTTTGTAACAAATATATGTCTCCATTATCCTTGTCTGTAGTAGGGAACCTGTGTATTGGTCATATTCTCTGGGTGAAATTCCCAGGGTGGCGTAGTCGAATATCCTAATTTGAACCCCTTTTCCTCTGTTTGCTTCTTGTGGATGCCACAAATGTTTCTCAGCAAATACACGTTATTCAAAGGGCTTGTGAACACATATCTATTGTGTGTTTTGAAGCCTTCATTTTAAAACATTTTTTTTTTTAAATCATGCATAAACATTATTCTCTCAAAAATACAAGCATGTACATACATGTTGCTCAGATATTTTGGTAGCCCAGTTTGTGCTGAATACAGTGTATTTACGCTTTTGCCATTAATGTGTTTATACGCAACTGAAAATAGCACAAATGTCAGAGCATGTCAAAACTTCTAAAGGGCCCCAAATCAGCTCAGACTTCAGAGGGTTAAGGTCAAATGAGGTCAGAAGAGTGGTGAAGTCTACAGCCTGGGGTTTATCAAGGTGAATGTTGAAGTCCCCGAGCAGTACCAGAGGAGTGCTATCCTCAGGGAAGTGAGAGAGTAACATTTCCAATTCCTCCAAGAAGTTACCTAGTTGACCTGGAGGGCAATAAATAACTACAACATGGATTTTAGCAGGGTGAGTGATAGTGATTCAGTGTGATTCAAATGAACTGTTGCCAGATAGAGAAGGAATGGGCTCAAATTTCCAATCATTTGAGATGAGCAAACCAGTACCTCCACCCCTCCCAATCGGGCGAGGGGTGTGTGAAAAAGTGAAATAAGTAGAGAGGGCCGCAGGAGTGACAGTATCCTCTGGTTTGATCCAGGTTTCAGTTAGGGCCATGAGACTGAGATGTGAATGAGTGGAGATAAATGAAATAAAGTCTGCTTTGTTTACAGCTGACTGGCAATTCCAGAGACCAATTGGAATGGACATTAATGAAGCAGAGGAAAAATGTAAACAACGCAGATTATTAGGATTACGTTGTCTTGAATGTACAGAGCGTGATTTACGGGTGTTAGCAGTAATAGTAGAGATTTGAAAGCACATAGTGAAAACGGGTCAGAAAAATAGATGGAAAACAACAAGCTAAACACAAAAGTGTCAGAGAGAAGAGAAAGCTATACTCAAGTGCCTTGTCGGTGTCCTTGCTTGAGTGGGTCTTCACACGATGAGGGCTTCACACGAGGGCTGCCGCGGAGTACCACTCAATTTATACTCACTTTAAGTGTCGTTATTGAATACAGCTGGCTACGCCTAGCGAAACGTCTTTACTCGCGCAAGATCACGTGGTCAGCACGTTAACAAACGCGACTACAAACAAAAAGCCCACTAAACCACACAGACAATGTTCTAAATAACAGCTGAACTAAAGATCAAATGAGAAAATGGATACAGTACTCACACAGTAATTGTTCTCCCTGACGGTCGATTGCTTCTCACTAAACTGAATGTAAACAATGCACACTAATATACCACGCTGGCTTTAGGCCACGCCTAGCGAAGTGTCTTTACTTGCGCGAGATCACGTGGTCAGCACATTAACAAACACGACTACAAACAAAAAGCCCACTACACCACACAGACAATGTTCTAAATAACAGCTGAACTAAAGATCAAATGAGAGAATGGATACAGTACTCACACAGTAGTTGTTCTCCCTGTCGGTCGATTGCTTCTCACTAAACTGAATGTAAACAATGCACACTAATATACCACGCTGGCTTTAGGCCACGCCTAGCGAAACGTCTTTACTTGCACATGCAAGAATGCTAATAGAAGGGAGCTACCGGAAGAGATCACTGGTCTTCAGGAGCCTCTGACAACTGCTGGGCACCAAGAGCAGCTGGATAACGCCACCGTACAAGACCTCAAAAGAGAACTGTTTCACACAAAGACTGTTAAAACAGCCAATGTGGAAAATTAAAGAGAAAAGACACTAAATCTAAGGCCCTTTGAGGCCATCTGCATGCAGCCAGAAGCTGAAGTCCAAACACTGATTCAGCAATCCTGCAGCATTACAGACAAGCTCGATGCGGTGTGGTCCCAAAAGAACTAAAACGGCCTGACCAACTGTAAGTGAATCCCACAAGAAAGATGTACCCTGCTGAACTTCACATCAGCAGCGCAAGCTCCTCCAGCCCTGCACACAGACACAAAGGGGGGAGGAGCCAAAGCCCTCTGCTTAACCGTTCACCAGCCAGTTTCCTGAAAGCCTCTGCATTCACAGAAGGAAAAGGATTAATTCAGACAAACCCTGAAATGGCACGTGAAGTGACACTTAAAGACCTCAAGCAAATAGACAGACACATCCCTGCATTCACACCAAAGCTTGCAGGAGACCACGACGTCCATGCCTACCTACAAGACATTGACCTTCACCTGCAGTCTTTGGAGAGTGTGCCACAAAGATAGACTCTATCTGCTCTGGATCATATCAGAGCTTGCAACGTTGCATCGCTTTCTGGCTCGGCAGCCAGGAAACCTCCACTCGGACTACCAACAGCTGATACAGGCCAACATAAAGGAACTTTTCAGACCCTGAAAGTGGATTGAGCGCTGCCCTAAGACACCAAACAGGGCAGACATGAAATTTCCTATGTTTCTACTATCCTCCTACTACAGAAGGAGGACACCAGCTTCAAGAACCTTCTCCTCTGACACCAGTTAGTCACCATGTAGGCGACACAGCCTGCCCCCACACAATGCCATGCATGTGACTTAACAAAGAAGGCCTTTAACGAACACAATGCCCCCAACAGAGATAGTCTTAACACATCTTAACATCTGTCAAATGGTATCAGCATAAGGCTACTCTGACTTTAGAAAAGAGACTCTAATTTCAGTATTAAAGCCTGTAAGTCTGTATTGACAAAAGAATCTCAGATCAGCAGCATATAAACGGTACCAGAATTGATTAGTCTGCTTTGATTGAAAAAAAAAAAACACTTAGCGTTAGTGCTTAACCTGTTTCTGATGAAGGAATCTGAGTACAGTGTTATATAGATATAGATTTGGGTGATGCTCCCCTTTCGACAGTGTAAAGGCCTTAGATATTATAGTCAGATTGATGTCATTCATCTAAACTTTGGCTATATCTGCAAGCATAGCTACATGTTGACCAATACTATGTTTCATTCGCTGAAAGTAACATCAGTATTCATTCATGAGGCGGATGTAATTCAGTGTGCTTAAACAAGTTTTAACTTGTAGCAAAACTGTTTATTTTCTCTTGAGACAAGTGCAAGAAGCCTATCGTCCAAAATAGAGAGAAGCACTTGCAGAAAGTAAAATTCGCAAATGCCAAACAATATTTGCATTTTACTGAATATAACGTCATGTTTTTGAATATCTGAAAGTACAGGCACCACCACTTCACAGAATTCCGTGAAATGAACACGGACCCCTTAACTCAAAATCTGTGGCAGTTTCACGGAATCGCTGAAAATTCCGTGATGGGTCCACGGAAGTGATGCCTATGTAAGTCAATGACAGTATACAGACGCGTTAGGCATGGTTATCATCATGAAACTATTATATTAATTTTTGGAGTGTGATTCTCGATTTAATCAGCCAGCATAATTTTATTTATAATTATTGTAGCAATTATGGACGCAGACATATAGATGAGTTAATCTTCCAATGATTCGATCAAATTAACATCCTTTTCAACAAAGCACAATTCAGCTCCAGGAAATCATCATCACGAGGGAGATGGGGGCTTGATTCTGCCCGGAGCTACTAGTTCTGACTTCCTATGGACTCGCCACCAAACTCAGTTAAAAGAGGACAAAGGGCTCGTGGTTGTCACAAGACAAAGAAACAACCATACCTCTGTCTTTGCAATGACCGGTAAATGAACTCCACGACACAGCTAAAACTCCAAGCAAGCTCACAGAAACTGTCACATATGGAGTACATCAAATCACGGATTATTGGACTTTTTCATTTCAAATAGCCTTCGACATAGCTTGTTAGTGTGTTTACAACTAATACACGTTAGTTAGACTATTAGGCATGTATATTACTCACAATTCATGCAATTATGAAACTATTGAATGAGTGGATGAAAAAGCATTGTGTTTGATACCGGTGTGTTCGTATGGGTATAATCCAACAGATGAGCTGAATGAAATCTTTATAGAATTGATCATGTCCTTATAGTAAGAAATTAGGTCTAAATTTACTCTCTGCTTAAGAGCAGGAAACTAAATTCTATAGATAACCCAATTTTGTGGGAGGGGTGGAGACACAGTCACCCCTGAAGCCTAATTGGCCAGAACCCATCCAGGGGATGGGCAAATGTTTGAGTTTAGTCTCAGAACACGAACGAAAAGTTCAGTTCTGTCTACAGTTCTGTACAGTTCAGACCAGAAGCAGTGCAGAGTTCAGCTCAAGTTCGGTTCGAGCTGGTTCGCGGCCTGTTCGCAGTTCAGAGATGATCTAAGTCCTAGCAGTTTGACCAGAGTGAGTTCTGAACGGAGCTCCCAGGAGACGGTCTGACTATCGTGACAGACCAACATCAGAGAAAATGGGTTAACAACGATTTCATTCAGGCCATCTGCTTTTCTCTCACTTTCCTTTCTTTTACTTAAAGTTTATTTTATTTCCGTTAAGTCTCGGGTTCTGTTAAGTTTCGCCGCAAAAGTCTCTCAACAACGAGTTTCTAACAGCGCGCTCCAACTTCAAACAACGCCCACAAGACTTTCATCCAGCCGCCAACACGCCACGTGGTTGGCTTCCCCAGACGTCGACCAGACCTTCAGCGAATCAAAGATCCGGGAAAATCCCTGTACAGCCAGAAAAAGGGAATCCCCCTTGTCAGACGACACGCGAAACACAAACGCAAGTAACGCCTTTTTGATTCCAAGCTGAACTGGTGCATTAGATCAAATGTAATAACCCTGCCTAAGAAACGATAGGAGGTTAAATTACTGATCAATGGTTTCTTCAGGTCATGTTTCATAAATGCATAGATTGCTTAGGATTTCATAATTTCTCTCTCTTAGAACTTATTCTTTCCTCACCTTCTTCCTTTCTGCAACGTGTGAATGTGCGAGCGTGTGTGTTTATGTTAGATATTAGTTTGATGTGTTAGATTAATCAATAAAGTTCCGTTTGTATTCAAAGATGACTGTTCTTGTGTTATGTGCTTATCAATTTAATGTCTTGAACTGCCGATCTAAGTTACCTGGCTGTTAAATAGTGTTTCACTATTGTTCGGATATTAATATCCGCTGCAGAGTTGATATTTACGGCCCGTTCAAATGAACGCTAGAAGAGTCATTTGCTCGGCTGTAAAATAGACTCTCAAAATTCCCTATGAATTCATTAAATTCATTCATTTGAGCTAAATATACATGTTTCCCTTTAACAGAGCCCCCTTTAAGTTCTTACATATCGGCGGACGAATAAGTTAAGGTGTAAACATTAATTCTGAATTATTTATAAATTATAGTGTCATTCGAGTCTTTTTCATTTTAATTCAGTTCCCCGTTGAGTTATTATTTTATCTGACTCATAGTCGCTACAGTATTTTGGTGGAGAATAATGCGGGCAGTTTAACCTAAATTATAAGCATATAAATCGAGATTTTATCTTTGAATTACATTTTGAGAGACCAGACCGCTAGACGCGTGTGTGTGTGTGCGCGCGCTCGTGACGTAAGTGCGCGCGCCTCTTTGAAAGCTCTGAATGAATGCAAAACGCTGTGTAACCCAAGTCTGTCCCTGTTCTGAAACTGCATTCAAGTAATTTAAGATCTGAGATCTCACACTATACGATAAGGTAAGAATTAAGCGTGTTCCTTAATTTCTAGAATGCCTCGTTTATAGCCGAATTGATGTCATTGCGTGTTCCAGTGTCATTAAATAGCTAACGTTATACGTATATCAGTCAGCCAGAGAACTGAACGAACTTAAAACTGCATTAAATTGAAATACCCTGCGAGGAATAATCTCCTCACAGCGCGGTCAGATCAAGCGTGTTCCTTGATCGATGTATTAAAGCCTTATTTATAGCTAATTCAGTGCGTGTTCCACTGTAATTCGAAGAGCTATATCTTCCCTGTGCTAATGTTAAGCAGTTAAAGCTTGCCGGTGTGTATATCCATCTCGTAAAAAACACTGCGTGTCCCAGTGTGATTTAAAGGAGAATGATTTGAACCCAAGTAAAGCTGACATTGATAGAATCAACAGTAGAAGAAACCCTGTGGTTCTATATGCACATAGATCCGCTGAGATCAATAGTGTTCTATTTACAGCGCAAAACTGTACCATTGAACTGTAACTGTAAAGTTTAATCTCACTCTTAACAAACTGAGTGAAAAGCCCCACAGAGCAAAACCAGCTACGAGTGGTGTTCCTTATTTTGATTTTCATTGATGAAATGTGCCGACGTTTCACGTAATACACTCGATTGCACGTGCTAAACTTATGTGTAACTTTACAGGGTGAAAAGCGCTGACTTTTCTAGTTACTCCTAACTTTACCCTGTCTGCAATTCACATGTTTGCCGCTAGCGTTTGTTTGTCGCCATAGTCACGACTGCGGCACGGAAGTCAACCAGCGCTTCCGGATAAACTCAGCGCATGTGCAGTGCGTCGAAGCCATATTTGTAAACAAACCTTACGGTAGCTAACAGCTACAGGCTAAGCTAATCGAAGCAGTTGTTTACATTGAAGCCTAAATGCTAAAGCTTTAGCATTAGTTTTAAGTATCAACCGTATTAACATACGTGTAAATGCAGTGTCTGTTTGAGTCACTTTAAAGTGATTTAACCATTTAAACACCTCAACTTTATGTACACTGTTGGTCCTTCTTACTTTTCTCTTATCTTTCTAATACATTACGTTATACTCTACTTTAAGGGAAATATTGGTTCACAATTGTTAGTTACTTTACCTACATTTTACTTGAAGAGGAAAGATACTGGTTTGCAATTATTAATTGTTAAGTTTGAATTTAATGAAAGAAAAAATTCAAGATTCATTCCTCAAAGTCATGTAAAATGATTTAAAAGTTATTCTAACTATTCTGGAATTTACTCATTTTCAGAATTTCTCATTGAGATCCAATTACTTTAGGTATTCGTCTGGAACTTTAGAAGTTCAAGTGAACCACTAAATTGATATCTATTACCAAAACCTTTTGGACTTGTGGCAGCTTGGACTAGAGGTACACTAAAGATTTAAAGAAAAGTTACCGACTACGCCACCCCGGGGCCTATTTCCGGGGACATGCCCTTTAACCACGAGCAAGGCTCAGAGGTTCGTTATATCAGAGTCAGGTATCAGACATGGGTTGAGTATAAACAATAAAACACTTTATTGTTCTCAGTAATAGAAAGATATCATTTTATTTAACACGACAACACCTATAATTCAAAACGAATCTATGCACAAAATGACACATACGCTCACTTCAGAATGGGGCGCTGGCTCTCCTTGACAGAATTGATACAGCAATCATGCGTGCACACTCACTGCACACTCACGCCACACCTCACTGTGAGCACAGCACTCAGGCAAAAGAACCCACCACCACAACCGGAAAGAGACGCTAATCCTCTGTAACTGGCTGCCCCAATTCTGAAGAGAGAGAGAAAGAAAAAAAATAATAATAACACAAACACACACAGTAAGCCAAGTATATAAAAAAAAAAAAAACAGAACAACAGGCAACAGCAATCTAAAACAATTTTAAAAGTTCGCCACAGCAATTTGGTTCATGGAATCGAGGCGCCGCGTCCGGTCACCCGACAATGCTGAAGTGGAAAGAAATGGGCAAAAAAAACAACCAACACTAATCACGAAAAGAAACACATTCTATAGGTTGCCCTTAGGCCACCAACACATACGAAATAAACAAACCAAAAATAAACTTGAAAAAGATCATTCACAAAAAAAAAAGAATATATGTAATATACCCAACTTAAATCAAAATAAAATAAAAAAACACACAACAACAATCAATTCACAAAAAAACATAGGTTTACAGAAACACACTGCAGAAAATAATGGTGACAGTGAGGTGCCTTTATCTCATATTTAAATACCACTGGAGGCTTTTGATTCGGATTGGTTACTCACAATACACAATCGATGATAAAAGAATACCACACCAACGGCCCACAATCATCGGCCCAGCTGATGTAGCGCGTTCAACACCATGAACGATGGACAAGGAAGTCAGACGCAGCGTATCAACAACACTCGATCTGAAACTGAGTAAATGAGTTAGTGATGCTCGTCTGGCGGTTCAATGGAACAGGCAAACTCGTAGTCCCGTCCCTAAACACTGAAAACGAAATAGTCACTGTGACGAGTCCAATGATGCGAAACCGGAAGCAAAACAATGCAGACAGCAAAAGGAGCATCCGCTTTAGATGAACCCAGAGCCCACTGTAACGTCCCCTGCACGTTGGCCCGCACCTGTAGTGCGATTCACACGGCACCAAAGCTGTGATGTGTTAAACACGCATCAAATTGACGGCATCCGCTCGACAGCATCCCACAAAGTTCCCCTGTCCAACCGTACAAACAGTCATGCGTCCCGCCGGAAAGCACGGTGTCTCGCTCAAATGACGCAGAGAGAACGCACACCCATAGCGACACCCTTATATACAGAAGGAACGCAATTAAAGGGGCACTCCCCCAGCATATTAAATAACCCGGCAGAAATAAACCGTACTGCTACAGTCTCACACTTATTCATTATTTTTATTGCGTTATACCCTCCTTTATCCCCTCTTCCTATTGTAGCTATTCACTTAGCCACTCTATTTTATTTACTCATTTATCTCTTTATTTAACTTCCCTTTTTGTAACCTAGCTTGGGAGCAACACACCTGAGCCTCAATAGGAGACAGTGCCAGATTCCTACGAGTTTCAAAATAAATCAGAGACAATCCTCATTGACTAAATATTTATTTTTGGTGATTAGTTGACCATCAACTATCAACTTTATACTCGTAGTCAGACAAAGGCTTCAGAGCCATTTGCGGGGCCGGATCTCCTTGCTTTCCTCCCTTCTCCTCACGTCTTCCCTGTTCTGTCCTGCTCTATTCAATTTTATTCTTCATATTTATAGGGAACAAGCCTGGAAGAATCATTAATCATTTCTAAAAGAAAAAGAAAGATAATTCTTCCCAGAGAAACAAACCAGTAGGCATTTGATTGGTAATCAAACCCTCCTTTGTTCTCCATGCTTTCCCTGCATTTGTAAACGCAATTTAAAATTTTGACATATCTAAGTTCATTTAACAGAGACAAGTGTTGAGCCACCGTCGCCTTCAACGCATCCCTGCGTAAGCGGTCCGCCTGTAAGGTGTGTGGCGTCAATCCTGTCAGACTAAGGAAAGAGGTATCAGCATTATTATTGTATTATTTTACTCTGTAACATAAACAATAATATTGTTTCTGTTTTGAAAAAAGATTTTCATTGATAGGAAGTAGTTATAGAAAAAAAAGAACTTTTTCTCCCAGTGAAATTTATTTTTGTTTCTTTCAATTGAAATAGGTTTTTAACCTTTTCTCTCTTTCTCCCTTACTAAGCTGAGTGACATAGTCCTCGCATCACGATTTGGAAACAGCTTTTCATTGATAGAATTTTCTTTTTAGAAAAAAAAGAAATTCTCCAAGTGAAAAGAAAATGGTTTCAATCTATTGAGATTTGTTTTAACCCTTTTCTCTCTCTTTCCCTTACCTAGTTGAGTGACAAAGCCTTCACATCACTAGCCAACCTGTCTACACTGAGACCAACACATAGTCGTCACCACACGCCACTATTGGTGTACAATCACTGAAACGACACTTAGCTGTTCCACCACACATAGGCTTATACCCCACACAGATCTGTGTCAGTCTCTTCTCCCAGCGTACCAACATGTCGCAGACGACAAACCCCACTGCCCAAGGGGAAGATGTGGACGCCTGTCTCAGAGGCATTACAGACTGCCTCATACCAAAGACAATTGAACTGTTATTATTTTTAATAATAATCATGATTCTGAGAAGGTTCCTGACACATGATTCAAGCCAGAACAACAACCAAATGGAACTAGCCAAGATCACCTGTTCCCTAAGCAACGCCTTCACAGCCCAGCTGAAACTAAGCGACAAGCACATCATCCACCTTCAAGAGGAGCTGACACGTGCCCAAAACCGCATAGACAAGCTGGAAGTGAAAGTCCAGGACGACTTCAAGCGTCAGACCACTGAGTTCCTGAGAGAGCTGATGCACACTCAACGCTGCACAGACCAGCTCAAGGCTAAAGCTCAAGACAAACTCAAAGTGCCTGACGAAGTGGAGCAAGAAACAAAGAAACCAGTTGACAAGCTCCAAGAAGCCCTTGCAGTCGCTGAACGCGACAAACAAGAGTCAAAGACTGCACATAAACACCTGTTAAACCAACTCCAGTCTGCTGAACATCAGCTAGAGAAAACCAACGCTGATATTAAAGACCAGAACTCTTAAATCAATGCTCTGGAAGACCACCTTGAAAGGTACAGCACTGAGATGGACCATCTGATCCGACAGCGAGACGACGCCAACGACGAGCTCTACGCGGTCAGATATGAACTCAATCATGCTGTCAAACAGAGACCAGAGCCAAGAAGGGATAGAACTCCCTCAGCATCACTACTGCTGAGTAGAACACAGTCTTCCTTCCAAGAACTGCCATACAACGGAATAAGTGAATGGCCGCAACCCAAAATGTCACCGGCCTCCACCACAGAACTTGTCCCGGCCAACAAAAGAGAGCTCATCCAAGCAGACTCCGAACCTGCACAAAAGATGACTTTTGAAAACCTCGACAAGCTCGCTAAGAACATCACCCAGTTCAACCCAAACTCCACGGAGGGCCGCGACATCCAGGCCTACCTCCGAGATATTGACTTCTACCTAGAGGCAAGAACTCAGGTGACCGACCGAGACAGGTTATACCTCCTCAGAGCCACATCCAGTCACGAGGTACGAAGCTTTCTAGATCGGCAACCTGTTCACGTAAAGTACAACTACCAGCTACTACGTGAGATGCTGACCCAAGAATTTACAGGCCCTGAGTCTGAACACGGACTGTTAATCGCCTGGGAAACCAAACAAGGTCGACAAGAGACTCCCCAAGCCTACTACAGCCGTTTCCGACAAGCCTACTTTGGTGCATATAACGAACCTGAACTTGAAGAGGATTTGAACTTCAAAACCATCTTCCTGAGAAACATGCACCCTGGAGTGAGTCGTCATCTAGGCATCATGGCCTGCCCAGACACAATGACAATCCAACAGCTGCGTGACCTGACACACAAGGCCTACATCAAACAAAAGATGGCCTCAAAGAAAAGTTTGAAAACATCCACAGTGTCAAACTCCGTCAGCCAAGACCCAAGCCTTGCACTGGACGACACCCAGTGGCATGACTACACTACAGTCCATCTTAAAGAGTACAGAGAACGTGACTCCCATGACAGCTACCACACCAACTGCTGGGAAAAGCCATGGGACCAGCCTCGCTTCTCAAGAAACCCTAAAGATGCCAAAGACCATCGTCATCCCACACATTCCAGAGCATCTAACGTGGGTAAGCGACAACAAAACCCACCTCGGCACCACTCAGTCGAGCACAGCACTGAGTACGCCGAAGAACAAGACTCTCATGCCAATGCCAGATCCAAACAACCAGACGGCCGTGGGCACAAGCAAAGCAGCGACTCACAAGAAGTCATGCAGCTATTGAGAGAATCCCTCAAATGCCATGAGGAGGACAGGAAATGGGATGAGTCAGATTCTGATTGACACGCCTTCCAGGAAAGGGGGGACCAAAAACAGACTAGAACAGACCATACACCCACTAACGTTACATACACTACATAACTTACATACTCGCTAACATACAGAAGTTAACCACATCTGCCAGGGAAAACATTCAGCAAACATGTTCTTCCCACAGGTAGAAACTAGCTTCAGAAACTAGCTTAGCATGGACCCGGCTACACTCATCATAGGAAACATTGCACAATCTACCCAACAGGTAGAACACCTCTCATTAAGTTAGGGTACACGACACCTTAGCTGCACGAGTAGTTGTAGGCAAGACCTAGAGACACTCAACTGTTTTGTTTTGTTTCACCTCTGCCTTCCCTCTCCTTCTTCTTTTATTAGGTAAAATGCCTGTCTACCCCATAAGGGTCAAGGTCACGATATAGGGATTGATGCACCACGCCTAATATCGGCAGGCCACCTTTGAACCAATGTGAGCTAGAGAGCTCCATGATTAAGAGGTCACCTCATTTGTACCACAAATGATGTCACCACGTCATGAAGAAAGGTACAACGGTCTCAACCTAGTACGATTTAGAAGTGAAGAAAACAAACAAAACGAAAGAGTCACCGTACCGAACCAAATTAGAACAACACCAAAGTTAAACTACATTACGTCGACACGATAAACCGAGGAACGTTAAAACGTAAACTTCAAATTAACCTTAAGTTTAAAGTTTAAAACTGTTAGTACTCGAATAATCTAAGGCCCTGCACCAGTACAGTGGCCAATCATGGAGGTGTTGTCTTGTTGTTTGTTGTGTATTGTGTCTGCTTCTTCTCCTTGTGCTTCTACAGCGTTCGCCGATGTCTTCATCCCAACACATCGCCTAACGAAGGGGGGATATGTAGCAATTATGGACGCAGACATATAGATGAGTTAATCTTCCAATGATTCGATCAAATTAACATCCTTTTCAACAAAGCACAATTCAGCTCCAGGAAATCATCATCATCACGAGGGAGATGAGGGCTTGATTCTGCCCGGAGCTACTAGTTCTGACTTCCTATGGACTCGCCACCAAACTCAGTTAAAAGAGGACAAAGGGCTCGTGGTTGTCACAAGACAAAGAAACAACCAGACCTCTGTCTTTGCAATGACCGGTAAATGAACTCCACGACACAGCTAAAACTCCAAGCAAGCTCACAGAAACTGTCACATATGGAGTACATCAAATCACGGATTATTGGACTTTTTCATTTCAAATAGCCTTCGACATAGCTTGTTAGTGTGTTTACAACTAATACACGTTAGTTAGACTATTAGGCATGTATATTACTCACAATTCATGCAATTATGAAACTATTGAATGAGTGGATGAAAAAGCATTGTGTTTGATACCGGTGTGTTCGTATGGGTATAATCCAACAGATGAGCTGAATGAAATCTTTATAGAATTGTTCATGTCCTTATAGTAAGAAATTAGGTCTAAATTTACTCTCTGCTTAAGAGCAGGAAACTAAATTCTATAGATAACCCAATTTTGTGGGAGGGGTGGAGACACAGTCACCCCTGAAGCCTAATTGGCCAGAACCCATCCAGGGGATGGGCAAATGTTTGAGTTTAGTCTCAGAACACGAACGAAAAGTTCAGTTCTGTCTACAGTTCTGTACAGTTCAGACCAGAAGCAGTGCAGAGTTCAGCTCAAGTTCGGTTCGAGCTGGTTCGCGGCCTGTTCGCAGTTCAGAGATGATCTAAGTCCTAGCAGTTTGACCAGAGTGAGTTCTGAACGGAGCTCCCAGGAGACGGTCTGACTATCGTGACAGACCAACATCAGAGAAAATGGGTTAACAACGATTTCATTCAGGCCATCTGCTTTTCTCTCACTTTCCTTTCTTTTACTTAAAGTTTATTTTATTTCCGTTAAGTCTCGGGTTCTGTTAAGTTTCGCCGCAAAAGTCTCTCAACAACGAGTTTCTAACAGCGCGCTCCAACTTCAAACAACGCCCACAAGACTTTCATCCAGCCGCCAACACGCCACGTGGTTGGCTTCCCCAGACGTCGACCAGACCTTCAGCGAATCAAAGATCCAGGAAAATCCCTGTACAGCCAGAAAAAGGGAATCCCACTTGTCAGACGACACGCGAAACACAAACGCAAGTAACGCCTTTTTGATTCCAAGCTGAACTGGTGCATTAGATCAAATGTAATAACCCTGCCTAAGAAACGATAGGAGGTTAAATTACTGATCAATGGTTTCTTCAGGTCATGTTTCATAAATGCATAGATTGCTTAGGATTTCATAATTTCTCTCTCTTAGAACTTATTCTTTCCTCACCTTCTTCCTTTCTGCAACGTGTGAATGTGCGAGCGTGTGTGTTTATGTTAGATATTAGTTTGATGTGTTAGATTAATCAATAAAGTTCCGTTTGTATTCAAAGATGACTGTTCTTGTGTTATGTGCTTATCAATTTAATGTCTTGAACTGCCGATCTAAGTTACCTGGCTGTTAAATAGTGTTTCACTATTGTTCGGATATTAATATCCGCTGCAGAGTTGATATTTACGGCCCGTTCAAATGAACGCTAGAAGAGTCATTTGCTCGGCTGTAAAATAGACTCTCAAAATTCCCTATGAATTCATTAAATTCATTCATTTGAGCTAAATATACATGTTTCCCTTTAACAGAGCCCCCTTTAAGTTCTTACATATCGGCGGACGAATAAGTTAAGGTGTAAACATTAATTCTGAATTATTTATATATTATAGTGTCATTCGAGTCTTTTTCATTTTAATTCAGTTCCCCGTTGAGTTATTATTTTATTTGACTCATAGTCGCTACAGTATTTTCATTTTTTTTTTTTTTACAGTATTTAGACACGTTTTGAACACGTAACCCAATCCCTTCCCTAAACCTACCCATTTGTGTATTATAAAAAACAGGATATAACAGGCAGATACGACTGCAGGCACAATTTATTCAAAAAGTACAAATATTGTGAAGTGTTCCGTGGCCAAACGATTAATTTGTGTGAAGAAAATCCCCAAAAGCGATCAGCAGCGTCGAGTCCATCCGCCAAAGATCAAAAACACATTTAAAATTTTACCACCGGAAGAAACGTTACGTCAGCTTTGACAGCATTGGCTGTAGTATGTCTTGTGACCAACTGCGTCATTACGTCGGCTTTGATTGTAAAATGCCATTGGCTCTCGTGTGTCTCGTGACAGATTGCGTCAAGCTAAAGAGTCGTGTGTATTATTTAAATGAGATATGAATGAGTGTGTTCACGGAGTGGCTGGATCATCAGTTTAGCAATTAAAACATTAAGATCAACTCTGTTCTTTACATGAAGACATTGTGTGACTTCAGAAGACTTGGAATGCAACATGAGTTAATACTTTTATGCTGTTTTTGCAATAAATACCTGTGACTGTACTTGTATTTGCCTGTTATGTGTTTTATATTGTTGAGAGTGGGTAGGTTTAGGGTAGGAGTGGAGTTAGTTGCTCCAAAATATAAAAGTAGCCTATAAATATTCATAAAATCATGTCTAATTTTTACTGTCATTGACTTGCATAGGAATCACTTCCGTGGACCACTCACGGAATTTTCGGCGATTCCGTGAAACTGCCACGGATTTTGAGTTAAGGGGCCTGTGTTCATTTCACGGAATTCTGTAAGACCAGGTTGTTTTAATTCTATATAGTGTGGTTTCCTCTCCCCATAGAGCCCAAAAGGAACCAGAGACTATTTTTTTTATTTGTGATTCTGTTTACTCTCAGCGAGTGTACTAAGTTCTGTGACCCTGCTACACAGTAATCTCAAAGACTATTAGAGCATTACAAAGGCCTATTATATTTTAAATGATCAAAGATCTGACTACACTGCAAAAAATGCTCTTCTTATTTAGTATTTTTTTTGTTTTCAGCCCAAATATAAAAAAATTCTTAAACTCCAAGCCCCCCCTCGCATGACAGCCCTTAATCACGAAGGTCTCAGGTGTGATCCCACTTTTTTTTTTTTAAATAAATGTTATAGCAACATCTTCAATAAAATAAATTCTATCAATGTATGGCTTTTTTGTGATTTTTGGGGTATTAATGAATTAATTTACCTCTAAAAGTACCATATTTTTTATGTAAAATATGATTATTTTATGTTATATTTAATATTTCTTTAACTTCAGTAAAAAAAAATCTATTCAGTTAGTCCAGAGAGCCAAAACCTAAAAATGTGGTGACTTTGGTGACCTCTGGTGACATATGATGGTATAAAAATATTAAAAAAGCTAAAATATCTATAGCCACTAGATGGCAATAGAACTCAATGGCTGCATATAGGCTGAACTCTGTAAACCAATGTTTTAACAACCTTAACCTCTTAAGTTTTAGATTTTATCACAAGTTACAATTGTAGAAGTTTTAAGAACCATTTGTGTTAGGTGAGACTATACAAAGATGCCAAAATATGCTTACAGACAAATATAACCATGCTATAAGGAAAAGACAAAATAAGAGACAGAGCAATCATTTATTTCTAAGAAAAAACATAACATTTCAATAACTCAAAAAAGTACCAAACAGGTAAGAATAAACAATAAACCTAACACTAACTCAATAAAAGTAAATGGTATCAAACAGATAAAAATAAACAATGTACAACATGTTTTGTTTGGAAGCATCAACAAATCGTGCAGCAGGACTTTATTCTGACTTTGAAGTGTGTGTGTGTGTGTGTGTGTGTGTGTTTTGCAGTGGCTGAATGGCACATTATTATTATTTTTTAATAGCCCAGTTATTGGTTCTTTTAATTCCTTTGTTTGTGTATGTGTGAGTGACTCTGTTATAGGCTCATTCAATGGCTTTCAATGCAATGCTTTCGTGGATGTGTGTGTGTGTGTGTGTGTGTGTGTGTGTGTGTGTGTGTGTGTGTGTGTGTGTGTGTGTGTGTGTGTGTGTGTGTGTGTGTGTGTGTGAGAGTGTGAGTGTTTGCCACATTGATAATGTTGTATAGGCTCACCCCTTCATTTGTGTGTATGTATGATCTGCATTGTATTGGATTTATTTATTTTTATTGGACAAATAAAAAAAATGCTCTGAATTACAGTTCCCTTTCGAAAGGGAACTTGCGCTGCGTCAGAAAGACGCTACAGGGAATGCCTCAACGTGACAGGTGTCTGAAGCTTCAATCGAGTCACGGCAATCCCATTGACCAGCGACAGCCCATGGCGTCATCAACTTGCGACCTGGAAGTATATAAGGGCGCCTTGTCAACACATACACACCTTTTTCGTCTTCAGGGACTGTTTGTTTGAAGTGGTACTGCGGATCGAGGTAATACAGTGAAAGTACTATTATTGTGAGTATGAAATGCACAGAGAATAAGCAGAGTTTTCGTAAGTGTGCTGATCCGTGTCCTAGATACTTGACACCGGAGGACACACACACGTTTTTTGCCTCGGTGAAGAGCACGCACAGTCAGGGGAGCTGCCTGTGCTGCCTGCCAGGGAGCTGCCTGTGCAAACTGTGAGCGTTTTCCACTGAGAACGCTCCGCTCTCGTCTGGCCCTCTTCTTGAGGGAGGAGGGCACAGCATCTGGTACTGCCGTTATGAGTCCCGCTCGTGCTGAGGCAGAACGGCGATGCACATCGTGGGGTTCCCAGATGGAGCTTGCCGATCGTCTTGAGAGAGGTGTTGTTAGAACATCGCGGTCATATGAGAACTGTGTGGTGAGTCTTCGCTCTACATGCCGCAGGTGAGAGTGGTCTATTTTGTGTGATAACACTACACTAAAAGATGTATTTCTTACAGACCTTTGTTCCCTGTATAGAGTATGGGGTTTATGTCAACTGTTAGGAAGGAGGAAGTTAACTGAAGTTTTCCCCTGTGGGTGGCTTAATACAGCGCCAGGCTCTGGGCTGTGGAGGTGAGTGTGTGTTGGCTTGCCCCTTTAAGGACTCACAGGACAGGCCACCGCTCATGTTGTTCATATGTATGTAAACTTAGGCTTCCTCTCATGGTGAGAGTTATGTTCAGGCCGCCGCTCATTTCCACCGAAATGTTAGCGGAGTACTAAGCGGTAGGACGTCCTTCTGGGAGAATGGAGTGTTTGTTACCGCTTGGGGTTTTTACATGTGTCTTCGGTTCCCTTAGCCACCGCAGGTTAGAGTAGTTTGTCTCTTCTAGAGTGTGTTTACTAGAGACTGATGCTGGAGCTTCAGTTGGGTATATTGGCTTAGTTGGCCTAGGCTGCAGGGATGATGGAGGTGCGTTGCTGAAGAACTGTCACCTCTGGCTGTTCACTACGTGAATTTGAGCCCATATTCCATCCCGGTGTTATCAGCCTCCTCTCATGTGAGAGTCGTTCGGTCAGAGCACGCCCGTTTTTCTAATGTCTGGGCGCATAGCAGCTGCGACCAGGTAGCTAGCCTTAAGAGGCCTCCTGTGCGCGGCCCTAGTTTGTGTGAATTGGTGTGATATGCTTCCCAGATACTTTGGTTTTGTGAAGACTTGTTCCCAGCTAGTAGGCTCTACGAAGCCTCCCTGAGGACGAGTCCCCATCAGTGAAATGGGTAGTTATTAGTCAGCCAGTAGTCTAACTGTCAAGGTTTTCATAGCAGTCAGTTGTAAACTTGCTACCAGGTGGTAGGCCTCACCAGGCCTCCATGGAGGCGAGTTCCAGAGTTGGATACTCGGGTAGCTAGAATGACTTGCTATCAAGTAGTAGGCCTCGTTAGGCCTCCTTGAAGGCCAGTGCCGATTTGTGGCATCTGGACGGCTAGCCTGACTGGCTATCAGGTGGTAGGCCTCACCAGGCCTCCTTGAAGATGAGCCCCCAGGGTCTTTTTGGTTACTCTGACAATTTGCATAATTGCTTTCAGTTAGTAGGCCACACCATGCCTCCCTGAAGGTGAGTACCGATGTGTGGCATCTGGATAACTAGCCTAGCAGGCTAGCAGGTGGAAGGCCTTACTAGGCCTCCCTGAGGGTGAGCTCCCAGGTTTGTTGGTCACTCTGACAGTTAGCATAAATTGCTATCAGATAGTAAGCCTCACCGGGCTTCCCTGGAGGTGAACTCAGCTGCTTGGGATTAGCATGCATTGCTGGCAGGTAGTAGGCCTCACCAGGCCTCCCTGAAGGTGAGCTTGGACGCTCTAGAAGCCGGCATAAATTGCTATCAGGTGGTAGGCTTCTCTAGGCCTCCCTGAAAAACTTGCTATCAGGTAGTATGCCCCGCTGGGCCTCCTTGAGGGCAAAGTTCCCAAGTTTAGGCACTTCTTTGTTACCAGTTCTTTGTGAGTAGAACCTATGGTAGTTTAGCCTACAGCTGGGGGTTACCTGCCAGGCAGAGTCTGATCAGACGGTCGCAGGCTTCTCGTGAGGCCTCCCTGTTAGATCAATCCGTAGGCCTGTCCGGCCTCCTTATTGCTTTGAAACACAAGTACTTGGTAGATCCTTGATTTGAGCAGTTAGACTCCCCTTGCTAGCAAGGGTTGTAAAGTGCTACGCTGAGTATTGCTCTCTGGGATACCCATCTCTGAGATCCGGGCTAAGAAGGACTGCCAATTTTTAAGTCCCTTAGTCTGGATGCCTCACTGAGGCAGTGTCCGGAGGCTCTGTTTTTGAACAGACAGGGTTGGCCAAACTGAAGTGTCCAACATTTAGGGCACCAGGTCAGGCCTCCCTGGTGGCATTCGGGTGAATATGCTCCCCAGGCCTTTGAGCAGTCTGGTTAGGACCTAATGCATATGCATTAAGGCTCCTCTTAAGGCTTATAGCTTGGACTATGACCATAGGGGATGCTGTCACTGACAGCCCAGTGTGACCTGAGGGGGAGTGGCTCAGGCTTTTCAGTTGAATTTACTTGTTCTGACAGTTGTCACTGCCAGTGGGCAGACACTCCCCTCAGCATGGTGGCGTTGGTATTTCATTCCCCGTAGCGTCTTTCTGACACAGCGCGAGTTCCCTTTCGTAACAGAACGTCTAAGGTTACGTATGTAACCTCTGTTCCTTGAGAACAGGGAACAAGACGCTGCGTCTCTTTGCCATGCCTCGGGCCTGTCTGCCGAACAGTCCCTTCAGACGAGAAGGTGTGTATGTGTTGGCAAGGCGCCCTTATATATTTCCGGGTCGCACGTTGATGACGTCATGGGCAATGGGATAGCCGTGGCTCGATAGTAGCTTCAGACACCTGTCACGCTGAGGCATTCCCCGTAGAGTCTTGTGCAGTGTCTCGTTCCCTGTTCTCAGGGAACAGAGGATACATACGTAACCTGAGACGTTTTTGTCAGGAACTCAGAGAATAGGAGGACTCAATTGCTGTGATGATCGTGAGAAAGTTTATTAGAAAACTTGGAAAACAGAACAAAAACAGTCTCTGTGAAAGTGCAACACTGTAGATTCTCTGACGGCGGTTCCCGTGCACACAGCCCGCACATCAACGAGCGCGCAGGAAGAGGAGACCACCAAACAGGCAGAGAACAACAGGTAGAATCACCGAAAGACGAATCCCGGGTTCAGCAAGGGACAACCTTGCTACAAACCCCTCGTCTTAGGTTCCTGAACACAAACGTCAGCAGGTAAGCACAGAACAAACAGGCATAAGAACACAGAACATGAAACGTTCACGCGACATAGCATATGATCAACTGACAACAAGAGGTAGACACAGCTGGGCATATAAAGGGTAGAGGGAATGAGCGACAGGTGCGGGAGATCAGCTCGTGATCAGCTGATACTCCAATCACAAGCTGCAGAGAAATGACAGGACAGGACAAACAACAGGAAGAGCCAGTGTCACACCCTGAACCTGTGACAGTTTTTCCCATTCATTCCTATGGGTGCCCATTTTTGTCCATGAAGGCGGGATTAAGGAGGGTTTTTTTTCAAGCACTTAACACTGTAGCATCAAGTCAATTTATTTTGTGTGTGTTCAGGTAGCAAACTTAGGAAAAGTAGCCAAGTCTTGTACCGCTCAGATTAAGGAAAGCATTTTTAATAAATTTTCTCAAACAGTCTCTTCTCGCTTCTTTCTCTACTAATGTCTCCACTGCTAAAACTACATACTACCACAACAAAATCAACAACTGCTCTGACTCTTGTGCATTTTTCAAAACATTCTCTTCGCTCCTTTGTCCCCCCCCCTCCTTCGTCAACTCTTACAGCTGATGACTTTGCATAATTTTTCACAAACAAAACTTCCTCCATCAGCAGCCAATTCTCCACACCACAAACCGACACACACATCTCAACAGCCATCACACACACGCTCCCCTCCTTCTCTCTGCTCTCCGAAGCAGATGTCTCCAAACTCATCCTTTCCAATCATCCCACTACCTGTCCGCTTGATCCTATCCCCACCCACCTCCTTCAGGCCATTTCTTCTTCTGTTACTCCTGCACTCACTCACATTGTCAACACCTCTCTTCACACCGGGACCTTCCCCACAGCATTTAAGCAGGCTCGGGTAACCCCACTGCTTAAGAAACCCTCTCTAAACCCAGCACTTTTAGAAAACTACAGACCGGTATCCATTCTGCCATTCATTGCAAAGACACTTGAGCGGGTTGTGTTTAACCAGCTCTCTATGTTTTTTGAATAGAACAACTTCCTGGACATCAACCAATCCGGTTTCAAAAACGGCCACTCAACAGAGACTGCCCTGCTCTCGGTTACGGAGGCACTGAGACAGGCAAGAGCAGCTTCCAAATCCACAGTACTTATCTTACTGGATTTGTCTGCTGCTTTTGACACAGTTAATCACCAGATCCTCCGGTCAACTCTCATGAAGATGGGAATCTCAGGAACTGCTCTCCAGTGGTTCAAGTCTTACCTCTTAGGTAGGTCCTTCAGGGTGTCATGGAGTGGTGAAGTGTCTAAGTCACATCATCTAGCCACTGGCGTTCCCCAAGGCTCAGTGCTTGGACCACTTCTCTTCTCCATTTACATGTCATCATTCGGATCTGTCATTCAGAAACATGGCTTTTCCTATCACTGCTATGCCGACGACACACAACTCTACTTCTCATTTCAACCAGATGATCCATCGGTTGGCGTTCGTATCGCTGCCTGCCTAACAGACATTTCAGCCTGGATGAAGGTACATCACCTGCAACTCAACCTTGTAAAGACAGAACTGCTTGTGGTCTCAGCCAACCCAGCACTTCATCACAATCTCTCCATTCAGCTAGGTTCATCAACCATAACTCCGTCCAGGACAGCCAGGAACCTTGGGGTTGTGATTGATGATCAGCTAAAATTCACTGACCACATTACTGCAACAACCCGGTCCTGGAGATTTGCACTATTCAACATTAGGAAGATTAGACCCTTCCTATCAGAGCAGGCCACACAACTCCTGGTCCAAGCTCTTGTTCTCTCCAGACTGGACTACTGTAATGCTCTTCTACCGGGCCTTCCGGCATGCACTATCAAACCCTTGCAACTGATCCAGAATGCAGCGGCGAGGGTGGTCTTTAATGAGCCGAAGAGAACGCACATCACGCCTCTCTTCATCAGTCTGCACTGGCTACCAATAGCTGCTCGCATCAAATTCAAGGCACTGGTGCTCTCCTTCAAAGCAACCACTGGCTCTGCACCAATATACCTAAACTCGCTTGTTCAGACTTACACACCCTCCAGGAACTTACGTTCTGCCAGTGAACGACGCCTTGTGGTGCCATACCAGAGAGGCATGAAATTGCTCTCACGGACCTTTTCCTGGACCGCCCCCACTTGGTGGAATGACCTGCCTATCTCAATTTGTGTGGCCGAGTCTGTAGCCATTTTCAAAAAACATCTAAAGACACATCTCTTCCAGCAGCACCTGACCAATCAAGAATAGCACTTATCATTCTATTCATTTTCTGTCTGTCTAATTTATTTAAAAAAAAATTTTTTTTTTTAAATAAATAAAAAATCTCTGTTCTGTGCTAGATTTACTGAGATTTGTTACAGCACTTGCATATTGTCGCCCTTGACTGCTCAAGTTGCTTCTATTGCCCTCATTTGTAAGTCGCTTTGGATAAAAGCGTCTGCTAAATGACTAAATGTATATGTAAATTAATTGTTGACCTCTGAAGTGCCCTCGAGGCTTACAAAATCCTGCCACTTCTTCCTGACCTCAATCCCTGATTTTAACCCTTTAATTGTCACCCCCCTTTTTGAGCATTTACGTGAAAATGCACTACCCAAACTTAAATGGTTGTAATTCATGAACCCTTTGGACTAAAGACTTATGGTTGGTCTCTTTTAAAAGAAGACACTTGTCAGATTATTGCTGAAGGAAAAAAATTATAGAATTAAATTATATAAAAGTTATTGAAATTTAAGTTTATTGTTATAAAAATATAATAAAATACATATTATTTATTTTATTAAAAAAATATATAAATTAATATAGGTTTCAGCCTAAAAAAGACAGAAAGTCAAAGCCAAAATTCTAACCAAGTTGTGTTAAAAAGTTTAGGTCAAAAACTCAAAAAATGAGTTTTCTGTAAGACTTTTAGCTGCATAACCTCCAAAAATCCACTAGGGGTTAGACACACCATATTGGTGATTCCTAAAGGTCCTAGTTACTTGATCTGGCAAATGACACCACAACACACATTTATGTTTTTTTTGTGTTTTTTTACTATTTGTTTGATTGTTTTTATACAAATAAATGCTACATTTCTATAAACATTTCATTTGGAACAAGCAAATAAGAATAAAAAAAATATTTAAAAAACTATGAAAACTAAACCACAAACATTTGACAAAACTTTTTACAATCTAAACTATTTACAATTTTCACCTATTTACAACTTTTTCCCCTCTTGTTAACAACTATTTACAACTTTATAAGTGTTAACCTACAAGTTTTGGGCATCATGCCAGTGATTGAAACAGTCTCGTGCTGCCTGGAAACAAAAATACAAATTACATGCACGGCAGATCATAGCGGTTTTTTGTTGGCACACACTGCATCTTTTTCTGCACTCTGGGATGAATTGAGAAGCAATGTAATATGGTCTGTGGCATGCATGGCCTGGGTGCCTTCCTGTGATTTGAGGAGCTGGGGCAGGAGGAGCAGAAGGACATGGCTCATTTCGGGGTATCCAGTCGGCAAGTTCCAGAACCAAAGCTTCCCGAAATCTTTTTGACTTTTTGCTTTCTGGTTCTGTGACGCAGCCATCTGCTGCTGGAGAATGCATGCGTTCACTATCGCTATGTCTACAAAATGGTAGAACAAGGAGTGGTACCATTTCCTGGTCTTCCGGAGAACCGTATAATAGCCGATGAGGGCATCGGCGAGATCCACTCCTCCCATGTTCCTTTGTGGAAAATAATAGGACATATTTCAAAAATAAGGGCAAACTTACCCAAGTAAATAGAATGATACATTTGAGTAAACAATTTTTTACACAGCATGACTAAATAAATTCAACTTACTTATTGTAGTCAGAAACTGTAGCTGGAATCGGAACTGTCAGTTCTGCCCATTGCCCGTCTCTTGTCCTCGCCCTTCTCTGGACAGTGAGATTTTAATTTGCCGAATGGAAAGAGGCGCACATGAGGACTTCCCTGGTGTCCTTCCATTCAACGTAGAGCAGCTCGTTGTCCCGGATCCAACGAATACTCCCACTAGGAGCATTTCTGGGCAGCTTGTTGGCAGTGGTTTTTGGGACACCCACACGGTTGCTCCGGACAGTCCCACAGGCCCAGATGCCCTTCTGTAGGAGGTCTTTGGACAGTGATGGGCTGGTGTAGAAATTGTCTACGTACAGTATGTAGCCTGTTCCAAGGTTTTTCTCATCCACCAGCACCATCACCGATTCATAGCTCAGCCCCTTGCTTTCTCGGTTTAGTGGTAAAGGAGATTTTCCTTCATAAATGATAAAATCCCAAGTATAAAAGTTGGCTGAGTCCGCTAAAACAAATAGCTTGTAGCCCCATGTTACGCACGCCGTGTGTACACCCAGCCCGAGTGCATTATTTGTAGTTAATGGTTCCTTTCTTTTCCCCAGCTTCGGATTGGTTAAGCCAGGGAGGCTTGGATATAAAGCCGGAAAGGAGGATTACACAGGGCTCTCTGCCAGCAGCTGATTCCACCACAAGCCATTCACGCTACTTTATCTTCTATGATTTAGTTATTCTTTTGGTTAAGAGTGGGGAGACTCTTTTCTTTAGTTTGATTAGTTTCCTTACAGTTACTGCGCTCCCCATCTCTTTCTTTATTTTGTAAGTAAATTCTGTTAAATAAATGATTTTACAAAGTACACCTGCCGTTGTCCATCCTTTATGTTACGTGTCCCTTTTATCCTAGACGTTTAAGCGGGGACCGTAACATAATTGGGGGCTCGTCCGTGCCAATAAGTAGTCTAATATAAGCTTGTGTAAATAAGTAACATAATTGGACTTACTTCGATTTGAAATAGTAATTGCGGGCTGTCTTGCTTCGCGCTAGATCGCGGGGTTTCTTCACTTTCTTTGTTCTCTGTTAGCGCCAAACATTCTTTGAATGAAAAATGACGCGGACGCTGATAGGTTTCCCAGTATTGCGTCACGGGGAATCCCGTGCGTAATTCAGTAGCGCATCAGAAGCGGGCCCGTGCTCGCCTTTGGACACGGTTACTTCATGTATTAGGTTTTGTTGTTTTACCTATTTTGGTGGCGTTTTTCTACTGTTCACGCAGGAAGTACAGGTAAGGTGAAGTATGTGGTCTCGTGTTCTAGTTCTTCTGTTAATAGCTGCCTTTGCCCTCTTGTTAGGCTGAAGAGGTGTTGCCTCTTTAGGCTTCATCTGTTTGTTGTTTTACTAATGTCGCGGGGAAGCGGTTAGTGTTAACTGCGCAAGCAGTTATCTCGGGAGCACGTCCGCGGGAGTTTGTGTGGCCGTCTGTAACAGATTGCCTCACAAACCCGCTGGTTTACGGTGCGTAACACCCCGCCGCAGAACCTGCGTGAAGACTAGGGTTTGAGTCAGACAGGTGAGTTTTCGTTAGGCAGACCTAGGTAGAGGGGTGCATTGGTTTGCTATTGATTTGTTTAAGCTATTACACTATTGAGTCACCACTTCACTTCAGTGTTTCCTTGTATTTCCTGCGTTCTTTTGGCTGTAGTTAATTGTATATTAGCTGGCTGAGGCTTGACGCGGTCTTTTTGTTCTCTGGTTTTGATTGTCGTTTTGACTGCGTGTTTTTCGGTCTCAATATGGAATTTGATTTAGAGGACTTTGTGGCTCAACCGAGTATTGAGAAAATTGAACATTGCACTAAAATAAATTTGTGTTCTATTGCTGCTCATTTTGATATTCCTATTTCCAAACATGATAAAAAGCATATTATTAAATATCAGTTGCATGCTGCCCTTGCTAAGGAAAAACTCCTCCCTCCCGTTAGTTCTAATCCTCCTCATGCTGCTGATAATGAGCTGCGTAAAATGGAGCTACAGGTGGAAATGCGGCGTTTAGAGCTTAAAGAAAAAGAGCTAAAACATGAGTTTGAGCTACGTAAATTGGAAGTGGAGGAGACAACAAGACGTGAATCTGTTCGTCTTAGAACTAGAGAATCAGGTGGTTTTCCTTCCACTGGGGAAACCGATTTTGATGTTAATAAATGCATTCGGTTAATCCCGCCTTTCTCTGAGAGAGATGTTGATAAATATTTTGTGCTGTTTGAGCGGGTGGCGACAACCTTAAAGTGGCCCAAAGATATTTGGCCTCTTCTGTTACAGTGTGTGTTTACGGGCAAGGCCCAGGAAGCTTATGCTTCTCTCTCACCTGAAGCAAGTCTAAAATATGACGAGGTGAAGGCTGCTGTAATGAGGTCGTTTGAGCTTGTCCCAGAGGCATATCGGCAGAAATTTCGCCTTTATAAAAAAACCGAGGGCCAAAGTTATGTAGAGTTTGGACGTGAGAAGATAGCACTTTTTGATCGATGGTGTTTTGCACAAAATGTAAAGGACTTTGAGCAGCTTCGAGATTTAATTCTCATGGAGGAATTTAAAAATTGTCTACCAGACAAAATAGCAACATACATAAATGAACAGAAAGTCACTGATGCGTCTGCTGCTGCTATATTGGCAGATGAATATGTTCTGACTCACAAAGAGAGCTTTGAAAAGCCCTCCTTTTCCCTGTCGCAGCATGCGTCTGCCACGCACGCTCACTATAGTAGCGAGCGTGTATTCTGTCCTAAAGACAATGCAGCTAAGGTGAGACCTGTGTGTGCATACTGTAAAAAGCGTGGCCATTTGATCAACAACTGTTTTCTGTTAAATAAAAAGAACAAATCTAATGCAGTAGCTTTGATCAAAGCACCTTCAGTGTCACTATCACCTGAAGCTGAATGTGTGGATTTAGACATTTATTCTCCTTTCATTATGAAGGGGACTGTCTCTCTGTCTGATGGTTCAGTTAAAGTCCCAGTGACTATTTTGCGTGACACTGCTGCATCTAGGTCTATTATCCTTAATAATGTGTTGCCTCTTTCAGATAAAACCTCCTTAAAGTGCAGTGAGCTGGTGCAGGGCTTTGGAATGAAGTTGGTTAATTTGCCCATGCACTCTGTTCAGCTCCAATCGGACCTGGTGTCTGGCCCAGTTGCGGTAGCTGCGTGCACCGTTTTCCCTATCAAAGGGGTGGATTTCCTCTTAGGGAATGATTTGGCTGGGGGTAAAATTTTGGTAAATCCTGAGGTTACTGCTGTGCCCCTTGTCTCTGAAGGCCCTGACGAGTTGCAGAGGAAATATCCCACCGTGTTTCCCGTGTGCGCTGTGACGCGTGCTATGGCTAGAGCTGAGGCTATACAATGTGATGGTTTGGAAGATAGCTTTATGACTGACCCTGATATAGAGTCTGAAGTAACCTTTAAAACTAATCCTGTTGTATGTTCTCCACCTACAGGTTCTGTTCCCACGGCATCAGGTGGAGCAGAAGCGCACGGCTCGCTTAACGCTGTACTGAAGCCGTTGGAGAGCTTTGGTAGTGCTCACATGTCTCGGGAGCATTTGATTTCAGAACAGAAACATGATCAATCACTCGCCTCTCTATTTGAACTGGTGGTTACAGAGGATGAGATTGTTGACATGGCTTCTGGTTACTTTAAAAAAAATGACGTTCTGCTACGCAAGTGGACACCACCTTATGCTTCCACATTAGATGACTGGAGCATGGTGACACAAATTGTTGTTCCCACTAAATTTCGAGCAGATATACTCAGTCTGGCACATGACAACCCTTTAGCTGGTCATTTGGGGGTTAACAAGACGTACAACAGAATATTGCGCCAGTTCTTTTGGCCAGGGTTAAAACGGGATGTAAAATTATATTGTAAAACCTGTCACACCTGTCAAATTTCAGGAAAGTCAAATCCGCCCATCCCTCCTTACCCTTTATATCCAATTCCAGCGGTTGAGGAGCCCTTTGCTCATGTGATTGTGGACTGTGTCGGTCCATTGCCTCGCACTAGATCTGGCAACCAATTCTTACTCACTATTATGTGTGCTTCAACGCGTTTTCCTGAAGCTATACCTCTGCGTAAAATCACTGCGCAAGCAATCATTAAGGCACTAATTAAGTTTTTTTCACTGTTTGGACTCCCAAAAACAATTCAATCAGATCAAGGGACAAATTTCATGTCTCGTGTTTTTGCACAGGTGGCCACTCAGCTAAACATTACCCACTGTTTTTCAAGCGCATATCATCCTGAAAGCCAAGGTGCACTGGAAAGGTTCCATCAGACACTTAAAGGTATGCTCCGTGCCTATTGCCTTGAATATGAGAAGGATTGGGATGATGGTGTCCACCTCCTTTTGTTCGCAGCTCGAGAAGTGGTGCAGGAGTCTACCGGTTTTAGTCCAGCAGAGCTAGTATTCGCTCATAATGTGCGTGGGCCGTTAAAACTGCTCCATGAGAATTGGCTGAATGAGTCAAAACCCCAAAATCTACTTGACTTTGTCAGCTCATTTCGTAATAAGCTATATCGCGCTTGTGAGTTGGCTAAACAAAAATTGTCTGCTGCTCAGTCTAAAATGAAAGGATGGTATGACAAAAATTCCAAAGTCCGACAGTTTAATCCTGGGGATAAGGTTCTGGTGTTCCTTCCAATCCCTGGTTCCAGTCTTCAGGCACGTTACAGTGGACCCTATGTCATAGAAAAGAAAGTCAGTGACAGGGATTACGTTGTGGTTACTCCTGATCGTGCCCGTCGGAACAGACTTTGCCATATTAATATGATTAAACCTTATTATGACCGTGAGCAATTGGACAAATCCAGAGCCGGTGGAGTAAAGACGGTCCTGACTTTGTCCAATGCTGAGCATTCTTCTGGGTGTTTACCTCTGTCCAGTGCTTTACAGGTGCCCGATTCATCACTGTCGCTGTCCGGTGCTGAAACTGTTCCTGAGGCCACTGAGTCGCTGTCTGGTGCCGGGGGCTGTGACATTGAGGGCCCTTCCGTTGCTACAGTTCAAGGCCGGTTGAAAAATTCCGAGATACTTGCAAATCTTGATTCATGCTTTATGCATCTCAATAGTTTACAGCGCTCAGATATTGTTAACTTAATTAACTGTCATCTCTCGTTATTCTCAGATGTGCCGTCCCAAACTCATGTAGTACAACATGACATTGATGTAGAGAACAATGTACCTATTAAACAGCACCCGTATCGGGTGAACCCTGAAAAACGCAGACGCCTCCAAAATCAAGTTGACTATATGCTGTCACATGGTATTGCGGAATCCAGTAGTAGTTCCTGGAGCTCGCCCTGTCTCCTTGCCATCAAGTCTGACGGATCTGACCGTTTTTGTACAGACTACAGGAAGGTCAACAATGTCACAAAGCCGGATTGTTATCCTCTTCCTCGCATGGAAGACTGTGTCGACCGTGTGGGCTCTGCGGCTTTTGTGACAAAGTTAGACCTCCTCAAAGGTTATTGGCAGGTGCCTCTGACTCCGCGTGCCATGGAAATAAGTGCATTTGTTACACCTGATGCATTCTTACAGTATACCGTCATGCCTTTTGGTGTTCGTAATGCGCCCGCTACTTTTCAGCGGTTGGTTAACCGCGTTTTAGGGGGGTGCCGGGGTGCGATGCGTATTTAGACGACATTGTCATTCATTCGGCATCATGGGACGAGCACATCACTCAATTAAAACAAGTTTTTCAGAGGCTGATTGAGGCAAACTTAACAGTTAATCTTGCAAAATGTGATTTTGCTCAAGCGACAGTCATTTACCTGGGGAAAATTGTGGGTGGGGGCATGGTAAAACCCGTTAACGCTAAAATAGAGGCTCTTGCATCATTCCCAGTTCCTTCTTCTCATCGTGAGCTGCAGCGGTTTTTGGGAATGGCGGGATATTACCGCAGTTTTTGCAAAAACTTTTCAGCTGTGGCTGCCCCACTCACCGATTTAATTAGTCCGAAAAAGACATTTAGCTGGTCACCAGAGTGCCAGCATGCGTTCGAGTCTATTAAATCCATTCTGATGCAGGCCCCCGTTCTTGCCGCTCCAGTTTATGAGCATTCATTTAAGTTAGCTATTGATGCTAGTGATGCAGGGGCAGGTGCGGTCCTTTTGCAGGATGGGCCTGACGGTGTAGAGCACCCTGTTTGTTATTTCTCCAAAAAGTTTCTAAAACATCAAAAATCGTACTCTACGATTGAAAAAGAGGCCCTCGCTCTTATTTTGGCCCTAAACAACTTTGAGGTCTATATTGGCTCTTCCACACGTCCGGTCACAGTTTATACTGACCATAACCCTCTCGTCTTTATCCAACACATGCGAAACTCCAACCAGCGTTTGATGAGATGGGCCTTGTTTGTCCAAGCTTTTAATCTGGACATTAAACATATTGCTGGTAAAAATAATGTTCTCGCTGATGCGTTATCACGTGCTGTTTAGTGGTGTTTGGTGGCTCTCCTTTTTGTGTTAACCCACCAATCACCATTTAGGGGTGGGGGTGTTACGCACGCCGTGTGTACACCCAGCCCGAGTGCATTATTTGTAGTTAATGGTTCCTTTCTTTTCCCCAGCTTCGGATTGGTTAAGCCAGGGAGGCTTGGATATAAAGCCGGAAAGGAGGATTACACAGGGCTCTCTGCCAGCAGCTGATTCCACCACAAGCCATTCACGCTACTTTATCTTCTATGATTTAGTTATTCTTTTGGTTAAGAGTGGGGAGACTCTTTTCTTTAGTTTGATTAGTTTCCTTACAGTTACTGCGCTCCCCATCTCTTTCTTTATTTTGTAAGTAAATTCTGTTAAATAAATTATTTTACAAAGCACACCTGCCGTTGTCCATCCTTTATGTTACGTGTCCCTTTTATCCTAGACGTTTAAGCGGGGACCGTAACATAATGGGGGGGTTTGGTAGGTTTGGTAGGTTTCTCTTTATGGTACTGCTTCAGGGAAATCCTGGCCTTGGATGCCACCATCCTCTCATCTATGGCAATGTTTTGGTAGGGATGAAAATAAGTTTTGCATGCATCACGCAGCTCCTGATAGACTGGCTTCAGTTTCCCTAGCCGGTCATAAGCAGGTGTGCCTTTTTTTTTCATATTTTCAGCATCCTTCTTCCGATCATTCAGATGAATTGCTGAGGATATGGCTTGAAACTTCCGGCACGAGATAACGGTGGCAGGAAAGCCAAGACTGATCCAAGATCCATTCCAATAATCTGTAATTACTGGTAACTTTACCAGACCCATGTAAACCAGAACTGACAGATAGGAGTACAGGTCCTTCATGGTCATGTCCTGCCATGGTTTACTTGTGGTGTCCTGATGCTCAGCTGCATATGCATTTGAGTTCTGAATAATTGTCTGACAAACCGTGGATGAAAAAAACAACTGAAACAGCTCCAGAGCACTGTAGGACTCTGTGGAGACAAGCTGAGGGCCAGGAGTCCGTGCTGGTCTGAATGTTGTCTGAGAAGGTGGCAGAAACAACAGGTTCTGTTGGTCTCCCTCTTCCTCTGGCTTGTCCTCTCTCCATCACTCTTCCTCTGCTCTGTCCTCTTCCTCTGCTCTGTCCTCTCTCTCTCCCTCTTTCTCTGGTTTGTCCTCTCTACATCACTGTTCCTCTGCTCTGCCCTCTCTCTCCCTCTTCCTCTGGCTTGTCTTCTCTCCATCACTCTTCCTCTGCTCTGTCCTCTCTCTCTCCCTCTTCCTCTGGCTTGTCCTCTCTCCATCAGTCTTCCTCTGCTCTGTTCTCTCTCTCTCCCTCTGGCTTGTCCTCTCTCCATCACTCTTTCTCTGCTCGGTCCTCTTCCTATGCTCTGTCCTTTTCCTCTGCTGTGTCCTCTCCCTCTTCCTTCATTTCCAAACCTCATGAAATGATCAGCTGTTGTAGCTGATGTTGATGCAGCAGATGTAGATGGTTCACATCTATCAGCAGGTAAGTCCACACTATCGTCATCTGAATGCCTATTGAAACAATATAAAACTGACTAGTACAAAACAACTATATCACATGTAATTCATTATTCATCTACATACACATCTATATTGATAACTGTCACATAATTTTGTGTAATATTTACTTGTATCCCACTTAGGGTTGGGCATCGAGAACCGGTTCCAACTTGGAACCGTTTAAAAAATAACGATGCCATTGGAATCGTTTAGAAATTTTGTTTTCGATTCCGATCATCGGTTCCAAACGCGCAAGTTTTCGGAAGTGCTTGCCGCGCCCGTTTGTTCTGTTGCAGCCATGGAGCACGGTAAGCGGCGCTCAAAAGTGTGGCTTTATTTTACTTTTAAAAAAAAGCCTGGGTCGGCACAGTGCAACACATATGACAAACTTATTTCTTGCACGGGAGGATGCACTACAAATATGTGGTGTATAAATTAACGAGTGTTGCGTGTTTGAAATGCTGCGCAGGTCTGTCCTCCTCGGGCAACCCTGCGCTAACCAACGTTATTAAAGGGATAGTTCATCCTGAAATGAAAATAAAGCCTTCTTTTACTTACCCTGATGTTGTCCCAGTGCCCTATGTCCTATGACATTTAAAATACTGTTCCTGCACGCGCTCCTTCCTATTATGGCAGTGAATGGTGATCAGCTAAAACATTACAAAAAATAAACAAATGTATCACGCAACGATACAGGGAGACGCGCACCATATGGAAAGTGTTCAGGGGGCACACTATAAGGTTTTGCGAGAAAGAAACCGTATTATTCAGTCAAAACACTGAGCTCGGCCGTTATTCTGAGCGCACTCCTCTGTGTACACTATGAGCTGTCAGCAGCCGCCGGCGCTCATGCCTACTATAATAACTCGCACTCGTCATTGCACCCAGGATAAGCACACACACACACACGCACACGCACGCACGCACGCACGCACGCACACACACACACACGCACCATTTTGAGAAATCATGCTCAATAGAAAAAAACGCGATTCTCGTCTTTTCTATAACTTATATGATAAGAAATAATACTAATAATATAACCTCCTTAAGTGAATATTGTGTACCGGTTGTCATGACAATATTGCACGAGGCTACTGCGGCTTGGAGTGCGCACACACAGGAACACGCGCATTTGAACAACAGCTGGGTGAGTAAAAGATGGCTTTATTTTCATTTCAATGTGAACTAACATTATCCCACCTCGTCATAATCAGGTAAGTGATTGTAGTGTAATAACAAAGCCCTTGACCAAATTGCGAATTGTGGTGAACAACAACGTTACTGAAATTATTTTTCCCCCTCGTAGATAAATGTAGCTATACGCAAATTGCCGACGCTAGTAGCAGTCCTAATATGACTGCTAATGCTGTTGTTAAACCGGGACTCGGTGTGAAACTCCATTCACCTTTGCAGCAAAGCAAGTGAAAATGCCAGCGGAGAAAGTCCCAAAACTAAAACTCATTATTGAATTCAAATAAAATTTTCCTCTGTGAAATGAGCCTGTGACATGTTGTGAATCCACCCCTCAAAGAATCGGAATCGAGAATCGAAAAGAACCGTAATCGAAACTAAGAATCGGAATCGGAATCAGAATCGTTCAAATCAAAACGATGCCCAACCCTAATCCCACTAACCCACTAACTTGTAGCCCGCTCACATAGTAAAGATAGTATATTAGTGTGAAAAAAATTGTAAACTCACTGTTCTTGAGTTGAATCAGACATCTCTTCTGGTAAAAGCGTATCAGGCTCGCCATCGCTGGAGTTATGATCTTGCTCTTCATCGCTCGAATTACACAGTTCATCAATAACTTCCAAAAGTGTAAAACACTTTTTAGGCCTAGGTCGAGCCATCTTGATATTGCGCAGTGAAAGTGCAGCCAGTGTGTGTACTGGCTTTCTGTTGTGCATGTTTACAAAACATTTAGCAGCATTTCCAAAAAGACGCTTGATTACTATTGGCAGGTGTTTCCATTTGAATCTAAACGTGGTTTCTACTGGTTAACGTTTGTATCAATATCAGATTTAAAAGAGATCATAGGTCCACTGAGAGGCAGACATCAATTGAGCATTAGTAACAGCTCTGGCAGCTCTGTTTGGTCACTGAGACTGCCTTGCCTTGCTGTTATTGGACATAATGTTGTGAGGGAGGACTCTACCAACACGGCAACATATATTTATAGTTGATGTATCATGTATTGAATGAATAAATTATAATGGGCTTTTTTTTTTTATAAAATCGATTTGGTTTTGGAATAATGTATACAGCATAGGGGTAGGTAAATATTCTCTATATATAATATTATTTTCTGAATATTTTTGGCTAAATACTAGAATCAATGTTTATGTTATGAACTTTTAGCATGAAAATCAAAGTTTGAATGATAAAAAGTGTGGTTGTTGACTTTTTGTTACAAAGGTGAAAACTCCTGTAATGATCCAAATTTTTTGATGCACACTCTTGTCATATATTAATCCATTACTCTTCCAAAATATATATGTATTCTTGAGTCTTAGACCTTTCCAATGATATATAGTTTGTCATGACTAGATTAGGATTTAATAGTAATATAGTGAAGTAAATGTAAAGTAGAATGCCCGTATACGGGCAGGTGACAGTTCCTGCTTGCAGTTAGTTTTATAGCAATATCCTCCCAGATTTTTTGTTTTTGTTTATTTGTATGACTGCCATTAAACCTGCTGAAAATAGTTTGTTTAGCTCCACCTCTAAAATAACATCAGTGTCCTCTTTTTGAAAAATGTATTTTCTTTGTTTTTTTTGTTTGTTTTTTTTTGTTTTTTATTCATCCATTTTTTTGTCTCCACCTAGCCTATGTGCTATATTGATTGACCTCGTAGCAAATGATAATAAGGCTAAACATTTTGAAATGCGAGTGTGTGCTACAACTGCAAGCCATTCTATAAGGTGACTTTTCAGCACTTGACAAAGGGACAGCGACTCTTAAGTAGCGCTTAAAGCACAGCTGCGTGTGATCGTGTTAAGTGTATGTTTGTGAAACGCACGTGAAAGCAACACAAACGTTCGTAATATATAATGCTCGTAGAAACCGCTCTTAAGCGCGAAGATCCATCGTTAACTGCAAACGCAGCCCTGAGTCCTGACCTCAACCCGATAGAACACCTTTGGGCGGGACTGGTAATCGGGCATCCCGGGCATTTTCCAGGTGGGCCGACGCACTTTGGGGCCGATACAAGGTTATTTATTTATTTTTTGTCACGGACTGGCCCACAATGCACGGACAGCGGCCCATTGGTTTGTCTTCTGAATTGACAGGCCAAAGCGAGAGAGACCTTCTCTCCTCCATATTAGGCGCTGTTTTTTGTTTTGTTTTTTTGAGTGCATGGGAAACTGCAAAAAACAATATATACGCACAGTGCTGCCGCTGACGAACGTGTGCTGCGTTTCTGCTGCTCTATGAAGTGATGAACCTGCACTTTGACTCCGAATTTTGTTTGATACAGTCATGTGATATGGGAACATTAGAGGTTCTGTGGTGAATCTAGCTGAAAACGGCCACGTAAACGGCCATGTAAATACATGACGAGGTAAATTGGAACACGCCAATACACACAACTACAAACTTGTCAATCTAGCACCACCACACCTTTATAAAAATAGAAATTTATTTATAAAAATGTTTGCTATTATTACTTACATTAAATTTTGCAGAATATAAGTCACTTTTATTGACTGTTTTCATATTTTCTACATGTGTTTACAATATTTTTTATTACAAATTCAACAGTTTATTATTATTTATTTATTTTAGAAACCATGTACCCATGGTAATGAGGAGCATGGTTTTACCTGTGACTACAATGATCTTACAGTTAAACTATAAATAAAATTTAATTCAGATATCAGAGTCAGATAAATACCAGAGACTCTTTCACCTAGATATTATCACATAGAGACTGTGTCTGTTCCCCGAATTATTAAAGGGTTAGTTCACCCAAAAATGAAAATTCTGTCATTGATTACTCACCCTCATGTCATTCGACACCCGTAAGACCTCCGTTCATATTCGGAACACAAATGAAGATATTTTAGTTGAAAGCTGATGGCTGAGAAAGGCTTCAGATAGGCCTCCATTGGCATTCAGTACATTTATACTCCCAAGACCCATAAAAGGCACTTAAAACGTCGTTACAAAGTCCATCTCACCACAGTGGCTCTACAATAATTTTACGATGCGACGACAATAGTTTTTGTGCGCAAAAAAAAATCAAAATAACACCTTTATCCAACTTGTTCTTGTCTTCCGTGTGTGCCTCCACGACGCATGCGCGAGAATATGACGCAGATCTGGCATCGGACACATGACCCAGAAGCGATTTGTTTATAAGCAGAGGAAGACGCGCGTATCTAAGCTGTTGAATTCTACATTGATCGTGCTTTAGGTCTCGGCGTAGTTCTCAAAATCGGGCTAAAGTGCGCATTTCATGGATTCCCGAACCCCAGCGCTACGTCATATTCTCGCGCATGCGTCGTGGAGGCACACACGGAAGACAAGAACAAGTTGGATAAAGGTGTTATTTTGATTTTTTTTGCGCACAAAAAGTATTGTTGTCGCATCGTAAAATTATTGTAGAGTCACTGTGGTGAGATGGACTTTGTAACGACGTTTTAAGTTCCTTTTATGGGTCTTGGGAGTGTAAATGTACTTAATGCCAATGGAGGCCTTTCTCAGCCATCAGCTTTCAACTAAAATATCTTCATTTGTGTTCCGAATATGAATGGAGGTCTTACGGGTGTCGACAGAATTTTCATTTTTGGGTGAACTAACCCTTTAAATACAAAAAAACCCATCAAAACCATTCAACAGTAAAAATGTAATTGATGTCCAACAAATAAACAACAGATATAATACAGATGAACAATTGATAAAGCTCGGGTTGCTGAATATTCGATCCCTTTCCCTGAAAGCGCTTATTGTTAATGATATTATTACAGATAATAATCTAGATGTGCTGTGTTTGACAGAAACCTGGCTTTAACCTGATGACTACATTACTTTAAATGAGTCCACTCCCCAAGATTACTGAAAATATTAAAGAAAATAGTCCAATGCCGCGGTACAACGAGCACACTCAGGCCCTTAAAACAGCAGCCAGAAAAATGGAGCGCAGTTGGAAGAAAACAAAACTAGAGGTCTTTCGTAATTCGTGGAAAGAGCGCATGATCGCATACAGAAAGGCCGTAAAAACTGCTTGATCTGCTAATTTCTCGACTCTCTTGGAAGAAAACAAACACAACCCTATTTATTCGATACAGTGGCTAAATTAACCAAAAATAAAGCTTCAACTTCTGATATTTGTAAACAAAACAGCAGTAATGACTTTTTGAACTTCTTTACATGTAAGATTGATAATATTAGAAAGAAAATTTTAACCATGCAGCATTCTACTAAAGTATCACATTAGACAGAACATTGTAGTGTCACTGAGGAAAAATTACACTCATTCACTGCTATAGGAGAAGAAGAATTGGCTAAACTCATTAAATCATCAAAATCAACAACATGTATGCTTGACCCTGTACCGACTAGGCTATTAAAAGCAATGCGACCAGAGGTCATAGATCCTCTTCTTAATATTATTAATTAATCTTTGTCATTAGGATATGTACCGAAAACTTTTAAGTTGGCTATTATTAAACCAGTTATTAAAAGACCGCAACTTGATCCTACAGATTTAGTCAATTACAGGCCAATCTCAAATCTACCCTTTCTGTCAAAAATACTTGAAAAGGCAGTGTCTTCACAATTATGTTCCTTTTTAGAAAGAAATGGTATCTGTGAGGATTTCCAGTCAGGATTTAGACCGTATCATAGTAGTCAAGTCAAGTCAACTTTATTTATTTAGCGCTTTTAACAATGCAGATTGTTTCAAACCAGCTTTACAGTGTTTAACAGGAAAATAATGCAGCATAATTTTATTCAGCCGTCTAGCCATTCTGGAGAAAAAATGTCATCAGTTCATTTCAATTATCATACAGTGACAGTGTGGGCTTTAGATCAGTAATTAGAGCAGTAATTTAGTTTATATGGTTAATTTAGTTTAATAATTAGATTTATTTGGATATTTAGTTGAAAAATTTCGAAAAATTTAGTGTCCCCAACTGTCACACCGATCACAAGTTCAGTATGGAGTACCGCAGGGCTCAGTGCTAGGACTGTTGCTTTTCACTCTATACATGCTACCACTTGGAGATATCATTAGGAAGCATGGCGTTAGTTTGCATTGTTATGCTGACAATACTCAGCTCTATATTTCTTCACGCCCTGAAGAAACTTACCAATTCACAAGATTAACGGAATGCATAGCTGATATAAAAAATTGGATGACCAGTAATTTCCTGCAACTCAATTCAGAAAAAAACGTTTTTAATTTTTAATTATTGGACAAAAAAGCTCCACAAGTAGTAACCTAGAATACCATCTAACACTTGATGGCTGCTCTGTCAAGTCCTCGTCATCAGTGAGGAACCTGGGTGTGCTCTTAGATACCAATCTTTCGTTTGAAAGCCACGTTTCTAGCATCTGTAAAACTGAATTCTACCATCTTAAAAATATATCTAAATTACAGCACATGCTCTCAATGCAAAATGCTGAACAGTTAGTTCATGCGTTCATGACCTCAAGGCTAGATTATTGTAATGCTCTACTGGGTGGTTGCCCTGCTCGCTTGATAAACAAACTCCAGCTGGTCCAAAACGCAGCAGCTCGAGTTCTTACTAGAACCAGGAAGTATGACCATATTAGCCCAGTTCTGTCAACACTGCACTGGCTCCATATTAAACGTTGCATACATTTTAAAATCTTGCTTATTACTTACAAAGCACTAAATGGTTTAGCTCCCCAGTACTTGAACGAGATCTTAACACATTATACTCCATCATGTCTACTGCGGTCTCAAAATTCTGGCCAGTTAATAATACCTAGAATATCAAAATCAACTGCATGCAGTCGATCCTTTTCCTATTTAGCACCTAAACTCTGGAACAGTCTTCCTAGCATTGTTAGGGAAGCAGACACACTCTGTCAGTTTAAATCTAGACTAAAAACACATCTCTTTACTATGGCATGCACATAAAACACTTTTCAATTAAATGATTGTTAGGCTGCATTAACTAGGTCAGCCGGAACCGGGAACACTTCCCATAACACCTGATGTACTCGTTACATCATCAGAAGAATGGCATCTTCGCTAATGATAGTCTCTCTGTTTTATCCCGACGTCTACTGCAGTCAGCCGGAATCAGGCCATATCCAGATCAGATGGTGGACCTGCACCCAGACATGACCAACGCATGACCCTGAAGTGTCTGCAGAGTCCGTGTCAATTAGACTCAACCCAGAAATTGCCTCATCGACACGGCATCCTCAATAAACCTGTCTCCGGCGTGATGACCCGACTTGTTTGAATATTACAATTTAATAATTGTTAAAGGTCCCATGGCATGAAATTTTCATTTTATGAGGTTTTTCAACATTAATATGAGTTCCCCTAGCCTGAAAATTGTCCCCAAGTGGATAGAAATGTTGATCGGTGTAAACCGAGTTCTGGCTGTCTTTCTCTGCCCTTGAGAAAATGACAGGCCAGACTAGCCAATCTTGAAGTCTCCTGTTATGAAGTCCATCCATCCATCCATCCATCATCTTCCGCTTATCCGGGGCCGGGTCGCGGGGGCAACAGTCTAAGCAGAGACGCCCAGACTTCCCTCTCCCTAACCACTTCCTCCAGCTCTTCCGGGGGAACCCCGAGGCGTTCCCAGGCCAGCCGGGAGACATAGTCCCTCCAGCGTGTCCTAGGTCTTCCCCGGGGCCTCCTCCCGGTGGGACGTGCCTGGAACACCTCCCTGGGAAGGCATCCAGGAGGCATCCGAAATAGATGCCCGAGCCACCTCAGCTGGGTCCTCTCGATGTGGAGGAGCAGCGGCTCTACTCCGAGTTCCTCCCGAGTGACTGAGCTCCTCACCCTATCTCTAAGGGAGTGCCCAGCCACCCTACGGAGAAAGCTCATTTTGGCCGCCTGTATCCGGGATCTTGTCCTTTCGGTCATGACCCACAGCTCATGACCATAGGTGAGAGTAGGAACGTAGATTGACCGGTAAATCGAGAGCTTTGCCTTGCAGCTCAGCTCCTTCTTTACCACGGCAGACCGATACATCGACCGCATTACTGCAGAAGCTGCACCGATACGTCTGTCAATCTCCCGTTCCATCCTTCCCTCACTCGTGAACAAGACCCCAAGATACCTGAACTCCTCTACTTGAGGCAGGAACTCTCCACCCACCTGAAGCGGTCAAGCCACCCTTTTCAGACTGAGAACCATGGCCTCGGACTTGGAGTTGCTGATTCTCATCCCAGCCGCTTCACACTCGGCCGCAAACCATCCCAGTGCACGCTGAAGGTCCTGGCTCGAGGAGGCCAACACGACAACATCATCCGCAAAAAGCAGTGACGAAATCGTGTGGTCCCCAAACCGGAAACTCTCCGGCCCTTGGCTGCGCCTAGAAATTCTGTCCATAAAAATTATGAACAGAACCGGTGACAAAGGACAGCCCTGCCGGAGTCCAACATGCACCGGGAACAAGTCTGACTTACTGCCGGCAATGCGGACCAAGCTCCTGCTCTGGTCGTACAGGGACCGAACAGCCCTAAGCAGGGGGCCGCCGACCCCATACTTCCAGAGCACCCTCCACAGGATGCCACGAGGAACACAGTCAAATGCCTTCTCCAAATCCACAAAACACATGTGGACTGGTTGGGCAAACTCCCATGAACCCCCCAGCACCCTGGAAAGGATATAGAGCTGGTCCAGTGTTCCACGATCGGGACGAAAACCACACTGTTCCTCCTGAATCCGAGGTTCCACTATCGGCCGAATTCCTCTCCAGTACCCTGGTATAGACTTTCCCGGGCAGGCTGAGAAGTGTGATCCCCCTATAGCTGGAACACACTCTCCGGTCCCCCTTCTTGAAAAGAGGGACCACCACCCCGGTCTGCCAGTCCAGAGGTACTGTCAGCCAAGACAGCCCCACAACATCCAGAGACTTGACCCTTACGAAAATTAACCATGGTTTTACTATAGTAAAACTGTAGTTAACTATGACTGTAGTAAACCGTGGTATTTTGGTGCAAACCATGGTTTTTAAAAACCATGGTTTTGATACCATGGTTTTACTACAGTTATATTGTAGTAATACTACAGTAAAACCGTAGTAACCATGACTGTAGTAACTGGTATTTTTAAAAACCATGGTTTTGATACCAGGGTTTTACTACAGTTATATTGTAGTAATACTACAGTAAAACCGTAGTAACCATGACTGTAGTAGCTGGTATTTTTAAAAAACATGGTTTTGATACCATGGTTTTACTACAGTTATATTGTAGTAATACTACAGTAAAACTGTGGTTTTACTAAATTATCTTGAATTACATTAAAGCCATTTAGTTAAAACAAACATCAACAAAATAACAACAGAAAGAAGTTACCATTCTATGATACAGACTTTATTACTGAAATTACATAATCTGAAAGAAAAAATAAACTTGCAGTTGTTCTCACATTTGACATAAAACAATAAACTACAAAGTTGTAAAAAATTATTGGTTATAAAGTGATGTGCAATGGTTGAATTCAGTTGCTAATTTACAAATAGAAAATAGCAATTTGTTCCACTGTAATAATGATTTATATACAAAAATAACATATTATAGGCCTACAAATAAAAAAAACTTAGAGCACCTTTAAATACACAGCGTCTACCTCCTGTCCATAACCTGTCCATAACCTGTAAATACATGCCCAAAACAAGCATACGTTTGCAATTTATACTGTACATACATTAACAGGATTACAACATTACTTAAAAACATTACTAAAAGTTTCTTTTAATGGAAAATTCTTACATATACTACAAAATAAATTCAGAAGAAATGAGCAGTTCTTTAAAAGGATGTTTAAAATGATATCCACTCACAAGAGATAAAGACACGGAGTCTCCTCGTGGGGGATGAATACTCCACACTTTAAATTCTAGGTGAAGAAGTTTTTTTTCAAAAACATGTGATGCAGCATCCATGCCAGAAGTTGTCAGTATTAAGTCTGTCATACAGGCCAGTAGGTTACAGTCCAGCGTTGGTTTGGTTCTGTCTTCACCTTCAGCCCAAATGGACATAGGAACTAAAATGAGAAGAATACACACCACATTAACACACGGCTTGCTGTAATACTCAACTGTACTATCGAGCAGCCATGTAATAATGTCCAAGTGCAATGATGTCCATTCATTTAGTGTTTTCATAACCCATAAATTATTAGGGCTCCAAAAGCCAAGCAGAAAGAATGTACAGATCAGCTGAGTCTATTCTCCTTTACTTATACTCTTGAAAGGTTAAACAAAACAAAAAGTACTAGTCTCATATATACATCATTTCACGAAAGAGAAAATGGGTTGGAATAAAGGACAAAAGAGAAAGTATTAGTTTGAATGGAGACATCTGTAACCAACAAAGGGATAGAGCTCTAGACACTTAATTCAATCTTAAATAATAAATAATAAATAATTGAGAAATACCCAGACAGACCTTTTCTCACTCAAAAGCTAACTTTCAACCTGGAAAACAGTGCATGAGTCAAGTGGACCTGGTAAAAAGATAGTTTTGGACAGCTTTATTTCAGGGTAAAATAACCTATTGTAAAGCACCGCTCAGTTTCAGCACTTCAGCACACTCGACCATGCATGTTAAGGTGTCAAGGTGCTAAGATGTTAAAGGATTAGTTCACTTTTAAATAAACTTTTGCTGATAATTCACTCACCCCCATGCAGGGCCTGAAATTAACTTTTTTGACCACCTACCACAGTGACTTTTTATCAGCCACTTTTTTTGTTCTCCTCGACATTAAGCATGTTCATGTGCTTGTCCAGATTTGTGTGTGTGTGTGTGTTGTAAATATGAAGAAATATTCTCAACAGTGTTCAATCAGCTTTGACATATTTAAATCTGCAGATCTTTGAATCTTTGATACAAACGATTAATTAAAAGCGCTGCATCGTTCAGTAACACACTGTTGCTGTGAGAGAGATGCGTTATAGCGGTGCTCATTTGTTGTGATTTCTCCTCGATAGGCTGCACGAGTGTCAAAAGTGCAACATTGTTACTGTCAGTTTATTATACATTACATTAGGCTATATATTATTATCCACTATCGATAGTTTTTTTCTCCATATAATGGACTTCAATGGGCCCCAAACGGTTCAAGGTCCAAAGGGCTTTAAACGATACCAGACGATGAATAAGAGTCTTATCTAGTGGAACGATCAGTCATTTAAAAAAAATGTATAAAAAAGTTTAAGTTTTATAAGCACAAATGCTCACCTTGCTCTGTTCTGTGATGCGCATTTGTGACGTCACGTAATATGCAATTACGTACCGAGTCAGTGTTTACAAGTTGAACGTGCAGGTGTACTCACACTGTTGGCTTGTGCCGTGCCTAGGGCTGTCACAATAATAGATTTTTCAAACCACGATTATTGTGGCCAAAAAATATCTATAGAAACCTTGGGGGGAAAAGTTATCAAATTAATTGGTAACACTTTACAATAAGGTTGTATTAGTTAACATTAGTTCATGCATTAGTTAACGAACTAACCATGAACAACACCTCTGTTCAGCATTAGTTAATCTTTGTTAACATTAGTTAATATAAATCCAGCTGTTCATGGTTTGTTCATGTTAGTTCACAGTGCATTAACTAATGTTAGCAAGATTTTAATAATGTATTAGTAAATGTTGAAATTAACATCAACAAAGATTAATAAATGCTAGTTCATGCTAGTTAACATTAGTTATAACTAATATAACTAATGTTAACTAATGAACCTTATTAAGTGTTACCAATACATTGTACTTTGTTTATTTATTTTTTATTTTTTACCCAACAAACAAATTTGGATACTAGTAAACACAGGGTAATACTCTGTTATCTTCTTTGAAGCTCCCTATGATTATAACAAGAGAGAAAATACTGTCAAGTTCAACAGTATGATGATGAATAAATATTAATATAAATGTTATTGGCCATGACTAGATTGCCAATACAAATACAAGAATAGACATTATGTAAATAGACATTGATTAATTAAAAGAAACTATGAGACCGCGACCATCGACTGGCTCTGACTGGTGTTTAGAGTCCGCACCAGCACCAGCAGCAGCAACGCGCGTTCCTTCAGCGTAGCCGCAAGAATTATGGCCTTTTTACACCTGCTCACTTCATTCGTTTTCTCTGATCAGATATTTATCATATTGTGAAGAGAATTTTTTTTCTAAATGAACTTAATAAAGAAACTAAACGAAATATAACTAATTTGACATTACAAACGGGACACTGGAGTATTTACGTGTCTTGCTATCTAAGAGTCCTATTCATTTTAAATATTGTGGTTATCGCCAATACCGGTATATTGCCACACCCTAATTAACACAATGTCGATATCTGTGCTTTGAATATCACGGTTATCGTCAATACCGGTATATTGCGACACCCCTAGCCGTGCCCGAGCACGATTGTCCCCTTACCCCACTCCCCCGCTGGCCTGCACTCACATTGCACTTAACACACCGGGCTGGAGCACGCTTGTGTCATTCACGATGCAACTTTTTGTTTTGAAGAAGACAGGAAAAAAAGCGTTTTCACTAATAGACTGCCTAATAGATTTATCGTTTAGGCCGCGCAACGATTGTACTGCACGTATCAAAAGATACAGAAGATTACGGAGGCAGATGACTTTTAAGGAGGAATTTGCAGCCTTTATTTCACAAACTACAATTCATGTTCATCAATAAGGTGAGAACCAGGACCGTTATAAACCTAGATTTACTTGATTTAACTGAAAAGTGTATCCAAGTAGTAATAGTTTGGTGTTTGCTGTCATAATGTGAGATGGTGGTCCAGTGTGTTAAACCACTGAACTGATATACAGAAGGTTGCTGGTTCAATCCCAGCGGTCACCGCCAGTGTGTCCTTGAGCAAGACCCTTTACTCCATGTTGCTCCAGGGGGATTGTCCCTGTAATATTGGATAAAGGCGTCTGCCAAATGCATAAATGTAAATAATGAATGATAGTAGCACACAACTGTTCCGTGCTCTGGCACGGTTAGCACTCACACTGCATGTGAACCACGCTCAAGCCTAACCAAACCGCACTCTGGCCCACCGCTTCCAAGCAGGCCAGGGCACGGAACGGAGCGCTCACACTAGTCAAACGAACTGGGCTTTGGAGGTGAAACGTGTTTGGGCACGAAATGCGCTTGAGTGCCTAGTGTGAGTTCACCCTAAGTCAAACGGCGTTTACAAAAAAGGTGTTAAAAGGTAAACCAACAATGTCAGACGATTTTGAACTTCGAGGAGAAGAAGAGATTAAGTTTTTGCCCTGCCCTACCTTTTTGAAGCGGAATACAGAGGAAGAACCTCTCAAGCATCAAACTAAAAAAACACCTCTAAAACGCTGTTGCTCAGTAATGTTGGAAATCCATTTTGTTGGGTAATGCAGCGACATAAACAGGGTAAACAGGGTCTCACCAGCTGACTCAATGACGGATTCTAATGGTGGGATTGAAATGGTCAAGTCATGGCAGCATTGAGATTCTTCCTCTGTTCTTCCTCTGGTTGGCATTTGCCACATGTGCACCACCACATCTCGTTAGATCTTCATCTGCCCGATGCTTGAGAGGTGTGTGTCGTCGCAACAGTGTCTTCCATCTGCCTAATTTCTTCCTCTGACCTTTTTTTCCAAAGGTCAAAATCGTCCGGCATCGTTGTTTTACCTTTTAACTCCCTTTTTTGTAAACGGTGTTTGACTTAGTATGTGCACGTTAAACTTGTAAACACTGACTCGGTATGTCATTTTTACATACGTAAAATAATGTAATTCACGCATCAGAGAACAGAGCAAGGTGAGCATTTGTGCTTATAAAACTCTTATAAAATTTTTTTAAATGACCGATCGTTTCGCTTATTCATCGTCTGGTATCGTTTAAAGCCCTTTGAAGATGCACTGAAACTGACATCTTGGATAACATGGGGGTGAGTAAAAAGTGAACTAATCCTTTAAGGTGCACGAGCGTCAGGTGCGTTCTCTGTGAGACATTCTAACCATAAATATCTATGGTTCTAATAACGTCCTGGTCTAACAGAACAGTCACTGACATATGCACGAACTGTGTTCTTGCTCCACTTCATCTGCCAGTAATGCCTAGCTCTAATAGCTCTGCCTGCGCCATGTTTCCAACACCTGGCCCCGTCTTGATGCAGTGATTGACAGGGTGGGGCGGAGACTTGCTCAGCTTGGATTGCATTTTCAATTCCACATTGAATTTTGCTACATTCATTGCGGGACATATAATGAAAATGCAATCGCAAGTATCTTGACTGTGAGTGTAAATGCAATTAAGAAAAATAACATTTAAATTATCATTTTGCTACAATTTTTGCTTGAACATGTTAAACACATCTAATAATTTCTGTAATACATTTTCATTTTTGCAACTTGTAAAGCGTTAAAATATATGTTTAAATTTTATCTTTAAACTAGTGTCGGAAATAGCAAATGTAAATTAAATTATTCAATTTGAATTTTTTTTGCTCCAAATGTTGCACACATGGCATGAAAAATGTAAATGTAAATACTGAAATGCATTGCCGTTTTACATATTGCATTGCAAATTGAATATTGCTACCCATATGCTTCCATAGTTTTCTTACATATTTTTGACAAATCAAACCCAATAATCCGTGAAAGAGAACTGAAGCGATCGGATGCCATTTCTTTCTTAAAAGCGTGCACGCGCTTCAGGTCAGAGAGCGTCAGCACGAGCACGTCCCATGCAGCGCTTTATTTTCTCATGCATGTTTCTGTTGCTTTCTTTTGTAATGCGCATTTGACTGTTTTGCTTCCATTGTTTAGTGAACGGTGGAAGCAGAGCTCTGCACACACGTCCTCACCCCTGCTGTCTCTCACACATAGATGCAAATTAAGCAACACTGCTCTTATTAGAGTGCTGTCAATCTTAAAGTACCGGTACTAATAAAATGTATTATTTTAGCAGGGTATAGCGATACTTTTCTAGAACCTAGTAACACTAGAAAAAACGTAGATGACAGATATAAAATATTTTTTGGTAATTAATTATCCCTTTAATGTTTATCATATTTAATTTGGGGAGTTATACCGACATTTGTTAGACAAAAAATCATTGGTTTTGTAAATGTACTTACCACTAATACACTTGAATTGAAATAATCATTATATGTTTATTAATGGCATTCACTGTTTACCTGGCAAACAGCTGATGTTTTCACACTCTCTCTTGTCTGTATTAAAGAAGATGATAATTAGAAATCACATTTTTGCTAGTCACAAATTGTCCAGTCATTAAATGTAATGCTTAAAGGGTTAGTTCACCCAAAAATGAAAATTCTGTCATTAAATACTCACCCTCATGTTGTTCCAACCCCGTGAGTCTTTTGTTCATCTTCAGAACACAAATTAAGATATTTTTGATTCAATTTGAGAGCCGTCTTACTCCTCATTAGGCTTCTAGGTAATTTAAACTTGCCGGCCCAGATAGTAGTAAAGACATTGTTAAAGTAGTCTAAGTGACTACAGTGGCTCAAGCATAAGTTTATCAAGCGATGAGAATACTTTTTGTGCGCAAAAAAATAAACAAAAATTACGACTTTATATGAATTTTCTTCTGTGTGGACCTCTGACGTGAGTTCCCGAGAACGCCACGACGAATACACGAGAACTGAGAAGATGACGCAGATGAGTCTCGATGTAATGTTTAAAATGGTTCTAATGTGTGCATTTCCTGGATGTCCGAATCGTGAGAAACCAACGAGAAAACGTAAATGTACCAATGCCGCAAAATGAATGAATGGCTTACTGTTCACAGTTTCCCATCAAATGATCGTGAGCGTCATCTTCTCAGTTCTCGCGCATGCGTCGTGGCGTATTTTTGGATTTCGTAAAAAATATATTCATTTGTGTTCCGAAGATGAGAACGAAAGGTTGGAAAAACATGAGGGTGAGTAATTAATGACAGAATTTTCAGATGAACTATGGGATAATTAAATTCTGTGTGGATGTCAAAGTATATTAACAATACAGAACACAATTTTAGATTCAAATTCAATTTCTATTGGTAATAGATCTGCCAGGTTCTCACACCAGCCAATCAGTGAACTCCCTCTCCCAAATACAGATTACTCACACCTGAACCTCATCATCACACTCATCACCTCCACCATAAATACACACACCTCCAAAAAATCTCCCAGCTTTCTCCTCATTCCTTCTCCAGTATATCGTCAATCCACCGTGTCTCCATTCCCACCTATGTTTATCGGCCTTGTCACCCACCGTATCATCCATCAGTCCTCTCACCTGTAAGTGGAAACATTCCATTCGCTGCCAGCATCCAGTTCTCCAATTTATCATTGTGCATCTCACTTACCTGCTTTATTCTATATAGCTCACTGTTGTCAATAAACTTCCTGTTAACTTCCATCTTCCTGTCTGCAATCATAACAATACAAGTTCTGTGAATGTGAGATGCATTACACACGGAAGGAAATGATGGAAAACAAATAAATCTCCAAACGGGGCAGTCTTACATTTCCAGGCACCAGCTTCGACCACCACAAGAACTCGTCTTTCTCGAGCCATTTTTCCACACCTGTTGATTGTAGTAACATTTACACAGTGAGATGAGATCAAACGTGACTTGATAAGAAAAACAAATCACACTGCTTAGTGCAGAGTGTGACATGGAATCATAGTCAAATAAATAATATATAGATGTTTATCCATATTTTATTTGGGAAGTTAAACTAAAACTATTTTTTTTTTTTTTTTTTACAACTTTACTTACCACAAATGCATTTGAATTAGAACTCACTTTTCTATAGGTCCTGTATTTTTTTCATGGGGGTATAGTTGGCTAAAAACCAAAAAAAAACAATTGATTATGTGCCATATATTCATTAATATTATTTTAAGGTTATAGTTATGATTTATATTTGAACCAGCAGCCACAAGTTGAAAAGACGAAAATGTGATTGAAAACTTACCTGACACTTTTTGAATTTTGGTCCAGAAAAGTCTGGTTTTATTTTTTTTATTTGGATGTATATCCCACCTCTTTTAGTCTTGTCACGTTATTTAATGATGTCTGATTAATATAATTTGTCAGATACAAAACAATAAAATCTAAAGGTGAATAATTTACCCAAATTGCCTAATAAACCTATAAGGGCATACAGTAAAAGATTTGGCGGTTGTATTATTGGGCATTGTTACCTTTTCCCATCTGCTTTGACCCCAGTAAAAGCCATTTGTTAAATGTGTTCAAATTAATAACATTTAATACACTAGAGAGCACTAATAAGAATTTATTTTAAAAAAAATTCGAAAAATCAAAAAATCAATCGAAATCAAAAATTGTATCCATATCCTTTCTTTACTCCTCATCCAGAATTTGGTAAGATCTGTAAATACACAAACATACAATACATCAGCATAAAGCAGAGGTCACAAAACATAATTTTTTTTCTCACGTTAATGCTTTTACATACTGCACGAAATCGTTGTAAAAGACAAAAAAATATATATAACATTGATATGGGTGATCATGTGGATTTAGACCTAAATATATTGTATTTATATAAAGCGTTCACAGACAAATTTTGCTTTGTCTTGTAAAAATCTGACATTGAGATTTTTTATTTTTTTTTCTATACATATTTGAAATTATACCCTCGTCTTCCATTGCTCGAACAAACAGCTAGAACCAGCTCAAACTCATACGTCATAGGAAGGCAAATATTCTATCACCTTGCCCAAGATTTTATTTTATTTATTAGTTTATTTGACCTAACCTACCCTTTCCTGAACAGCTTGCTTGCATTGTTTAGTTTGTTTCTTGCTGCCACTCTTAGCTCATTAATATTTGCAGATGGAAACTTCTTTAAAGTGTATTCTAAAAAAATAATTTAAAACAATTATGAGAAATATTTAGTGACAATTAACACAACTGTACACAATATAATGAATACAAAATAATGTAAGAAGTATCATACCAAAAATGGCATTGACAAGCTTCTTATCCAAGCAAGGTTTCACACTCTCTGATGCACCTCCCTTTAATCCAGTTAAGGAGTGTGTTGACAGCACCTCCTGTGTGAACAACACTCCAAGCAGATCACACACAAGTTTTGTAGGTCTCTGATGGTTGCATCGCATAAGCTGTATTTTGTTAAAGCTACACTGTGTAACTTTTTTAGTCTATTCTTAGCTAAAAACACTTAGTTCTTTCAAAAATATATGTGCTCATTAATGTATATTTACTTCTTTCAAGTAATAAAGTATTCTCGTAAGTTTATAATATGCCATTGAAAATACATAAGGTAATGGGATCTAACGGTGGTCGCCATGTTGCCCCTCCATCTTGAAAGTACATTAGCCAAAGAGGGACATACCCGTAAATTCAAGCTTCGCCTTTCGCGTTTTAACCGGTTTTAACACTGTGCGCGTCAACTTGTTCAGACTTGTCTGGTGCATGCGCAGAGAGTTTTCATCTCAGCAGCTCCAGTAACAGAGTTATACGGAGTTTTCCTGGCTTGTTTATTCCTCAAAAGTCTGTTTTTCCTTGTGTGGTATTTCTGTGCGTTAATAACTCCGTAAGTAATAATAGTTATTGTCATTGTGGATGTGTTTCAGAGTGTGTCATCGCGTAATTCAGTTGATGTTACCTCAGAAGTATTTTTGTGTCAACATACAATAGCGTAATGCTCACCTATTTGAATAGTCATTCAGTTATTAACAATGTTTATTCGTTTATAGAAAATATTTGCTTGTAATGTATGTTGATGGAAATATGTATCAGGTCTGATCGACATATTAACACTTGTTATACAGAGCTAAACCTGCGCACACACTTTTGTAACCGGACACCGCTTGTTAGCAGCGGCAGCTCCGCTCCTTTTAATGCAGCTGCATTTAGCGCCTATATGTGGTACAATAAGCTCTGGTTTACGGTTACATTATACAAATGTAACTTATAAGTATAGTTATACAGTTCTTAACTGTGTATATTCTGTCATGTCATTATCATGTATATTTACCATCCTAATTTGTTCTCTCACAGAAACCACATTTATGTACATATCCATGCAAACCTGTTTATGCCTTGCAATTGGATGACTGAATAAACATTACTATCATCAAAGTTCACTCTGGATTAGCTGCAGTTCTTTCTAGCCGAATAATTAGGCCAGTTGAGTTCCAACCATCCCACTGCGCACAGAATATCCCACAGGCACCGTGTCGAATGTGGACGAGGTCGAACTGGAAGCCATATTAATCTTGGACTAAATCGGCCACCGTAGGAGTTAAAACGAAATCGGAATTGAACAGAACAGAAACTAAAATTCACTGGATGGTCATATACAAGTTCACCACTAGATGGGGGAAAATATCACACAGTGTAGCTTTAACTGTTACACCATCAGCAATGGTCACCTAAAACATAAAAAAAAAATGATAGTAGAACATCCAAAATGGCCTTTAAAAAAACACTTTACAATAAGGGGTCATTAGTTAACTACTTCAGTTAACATGTTAAAAATAAAAACAACTAAAAATTAATAATACTTTTACAGCATTTATTAATTTTCATTAATGTTAAAGGGATAGTTCCCCCAAAAATGAAAATTAGCCCATGATTTACCCTAAAGTCATCCTAGGTGTATATGACTTTCTTCTTTCAGACGTATATATTTAGAGTTATATTAAAAATGTCCTGGCTCTTCCCAGCTGTATTATGGCATTGCCTGTTGCTCTGTTTTTGAAGTCCATAAAAGTGCATCTATATATCTATGCATGCTATAAGTATTCACCTTACGGAAAATATGTAACACTCACGCCTCTCAGTTCAAAATGCTCACGCTACGTCTGATGGCAGTGCACACCAGTTACGCTCGTCAGACGCAGCGTGATCATTTTGAACTGAGAGGCGTGGGCGTTACACCTTTTCCGTAAGTTGAATACGGAAGGCGATTCACCGGAAGCTTGATCATTTACTTTATAAAGTCTTAGATATGGATATTTTTCCTTCCACAAACGCGTCGATTCGCTTCAGAAGGCCTTTATTAACACCCCAGAGCCGCGTTGAGCAGTTATATGATGGATATAGATGCACTTTTATGGACTTCAAAAACAGAGAAACAGTCAATGCCTTAATACAGCTGGGAAGAGCCAGGACATGTTTACTATAACTCTGATTTTATGCGCCAGAAAGAATTCATATACACCTAGGATGACTTGAGGGTGAGTAAATCATGGGCTAATTTTCATTTTTGGGTGAACTATCCCTTTAATTTCAACATTTACTAATACAGTATTAAAATCAAGTTGGGGCTGACACAAATTTTAAGTCAATCTCATGTCAACCTTGAGTGCCTACAGAGTAGTATTGCATCTTTCATTTCTCAGAAAAGTCTTTAGTTTTACTATATTTGTAAAAGAAATGCATGCTTTACCATTTCTTCCGAGAAAAAAAAAAAAAACGAGCAGCTGGGGGCGTATCGTGTGGGCGGAGCTAAAGAATGACGAGCGTGCACCGCTATTGTGTTGAGCTATGCATCTTTACATAGAAAAACAATGGAATCGATAGCTAACAACACAAAGACATTTGAAGCATTTTTACTCACCGCCTGCTTCCAACACACGTTAATCGAGTACCTGCCTAGTTTTTTAGTTAATAAGATTCAATTTATGTAAAAATAGTTGAATTCTTATGACAAAATGATAAGAAATGTACCCAGCTTTTACAATTTTATTTTATTAACTAATTGTGCTTTAAAACAACAATTAAACTTACATCATCCTCAAGGGGGTCCACTTGGTTGTCTTGTGATGAGTGTGGATGTGCAAGTATGGCTGGTTTTTGATGCTTTGCAGGGGCACTTCTTTCTTCTAAGGCCCCCTTAAGTGAACACACCATGCTCTTCAATTCTGAAACAGTGATTCATAAATTGTGCATTACTACAGGACATATAGCTTAAAACACACTCTCACACGTTTATTTTTTAGCATTGTTGGGAGGAATACAATTTACATTTACGGTTTCATCAACCAAATGCATTTACACCAGTTTTGTCTGGAATGCAGCCCAGACCCCCTCCTAAAGTGGTTTGAGCGATCTGATTTACATCTGCCTCGAATGCGTTCCGGAGAGCATTTACACCTGATCTTTTCATGATCGGACAGCTAAAATGCACGAAGAGGCCAGATGTAATCAGCCCCTATAAATCTCTATGAATTATACCAATGCACTCTCTTTACATAGACTACAAAGGTCTGAAATATTGTTACCATTTATGGTGTCTAAGTGAAGAACTCTTCTGTTGTCTTCTTCCAGCTGCTTTATTTTTTCTTTCAGGGCACAGCAATTTCTGCATTCCTGAATAGCTGTACTTTCCTAAACACATAATATTGATAGTACAAACTTTTGCAATGCATGTACCCGTTTACAGCTAACAACTATAATCATGCACTATATCATGATGCATTCACTTACAATAAACTGCTCCTTGCGCTTTTCCAGCAGTTTTGATAAGAGACTAGGCCTCTTTTCAGGCTTAAAAGTGTAGAAGAGCACAGAATATATATTTTTAGCAGAGTTAATACAATATTACAGGTTAAATTATATACATTTAATTGAATACTATTTTAAACACATGCTACATACCTTTTTCTTAATGATTTCCTTCTCCTCAGGCTCTTCATCAGAAGAGATGCAAAGAGGTTTTCTCTTCCTTTTTCCACGGCCACAGTCCTCTTCGCTTTCATTGCCCTTTATAAGTTGATCTCTTAATTTGATCACACTGTGCTTATCAGCTGTTTGGAAAATAAATTGTGTATAAAATCACATTCAAACCTCTTCTAAAAGCGGTTTAATTTAAGCATTTGACAGTTGAGCAGAATCTGTGTGGGCTTGATACAACTATTTGCAGTGACACAGTTTGTTTTTCTTATTACAGCTTAAAGACGTTTTATTTGTAATCTTTAATACTTTCATTACAGTACAGGTTTTTTTTTAAACACGGTTTGTTTGTTTAATAGCATAAATACAAAAAAGAAAATATTTTATATTTATTTTTTGTATTTATGCTATTTTATATATATATATATATATATATATATATATATATATATATATATATATATATATATATATATATATATATATATATATATATATATATATATATATATATATATATATACACGGGTTTCCTGTTTACAAACATTACAGGGTGCGTGCGCATCCTGGAGGCAGAAAGACAGATCGCTGAGCTGGTCCGCTACTGCAACAACCTTAAGTATTGAAGCTTTCCTTATTGTTTGTATATAACTGCTGACTCAATAAAACGTGATTTTAGTTGGATCTGTTTGTCTGTCTTTAATTTTGCAGTGTTGCTGTGATACATGTATGAATGATCATGTTAGGCTAGTAATGTACTAGCCGCATCTACTGGACCGCGCAAATTTGTTTTTATTTACGTGCCACATTTCATGACTGCACATATATACACAAAATACTAAACTGTAAATAAAATATTTGACAATGGATTACGTGGGAAGCCTTAGTACCTCCGACCGTGCCGATTATATATATAAAAAAACTTACTCTCAGCAATGGTGAGATCTTGCCAGATCCTTACGCTATATATGACCAGCTGTGGATTGTGGATGACAAAAAATGGCCAGCAATTGAATCGCTTGATATATACAATTATCTAATTCAGACACCAAGTGTGTATACTAGAGAAAGTATTAGAGCGTACAAATCCCTCGATGCATACAACTACGTGCGGTCATGTGCAGTTTGTTAAATACTTTGATGCTGCACCGGATTTTTGCGTGTTGAGGTCAGGTGTGCTCCCTAGTCAAAGGCAAGGGATTAAAGCCAAGCCTTATGATGCCTGGGTGTATGTCCACAAGGCCCTTGGGTACATCCTCACAGCTAACTGCAAATGCATGGCAGGGTACGTCTACCTATCAAAATGTACCTGCAATAACAAAAATAATTTTTTGGCAAACGCATGCTTCCCCCTAGGTATGTTAAACATCAGGCACCCAGCACTGGCTCTGTTGGTACACTTAACCACGCAGCAACTCCTTGGCATTTTGACTTACAGACACGCCGCTACCAACCTACAACACGAGAGGTTTCTTCTTTCTGCCTCTCGGGTGCGTGCGCAAGCAGTGATGACGTCGCCGAGAAATCCATGTATATATATATGTTTATTATTTATTCTTTTTTTTATTTTTTTTTTAAATATAAGACCAAAAATGTGAGTGAATAACGTCGACCGTCCTCAGAAGTTAGCAACGACTAACGTAACTTATGTTAGTTGGGAACAGTGACCGCGAACAAAATAAACATTTTAACCATTTTCAAAGAGGTCCAAAAACTTACCTGACATTTTAAGAATTTTCGCAGGGTAGAGCTCATACTGGCCCTTTTTGGTAGGCCATTTCACCGTTATCACTGTATCTTTTTCCCAATTTTGTGGGTTCAATTTGTCGCTGGACACTCCGCAACCTCTCAGGTTTACCAACTTGATGTGCCCTACAGCAAACGACCCCTCTTCAAAAGATGAAAAAAGGCAGTGGAAATTTGACATATACATTTTCCCACAAAATAATCTGAATAAAGGCTAAGCAAACTGGAACCACAATTTAATCCATAAATTACCGTCCGTTAGCCGAGTCGTTTGACGTTTTTACTCACGCGACGTCACATGACGCGAGTACGGCAACACGTAGTATACATGGTAGTATGTTATACATGCATTTCGCGGTCTTTTTCGTTTTGAACTGTGAGCGCGGTACTAGCTGCAACTCAAGCTCTTTTCTACTGATAACATATTTCATACAAAACGTATATTTACAGGTAATGTTGCTCTTTACTTACTACTTATTTTTTATTTAAATCGGAACTTTGCCGTGGAACAAGGTCTTGTCGACTTCAGTAAGCTAAAAGAATCCAACTAATACGTGGAGTGGACGACATTAAGGTGAGTAACGTTAATATGTATTATTGTATTGTATTATTATTATAAAATATGTATATCTAAATGACGACAGTTTAAATGTTTCGTTTAGCAGCGATACGTCTGTGACTAATCTTTCTTTACATATTTTAGAAAATGTTAAACGGTTGATAATTCAAAACTGACTGATAATGGCGCAGCGAGGCCGATACAAGAAGTATCTTTTGGACTTGGCGGTCGAGATGCCTGCAACTACCAAAAGGCGCAGGTTGCAGGTAAAAAAAAAAGATGTGTGTGTGGGTTACATTAATATCCACGGAAATCATCAGTTGTGTTTTGCGTATGAATCAATACAAATGTTCTGTGATTGAATTCATGTGCTATATTTTTGAGTAATGCATATTTTATTCAAAATTGATCATATTTTTTTATTTTGTTTGTTTATTTTTGAAATCATTTCAATATGAGAAATTATTTTCACAATCCAATCAAACATCCTAGTTCTGTATGTAATGAGTGGAGCTTGAAAAGTCTCCCAAACCCTGTTAATAAACGGTATGTACAGAGAGAGAGGCATTTGGACATCACTAAGCACCACATGAAGTCAGTCACAAATTCAATTTCATGCTAACTTAAACTTTTAATTTTGATTTTAAATCAGAGCACAAGTATCAGCTGTCTTGTTTTATAAGGTTATGGTGGACAAACACTTATCCATTTAATTCTTAAAACATTTAGGCAAACGATGCCCAAACGATACACAACGTATGTTCTGAAATGGAATCTCAGGTTTGTATAATTTGTATTTATTTATTTATTTATTTTAATGTATGTATAAAAAAAAATCCAGCAATGGCATTATAGATAAATACTTCTGTAATGCAATATTTTTTTTCTAGGAACCAGACAATTCAGAAGATTTTGATGTATTTACAGAAACTGAATGTGAGGTTAGTATTAAATGTTATTTGATTTAAGTGTCACAGGGCATTTTATTTTTATTTATTTTTTTGTCTAAAATAAAAGGTCCTACATTTTCAGCCATATAAATAACATTTGTAATGTGATGTGTAGCAATACACCACTTCAGCTGAGATTGAAGATGTGGATGAATATTCAGAAGCTGAACCAGAGGTAAGCTCAAATTTAAGCTACACTTTGGTTTATGATTATAATGTTTGATTAGGATTCAAGCTAATCTCTGCATGATATACAGCAACAATAGGTCAAACTATTTGTATTTCTATCTGACCAATTACATGCAGTATTTTAGAAAGTCTGACTGATAATAAATTTTGCTTTTGCAATTCGGTCATACTTCCTGTAGTACCGCAGCACCACAGTTTCAGAACCATGCCCACAGAACCGGAAGTGAGCGGCACCACCCATACATTTGATTTTCTTTTGTTAAATAAGCTGTTTTCACATGGATTTTAATCTGATCGCTGTCTACAATATTTAACAATAATACTTTTAAATAAAGTCACTTTTCTGTTCCTATCCTTGAAACATGCATTTAAGCCAATGAGACCTCAACGTGATATGTGAAAATTTGAAATATATCACCTTCACACTCTGTCTACCGGTCAAAAGTTTCAGACCAGTAAGATTTAAAAAAAAATATATTTTTAAAGAAGTCTCTTCTGCTCAGCAAGGATGCATTTTGATCCAAAATACAGCAAAAACAGTGTTATTGTGAAATATTTTTACAGTTTAAAACTGTTTTCTATTTGAATATATGCAATTTATTTCTGTGCTCAATATGATGCTTATGATAATTTTTAATGATGAAAACAGTTGTGTACAAATTTTTTCAGGATCATTTAATGAATTGAAAGTTCAAAAGAACAGCATTTATCTGAAATAAAGATTTTGCAAATACTGTTCTTTTGGAAACACAAACTGTTTCATCATTAATAATAATCATAAATTTTTCTTGAACAGAAAATTATCATATTAGAATGATTTCTGAAGGATCATGTGACACTGAAGACTGGAGTAATGATGCTCAAAATTCAGCTTTGCAGCCTTGGTGAGCAGAAGAGACTAGAATCTTACCGTTCTAAAACTTTTCAACGGTAGTGTATACCTATACAGTCAAATGGGAAACGCTTAACAACATGTTACACATTTATTAATATTTGTTTTTAATAAAAACAGTGTATAGTTGTATCCTGTATCCATGAAGTATATACTACTGTGTTTGCAACCATTAATTGACATTAAGCATGATCAATAGGCTTTTTAAAAAAAAAAATTATCATTGTACATCATATTGTATATTATATGATTATATGTCAAAATCCATGAGAAAACAGCTTGTTTTTAATAAAAGAAAATCATGTGTATGGGTAGTGCAACTATGACCCGCCCCGCCCCTAGGTTCCGTTTCTGAAACTGCTGGGCTGCAGCTGGATATATCTCCATACTTGTGGTACAGACAATTCACACTTTTCTGCACGTTATTGACTTCTGTGATATGGTTTACAGGAAAGCAATACTTCTGTTGACCATGAGAGGACTAACAGTTCAGATGAGGAATCTGAGGTGCGTAGAATGAAGCGTTTACCCAGAAATTGCACACACACACACACACACACACACACACATGTATGTATGCATATATAACAACACAGAGAATTTTGCCAAATGCCAGTTTTGTCGAGTATTCTCATATCAGGAGTCTTAAATGAGTTAAATAACGTCTTAACTGATCTTGTGAGAAAATAAGATGCGCGGGACTGTGCGTCAGATCCGTGTCATGTTCGGCAGCGTCCGATCTTAGTGACAGCAGCACTGATGTCTGTCATTAAAGTATTAGTTCACTAAATACATTTTTGCTGATAATTGGAAATATTTCCGATACCACAACAAATTCTGGCATCGGTATCGGCGAGTACTTGAACCCATGTACCGATCCGATACCATTTTTCTTAAACAAGACCTAGTTATGACCACTAGCTTTGTCTAACCACTGCGCGGTTCTTCTTCACTGCTCAGAATGCATTGCAAACACAGGAAGTTGTGCTGTGTTGCCACAAGCAACCCCTCTTTAGAGCAGTGAAGAAGAAATTAAAAAGCGTTAGCAGTTTGTCTGCTGTTTAGCAGTATTTTGTCTCTGTGTGGATGGCGGGCGCACACGCATGCGTGACACTCGCTCGCTGTCTTTGTCCTCCCCCAGTTTCTCTACCTGTGTTTTTACAGTCTATGGTCACTATATGGTCTATGGTCAGTGCTGCCTGGTTTGGAATGTAATTTCTAATTAATTTAAAACAATTAAGGTTACTTTGTATTGTTCTTGAAATTTTCTTTATATGTTTATCAAATTTAAGCTGAGAATCTAAAACCAATCCAAGATATTTAAAATCTGTAACAGAGTCAATTTTTCCATTTTGTAAATTAATAATAAAATTTTCTTTTAAATCATGTTTCCTAATAGAAAAGCACATAGAAACTGTTTTTGACAAATTTAAGACTAACTGATTTTGACTAAGCCACTGTTGAATAGGAGACATACATACAGACAATGCCTCTGCAGCCTGTTTAGGCGACTTAGCAGAGATGTAAAAAACTGCATCATCTGCATAAAGTTGACAGCTGGCCCCTGCGCAGTGCATAGGCAAGTCATTTATAAAGAGACTGAACAGCAAAGGTCCAAGTATAGAGCCTTGCGGAATACCGATTTTGATATTTGAAAATGCTGATATATCTTGATCTATTCTAACACCCTGTGCTCTAGACTGAAGATAAGAAGTAAACCACGTAACTGCCTCAGTAGAAAAATTAAAACCTAACATTTTAGATAAAAGTAAGCCATGATTGACCGTATCAAAGGCCTTTTTGAGGTCAATGAAGACAGCACCCACCACCATACCCTTATCTAGTGACTTTTTAACATTTTCAATTAAACAGCAGTTTGCCATTTCAGTTGAGTACCCTGGTCTGAATCCAAACTGTTGTGGGTGGAGGAGCTGTCTGGATTCTAGATAGTCAATCAATTGAGCTGCTACAACTTTTTCGATAACTTTAGATATAACTGGTAAAATTGATATAGGACGATAATTGCACATAGAATCTTGACTTCCTGTTTTGAATACTGGGATGATTACTGCTTTTTTCCAAGCACTAGGGAATGTACAGGTAGATAAATTCACAAGATGTGTCAATGGTTTGACAAGAACATCTCTATATTTTTTAAGAAAACAACTATTCATATTATAAATGTCATTAGATTTTGAATTAGAAAGTTTATTAATTATATCAATAACTTTTATTTCTTGAGTCTCTTTAATACGAAAACAATCTGTTGAAACAACTCTCACAGAAGAGATCTGGCTCTCTACAGGTTGAAAACCTTGTGTCAATTCTTCAACTGATTGTAAAAAGTATGTATTAAACTCATTTGCCATAGCGGCACTACTAGTTATGATATTACCATTAATGCTAAGTTCTGTAATCCTTTTATTTAAAATATGTTTTGATATTCATTTTATTTATATTATTAATATTTTATTTACCCATAAACGTGTCTTTAGGAAGCCATAAGTTATAGACACAAGAATAACTTTTGCCATTTAAATGCCACATTCATTTACTGAGGACCTATACAGCCAATGATCATGTGTGAAAACACTGATACATAAATTGATCACTTAGAAATCAAAACTCAGGTTTGAGAAAGAAAGAATATGTATACAACAAAATATATTGTTTCATAGCAGCTTCAGTAACAAGTTCAAAACAAATTCTGCTGTAAACCGGCTCTAACAAGCCAATATAGTGTCAATATTCAGCTCAAGTGACTTCAGTGTTAATTCAGTTCAGTTTATTTCAGTTCAACTGTAAAATTCCTCAGTTGTGCATATTTGTGTGTAGTTAGTTATATGCAAAAACAACATTTTTGGAAGAGTTAAAATAGTTTTGCACAAAGTGTTGCTTTTGCAAGAGATGTCTGATGTTTTGCATGTTGTGTGTTTTGTGTGTAGAGTTACAAGAAATGGAGCCATATTTTCAGAAATTGTGTGTAAGCAATTAGATAAAACTGTAAAGGAATCCTGTTTATTTTAGTTCAGGACTCATAGTCCATGTGTTAGTAATCTGTGCTTAATCTTTGTTCCAGGCAACAATTTTTTAACTCACGATTAACTAGATTAAGGCCTACTCTTGGCATAATTTAAACCCTGTCCAGGAAACCACCTCTTGAAAATCTGCATTGATAATTCATAAAATGTGGTGTGAGCTCAATTTAAATGACAATTACAGAAAAACACAATCTGACTTAACTATTAACACACAAACTTGTACTTTTCACATTTATGATTAATAGCCATTTAGAAATCATTCACAGTGCAGGGTGGAAAAATTAATTTTGGTATGTAAACTGTATGTTTTACTTGATTTATTTGTGTGCTTTGGTTCATTGTCTTGTTGCATCACATAACCTCTCTAAAGGTTGAAGACATGAACTGCTGTCCTGAAATTCCCCTGTAAATTGTTCAAGAAAATTCATGACTTCAAAGCAGCATTAAACCATGTTTCACAGTTGGGAAGAGCTTTTGATATGGGTTTTGGTATTGCAGTGCCCCTTTTCCATAACAAAAATGCTTAGCAATAATTCAGTCTTTAGTCTTAATGCTTAGCAATAAGTTGAATCTACTTAAAAAATTGGAGCAAACTGGTTGCCCTAAAAATGTAGTAATGTGAACTAAAACGAGTACATTTAACTTAAAATGTTTTAGTTAAAAAAATTCAGAACCTAGATAAAACTCCCCCTGCTGCTACTCTGATTTGCATTTGTGTAGCTCACAGCATGTTCATTTACATGTTAAATCCTCCCCTAGAATTAAGGGGAGGGGGGGTCATGGGGGGACAACTGCCAAGCAAGGCCCACGTCAATTTCCGACAATTTACGGCAGTTTTCGGTGTTGCCTGCAAATTGCCGTGCACAGTCGTAAACCTGAAGTTCCATGGCAATCTACAGTGCCACATACTGATGAAAATCCCACTTTTCATGCAGTGTCCGACAGTGACTGTTACCTTTCCTCCTCCCACAGGTTAGTATAGCTTCTTCTGTCCACGCTTCCAATATTTCTGTTCCTCCTGGCTTTTATTCTCAGTTAAATCCATCTAGCCATGGAATAAATTTCTCCTCGGCTATTGGAGCAGGCCCAAAGCATGAGGCTGCCTCTGCAAACACGCTCTGTGCACATGTAGTCCATATATAGCACGTATGAAGGAGATACCATGTGACATTGACATAAACAGCTTCCAGAAATCGCTCTAACATGCAGGCAGACAGGTTTGAAGATAATAAACACACAATCGCGACAATATAGGCTTATCTGTGTTATTTATACCATGTTGGGTGTTATTATATTTATAATGCAATGCTACTCGAGCTTTTATAATTATGCAGAATATTGTGAAAAAAAATTTCTGTCTGATTTTTTGATCCAAAGCCAAATTAGATCACATAAGGTTATTTACAACATTTGACTTGTGATATAAAGTAAGTTTGGAGTAAAAACATGGTTTTAATCTCATTAGCTAATTGTTGTGTTTTAATAAATTGGTGTAATAAATCATAAATTATAGTTTAATAAAGCATAAATTGTTGTGGCAGAGAATATAGATTGTTTTAAGTTATCTGGTCTACCTTTATGAAGCAACTCTGCACTGTGCCCAAGCAGAATTTTCCCTTGGGGACAAAAAAGTTAACTAACTAACTAAGCAAAAACTCACTTCATTTTGAATTTCCCCCCAGAAATGTGTACTTATCTAGTAAATTAATCTTTATTTAAGAATTTTAAATATTTGGACTGGAAACAAGAAAAAAGACCAAATAAGAAGAGCATGTTTTGCAGTGTAGTCAAATCTTCTGATCATTTAAAATATAATAGGTCTTTGTTGATTACATTCCAAATAAAATAAACTACAAAAAAATATATATTTCCTTTGCTCTGTTGCTCTCTGTAACATAGGCCTACCGGAAGCTCATTCATTATGCAGCTCATTAATGCGAGTCCTTTGTTATCTCAGGTGCTATCTCATCATTATTCATTAGATATCACGCCTCCTCGCATATTGGCTTTGAGAAGAGAAAGTGTCTTACACATTTTAAATCAGTGTATTGTTTTATGTGAAGGAGTAGGCTCAATGATTCTCACATCAGTTTAAAGAAAAAACTCTATGGAAATACAAGATGGAGTCAAAAGTCTTGTGAACACATATCTATTGTGTGTTTTGAGGCCTTAATTTTAAAACAATTGTTTTTTTTGTTTTTTGTTTTCAAAATCCGTGCATAAACATTTTTCTCTCAAAAATACAAGCATGTACATACATGTTGCTCACATATTCTGGTAGCCCAGTTTGTGCTGAATACAGTGTAATTACACTTTTGCCATTAATTTGTTTATAAGCAACTGAAAACAAATGTCAGAGCATGTCAAAACTTCTAAAGGGCCCCAAAAGAGCTCAGACTCCAGAGGGTTAAGGCAGTTTTTATCACTATGATTTTATTTCAAGTGTTCATTAGAAAGAAAGAGAAAGAAAGAAAGAAAGAAAGAAAGAAAGTTCATTCTCATAAGAAAGAGAGTGGAGCTTTAGCTTGATTTCTACATTTCCCAGATTTTAGCAGAAATTCAGAGCATTAGCCCTGGAGGCGGACCCAGTTCCAACCCCAGTTCCTCCCTATTCAGAATTGATATTCCAGTAACTCACCCACTCAAACACCTCCACCTCATCTCTAGATTCAGATGCCTTTCTATCTTACATTCATTCCGACCTCAGCCTCATCAAACAAGCCATCTAACTCTCACTTCTCTTTAAGATAGCTGCCCCACTAAACTCAATCCAACCGATGCCTGCAAACCTTGCTTGATTTGATACTGCTGCCGCAGTGCTCCACCAATTTGATACTGTTGCCGCAGTGCCTCGCAAATTTGATACAGCTGCCGCAGTGTTTGGCTTTACTTGATACGGCCGCTGCAGTTCTCCACCAATTTGATACCACTGCTGCAGTGTTTGGCTTTACTTGATACGGCCGCTGCAGTGCTCCACCAATTTGATACTGCCGCTGCAGTGCTCCGCCAATTTGATACTGCTGCTGCAGTGCTCCGCCAATTTGATACTGCTGCTGCAGTGTTTTGCTTCACTTGATACCGCCGCTGCAGTGCTTCGCTTGATGCTGCAGTGCTCCGCCAATGTGATACTGCCGCTGCAGTTCTCCACCAATTTGATACCGCTGCTGCAGTGTTTGGCTTTTACTTGATACCGCCGCTGCAGTGCTCCGCCAATTTGATACTGCTGCTGCAGTGCTCCGCCAATTTGATACCGCAGCTGCAGTGTTTTGCTTCACTTGATACCGCCGCTGCAGTGCTTCGCTTGATGCTGCAGTGCTCCGCCAATTTGATACTGCCACTGCAGTGCTCTGCCAATTCGATACTGCCGCTGCAGTGCTCCGCCAATTTGATACTGCCGCTGCAGTGCTCTGCCAATTTGATACTGCTGCTGCAGTGTTCCGCCAATTTGATACTGCTGCTGCAATGTTTGGCTTTCCTTGATACCACCACTGCAGTGCTTTGCTTGATGCTGCAGTGCTTTGCTTGATGCTGCTGTGCTTTGCTTGATGCTGCAGTGCTCCGCCAATTTGATACTGCTGCTGCAGTGTTCCGCCAATTTGAAACTGCCGCTGCAGTGCTCTGCCAATTTGATACTGCCGCTGCAGTGCTCCGCCAATTTGATACTGCTGCTGCAGTGCTCTGTCTGATAATGCCGCTGCAGTGCTCCGCAAATTTGATACTGCCGCTGCAGTGCTCCACCAATTTGATGTTGCCGCTGCAGTGCTCCGCCAATTTTACACTACCCCTGCAGTGCTCCGCCTGAGACTGCCCCTGCAGTGCTCTGCCAATGTGCTACTGGTGCTGCACTTCTCCGCCTGATTCTGCCGCTGCAGTGATCCACCAATTTGATACTACTGCTGCAGTGCTCCACCTGATACTGCCACTGCAGTGCTTCGCTTGATACTGCCGCTGCAGTTCTCCACCAATTTGATACTGCCGCTGCAGTGCCCCACTCGATCCATGCTGCCACCACAGCATCTCACCTGTTTTAAAACCGCCACAGCAGTGATCTCAATACTGCTGCTGCAGTGCAGTCTCCAATTCCTTCTGTTCTCCAATTTTTGGGGGTTCTTATAGACTATTGAAATAATTATGCAAATTCCTTAAGTAATCAGTAATCAATCAAGTAATCCCATAATTCTCGCTTGCTGTCTGATTCTGCATTTATGTTTTTGGGGGGAAATTGGAGCTCGGGTAGAATATCCTCTCCGAGCCCCTCTATAGCAGACAGCAAGCCAAATCTATTTACCACTTTCACTAAGATTATATGGGCACACAAACTCGTGAAGTGAAGTTATTAAACGTAATTTCGGGAGGAGTACGCCCATCTAATCTTCCAATTAATACCAAGGTATAAAATCAGCAGCTTACCTCTTCCCATTTTTAGTTCCTGCAGCATCCCTGCTCCTCCCCTGCTCCTCCTTTTGTACAATTTTGCCTTTTATAGGAGGGCAATCGGAGCTCGGGTAGATTATCCTCTCCGAGCCCCTCTATAGCAGACAGCAAGCCAAATCTGTTTACCACTTTCACTAAGATTATATGGGCACACAAACGCGTTAAATTAAGCTAGAGCAATTTAATATAAATATTTTTTTTGTTTATGTGTATTAAAGGTTTGTCAAATGAAAACCACATTGGAAACAGTAGCGTTACTGAATGTTCACTGAATACAATATTGCAATACAAATCCAAATATTTAGTGCACTTTTAAGAAGGGTAAAAGAGATACACACAAGCAATACCCAGGTGAAAAAGAAATATATTTAAATTTTGCTTTTTTGGACATATTTATTATATTTAAATTATACTATACTAAATGCATATTAAATGTATTATTTTGAAACAACTTTAAGTATATTAAGTGCATTTTAAGATATGCTTAAGATCAATTTTAAGCTATTTGCAATATATTTTAATATATTAAATTGTGCTAAAATGGAACAACTTTAAGTACATTTAGTGCAATTTAAATGTATTTCTTTAAAATTAATTTAAAATATATTTTTAATAATTCATTTTAATGCACTTCAAAAAGATTTTAATAGCATTTTTAGTACATTAGAAATGCATTAGTATTACACTACTAGTATATTATAAAGCTGTTTTTTCAGTATTCAAAATGGTATAAAAAGGTGCAAAATTATTAAATATAAATGCTAAGACACATACACACTTTGAAATCTAGAACACTTTAATGTACTATATCATTATATACATTACAAAATAAATTCCTTGAGTACATTAAAAAAGTACAGCAGCATACATAATCTCTTGACAAATACATTATAATAAATGAAAGATCAGTGAAATGCTATGGCAGAGCTATTTTCATCCACTTGTAGAACATTTAAGTTATACCTATATTACTGAAAAGCACACTATGAATATGACATTGAATAAAAGTCAGAAACAAAGCCCAGGTGAAAAAGACATACTATTAAATGTATTAGAAATGCAATTGAAATTCAGGTAGTATGTGTATATTATATTTGAATTGTACTAAAAACATACAAGTACATTTTTAATACATTTAATAGTGTCTTTTTGATCTGGGACTTTTTTTTTCATTTAACAAACAAGCCTGCAAAAGGCTGAACCAAACAAAGAAACAGAAGAGTTTAAATGCCACATCATCTTCAAGTGGACGCTCACTTCGGAGTACAACTTGCATTTTCTGCAACTGAGGGCTTGCGATTCAGACACCATAATGTTTGAAGACTTCTTTGTCACAGGATCTGTGAAAGGGAAAAAAAAATATTTATATAAAATGAATCAATGATTAACAGTTATGCATCCATGTTTGAATATAATATTTAATATATAATTTACATAGATATGCATTACAATTTCGTGACTTCTCAGTTTACTTTTCAAATCTTTGACTATATCTTCATCAAGCTTGTCCATTTGTGTCCTCTTGTCTGTCGTCACTATACAGCACTCTATGAGTTACAATGAACATAAGATTAGAAGAAGAGAAATACCTGAACCTGGTATATAACCTGAAATACACAGGTTGCATTATTGCTTCAAATAACAATATCAGTGACTGATGAATCTCTACTCACTGATATTGTTATTTGAAGCAATAATGCAACCTGTGTATTTCAGGTTATATACCAGGTTCAGGTATTTCAACATATATAAATGCAGTCCAATTACCATTTACATCACTTTGTAGGCCAAAACACGGAAGCGAGTTAGCATTTGGCACTTCCGGTTCTCTCGTACCGAAGTCAATGTGTTTTTTGAATGCAATTTTGTTTAAATGGCTGAAATAAGGTCTGTGGTGAACACAAGCTCAAGACACTTTCACGTTTTACTCTACAACATAAAACACATCAGTATTAACCCTGCGCCACTTTATTGTGGTTTATTTTAACCTATATTTCCAGTTAATGTGTCTATTGTGGTCATGATAACATGCACTCTTCACCTCTGTTGCAGATATTTAAGGAAATAAGAAGTAGTGCAAAATGGCATGCCAGGACGACTATGAAAAGTGACCTGGGGCTTTACCGAAAAACAAAAACAATTAAATAACAGACAGATTTTTACATGAATGACTCAAAGGAAGCACAGAAATTAGCCATTTGGAGCCAGTTGTGATATAAATTTCCTATCAAGACTGACCGTATCACCCTCCATTAGGCATGATTCAAAATCTGTACAACAGAGGTGATACGAGATTAAATGATACTTACTTCTCTCTTCTTTGCTTGTCTCTACACTCTGTCTTCTATAGCAGATGATCTAAAGGGAAAAACAAATTAATTAATATTTCACAAAAAACAGGCAGACAAATGATGATGAATGATTTTTTTTTCTTTTTAAGAATGACGTGAGTACAATCAATGTACAAGGTGGGTAATATAACCAAAACCCTTCACAGCCTCAGCAGTTTCAGATGTACACTCTCTTAAGCATTCCTTTTTACAATTTAATCTTTGTACATATCTGAAATTAAAAATATATTTTAGAAAATAAACAAAAAGGCAGGTTGTCAAGCTTGAACAAATATAAACACCAATCAACGTTGCCATAGTTGGCTGGTCAGCTCAAGACAAAGTAAATGTATGTTCATATAACATGGTTATTTCAAACTTGGTAACACTTTACAATAAGGTTAATTAGTTAACATTATTTGTTAACATGAACTAATAATGAACTGCACTTATAAAGCATTTATTTATCTTTGTTAATGTTAATTTCAACATTTACTAATGCATTATTAAAATCTTGTTAACATTAGTTAATGCACTGTGAACTAACATTAACAAACCATGAACAGCTGGATTTTTATGAACTAACGTTAACAGAGATTAACTAATGCTGAACAGAGGTGTTGTTCATGGTTAGTTCATGTTAACTAATGCATTAACTAATGTTAGCTAATACAACCGTATTGAAAAGTGTTACCTCAAACTTTTCAAAGATCATTTACCTCATTACCATGAAGCCAAATGTATCAGGAAATCAGAAATAAATACGCAACTACATTTTGCAAATAAAAATAATGTTAATGTAATGTTGTACATGTTAAAATGACTAATTATGTTTTCTGCCGATGCATTGGACAATGTTTTATAGTTGTTTTAAGACAGACAAATGTCACCAGGTCAATTTTAAACAGATTCATCAAAGTCTTTAGAAAGGGACTTTATATATGACTATAGTGCTGAAGTTGCTAGATATCTAACATTAGCTGGTGTCAGTATCATGTTACAGCAGTATTCCACTGTTAGCTAGCAAATGCATAGCAGCCCTATCCACCTAGGAAAAAACTAAACAGTGAGCTATTTATTTATGCAAACAGCTTTTAAAACTTACCAGAAACTTCTGTGGGCAGTATCTTCATCTCTTCGTGTTTGCTTCGATTAAATGTAGCTTTGGCTCTGATTGGTCAAATTGAATGTACATTAACTGAAAACGAAAAAGTGTCAAATACATTTTATGTCAAAAATACGACTGGCATAGAAAATAACGTTAATTAAATACAAATCTTATCTGGAGTCACAAAATAATGAGAGATTTATAACCATCCGATGAAATACAAGTCGCCAAAACTGATCACATTTCAAAATGCACATCGCAAAAAAAACAAAAAAACATCGCCCAAGTAATCCATATAAATCACATGTTTTCCTCAAAGTCCTCTGAAGAGACACGATCGCTCTATATGATTTACAGTTTAAATTTAGATTTATAATCGCATTCAAGCAACATATACACGCACAGCATCAGATAATCTGAGGAGCGAGCGAGCGAGGCCGAGCTCATTATTATCATGAGAACCAATCAGAGCCGCTCATCGGCTCTGGAACCAATCAGGAGTTTAATCATGTGTGGTTTGAATTTAAACACAAGTAAAAACAGGGATTTTTTATTAAAGATTTATGATTTATGATCACGGTTCTCTATATAGATCAGTGTTTATGATGCATTTCAAATAATATGATGTTGAAATCCTTATGGGAATTTCAGTAGTAGCCTATTACAAACATGTGAATCTGATATAACATGTGATATGAATAAGTATGCATATTGAAATGCTTAATAATAGTTTGTAAATGTTTATAATACATTATAATTTGGTACATTTTAAATGTTAAACGTTTTTTTTAAATATCTTTTGAAAATATTAAAAAGATAAATGCATAAATATATTATATATATTTTGCATTATATATGTATTATATATTGCATAAATAAATACACTAAAGATATGTTTCTTAAAAGTATAATTAAGCATATATTTATTACCAAAGTATTTCTAGTATACTTTTTTAAAAATATATTAAAAGGATGCTTGTGTTTAGCATATTTCTTAAAAGTATAATTAAGCATATATTTATAACCAAAATATTTATAGTATACTTTTTAGAAATATATTAAAAGTACGCTTGTGTTTAGCATATTTCTTAAAAGTATAATTAAGCATATATTTATTACCAAAGTACTTCTAGTATACTTTTTAGAAATATATTAAAAGTATGCTTGTGTTTAGCATATTTCTTAAAAGTATAATTAAGCATATATTTATTACCAAAGTACTTCTAGTATACTTTTTAGAAATATATTAAAAGTACGCTTGTGTTTAGCATATTTTTTAAAAGTATAATTAAGTATATATTTATTACCAAAGTACTTTTAGTATACTTTTTAGAAATATATTAAAATGCAATTCAATATATTTTTAATGCACTTCAAATAAGCATGTTGGGAATACAAATGTATTATAAGCATGCTACTTGAATTCCAAGTACATTTTTTATATATTTAATAGTACGACTTTTTCACCTGGGTAAACATTTGTCAGTGAAGGTTTTCATTTTAGCTTCCATTTGCTGCAATCTCTTCCAATGAAAGGAACCAGTTTTAGCATCTGTTAAACTGCCAGATAAACATTTCAGGTAGACCTACATGTCTTTCAGCATAACAGGTCTGTTTTACACATATTACAACAATTCATATACCACCACAAAAAAATGCCATTACAACGGCCATCAGTAAGAAATTAGTCAGAAATTACCCTAAACTATTATTTAGTGTAACTAGCAACACACATAATATGGTGACTGATGCAAACTCATGGACCACATCCTACAGAGCTACTTTGTACATTTTCAAATTGTTATAATTGTGTCCACATACAGTATGTAGCATTGGAAAAGAACATTCAAATTAAATCTGTTTATTTGTTAAACTTTCCCATCATATGCTGCTTTGTATTTTGTTCAGGCTTAAACATGATTATATAACATTTTGGTGCAAATATGCAGAACAGTAAACCAAAGCTTGAAGCTAAAATGGCAAATATCTCCACAGCTACAGTAAATTTTCCAGGAGAACTGACATAAGATGGGATAAATGTGATCCATACAGCACAGAATATAAGCATACTGAATGTGATGAATTTAGCTTCATTGAATTTATCAGGCAGCGTGCGAGCGAGAAAAGCCATCATGAAGCACAAGATAGCCAGTAGGCCAATATATCCCAGAACAGCAGAGAAACCTACAGTAGAACCCAGACTGCACTCAAGAATGATCTTTTCCTTGTAATATTTCATATTTTTGTAGGGAAATGGCGGAGATATTGTTAACCATAGCACAGAGATTAGAACCTGTATAAGTGTAAATGCTAGAACACTGAGTCGTTGTTGTACAGGCCCAAACCATTTCATGACATTACTTCCTGGAAGTGTAGCCTTGAAGGCCATTAAGACCACTATTGTTTTCCCCAGAACACAGGAGATACAGAGGACAAAAGTAATCCCAAACGCTGTGTGACGTAACATACAGGACCACTCAGTGGGCTGACCAATGAAAGTAAGTGAACAGAGAAAACACAGAATCAATGAGAAGAGCAGCAGGAAGCTCAGCTCTGAGTTGTTGGCTTTTACTATGGGAGTGTCCTTCTTGCTGTAAAACAGGATGGCCACTAGTACAGTTAATCCTACTCCAAACAATGAGAAAAAGACTAGCACTATACCCATAACTTCTGTGAATGACAGAAATTCAACAGCCTTTAACACACATTTATTTTTCTCAGCATTAGACCAATATTCCATTGGACACAGCTTGCAGTTATTTGAATCTGGAAAGAAAATTGTGATGACTGTAGTTACAAACAAAAGGGAAATTATTTAATTTATGAACTCTTTGCTAGGACATTGCATGCCAAAACTACAAGAGAATGGAATAATAAATTTTTATTTGAAACTGAGAGATGGGCTGAAAATTACCTGTGTCGTTACTGATTTCTCCTTCTGCACATGGAATACAGTCATAACAGCAGACAGGTCTTCCTTTCTGTGCAGCCTTTCTAGTGCCTGGAGGACAGCTCTCACTACACACAGACCTCGGCTTCTACATTGAAAAATACACTGTACACAATTATCTAAACTTACTTTGCACAATAAAATAAAAATATTTGTATAAAATATTTGTATAACATTTTTTTGTTAATTTGTTAATTTCTGAGAACAGTATTTCATAAATGCAATGTTCATTGATGCCAGTGTGCAATGGGAGACATGCTCATGGACAGTAAAAAATATTTTGGAATTAAATTCATTTCAAACAGCTTTTATAGAAATTCAACACCATTACTACCATAGTAAGGTCCTTTTGTTCAAAACTTGTTCAGTAATGCCATCTGCTGTTGCTTTTGTACATTTGATCAAATTTTATTGTCACTTGGCCTCTTTGCTCTGAATTTCCAGTGCCAGTAAACAATATAAATCACTGTATACAATTTAGACCAAAAGAGAACTAGTTTCCTTGTACACCAAGAATAAATGCAAATTTTGTTTTCTTATATTCAATTGATTCTTTGTGATTTAAGTCATATTAGCTTCTTTCAAACCAATGTGGAATCCTACAGCATTTCTCACATGTAAACGGTTTTGTGTGGGGGAAATCAAAATGTATGTCCTGAATTTGAAGAAATATGAGCAAAGGATTGAGCAATGGTGGAGGGCACTGTTAAAATATACCTTTCTAATGTGATATCTTTCAAGCTATACGTTTAGGCCAGTTCAAATGTTTTTGACTTTTTGTTTCCAAACTTTCAACAAACCCTTAAAGATGAACAATTGACTGCCATTTACCTCTAGCTGTCCTCCAGCCCAAATTATGTTGTCAGTGTTGAGCATGAATTGTTGGCCAGGGGCCAGTGAGGCATCATAGTAACCCACTGGTTCAAACTTGATTGATCCATTGGAGTCCTGCTGCCAGTTCACAACTTCATATTGGGCTACAACAGCACCAGTGCTGTCAAACCACACCTGATCTCCCATCTTTATAGTAAAATTTACCGTTTTCAGAGCCTCAACCACCTGTTAAGAAAAATTCATTTTCAGGCACAAATTGGTGAATCATCTTGGTATCTCCCTTTCAGTCTATAATCTAGTCTATCTTTTATGTTATTACCTGCTGTGGTTGTATTTTCTGGTCTGTTTCACAACCCTCCTTTTCTTTGCACTTTAGTAGATTGTGCAGTGAATGAGCCACAGCATAAACTGATTTGTAAACATTGCTTGCATATCTTTCTTCTGGCACATCTTCATTGTTGCTTTTCAACACAAGGAGATCCTGATATGCATTACAAATTAATTCATACTGAGAAGAATTCCTCTCTATTTGTGAGCATGGGAAAGCTGTGTCCCAGAATGTTTTTATAACATAATCTGCAAAACCTTCAATATTGATTTTTTTCACTGCAAACCCCAATGATCCTCCCAGCACACGAAAACAGTTTGGAGTGAGCATACTGTTTGCTGTTATCCATGCCTCCACACCAATTACTTGGAGGCTAGTAATGTTCTGAATAATTAAATAATCAAGTAGATTATTCATTTCAAAATTTGTTAGAAAAGCGACTATGACTTTTGAAGTGCCTTTTTTTATTGTGTCTACCACATTTTTTAGTTTTTCAGGCTCTGTTCTTTGGAATTTTACAGAGTACTCCACACAAATCCCCTCTTTCTCGGCTGTATTCAGAAATATTGCAATTCCATAGTTTCCATAATCATTGTCACTGTTCACAGCTCCCACCCAAGACCAGCCAAAGTATTTGATTATGTATGCTAGTGCTCTGCTCTGGTGGTAATCACTAGCGATAGTCCTGAAGAAATAGGGGTAGTCTTTTCTATTACTGAGACATTCACATGAGGCTGAGGGACTTATCTGAAAAAGCCATAGGAAACAGTAAAACAGTCATCAGTATGTATGTCAGACATTTAAGGTTTTTGTTCCTTACCACTGGAATTTTAAAAGGTCCTGTAGTTCTGGACAAAATCACTGTGTTGGATGACTCTGTTTCTCCTATGATAGCATGTATGGGAGACTGTCCATTGCATCTGTCCCCTGATTCAAATTCTTGACCATTCATTAATGCCATATTTGCACCCATAGAAGATAGTCTTGAACCACAGGTATCATAAATTCGGTAGCCAATAGAAATATTTGGGAGCAAACTTTCACTTCTGTTAATCTCTTCAATGGCAAAGATCATGATTTGAGCCATTCGAAAATCTCTTAGACTCACACTGTAAATAAAAAAATTAAAAAATCAGGTAAAACAAAGTGTGTTATTTGCATTATCTGCTATTATGACTCTAAAATAGATTTTGAAGTATAAAAAAAACCTTGAGCATGAAAAAAGCTGAGGTTTTTGCTTATACTGAAATGAAGGTAATGTCTCAATGCTGTGGATTGGAAAAAGTGCTCCAATAGTTACGTCTCCGTCCTTGGATAGCAACGGGTACTTTGGGTCCCCCATCATTCGACAAAGAGGCTTTTCTGCCTTTGCATAATGTTGAAAGATAAGCAGGAGTGTGCAAAGAAAGACAGACATCCGAAAGACTGAGTTCAACAGAGGCCAAATGCAAATGACTTAATTCAATATTTGCACTTTTATACACACAATTAATATGGATGATTGACTGTGAATGCAACCAATGACCACATAGACATGGGTCAAGTCAAGGCAGAATAGAGCCAAGATATTATGATAGTCTGATATAATCAAGCGATTAAAAGGTATTCAATTGTAAAAATGTGAATAGTTAAATAATCAATTATTGCTATGAAATCATACTGTGATATCTAATTATGTATGGCTCTTTTTGGTCCAAACTGCCATTTGTCAGAGCTTACCTTCAACTATTCATTCCAATAAATTATCATAACTAACTAGGTAGTAAAAAACACAATATTGGATTTTTAAAAGCATTTTACGTGATTTAATCAAACTCATTGAGAGCAGCCTTTCTGCTTCAGAGCTGCCTTACACATGTTCATACTGGTAATGTTATGGCTTTGTGCAATTATAGCATTAACAGGGATTTTTTTAACTATTTAAAATCTATGTGACAAATCTAGTTGATAGATTTTGCAGCATTTTTTAACTGTTTTTGTTCATCTTTGGAACACAAGTTTCATTTTTGGGTGAACTAATCCTCTAAGAACTATAATTTTCAAGTTGTTTTTTTAAATAAAGCTGCTCTTAATTTTCATTGATGACTGATAAGTTTTAGTGTTCTGTGTGAGGACATATTATAGACTATTAATAATTGTAATTATAGGCCTATAAATATCATTGTTTAATGTACCTAAATGTTTTAAAATAATTTTCAATGAAAAATAAAAGCTAATCTGTCTAAGGCCCTGTCCACACAGAGACGCGTTTAGCTGTATACGTAAAGGTTTTGTACCGTATCAGCGCTTTGTCCAGACGGATCCTGCGCTTTAGGAGCATGAAACGGATATTTTTTGAAACCGGGTCCCAGAGTGGATAAATCTGAAAATGACACCCTTGTGTTTTCGTGTGTACAGCCGTATTTTCGTATATTTTGTGAAACGGTGATGTCATCACACCACGTCCCGCACGGGTAAAGACTAGAAGGAATACAACTACGGGCACTGGGCATGGGCACATCAATATTACGTCATTTAATTACTGTATTTGCATTATTGTAAGGGTAGGTTTAGGGTTGGTGTAAGTGTAGGCGTTGATAAAACACATCTGGTAAGTAGCAAGTTCCCTTTCGTTCAGTCACTACGACGTACGTTAGTGACTAACGAATGGGGGTTTCGCTTAGAAGCCAATTATCTCAGAGAATTCAACAGCGCCCAATGGCAGTGCCAATGCCATGGGCATGCGGAATTTGCATGCGTAACTCCGCCCCACCTCGTGGGTATATAAGGAAGTACGCTGGCAACATCGCATTATGTTTCTGCTTTGGAGCCAAGAGTATCTCTTCACTCCTTCAAGCCTGATCTGAGTCTTCGACAAGCCTTTGAGACGAGCAGCTTTCCAGAGACGTTGGTGTTATGGCGCGTTCCAGTGATCATCATCTGCCTGCCTGCTGATCTGTGCAGTGGTCTGCTAGTCAGCTGGTGTGTGGTCCCTGGGCGCTTCGGCGTTCTCTGCGAAGCTTCCTCTCATAAAAGAGCTTACACGTGACGCGTCCTTTTCAGGATGTCTCGTCCGTGTACTTCTGGGTGTGACCGATCGTTATCTTCCTCTGATGGGCACAAACACTGCCTGGTATGTTTGGGCTTTCAACATGCCCAGGCAGCGTTTGTGGATGAGTCATGTTCCCACTGCGGGAACATGACCATCGCGGTGTTGCGGTCAAGACTCCATGACCTTCGTAATGAAGTGAGAGTCCCCTCTACCACACCCCGATCTACTGAGTCCCAGAGGCCCAGTACTTCGGCTGGTGGTCAGGGTGACCTGGCGGTTACGGTGTGGAACAAAGCCCCGACGCTCATGCCTCGGGCCACACCCCCGTCTTGCACACTGCAACCCGCGAGTGTCCAGACGCAGATCGCGGGGCCGGCTCCTGCCCCCTCGCGCATCTCGTTTGGCGCTCCGGAGGAGGATGCGATGTCGGTCACCGCATCGCAAGGTGGGCTCGAGTCCTCTGAGGATGATGACTTGGCTGTGCTGCCGCCTTCGGGCGCTCCAGCATTGCCCGAGTCGGACCCAGAGCTGACAGCCATGTTGTCTCGGGCAGCCGCGAGCTTAGGGATAGAGTGGAACCCTCCGCCCTGTCCCGAACGCTCCAGGCTCGATGATTGGTTTTTGGGAGCGCGCGCTGACAACCGTCAGTCCCCGCCCCCAATACCTTTCTTTCCCGAGCTTCATGAGGAACTCGCGCGGTCCTGGAAGTCCCCGTTGTCTTCTCGTGACCGTTCGGCGACTTCCTCCGCCTTCTCCGTCCTCAATGGGGCAGCGGCCAATGGGTACACTGGGGTCCCCCCAGTTGAACGTTCTGTTGCGATGCAACTGTGTCCTCAGAGCGCTTCAACCTGGCGCGGTGATCTTAAGCACCCCTCCAAAGCCTGTCGATTCACATCAACCTTGGTGGCGAAATCGCACAGAGCCGCGGGGCAGGCTGCCGCTTCTTTGCATGCCATGGCGATCCTTCAGGTCTACCAGGCCAGGATCCTCAAGGTCATGCACGAGGGTGGAGTTGATCCGGGGCTCTTAAATGAGCTGCGTGCCGCCACCGACCTTGCTCTCTGGGCGACGAAGGTGACCGCACGCTCCCTGGGTCAAGTGATGTCCACAAACGTGGTCCAGGAGCGTCACCTATGGCTGAACCTGGCCGATATGCGGGACACCGAGCGGACCCGGTTCCTCGATGCCCCCATATCCCAGGCCGGCCTCTTCGGCGGGGCGGTTGAGGACTTTGCCCAACAGTTCTCAATCGCCCAGAAGCAGACTGAGGCTATAAAACACGTACTGCCCCGGCGGCCAGCTGCTGCCTCCACCCAGCCGCCGGCACAGTCGCCTCAGTCTGCTCCACGCCGAGGACGCCCTCCTAAGGCTCCCGCCCCTCCCGCCCGGCCCAAGCAGCAGCCTTCACCCGGGCCGGGTGGCAGAGGTCGCCGAAGGAAGGCGTCACAATCCACTCAGCCCGCCCCGCGCCCCGCTAAACGCCAGGCCAAGCGGCGTTCCTGAGACGGATGGCTCAGGGATGGAGTATTCTTTCCAGGAGATGGTAGCAGGACCACTCCTTCCCCCGGTGGAGGGCCGGGGGAGAATCCTTTGTTCAGCTGCTGGCCCACGGGTCAGCAGCACCCTAATTTGGTCAAAGAAAGAATTAACACTCCCATCCCTGAGCCCACAGAGTCCGGTGATGACGGTGCGCGCCACCCACGGGTCCCGCCACTCGCATCCCACTGTCGCCAGCCTCCTGGCAGAGCAGACCCCAGTGGAACGTGCGTCCTTCCCTGGTCTCCTCTGTCAGGACGCAGCAGTCAACCGTGCCCCCGCACCGGGACGCCCCTCAGCCTCCCATGTCCGGGCCGGTGACGCTGCATCACTGCAAGCCCACACCGGGTACGTCTGTACTCCGTATGACCCCGCTGGCACAGTTTCTGGGAGTCTGGCTTCAGCTTCCAGGGCTGTCCCGCTGGGTCGCGCGAGCGGCGTCATGCGAGCGGAGATTGCCACCCTACTGGCGAAGGGTGCGATCGAACCTGTCCCTCCAGCCGAGATGAAGTCCGGGTTTTACAGCCCGTACTTCATTGTACCCAAAAAGACCGATGGGCTACGACCGATCCTGGACCTGCGCGTCTTGAACCGTTACCTTCTCCGGTTTCCATTCAAGATGTTGACAGCGAAACGCCTTTTCGAATGCGTTCGTCCAGACGATTGGTTTGCAGCGATCGACCTGAAGGACGCCTACTTCCATGTCTCCATTCTACCTCGACACAGACCGTTCCTACGGTTTGCTTTCGAGGGGCGGGCATATCAGTACGCAGTTCTACCATTCGGGCTATCTCTGTCCCCTCGCGTCTTTACGAAGATTGCCGAGGCAGCCCTTGCGCCCCTTCGGCAGCACGGGGTTCGCATCCTGAACTACCTCGACGACTGGCTCATACTGGGTCACTCTCGAGAGCAGGTTTGCGGACACAGAGATTTGGTGCTCCATCACCTAGCCCGTCTGGGCCTTCGGGTCAACTGGGAGAAGAGCAAACTTTGCCCCGCGCAGAGGATCTCTTTTCTCGGTATGGATATCGACTCGGTCGCCAGTTGCGCGCATCTTTCGAGCGAGCGCGCGCAGTCTCTGCTGACTTCCCTTTGTCAAATCGAGGGCAAGAGTGCGGTTCCACTGAAACTATTTCAGAGGCTCCTGGGGCATATGGCATCTGCAGCCGCGGTGACGCCGCTCGGATTGCTTCATATGAGACCGCTTCAGCACTGGCTACGCGATCGAGTCCCGAGATGGGCATGGCGGTCTGGCACGCTCCGGATACAAGTGACTCGGGCCTGCTTACAGACTCTCACCCCGTGGTCGAACCTCAGCTTTCTACGGACCGGAGTGTCCTTAGAACGAGTTTCCAGGCATGTTGTTGTATCAACAGATGCATCATCCACGGGCTGGGGTGCCATGTGCAATGGACAAGCAGCCGCGGGCTCCTGGATAATTGCCTCGAGTTACTGGCAGTACGGTTCGCCCTGCACCGCTTCCGAGCATTGCTGAGGGGTCAACATGTACTAGTCAGGACAGACAACACGGCCGTAGTAGCGTACATCAACCACCAGGGCGGTCTACGCTCCTGCCGTATGTCTCAACTCGCCCGCCATCTCGTTCTGTGGAGTCAGAAGCGCCTGAGGTCCCTTCGTGCTGTCCACATCCCGGGAGACCTGAACCGTGCAGCCGACGAGCTCTCACGGATTCAGCCTCTCCCCGGAGAGTGGAGACTCCACCCCCAGACGGTCCAGCTGATATGGGAACAGTTCGGCGACGAACAGGTAGATCTGTTTGCCTCCCAGGACTCTTCCCATTACTCCCTGTATTATTCCCTGACCAAGGGCACCCTTGGCACGGATGCACTGGCGCACAGCTGGCCGCCAGGGCTACGCAAGTATGCGTTTCCCCCAGTGAGCCTCCTTGCACGGGTACTGTGCAAGATCAGGGAGGACAAGGAGCAGGTCATGTTGGTCGCCCCGTATTGGCACGGCCAGACCTGGTTCCCAGAACTTCTACTCCTTGCGACAGCCCCTCCCTGGCCTATTCCTCTGAGACCGGACCTCCTCACTCAGAGACGGGGCACCTTTTGTCACCCGCGTCCAGCGTTCTGGAAGCTCCACGTGTGGCTTCTGGACGGGACGCGGCAGGTTTGAGTAGTCTTCCACCTGCGGTGGTCGCTACCATTACTTCCGCTAGAGCTGAGTCTACGCGACGTCTCTATGCGTTGAAGTGGAACCTCTTCGTCACATGGTGTTCTTCCCGCCAAGAAGACCCCTGGAAATGCCCGATCGGGTCCGTGCTATCGTTTCTCCAGGAGGGGGTGGAGCGAAGGCTGTCTCCTTCCACCCTTAAAGTGTATGTGGCCGCAATATCTACCTACCACGATCTCCTGGGAGACAAAAAGGTAAGTCAGCACGACCTGATCATCAGGTTCCTGAGGGGGGCGAGGAGACTGAATCCTCCTCGCTCTCCTCTCGTTCCCTCTTGGGACCTCTCAGTAGTCTTAAGTGCTCTGCAGAGGCCTCCCTTTGAGCCTTTGCGGTCGGCTGAGATTAAGTTCTTGTCTATGAAGACGGCTCTGCTGACCGCATTGGCCTCGCTTAAGAGGGTCGGGGACCTGCAAGCATTTTCGGTTGACGAAGCGTGCCTTGAGTTCGGGCCGGCTAACTCTCACGTGATCCTGAGACCCCGGCCCGGATATGTGCCCAAGGTTCCCACCACTCCGTTCCGAGATCAGGTGGTGAACCTGCAAGCGCTGCCTTTGGAGGAGGCAGACCCAGCCTTGGCATTGCTCTGTCCAGTACGCGCTCTCCGCGCCTATGTAGACAGTATGCGATGTTTCAGGACCTCAGACCAGCTCTTTGTCTGTTATGGTGGAGAGCGGAAGGGAAGTGCTCTCTCAAAGCAGAGGTTGTCTCACTGGATAGTGGACACCATTGTTTTGGCTTACCAGCAGCAAGGTCGACCATGTCCCCTTGGTGTGAGGGCACACTCCACCCGGAGTGTGGCCTCCTCTTGGGCTCTAGCGCATGGCGCCTCGCTAACAGACATCTGCAGAGCTGCAGGCTGGGCGACACCCGACACATTCGCCAGATTCTACAATCTCCGAGTGGAGCCAGTGTCCAACTATGTACTCGCCCCTACGGGTGGCCGGTAATGGGCCAGGCTCAGGTGTCTTCGCTTGCTCGCCATTCCACTCCAAGGACTGGATACGTGCGATATTTTCCCTCAGGTGAGCTCCCCGAGAGCCCTGAGCTCCTCCCGCACTGCTTACGCCGACATCAGTTCAGTCTGCCCTTTCGAGCCCAGACCCTCATGTCCGGCCAGGTGCTCCGTGTGCATGGTTCCCCTCCGGCGACCCCCACACGAGTATTTCCACCGTAAGCCTCCTCAGCGAGCAGGTGTCTTTCCCTTGGCAAGTCCCTGCCTCCCCTAGGGTGAAAAATCCACCTTCGGCTGGTACCCTAGAGATCTTCCATATGCAGCCCTTAGCGGGTCATATGTGTGTTCTTAAGCCCTCCCTACGGGTAGGCATCTTGGCATTCCCTCACTGGGATATGCTTCCCAGTGTACCTTGGTAATCCTGTGATAAGTGGGAGTCCTTCGTCCGTACTAGTCTTACGACAGGGTACTCACACTTACGCAGGGCACTGGATGACAGCAGAGTGGCGTTGTTGTATTGGAACCCCCATTCGTTAGTCACTAACGTACGTCGTAGTGACTGAACGAAAGGGAACGTCTCGGTTTCGTATGTAACCCTCGTTCCCTGAGGAGGGAACGGAGACGTACGTTTCCTTTGCCACGTCAGCTGTGCTGCCTGGAACGCGGAGTTCAGTCTTGGCTCCTGCAGCAGTAACATAATGCGATGTTGCCAGCGTACTTCCTTATATACCCACGAGGTGGGGCGGAGTTACGCATGCAAATTCCGCATGCCCATGGCATTGGCACTGCCATTGGGCGCTGTTGAATTCTCTGAGATAATTGGCTTCTAAGCGAAACCCCCATTCGTTAGTCACTAACGTACGTCTCCGTTCCCTCCTCAGGGAACGAGGGTTACATACGTAACCGAGACGTTTATTTATTGTTATTTTATTGTGAGATTTTGCCTTACTTCCTACCATTGCTGTACCCCTTCTAGCCACAACTCTTCTTCTCTGTTTTTAGTGTATTTATGTGGCAGAATTACAGCAACAGATAGTGGCCTGGCATGTTACTACATTGTTTTGACTCGGTTTCAGTGCTCTCCAGTGTACACAAATATTTCTTGAAACGAGGGGAAAAAAAGATTGGATAGGGAAAGCTCTGGCTTCGTGTGGACGGGGCCTGATATTTTATTATCCTCGCAGTGCGTTGGTTATGCGGTGATGCTCTAAGAAATTATTGCGGGGCAAATGAGTTGTAGCCTAATATCAATCTAATAATAAAAGTAGGCCTACCATGATAATAATAATAATAATCAAATACATAAATTGGACATTCTAAATCCTCTTGATATCGCTGATGCTTCTGACTGTATCTCTTGATACACAATATCATGGTCTATCGGCGCAATCCGGCACAGGGGTTTATTGCACAAATTTCACACGTATAGTGTGAGCAGTCAAGTGACAGCATGGCGATCGGACCATATAGTGGGAATCGTGAGCTTTTTTCTTTACATAACATGCAAACTACTCGTACTGTGTGAGTTGGTAACCTTGCTGAAATCGCACAGAAATCGCACAGTGTATGGCTGCCTATAATCATCCATCACAAGGAGTGAAACTAAATAATATATTTCTGATGTGCAGCAGTGTTGCAGCAGTGTTTAAGAGTGTTGAGCTTCACAAAACAGAAAGTGGCTGTAAGAAAATGGCTAAAGCATTGAAAATTCCCATTTCCACCATCATGGCAATATTTAAGAAGTTCCAATCAACTAAAGATGTTACAAATCTGCCTGGAAGAGGACGTGTGTCTAAACTCGTGTGTCTAAACTTGGTGTTCTCCAAACTCATCTATAGAAGAAGGCGCAGAGCTGTTATCTTGGCAAAAGGAGGTTGAAAAAAGTATTGAATAAAAGGGTGCCAATAATTATGTCCAACGTGTTTAGGAGAAAAACATTTATTTCATAAAGAGATTTTCCCCACAATTTTTTTTTTTTTTACTTCAATGAAATGATTTTTGTGAATTTTTGGAATAAAAGATCAGAAGGATTATCAGTGCAGATTTATTTTTACAGGCTTTATTCATATTTACCAAGGGAGGCAATAATTCTGACTACAACTGTACATAGCTGCATAAGTAGGGTAACACTTTATTTTAAGGGTCCAGAATAATGCATTAGTTAAGCATTAATTAATGTGGCATGACACGGAGGACTGGTGAAATAAATGATGAAGCGACTACGCCACTCTGGCACTTTGCCAGAGATAAGGACTTGCCCTTGGGCAACACAGGTTCGTGTGCAAGAAATGGGCAGAAGACGTGGGTAAAAATTATGAAAATTTTATTAAAGATAAAATTTATATCTAAAGCAACAATGGAAAACAAATGAATACTCAATAGAATGTAATATGGGTGACCTGCATTCTCAGACACCTCTATAGGAATAAGTACAGGAGCCCAGGCGCAACAGGCGGGGAGTAAGGGCACTAATAGGCCTCCACAGCACAGCACAATTTAGTAACACCTGTGTGGAAACACTCACTCACACACACACCACTACACACAGCACAGCACTTGTGAAGCAACACCACCACCAAAATCCGCCACCTTCAACACCCAGCTCCTGTAACAAAGAGATGGTGTGTTACACTTGAGGATATTCACAAAATCACTGGTAGAATCACGAACACACTGCATCTAGCACGTCAATGCACGGGATGTGAAGGCACTTTTAACCATGCCTTTCACCCATAAATACAACACATCATACACAAAATAACTTAATATACAATAAAGAATTATAAGAAAGTTATACCAACAAAATAAATTAACCAAAAAAACATTAAACAAAAGAAATAAGAACAAATATTTTACAACCAACATACAACAGAAGAAAACAAAACCAAAGAAAAACACAACAAATGTATAAAATGACAGGCAAAGCAACAGCGCCCCTGGATGATAATTCCCACGAAGCCCCGACAGCACGAGATTTAATGGCCCATAGGCACAAGTCTACCTGTAAATTTAAAATATAAAACCAGATCAGACAGCCCAACTGAAATGCCAGCTTATTGTCACTTTCAGCACATAGCTACAAATCGGTAGAATCAGATGTCTAGCACACGTTACCATTAAGTGCACAGGTGAACCAGAACGCTGCGGGCTCGTTCTATCAATCCGCGTCAAATACGTGCACAGGGGGGAAACAAGGAACCGCTGATACGCAGCAGCGCAATCTATAATACAATTAACAATAACATAAAACACACTCTTTTATAAATAAACACTAACAAACTTTAAAACCACATACCGTATGGGTGCATCCGTGAGCTCACTTCATGGTAATACAATCACAACGGGAGACAAGTCTGTAGCGTCAGGAAACCGCATGTATTGAACTGCACAAGGAACCACATCAACCAAGCACCAGCCGCAAGGTTTGTCCCAAGTTACAGCTCTAAACAAGGATAATACCAATATGAAACAGCTGTCACAGGCCGGCTCATAGCCTGTGGCAAAAATGAGGGGACACCAACAACAAGTAAAGGCCAAAAAGAGGTTCTTTATTGTAAACCAAAAACTAGTAACTATAAACAAGGAAAGTGGAATGAGGTGTGAAAATGTCATAGTGTAAGGTGTATGTAAAGTGCATGGATGCGTGAATCTATGTGTGTAACATGTCTGAGTGGAAACTAAGTAAAACTACAAAGGAACAAACACAAACAGGATCATACCTGGAGGAGCAGAGAGAGAGAGAGAGAGAGGTTAGTGAGGCAGTTTAAATACCCTGAGCCCAGGTGGCTCCAATCACCAACGACCCTCCTCTGCCTGCAGGAGGAACCGCCCCTGCAAGGCAGGGGAGGGGCCGTGACACCCCCCTCCTTAAAATGAGGGTCCCACCCTCAGCCCAAAAATTGGCCCAACATTTTTGAAACATCTCAAAAAAAATCCCCAAAGAAAAAAAAACCAAAAACAACCAGTCCTGGCTCCTAGCGGTCACCGCGGGTCCTCTGACTGTCCAACCCTCCAACTCAGCAGCCCTGGTACCTAGGGAGCAATTTAAGAGAACGAACAGGCAGACAGCCAGCAGGGGTCAGCAGAGAGAAAAGATAGAACCTAGGTTAAAGGAGCACGGGACAAGGCATCATCAATGATATTATCCTTGCCACTAATGTGTCTAATATCAAGGTTGAATGGTTGCAAGAACAAAGCCCAACGCATCAGGCGCTGGTTAGGATTTTGCAAGGACTTCAGAAAAATGAGTGGGTTGTGGTCAGTGAACACAGTTACAGGGGTCAAACCGGAACCAACATAGACTTCGAAGTGCTGTAGAGCCCAAATGAGCCCCAAAACCTCCTAAATTCCTCTTGACACTGGGTGGACCAGATAAATGGAACCTTGGCCATCAACAGATTGGTCAGTGGGGACACTACTACAGAAAAGTAGTTACAGAACGCACGGTAGTACCCCACCACTCCTAGGAAGCGCATCAATTCTTTCTTTGTAGAGGGCTGCGGAAACTGCTTCACAGCCTGGACCTTGGCCTCCACGAGACAGACAAAACCCAGCCCCACAACCTTGCCTAGGTATGTAACTGTTGCATTAGCAAACTCACACTTTGCCAAATTGATAGTCAACCTGGCCCACACCAGTCTTTCGAACAAGGCTTGGACTCTACTGCACCTGCACCACTGCACCTCGGTTTCCAATTGCCGTCTCTTCTCCTCGGATACACAATAGAATCTCCGTTGGATAGGTTTAACATCTCCGATGTCTATGTCATGCTCAATTAAGTGGGTTTGCGATGGGGTGTCAGAAAACAAACCAGGGTAACTTCTAATTAGAGCTACTAATTCATCACGTTTCTCGAAGTCTAAAGGATCCATCAAAACCCCAAGGTTTTGCAAAGTCTGGGAGTTTTTCAAACGACCTTGCAAGACCTCCTCCGAAACCATATCTACATCCTCTTCTCCCCCATCCACCAAGTTAAAGCCACAAGATGCAGTGACTGGAGCAGCAGTCAACGCTGACCTCACTGCTGGAGTGCCCTCCACTTTACTTAGATCACGGGAATGATAACATTTTAACAGGTTCACATGGCACAATTTAGAGGACTTCCTATAACCAGGGATTTCAAGAAGATAGTTCATATCTGACACTTTGCGCCACATAGTAAAAGGACCAAAGTATTTTGCCTGAAAAGGTGAACTTACAAGAGGTAAAAGAGCGAGTACACGATCACCGGGACTAAACTCACGCAGCTCAGCCTGTCTGTCATATTTCTGTTTCATTTTCTTTTGAAAACATTCTAGTTTTCCTTTCGCCAGTTCACCAGCCCTATACAACTTCAGCCTAAAACCGTTTATATAGTCAATAAGGTTCCGAGGTGGTTCCTCAGGCAAACCACCATCCTGAAGCACTGCTAGCGACCCACACAACCGGTGACCCAACACTAAGTCATTTGGCTTGCTTGTGCACTGACACGCATGACAAGTTTTAATAAACTGAGCTACATCCCGCTTCAAACGTGGCCAGACAAAATAACGGAGTATGCGATCATAAGTTTTACGAACACCCATATGACCTGCCACATCACCATGTGAAGTTTGCAACACTTTATTTCGCAACGTAGTAGGTACAACTACTTGAAAAACTGGTTCTCCTAAACCCTGATCACAGTAAGGAATCCATTTCCTGACCAACAGCCCATCCAAAAGAAAATAGCACTGAGCACTATTCCTCACCACTGAATCAGGAACAACTTTATCAAACAGATCAGCCAAAGTAGTATCGGCCTTTTGCTCAGCCATCAATGAATCTCTAGAACTAGCACTGCATGAAAAGTGGGATTTTCGACCCCGTAAACGCCTGTATACTCCTGGAAATCTCCCTAATTTTCGGCAGTTTTCGACAATTTAGAGGCAGCGAACGTCGCGTTCGTCTGTTCCACAAATTGTCGTAAACGAACCATGACGTAGGTGGAGAGCCCCCGCTGAGAGAGCCCGCGGAGGTGCGACTCCTCTAATTTGCATATGAATAGCAGCGAAACCAGAGAGTCAACGGCCAGACTTGAATTTACTCACTCACTATTGGCTGAAGCCACTACATTTAAAAAAGAAAAATCCCTCGTGATTGGTTGGCAGATCACTGCAAACCAATCATTATTGGTCCCCCTTGCTCATTATAAATGTAAACCCCAATAATAATAATAAATATATAATTTATGTTGTAATAATTTGTTTCATATTAATGTTATTGTGCTATGAAGTATTCATACCATCAAGGAATATATGGGAAAATTATACGGACCGTGCCGTTTATTCAAACAAGGGGCTTCATTTATAAGCATACAGCTGTTCATTCAAAGAAAGGGCTCCATTTATAAAACACAGCGGTTTACTCAAAGAAAGAGCTTTATTGTTAAACATACAACTATGTACAGTGCAGCAGTAATGTCTCGTAATGTAATGTAAAGTTCGGAGAGCTCCAGGCTGCGAGAGGGCGGTGGCCGCACAATCCATCCAGACACCCCGTCAACAAAGCCGTCTTCCTCGTCAGATATGAGTTCAATGGTCGCGGACTTCCAAATGTCCACCTCATCCAGCACACTCTCGCTTCCAGCAACTGTAATACAATCCATAAAGACAATAAGCAGCCTGAAAAATACTCACATTGACAAAAAACGGATCTAATATAATAAATCTTACCCTTTTCTTCTTGATCGACTCCGAGCTAAACTTCGCAGTTTCAGGTTGTTTGTATCTGAAGCTCCGGCGTGTCAATTCATAATACGTCTTACAGGCAGCTGGAAAACAATTACATGAGACTGGTATTAATAAAAACAGTCACGGTAAAATTAAACAAGGAATGAGAAACACATTAGAAGTTATACTTACACACAATTTCGTCGTGATCAGCGGTTAAATCTGGACTCGGGGAAATCGCTCCAAGCGGATAAGAGCTCACGGCTTCGTTATGAGGCGAGGATAGTCTGTGTAAACAAAATGTGCAGTTTTAAGCTCGGATCTATTAACGCATCCATTTCCTTATACAGCTGAATAAAAGCATATTCTTTAAATCGTAACGTTACATTACCCATGCTCTGGTTCATAGCGACTGCAGTTTGCCTCAGAGTTATGAAGACGAAGACAGCCTCCTGAAAATGAGTCCAAAAAGTTCGTCGCGTCCATGCAGAGATTGAGTTGAAGACGGTGTCCTGTCATTGTTGATCACGAAAAAGGAAAGCAGCAAAAAACATAAAAAAAATAGTTTAAAGCTCGTCTTCTACGCGTCATGGCCATGACCTCGACCTCGCACCTCATTGGACTAGGGCTCTGATATGGAACGCGCCTGGGGCCAAATCTCTTTATACGAAACGCGTGACTTATGATCGTTTCAACCTTCAACACGCCCTGTTTTCCGCTTCACGCACAGTTTTAACATGTTAAGAAAAACATTTGAACGTGTTTCTTAACGCGCACATTCTGTACATGTCGAAGTGTAATATTTTTTTTTTTAAGCAGACTTACCTTTAGATGTAGCCTAGGCTACATACATATTAATATAAGATATTAATTAATTGCTTAACTGACTACTGTGCTAGAGTAAAGTAGCCTAATGTTACAATGTATATTAAGTAAATGCTTAATATTATACAATTATTATAATTTATCTATATGGGTTATTGTTTGTTTTTTAAAGTTAGGCTATATATAATTTATAAAAGTATAGGCTAATTTACACAGCACATATTTATAACTGAAAACACACAACTTTATTCACTTTCACATAATAATGTTTTTGTAATTTGGTGTTTAGTTTGTTGTATAGTTTGTTTATACTGTTCTGTCTCTGTTTTGTTTCCAGGAACATCTGATGAGTGCTATAATAAAATGACTTCATTATATTTAAAATATGTTTTGTTATTCATTTTATTTATATTATTAATATTTTATTTACCCATAAACGTGTCTTTAGGAAGCCATAAGTTATAGAGACAAGAATAACTTTTGCCATTTAAATGCCACATTCATTTACTGAGGACCCATACAGCCAATGATCATGTGTGAAAACACTTATACATAAATTGATCACTTAGAAATCAAAACTAAGGTTTGAGAAAGAAAGAATATGCATACAACAAAATATATTGTTTCATAGCAGCTTCAGTAACAAGTTCAAAACAAATTCTGCTGTAAACCGGCTCTAACAAGCCAATATAGTGTCAATATTCAGCTCAAGTGACTTCAGTGTTGATTCAGTTCAGTTGATTTCAGTTCAACTGTAAATTCCTCAGTTGTGCATTGTGTAGTTAGATATATGCAAAAACAACATTTTTGGAAATAGTTAAAATAGTTTTGCACAAAGTGTTGCTTTTGCAAGAGATGTCTGATGTTTTGTGTGTAGAGTTACAAGAAATGGAGCCATATTTTCAGAAATTGTGTGTAAGCAATTAGATAAAACTGTAAATGAATCCAGTTTATTTTAGTTCAGGACTCATAGTCCAGGTGTTAGTAATCTGTGCTTAATCTTTGTTCCAGGCAACAATTTTTTAACTCACGATAAAATAGATTAAGGCCTACTTTTGGCATAATTTAAACCCTGTCCAGGAAACCACCTCTTGAAAATCTGCATTGATAATTCATAAAATGTGGTGTGAGCTCAATTTAAATGACAATTACAGAAAAACACAATCTGACTTAACTATAAACAAACAAACTTGTACTTTTCACATTTATGATTAATAGCCATTTAAAAAATCATTCACAGTGCAGGGTGGAAAAATTAATGTTGGTATGTAAACTGTATGCTTTACTTGATTTATTTGTGTGCTTTGGTTCATTGTCTTGTTGCAACACATTACCTCTCTAAAGGTTGAAGACATGAACTGCTGTCCTGTATTTTTTTATTTTTTTTACATAACATTGGTTATTGCTAATGACATACAGAGTAATTCATCTACACTGTGAGCCCGGACAAGTTGAATCTACTTAAAAAATTGGAGCAAACTGGTTGCCCTAAAAATTTAGTAATGTGTACTAAAACGAGTACATTTAACTTAAATTTAAGTTAACATTTTAACTTAAACTTTAAACTTGTTTTAGTCAAAAAAATTCAGAACCTAGATAAAACTCCCCCTGCTGCTACTCTGATTTGCATTTGTGTAGCTCACAGCATGTTCATTTACATGATAAAGCCTCCCCTAGAATTAAGGGGAGGGGGGGTCATGGGGGGACAACTGCCAAGCAAGGCCCACGACAATTTCCGATAATTTACGGCAGTTTTCGGTGTTGCCTGCAAATTGCTGTGCACAGTCGTAAACCTGAAGTTTCACGGCAATCTACAGTGTCACATACTGACGAAAATCCCACTTTTCATGCAGTGTAGTCAACTGTTCTATCTGGAGTTTAACTGGCAACTCAAGACTTTCCGGCTTACTCTCAACCTCCTTCCGAGAGGTAGAGCGGGTAACAGCACACACTGGAAATACCTCAGGAGACACACTACTGCAATCTGGAGATACACTTGCAGGGGACACTGAAGGTTGCTTCTCAAAGAGGTTTGGTTTGCCAGCTGCCCACACCTTACTACCTGCCAAGTCATTCCCCAAAATCATGTGGACTCCCTCTACTGGCAACTGGGGTCTAACCCCAACAGCTACATCACCCTCTACCAGACCACATTTTAGGGTAACTTTATGTAGAGGAGAAGAGAATGGAACTAAACCCATGCCACATACCATTACACAACTGCCAGTATCAGACTCCTTAGAGAACTGCAAAACAGATTCCAGAATAAAAGAATCTAAAGCTCCAGTGTCTCTTAATATTTTAATTGGAACATTTTGGTTTCCATCTACCAGCGACACTACACCATCCGAAATAAAAGCTGAAAAATCACAGTGAGAAGACTGAGAACCAAACTCAACTAGTGGTCGAAAAAACTCACCCTGGTGGTCAGAGGCTGTAACAGGAACTGCCATCACCGCAGGTTTAATTTGACCTGACTTTTTCGATCTAAGTAGAGGACACTCTTTCTTCCAATGTCCTTCAACTAAACAGTAGCGACTGGTCATTAACTGGTGCTTTATTTCCCCCAGAACCAAACTTCTGCTGCGGCCTTTGAAAAGAAGCGCCAGAAAAAAGTGACCTACTATGCCTAGGTGTAAAATTATTTGTATAGTACATGTCACCATTTGACTCAAAATGGCTTTTATGTGTTAGTCTGTACTCGTCTGCAAGGACTGCTGCCTCACTTGGAGACTTAACTTTACGTTCATTAATGTATGTAGCAACCTGGTCAGACACAGAATTTTTGAACTGTTCTAGCACAATCAAGTTAGCCAGACCATCAAAAGTGCTAACATCAGAAGCTGTATACCACCGATTAAAAGCAGAAATCAAATCACGAACAAACTCAGAATAGGTTTGTGAATCTAGCTTTTTCCTGAAACGAAAACGTTGACGATATGCCTCCGGCACAAGTTCATAGACCTTCAGAACTGCTGATTTAACTGTAGCATAAACTTTACTCTCAGCTACACTTAATGCTGAAAAAGCCTCACGTGCTTTACCTGTAAGTACACATTGCAACAACATAGTCCTGTCCAAATCTGACCAAGCTCTGGCTCCCGCAATACGCTCAAATAAAATAAAGTATGTATCTGGATCCGACTCATCAAATTTAGGCAACAAACGAAGATTCTGTGAAACATCAAACTGTGGTACTACTTCTGGTCTACTGCCATTTTGCAATCGTGCTATCTCCAACTGCATTTCCAAAAGCTCCCTCTGCTGCTCAAAAGTTAACGAAGGGCTGGCCTGAAAACTTGCACCCTCCATACTAGCAGACTGACCCACCCGAACACCTACTTCCCTTAGACCTTGCTTTAATACAGCTTTAACAGTCTCTTTAAGTTTTTTATCAACAATCTCAATCTGATAATGTTCAGCTATTTCAATTAACTGCTCCTTAGTACACAAATCTAAGGCTAACTCTGAAGGAGCCTTAACAAAACTACTCAAAATGGAAGACATTTTCCTCAACCAATACAACTATTACAAATGCCCAAAAAACAACTCATCTGCTGCCAGTCTGGGTTTAAGGACAGGAGCCACACCCCACTAACCTCCAAAAACGACTAACTAACTGGCCCCTAGTCTTCGTGCAGTCACATGTGGTGGGTTTTTATGCACACAAAACCAGTGGAAGTGGAAAAGACAACCAGAAACTGGCGGCCCACCACATCCACGGAGGTGCTCCCGAGCCGATGTAGGGGAAAAGGGAAAAGGAAGCTCTACCCACGTTCACTGCCACCTAAAACAAAAACACCACGAGCCTCTTATTGACACTCGCTGATAAGCCTCAACAGGAGAGGACTCCTACCTAGACGTTAAACCCAGAAAAGGCCCAGAGTGAATTGCTAACCATACTAGCTACAAAGCTAACTAAACAAAAGGGAGCACATTGCTCTCACTGCGCTCTCCAACAATATTGGCCCAACCAAAGTATCCCCTCAAACAAAACGTTTGGCAATCTGAACTAAACTGACAAAACTACTTACCCAAGTTAACTACAAACAATAGTCAAATAAGCCAAACTATTGCCCAACTACAAATAAACAACCGTATCAATGATAAACAAACTAAACAAACTTTAACTTATGGACGAGCCCCCACTTGTCACAGGCCGGCTCATAGCCTGTGGCAAAAATGAGGGGACACCAACAACAAGTAAAGGCCAAAAAGAGGTTCTTTATTGTAAACCAAAAACTAGTAACTATAAACAAGGAAAGTGGAATGAGGTGTGAAAATGTCATAGTGTAAGGTGTATGTAAAGTGCATGGATGCGTGAATCTATGTGTGTAACATGTCTGAGTGGAAACTAAGTAAAACTACAAAGGAACAAACACAAACAGGATCATACCTGGAGGAGCAGAGAGAGAGAGAGAGAGGTTAGTGAGGCAGTTTAAATACCCTGAGCCCAGGTGGCTCCAATCACCAACGACCCTCCTCTGCCTGCAGGAGGAACCGCCCCTGCAAGGCAGGGGAGGGGCCGTGACACAGCGCACTACTAAAAGTTAGCCAACATCACCAAACATACCTGACCGGCGACTAGAAATGACGCAATCGCAAGGGGGCGTGGCTCGTGACGCCATACAACCTGACGGCCAAATTTATACCTGTCCACTACACAGTGATAGGACAATCAATGAGCGGAATAATCGCATGCAGCTGGAAAGGAGGGGATTCCTAGACCTGCCACATTAAGGATTAACTTGTTCACAACTAAGCATTAGTTAAGCATGAACACAATAGTAATTAATGATTAACTTTACATTTTAAGGGTCCGTAATTATGCATTAGTTAAACTAGTAATTAATGATTTGCTTGTTCACAATTATGCATTAGTTAAGCATGGACACACTAGTAATTAATGATTAACTTAACATTACAGTAAGGGCATATTAGCCATTATTTACAACTTAATAAGCCATATATTATTTTTGTGTAGCGATGTAATTATATTTCTGTGCCATTCTGTTAAGTTAACTGAACAATAAGCTAGTAACCTTTGTTTAATTACTGCTGATTTTGATTTATAAATTGCTAAAATAGTGCAGTAAAGACAATTTGACCCCCTATTCTGAAGTGAAAGTTTTATGCTCATTAATTATGGCACTTATTGAGTGATATTTGAGGGCTTGAGACGAAGAACCATATAAGTCCATATTTGCAAATTTTGAATAATAATTTTTTTTTTATTTGGATTCTGAATATTATATGTATTTTTTTTTTTTTTTACTTGAAGATAGACAACAAAAGCTTCCCAATTCTAATGAGATAATATTTTTTAGTATCAATATTAAAAATAAAAAGTTAGAGTAATTTACATTTCTGGAATGTGGAAGAACAGTATATGTCCAGTTAATGTGGAATAACAGTATAAGTCCAATTCATCCTATCATTTTAAGCCACTGGAGATTTGATTGCTTTATCTTAGTTTTAATACAGTAACAGAACCTTAAAGAAAATATTAAGCATTTCTTTCTTTCAATTTCTTTAATTTTTTTGCCAACGTAAATCACAGAACAAAAACACGGACAATACGGTATGAACAATGAACAATATAGGCCTACTTATAGTACAAAAAATAAACATCAGTACAAACAATAAACCGTACATACAATAAACAATACATACAAACAATAAACAACAGTAATAACAGTAAACAATACATATTTACAATACATACATCATCATCATTCCATGCTATAGTTCCATATGCTAGTTTACATATACATCTTCTTTTTTGTTCCTTTAACTTTTATAATACATTTCATAAATAATCACCCCATTCATTCATTTACTAAATAAATAAATACCTATATATTCCTATTATACAACATAAGATAAGGCATACAAGATAAACTACAACTACTTTTATGATTACTTTTACACAATATACACAATATACCCCACCTTACCCTGCACATGACCTACCAGGCTACTCTTCACATTCTAATGTCCCATAAAATGCTTGGGCCTCCGCTGGCATGTAGGCTAGCATTTTCATAAGGTCACGGTGCTTCTCCTTCTTGACGGGCAGAGGGTCCTCGTAAGCACGAGCATACGTGGTGGAGAACAAGGGAGCTGGAGGTGGTTGATTCTTCCTCTGTTTGGTGATCAGCCAGGTCTTCCATCCCTCGTAAAGGCTGTGGCTCCCTTTTGTGTGGACACACCATGGATCAGCAGCTGAAATCATGATTCAACAAGAAATTCAATAAAGATTCTTCCTTCACGCACATATCCCTAACACTGTTAATCTCAGAAAACCAGTTTAGTTTTAGTTTAGTTCACTAAACTTGTCACTTTCAACCACATCATGGATGTGATTAGGAGGCCAGGTGGACGCTTTAATGTTGCATCAGGAAGCTGCCTGAAGTCTGCACATTTCATCTCAGTTACTTTAAATGGATGCTGCTGCCTGGCTCCACGGATCATCTCGGCAACATCGCTGGGGGTGTGGAGTGTGGACACCTTACGCCTCTTGTCCAGCGTGGCAAATGAACGGTCACAGGGAAGGAAGGAGTGACCAGACACCATGAACTTCTGCTCTATCTGACTGAAGTACCTTCTAGATACGAGCAGGGCCATGAGGTTTAGGACTCGCCAGTTGTTGTTCTGCCCACAGCATCGGTCACTATAGATGATGAGCTTCCGTTCCTTTGCCTGGACTAGGGGAGCGAAAGATGTTTCTGCCCACTTCAAAAGACAGCTTGCCACCTCGATGGAACCTCTGTGAGCGATGCCCTCATGCCAGAGGCACATTGTAGGAGGATCGTCAGTGCCCATCTCCTGGATACAGAGGTTGTAGTTGGCCAGCTGCCGTTGATAGTACACGTTGGAGTGTGTCAGGTTTGGCGTGAACACTACCCCCTGCATGTCGATACAAATGACATGGCAGTCATCTTTGGCTTTGGCCCAATCTGTGTCAGCCTGCAACTGGGTGTACGCCTTTTCAGCTTTCCGGTGGTGAAGCTCACTCTCGGCTGCGATCTTCAACCTTTCTCCATCTGTTGTAGCAGCTGTTAATTTTGAGAACAGGGCGTCACATTTCGCACAAGTGTCACTTCTTGGCTGCCCAAAACTGAGGTTCTGCTGCTTGAAGATGTCCCTATAGAGCCAGAACTTTGCAGTGGATGCTGGATTGTTTTCCTTGTACAGGCGGAACATGCGGAGCAGGTTTAAATCAGGCCTCAGGTACTCCCTCTCCACATCTCCCTTCAACCGTGAGTAGTGGTTCGGTTGGCGTGGGAAGCTCAGGATATGCTCTCTTATCCCCTCTCACTGCATGAAAAAAGGTGTATCCGGACCAGGATACTCCTGTATACACTGCTGAAATTCGGAAGAATCCAGGAGTATACTGGCCGGATAGGTCAAATTCCATGGATCCGTATATGTCCGTATACATCCGAAATGGTACCAAATCGGATGTATGTTGTGGCCGTATACTCCCATGCTACAGCCATTTGTTGCCATGGCAAATAATCCCATCAAGTATTTCCCAGGAGACATTTTCACACCTCTAAACAGCTTTGCCTTCCATCCCCTATTGGTCCTTCATCTCAAACTGGATTGGTTGTTTTTTTTAAAACCACTCCCAAAACCCAGACTGCTATTGGAGGACAGGACGCATTGAAAACCCAGTCAAGTGACTTTATTGGTTACTTCTAAGGCTAAGGGTGGGCTAGGTTTTGTAGCATAGGGACTTGATTGGTTATAGGCCAGTTATGCAGATGTTGCTCATTAATATATATATATATATATATATATATATATATATATATATATATATATATATATATATATATATATATATATATATATATATATATATATATATATATAAAATAATCCCCTCTCCCTCCCAAAAGAAAAATACACACAAAACAATTTGAGAAAGTCTGAAATATTTATTAAAAAGGTATAAAAAAAAAAAAAAACATTCTTAACAGCATTATAAACGAACATTAAAACAATGGTGAAACAAAAACAAGTGAACTAAATGTATTTAAAAGGGATGAAAATGTAAAGGAACAAATGTAAAAATATAAACAGTCCAAAGAACATAAATATACGTTAAAATGAATTGGTAAAGAAACAAAAAGGGAAAAAAAATGAACAAAATGCATTTAAAAGACAGAGATGTAAAGGAATAAAATACACAGGGTACATAAAAAGGAAAAGAATAAATATACAAATTAAACAATATAAAATGAGAACAATAAATTTATAAGACAAAAAAAGTGTATATAAAATACACATAAATATTCCAAGTAAACAATATAACCAAATAAAAAGAACAGAGCATTATAAACATACATTAAAATGAATGGGGGAAAAGAGAAGTGAACAAAATGTTTCTAAAGGAAGGCGACGTAAGAGGAACAACAATACAAGACGTGGAGATCAAAAGCAACATGGACATCTAAAAAGGAACAAACATACAAAGTATACAATATAAAACGAGACAAAGAAATCTATAAATTAAAAAGTGTATATAAAATATATGTAAATATTCTATACATGGGAACCAATAAAAGTATAAGTATATAAACATAGGAATAAAGAAAATATAAAATGGAACAATTGAATATTAAAATTATAAAATAATTGTGACCAACTCTAACACAATGTTGTTTGAGTTTTGAACATTTTTTCAAACTGCCGTGATGGGCTGGTGATGTGACACGTAGTGTGGGTTAGTCTAGTCTGGTTTGTAGTAGCTAGCCTAACCATCCACACTGGCCTTCCATCAACAACAGCATCATCTTCATCAGACATCAGGTCTATAGTTGCGGTCTTCCACAGGTTCTGTGTTGGTTTGTGCAACCCTGGACCTGGTCTCCAGCAACTGCAAAACATGACAGTAAATTAACCACTAAAACTCAGAGAGGAGTATAGTAACATTCTGGAGGGAAAAAGCTTAACCGGTTTCTTAACTTACCCGTCTCTTTCTGTGACGGTTCTGTGTGATGTTCTTCATATGGTTTCTTTTCTGGGCCTTTTCAGACTGAGCCAAAGAATACTTCCTCAGCAAAGTCTCACAAAATAAAATACATCTTGCGACCTGCCAAATAATACATTAATAATATATAGTTAATGCCAATAAAAGTAAGTAAAACAATTCAATTAAAATGTATTTGTATAGCGCTTTTCACAATACATATTCAGGGTTTTTCCTGGGTCAAAAATGGTCTTCGGTGGTGGCTGACAGACATGGTCATCCATACACACACATACGCACGGTAAAAACAAAATACCCTACCCACTTGATCTGCAAGCGCAATACTGACAATAAATTTGAAATAAATTCAAAGAAAGTTTGTAACTTTTGCTTATCTTATTTTGATACCTTGATGTTTGTTTGTTTTTTCCTCATTTTTACACTATTTACTGATAATTGTTTGTTTTGGTAATCATATCAATATAAAAAAAAAATGAACAAATAGCCTAATTTTCTGCCATATACAATCAGCTAGCTAACAACAAATTTGTTCTGGGTTCACCTCAATCATAAAAAATGATTTTAGGCTATTTATTTTACTACACATTATGAACATAAATAAGCTGAAAGACTGTTGATAATTAAAAATAATTCTTACTATCCACTCTTGCTAAAGTGGGTAAGCACACTTGTGTTCTCATTTCAGGTGTTGTTCTGAGTAAATGATTAAACTGATTCGTGAGTTCAGTGTTGGGCAGATCAGTTCTAACCAGTCGTTAAAATGATTCAGTTCAAAGGAGTCATTATGGAGAATCGGACATTAGCAGACGCGTTGTGTGTGAATCCCGTCTTTAGAACATCGCAAAAGATTTGTCAACACACAGAAAACACTTCATAACCGGATAGGATTTGTTTCCTGTTTATTTAAAGTATGCTTTATGCCAGGGGTGTCCAAAGTCCGGCCCGCGGGCCAAATGCGGCCCGGGGATGAATTTCAAACGGCCCGCAGTGCGTCTATTAAAGTGTATTATATGTGGCCCACCACGGATCATTTACAAATCATGCAGTTTCTCAATGTCGCCGCAAGGTGGCAGTACTAGACTTTAGGCCAGGGAAACGGCGCCCAGAAGCAGAACGAAACAGCGCTACTGCTTGTGCTCTGCGCAACTCGCGAGCTCTGACTCTGAACAAATGTGTTTACCTGCTGAGTGTCTCCATCACGCGCCCACTAAACAGCCTTCCGAAGCCCGTGAGAAGTGTTCGAGTTCAGCGCTGAGGTCTCCGGTACCGAATCTCTCTGTGATTTGATTTAATTTAAATCCAGTTAAACAGCGCTGACTTAATAAACAACACTAACGTGCAAATCAGCTGAGCCGATTCAAAATCATTTTCAAACAACAATTCGCATTTCGAATGTATCACGGATTTACTGTGGTAACACCTGTAACCGTGGTCATTTGTCAGAAATGTAGGTTAATATCTAATTTTATTTAATTTGTAATGTAGACATGTATTAAATGAGTAATAAGGCCAAATTGCAGACTATTTTTTTGTCATAAACTTGCAGTTTTGTGCATTTGTATTTATGTCTACAGACTAAATATCATTCTAATATATATATATATATATAATGTATGTATTACTTTTTGCCTTGTGTGCACTGCAAAAAATGCTGTCATTTAGTATTTTTGTCCTGTTTCTAGTTTAAATATATCTAAAAAGTCTTAAATCAAGATGTTACGAGATAAGTTAAATGACATTAGATATTTTTTCTTGTTTTCTGGAAAATAAAATTTAATTGAAGTGAGTTTTTGTTTAAAACAAGCAAATATATCTGCCAATGGGGTAAGAAAAATAATGTTTCTGTTTTGAATCTTTAAGGAAGATTATTTTTCTAATCCATTGGCAGATAATTTAGTTTGTTTCAAGCAAAAACTCAATTCATGTTTATTTTTTCCCCCAGGAATCAAGAAAAAATATGTAATTTTCCTTAGTAAAAGCATCTTGATTTAAGAACTTTTTGATATTTGGACTGGAAAAAAGACAGAAATACCAAGTCAGAGAAGCATGTTTTGTAGTGTGGTTTTACCTGTGGTGATCTAAATAGAGCAATTATTAAATTTAAATAAGAATAGAGTTCTAACTCCGTAATAATATTAAAATTTCACCCATTAAAACTTTTTGGTTGATGAAAGTTTTACAGATATTGTTAAATATCTCTCTCTCTCTCTCTCTCTCTCTCTCTCTCTCTCTCTCTCTCTCTCTCTCTCTCTCTCTCTCTCTCTATTATATATATATATATATATATAATAGAAAAGGGACCGGCCCCCGGGTATGTCCACAACATCGAATCCGGCCCCCTTTAAACAAAGTTTGGACACCCCTGCTTTATGCAGCTGGTCAGAGAATCAGTCAATGTTTTTTGAGCGCATTTCACACCCAGCGGTAAATAAAGGAAGACGTCTGATAGCGCCACGTGCAACATGGATTCGGTCTTCCGACCTTTTGATTTTGATTAACGTAAAATATGAAACATTAGAAAGCTAAGAATGCTTATTTTGAAGACAGAGAGAGTGCGAGCGAGGTAGGAGCTCACTGGTCGTTCTCTCTGTCACTCAGTTAACGCAAGCGCAGCAGTCATCTGCTACATCACTCATAAATCACAATAACTCATCAAATAAGGCTTTGGTGGGACAAAAATTTGTTTTGCCGGCCGGCAAAAAAATTTCAATGTAGGAAAAACCCTGATATTGTTTCAAAGCAACTTCACAGAAAATGCATGCGTCTACATTACAGAAAAAAAACAGAGAACATTAAAATAATTTTTAAGATTACCTTTTACACATTCAGGGTCAACATCTGTAAAAGTTCTTCAGGACCATGGATCCAAAACTTCTGGATCATGAGGGGGGAAGAAACATGCACACACACAAATGAATATTAATTTGTTTGATAAAACATTAATATTAATTATCAACTTACGGACATGGACTTGCAAAACATACTCACCAGGCCCATAAAAAAACTTTACAGTAGATCCAAAATCCTGGTTTGCCTATAATTCTTCAGAGTCCAAGTATGGTGGTTTCCTGTCCTCTCTGCTGAACAAGTGTACATGACAGTGTTCTCAGATTACTCATTCCAAAACTCTGTTACATTTTATGACAAGCTTGATCTTAAAACTAGCTGACAGTAGGGATGGGCATTATGACCATATAATTATACATACATGAATAATTTTATTTTACAATAACGATATCACAATATATTTATTTTGATGGATATTTTATTAAAATGCTACAGAATAATACTGCTTTAAAAGTCTTCACTGTATGATATTCAATTAATTAATATCACTTGATTCTAAAAGAAGCAGAAGGTCTTCTCTATTCTTTTGTTTTATTAAAATGATGACAAAGCTGCAGCCCCTTTAAGAACGGATGCACAGAATGACACGCTTCCGGGATTCCCCACGTTAAAGGGTAACTAAACCCCTGCTCAGAGCTTAACTCCACCCACTGGCAATTTTCAAAAAATGCTGGAAATGTGGGCAGAGCCCGGCGGACACAGAGGGGATGAACCGAGGGCGGGGCTGAGCGGAGGGTGTGCACCTGAGACCCGCAGGGACGGGTTGATTGACAGCTGTCTGACTCGCGAGTCGCAAAGATGGAGAATGACTGGAGTGACGCCAGCTTTGCAACAGAGCGGTCATTTCTCCTACCTTCACCTGAAGTGGAGGAGGGTGGATTGTCTGTAGACATAAACCCGGAGCCTTATCAATGCGAGCCGCTGCTCAAACTGCGTTAACTCCCGATGCCGACGATGCTAGTGAAGCAGCCGCGCAAGAGAACCGACCTAATCTATCTGCGTCCGCGGCAACCACTTGCGTGTCAGGGTTTGAAAGCGCGTCTCATGTATGAAAATTATCTGTACACATGACGGGCGGCAATAAAATCGCAAGAAAAGCCTGACGTGTACTGACAACTTCATTATTTAACCGTATTTTCTTCAATACAATGTTAAAGCATGTGTCAAGTGAGTTTCATTCATAATGTTTCCACTTCATGTAATATGACAGTTCATACTGGAGTAAAGCCGTTCTCATCATGTGATTGGGGGAAACATTTCTGAGGGCGTGGTGAGCTCGTGCCAGGGGCGCGGATAGTGAGCCGTTGGAGGTACCATCCTACGTCACGATGTACCACAACGTCCAATAGGAAAATTCAACTGCAGTAGCCACCGTTCAACCTTAAGAGGGCAGCACTTTGGCGGTTTTACACCATATTTTATAGAATTAAAACACTTTATACTCAAATGTCAAAACATTTACTCGAATCAATGAACAGCATTAATAAAGCCCCAGTATTACAGATCATTAACTAAAAAAAGTTGGTTTAGGGTTTAGTTACCCTTTAACAAGAACTGTTTGACTTTAGTTAAGACATAACTGACTGTTTAAATCAAGTGAATACCTCACATGACAAGGTTTCTGAGATAACTGTGTGCATTTTACAGAAAGATAATTGATTTCGGGATCGCATGCTGTCTGAGAGAGGCTTATTTTAACACATGCATGTCCCGTTCATTATTCTACATTCATGCATGTTTCCTTGTCAAAAAGTTTTAGTACAGTCAGTGCTGTGTTATATACGCTATATTCCCATTCCGCAATATAAAAAGGTAATGTTAACGTTTACAGCAAAATCGCTAACAATAGTCAGTATCATCAGATCGCCATAACACCCAGCCCTATCTTAACAATATTACAACACAACAAAACACAGAAACAGAATATGTAAGTTAATCACGATTAGCATATGACTTTAATGCACTGACGTTATATCTTGATGAGCAGTAGAAACAATATAAAGGGATTTACGTTACCTTCTGCCGTCTGCTGTCCGCCATTGGAAACTTAGTCTGTTCGTATTCATGTTTTTTCGTTCTCAGTCGACATCCCACCATCAAAATTCATCCAAAATAATATTTTATCAGGTTTAAATGGTCCATGCAATGCCATTAATAGACCGACGTGAAGATTAGAAGCCGCGATCGCGTCGCGTCCCCGCGAGCCACGAGCAACTCCAACGGCAACGGGTGTATAATTCAAACTGAAGGCGCGCACTGTCATTGGCCAGATTTCTGGATGACGTTCAGATTGACCAATCACGCTCAAAAGAACACGGAAAGACAGCAAAAAGCCTTGCAAATATAGAAAAAAACTTGTTTTAAACAACAGTTAGAAAATGTGTATATTTATTTTTATTTGCTGTTATATTTAATTAATTGGTCAAATGGTGTTTTGTGGTGTGGGCAGAGGCCTGGAAGTTTCAACCTGGAGAGCAGTGCAGATTTGGACTCTTTAAAAACAATTATTGTTTGATATTTAGTTTGCTATATACTTTGTTATATTTGTATCCAGAATTGAATGTAAAACCAGTTTGAATGTAAAAATACACCTTCACTGTAAAACAGAAAATTAAAGTAAAATATCTTAATTTAAATAAGGAAAAATCTGTAAACTAATAGTGTTTTCTCTAAAACGTTTAATGTAAATTTCTGTGAAGTTTTTAAACTTTATTTGACTTAAGATATTTGACTTTAATTTTATGTTTTTTGTTTTGCAGCTGTAGCTGCTGTTTTTTTAGGTTTTTATTTTTACAGTGTAAATATAAAACTAATAAGATTTACTTTAAAATGACAAAGAATAATGTTAAATTGTTAGTATGGACATAAACATAAACCTTTAATATAATGAGCTAAATATTGTATTACAGTTGTTAATTTACAGATATTGTTTGTAATTTTGCATGAATTTGTTATTTATGAAAACAGAAAAATAATACAGTGATGTTCCTGTATAAAAAAATGAGAATTACTGTAGTTTGTCATTAATGATATAATCCTTAAAATAACAGTCAAGTTGTTTATTTAGATATTGTTTGTAATTTTACATCGTTTTAAACATAATTCAAAATTACAAGAAAATACTGTAAAAAAACTGAAGTTTTTTTCTGTAAAATTAGGATTATTTTTATTGGTTGCCTTATTTTTATTGGTAACCTTATTGGTTGCACCTACATCTATTGTGAGTGGTGGATTTCAAACCTCAAAACGCCCCTCTTTTGCAGCATGTTAAAGTTAAGAATCTTGGAGTGACACTTTTTGTTAATAGTTGCAGAGCTGAAAGATCTGCTTGTGTTTCTGTGTTTCTTGAGCAAGTGAATCCCTGCTCTTTTTTTATTCCATATTTTTATTTTGAGCATATCAGTTTTTGGTGTTTTTAAAACAAACTTTTTCATTTTCCACATTTCATCTCCTTTTTATTTAATTCTATTATTGCCTACAATTTGTAAAACTTTGCAAAAATTGTTTGGGGATAGTCTAAAATGTTTGGTTAATTATCCTCTGTTAATTCCATTACATTTCTTTGTTTATTTCATTACATATTCAGATTTTTTTGTGAACGTATATGTTCAGACAGGGTTTTTATTTTGTACTGTTTTTATAAAAAATATTTGATTAAGAGACTCTTTTCATGCAGTGGTTTTAAGGCCCTGACACACCATTCTGATGGTTTGGCCCAGACCCAGACGTGAACCAACCCCACAGTCGGCTTTAGTCATTGCTAGTTCAGTTTAGTGTTTCAGGGTCTTAAGAATTCTTTTTTCTGTGTAAAAAGCTTGTTTGCTGTAGCCTACAGTAGACCAGAGATAATTCTCAATCCTGAAGTCGTCCCCTGCCCCCCCTCCCTCTGAGAACAGCCAGCTCCTAGTGTCAGTCATTAACATATGAAAGGTCTTCTTCACACCTAACAGTCTTCAGTCCTAGCACACCCAGCAGTGTTTCAGCTGTATATGTCCGTGAAATTTCACGGATTCCTGTATACGTCCGCATACGTGAGGTTTCCGGGTTTTTCTGGAAATATACTGTTCCGTGTTACTCTGATCCGCTTTTTCCCACATACATCCGGTAAACATCAAATTACACAGGAGTATACCATGCCCGGATAGTGCCGGATTTCAGTGTTTTCATGCAGTGTCTCTCACTGCAGGATGAATGCTATGAGGCCTAAAAAATAAACAACACAACTCATGAACACGGGAAATATAATAAACTATGCTGGTCTGTTTTGCAAAATTGCATTGTTTCTTTGACATTAAATTATAGGATTTTGTTTTTCACATACAGACATTAAAGGGATACTTCAGGATTTAGCATTAAGCTTTGTATCAGTAGAAAACCTGTAGTATTTTCGAATTACCGTGCTTTCCTCCCTCATGTCCCCCTGAGACGAGAGATTTATGTATTTTTTGTCTGGAAAAAATCCTGCGATGACGCAAAAATCGTCATTGTTTACATGCACATCTTTTGTTCAAATCTAACTGAATTTATTACGATTTGTGAATCTGAATGTAGTGTTTACATGAACGCTAACCAAGTGATCAGTTGATGTGCATTCTCCTCCGTGAGAGATAGCCTATGAGACCAGTGCGTCTCTGTGTCCCAGTGCATTCTGGGAGTTGTTGTCTTTCATCCCCATAAATCAAAAATTAATTTTCTGACTTTTCTCAGTCTAGAAGGCTCCAAATTAAATAATAATTTTACATTTCTACTACATAAATGACCCATTTTAAATACACATTAATCTTTCCTGAGGTGAAGTTTTTTTTGTTTTTTTTTACTTACCTGTTCTTATGTTTTCCTCTGAAGTCCTCTAATGGAGACCTGACTTTAGCTACCTGCTCTGTTCCCTCAGACTGACTGCCTAACTTTTCTTGAATAACCTTTTCAAAGATATGTAACTTTAAATAAATATGTTATGGACAATGTATCTAATTAAAATCATGCATGTAATGAAAAGTTAAACGGAAAACGCTAGGCTATAGAAAACTTGCCTGTAGGCGACTGTTGGTCAGTTGAAAGACGGACATAAATGTAAGCTTACAAACAGCAAGTCTTTGGCCTCCTTGTTGCACATTGTACTTGAAGGTGTACTTCCTCTTAGTATTCTCAGTGTCAGGCCCACGTGGTCGTCTGCGACTCACCTTGTGCTAGAAGTAAAAAGAAAAAAAAATAAATTTACCATAGCGTAGCAGGCTAGCCGTCGTATGCTGTCAAGTTAAGGTCATTAAGTATGTGAGTAGGCTTTGGTTAGGAGAATGAATAAGCCATGTGTGTGCCTTTTAGGGCATCAAAGCGCTGTGGTCTTTAATGCACTTGGTGGCCTACTTGATGCTGGTCATCCTTCATCCATCCTCACAAAATGTAACATTTACAGTGATCAAGCACATGTGCAGTCTTAGTGAATTGAAGGCATACAGTAGTATTCAATTCACTGGTTATTTCATGGGCCTACATTGTAATGCATTGCATACTGTTGACATGATATGGTCATGAATTGCTTAAGTTAGCCTACCTGCTCCAAACCAGAGAGAATGATAGCCTGCTGCCTCTCATAAGAGACAGCATAAAACTCTGTGAAGAGCTGGAGTTTTCGTTCATCTGTTAGGCTTGAACACTGCCTGGGACACGTCTCCTTGCACACCTTGCCCTTAACAGAAACAAAGTCACATTAGCGTTTTTTTTTTTTTTTAGCTATAAAAACTAGAGCTATTAGCAGCTATTAAGGTTACTTGCTAGAATATCAGCTTACACAATCAATGCATTTTTTTTTTTTATTACCTTTTTTTTATTTATTTTTATTATTTATTAAATAACAAGTAACAAACATAACATAGCATACAATATTACAAAACAACGTGTTGCATTAAATGCTCTAAACATCTTAAAGATTGGGGATGAATTTACATAATAATATTTACATATTATGTTTGTTTATGTATACAATTCTGCCAGCAGTAACGTTACGTATAACACAATCTATGAATGACGCAGCTGAGCTGGTGTTAGAGACGCACCTAAAGCGTTTCGATTCATTTCTCCGTGGTTATAAGGAGTACAGACATGTTTAAAACGTCCCCTGAATCCTAATTTTCCCAGCTTTCATTTCGACCCATTCATGAAATGATCCTTTAAACAGAGTGAGCTATATGAACTGTAGTAGACAGAGCCTACACGCCCCTCTGACTGTAACCGCTAACTTTAGGTAACGTTAGATACTTTGTATACGGGTTTTCACTCACCTCTTTTGGTGGACTTTTTCCTTGTTTTTGCTCTCCTCTCCGGTTCACATAGGGTTTCCCAGCATTCCTCAAATACTTCCTTGCTCTGTCCTTCCATTCATTCACGTTCGCTCTCCTTTTTTTGCCGAGGTTTTGCCTATTAATGTCCGCAGCGGACATGAAAGCAGCCGGCGTCTCCATTTTTCATTAGTGGACATAAACGTTTTTTCCGCGTGAGACTATTTTAAATGTTAAAATACAGAGTTTTGGTCGCGCGAACACCCCCCAGAGTGATTCTGTATACAAAGTGGCACACATACATTCAAGTCACATGGTTATCTCAATTTTTGTTTTTTTGGACTAATACGGTTGTTCGTCGCATGAACACATTTAAGTTTATTGACCAGAATAAGCCATTACTTAAGCCTAACTACCATTAATACAGTACTAATAAAGGCAATTTGACCCCCTATTCTAAAGTGAAAGTTTTATCCTCATTAATTGTGGCACTTATTGAGTGATATTTAAGTTTATTAACCAGAATAAGCAAATAATTAAGCCTAACTACCATTAATACAGTACTAATAAAGGTAATTTGACCCCCTATTCTGAAGTGAAAGTTTTATCATCATTAATTATGGCACTTATTGAGTGATATTTAAGTTTATTAACCAGAATAAGCCATTAATTAAGCCTAACTACCATTAATACAGTACTAATAAAGGCAATTTGACCCCCTGTTCTAAAGATAAGTTCTTATTTACACTATCAGATTGTTTAGCAGTTATTCTGCAACGTGATCTCACGAGAATGTGTATTTTTATGTAAAATGTCTGGTTTGACATTCATCTAACATACAACATTGACATTGTAAGGCGTGGGGTTTAGATGCCGTGGGTGGATGTCAATGAAAACGATGGACTTCAAATATTTACGGCTAATAACTTTTATTGAGCAGCAGACAAACTGGGCAGCGGAGCAACCATCCTCGCCCGCGCACACTCTCCTTACATCCTTCCCCGTCCCAGAGGACTCAGCACCAAAATAAAAGTCCTTAACAAAAATATGTAGAAATAAAATACAACGAATATTGAACAAAAGAAACTTCACAACATCACTAAACATTTAGCTGTTTGCGACTTCTGCTGCAAACTCGGTTCAAAGGATTACAGTAAACAAAACTACACTTTAAAACTCTAAAATGAATAACATTTCTGTAATCATTTAACCATTATTTATCATGTAATACTTATTTTGTTTGCTGTGGGACACAATGACTAGAAAGTACACCAAAACGCAACATAAATTCACAAAATACACCAATTTAATTTGTTCTCTGTAATTCACATCTTTAGAATCCATATGATCTTTATCCAGCAATCTTCATTTTTATGTTCAACAGCGACCGTAAACAGATCCCGCGCACGTTATGAATTCAAAAATCTTGTTTTACGGCAGTGATATCAAACGCTCATTGGCTCTCGCCTGCTTCATCACAGATTGCGACATGCCGTGTTTTAGTGTTTGAATGAGATAATAACTTAAATTCTCTATATCGCCAGAGAGGACTCCGGCTGCAACACATCGTCATTTGGGCTGCGTCCGAAATCGCGTACTATGTGAGTATGTATGAACTACATTTGAATTAGAACGTACTTCACAACCGTTAAAAAAGTACGTTCTACGGGTAATATGAATGGAGTCTGGACGTACTACATGCGCCATGATGGAATTGTGACGTGTCATAACAGCGCATGTCACGTGACAGACGGTGTCATAACAGTGCGAAAATTTAAAGAGCCCATTCCACTGACTGCACCAACTAGCGATGTTTTTAGTTCTGCTTTCCGCTTTCATCTGCGTTTTTACGTCGTTCGAGCTCATAATCAGGGGAGGCATCGGCCAGCTACTCGCAGATCACGCCTACGTCGAGGGCTTTTGAGGAATTTCTCAAATAACGTAAGTATTATCATTTATTTAGCTATTAAATTTTACCTCCGAAAAAAAAAAACACAAACATGTGAACAATGACAGTGTAGTGTAGGCTCTTGTGGGTGTAGGAAGGAAGAAGACGGGGTCAGCGTACTGGGACTCGTGAGTACTCTCTTTTAGTCTTGTTGCTCAATAAACAAACAGTGTGCATGTCGCACAACATAAACTTCAGCATAAACTCTCTTTTTCCGTATCACTCGTCGGTTTGGGCAGTTCCTCTCTGCATGTGTGGTCTCTCGAGTCCCAGTGGTGCGTGTCTCTTTCTCCCTCTCTCTCGTCCCAGAGCGGCTTTTATGCGGTCTCTCCACGCCAATTACTGCAATGAGACACAGGTGTTTGTGATCTGCACTTGACCTACTTACTCACCGCTCGGTTCCGCCCTCTCTCTCCCGCTGCAGACCTTGCAAAACCACGCCCCCTCCGCCACAGACAGATGTTGATTTTTGGCAAGGAAAACGTACTTTATTTGCTTGTGATATTATCATTGATGAATAAACATGAATTAATCAATAGAGATAAATATATGTGTGCGTGTCTCTATTGATTCATTCAGCCTGTCAGATACAATACACATGTATACATGTGTACATATGAAGACTTCAGATGTAAAAGCCTCTAAATGCCGTATTAAATTTTCTTCTAAAATGAAAATTTTATCAAGCACGTATGTTTAGGTTCAGTAATTTAATTTTAATGGCAATAGGTCCTTTTCATTGTCATTACATGATATGGACATGATATCTTCAGGTAAAGTGAGTCCTCATAACTCTTTTACTATATAACTGTTTTTTTTATTTATTTAGAGGATGAAGTTAGAAAAATATATATTTGTCATTACAGTGAAATAACTGAACGGAAATATACAAGCTCGATAAAAATGCTAATTCTAGAAGAAAATTTCAGATGGCACTTCAGAAGACATCTAAAGTCTTCATTTATTTATATATATATATAAGTCAAGTCTGTTTTTCCCCCTCGGGGTAGTTTGTTTTGTCTTGTTTTATTTTGTTATTATCATTAAAAAGCCCATTATCCTCTGCATCTCTGAGTCCTCGCTCCTTTCCCTTCAACAAACCCTGACAGCTGGTGTTCCTTTACTGGCTGGCCCATGCAGCATCATACCGGGTAGTGTCACTCGCCTTTGACATCCCAAAGTCTATTGTGCACAGAATGAGCAAGGCAGTCATCGGCATTTTGAGCCAACTCATCGCTTTCCCCAGCGCAGATGACCTGGATGCAGTGGGAGCAGGTTTTGCCCAGCTGGCAGGGTCTCCAGCATTCAGTGTTGTAGCTGGTGCCATAGATGGCTGTCACATTCGGATCAAACCACCAGCAAGTGACGTCCAGTGCTACTTCAACCGAAAGCTATTTAATTCTGTCCAGCTGCAGGCCATCACTGACCACAAGGGGAAGTTCCTCAACATTTTTGTTGGGTATCCTGGGTCTGTGCACGATGCCAGGGTGCTGAAGAACAGCCCTGTGTATGCTGGCCGCCTGTATCCACCTGCAGGAAAGTGCATCCTTGGAGATGGTGGGTATCCTTGCCTGAGTGCGCCCATCTGCCTCATGACCCCATACAGAGAGCCTGTAAACACTTTCTGAAGATTTTCTGAGATTTTCTGAAAACACGCTGGCGGTCCTTTTTTTTTTCAAGGCCCTGGAAGTCAGCCCTGCTTTTGTGCCAGATGTCGTTGCATGCTGCACGGTGCTCCACAACCTCTGTCTTCTCAATGGGGACATTGTTGATCCTGAAGTTGCGGAGGATGATGATGGCCCACCTGAACCCCGCAACACAGAAGCCAGAGCAGGAGAGCACGTGCGGGACAATCTTGCTGCATCGGCATCTGCACCAGGCAACTGTGTGCCTGCTCTTCATGAGCACGATTACCTGTAAGACACTTTTTAACAGGTTATGTTTTTGTTTTCAAATCAGTTCTTGTTTTCGCATTGACATTGTTCCAGCTTGTCTATGTTAGTTATTATGTAAATAGTTAGGTGTGTGGGCACAGCCCCACAGGGTGCTGTGATGCGTACAGTGCAGTAGTAATAGTTAGAGAGGTGCATGGCTATCTGTGTGCATCTCTCTGGATCTTACAGCTCACTGCGCTGGACAAAGCCTCTCCAGCACCAAGACTCTTGTCGGGCCTCCTCACAGCTGCACATGGTATATTGCAGACCCAAGCTAATCGACAGGGGATCTCGGAGCTACAGTGGTCCCTAGAGGTGACACCCACCAACCACTGGCACACTGCCTTAGGCTGTGTGTTAATTTGTGTACCAATTCTTTGAAATTCTAGCTACATATCACATATTTGAAGTTAATGATTTACAAATTATTTACTGTGGAAATCCAAAAATTACCCAAGGCGTAAAGTCCTCATCTTGTACAAATGCTTTGAAAGAAACATATATTGAATTATTTTAAAGTGGTGCCCTATAAATAAGATAGTTAGTATCAAAGTCTGTTTAGATCTTTTTGAAACCTGTGAAAGTTACCTTACTGAAACTGCTGAAGTTCATTTTCTTTCCTCATGATGACACTATAATAACAAGTTTTAATACTTTTCTTTTGGTGGTGTTGTAAGCTCTATTATACTACTTTATGCCAAAGTTATGTGATTTTTGTTTTAAGCTTTGTATCCTGTATCCATTTGAAAGTTATATACACAAAAATAAAGCAAATAGATTTGAATGGTGTCTGGATTTTTCTCTACAGTGCAGCACTCATATTCAGAGTCAGACAGCATATTTTTCATATATTTCTTTATTAACATTATTTTTTCTCTCACACTTCTCGGTCTCTTCTTTCATCTCTTTTTCTGGCCTCCTGTTCTAGTCTCTTCTCATGCTCTCGTCGCTTTCTTTTCTTTCCTCCTTCTCCTCCATCGCCTCTCCTCCCTTTCAATGGCATCTCTTTCTCTTTCAGCTTCCCTCTCCTCCATCTCTAGGATCAGCTCCTCAAAATCTTTTCTTTTCCTCCCTACTCTTTCACGCTCTGACCTCACTGAGGATGGAGAGGTAACAGCAACATCCGGGCCAGATGAGGCAATAAGGGTGGGTGGTGTGATGGAGCGTCTGCCCCCTATTGCCTCATCCATGGCAGAATACCATTTCCAGGATGCTGCAGTAACATCCCCATCCTCAGTGCTCACCCCAGTCTGTGGACATTTCAGATCCTACAAATATTTGAAAACAGAATTTCAAGACAGTCAATTATATTGTAAAACATATGACTTATTAAGTTACTACATTACAGGGCCAAACATAGGCATGATTAAATCATGACAGAATTTTCATTTTGGGGTGAACTACAATAATAAATAAAAAAAACTATTTTTGTTTAAGGTTTTCCCTTTTTTTTTTATCTGAACAGCAGACATTTTGCCCTCTAGCCTCTGCTCTGTGATAAAAACTCTGCAATAAATGCACAGAAATCAAGCATAAAATGAATGCAGTAAGAGCTAAAGTAGAAATGTTTACATCTAACGTTACTAACTAACTTACCATTGAATCTACAGCACTTGAATAAAATTAAATTTGTCTTGTATACTTACTCGAAACCGTTTTTTGCTGCGTTCCTTTTCCCAGTGAAGAGGGCTTCATTAGCCACTCTCCACTCAATTAAAACATGGGTGTGTTCATCACCCCCTGCAAAATCAACACAGATTTTAACATGTGATGAACCATGGTCAATCTACATGTTACATGGACAAGCTGAGTTACACTTGTTAACAGTAGCTTGCTATGTAGCCAACAAATATTTGATAATATCAACACTGGTAAAGGAGAAATAAAATTGTTTTAATTTACTGAAGTTGTGTAACTATATCTCATTAAACTGCTAAACAACAAACACCGTTGTTTAATGAAAACAGTGTTAGCTAGCTGATTTACATTAGCTCGGTCTAATAATGATAAAACTATATTTTTTCTGAATTGGCTGGAAAAGGACACCCTCAATTTACATTATTTAAACTTTTAACAATCAATCGTTTACTTATATGATGTTAAACAAATACAATTTAACCACAAATAAACAAAACCATTTTTCTAAAGTATTTACACTTGAAAACAGCCGCATCTCCATTTTCCGCCATTTTCAAATATAACGACAACTCCTCTCTCCCGTGGCATCATGGGATAGTAAAGTGTCCATCGTATGCGCACTTCAGAATCTCGCCGGAAGTAGTAGGCCATCTGGGTACTTTTCGCATACTATTTTTCGAATTCTATGAATTTGGACATACTACTCTGCTTGCGTACTGTTTTTCGCATACTATATAGTATGGAAGTACGCGATTTCGGACGCAGCCTTGGACTACTATTGGTAGCGCTTTTGACATTATCACAATAAAGAAATTATTGTGATTACACTTTTGTTAGGTTTTTTCTTAATAAGTTCACCCTAACGTTACATACTTTTAAGAAATGGTTATGTGTAGGTTTAGAGGTTTGAGTGAGATTAGTGGCTCAACATATAATTTTAATGCTATATTGTTACTAAAATTTTAATTTTCCCAAAAATTTCTGCTCATTAAGTTGTATTGTCATTTTTTATTCTCTGTTTATGTTTGGGTTTAGGGATTTAACATGTATCTATAAAATGGTAAAAGGTAAATTGTACATTTTATGATATAAAATATATTTTAAGTTTTTTTTTTCTCTGTAAAATCATAATACGTTTGTTTAAATGTTAACGTTACCTTTCACCATTTATCCAAATATACAAAAAAAGTATGTTTTGTGTCTGTAAAAGCTGCTTATTAACTTATAGGCTTAATTATTGGCTTATTCTGGTCAATAAACCTAAATATCACTCAATAAGTACCATGATTAATGAGGATAAAACCTTCACTTCAGAATAGGGGGTCAAGTTGCATTTATTAGTACTGTATTAATGGTAGTTAGGCTTAATTAATGGCTTATTCTGGTCAATAAACTTAAATATCACTCAATAAGTGCCATAATTAATGAGGATAAAACTTTCACTTTAGTACTGTATTAATGGTAGTTAGGCTTAATTATTGGCTTATTCTGGTTAATAAGATTAAATATCACTCAATAACTGCCATAATTAATGAGGATAAAACTTCACCTTAGAATAGGGGGTCAAATTGCCTTTATTAGTACTGTATTAATGTTAGTTAGGCTTAATCAATGGCTTATTCTGGTCAATAAACTTAAATATAACTCAATAAGTGCCATAATTAATGAGGATAAAACTTTCACTTTAGAATAGGGGGTGAAATTGCCTTTATTAGTACTGTATTAATGGTAGTTAGGCTTAATTAATGGCTTATTCTGGTCAATAAACTTAAATATTACTCAATAAGTGCCATAATTAATGAGGATAAAACTTTCACTTCAGAATAGGAGGTCAAATTGTCTTTATTACACTATTTTAACAATTTATAACGGCAAAATCAGCAGTAATTAAATAATTACTAGCTTATTGTTCAGTTAACTTAACAGAAAATACACAAATATGATTACATCGCTACACAAAAATAATATATGGCTTATTAAGTTGTAAATAATGGCTAATATGCCCTTACTGTAATGTTAAGTTAATCATTAATTACTATTGTGTCCATGCTTAACTAATGTACAATTGTGAACAAGCAAATCATTAATTACTAGTTTAACTAATGCATAATTAGGGACCCTTAAAATGTAAAGTTAATCATTAATTACTAGTGTATTCATGCTTAACTAATGCTTAGTTGTGAACAAGTTAATCCTTAACTGGACCCTTAAAATAAAGTGTTACCGTAACGGGTTTCTTTAAATAAAAAATACACTGTTAATATACACTTTGTTTTATTTCTCAAAAGGATTTAGATGGATTCTTTCCCATCATATGTTGCTTTGTGTTTTGTTCAGACTTCAACAGGATAATATAACATTTAGGTCCAAATATGCAGAACAGTAAACCAAAGCTTGAGGCTAAAATGGCAAATATCTCCACAGCTACAGTAAATTTTCCAGGAGAACTGACATAGGCTGGTATAAATGTGATCCATACAGCACAGAATATGAGCATACTGAATGTGATGAATTTGGCTTCATTGAAGTTATCAGGAAGTGTGCGGGCCAGAAAAGCCAGAATGAAGCACAAGATAGACAATAAACCAATATAACCAAGTACGGCAGAGAAACCTATAGTTGAACCCAGACTGCACTCAAGAATTATCTTTTCATGATAATATTTCATGTTTTTGTAGGAAACAGGAGGAGATAATGTTATCCAAATCACACAGATAAGAACCTGTATAAGTGTAAAGGCAAGAACACTGAGTCGTTGTTGTACAGGGCCAAACCATTTCATGACATTACTTCCTGGAAGTGTAGCCTTAAAGGCCATTAACACCACTATTGTTTTCCCCAGAACACAGGAGATACAGAGGACAAAAGTGATCCCAAACGCTGTGTGACGCAACATACAAGACCACTCAGTGGGCCGACCAATGAAAGTAAGTGAACAGAGGAAACACAGAGTCAGTGAGAAGAGCAGCAGGAAGCTCAGCTCTGAGTTATTGGCTTTTACTATGGGGGTGTCCTTCTTGCTGTAAAACAGGATGGCCACCAGCACAGTTAATCCTACTCCAAACAGTGAGAAAAAGACTAGTACTACACCCATAACTTCTGTGAATGACAGAAACTCTATAGCCTTTAAAAAACATTTATCTTTCTCAGCATTAGACCAGTATTCCCTTGGACACTGCTTGCAGTTATTTGAATCTGGAAAGAAAGTTGTGTTTACTATAGTTAGAAAAAAAGGGGAACATTACTTCATTCATAAAGTCTCTTGATAAGAACCTGCATCTTTAACAGTAGAAGGAAAATACAAAAAAAACAACTAACCAATTTTCTTTGGAGCTTTGAGATGGGCTGGAGTTTACCTGTCTCATTACTGATTTCTCCTTCTGCACATGGAATACAGTCATAACAGCAGACAGGTCTTCCTTTCACTGCAGCTTTCCTAGTGCCTGGAGGACAGCTCTCACTGCACACAGACTTTGGCTTCTACAAAGTAAAATAAAATTATACATTGTATTACATGGTATATGTGTCATTATTATGCTTAGTTTCACCCTCACATACATAGTTTATCTGCAGTCACATGTCTCCGTTGTTCTCAGTTTCCCACCACTTGTTTGTCTCCTAGGTTACTCATTGCGTTCTAGTTTTTTACTATGGTTACTCATCCGTTCTCTCTTTTGTATCACCTGTGTTTATCCAAATATTCTTTGTGTTCTCTCACTATGCATTCTGCCTGTTTTAGTTATCATGGTTGGTTCTCGGTAATACTGGCTTAGTCTTTCTTAGTAATACTACACTAAGTTTGGTTTTGTGGAGTCTTCTGTTAAATAAAGTCTTTCATATTATTATTCTTCTTCGTGCTCTTTCACTTACCACTCTTTACAAGTGTGACAAAATATGTGATATGATGATCAATATTATCAAGAATAGAATATTGCATCTTTGATGTATAAAATTACGCAAACATGGAATGACAGCTATTGTATTGAGAAACCACTGCAAAAACTGAAATGGTGGCAAATTTATTTATTTAATTTTGCTCATATTAGCAACATATTAGCTTTTATCCAGTTATAAATCAGCTAGTGGTTATGAAGTTAATAAATGCAAATATTATTATTTTTGTGCTGGGAAAAAAGGTTTTCTTTCCTGAAATTTCTGAGGGGCAGAGCTTTGAGGAGTATTGAAAAGTACATATAATGTAATTGTTTTATATTCTATTGATTAATACAACACAATCATTCCCTTTCTTAAACTAAACATGATACTAACCCCAATTAAACTTTGTATACACAAGCTATTTACCTGCAGTTTTCCTCCGGCCCAGATTATGTTTTCAGCATTGAGTACAAAACGCTGGTCAGGGGGCAGTGAGGCATCATAGTATCCCACTGGTTTAAATTGGACTGATCCATCTGAGTCCTGCTGCCAGTTCACAACTTCATACTGTGCTACAACTGCACCAGTGTTGTCAAACCACACACTATCTCCCGTCTTTATGGTGGAATTTATCTTTTTCAGAGCCTCAACCACCTAGTGAAAAACAAGACAGTTCAAAGACATTTTGATGTTACCAAAGAGATTTTAAAAAAAAAATTATCCTCTTGCTCTGCTTTCATTACCATTTTTTACCTGCTGTGGTTGTATTGTCAGACCTTTTTCACAATTTCCTTGTTTCGTGCACTGAAGCAGACTATGTAATGAGTGAGCCACAGCATAAACTGCTTTGTAGACATTGCCTGAATATCTTTCTTCATTCACATCTTCATTGTAATTTTTCAGTGCAAGCAGATCCTGATATCCACTACAACTGAATGCATATTGATAAGAATTCCTTTTAGTCTTTGAGCATGGAAATGCTGTGTTCCAGAATTTCTTTATAGCATAATCTGCAAACCCTTCAATATACATTTTTCTCACTGCAAATCCCAGTGACCCTCCAAGAACATGGAAACTGTTTGGAGTGATCAAACTTTTTGCAGTTATCCAAGCCTCCACTCCAATCATTTGCAAGTCTGTAATGTTCTCAATACTTAGCTGATCAAACAGATTGCCCATCTCAACTTGAGAAACAAATGCCACAATTACTTTTGCAGTGCCTTTTTTTATTGTCTGTACCACCTTTTGGAGTTTTTCAGGCTCTGTTCGATAGAATTTCACAGAGTACTCCACACAAATGCCCTCCTCCTGTGCTGTTTTCAGAAATATGGCCATTCCATTGTTTCCATAGTCATTGTCACTGTTTACAGCTCCCACCCAAGACCAACCAAAGTGCTTGACTATGTATGCAAGTGCTGTGCTCTGGTGGTAATCACTAGCAATAGTCCTGAAGAATGATGGGTAACTCTTTCTATTACTAAGGCATTCACATGTTGCTGAGGGACTTATCTGAAAAAGAAAGCACAGGAAACAAATAAACAGTTCACAATCAGTATAGTATGACTATGGTCAAACTTGTACTATTATTGCTCCTCACCACTGGAATTTTAAAAGGTCCTGTAGTTCTGGACAGAATCACTGTGGCAGAAGACTCTGTTTCTCCTATGATAGCATGTATAGGAGATTGTCCATTGCATCTCTCCCCTACTGCAAACACCTGACCATTTAGCAATGCCATAGTTGCAGTCATGGAAGACAGTCTTGAACCACAGGTATCATAGATTCTGTAGCCAATAGAAACATTTGGGAGCAAACTTTCACTTGAGTTAATCTCCTCAATGGCAAAGATCATAGTTTGAGCCATCCGAAAATCTATTAGATTCACACTGTGAAAACATTTATCCAAGTTTGAATGAGTAAACAAAGTAATTTAGATAAATTGTTTTTTTATCAAATGCATTATCTTGTCAATGTAACAAACCTGGAGCAAAACAGACGTTGGGGTTTTTGTGTAAAGTCAAATGATGGCAATGTTTCTTTACTGTGAACTGCAAAAAGTGTTCCAATAGTAATATCTCCATCTTTAGACAGCAGCGGGTATTTTGAGTCTCCTATCATATGACAGATATTCTTCTCCGCCTTTGTATGAATGCAATAAAAAAATAAAAGTATGCAAAGAAAGATGAGAATCCTATTGATTGACCTCAGATGCATCTTCCAAATGCCAATGACCTGATACACCATTTGAACTTTTGTACATCTCATCATTAATATGCATAATTTAAAGGCAATGATCCCACAGGACATGAGCTATAAAAGAATAGATGAAAAAAATTTTTTATTTCCAATCTTTGAATAATGATTGGTAGTCCTTTCTACAGATAGTGGAAAATGTAAGTCTTGTTCATGCTTTTATAAGGCCTTCAAACAATAATTGAACACTGGTATCTAAAACCTCTATTTATGAGTCAATTAAAAAAATATATATAACAGGGAAAGGGAGAAATTGAGTACCATTACCAATCACAGTTATAGAATATTTGTCACAAGGTACAGTGCCCTCCACTAATATTGGCACCCTTGGTAAATATGAGTAAAGGCGACAAAAGGCTGTGATTCATTCAAAAAATTCACAAAATTCTAGCCTTCCATTGAAGTAAAACAATTTAAAGTAAGGGTGTTTTTTTCCCCCCCAGATCACGTTGGCCACAATTATTGGCACCCAATTATTGCAATGTCCTTTTCCTAAGATAACAGCTCTGAGTCTTCTTCTATAATGCCTGATGAGTTTGGAGAACACCTGACAAGAGATCAGAGACCATTCCTTCAAACAGAATCTCTCCAGATCCTTCAGATTCCCAACTCCATGTTGCTGCTTTTTTGCAACAAAAATAGTCCCACAACATTAACCCTCTGGAGTCTGGGCTCTTTTGGGGCCCTTTAGAAGTTTTGACATGCTCTTACATTTGTGTTTTTTTTTCAGTTGCTTATAAACACATTAATGGCAAATGTGTAATTACACTGTATTCAGCACAAACTGGGCTACCATAATATGTGAGCAACATGTATGTACATGCTTGTATTTTTGAGATAAAAATGTTTATGCATGGTTTTTGAAAAAACAAAAAAAATTGTTTTAAAATTAAGGCCTCAAAACACACAATAGATATGTGTTCACAAGACTTTTGACTCCAGCGTGTATTTGCATAGAGTTTTTTCTTTAAACTGATGTGAGAATCATTGAGCATACTCATTCACATAAATATATTCATGGTTATATTAATTTACAATTTGTAAGACAGTTCCCATTCAGTCGGTCACGTTCGACGTACGTCGGACGTACCGACGAATTGGGATCACTTCTGGGAGCCCCTATCAGCTTCGAGCTATCTAGAACCGGCCAATGAACAATTGGCGTGCGAGATTTGCATCTCGCGCTCCGCCCCGTGCCGCGGGTATAAACAGGAAGCGAGAGCGAATGCACGCTGTCATTCAATTCGGAGCCACACGGCAGATGAAGAGGACTCTCAACGCAAGACTGCTTGAGTTTATCGCTGCTATCAGCAAGCTTTATTTAGACCGGAGAATCCAGAGGAGACGAGTGTTGGAGGAACGGCACATTTCAGCGGGATCCGCGCTGACTCATCGGCTGCCTCTGCAAACAGAGAAAAACTGCTGTTTTCACAGCAACGGGCAAACTGTTGGTCTGGTTGGGCGTTTTTCCTGTTTTGAGTACAGGCACGGGCTGCACAACAATCCCGTGCGCTGTCGCGTTTCCCCCTGAGTGCTTCAGCACAGAGCGTTTCCTCACAAAAAGAGTTCACGGGTGACGTGCCGTCCTTTTCAGGATGTCTTACCACCCGTGCGTTTCTGGATGCGGTCGTTCCCTGTCCCCTGCTGACGGTCACAATCGCTGTCTCACGTGTTTGGGCACACAGCACGCTGAGGCGGCGTTTGTGGATAGTTCATGTTCCCACTGCGGGAACATGACTATCACGGAGCTAAGATCGAGACTCTCCTACCTCCGGGCTGGGGGAGTCCCCTTACCCATCCCACGAACCAGGGCTGCCCCTAACCCGGGTGGACCTGCTTCTTTGGATGGCCAGGGTGATCTGAGGATCACGTTTAGGGCAAACCCGCCGAGTCAATCTCCGCAGGCCCCTATTCCCTCTGCTCCGCAGCCGGTAGAGCCTCCAGGAGAACCCGCTGGACCCTCCCACGGGAGACCAGTGGTGACTTTTGGAGCTCCAGCAGATGAACAGATGTCAATCGCTGCATCGGAGGGGGAGTTTCAGTCCTCGGGGGATGAAGGTTCAGTCGTACTGCCTCCCTCTGGGAGAGTGGCAACGGCTGCACCGGACCCTGAGATGGCTGCTATGCTTTCCCGGGCCCCCTCCACCGTGTCCCGAACCCTCTAGGTTGGACGATTGGTTCCTCGGGGTGGGTCGCGCTGGTTCTCAGCGTCCCGCCCCGACACCTTTCTTCCCGGAGGTGCATGAGGAGCTCACGAGGTCGTGGACGGCACCTTTTTCTGCCAGAAACCGGCCGAGTGACTCCTCCCCCCTCACTACCCTCGACGGCGGGCCAGCCAAGGGTTACGTGGGAATCCCGCCAGTGGAGCGCGCCGTCGCGATGCAACTGTGTCCGGCGACCGCCTCTAACTGGCGCGGTGACCCGCGTCTCCCGTCCCGGGCCTGTAAGTTCTCTTCCAGTCTGACTGGGAAGGCTTACAAGGCCTGCGGGCAGGCTGCGTCCGCTTTGCATGGCATGGCGTTGCTTCAGGTCCACCAGGCCCAGGCACTCCTTGACATGCACTAGGGTAGGCCTGACCCAGAGCTCCTCCGGGAGCTCCGGACGGCGACGGACCTCGCCCTCCGGGCGACGAAAGTCACCGCCCGTGCCATCGGTCAGGCGATGTCCACGCTTGTGGTCCAGGAGCGTCATCTCTGGCTTAACCTGGCTGACATGAGGGAGACCGATAAATATCGGTTCCTGGACTCCCCCATCTCGTCAGCTGGGTTATTCGGCGACGCGGTCGAGAGCTTCGCCCAACAGTTCTCGGCCGCCCAGAAGCAGACGGAGGCGATCAAGCACATCCTGCCCCGGCGGCCCGCTGCTGCCTCCACCCCGCCGCCGGCGGCAGCGCCTCCGACTACTCGTCGCAGAGGACGTCCACCCGCCGCCGCCTCCGCCCCCGCCAAGGCACCGCAGCAGCCTTCCACCAGCCGACGGCGTGGGGCCAGCCGTGGGAAGGATGTCCAGCCCGCTCAGGCCGCTGCCAAGCCAGGTGGCAAGCGCCGTCGCAAGCGACCCTGAGACGGGCCGCCCAGAGATGGAGGAAACTGCTCTGAGGGAGATGGCTGCAGCACCACTCCTTCCCCCGGAGGAGGGCCGGGGGAAAATCTTTTGTTTGTCTGTTCCGCCGCTGGTTCCAGTGCCAGCGGCACCCAAAACATCAATAAAAGAGCAGTTTCCAATATCTCTGGGTGCCAAGAGAGCGCGCTTGGCGGTGGTCGACGCTCCCATGCCTCGCCACCCTCAAGTACCTCTCCCTTCGCCAGCAGGGGACGCCGGCTGTCGGGACGCACACAAGCGGCCTCCCCACACTCGCACGTCCCCTCCGCGGATGCAGGTAAGTGTTGCACAGCACACTCAGATCCCGCTTCGGGCCGCTCCCATGCCGTCCGAGCCGGATCCCTGCGTTCCACCTCGCTGCCCCGCTGCGGGTACGTCCGTGGTGCTGATGGTCCCCCTTGCTCGGAGTCTGGGAGCCTGGCTAGCGCTTCCCAGCCCGTCTCGGTGGCTCATCCGTACCATCAGACTCGGCTATGCGATTCAGTTCACCCGGCGTCCCCCCAAGTTCAGGGGCGTTCACTTCACGACTGTAGTGGAGGCGAACGCCCCCGTGCTCAGGGCGGAAATCGCTGTCCTACTGGCGAAGGACGCGATAGAGCCGGTCCCTCAAGCCGATGAGAGAGCATGGCGTTCGCATCCTCAACTACCTCGACGACTGGCTGATTCTTGCCCAGTCGCGAGAGCAGTTGTGCGAACACAGGGACAAGGTGCTCAGTCACCTCAGCCAGTTGGGACTTCGGGTCAACTGGGAGAAGAGCAAACTCTGCCCCACGCAGAGGATCTCTTTTCTCGGTATGGAGATAGACTCGGTCGCCATGACTGCGCGCCTCACCGAGGAGCGCGTCCAGTCGGTGTTGAACTGCCTGAATTCGTTCAGAGGCAGGACAGCGGTTCCACTGAAACATTTTCAGAGGCTCCTGGGGCGTATGGCATCCGCAGCCGCAGTAACGCCGCTCGGATTGCTTCATATGAGACCGCTTCAACGCTGGCTACACGATCGAGTCCCGAGATGGGCGTGGCACAGCGGTTCCCTCCGCGTCCAAGTGACTCCGAGGTGCCGCCAAACCTTCGGCCCGTGGTCGGACCCTCTGTTTCTCCGGGCGGGAGTTCCCCTAGAACAAGTGTCCAGGCACTCCGTTGTCTCCACGGATGCCTCATCCACGGGTTGGGGTGCCACGTACAACGGGCTTGCAGTTTCGGGTCTGTGGACGGGGCCTCAACTGCAATGGCATATCAATTGCCTCGAGTTGTTAGCAGTTCGTCTTGCACTCAGCCGCTTCAAAGTGCCGCTCAGAGGCAAGCACGTTCTGGTCCGGACGGACAACACTGCGGCCGTAGCATACATCAACAAACAGGGTGGTCTACGCTCCCGTTGCATGTCGCAACTCGCCCGCCATCTCCTCTTGTGGAGTCAGAAGCATCTGAGGTCGCTTCGTGCCGTTCATATTCCGGGCCTGCTCAATCGTGCGGCCGACGAGCTGTCACGTCAGCAGGTACTTCCGGGAGAATGGCGACTCCATCCCCAGGCGGTCCAGCTAATCTGGAGTCGTTTCGGGGCCGCACAGGTAGACCTGTTTGCCTCCCCAGAGACGACCCACTGTCAGCGGTTTTATTCCTTGACCGAGGGGACCCTCGGGTCGGATGCCCTGGCCCACAGCTGGCCCCGGGAAGAACGCAAGTATGCGTTTCCCCCAGTGAGCCTTCTTGCGCAGACTCTGTGCAAAGTCAGGGAGGACGAGGAGCAGGTCCTGTTGGTCGCTCCGTATTGGCCCAACCGGACTTGGTTCCCGGAACTAGTGCTCCTTGCGACAGCACCTCCCTGGCCCATTCCTCTGAGACAGGACCTCCTGACTCAGAGACGGGGCACCCTATGGCACCCGCGTCCGGACCTCTGGAAACTCCATGTTTGGTCCCTGGACGAGACGCGGAGGTTCTAGGTGACCTACCGCAAGCGGTAGTTGACACCATTACTTCCGCTAGAGCCCCCTCTACGAGGCGCCTCTATGCGTTGAAGTGGAACCTGTTCGTCGACTGGTGCTCTTCTCGCCGAGAAGACCCCCGAAGATGTTCGCTCGCATCTGTGCTTACCTTTCTACAGGATGGGTTGGAGCGAAGGCTGTCTCCCTCCACCCTCAAAGTCTATGTCGCCGCTATCGCCGCTAATCATGAGCTCGTAGATGCAAAATCTCTAGGTAAGCACGATCTGATCGTCAGGTTCCTTAGGGGAGCGAGGAGATTAAATCCACCTCGTCCTCCCTCCATACCCTCTTGGGACTTAACTCTGGTGCTAACTGCGCTACAGAGAGAACCTTTTGAGCCTCTGCAGTCAGCTGAGTTGAAAGTTCTGTCGTTAAAGACAATACTCCTGACTGCGTTGGCCTCCATCAAGAGGGTAGGGGACCTGCAGGCATTTTCGGTCGACGAATCGTGCCTGGAATTCGGGCCCGGTAACTCTCATGTGATCATGAGACCCCGGCCTGGATATGTGCCCAAGGTTCCCACTACTCCCTTCCGGGACCAAGTGGTGAGCCTGCAAGCGCTGCCTTCGGAGGAGGCAGACCCAGCCCTAGCTTTTCTCTGTCCCGTCCGTGCTCTCCGGACTTACGTGGATAGAACGCAAAGCTTCAGGACCTCAGAGCAGCTCTTCGTCTGTTACGGAGGACAGCAGAAGGGAAAGGCTGTCTCCAAGCAGAGGATGTCCCACTGGATAGTGGATGCCATCGTCTTGGCTTATCAGTCCCAAGACGTGCCCTGCCCGCTCGGGTTAAGAGCCCACTCCACTAGGGGTGTTGCCTCTTCCTGGGCGCTGGCTCGTGGCGCCTCGCTGACAGACATTTGTAGAGCTGCGGGCTGGGCGACACCTAACACGTTCGCTAGATTCTATAGCCTCCGTGTAGAGCCGGTGTCTTCCTGTGTGCTCACTTCCCATAGTCAGTAACACCGAAGTACCCGTTCTAGTGTCGGCTTGCTGCGCCATTCCCTCCCCTATGGTACGGATGCGTGCGCTTTTCTGCTCCAGTCGAGTTCCCCGGAACGGCGAACCCTGTTGAGTCCTCCGCAACCCGCGGCAGTCGGACGTGGCGGAGCGTTCGACGCCAGGTCTAACACTCGTATGCATTGGTGGAACTTGTGTTAGGCTGGGTTCCGTATGTAGTGACCCCCACGGCGGTCCCATATGTGTATTCTTCCACGGTACGGCTCCCTACGGCGAGCCCGTGTCTTTCCCTCGGCAGAGCTCCTCTGCCGTCTCAGGTACGTGTTGTCTCCCTCCTAATTGGCCGGGGCCACCCCTGAGACTTCCGTATGTTGTGCTGCCCACGGCCAGCCCATACGTGTATTCTCCACATGTTAACTCCCTCTGGGCATGATGTGGCTTCCGCAGCTGTCTTCACAGGCACGCTTCCCAGCGTTATCCAATACAGTCAGCTGAGTGGGTCTTGCGGAACAGCAGCTTTGACTCTCCCTGCGTGAACCTACCCGCCCGCATCAGATCGGGGTCTGTGGGGCTCATCGCTGGGCGCTGGAAGTGGTAGTAACTATGGCGTTTTCCATAGGGGATCCCAATTCGTCGGTACGTCCGACGTACGTCGAACGTGACCGACTGAATGGGAACGTCTCGGTTACGTATGGTAACCCTCGTTCCCTGAAGGAGGGAACGGAGACGTACGTCCCGTCGCCACAGTTGCTGTACCATCACTGCAGGTCGAGCCACTACGTGTGGCTCCTCAGTGAAAAACAGCGTGCATTAGCTCTCGCTTCCTGTTTATACCCGCGGCGCGGGGCGGAGCGCGAGATGCAAATCTCGCACGCCAATTGTTCATTGGCCGGTTCTAGATAGCTCGAAGCTGATAGGGGCTCCCAGAAGTGATCCCAATTCATCGGTACGTCCGACGTACGTCTCCGTTCCCTCCTTCAGGGAACGAGGGTTACCATACGTAACCGAGACGTTTTCTTCACAAAGCCAATATGCGAGAATGCGTAATGGCTAATGAATAATGCTGGAGATCACCGGAGAGGACAAAAGAACATAATAGCCCGCATAATGAGCTGCATAATGAATGAGCTTCAGGTAGGCCTATGTGACAGAGAGCAACAGAGCAAAGGAAATATATTTTTTTGTAGTTTATTTTATTTGGAATGTAGTCAACAAAGGCCTATTATATTTTAAATGATCAAAAGATTTGACTACACTGAAAAAAAATGCTCTTCTTATTTGGTATTTTTTCTTGTTTCCAGTCCAAATATTTAAAATTCTTAAATCAAAATTAATTTACTAGATAAGTAAAAATTTCTGGGGGGGAAATCAAAATGAAGTGAGTTTTTGCTTAAAACAATCTATATTATCTGCCACAACAATTTATGATTTATTAAACCATAATTTATGATTTATTACACCAATTTATTAAAACACACCAATTAATGAGATTAAAACTCCAAACGTACTTTATATCACAAGTCAAATGTTTTAAATAACCTTATGTGACTCATTTGGCTTTGGATCAAAAAATCAGACAGAAAATATATCATTTTACAATATTCTGCATAATTATAAAAGCTCGAATAGCATTGCATTATAAATATAATCTATTATGAAAACATCCAACATGGTTTAAATAACACAGATAAGCCATATATTGTCGCGATTGTGTGTTTATTATCTTCAAACGTGTCTATCTGCATGTTATAGCAATTTCTGGAAGCTGTTTATGTCAGAGAGAATGTCACATGGTATCTTCTTCATCTACCGTATATGGACTACATGTGCACGGAGCGTCCTGAGATGTCTCATCAGCTGACGCTCATATTACAATCAAAGGTACCGACGCGGTTTTCATATTCATAACTCCTGACACATATTAACAAATTACGGTCACTATATGACTTTGAGAATAAAACAGAGGTCAAAAATGGAAGCTTGAGTCTTAGATCTTTTAAATTATGTATAGTTTGTCAAGGTAAGGACTTACATCTGACAGTAATTTTGAGCTAATTTAAATCTGAAAGCTTCAGTTCGTCCTCGTGCAGGTTTTTGCGTTTAATATTCAAGATGCTTACAGAGTAAACTTAGCCTACTTACACACAGCGGTGGAATCCGTTTCTTTCAGAAATTTCATGGAGAATTATTCCAGGATTATTAAACGCGTCTCAAAACAATGTAGTTGAAGTAGGAATGCAGTACTTGATGTGTTTGTTTGAGTTGATGTGTGATGTGATGTGTGGGCATCGACTCCGGAGCCTCAGTATTTGAATCTCAATAGAACGCGCGCTTCGTGGGCGTGGTCGCATTAGTGTATAATGAGCCGCTCAGGAACGACTAACATCTCTCTGCTTTCAACCAGATTACATAAACACAGAATATTTGTTTTTGATTTGGTTTACAGTGTTTAAAACCTGACATTTCAGCGTTTCTTTAGATATATGTCTCATGTTTGTGAGACAAGTATTCACTAAGCTAGAGGTCATTTTCTGAAGACTATCTGAATGAATGTCTTTGACAGAGAGGCTGCAGATCGCGCATCATGTGTGTTTTCTTTATTTTGCAAAAAGCACAACAATTTGTTTTTATTGTGACTGTACACAAAAAAATAGAAACTTAACAGATTATAATGATGTATAACACTTGCCTGAATGATAAAAAACGACTAATAACGACAAATAACTGAGTTATTTGAGTGTCTTTGGCACTGATACGAAAAAAAGCGAGCCGGTTGCGCCGGCGCGACTCGAGAGGGTTAAAGATCCAGCAGTATATTTAACCATGGGCATGGGGTACTTTTTTATCCCTGTTTACACCAAACCCATCAAACTTTTTTAGTTTCATCTGACCATATAACTAGGTCTCTTTTGAAGTCCCAGTCGTGTCTGACAACTGAATATGCTGAAGTTTGTTTTTGGATGAGCAAGGAGGATTTTTTTTGAAGCCCTCCAAAACAACTTGCGGTGATGTAGGTGCTGTTTGATCATTTATTTTTAGGATTTCTGAACCCAAGACTCAACTAATCTCTTCAATTCTCCAGCTGTGATCATTGGAGAGACTTTGGCCACTCAAACGGTCCTCCTAAAAAATATTTGATCAATAAGTTATGTTAAAGCAGCACTAGGTAACTTTTCAACCTTTATTATATATTTTCAAACCTCTTGTGATGATACATCGACTTACAATAGGTTGAATGACACGTCTGCCATAGCCTGACGGGGCCTGTATCGTTTTTAATCATACTTTTAAACTTCGGGTTTCGGGTAGTAACCTGAGAAAAAAAAGAACTACAAAATTCGACTGCTTTACGGCATATACGTCACTTCCACCACCACCCCCACTTCCTTAAATTCGGATGTGCGAGCCAAACTATAATTTGTTTGCCGAATGTTATAGTCATGGCCGAAGCAGCACAGAAAAATAAGAAAGCAAAGGTTTTGTCGGAGAAAAGCAAAAAGAGGAAACGAGAAAGTGATCGGATTAAAGGCAGGACGAGGTTCAACATTGGGCCAGCGTTTGCTCGTTGGCGTGAGCTGAAGGAGGAGGGGCTACATTATAAATACGTAAGACGTACAAAATCATATTATAGGATACCTACCTAACATGTCTGTGATATTGGTTTATTTGTCTTGCCTCAAGCTATAATGCAAATCGATTTTTCAAATTTGCAGATTCATCTATGGTAGCTTGATATTATAATATTGACGATATATGGTTATTACCTACCACTCAAACATTGAATTGAAGTATCATATAGATTCTGTAAAACGGGAACCAATAGACTAGGCTACTATAATGACGCTGGCTTGTAAATGTGAGCATCGCTATCATTTGGCGTTTGAAAAAAAATAAAACCCATGAAATTATATTCATATGACATGCTGAAACATATGCCACTGTACCTGGGATGAAGACATTTCACACGTGACGCAAGCAGAACACCTGCATGTGAACTCCTCCGGCAGTGTTCAGGGCTATCATAGTTGTCATGTCAACAAATGCACGTGCGATGCATCCACTTATGTAGAATGACAGTTTACGACAGTAGTAGAGGACAATACTGTTTCCCAACTGTAGGGGGACCCCGAGAGCAAAAACTACCTAGTGCTGCTTTAACATACGTTTTTACATTGGTTTAACCCCCTTGAGTCGGTGCGATCGACTCACTTTTTTTCTTATCATTGCCAAAGAGACTCAAATAACACCATTATAAACATCATTATAATCTGTTAAGTTTCTATTTTTTTTTGTTTACAGTCAGAATAAAAACAAAATGTTGTGCTTTTTACAAAATAAAGAAAACAAACATGATGCGTGATCTGCAGCCTCTCTCTCAATGATGTCTTATCTGATTGTCTTCAGAAAATGACCTGTAGCTTATTGAAAACTTATCACACAAACATTAGACATATGTCTAAAGAAACGTTGAAATGTCAGGTTTTAAATAATGTAAATCAAAAAACGAAAACAAATATACTGTGTTTATGTAATCTGTTTGAAAACAGAGAGATATCAGTCGTTGCTGAGTGTAAGCTTGGCTAAGTTTATTCTGTTAGCATCTGTAAGTATTAAACGCAAAAACCTGCGCGAGGATGCACTGAAGATTTCTTTGTTTAAATTAGATCAAAATTACTGTCAGATGTAAGTAATTACCTTGACAAACTATACATCATTAAAAAGATCTAAGACTCAAGCTTCCATTTTTTACCTCTGTTATATTCTCAAAGTCTTATAGTGACTGTAATTTGTTAATATGTGTCAGGAGTTATGAATATGAAAACCGGCGTCGGTACCTTTTGATTGTAATATGAGCGTCAGCTGCTCTCATTCATAAAAAACTCCTTTATGCTCATCATGAAGACTCCCGACAAAACAACATCCCTCATGGCTTTTAGTTCAAAAGTGTGCAGATGAGGAGAAATATTGATAGATTCTCATATGTCTGTGTCCAATTTCTATACAGAGAAGTATTATTTATTCAATCTTTCCCTAAAATGCGCAGATGTAATCATTATGAGCGCTGGATACTCTGATGTGTTGTGTTTTCAGTTCATACTGGCAGCCGGAGGGCGCTCTGTGCATATGTAGTCCATATATGGTATAGACGAAGAAGATTATACCATGTGACATTCTCCCTCACATAAACAAAGCTTGCTGAGATCACTATAACAAGCAGATAGACATGTTTGAAGACATTAAACACACAATCGTGACTAATATATGGTTTATCTGTGTTCTTTATACCATGTTGGGTGTTTTCATAATAGATTATATTTATAATGCAATGCTATTCGACATAGCTTTAATAATTATGCAGAATATTGTAAAATTATATATTTTCTGTCAGATTTTTTATATGAAGCCAAATGTACGTTGTGCAAATGTGTGAGATGTACGTTAGGGAGAATTGGGATCACTTCAGGGAGTCCCTATCAGCTTTGAGATATAGAGAACAGGCCAATGGGCCTTTGGCGTGCAAGATTTGCATCTCACACTCCGCCCCGCACCGCGGGTATAAACAGGAAGCGAGAGCAGCGCACTATTGTTTTTCACTGAGGAGCCTAACTAGTGACTCGGCCATCCAGTGATGGTACAGCAACTGTGGCGACGGGACGTACGTCTCCATTCCCTCCTTCAGGGAACGAGGGTGACCATACATAACCAAGACGTTCCCTTTCAGTCGGTCACTTTCGGTGTACGTCGGACGTCACCGATTAATTGGGATCCCTTTGGAAAACGCCACAGTTACTACCACTTCCAGCGCCCAGCGAAGAGCCCCTCAGACCCCGCCCGGAAAACTCACACAGGGAGAGTCATTGCTGCTGTTCCGCAAGACCCACTCAGCAGACTATTGGATAACGCTGGGAAAGCGTGCCCAGAGGGGCCGCTGCGGACGCCACATCATGCCCAGAGGGAGTTACCATGTGGAGAATACACGTATGGGCTGGCCTTGGGCAGTACAATATATGGAAGTCCCAGGGGTGTAGGCGGGGGAACAACACCGCACTGAGACAGCAGAGGAAGCTCTGCCGAGGGAAAGACACGGGCTCGCCGTAGGGTGGAAGAATACACATATGGGACCGCCGTGGGGGTCACAACATATGGAACCCAGCCTAACACAAGTTCCACCAATGCATACGAATGTTAGACCTGGTGTCAGACGCTCCGCCACGTCCAACTGCCGTGGGTTGCGGAGGACTCGACAGGGTTCGCCGTTCTGGGGAACTCGACTAGAGCAAATAAGCGCATGTATCCGTTCCAAGGGGAAGGGAATGGTGCAGCAAGCCGACACTTAAAATCAAATCACTTTATTGTCACACAACCATATACACAAGTGCAACAGTAGGTGAAATTCTTAGGTGCAGTTCCAAGCAACATAGCAGTCATGACATGACATGAGATGAGACGTACGACATTTAAAGCAACATCAGATTACACATCTGATGCGCACACAATTACTCACAGCACAGTATACACTACAATAAACAATAAATAATTTACGCAATGTGAGTGCAGTTCTCACAGCACAATATACTTTTAACAATATACACTAAACATACATTAAAACAATATACATTAAGCTATAATAATAATAATAATAATATACAATGTACAGTATACAATATTCACAATATAGACATTCATATGTACAATAGATACGCCATATGATAAATAAATGTGTATATATATATATATATATATATATATATATATATATATATGTATATATATATATATATATATATATATATATATATATATATATATATATATATATATATATATATATATGTATATATATATATATATATATATATATATATATATATATGTATATATATGTATATATATATATATATATATATATATATATATATGTATATATATGTATATATATATATATATATATGTATATATATATATATATATATATATGTATGTGTGAATCTACAGTGGGTTGTGCTGAGTGATATTTTGTCCAGTATGTGTTATGATCCTGATGGATCAAGAGTTAAGGAGTCTAATTGCTTGTGGGAAGAAGCTGTTCTGGAGTCGGCTGGTGCGTGTTCTGATGCTGCGGTACCGCCTGCCTGATGGTAGCAGTGAGAGCAGCCCATGGCTTGGCTGGCTAGAGTCTCTGATGATCCTCTGAGCTCTTTTCACACACCGCCTGGCATATATGTCCTGGAGGGAGGGAAGCTCACCTCCGGTGATGCAGCTGGCCGTGCACACTACCCTTTGCAGGACTTTGTGGTTGCGGGCGGTACTGTTGTTGTACCAGGTGGGGATGCAGCCAGTCAGCAGGCTCTCTATGGTGCTGTTGTAGAACCGTGTGAGGATGTGGTGGTTCAGAATTTTTAACTCCGCTGACTGCAAAGGCTCAAAGGGCGCTCTCTGTAGTGCAGTTAGCACCAGAGTTAAGTCCCAAGAGGGTAAAGAGGGAGGGTGAGGCGGATTTAGTCTGCTCAGAACGTGCTTATCTAAGAACATCTACCATGTCATGATTAGCGGCGATAGCGGCAACATAAACTTTGAGGGAGGAGTGAGACAGCCTTTGCTCCAACCCGTCTTGTAGGAAGGAAAGCACAGAACTGATCGAACATCTTCGGGGGTCTTCTCGGCGAGAAGAGCACCAATCGATGAACAGGCTGGGATATGAAGCACATTACTGCGTCTGCAGATGCCATATGCCCCAGGAGCCTCTGAAAATGTTTCAGTGGTACCGCTGTCCTGCGTTTGAACGAATTCAAGCAGTTCAACACCAACTAGACGCGCTTCTCTGTGAGGTGCGCTGTCAGACCGACCGAGTCCAGCTCCGTACAGAGAAAAGAGATCCTCTGCGTGGGGCAGAGTTTTCTCTTTTCTCCATTAACCTGAAAACCCAACCGGCTGAGGTGCCCCAAGCTCTCTCATGGGAGCAATGGCCGCCTCCACAATTTTCATGTAGATACTGGGCGACAGGGACAGCCCGAAGGGTAAGATTCTGTATTGCTATGCCCGTTGCTCGAACGCAATGCAAAGGAACGGTCTGCGTCGAGGGAGAATCGAGACATGAAAGTACACAACCTTCAGGTCGATCGCTGCTAACCAATCTTGGCAACGGATGCACCTGAAGATGCGTTTCTGCATTAGCATTCTGAACGGCAGCCTGTGAAGGGACCGATTCAAGAATCGCAGAACCAAGATCGGCCATAACCCGCCACCTTTCTTGGGTACTATAAAGTATGGGCTGTAGAACCCGGACTTCATATCGACTGGAGGGACCGGCTCTATCACGTCCTTCGCCAGTAGGACTGCAATCTCCACCTGAAGCACAGGGGCATCCTCCTTCGACATGGAGGTGAAGTGAATGCCCCTGAACTTGGTGGAGCATCGGGCGAACTGAATCGCATAGCCGAGTCTGATGGTACGGATAAGCCGGCGAGAAGGGCTGGGAAGCACTAGCCAGGCTCCCAGACGTACCCGCAGCAGGGCAGCGTAGCGGCGTGCAGGGACCCGACTCGGACGGCATGGTAGCGGCCCGCAGTGGGGTCTGAGTGTGCTGTGCAACACTACCTGCTTCCGCTGAGGGGGTGTGCGAGTGTGAGAAGGCCGCTTGTGTGCGTTCCCACAGCCGGCACCCCCTGCTGGCGATTTGGAGAGGCACCAGAGGCTGACAAGGCATGGGAGCATTGTACACCGCCAAGCACACTCTCCAATTGAAGGAGGGGCTGAGCGTGGCAAGGCTTTGTGGCGTCGCACACGGCCTGCCTCACCTCCTTCCTCAGCGGGGAACAAGAACGACGAGGCATAGCGTCATGCACTGTCGTCATCGCACCGCTGAGAAGAGGGGAATGAGAGTGACGCGGCTTTGTAGCGTCACACACTGCCATTCTCGCCCTCTTGTGGGGAGGGGAATGAGAGCGGCGAGGCTTTGTAGCGTCACTCGCTGCCATTCCTGAACTCCTGAGACCAAGACGTATTGGAACTGCTCTTGAGAATTTGGGTACCACTGGCTGTTTTTAACACGAGTGGCAGAACAGAATTACCAATTGTTTTCCACCCGGCCCTCCTCCGGGGAAAGAGCAGCTCCTGACCAAATCCGGGTCAATGGTGTTTCTGGACCAGGGTGGACATCGTCTGGCCAAGGGCCAGCGCTGTGCGCAGCTCAACCTCGGCTCAGAACTACCCTCGTGCACTAAGCAGGGTGGAGGTGGCCTTCCAGTGGCACTGCCACCCCACCGATGAGGGTAGTGAGAGAGAGGAACATTTTTATACAGATGCACCCGGGAAAGCATGGCTGTCAAGTATGAATCTGATTCAGCATGAGCACCCACTATTATAGTGGGAATCTCAGCATCATCTTCATTTCCAACACATAACAGCCCTCTCTCCGATGCAGCGATTGACATCTGTTCTCTGCTAGAGCCCCAAATGAAACGCTAGGTCCCCTTTTTTTTAAAGACCAGCAATCCCATCTGTAAGCTACCAGCAGGCATGTGAGATAGTGAGCGTGGCCGTGAGACGGCACACGGCGCGCTGAACACTCAAGCCCTTATGAAAAAGGCAAGATGAACAATGCGCAGACGTGGTTATGCTCTCATGAGAGAGCATAAACCACCCGCGAACACAGTCTCAACATGCCTGCGATGCAATAGAGGAGTAGGGGGCCCACGGAGATGTACTCGGTGGGGAAGCCTCACTGTAATCCTCAGGTCACCCAGGCTTATCAGCCAAAGTAGCCCCTTTTCTGGTGCACAAGAAAAGAAACTAGATTGGTGTATAAGCGAAGGGACTCAACCCTGTTTGAGGTTTCATAGTCTCGACCGTGCATCTGAAGCGCCGAGCAACGTGCGCTGGGTTGCCGTGGCAGTCTCAACACATTTATGCGAGAGGGATCGTGGCCGTCAGGACAGGAAACAACCGCATCCAGAAATGACGTCTTGAAAAAGACGCAATGTCACACCCATGTTGCTCTTTTGTGAGGAAACGCTCTTTCAACAGTGCTGAAGCACCCAGGGGAAGACCGCGACAGCACACAGGAGATAAGTGCAGTCCTGTGTCTGCACTCACTGAGACAAACTCCCTCACCGAACCGACAGTTGCTGTGAAAACAGCAGTTTGTTATGCAGATGCAGCGGTGAGCACGCGGTTGTGCTGATTGTGCCTTTTCGCCAACACAAAGCGTCCCTCTCGTTCTCTGGAGTATCTCTCTTGTAGATAGGCTCTATTTTAGAAAAGCAGTCTTGCTTCATCAACGCCGTACGGCTCCAAAGTGAATGACAATAGTGCGCTGCTCTCGTTTCCTGTTTATACGCCCTTCACATCAGGACACACCTCCACGACTCGACCCAGCCTGAACTGGTCCCTCAGTGCGTTCTGGTCAGCTAACCACACCAGGTCCCCTGCTGCAACGTTTCTAGCAGGCGCGTGCCACTTCTGATGGATGTAGAGGCCCGGCCCTGCCAGCTGGCTCCACCGCTTCCTGAACTTGTCAATCTCGATCTGGATTGCTCTCAGATGCACAAAGGCGTAAGTTGGACACTCAAACCAACTTGGGTCCTGTGAGAAGAGAGTTGGGAGTGATGACTTCCACGGTCTCATCTTGTACCTGGGCTCTGGCACCGATTGGTCTCTCATTTGACAGGTTAGCAGCCAGGTACAGGAGGGTCTGGAACTCCATCGCTGTCAGGTTACCTTCTTTGCCAACACTCCATTTCGGTGGGGAGAGTCCGCCGGGTGAAACACCCACATCCAGTCGGTTCCTACAGCTTCCGCCTTCTTCGGGACCTGATCCTTGTCGATGCTACTTAGGAACTCATTAAGCTCCTTTAATACTGGCCTGGCGCCCACAAAGTTGGTCCCTTGATCCGACCAGAGCTTTCTTGGTTGACCCCTTAGAGCCGTGAAGTGCTGGTATGCATTCAGGAATCCTTCCATAATGAAGGATCTTCCACAATGGCAGCATGGACTGCTCTCGAAGCCATACAGCTGAACACCACACCCCAGATTTTCATCCTTGTTCTTCGTCTTATAGTATCTTTAACAACATAGGGACCGAAAAGGTCCAATGTCGTAAACTCGAAGGGTGCGGATGGTTCAGTTAATTCGAGGGGGAGCTCACTCATCACCTGTTTGCACATTCTCGCTTTGGTCTTTTGACAGTGCATACAGGAGTCAATGACATTTCTGGCAATCCTTGTTCACAGCACCACCCATGCTTTAGACCTCACACGAGAGGAGAGTGCCAGAAACACCTTTGTGGTTAGCTTTATGGGCCTCTCGTGTGAGAAGGTTGCTGATCCACGAATTGTAGGGGACCAGAGGCACACCGGTCTCTCCCTGGGTAATGGCCTGGACTCTACCATGGCATCTCAGGAGCCGTGAAGCCTCATCCCTTCTGACGACGAGTCTGTTTAGCATCATCACAGGAAACGTAACTCCCTTCTGGGCGGCTAGGCACAGGTCTTGGAATGCAGCTTTGTGTTCCTTTACTGTCAATACTGCCTCCCACTTTGCTGGGCCTGTCTACACGAGCCAACCACTTCTTTACAGCTCTGCGGACATAACCAACTACTCCACAAAGCTTAGCAAGAGAACTGCACCATTTTGGATCCACTTGGTCTATGAGCGTGGCTCCCCACAGTGTCTCCGTTTTCTTGGTCTCAGTTAAGGTAAATTTCATCCCATTTTCTGAGGATGCTGGAGCCCCGCTAACGCCATCTGTGACTATTGGATATTCACCACCAGTACTGTCAGGGTCTAACAACTTCTTGGCTTGAGCTCTGGTGAGGACTGCTGAAAAGGCCTTTCTCTGGAGCCTACTCACCACCTCCCTAGCATCAGCTGCCACTTCTGAAGCTGACTTTATGGGCCAATCCTCAACTGGACTAGACAGGAACCCAGGACCTTTCTGCCACACAGAGTTCTCACCCAGCAGTTCAGGAGAGCACTCCATCGTGACTAGATCAGCGATGTTGACCTCGCCTGGTATCCACCACCAGTCAGTTACGGGTCCAGCCTTCTGAATCTCTCCGACTCTGTTCGCAAAGAATGTCTGGAATCCGTAGCTCTCTCTATGGATGGCTCCCAGCACTGTCTGACTGTCAATTAAGTGGTACCACTTCTCCACTTCCAATCGTCCATGCTTCAATACGTATCCCTGTAGACGTGTGGCAAAGACAGCCCCACGTATCTCACATACCAGACTGCGTCACCTTTCTGGTTGAGGAGGGTTACCCTGGCTGGTAACACTTTATAATAATGTTCAGTTGTAAGTCATTTATAAGTGGTTAGTTAATGATGAGCTAATAATTTACAAAACATTCGTAAATGATTATCAAGTGATATGCTAACATGTTATGTATGTTTTGTAAATTCCGTTACAAGTCATTTTCAAGTGATTAGTAAATGATTAACTAATCAGTTATGAAACATGACTATGCATTTCATAAATGTTTAATAAATTATGTTACATTTTTTGTATGTTTTGTAGATTCAGTTATAAATTATTTACAAGTTATTAGATAATTATAAACTAATCATTTACAAATCATGACTATATGTTCATAAATGATTAAGTAATATGCTAACCATTTACAAATCTGTCGTGTTATCTTAAAAAAATAGTATATCATAAAATCAAACAGATCCTTAGTAAATGGTTATTAAGTCACTAATTAATATATTATTAATCACTGAAATGTCATCGTACCATTATCTCAATAAACAATTGTTGATAATGGACAAATGATGATTGAATCATTAGTAAATGATGGGTATATCATTTATTGATTCATCGTTAAAGTTGTAAACTGGTCTGTTAAAACCCACAAAAATGCAATTATGCTAAAGCTATTTTTTTTAAAGCATGATAAATTACTAGTTGTCAAACAAATAAACATTTTAAAATGACTTAAAGTCAGGGGATTGCAGTGCGTTAAGTTAAATCCTTTCACTCAACAGTGCAGACTTGTGTTCTGTGTGGGATCTAGTGATAATGTGAACTGGTTTTACCCTCCACTGAAGCTCACATAAGGTGCACGAAGACTCCATGTGTGTCAGAGAAGACAGCTGTCTATACCCTCACCAGTCAGCATTTACATTGAAGTGCACACTACAAAGTGTTCAACAACTGTTATAGATGATGTTGTAAACGCATGAATAAATCATTTACAAAGCTTTCTTACCCGTTACAAATGATCTGTACGTGTATACAAGGCATATACAACCCTTTTTGCGTCCCCTAATCTAAAGTGTAGACTATTCATCACTTGTAAATGTCTTACACATCATTCGTACATATTTCTTACCCGTTACAAATGATCTGTACGTGTATACAAGGCATTTACAACCCTTTCTGCATCCCCTGATTGCTACAACAAATGTACATGTGAAAATTCAATTCTGCTATTCCTCACCTGTTGCAATAGAAATGTGTAAATAGGATATCTGATTAATGTAAGCTGCAAAACAGTCATTATTTTACAGTGTCCAAAAATGAGGAAATTATGCTGAAAAAGTGATAGCAGAACATTTATCATTTATTTCAACAATGCAGTCATAAAATAGCATGTACAAATAACCTGTAACTGCAAGTTTGCAAAAATTTGCATTTCTATAATGGCTCACATGACAAATGGTAATTTTGGTAACAGCTGTTAACTCTTTCTCTCAACAGTTCAAGGGGAATATGTTCCCCCTTAACAAGTATTAATGCCATTAACCTTGGCAAACTGGCACAGCACCCTACTTTTTAACTTTCTCTTAATTATGGGGAGAAGCTTTTCATTCTTTTTCAACTGATCAACCTCTGACAAAAGTGCCTGGTCATTGCTTAAGGCATCTGAACACTTCTGGATAAAGGTCTGCAGCTTCTGGCCTCTGGAATAGCCTTGTAGGAGTTCTTCATACTTTGTTTGCGACACAATGGCAAGTTCTGCAATTGCAGCACTGGCAACCACTGTGTTTATGTCCACTCCAACAGCCTTGTAGGAAGACCTCATGTTCTTCCCATGCCTGAACTGACGTAAGACCTTTTTGTATCTTTTCACAACCTGATTTGGATTTACAGCTGCAAAAATAAAAACAAACAAAAACACATGAATAACCAAGCTGTGAAAATATTCATAACCTTAAAAATTCTTTACTACTGTTTTCGTTACTGTAACATTTAATTATGACATACATGTTTGGAAATCTTACATTATTGGCTTATTGTACACTTTTTATTATGGGCTGTTCTTAAACATTGAAATGACTATTTTAAGACATTAATATAAACACAATTCTTGATAAATTTCTCATTAATGCAATTATCTAATCAACCAATCACATGGCAGTTGCTTCAATGCATTTAGGGCTGTGGTCCTGGTCAAGACAATCTCCTGAACTCCAAACTGAATGTCAGAATGGGAAAGAAAGGTGATTTAAGCAATTTTGAGCGTGGCATGGTTGTTGGTGCCAGACGGGCCGGTCTGAGTATTTCACAATCTGTTCAGTTACTGGGATTTTCACGCACAACCATTTCTAGGGTTTACAAAGAATGGTGTGAAAAGGGAAAAACATCCAGTATGTGGCAGTCCTGTGGGCGAAAATGCCTTGTTGATGCTAGAGGTCAGAGGAGAATGGGCAGACTGATTCAAGCTGATAGAAGAGCAACTTTGACTGAAATAACCACTCGTTACAACCAAGGTATGCAGCAAAGCATTTGTGAAGCCACAACACGCACAACCTTGAGGCGGATGGGCTAAAACAGCAGAAGACCCCACCGGGTACCACTCATCTCCACTACAAATAGGAAAAAGAGGCTACAATTTGCACGAGCTCACCAATTCAACTCATTGGACAGTTGAAGACTGGAAAAATGTTGCCTGGTCTGAAGAGTCTCGATTTTTGTTGAGACATTTAGATGGTAGAGTCAGAATTTGGCGTAAACAGAATGAGAACATGGATCCATCATGCCTTGTTATCACTGTGCAGGCTGGTGGTGGTGGTGTAATGGTGTGGGGGATGTTTACTTGGCACACTTTAGGCCCCTTATTGCCAACTGGGCATCGTTTAAATGCCACGGCCAACCTGAGCATTGTTTCTGATCATGTCCATCCCTTTATGACCACCATGTACCCATCCTCTGATGGCTACTTCCAGCAGGATAATGCACCATGTCACAAAGCTCAAATAATTTCAAATTGGTTTCTTGAACATGACAATGATTTCACTGTACTAAAATGGCCCCCACAGTCACCAGATCTCAACCCAATAGAGCATCTTTGGGATGTGGTGGAACGGGAGCTTTGTGCCCTGGATGTGCATCCCACAAATCTCCATCAACTGCAAGATGCTATCCGATCAATATGGGCCAACATTTCTAAAGAATGCTTTCAGCACCTTGTTGAATCAATGCCACGTAGAATTAAGGCAGTTCTGAAGGCGAAAGGGGGTCAAACACAGTATTAGTATGGTGTTCCTAATAATCCTTTAGGTGAGTGTATATATTGCGTTATGATGAATTATTCAAAGATATATATATATATATATATATATATATATATATATATATATATATATATATATATATATATATATATATATATATATATATATATATATAATTACAGATCCTGAGGATAAAAACTATTTACAGCCTGAAAGACTATGTGAGATACAAACTAGTTTTATCTTCTTGCAAATGTATAACCCAAACAACCCATACACACTGAGACCTGTTGTATTATTGAAGTGTACTGTGAACAAATACTCTAAAAAGAGATGTGTTAAAAATGACACGTTGTGTCGGTTTTAACACATGCAGTGTGTGTTTGCTCAGGGACAACACATGTTGTGTCTGTTTTAACACATGTAGTGTGTGTGTGCTCAGGGTCAACACATGTTGTGTCAGTTTTAACACATGTAGTGTGTGTGTGCTCAGGGACAACACATGTTGTGTCGGTTTTAACATATGTAGTGTGTGTGTGCTTAGGGACAACACATGTTGTGTCGGTTTTAACACATGTAGTGTGTGTGTGTGTGTGTGTGCTCAGGGACAACACATGTTGTGTCAGTTTTAACACATGTAGTGTGTGTGTGTGCTCAGGGACAACACATGTTGTTTCAAATTTAACACACAACCTGTGTCGTTTCTTTAAAACATCTCTGTGTTACCTGTAACTCAACTAATGTGCTATTCCTCTTACACAGAAGTGTGTTGAAACCTTTTACACACTAATATGTTATAGTTACACAACTTGTGTAAGATATGTGTTACATGTGACTGTAGGTGTGTATTTGCCAGAGTTACTTCCCGTGTTTGGATGAACACTGACACGTTAACTTGTTTTTTGTCCAGTGAGGTTTAATAAAGAGTTTGTTTGAACATTTTATTATTGGATGTTTTAGACATCATGGATCTACACACACAAGCTCTTAGTGAAGTTATTAAACGTAATTTCGGGAGGAGTACGCCCATCTAATCTTCCAATTAATACCAAGTTATAAAACCAGCAGCTTACCTCTTCCCATTTTTAGTTCCTGCAGCATCCCTCCTCCTCCCCTGCTCCTCCTTTTGTACGGAAGAGGATATTTAAATGAACGGCGTCTGTTACGTGATGCGCTTTGTTGTGAGACCCGCCCATTTTTTTGGCATTTCGTGGGCTCGACGTGCTGCAGGTTAGAGGTATGCTCAAATGATGGTGTTTTATCTGTTGAATGCGGTCGGATTATAAATTGTTTGTTGTACTGATACAGACAGGAAGTAGCATACGAATTATTGGACTACATGAAAACCGAATACATCGGGGGTTGGCTGGTTATTCAGGTGAGTGGTGTTCACATTGACTCGCGCTGGTTGTACGTGTGTTTATAATGCGTAGCCTATGATTACAGTGTTTCGACGCATTGGCCACTTAGTGGCATCTGTGCACCAGTTGCAGTTCACTCACGCAGGGAATTCTTTGTATCATCGGTATGTATGCCAAATCTCCTCCCGTTACGTTCTGATTCAAGAGATCGCTTTGTTGATTAACTTGTCGTTGTTTTAGATAGGCCGGGCATGACGTGCTGGGAAACATAAAGAGCTGGGACATTTTTCACCAGCGTTAACAGCACGTGTAGCAGTCCGGGCAGCTCTGTTGCTTGATTTGTTTTCTGCTTCGTTTTGCTTTATTTTGTGTGTTACTGTTTTGCCTTGTTTTCTATTCCTGCTTTTCTACAGTTATTTAAGTTTATTTGTTTATTTTCAATTAATTTTTTATAATTGGGACTTTGGAATTGTTTGTTTTTTTGCTTTATATTTTTCCTTTGTTTGGTCGGGCCCTATTTTGGGTTAGTTTATGTGAGTGTGATTAAGGGAGACTGCTCCCGTGTTTGAGCTAGTGAGTGTGCTTTTGTGTGTTGTGTATTAATTTTCCCTTGGAAGTTTATGTATGAAACTAAGGGAATTTGTTCCTCCCATTCTAGATTCCTACTTCTGTGTATTTAATTTTGGGGAGTTCTGGTAGTAATTCCCTTTGGTTTATTTCTTTTTATTTTTTCATTTTTATTTTTTTGTGTGGCTTGCTTTGATTTCTGAAAAGTTCTTATTGTTTATGTGTATACTTCTAATAACCTGTTGTATTTCCATGCAGGAGCTGAAGGCCGCTCACGTGGGTGTCCTGGTGCTGTGGTAGTGGAGTCTTCGTTCACCTGAGAGTGCTGTGTTTTCACTTTGTGTGGTGGGGTGTAAGTATGGAGTGATTTGGTGCTTTTCCTTTAGACCACTCTCAGCAGGGGTGCCCGAGGTGGATGTCCTTCAGCCCTGCATGGTTATGTATTTTGTTTTTGTTGTTTTGTTTTCTTGTTTTGAATGGTGTTCTTTATTGAAACTATACACTTCTCTTAGCTCTTTAATGTGTTTCTTCAGTGTACTTTTTGTTTAGTGTGACTGACCTGTGCAAACAAATTATTAGTTTCTCTGCTCTATTGAAGAGCGGGCATTTTTATAGGAGAATACTAGAATTTTATAAATTAATAAAAATATTTCTATGGGGAACTCAAGTCTCAGACCATTTCTTTGATGACGAACCTGTGTGCTTTGACATAAGCCGGTGGCTTATAGGGAGTTCCTGGGGTGAAAGTCCCTAGGTGGCGTAGTCGACACTAGAAAGGAAAATTGTAGTAATTCTCCTAATTAGATTTTTTTTGTATTTTTGTGAATTGCCGGCAACCACTTCGCCACACAAGCATGCATTGTGGTATGAAGCTTTTGGTTTGTCACCATTGTTGAGATTCATGAGCTGATTCTTGAAGTGTGTGTGTGTGTGTGTGTGTGTGTGTGTGTGTGTGTGTGTGTGTGTGTGTGTGTGTGTGTGTGTGTGTGTGTGTGTGTGTGTGTGTGTGTGCGTGTGTGTGAGACACCATAGACTACAACATCCTGCACACACTGTGTATCTAAAAACAAATGTGCAGATACTGACAACATTGTTATAAAAAAATATATAAAAACAATACAAATATGTTTTACAGTAACCTCTCAGATATCAAACACTTGCTGAGCTCAACAAATGAATGCGATGATAACATTATCATCTGATCATATTTTTCTCATGGTTATTTCTGCTGCTTCAAATGTGCAAAATAAACACAGTCACAGCAAACAGAGAAAAACTAATGTGAAAGAGTCAAGGGTCAACAGCTCAAATAAAGGAGCCACTAATCGCAATTCTGGAGACTTCAGATGAAGCATTCAATGAATCATCAACACCAAATCCTGTTCATCTCAATAAGAGCTTCTGTCTGACAGAAATAAAGTCAGTCTGGTTAGTGATAACAAGTGAAAAGCGGTGAAAGCATTTGAAAAAGACATTGAAAAAGAGACATGATGTGATTGGCTGCCAAAACACCCACTGCTGTTCTATCCTAACATTTTAACACACATTGTGTGTTGAATCTACACAACGTGTCAAAATACCATCAACACACTCAGTGTGTTGTTTTTTAACACATCTCTTATTGCAGTGAAGTTTCTTGGTAACACTTTATAATAACTCATGCTATGAAACATTAGTTAAGCATTAGTAAATAGTTAATTCATCATTTATAAAGCTATTAATAGACATTAATAAGCAGTTTATAAATACAACTGTAAAATATTTGTTCTTGATTTATAAGCGTATCTATAATGTGTTTAATAATTTTATTTTTATACTTTATTAATGATCAATTTACCATTTCTAAATTAAGTATTACATTATTTACAAACCAGTTATTTAGGAGTTGTCAGTGGTTCATAAGATCATTTAGAAATTGCAAGTAAATGATTAAAAAACTATTTAAATTTACATTTGCACATCATATTATTTAGACATATAGCAATAATTATTCAGTGTGTTAATAAATGCTTTATTGACACATATTCCTACTGTATTTCATGATTAATTCAGGTAGTTATAAAAATTTAGTAGTAGTCAGTTAACTATTTTTGTGAGCTCATCAAAAGTGAGGACAGTTTATGCTAGGGCTGCAACGACGCCGACGACGTCGACTACGAAAATACGTCGACGTGCGTGAAATGCGTCGACGGCACATTATTTACGTTCTAGAATGGAACAGAAGATCTTGCTTGGTTGGACTTGTTTTTATGTTGTCGTTTGATGCATGTTTTGGAAAGCGCTTTGTGCACCTTTTGGCTGCTGTAAGGCGCTATATAAATAAAAATTGATTGATTGATTAATTGATCTAGAATAATGGCGGCTTCTGCTCCCGGGCATAGTGAAAATGATCATTTATCATATAAAGCCAAATCGCGACATTCAAAAGTGTGGGAGTACTTTAAACAGAAGCCGAAAAAACTCTGCTTTGTTCGCTCTGTGACGCCGGTTTCACACTGCGCGCGGTGGCAGAGCAGGAGCTGTGCGCATGGAGAGCGGGAGCTTTCACACTGCCAATCAGTGTTGCCAAGTCCCGTTTTTTTTTCGCGGAATTGGGCTACTTCTACACTGTTGCCGCGGGCTGCGTCTCATGTCCGCGGGTTGAAGCGATCCCAACTATGTGATATTTAGCCCCGGGAATGAGAATTTTAGCAGGCAGCCCTGCAAAAAAAAAACACACATATTTAACCCCCCGAACGCGATGTTTACCAGAGAACCTCCCCGAAACGCGATTGGGCTTGTTTTGGGCTAGTTTTGAGTAACGAATGGGTGGGTTTTGTTGTGAAAACCTGGCAACCCTGCTGCCAGTGTTCTCTCCATGGTTCTCTCGCGCAGCTGAACCGTGGCGCGTGTATTGCAACAGACGGTCACATTTTCCGGGGTTCTTCTCCGACCCCAGTACGTCTCGTGCTTTTATTTATTATGGGCTGCATATATCTCCTGTTAATGCGACCTGGTTCCCCTCTGTCCCAAACACATATGCATAATAACATGCTGTATATAGGTAGTTTGCATAATTAAAGTAACATTAAAGTTAAGATATGCCTCTAGCTTTAATCATTTAAATGTGTCTTTGAAGTTTGGGCAAAAACTTCTGGCAGCTTTAGTCGTTGTTTATGCACATGTATCTTCAAAATAGACGACTAGTTATACTATATTAAAACTATGCTGAAAGCTCCTGTATGTGAACCTTTTGCAGATAAATACAAGTGCATTTTCGTTTATTATTGACACAAATCAATAAGTAAATCATACTCAACTACTATAGTAAAAAACTTTTCCTAATTAGGCCTACTCTGTATACATTTTATGATGAATAGTATCATTATATATTATGTTTATAAAGCTTCTTGTGTTCATATATTTCATTATAAAATGGCATACTATGTACACTACCCTTCCTGAAATACAATTTATATTGTCATCATTCATTGATTTCATGTTAAAATAATATACAAATTCACTACCCTCTTTGAAATACAATAATCAGTAAAAAAAATTCATAAGATTAATCCGGGAAAATAATCGTTAGATTAGTCGACTAATTGAAAAAATAATCGTTAGATTAGTCGACAGAAAAAATAATCGTTAGTTGCAGCTCTAGTTTATGCCTTGTAAATCTTTATAGATTTAAAGAGATCCACTATTGATCTGTTTTGATTTAATTTATTTATTTTTTTAAGATAACTTACAGCACATTTGTAAAACGTTAGCATACCATTTATTAATACGTGACATGTTTTGTAAATTATTAGTTTATCATTAACTAATAATTTGTAAATGACTTATGACTGAATAAACAAAACATTTATAAAATGTTAGCTTATCACGTATTAATCATTTATGAATATATAGTCATGCTTTGTAAATGATTAGTTCATCATTAACTAATTACTTATAAGTGACTTATAATTGAACGTTATTATTATAAAGTGTTACCTAATTGGGTTTGGAATTATTGACTATTAATGCCAAAGCGTTTTCATCGACCTCTGTGGTTGGGTTCACAGAACGCTTCACCGAGGCACAAAAGGCCTAACAGGCAATGAAACATTTCATGCCCAAGCGTTCCAGCTCCTCCGCTAGCTGTCACGCTAAGGCTGGACCGGCCCAGCCCACCAAGGCGGCGCCACCAGCTCACCAGCCTCGCACGGCTTCTAAGCCCGGACAGCGTTCCCGCTCTACGAGCCACAGCAGACCGCCGGAGCGTCGAGGTCCCCGACCCAGCAATGTGTCGAAACCAGAGCCGCCGAAGCCGTCCTAGCCAGAGGCACAAAGAGAAGGTGGATAATACCCGCTTCGGCCGGTTTACCACCTCGCTCTCTTCCAAAACGTTCCCCAGCTCCCTTCAACCAGGTGGCTGGGCACATTACATACACAGCCAACGAGCCCACAAACAAACACGCTCGCCTGTACACAAACGCCGTTTTCATGGCGACCCATATGAATCACAAAAAGGGTTTTTTCTCTGTAGGCAGTGTGCCAGCATTAAAGCATGTACCCCTACACTCAATCACTCCCCCATGTACCCCAGCCCCCTGCACTCAGGTGGCTGGAAACGCTATCCTCACAGTCAATGGCTTACAGTCGGCTCACAGTTATACTCAAACGTGCTCGCCTGTACACAAGCACCAATATTCTATGACCCCCGGCCCCCTGCACTCAGGCGGCGGTAGACATTTATCTCCCAGTCAGAGAGACCGTGAACAAACGCGCTCTGATGAGCGCCACTTTAACACAACATTATCGGGCCACCGAGTCCCTGTTACTCAGCGACTCGCCCCACAAATTAATTCAGCCTCTGGCTTCGAAGGCCGAGGCCTGGCAGGCCATTCCCGGCATTTCAAAATGGGTGTTGAACATAATAGAACAAGGTTACTCACTACAGTTTGCTCGCAGACCACCGCGCTTTCGCGCTGTGATAGAGACAATGGTGAGAAGCGACACAAGTCACGTGCTTCGAACCGAAATATCAAAACTGTTAATGAAAGGGGCGGTGGAAGCCGTACACCCCTCACAGAGCGAGTCAGGCTTTTACAGTCGCTACTTCCTTGTACCAAAAAAGGACGGTGGTCTCAGGCCCATTCTAGATCTCAGACATCTGAACAAGGCCCTTATGAAGCGCCCGTTCAAAATGTTGAAAATGAAACAAATCCTTGCGCACATTCGCCCAGGAGATTTTTCACTGTAGATCTAAAGGATGCCTATTTCCACATACAAATAGCCCCTCATCACAGGCCACTCTTGAGATTCGCCTTTGAGGGGAAAGTTTACCAATACAGGGTGCTACCCTTTGGTCTATCTCTGGCTCCCCGCACGTTTACGAAGTGCATGGAAGCGGCGCTAACCCCGCTGAGGCTTCGGGGAATGAGAATTCTCAACTATCTCGACGACTGGCTCATAATATCTCAGTCAGAGATACAGTTATTTAACCACAGATCTTGGCTTCTCAACCATTCGAAATTTTAACCATTTGAAATGTTTGGGCCTCAGAATCAATAGCCGCGTTTCCACCGAAATTACCCGGAACAATTTGTTCCAGGAACTTTTTTTACAGGAACTTCCCCCCCCCCAGATCTGCTACTGTCTGCGTTTCCACTGCGGTCTAAAGTACCGGGAAGATTAGGCAAATTAGTCCGTGATGTAGGACTGCGCGCGGCTGCTCCTCCCAGTCAGCGACGGACAGTAATAATTTTTGCGCGATACTGTCTGCAACAATAACGAGGAGATGCAAGCAGCGCTGCTTTTGGTAGTTATGTATTGTTTTAATAAAGAGGTCATTAACAAAACGCCAGAAAAGAGACGAACACTGATACTAAAGCGTATTCTGAAAGCTCGTAAAGCTAGATTTAAAATAAGACAATGTATGTTATTATCAGCTATTACGGACATTGACTGTGAGATGGCTGAAACGAACGCACGCAATCAGACGGAAAGAGCAAGACTGATATTTAATGAACGCAGAACGAACGAACCTCGCAAAAGACTTTTTAAAAATGCCAGTTGAAATAAAATGCTGCGTGAGTTCAACCAATCAACATGTTAAACGCCCAAGTCCCACTCCCGAAAGTTCCCGAACTTTGCAAAAAGTACTACCTCTGGAGTAGGGCCGTTTGGAGGGGGAAATATTTTCCCAAACTTTATTTAGACCCTGGTTCCTGCGGTCGAAACACACCGAGTACCAGCCCAAAGTTCCTAGTTCCTGGGGAAAGTTCCTGCGGTGGAAACGCGGCTAATGTGGCAAAGAGCTCATTGTCTCCCACACAGAACATTTTGTTTCTGGGAACGGTGTTAGACTCACTACAGATGAACGTGCGACTGACGTCACACGTTCTCTCAGGTCCGGTGCATACACTCCTCTCAAACACTTTCAGAGGATGTTGGGTTTCATGGCCTCGGCGGCGCCAGTCCTCAGACTAGGTCAGTTACACATGCACCCTCTACAGCGCTGGCTGAATCGCCGCGTTCCAGCTCAAGCATGGCTCTCGGGCCGATTACAAATCAAGGTAGACCACAGCTGTGTGTTGGCTCTGGCTCCTTGGAAAAATCCCGTCTGGTATCAGACGGGCGTGAGTTTGGGCACTGTTACGAAGTGGAAAGTTATCTCGACAGATGCATCCAACCTAAGTTGGGGAGCCCTTCACAAGGGCAGGCCAGTCTCCAGTCTCTGGTCAGACTCTGAAAAGAGCCTTCACATAAACTGTCTAGAGATGAAAGCGGTCATGCTATCGCTAAAAGCTTTCCTTCCGTACATAAAGCACCACCATGTCCTGATCTGAACAGACAGCAGGTCAGTGGTAGCTTAAGTTTAAGTTCTATTGGTCTACACGCAATGGCGGAAAGAGTCCTAATATGGGCAGAAGAGAGAACTGAGAAGAGGGAACGAGTATTGCATTTGCTTGCCGTGCTTCGCTTGCTCAGGGAGTCGCTTCAGTCGATTAACCTGACGAACCTGGCGAGACAGGGTCTTTTATACCCTTGGCTATGCAAATTCTGCTGTCCCCTTGTGGCGGGAATATTAGAGGGACCTGATTGGTCCTTCCCACCCAGCGGTCTCGCCATAGGTTCCTGCAGTTGCAGTGGCACAGCCAATCAGCACACAGCTGCTTCCTGCTGAGAGCTGTGCAGCTGCACTGCGTTTTACATGGTATTTTTAGGATAATAATTTGCTTTGAAGCCCTGTTCGCCAGCGGAGAAGCCTATGCTAAACATGCAACATGCGTTGCAAGTGACAATGACAGGAGATGACTTGACTTACCGTGTTTGTTGATTAATCCAATTTACCACAATTGTATGCTGGACACTATTTACTAATCCAACTAATGAACTCAGAGAACAGGATAGTCGGGTGCAGAGATGACAAGCTAACAGGCTAGCGAAATGCTAACGTGTGATGGTGATTTAGATTAAAAGCTAGCGATGTATGTAAGATTATTGAATGTTAAAAATGAATCTAGTCAATCATTTAATAATGGATAAGTAAAGCATTGTTTTGCAGCTGCAACCTTGTTTTACAGTTTCCTTTGCAGCAGGTAGAGGCATGTTTGTATTTAATAAGGTTGTATTTTGTGTTTTAGCTGCTGTAAGAATAAAATCAACTAACGCAAAATGCCACTGAGCAGGAGATAGAAGCGAATAAACAGAGATGGCTTCAGCTTGCCCCCAACAGAGATGGAGGAAGGACAGAGAAAAGAGAGACTGGAGAGCTCCCTCCTGAGGACAATGCTGAATAGGAACACTTTCTCCAACACACAAACAAATAATAATAAATATTGTTGATTTGTTGTTATTTTTTATAATTTTGTTTTAATTAAACATTTAACTTTAAAACATACATAGTTTTATACGTAGAAGCACCTTAAAATTGAATTTTATATTTAAATGTGAGATTTATGCTAATACCTTTGTTCTAACTTAAACTTATATTTTTGCATACATTTTGGCAATGTAAGCAACAAGGATAGATTTCACACACATACACACAAGTGTAATGATGATTTTGTTTTGTGTATGATTGTTCAATAAAAAATAAAAAATAAAAATAAATGTTCTTGTGGCTTATTTGTTCACGTGATTTTTTGATAAGATTATGCTTTGCAGTGGCTTAATTATAGTGTATCTGGTTAAAAGCTGGTGTTGAAATGGTTTGCTAATGGCTGAGATTCTGCACCACTATTAAAACCAGGCCCTTTTATGGATTATTAAATGGATGAGAGGGTCTCTAGTTAGAAACTGGTTTTGAAATGGTTTGCTAATGGATGAAAATCTGCGCCATTAAAAAAACAGTTCTGGCCCAGTGCAGGCCCTGTTATGGGTTATTAAATGAGTGAGAGGGTCTCTGGTTAAAAGCTGGTGTTGATATGGTTTACTAATGGCTGAGAATCGGTGCCGCTATTAAAACCAGTTCTGGCCCAGTACAGGCCCTGTTATGGGTTATTAAATGAGTAAAACTTGGGCTAGTGTTGGTCCATGTGTGGTCCATGTCTTCATTCTGGATCTGAGCCACTACAGGGCCGTCATTCTTTGCAGTATGTGGGCAGAGGGAAAAGGTGCTGGACCAGATAAAATTTGCTATGTGGGCTGGTGTGCTAAAAAACACCTAAATATGAATGAGAATATACTTTAGAGATATTTTTCTCATAAGACTTTCTAGGGCTGCCAATAATTGTGGTCAACATGCATAGGATAAAAACAATTTTTTTTCCCCCACTTTCAATTGTTTTACTTCAATGAAAGGTTAGAATTTTGTGAATTTTTAAATGAAAGATCAATAGGATAAACAATGCAGATTTATTTTCACATGAGCCTTTGCTCATATTTACCAAGGGTGCCAATATTAGTGGAGGGCACTGTTGATAATAACCATTTCAGTCTCTTTACATACAGAGTGAAAGGGTAAGAGCTTACTAAAAAAGGTGTGCAGTATGGAAGTGACCCCCAAGGCCTTCTATGTGTCCTACATGTAAAAAAAAGGGAAAAAAAAAAAAAAAAATTATTAATAATAATAATAATAATACAAAATAATAAATAAATAAATAATAGCCTGATCTTACATCTTACCTTTTTATATTGCAGTTGGGAGAAATATTTACTTTTTTCTGGTAAATATAAGTGAAAATCACTAATTTGATTCTCATCTTTGATGACTATTTTAAGTGTTTATTTTTTTATTTTACAAAGTACTAAAGCTGCCCTGATGGAAAAGTATAACTGTTCCAAAAAAGTATTGACCGGACCTTTAGTTGAATACCCCAGGTATAGTGCAAAGTGCATTGACAAATGGACTAAAAAGCATGTAATTGCTCTTAGCAGTTTCAATTAATCTAAGGGAAAATGGCAACAATTGCATTAAAATGTAATTTATGGCATTTACAGGAATGCATTTCAAATCTTGCAACAATTTGGGCAGAATGGCCTATTTGACCTACCTGCTTCAGCACAATTTTATTTATTTATTTATTTATTGTTTGTTTGTTTGTTCAGTGATGTACAACCAAAATGTCCCGTAAAAGAGATTTTTAATCTCAGTGAGGTTCTCTCCTGGTTAAATAAAGGCTAAATAAAAACACAAAACAAAAACAAAGAGAGTGCCACCTGCAGCAGTATGCACTGTGCTGCTTACCATGAGCACGCCAATTGACTTTTCCCTGAGAATATTTCAGCAATTGTGACATGTGTCTGTATTTGTGTACATTGTGCACATTTCTGGCCCTTTCCTACTATTATGATGTGTCTACTTTTTTTCTAATGAATTAATCTTTTGCATGTTCATCCTTGTTTTCTAAACAAGTCAACATGTTACATTTAAATTTACATTCTTTGGGCCTGTTAATGCATTGTATCATACTTTACCAAATCATACTTGTGACATTTAAGAGACCAAAAATAAACAATTGAATAATTTAATCTGATGCAACACAAAGTTGCATCATGTGTTTTGTTCACTACCTTTGTTGTTCACTGCCACCCCTTCAAATGTTTATGCCATTAATATGGTGTAGCTTCCAGCTGTGCTTTAATTAATTGAAAGAGTTTCTTATGTTCCATGTTTGTGAAGATGCAGATCAAATGTGCTCCCAAGAGAGTACGTGCCACTGGAGACTTTTTCGTCAGTCTGTTTTTCAGGTTGTAACCTGTCGAAGGCTTTGTGTGTATGCTTGTCTGCATAGACTACACAACCCAGTCCTTCTCAAACTTCTTGAACTTACTTTCAAACATGTAATGCATGTGCCTATACAGGTCAGAGGTCAAAATCTGACACTGAGGCTATTCTGACAAATTCCACAACAATATACTACTCTAGTGAATATCCCCCAAACATTGTATCTTTCTTATCCAAAAATATGGCTGAATTGACAGTAACCTTTTTAGATTGGGGTGAGCCATGGCAAGGCCTAATTATCATATGGTTGACAATGATGCCTCAGACTTAATTCAACATAGCCGTTCCATGCCCCTGCTTAAATCTTTCTAATACCTATCTCCTATGGCAAGACCATTTGGCATGTCCAATTATTTGAGGATCTTATACCCCACAAAGTCACTGATTGGTTTATCTTGCAGTCTATCCTGCTTCATGTGGAAAATGGAAAATGCTCACACAGACTTTGTATGTACATTTGGTCCCACTTTAAATTAGGTGGCCTTAACTACTATGTACTTACATTTAAAAAACATAAGTGCAATGTACTTATTGTGATCATATTGTATTGCAAAACACTTTTGCTGATATTGAGTATGGGACAGTTAGGGACAGGTGTGGTGGCATGGGTAAGTTTAAGGGTAGAGTTAGGTGTAAGGGAAGTGTCAACAGTGTAATTATAAATGTAGCACACAAATGAATTACAGATGTAATTACAAGCGGGTATTTTCTAAAATGTAAGTACAATGAAAAATATGTACACAATAAGTGCATTATATCAAATTATTAATTTAAATGTAAGTACATAGTAGTTAAGGCCAGCTAATACAAAGTTGGTCCATATATTTTATACAATTATCAGCACTATACTGAAGAATATGGCTCTAACATAAACTGTAACAAGACTTCAACAAGGCTATTTAGTTTCAAACATATAATTTGCAAGGGGTAATTTGTGAAAACACTGGTTTGCTGAACAACCATTTACAGGTAGGTCAGTTGGATTTATACGTCAAGGCCTGCTTTCAAGTAGTTTTTATAAACATGCCTTAAAAAATAAACATTACTGGTGTCCATCTTGGCATATAAAAATTGCACTGACATATTGTTTGATATGCCAGTGCAAGTTGCTTTCAGTTAAAACAGCTGAAACATGCATTTAGAGGACAAGATTGTCTGTGAAACCGGGAGTAAATGTATTAAATTGAATGGGAACAAATGAAATGGAAGCTGCTTTTAACTGAAACACTGATTTGGTGAAACAAAAAGTTACGTTTTGATTGCATTCAGCACAATGAGAATAGTAAAATGAGAGCATGTTTAAACGTAAAAAAACTGCATTTGATTGCCTTTGGAAGAAGTACCACTTAGCTGTAAAAAATGTGAAAAATATTATAGGTAAAAATCATACTGGTACCTTTTACGGTCTATTTTGACTACAGAACTTTACTGAACTCCCTCACTGGCACTGCCAACGGGAGTCTACTTTTCTGGTCTCCAGTGCCCTCTACTGATTTAGTGCCAGCATTAACAGAAACAGAATTAAACTAAATGCAATGATAATGCCATTAATTCCACTATTAATTTAAATAAATACATTTAAACATTCATACAACATACAGTTTCTATTTTACAAGATATACATTATATAAAATTATGTATTATTATTTTTATTTTGCAAAATTTAACTGAGCAGTACAGTGACTGAACTATGAAAAATTATGTTTGATATGAGATTGAATGTGCCTGTTATTAACCTTTTAGTGTACATATCTGAAATTATTATTATTATTTGCAGTAAGCAATAAAAAAGCAAATACATGAAATGGTTCAGTTATTAATATAAGATGTAACATTGTAACATGTTTACATACGTGTATACATATCATAAAATTGGGTCACTATGATAAATTTGATGGTTCAATTTTAAAACTTAAAGATCTGTAAAATAAAAGAAATATAAAAACTGTCACAAAGATTAGTTGTTTGTTTCAAAGTTGCTGAGTTCACTATACATTTAATTTATTTGTTATCCGTGTCATGCAATTTAATTGTACCTTTGGGTCCAGTCTGTCACAGAAGCTCATAACAATTAAATGTTTCATTGAAAAGAACAATTATCCAAACACCTCAAGACAGCTTCTGCTCTTGCCTAATCACTCATTTGTCTAGCCGGTTTAGTGAATCTGTTAATTAATTATGATGTAATGCTACAAATGCTGCTGTTTTTCCATAATGACACCTTGGGATCTTATCGTGTTGCCTGAGAAGAAAACACTCACTTGTCAGCACATGCCTAAGAGGCTGCTGTACACCTGTCCTACACCCTGAGGCCAATGATAAATTGGACAAGTAAAGCTAATTTCCCCAAAACGCTTGGCTGATTATACCACATCACTGCTTTGTACCTTTACTTCCAATTAAATCACAACCCTGGGTGAAAACTGATTAAAATATGAAACAAATAACAACATTTTGCGAAGAGGTTTTGTTATTGTCGAAAAGCTCACAAACAATTTGACTGCCCCCAAGACTAATCTAGTTGTTTTTGCTGTCAAAGTTGCTTTACCTTAGAGAATAAAGTAGATCATGGTTAATATTTTGCTGGCTACTTGAGTTTTTGTTCTACTTGTTTTAACTAATTTTGATCTTGTGTTGATTGCAGAAATGTCAATAAAATGACGTATTAACTGAACATGAAATTGATATAGGTTTATCAATAGTAGCCTACTGCATTTCATGTATTTTGATGTGTATCACATGATTTTTGCATGTCTTTGCAAATGTAATGTTATAGAAATTATTTCAGTAGTGGAATTTTAACCATACCAATAGTTGTAAAGAAAGCCAAATACACCACCAAATGCATTATTCAGAACAGTGCAGCACTCCACCACAAGATCATTATTTTATGTACTGGTTATGCTTTTTTTTTTTTTTTTTTAAGTTGTTAAACAGACATTTGCTGCTTCATGATGAGTATTTTCTAATAGCAGCACCTAAACTATAGCATATTTTCAGTTTGTCATTTTATTTAAAATTAAACTGATTGATGTGGAAAAACAAGGATTGAGAATCATGTTCACAGGAAACAAATAAAGATTATAAAACAATTCCCAGTTTTCAAATTCTGTAAAGTATAGAGCCTGCTTTGGATAAATATTCAACAGTTCCCACTATTTTTGATCAAAGAATCTACACGATCATTTCAATACCTTTGTATTAAAAAATACAGTAATTTATTTAAATTGCTTTGCCGCAACTTTCACAAGCGTTACATTTTCAAAACGTATACCTAATATCACAACAGATCATCAAAAGTGCACTTTTTTTCAAACATTTCAGCATATTTTCAATTGTGTTATCCCTTACGAAAGAGAAGTTTATTAAAGTGTGCTATTAGCAGGCCGTAGCCAGCCTAGTGGGGGGGAGGGGGGTCTTTTTTCCCAATTTTTTTTTGACCTTTTGCAGTTTCCCCTTCTCATTTTGTATTTAATTATGAGGTTCAAATACTTCATTTTGGTGACTTTTTATGCACTAATTTATGCTGGATTATCTCGTCTGCTGTTTTTTTAATGAGCATGCTTTTTGATGCACTGAAAATATTTACTACAATGTTTTCAAATTGCTTACCAAGATCATTCGACCATTTCATTATCTAAAATAAGCTTGTATATTATTTGGCATTTGGCATGGATATCCAAAACTTCCGCACAAAGTTCACCACAAATCACAAATTCACGTGACAGATCTATTAAAGGGTTAGTTCACCCAAAAATGAAAATTCTGTCATTAATTACTCGCCCTCCTGTCGTTCCAAACCCGTGAGACCTTCGTTCATCTTCCATGTATACCTTTCTGGGCCTTGAAAGTGTTAATTAAATTGCTGTCTATGGAGATGTCAGAGACCTCTCGGATTTCATCAAAAATATCTTAATTTGTGTTGTGAAGATGAACGAAGGTCTTACGGGTTTGGAATGACATGAGGGTGAGTAATTAATAACCGAATTTGGTAACACTTTATTTTGATGGTCCCTTTTGAACATTCTGTTGACTACAAGTAACTTTGCAACTACATGTCAACTAGCTCTCATTAGAGTATTAGTAGACTGTCTACTTAATATCTGCCAACTCTTTATTGTGATGGTCCTCCAACAGACATTCTACTGACTATAAGTAACTTTGCAACTACATGTCAACTTATTCTAACCCTAACCCTACCAGTCGACTAATACTCTACTAAACCGCTAATGAGAGTTAGTAGACATGTTGATGCAACATTACTTATAGTCAACAGAATATGTTAAAGGGACCATCAAAATAAAGTGAAACCCAGAATTTTTTCGGGTGAACTAACCCTTTAAGTTTTGAAACAAAGTTTTGAAGAAGTCACTCAATTTGAATTATCATTTGTAGGATCAATTACTTATAACTGGTCAGCAAACTAAGCTTCCTTTAAAGGGTAAAGGTGCTTTATTTATTTGGCCTAAAATGCGTGCGTGTGCACGCACACACACACATACACACACACACACACTCTAGCTAGGGTTCTGAGGCATGCACCACAGAGAAATTCTGTTCCCTTTCAGTCGGTCACATTCGACGTACGTCGGATGTCACCGACGAATTGGGATCACTTCAAGGAGTCCCTATCAGCTTCGAGATATAGAGAACGGGCAAATGGCCATTGGATTTGCATCTCGCGCTCCACCCCACGTCGCGGGTATAAAACTGGAAGCGGCAACCCACAGCAACCCAAATTTCCTTTGTTGGCTCGGTGAGAGTATTTTCAAGTGAGTACAGATACAGACTGCACCTATCTCCTGTATTCTGTTGCGGTCTTTCCCTGGGTGCTTCAGCACTAAAAGAGCACTTCCTCACAAAAAGAGCAACACGTCTTTTTAAAGATGTCATTCCACCCGTGCGTTTCTGGATTCAGGTCGTTCCCTGTCGCCAGCTGTTGGTCACAATCGTTGTTTCACGTGCCTGGGCATTCAGCACGCTGAGGCAGCTTTTGTGGATAGTTCATGTTCCCACTGCGGGAACATGACTATCTCGGCGCGTAGATCTAGTGCTATTCCTCAGAATAGACCTACTTCGACGGATGGCCAGGATCACATTTAGGGCAAACCTGCCTAGCCAGCCTCCGCAGGCCCCTAATCCCTCACAAGCGCCGCAGCCGGTAGAGCTCCCAGAGGAAATCGCTGGCCCCTTCCATGGGCGTCCAGTGGTGACCTTCGGGGCTCCGGCAGTTGAACAGATGTCAATCGCTGATTCGGAGGGGGAGTTCCAGTCCTCGGAGGATGAAGATTCGGCTGCACTGCCTCCCTCTGGGAGAGTGGCAGTGGTCGAGTTGGACCCAGAGTTGATGGATATGCTTTCCCGGGCCGCCGAAAAGGTCGGGCTTGAGTGGAACCCTCCACCATCTAGGTTGGATGATCGGTTTCTTGGGGAGACTCCATCCCCAGGTGGTCCAGCTGATCTGGAGTCGCTTCGGGACCGCACAGGTAGATATGTTTGCCGCCCCGGACACGACCCACTGCCAATTGTTTCATTCCCTGACCGAGGGGACCCTCGGCTCAGATGCCTTGGCACACAGCTGGCCCCAGGGCCTACGCAAATATGCGTTTCCCCCAGTGAGCCTGCAGACACTGTGCAAGGTCAGGGAAGACGAGGAGCAAGTCCTGTTCGTTGCTCCGTATTGGCCCAACAGGACTTGGTTCCCGGAACTAGTGCTCCTCGTGACAGCACCTCCTTGGCCCATTCCTCTGAGGAAGGACCTCCTGACTCAGAGACCGGGCACCCTAAGGCAACCGCGTCCAGACCTCTGGAAACTCCATGTCTGGTCCCTGGACAGGACGCAGAGGTTCGGAGGTTCTTGGTGGAACTTGTATTAGGCTGGGTTCCAAATGTTGTGACCCCCACGGCGGTCCCATATGTGTATTCTTCCACGGTACGGCTCCTTACGGCGAGCCCGTGTCTTTCCCTTGGCAGAGCTTGCTCTGCTGTCTCAGTGCGGTGCTGTCCCCTGCTTACAATGACCGGGGCCACCCCTGGGACTTCCAAATGTTGCTCTGCCCAAGGTGAGTCCATACGTGTATTCTCCACATGGTAACTCCCTCCGGGCATGATGTGGCTTCCACAGCGGCCCCCCTGGGCACGCTTTCCCAGCGTTATCCAATAGTCTGCTGAGTGGGTCTTACGGAACAGCAGCAGTGACTCTACCTGCGTGAGTTTTCCTGCCCGGAACAGACGGGGTCTGAGGGGCTCTTCGCTGGGTGCTGGAAGTGGTAGTAACTGTGGTGTTTTCCAAAGAGTGGGTGACGTCCGACGTACGCCGAACGTGACTGACTGAAAGGAAACGTCTCGGTTACGTATGGTAACCCTCGTTCCCTGAAGGAGGGAACGGACACGTACGTCCCATCACCACAGTTGCTGTACCATCTGCATGGCCGAGTCACTAGTTCGGCTCCTCAGTGAAAAACAAAGGTGCGCTGCATCCGCTTCCGGTTTTATACCCACGACGCGGGGCGGAGCGTGAGATGCAAATCTCGCACTCCAATGGCCATTGGCCCATTCTCTATATCTCGAAGCTGATAGGGGCTCCCTGAAGAGATCCCAATTCGTCGGTGACGTCCGACGTACGTCTCCGTTCCCTCCTTCAGGGAACGAGGGTTACCATATACGTAACCGAGACGATTTCTCTGATCTACATACAGGGATGGGCAGTATTTCTGATACATGTATTTAAAATACGTAGGAGTGGAAAAAAGAAGCAAGGGCGAATGAGTTATTGATGTGATTTGTGTTAATATAACTGCCGCTAAAGGAAATTCAAATTCACACTTGCACGTTGACAGGCTATTTTTTTTGCGCGCACGCTCCAAGACGGAGTGGAACACTGACAAAAGAGGCCTACACTTTTGACTAAAAGGCCTTTTTAACGCAGCAAGCGGTGGAATCAGCACACAGTTGCCGCTTTCTCTTTAGCTTTGTGCAGTTGTAGCCTTGTTTAAACTTTCGCAATTCGCATGGCTCTACGCCGCGAACCTGCTTACTGCACGCGGTCCTCAGTAAAGTAAAGCCTTGTTTAAACTCTACGCGTCCGCACAAGCGCGAGGGTGCGTGCGGCAAAAATGACGTCATCGTGGAGTGGGCGGTAGTGCGCATTGAGTGCGCGGGACCCCATTTCGCGTGGCGGTGTGCAGCGTATTTTTTGTAACTTTTCGCCCGGCTCCACATCCAAAGATGCACGAGTTCTAGGCGAATCTAGCCGAGCAAGACATCTCATCACACCGGCACCCAGTTTGCATGTACAAATTAGTTACTTATATTTACAAAATTAGTCTACAAAAGCATAAATATATACAACCCCAAATCAGAAAAATTTGGGACAGTATGGAAAACGCAAATAAAAAAAAAAGAGAAGTGATTTCTAAATTTACTTTGACTTGTATTTCATTGCAGACAATATGAACAAAAAATATTTCTCATGTTTTGTCTGGTCAACTTCATGTCATTTGTAAATATGCATCCTTTCCTGTCATTCAGACCTGCAACACATTTCAAAAAAAGTTGGGACAGTAAAGCATTTACCACTTTGTAATGTTGCCATTCCTTTTCACAACACTTAAAAGACGTTTAGAGACTGAAGACACCAAGTGATGAAGTGTTTCAGGTGTAATTTTGTCCCATTCTTCCTGCAAACAAGTCTTAAGGTGGGCAACAGTACAGGGTCTTCGTTGTCGCATTTTGCGCTTCAAAATGCGCCACACATTCTCTATTGGAGACAGGTCGGGACTGCAGGCAGGCCAGTCAAGTACCCGTACCCTCTTCCTCCGCAGCCAGGAAGAGGGTAATGTGTGCCGAATGTGATTTTGCATTGTCTTGTTGAAATATGCATGGACGTCCCTGGAAAAGATGTCTTCTTGAAGGCAGCGTATTATGCTCCAAAATCTCTATGTACTTTTCAGCATTAATGGTGCCTTCACAGAAGTGCAAGTTACCTTTGCCAAGGGCACTGACACAACCCCATACCATGACAGACCCTGGCTTTTGGACTTGTTGCTGGTAACAGTCTGGATGATCCTTTTCTTCTTTGGTCCGGAGCACACGGCGTCCATTCCTCCCAAAAAATACTGATTCATCTGACCACAGTACACATTTCCACTGTGTGATGGTCCATCCCAGATGCCTCCGAGCCCAGAGAAGTCGACGGCGCTTCTGGACACTGTTAACATAGGGCTTCCTTTTGGCACAGTACAGTTTTAACTGGCATTTGTGGATGTAACTACGTATTGTGGTACTTGACAAAGGTTTGCCAAAGTAGTCCTGAGCCCATGTGGTGATATCGCTTATAGATGAATGACGATTCTTGATGCAGTGCCGCCTGAGGGATCGGAGATCACGGTTGTTCAGCTTAGGCTTGCGCCCTTGTCCTTTACGCACTGAAATTCCTCCAGATTCCTTGAATCTTTTAATTATGTTATGCACTGTTGAATGTGAAATATCCAAATCTCTTCCTATCTTTATTTGAGGAACATTGTTTTTAAACAAGACAAAAGAGAACTGGAGCGCTGCTGGAATCCCTTGTATCCTCTGGTGCTCTTGGAAGGGTTAAATGTTGAAAAAGAATTGGGAAAAAAATCCAAGTCAAGGCACTCAATAGGATGCAAAAGTAAAAAGCCTTTATTAGTTGGGCTAAAACATTAAAACACCAACGCGTATCGGCCCATTGGCCTTCATCAGGGTGTTGGTAACAAATACTTACTTATAGTTGCATTGGTTTCAGGTGTGCCACACTGGCACTTGCAACATAATTTTTGGCCACTAGAGGCAATAATTCAGATAATGGCTATTGCCAAAGGTTAGACTATACAAATACAAGGTAAAATAAGAGATCTCCAAGTGAAAAAAAATAGGAGTGACACCAATACAAACATCTTGTGTACTCCACACAGTTATGTCCCTCAAGTCAATAGATGTGAATAGGCTAGTTACCCATCTTACTTCTGAATTCATTGTCAATATAGTTCTAAAATAACAGAAAAAAAATTGTTATGGGCATTACAGTACATTCAAAGAATAGTCAACATTCACGGACAACAATACACTGTCCCTAATGAGACACAGCCATTACAAAAAAGGTGAGTGGTCAAAATCTTCATTGAGACCTGGATGACTGGTGGCCCTCAAGGAAAAGATCCAATATGTCTCCCTTTGTTTAAGGCGTTTGATGATATCCCCACCCCTGGCATCAAGGCGAATAGCCTCAATGCCCACTACTCTTAGGGTCGAATCACTCCCATGTTTTGCGTCTATATAATGTTTGGCCATTGGATAGTTCATATTTCCAGTCCGAATGGCATATCTATGTTCAGCTACCCTGTCTCTTAGTCTCCTTTTAGTTAGGCCTATGTAAAAACAGCCACAAGTACACTCTAAACGATAAACAACATGGGTAGTATTGCAATTTATAAAACTATTAATAGTGTAAGTCTTATTGCTAAAAACATCCATACATTTGTCAGTTTTAGCAATATTCTCACAATAATTACAATTACCACAAGGAAAGTTTCCCTTGGGTTGACGAAGCCAAGTTTCACGTTTAGGAGCAGGGAGGTAACATCTTACTAACTTGTCTTGTCTGCTTAATTGTGGTAAAGCTACCCGGCGTGTGCTTTGCCCAGGACCTTCAGTAATACACAACGCAATTACCCGGAAGCGTCTGGCAGTAACGTTACAGCTACACGGCGGGTACTTTGCCCCAGACCTGTGTGCAAAATGTGCTCATTACAATGCATGTATCACAACAATGACACCCACATTATGGTTAACAGTAAAATGCACAAATAATACCTTCTTGATGCTACTGCTTAATTGTGGTAAAGCTACCCGGCGTGTGCTTTGCCCAAGACCTTCAGCAATACACAGCGCGATTACCCGGAAGTGTCTGGCAATCAGTCAAACACCTTTGTGACACAGGAGAACCACATACCCGAGCAGCAACAAGACTGAAAATGTGTCCATACACCAGAGAATATCTCTAAGCCCAACAGGCAGACGATTTTATAGAAACTGACCCAGACGCAAATGGGTCCCGCCGATAAGCTCAATAGATCATAACTCTAAAAAAAATAAAAAGTAAACAAAATACAAGGGGGTAACCTAATACCAAGGACGGAAAACTGTTGTCACTTTACTGCTAGACCCAAGTACTTGAGAGTTAGTAGCCCCATGTGCCCTACTCACCACTGGCACTGGGAGATGGTGTAGGTTGGCATGTTGTCCTGCAGTAGTCCGAGCTGTTCTCCGGGGTGCCACTGAGCCAGCTGGTGTCTCGTCCATGATGGGGGCGACCTGCTGGGAGTCGGGAAAAGCCAGCATGGGGACATCCACTGGAAGAGTGGTGGCAAGCTGGATAGGTGGAACCTCTTTCCAAGAGCGGACAAGAACCCATTGGCCAGGGGTGTCACCATCTGCTGACTGGCTTGTTTCCCCCTGCAGTTCCACAGGCCTGTTAGATGTTTGTGGGTCCTGGTCCAAGTGGACAGGTTTTAGCATGGTTCGATGTACTTGTCGTACTTTGCTTAGGTCCTGTGCTGGAGCCACAGAATATACTACCCCACCAAGTGGAGGTGCACGGATGACCTGATGTATTGTGGTGCCCCAGGCATCTTGGATCTTCGACCGTCCCCTCATTGTATGGTCTCTGATGTAGACATGCTGTCCTTCTGCCAGTGGCTCACTCCGGATTTTCTGGTCATGCCGTTCTTTTCTCTTGGAAGCAGCAGCTTGCATCCGCTCCTTGGCATTCTGGAAGGCCACATTAAGTCACCGCTGGTGCTCTCGGACCCATTCACACACATGCCCGTGTCCAGGCTCTTGTACCCTGCCAAGCAGGAAGTCCACCGGTAACTGGGGGTCTTGATAGAACATCAGGTAATATGGTGAGTCGCCAGTTGTCTGATGAGCAGCAGTGTTGTAGCTAAACACTAATTGGGGTAGGTGCTCTGGCCAGCGGCGCTTCAAATCCACGGGCAAAGTACGGAGCAGATCGTGCATCGTGTGGTTGAAATGCTCACACTGGCCATTGCCCTGAGGGTGGTAAGGGGTGGTCCGAGTCTTCTGGATCCCGTACAGGGCACACAACTGGTAGATGATGGCATTCTCAAAGCTGTGTCCCTGATCAGAGTGCAGGCGAGCTGGGACACCAAAACGAAAGAACCACTCCCGGATGAGCACGTTGGCCACAGTTGTTGCCTTCTGATCCCTGGTGGGCACGGCTTGTGTGAATTTAGTAAAAACATCAGTCATGATCAACACTTGTTCCCTACCATCCATTGCAGGCTCCAAGAAGGTGAAATCCACAGCCAATATCTGGTTTGGACGAGATGCCAGGAGGTGCAACAAGTCCCATTGTTGCAGCAGCACACGGGTAGAGCCCGGCAATTTCCTACGCACTGTCGGGTCGGGCGGTCCCTGTGCCAGCCAAAATGGCAGGAAGGCTCCGATAGTGGGGTCCGCTGCTTGTAGCCTTCTTAATTCCTCGAGGGTGCGGGAGGGGAAGGCCGAGACGGCCATCTGGATTGCCAGTGGTGGGTCTTGACCTCTGGTCGTTTGTTGTACAAGAACTGGTATGGCTGTCCCTAGTGTGGAGGACTCTGTGGTCTGTCCCAGTGGTCCTGCAGGTTTTCGGGAGAGGGCATCTGCATTCCTGTTGGTACGCCCAGGCCTATAACGAATGGTATAATTGAAAGCAGCAAGCTCGGCCTCCCACCGCTGTTCAGTCGCTCCCAGTTTGGCAGTCCCCAGGTGGCTCAAAGGATTATTGTCCGTCCAAACAGTGCATTGTTGGCCCCACAGATACTCCCGAAACTTGTCAGTCCTGGCCCACTTCATTCCAAGGAACTCCAGCTTCATTGAACTGTAGTTCTTTTCTGCTGGACTGAGACTACGACTAGCGTAGGCGATTGGCCGGATCTTTCCTTGCTGCTCCTGAGAGAGCACTGCTCCAAGACCAATATGGCTGGCATCCACCTCCAGAATAAATGGCAAGTTAAAATTAGCGAACGCCAAAGTGGGAGCACTCACCAACCTCTGCTTCAAGGCCTGGAAGCTGTTCTCACAGACATCTGTCCATACTCCATCAAGCCGTGGCCCTTGGCCCTTTCGGGTCTTAATACCGCCAAGCTCTGCCCCCAGGCGGTTTAAAGGAGCTGCCAGCTTGGAAAAGCCCTCCACAAATCGCCTGTAATAACCCGCAAAACCAAGGAAAGACCTCAATTCGGACACTGTGGTGGGACGGGGCCACTTAGCCACTGCGGACACCTTAGCTGGGTCAGTGGTTACACCTTTGCGGGATACAAGGTGGCCCAGATACTGGACTTCTTTCCGGAAAAAACTGCATTTCTCCAGCTTTGCTTTCAGACCTTCTTTCCGTAGACGGCTCAGCACTAGATCCAGACGATGTATATGATCTTCGACACTAGAAGAAAAAACAATTATATCGTCCAGATATAGTAACAGGGACTGGCAATGCTGTGCTCCAAACATTCTCTCCATCAGTCGTTGAAAAGTGCTTGGAGCGTTACACAGTCCAAAGGCCATGCGGTTAAATTCAAATAACCCAAACGGCGTGCAAAAGGCAGTCTTTGGACGGTCCTGTTCGGTCACAGGTACCTGGTTATACCCGCTAGCCAGGTCCAGCGTGGAGAACCATTGAGCCCCCGATAGGGCATCCAAAGACTCCTCGATGCGGGGGAGAGGGAAGGCATCCTTTCTGGTCCTGCTGTTGAGCTGTCTGTAGTCAACACACATACGTAGGCCGCCACATTTCTTCCGCACAATCACAATGGGAGAGGCATAGGGGCTACTACTTTCTCGTATGACCTGGCTATCTAGTAACTGTCGCAGGTGGGCCTTAACAGCATCATAATCAGAAGGGGGGAGATGCCTATAACGTTGCCTAACTGGTTGGTCGTCTAGCAGAGGTATATCATGAGAGATAAGATTAGTACAGCCAAGGTCACCCTCAAAAGCTGAGAACACTGACTCATGTTTTAACAAGAATGCCCTTATCTGTTCTTGCTCAGTCTCCAGTAGCACTGACAAATCAAGGGCCTGTATCTGCTCCCTCACTGACTTAGGCCTGTCTTCCCCCTTAGGAGCCTGCATGCTAGCCACAACAGCCTCTATTTCTGGTTGGTCTTCAGAAATGCCCAATGGAAAGCCCTCAACAGTTGCATGAACAAGCAACCCTAGTGACTGGCGGGGGTATAATGTAGCACGTGTAAACCCCATATTGACTACAGGGATAAAAGCTGTACCTTGTTCTACGTGCACTAGTGCAGGCGAAACTAGGAGACCACTAGGTAAAGAGCCGCTAGCCGATTCCAGCAGGACAGCAGGAGCATCACAAAAGTGAGGAGAGCAAGTGGCTGCCACCAATTTTACAGTGCCTCCTGGTATATGGATGGGCCTTCTACCTCTAACTTTAGCTACACCCGTTTTGGGTGGAAGAGAGCTGAGCTGGACCCGATGACAATGCTGCAAGGCGTGCCGCCACGGAAGTGAAGCATGAACTACCGGTGGGAGTTCAAACAAAGAGGAACCATGTTGGCCAAACAGTTCAGCGTAACATTCTCGAATAACATTCATCCCAAGCACACCCGGCACAAGTGGAGGAGCGAGCTGACCTGTGGGATCTTTAACCACTAGCCAACCTCTTTGGGGGATTACCTTCCCTAATACTTCAACCGTTAGCTCAGCATACCCGATATAGGGTATGTCTAGACCATTTGCAGCCCGAAGCTGCAACCAATTACACTGTTGAAGTTTATCCTTAAAATGTTGCACAAAGAAACTCTCCACCAAGGTAGATACCATAGACCCTGTGTCCAAAAGACACCTGCAACTACTCCCCCTACTCTCACAGTTACCTTCGGGGACTGAGCGACAAGAGAGGTTACAGGGTGACTAAGAGTATTCTGATTCTGAGAGCCGCTACCATCCCCTCTCAGCGTGTGGCTCCGCACGCTGAAGGGAGCTAGTTTTCCGACTGAGAAACTGAGACAACATTAGCCTGAGCTTGGGCCTGGGGGATGTAATTAGGAGCTACTACTCTCTCATTGTTACACTCTCGAGCGTAGTGACCAGGCTTTAAGCATCGCCTACAAATGACAGTTGACGGCCGACTAACTAGAGAGGGACGATTGGAATAGGCTGGGCGAGCTACTCCTTGCAAAGTAGTTAAAGCACTAGTTAAGTGGTTGATCTGTTTTTATTGCTTCAGCAACATGGACCGCAGCTCTGCCATTTCTGAACTTGCCATACTAACGGGCGACGAAGCTCTGCCTGGCTGAGTTTTGGAGTACTGCATAGCGCAAAGAGAGGGAACTGAATGACTCCTACCCCTATTGAAGTCACTGGGCCTGCCCTCACACTCCCACCGGATGGCAGCAGCACGCACTTCCAGCATGGACATCCCTGGGGTCTGACGGACAAGTCTCTTCAATTCCCTGCGGAGGTCCGAGTCAATAACGTGCTCTGCAAACTGGTCACGGAGCAGCATGTCAAACTGGGGTACTGAGTCAGGGGAGACCTGTTTAACTTTATCCATCAGAGAAAAGAGAGCATGCGAATATTCTTGTAAAGATTCACCGTCTAATTGTTTTCTAGAAAAGAAACTCTCTTGTAAGGCAATATAAGACTGGGAACACCCATAAAGTTCTTTGAGAATCTTTGCAATTCTTTCCGGGTTTTCCCGATCTGCCCTTGGCCTATAGCGAATCTCATCTTTAGCCTCCCCATCCAGATGATCAAACATAAGGTAAGCTTTGTCAAGTGCACCCAAATGTCTAGTACGCGCACAAACTTCCACCTCTTCCACCCACTCAAAAATGTCAATACCCACCCTACCCCGAAATACAGGACACTTCCGTTCCCTAGGGAGATAAATCATCCGTTCATGGGACACAGGGTTAGCAGGGTTGGCGGAATTGTCCGGCTGAGGCGGCGATGGTTGCTGCTGCTGCAGGCCATTGTCTGCCTGCAGCTGACGGATCTGTTCTCTCAGCTGTTCAACTTCGTCCATTGCTGCAACGGAGTAATGCCCACGTTACAAGAGAGGCAGTGGGATAGTCAGTGGCCTGCCCACTGCTCCTTTAGGTCCCACGCCGTGCCCACTGCTGCTTTGCCCTTAGCCGATTACTATGCCTTGAAAATCAAAATATACATAGACAAAACAAAAAAAAAAGAGAGAGGAAAAAAAAAAAAAGGGACACGTCTCTGTGTGCAACAACCCTGCCGACTACGCCACTTTGTGACCTGACTGTGCTTTGAACAGATCTAGATTTAAAGGTTCTTGACTACGCCACCTGGTGCCTCTCACACCAGGATATACTTTACACATTAACTGCTGAATACCTGATCCAAGGCGAGCAGATTCGTCAAAGTACACATAAGATGAACTAGACAGAGACGTGTTCTCAGTAGAAAAACTATATCAAAACTTTATTATACAATGGTATAATTAAAAGAGCCATACCGTCATACTAGAGACACATTACTAACACGAGAGACTAGACCTGGTATTAGCTGTTACAAGGGACAATCTGGTTACCAATTGAAATGGAAGATACTGATTCGCTGGCAAGACAGGTTACCTGTCCGAGGTACGCGTGACGTTCACCACCCGTGCTCTGGAACCTGGGACCCATGATCACATGCATCCACACACACACACACACACACACACACACACACCACCACCACTACAAACCGATGATTCAAACAATATTGTGAAGTGCAGTTTACCACTACAATACGTGGTGCAGTGCGTGGGGACGGAACCAGGAACCTCTCTTGTGAGCAGCTACGCTAATACTCTGGAAAGAAAAGGACAAGGAAGTTATCACTAGCAGAGTGGATAGATAAATGTAAAACGATACACTGCTAGAACAGCCAATACCACATCAGTCAGACAGAGCAGTAGACGGAGGCTACAGCAAAATAAACACAATAAAGAAAGAAAAGATATATATAAAACTTAATTCAGGCAAGGCAAAGCAGCAGGAGCAATCTGCCTGCAGACACAAAATCATTAAAATTAGTGCTTGAGATACACATGCACAAATAGTCACGTAGCATCGCAACCATTTCATAAAAACGTTATTTTCTTTTACCTCAATGTTGACATACGAACTGACACAGTGGAAAAACAGCCCTTTGCGTCAGTCTTCACAACCCTACATAACAGTTGTTACACACAGCATATTCATTAAATACATTTATATTAAGAGTTGACCATAAAACAGTCATACAATATGTCAGGGCAACACAATCAGACTCATTTTACATGTATTCAAAAGCTTTTAGTCACACTGGATCTACTCATCACACAATAAACAAACTTTTTTACCTTCTTGGTGTTACTGCTTAATTGTGGTAAAGCTACCCGGCGTGTGCTTTGCCCAGGACCTTCAGTAATACACAACGCAATTACCCGGAAGCGTCTGGCAGTAACGTTACAGCTACACGGCGGGTACTTTGCCCCAGACCTGTGTGCAAAATGTGCTCATTACAATGCATGTATCACAACAATGACACCCACATTATGGTTAACAGTAAAATGCACAAATAATACCTTCTTGATGCTACTGCTTAATTGTGGAAAAGCTACCCGGCGTGTGCTTTGCCCAAGACCTTCAGCAATACACAGCGTGATTACCCGGAAGCGTCTGGCAATCAGTCAAACACCTTTGTGACACAGGAGAACCACATACCCGAGCAGCAACAAGACTGAAAATGTGTCCATACACCAGAGAATATCTCTAAGCCCAACAGGCAGACGATTTTATAGAAACTGACCCAGACGCAAATGGGTTGCTTAGCCACTCACAGCTAGCTGGGTGACGTCAGGGGGTTACCGTAGCTGCAGAGGGACAAACTTCAACCAGAAAGCGATTACTCCGCCAGTTACACTCGCTTGACTCTGAAGCTTTGATTCTCTGACTGACAGACAGCTGTTGATCAGTGACTTAGCCTACGTGACTGACAGCTCGCCTACAGTATAAACAATTAAATGGTAAACGTTTTTTAGTTAGCCTATTGAATCCTCTTTTTAAAAATATGTTTTTTTGTTTTGATATTATCGTTAAATCACAGAGCAAACTCGGAGCACTTCACCAGCGGTGACTCTCTCCTCGCGTGACATCCTGAGCTCGCGCAGCATCCTGGACGTTCTATATTGCACTTTGTAAAGAAACTGGGCTGGCGGATATCGCGTTTTGTGAAAAAATACATTTTGTAGTAGGCTTAAAATGTACATTTTTAAATCTTATTAATGGCAGCAATTCACACATAGATTAAGGTACATCTAAACAGTGATTTCCAATAATAAAATCCATATGTCAAAAAATGGCGTTTATCGCGTTTTGCAACCGAACTCTTCACTTGTCTTTCACGGGATTCGTACCTGAGCTTTCATTATTACAAGTACAAATCTGTACCAGCTGAGCTACTGAGCAAGCTTGTTATATAAAAAAAGCAGAGCATATGGAGCAGGTTAAGTGATGCAAACTCCAAAATGTATTCATTTACATGGTACAAAAAAACGATAAAAAGTGATTGCTGTTTTACTGCCTCTAGCGAACATTTCGCTTTGAAACTGCAGAGATATGTACATATTGGTACGTATTTTGGCGGTTTGCAAAAACGTTGCCAGAGGTACATTTTCGCAATGAGACCAGGTTGACTTTATCTTTAAAAGGGTTAACTTGGGAAAATATATAGCGCTCCTCCCATAAGCCTAGAAACAGATTGGCATAATTGGGAGCAAAACAAGCACCCATTGCAGTCCCCTTTTCTTGTCTATACAATTTGTCTTGAAAGAGAAAGATATTGTTCTTTAAAGTCCACTCAGTAAGTCGCACTATAAAGTCACTGGGAGGCATCAAATGTTCAGGTCTGGATGAGAGATAGTGTTTTAAAGCCTCTAGACCCTCGTCATGTACAATATTGCTGTATAAAGACTCCACATCCATTGTGGCCATAAAACAAGAGCCTATGTTACCTATTTGTTCAATTTTCTTTAAAACCTGTGTAGTATCTTGAATATAAGAAGGTAAATCTGCCACAAATGGCTTGATAAAGTAATCTACAAACTTGGAAGCAGGTTCTGTTATTGAATCATTCCCGCTGATTATCGGTCTGCCAGGTGGATTTTCCAGATCCTTGTGGACTTTGGGGAGCATATAAAAAGAAGAATAACGTGGGTACCGATGCTTCAACCGGCTCCTTGTGATTGGTGGTTCCTGAGAGTGGGTTCTGCCGCTTTCCACCCCTCCGCGTTTTCCTCTTCCTCTTTTGTAAGGTTGGTTGTGCTGTCTGGGGCGAAATTCCAAAAAAGCATTTCTGTCATACACATCAGCAATTTTGTCACGGTCATTAGTGACATGAGTTTCATCATAGTTCTCATCATCAGTGCTTGGAAGATTAAAAGATACTCTTCTTTTCGTCAGGTGTCCATTGTTTTTAAACATTTCAATAATTTTCTCACGTATTTGTTGGCAAACTGGCGATCCTCGGCCCATCTTTGCTCCTAAAGGATTAGACCTTTCTTGGATGCTGCTTTTGTACCAAATCATAATTACAATCACCTGTTGACATCACCTGTTTCAAATCACATCATTATTTAACCATTTTACCTCATTACTAGCCCTAAATTGCTTCTGTCCCAACTTTTTTTGAAATGTGTTGCAGGTCTGAATGACAGGAAAGGATGCATATTTACAAATGACATGAAGTTGACCAGACAAAACAAGAAATATTTTGTGTTCATATTGTCTGCAATGAAATACAAGTCAAAGTAAATTTAGAAATCACTTCTTTTTTTTTTTATTTGCGTTTTCCATACTGTCCCAACTTTTTCTGATTTGGGGTTGTAAAAGCCCTTTTATTGAAAATCAAGATGTTTAATAGAAAAATGTTCACGAAACTAAATGAAAATGTTTAGTGAAATTGGGAAATATTTAAGAGATTGTTCATTTAGTTGTATACATGTATACAAGTGTACTAGTGATGCGTGGGTCTGCTTTTTTTCCAACCCGCGGGTCCCGCTTTTATGAAATTATTTGTTCTGCCCCAGCCCACACCGCACCATTGTATCTATTTTTACAACCCGCCTGCACCCACGACCATTAAATAAATAGACATACAATGCATTGTCATGTAAAAGAAAACAGCCTTTATTTCAGCCTGAAAGTGCTTGGAAACATCGCCCTGTAAACTGGCAACAACATACGATTATAAGTATGAATATGAACCATAAATCAGGTCATATTAATAACAAGATAATGATAAACATTTTCAACAAAACAGCGTTTGTATTCATCTAATAGGCAAAATTATTTTACAGCCTGCGCTACATAACCACTGAACGGAAATGTTCATGTAGCGTTTTTTCGTTCGCTGTGCAAAAAAAGAATGGCATCCACTGTACCAGGGTTTAATCCATTTCGGCTAGAATCCCGCACCCGGCCAGCAGAGCTGAAGGTGCGCTCGCTTGATGCCCTTGTGACCGGGATTCTCCCACACCTCGTCTTCAATCTTCACTTTTATCGCTCCGTTTTTGTTGTTGTGGCTGCTGCTGCTGCCGGCGGGAGCTGCTTGGCGCGCTGGTTTCGTGACGTGTCACGTGACGCCAAAGGTTTGGGGACATGCAAGTTATGTTGCTAGAGACTTCGTATTGTAACCTTAAGATTCAAAGAACCAAAGATTCAAGAAGCTAATAAAATACGAAAATAGCTATTCTCAAATATTTAATATAGGCTATAGGGAATTGCACGCAACATAAATAGATTTTTATTTTTATTTTGTTTTTAATGACCCGCCCCGCAAATAAAGTGACAATTTCTTTCCCTGCCCCAACCAGGGTCCGCGGGTTATAAGACGACCCGCGCATCACTAATGTGTACATACATTTTGTTCTCATGTCACAAGTAATAATATCAAGGTATACTGAGTTTTACAAGATTCTTTTGTAGTGTGGTTTTTGGTGAAGTGTACTAAAATAAATATAATCACCTGTGTACATTCTGCTACTACTTCTCACCGCTGTTTCCTGATGGTTTATAGAACAATTACTCCGAGTCGCCCTCTGTCTTTTCAAAGAATAGTACAACGCCAAGCGGGTCAAGTATAAACCAAGCGGCTCCTCCCGCAGTTTCTCTTGAAGCCAAAATGGAAGTGACTTAAACTGCAGTTCATGGACTGGCCACTAGAGACAGGCTCCAGAACTGAGCAGAATCTCATTGAGCTCATGTTAAAATGCCCAAATTTACAGCAGAAGAACACATGAGTGACAGGTGGATAGCCATTTATCTGCAGTCTGTTAGTCATCACGTCACCTCAGCTCCGCCCACGTCCTGCCTCTTTGCCCATTTTCTATTATCCGGGAGTGACGCGCTGCCAAGATGGCAAAGACCAGCTCGACAATACTTTACGCTTCAAAACTGCTCTTCAGAATCCTATGGGTACTACGGATACCCATGGGTACCCATGGACACTACATCCATATTTTTTTAGAGTCTACGGTATAAACGGCTCGTCAGTTTGGGGAGGAACAGCAGAGGAGTCAGCAGAGGCTCGCACGGTGGAGCCAAGCAAAAGTATAAACAAGGCTTATGCTTGACGTGCTCTCCATTGTATAATTCTGTGAAACGACAGAGGGCGACTCTGAGTTATTGTTCTCCAAACCATCAAAAAACAGCAATGAGAGGAAGTAGTTTGCCGAATAATTTGTCAAACAAAATGGATTTCTTCACATATAAACTGATTAGGTTGTGGGTCATTGAGGACACACGTGAAAAAGTTTTTTAGTACACTTCTTAAACCCTAACCAAATAATCAAGTTAAACCCAGTAAACTTGAAACTCTGACTTGTTGTGACATTAGAACATATTAATGAATAGGCCCAGATAAATTTCAGCCTAATAGGGATACCTGCACTGAATCGCCAATTTCACATGTATTTTCAAAATACAAAATACTGTATTTGTATTTAAATAAATTTCTCCACACAGTATTTTGTATCTGTATTTAAATACATTTTTCCACACAGTATTTTTTATTTGTATTTTAAATACATTTCCATGTATTTATGCCCATCTCTGTCTACATATATGGATTTTAATACATTTAAAGGCCAAAAATTTATAAGAAATGGCTTTAAAAGTCAGTGGGCAGTAGATTATTTGTCATTTCCTGCTCTCTCCCCATCTCCATCACACTTTCTTTTCCAAATGATATAAGACACTTGAGTCTATGAAAAAATGGTCTAGGAGTTATGAGCAGTTTCACATTTTTGACACCCTATTGGCCGATTGGGGCCATACCTTGTCAATCTCTTGTCAAATTGAGACCTACCATCTGGCCAAGTTTCAAGTCTCTAGTCACTTTGTGCTTGAACCCCTAATTATAGTGTAGCCCAGGCCGCAACAACATGGTAGTTGACCTCTTGTCACGCATCCTGGCTCAAAACACACACATGGGCATGTGTTAGCAATGGCACACAAGGGCCATCTGTACATAGTGAAGCTCAAACTGCTCTTTCAGGACTAGGGGTGGTGGGCAGGCATAGACAGGGTCGGGAGATCAAAACCCTAGTTAACTCTTTGCCTGCCAGCGTTTTTCAAAAAACGTGCCAGCAACCACCAGCATTCTTGATAATTTTCACAAAAGTTTCATGGCCCCCAGAATATTTTGTTGTATAAATATCTGAATATGCAATATATCAAAAGAAAGAACAGACCTAGTTTTTGAAAACAAAATAACAGTTTTATTCTAGCTTCAGGTGCATTCCTTTTTATCAACACTTAAATGTGGGTAAATTTAATAAAAAAAGTAACATTTTGAGCAAAAACCTGAGAAAATTTCATTTTTGTCAATGACTATGTCTGGATCGGATTCAAAACTGATCAAGACATAGATGGAGTAGATTGAGTCCATCAACACCCCTAAAGCTTGCGAAATCCTATAGCTCACCCTGGGTCAACATTTAATTCGGTAACATAAGGCACACTGCATGAAAAGTGGGATTTTCGACCCCGTAAACGCCTGTAGACTCCCGGAAATCTCCCTAATTTTCGGCAGTTTTCGACAATTTAGAGGCAGCGAACGCCGCGTTCGTCTGTGCCACAAATTGTCGTAAACGAATCATGACGTAGGTGGAGAGTCCCCCGCTGAGAGCAGAGAGTCCCCCGCCGATCGCAAGTTCAGTATGGAGTACCACAAGGCTCAGTGCTAGGACCGCTACTCTTCACCCTGTACATGCTACCACTGGGAGATATCATTAGGAAGCATGGCGTTAGTTTTCATTGTTATGCTGACGATACTCAGCTCTATATTTCTTCACGCCCTGAAGAAACTTACCAATTCACAAGATTAACGGAATGCATAGCTGATATAAAACATTGGATGACCGGTAATTTCCTGCAACTCAATTCAGAAAAAAACAGAATTTTTAATTATTGGACAAAAAAGCTCCACAAGTAGTAGCCTAGAATACTGTCTAACACTTGATGGCTGTTCTGTCAAGTCCTCGTCGTCAGTGAGGAACCTGGGTGTGCTCTTTGATACCAATCTTTCGTTTGAAAGCCACGTCTCTAGCATCTGTAAAACTGCTTTCTACCATCTTAAAAATATATCTAAATTACGGCACATGCTCTCAATGCAAAATGCTGAACAGTTAGTTCATGCGTTCATGACCTCAAGGCTAGATTATTGTAATGCTCTACTGGGTGGTTGCCCTGCTCGCTTAATAAATAAACTCCAGCTGGTCCAAAACGCAGCAGCTCGAGTTCTTACTAGAACCAGGAAGTATGACCATATTAGCCCAGTTTTGTCAACACTGCACTGGCTGCCTATTAAACATTGCATACATTTTAAAATCTTACTTATTACTTACAAAGCACTAAATGGTTTAGCTCCCTAATACTTGAGCGAGCTCTTAACATATTATACTCCATCACGTCTACTGCGGTCTCAAAATTCTGGCCAGTTGATAATACCAAGAATATCCAAATCAACTGCAGGCAGTCGATCCTTTTCCTATTTAGCTACAAAACACTGGAACAGTCTTCCTAACATTGTTCGGGAAGCAGACACACTCTGTCAGTTTAAATCTAGACTAAAAACACATCTCTTTACTGTGGCATACACATAAAACACTTTTTCAATGAAATGATTGTTAGGCTGCATTAACTAGGTCAGCCAGAACCGGGAACACTTCCCATAACACCTGATGTACTCGTTACATCATCAGAAAAATGGCATCTACGCTAATGATAGTCTCTGTTTTATCCCGAGGTTTACTGCAGTCAGCCGGATCCGGGCCGTATCCAGTTCAGATGGTGGACCTGCGCCCAGAGAAGACCAACACAGGACCCTGAAGTGTCTGCAGAGACCGTGATTAGACTCCCCCTGCAACTGCCTCATCGACACGGCATCTCAATAAACCCGTCTCCGGCGTGTTGACTGAGATTGTTCGAATATTACAATTAAATAATACTTAAATCGATATGTCATCCTCAATAAACCCGTCTCCGGCGTGTTGCCTCCGATCATTCGAATATTGCACTTTAATAATTATTTAATCAACATCATCCTCAATAAACCCGTCTCCAGCATGTTGCCCCCGGTCCCTCGAATATTCTGATCTATTATGACCTCTGAGCTGTAAAGCTGCCAGAATAATAATAATAATCATACGCTGTTTGTTAATTGGTCAGAGGAGAACTGGCACCCCCACTGAGCCTGGTTTCTCCCAAGGTTTATTTTTCTCCATTAGGTCACCTGATGGGGTTTTGGTTTCCTTGCCACTGTTGCCTCTGGCTTGGCGTGCTCAGTTGGGGACACTACATTTTTCAAATAAACATCGAAATAAATCTAAATAATAATCTAAATTAACCATTTAAACTAAATTACTGATCGAATTATTGATCTAAAGCCCACACTGTCGCTGTGTGATGGTTGAGATGGGCTGATGACATCAGCGTTTTTTCCGGAGTGGCTATGCGGCTGAATAAAATTATGCTGCATTATTTTCCTGTTTAACACTGTAAAGCTGCTTTGAAACAATCTACTTTGTGAAAAGCGCTATATAAATAAAGTTGACTTGACTTGACTTGACATGCTCATTGACAAGTATGCCAGCTTGCTGCAGACTGCTGGATGTTTTGATTACCCACAAAGTGTTGAAGCCAAAGACAACATTGTGAAGGATTTCATACAATGGTACATATTATACAGAAACCAGTTCTCCATACAAAGGTAAGTTGATTTATAATTTGCTTATTAATTGTTGCATTTAATTGTTATTTGTTGCATATACTTATCATTGTCATCACTTTGTGATCTTGTTTGGCTTCCAGATTTAGGGATGGGCTTTCCACCTTGGATGTCATCCATGCCCTGGAACAACATCCAAGTGTATTCAGACCCTACATGTGCTACAGTGTTGAGAAACTAAAACCTGAATCATTGGAGGCTGTCTTCAAGGCTCAGCTCAGTGAAGAAGGTAGCACCAGACGACAAGGAGAAACAAGGATTCTAGGATACTGGAGAGACTATCTGCTTGACACTGGAGGTAAAGGATTGAACATCACATTTTATTGTTGTTGTGTACATATTTCATAATATATATTTTTTTCTTTTCTTTTATTCAGAACAAGAAACCAGAGTCTTCCTCCAGGACATCCTGATGTTTGCAACAGGACTGGATTCACTGCCTCCTTCAACAATTCTCCCTCAGCCCTGACTGAGTTTTGAGTGGACTTCTAAATTTCCCATTGCCAGCACCTGTGCCAACACAATCAAATTGTCAATGTCCAAAAGCTATGAAGAGTTCAAAAATGCAATGGACTTTGGTATCCAAAAATCACCTGGTTTTGGATTGCACTGAGTAGAACAATGTAAATGTAAAGGGATATCTATCCCTTTAACAGTTTGTTCCAAATAACACAGGTTTCTGAACTAACCAGAGTTTAAATGCGGGCCATGTTCTTTAAAGTTATATAGTTCTCCACACCAGTCTCCCAAGCGTGAGGTGTAGTCAGATTGCTTTGAGCATGTAATTCTTCAAAGTTTGCTTGAAGCTGTTCATCTCCACATGTACTAATAGTCAGTTCAATGAAGAAGTGGTCCAAGTCTTCCTGTGAGACACGAAATCCACATTCTCTTCCATTAAACCTTTGAGTAAAAGAGGAAAATGTGTCTACCATTATATTGTTTGGTGTGAAAATTCAAGGTACAGTATTGAGAGCAATAAATGTTAATTTGTATTAAATTCTGAATTTTATTTTTGGCTCAAAATAACACTTTATTAAACCTCATGTCAATGTCTTTCTTCTGTGGAATAGAATGTTAGCCCCAATCTCTTTTTTCATTTAACGAAAGAGCATTGAATGAAATGGTGAGTGAGACTAACAATATATATAATATTTCCATTTTGTGTTCAGTGGAAGAAAGCAAGCTTCAGGGCTTTGGAACAACATTAGGGTGAGTACATGATGGTAGAGTTTGAGGTTGTGTTAACTATCATTTTAACAATTCCATTATAAAATGCAAATAAGTTTAACATTTAATATAGTCATATACCGACCTGTGTGGAAGAGCGTACATTGCATCTGGTTTACCAGAAGGACAGCGAGACTGTTTAACAGCCCTAATGGTGTGAGTGTTCCAAATTTCTTTGCATTCATCAAGGTCCATCTGCAGCACACTTAAAAACACAAAAGGCACCAAGCATATGTGCTCATGACTGCCATTAAAAAGTTGTCTCTCTTTCAAGTCATTTAGAAGATCCATCCAGAACTGAGACCAGTGTAAATAAAACAACAATATCAACATCCCTTTTAGACATTCAGGGGCCTATACCATGAAGCCGGTTTAGCTGGCTAACCAAATATGTTTAAGCTTAGTTTGTGCCAATCCTGGGTTTGGCTTTTAGCCGTGTTCATCTCCATAGTAATTTACGCTCCACGGCTAACCTGCTCCAGGGCAGATTATGTTCTGAATAAGAGATCTCAAACTGAAATTAGACCAATCAGCTGTGAGCAAAGTGACACACCTCTGATGCAATAAAGTCACTCCCTTTAAAGGTTTCTACTCCAAATTAAAGGTCACTACATAGCAAATGTTTTTTAAAGACTAAAGCGTCTGGCTGTTTGAAAAGATGCTTATTTATAATAATAATTTTGAATGATTTAGATATCATTTATGTCATTATACCTGTATACATTATTACACATGTATCATTTTAATCAATCATTAATAGGCACTTAGTTAAAAATGAATATAAATAGCCTATATACAGGTTATACAAATAAACTTTAAAATAAATAAATAAAGCTATACAAATTACTACATGTGAGCTTAAATGCTTTCATAGACAGCTCTTTTCTTCTTCCTGTGTAAATTTGTTAAAATTATTAATATTTTTCAATCATGTAATATTCTACAGAAGAGAGAAATCAATCTCACTGCTTCGAGAAGTGAATCTCAGTTTCAATGATCCACAGCATGTTATTGGCTGTTCACTACTGATGTCACAGCTAAACTCCTAAACTCAGGATCAAAGCCTGAGTTGACAGAGAAAGCTGATGATCAGCATCATGGGACCAACAAAGCCTGAATAGATTGGTTTGGTTTTGTCAACTCAAAACTAATCCTGTAAATCCTGTTAAACTACAATCATGGTACAGGCCCCAGGACTGGTTTCACAGACAGGTTTTAGATTAAGCCAGAATTAGGCCTTAGTTTAATTAGGACATTTAAGTAGAGACAAAACAATGGTACCGACATATTTTAAGATACTTCAGAGACAGGTGCTTTCAATTAAAACAGCTCAAACATAAATTTGAATCTGGAATTAGAACATGTTTTAATTGAGGATTTCCAACTGTAAAATTCAGCAAGAAAAGTAATATTAAATATAACCCCAAAACATCATGACTGTAGACTATACCTTTGTTTTCTGAAGTATGACCACCAGCTTTCAATTCGTTGGTTTGTGATTGAGGAGCCATACATATGGCTTGAAGCCCCTGCAAGGTAATCTGTGTGGGTTGATCTCAGAGAACAGTGGATTGCAGCCATAGTTCCATTTTCAGTGCCACAGTCTGTGCGAAGAAGCTTTGGTATGACCCCAAATTCAGTAGCACACTGTAGGTAATGATGAGCTATAATATCTGGGTTGTTATTGCTAGCTCCACAAACTAACCACATCACTTTGCGTGAGTAACCATCAATGCAGCCACTTATAGCCAAACCGTATGGTTTTAATTTGTCATAGCCATCAATGTGCCAGACATGATTTGGCCACAAAGAATGGTAAACCCTTCTCACAAATCTACTTCTTGAGCGTTGTAAAATGCCTAATGGATCAAGGTCTGCCATCATAAGCATTACATCTTGCCTTCTCACTGTAAGATTGTGTTTTTGGCGTAGGGTCTGGCACATTGTGCTGTAACCATAATGCTGTCCAGAACCATGCAACTCTGCAATAATAGCTGTTCGGACAATGTCCAAAGGTGAGTAGTTTTTTCGTTTGTACAAGGACAGTCTGTTCAACTTTTTTTTCAGGGTACGAAGGCTCATTTTAATGTTGTGCTTCGATGCCAAGAAATCCACAATGACACTGTAACTGTGTCCATCTCTGAAGTACTTTAGAAGAAGATCATCCTCAGAAACATGGACTGATGACTCTAACAATCAAGAAAGAATAGAACATAGCATTCATATGTTTTACAGGGCATAATGTAATTGGACACACTCAAGCTTTCAATTCATAATAGAAAGGGTATTATTGAGTTACAATTTTAATTGGTAGAACCACCTGCCTCAAAGAATTCAGTTGATAAAAAGTATGCTGTGTAACAGTACACAGCAAAAAATGCTCTTCTTACTTAGTCATTTTGTCTTGCTTCTAGTCTAAATATAAACAATTCTTAAATCAAGATGCATTTACTAGATATGTCAAATGACATAAGATATTTTTCTTGAAAATACAATCAAAATGAATTGAGTTTTTGCTTAAAACAACAAATTATCTGCCAATGGGGTGAGAAAAATTATTTCTCATTTGTGAAAAATTTCTGATTGAAATCTTGTTTCTTGTTTCTGTCCCAAACAGAAATAAGATTATTTTTCTCACCCCATTGGCAGATAATTTAGCTTCTTTTAAGCAAAAACTTAAATTATTAAATTAAATTATTAACTATTTTCCCCTCCCAGAAAACAAGAAAAATATCTTATGTCCTTTTACTTATCTAGTAAATGCATCTTGATTTAAGAATTTTTAGATATTTGGACTGGAAACAAGAAAAGAAATACAAAATAAGAAGAGCATTTTTTGCCATTTAACTTATGGTTTAGATATAGCTACACACTAGACTACAGGTTCTAAATATTTAAATTTTTCATGCTTATTTGTGCATTTGAGCCCAGTGTTCAAAACGTATGTATAAATTACATCATGATAAAATTGATCAAGCTCAATACATAGGCCTACTTACCACGTTGAACTTCAGCCAAAAACTGGACATTAGAACCACACGAGCCACAAAAGGCTATAATAATCCCCAGATTGTTTCCACAAAATCGACAAAACATGCCAGCCTATAAAGACAACGGTTGAAATTTAACATTTTAGCTGACATCAGGTATTAATGAAACAAAAGCAGAGCTAAGTTGTCCAAATCAAAAATAATTTATCTTATACTCATTTTATGAATCGATACATAAAGATTATCAGGATATCCAAACATTCAATAAAACATATTTTGATCATTTAAAAACTATTACACGTATTATGCTCACATTACTTACATTGAGAATCTCTTCGTGTCCCGACTCCAGAGGAAATCGGCTTTTCAGTGCCGACACTGCCCCCTAGTGGTCCGGAGCATTTCCGTTGTGGCTTATTTCCGTTGTGTTGTGGCTTGTTTCCGTTGTGTTGTGGCGATTTTGTTGTGTTGTGGCTTTAATTCGTTGTGTTGTGGCTTTAATTCGTTGTGTTGTGGTTTGATTTCGTTGTGTTGTGAACTTAAGTTTGCTTTTTTAATTTCGTTATTTTGTGCACTACTGGGCCACCGTACTTATCAAAAGTAGCGGAATCACGGCCAAAATGTGGCAAAATATGCCAAACGTGGGGGGCGCCCGGTAGAAATATTGCTAAAGTAAAGACAACTTAAACCTGTGGACTATAGGCTACAAACAACCCACACCAACAGTAAATGCAGCCCAATTCCAGACTTGGCAACACTGAACCGAGCGTTGTTGAATGGGCGATAGCAGGTGTGTGACAACTGACAGCGGACGTTCGCGAGGAGATTGTAAAAAGAGAAATGGAGCATAAAAGTTTTTTTTTTTTTTTTTTTTGCTTTTTATGAGTTTTTATTGGATTTTGACATGCTTCAAAGCCTGAGACGATGGGAGACCGGACCATAAGCACGTAAATCGGTAGCCTGTGGTTAAATATTTAATCATTAAGTTGCAACTATTGTTTATTATGTTAAATGTAACTGTTATAATATATTTTAAACATTTATACATTTACGTCTTTATTTAAGTACTTATTTTTATTCAACTCACATCATCTCAGATGCATTGTAGCCTACTTTTATGACATGGCAGCCGTCGACCGATGAATTTGTTTATTGTACAAATTATAACTTGCATTACAAAAATAAACAATGTACAGAACAACCACTTCTCTTTTATTTAGCCTATACACATTTCAAGTTAACGGAAATGAACAATAGACAGCAATTACTTTGTTTCATTTACAAATAACTTGCATAAAAAATAATAATAATAATAATAATAATAATAATATAGAGAAATTGTTCTGTGCATCCCGGCCACGACTTTACATTCAGCCTTTGGAGGAGACTTTCGGTAGCCTAATGGACCGTCGTCAGTGAGCAACATTTATTCATTCATATAAAATACTTTATTTTGCAGTAGGCCTACAGCTAGTAAAGTCAGCAGTTTTCGTTTATTTGCATTTTGCCTTATAGTTTTGAGTGACAGATGTCGCATTTGATTTAGCCCATTTTTGTCTGTGACATTTTTTAGCTACGGTGTTGACAGTATGATAAGAAAAATAAATAAATAATTGCATGGCCAACATAGTGTTATCCCCAGTCTCTCTCTTTCTGTAGGGGAAATTTAAAAGAGAGATCTGCTCGGGTTATGTATATAACCCTTGTTGCCTGAGAAGGGGAACGAGCACTGCATCGAGACGACGCTTTGGGGATGCTCCCTTAGCATCAGCGAATCTGAAACCAGAATGCCAACTAGGCCAATCCGATTGGCGTGCGTGATGACGTCATTGTGACGGCATACCCGGAAGTATAAAAGGGGAGCTGGAACGTAATGGCGGTAGTAATTGCTCTGAAGCATGCGCTCCAGGCGCGCCGAGGTGTGGCGTCGGGATGCAGTGCTCGTTCCCCTTCTCAGGGAACAAGGGTTATATACATAACCCGAGCAGTTCGCTTTCGAGGGAACTCGCACTGCATCGAGACGACGCTTTGGGGAACGAGTACCCACTAGGCCACACCGAAGGGTAGCACCTGCCCTAGTGTGAAGCCGGAGACCGGGCACAGCTAGGACTGGAGCACCCTAGCACCAGGCGTCGTAGGGAGATCCAGGCTATAGAACCTGATGAAAGTGTGTCGGGTAGCCCACCCGGCCGCCTCGCAGATATCCTGCAAGGGGACCCCAGAAAGAAGGGCCACCGAAGAGGCCATGCCTCTGGTGGAATGAGCCCTCACGGCCACAGGTGAAGGCAAACTGCGCACCTGGTAGGCCATGGTAATCGCCTGGACAATCCAATTACTGATTGTCTGAGTAGACGCAGGCAATCCCTTCTTAGGTGAGCCAAAACACACCAACAGTTGTTGCGATCTCCTCCACTGTGCAGACTTCGCCAAATAAACTCTGAGCGCCCTAACCGGGCAGAGTAGGTGAAGTCTCCCCTCTTCCGCCGTCACGTGAGGCGGAGGATGAAATGCCTGCAGAACCAAAGACCTGACCACCCTTGATGGCACCTTAGGCACGTAGCCCGGCCTAGGGTGTAGGATGGCTTTTACTCCTCCCGGGGCAAACTCCAGGCAGGTTGGCGTTACCGCCAAGGCCTGGAGATCTCCCACTCTCCTAAGAGAGGTAATGGCGAGGAGAAAAGCCACCTTAAGGGTCAGGTTCTTAGGTTCGGCCGACTCCAATGGCTCGAAGGGGACCTCAGCCAAACCTTCGAGAACCACTGCCAGGTCCCAGGTTGGAACTCTGGAATGAGCCGCAGGCCTCATCCTCCGAGCCCCACGGAGGAATTGTACAACCAGATGGTGCCTACCCAGAGGCCCATCACCCATAGGAGCGTGGAAAGCCGCAATGGCAGCCACGTACACCTTGAGTGTGGACGGGGTAAGCCCTGCAGAGAAGCGATCTTGGAGGAACTCCAGCACTGAAGTCACTGGGCAGTTAACTGGGTCCACCTCACGCTCCCTGCACCAAGTGGAAAATACATTCCACTTGAGGCTGTACAGTCTCCTCGTAGACGGAGCCCTGGAACTGAGTAAGGTCTCTATCACCTCCGCCGATAGGCCAGCCTCTATGTACCTGGTCCCCTCAGGGGCCAGACCCATAGGTTCCAAATCTCCGGGCGGGGGTAAAATATCGTACCCGCCGCCTGAGATAGAAGATCCCTCCTCAGAGGAATCTCCCACGGCTGACCTGCTAGCAGAGCTGTGATATCCGAGAACCAAACTCGAGTCGGCCAACGGGGTGCTACCAGAAGTAGACTGATCCCCTGTTGCCGGACCCTTTCCAGGACTCCCGGGAGCAGAGCAATCGGGGGAAATGCGTACAGACGCAGCCTCGGCCACGTCTGAACCATGGCATCCAGCCCCAGCGGGGAAAAATGCGTGAGGGAAAACCACAGAGGACAGTGGGACGTCTCTCGAGATGCAAACAGATCCACTTCCACTGGGCCGAACCTCTTGCATATGGCCTCCACCACCTCTGGGTGGAGTCGCCACTCCCCGGGCCTCAGCCCCTTCCTCGACAGGATGTCTGCTCCCTGATTTTGGACCCCTGGGACATATATCGCCCTGATGGACAATAGTTTCCCCTGGGACCACAGGAGGACTTGACGCGCCAGTCTGTAAAGAGGGCGCGACCTCAATCCCCCCTGGCGGTTGATGTACGCTACGACAGACGTATTGTCTGTCCGTACCAGGACATGTTGGCCGCGGAGGTCCGGGAAAAAGCTCCTGAGAGCTTTGTAGACCGCCATCATCTCCAGGCAATTTATGTGCCAGGAGGAATGACGGCCCTCCCATGGGCCCCTCGCAAAGCGGCCGTCCATGACCGCGCCCCAACCAGTGAGGGAGGCGTCTGTTGAAACGGATTTCCGGCAACAGGACGCTCCCAACACTGGCCCCTGGGACAGAAACCAAGGTTTCTTCCATATGATTAGGGAACGAAGGCATTTGCGCGTTACCCTGATCATACGGAAAGGATTCCCTCTGGGGGAAAACCCCTTGGTTTTCAGCCACCACTGGAGGGGTCTCATGTTCAGCAGGCCAGAAGGTATTACGCTGGACGCTGCTGCCATGTGCCCCAGCACTCTCTGAAAGTGCTTCACAGTGATGCTGTGGCCTAGCCTTATTCCTGAGACCATCGCCAGTATGGTCTCGACTCGCGCGGGAAACAATTGTGCCCGCATCGTCGTCGAATCCCATACGACCCCGTGGAACGTTGTCCTCTGGGACGGCGTCAACACGCTCTTTTTCGTGTTGAGTCTCAGCCCCAGGCACTTTATGTGGTTCAGAACGACATCTCGATGCCGGACCGCCACTTCGTACGACTGGGCCAGTATGAGCCAGTCGTCGATATAATTCAGTACACGGATGCCCTGAAGTCTCAATGGAGCCAGGGCTGCATCCATGCACTTCGTGAATGTGCGTGGGGAGAGGGCTAGGCCAAAGGGAAGCACTCGATATTGGTACGCTTCGCCCCCGAAAGCGAACCTCAGATACTTCCTCTGACATGGGAGGATGGAGATATGAAAGTATGCGTCCTTCAGATCTATCGTGACGAACCAGTCCTCGGACTGGATCTGACTCACGATCATGGGAATGGTGAGCATTTTGAATCTGAAGCTCCTCGGAGACAGATTCAAAACCCTCAGATCTATAATCGGACGCAACCCTCCATCCTTTTTGGGAACTATAAAGTATCGGCTGTAGAACCCGGACTCTCTTTCCAGCGGAGGAACATGCTCTATGGCTTCCTTCGCTAAAAGAGTTTTTACTTCTAGCTCCATTACCCGAACCTGCTCGGGTACCACTGCTGTCCAGTATAACCCCCTGAATTGTGGAGGAGGAGAACCGAGCTGCAGTTTGTAACCCTTTTCTACAGTACGCAGGACCCATGTAGAAATATTCGGAAGGCATTTCCATGCGCCTCGAGGCTGGCGTCGGGTGTTGCACGGTTCCCGTTCCCAACCTCCTGAAGCGGCTGACCGGCAGGAAGTAGCTGGGAACGGTTCTCCGTGTGCGGATGCGCGAGCTGCCCAGCCGCAGGTCTTTCCAGAGGCGGCGGGTGCAGCATGCGTTCGCGGGAAATCGATGTGGCCCGAAGCGTCATAGACGGCGGGATTACCACATCGATTTCCCCAGAGCGCCGTGGAGGAAACAACCTCGGTTGTTTCTCCACGGGGGGGACCGCTCTCTGAAGCCCTGCCGCAGCTAGGACTTCTTCCCAGCAGCCTTCCGCGCCTGAAGGACGTTCCGTAGATCGCCCTTAGGAGCTGAAGACTGCTGCTGAGAGCGTCGCCTCTGTTGCCAGGCTCCCGGGGGAGGGGCTCTAGATGCGACGCTCTCTTTTTGCACCTTCCGGTGCGAGGAGCTGGATGACGGCTGAGGCTGCCCGCTAGGTCCAGCCTTCCCCGGCTTAGAGCGGCGAGGGAGGTACTGGTGGAAGGCTGCCGACTGTCTCTTCGCCTCCTGGTGTCTGGAAACGACGGCGTTAACCGCGTCTCCAAACAACCCAGAAGGCGAGATCGGGGAGTCCAGGAGAAAAGCTCTATCCTTCTCCTTTATCCCCGACAGATTCAGCCAGAGATGTCTCTCCACAGTCACCATGGAAGCCATGGAGCGGCCGATAGCGCGGGCCGTCTCCTTGGTGACGCGGAGAGACAAATCTGCAGCCTTCCTCAGTTCCAGAATATCCTCCGGAGAGGGACCATCTCCCTCGTCCAACTCTCTGAGGAGATCGGCCTGGTAGGCCTGCAACACCGAGAGAGTGTGCAGGGAACCGCCAGCCCGACCAGCCGCCATATAAGCTTTGCCCACCAAAGATGAGGTGTCCCGACAGGGTTTGGTGGGCAAAACCGGAGCCTTAAGGGACGATGCAGAGTCGGGTGAAAGATAGCTCGCGAGAGCCTCCTCCACCCGAGGCATCGCCCCATAGCCCGCTTCGCGTGCCCCCAGAATATTGGAATAATCCAACACTGGAGGATTAGAAACAAGCGAAGAATAGGGCTTCCTCCAGGATCTGCATCCGGGAAAAAAGGCAGGCCCCGGCGAGGTGTTTGAACCCGGTGCGAGAGGAACCGGTCATCCAGCCTACTGGGTGGCTGGATTTCCGGAGCATCTTGTGGCCAATTTATTTTTAATTTAGCCACGGCCCGCGTCAACACCTCGACCAGCTTCTCTTGGGCGGGTGGATGAAACGATGAAACAATTACTGCTTCATCGCCCACCTCGGTGCCTAGTTCCTCTGGCTCCTCGGAACCAGAGAGAAAAAGCACCGGACCTCCCACCCCGGGGGAAGAAGCCGCAGAGCGGGCTTCCACACGGGGAGGAAGATCCTCGGAACTGTCAGAGGAGGATCGGGAAAGTGCCGCAGCAGTCCCGAAACCCTCTGTCAAGTCCCGCTGTGAGCCCCATGATCTGCGATGCCGAGCCGCCTCAGCGACTGCGGGTCCAGAACCACGGGGCTCACGAGGCTGGCCGGCCTCATCAAACGCGGCCAGCCGAGAGCGGAGCACCCTGAGCGTCTGCCTCTCACAATGCTCACAAGCGGCTCCCTCGAGAGCCGCTTGAGCATGCTGAACGCCCAGGCAATGCACACAAAGCAGGTGTGTATCCGAGCCCGACATGTAGCGAGGGCAAGGATGCACACACTGCTTGAACTCTCTCACACTCTCACATTTTTCCATTTTTCAGTCACACACACTTTCACTGACAATACAACAGTAAATAGACAGACAGTTTGACAGATAGCGCTTGCTGAAGAGCAATAACTACCACCATTACGTTCCAGCTCCCCTTTTATACTTCCGGGTATGCCGTCACAATGACGTCATCACGCACGCCAATCGGATTGGCCTAGTTGGCATTCTGGTTTCAGATTCGCTGATGCTAAGGGAGCATCCCCAAAGCGTCATCTCGATGCAGTGCGAGTTCCCTCGAAAGGGAACCTGGAAACGAAATCTAAATTTAGCTGGATCGGTCGGGTCGGGAATAAAATAATTTATAGCGGGTGAGCACGGAGTGAATTTGAAGCGCGAGTGGGAGGGTGCGGTGCGGAATAGATCCTATTGCGGGAGTGGGACGAAAAAACAGCCCCGCGCAGATCTAATTTGTAAGAAAGATAAAAGAAAAAAGAAAGATAGAGCAAAAAGGGAGATAATGGACTGATTCCTCTTCTTGAGAGAATGGTTGAGAAATAAATAACATTTATGCAAGTTAAAATTGGGAAATTAAAGTTTTGCCAGGTTGCTCAGGGCAGGGAACTGGGGACTGTGCAAATGCACTAAACACACTAGAGCGCATTTTGAAGTCGCTTTCGACTTGTGGCAGCCTTCGTCGCGCCACTGTGACGCAATCGCACTTCAAATGCGGCCTTCAGAGGTGCAGCTTTCACATTGGGACACCCTTCTTAGTGCCGCTGTGACGCAATCGCACTTCAAATGCGGCCTTCAGAGGGTGCAGCCTTCACATTGGGACACCCTTCGTAGTGCCGCTATGACGCAATCGCACTTCAAATGCGGCCTTCAGAGGGTGCAGCCTTCACATTGGGACACCCTTCGTAGTGCCGCTATGACGCAATCGCACTTCAAATGCGGCCTTCGAAGTGCGCGCCCTTCACTTTGGGACACAGCTAATGAGTATGCGGTTTCGAACGCAGCCAATGTGATTCCAGGCATTTTCACCCATACTCCAATACCATGCCTCCCCTATGCTACTCGCAACCTTAAAACCACTTTCTCCTTTTGTTGCCCTCTAGAGGACAGGAGGAAAAATCTCACCCCTGTAACAGGGTAACCGTTACATGCTACACAGAACAAAACATGAAAGTACATGGTTGATGATGAGAACGAGCCGTGTGCTAAACAAACACACAACACATGGACAAAAGAGTGTATACTGCCCAAGCAAACCCAGATAGCAGACCAACACTGAATCAACATTGAATCAATGTTAATGCATCAACTAAAATATCATTTGATCAATGTTGAAATTTAACATTGATTTTTCATCAGGTTTGCACGCTGAAATAATGTTTTTTCAATGATGAAAAATAGATCAAGATGGGCATAAAATCAATATTTGTTCAACTTAAAAATAAATCACTTATTTAACACTGAATCAACATAGAAACACTATAAAATCAATCTTGCTTTATGTACAGCAGGATTATATGCCAGCTAATTGTCTCTTTAATTTATTCCTTTCAATCAGAGACCATGTATGGCTGCAATTGACAGGATTTTGTATCAAAAAGTCACTCAAAGTTAACAACATCCTTCAGTTTACATGCAAATGTATTTATTTATGCCACGACAGTTTCAGCAGGAAATCTCACAATGACTTAAAACAATTCCATCTAAATTTATAACACAAATGTCAGTAGAAGAGCCTGGAAAAGCATGACAACCTGCATCTGCAAAATGGAAGTAAATACAAATGGAAACTCACCAATAAAGACAGAAATGAGACAGTACTACTGAAATAACGAAGCTAGAAGAAAGAATGAAATACTCTTTATACTCTGAACTCATGGGTTTCCACCACGAGTAATGCCCCCAAGCCTTTCAGGGCCGTAACAGAGCCATTTTTGCACCATCCCAGCAAAGATAAACTCTGATGCCTCCTTTTTAATCAGCATTCACTTGTACGTTTTTCACTTTTGTTTTGTTTTGTCTGTATTCTGTTGTTTTTTTGTTACAACATGTGTATTGTTTTGAGCATCAAAAAAATTAAAAATAAATAAAAATAAAAAAGCATTCACTTGTAAGGCATCTAAAACAACAAGAAGTTAGTAAATATTTGGAAATGTGACTAATTATACATTACAAATGTACTACAAAATTAAGTGAAACATGAAATTTGATTTAAATCTTTACATTCCAGTTAAAAAACGTTGAAATTCAAGACTATTTCATGAATTTTAGTATAGACTTTTCCCTTTAAAGCACCTGCAGACACACAGGAGGAATGAATGGAAAAGCAAGGTGAAAATATCCAGTGTTTTATCTAATATTAATAATGTATTTAATAGTAAATAAATAAATAAAGTGTGAAAGTGAAACAAGTAAATTAATGATCAAGTAGCTAAATTAATAAAAGAGGAGTTGGATAGGCTACACAGTGGTTTGGAAGAGATTGTCCATTTTACAACACGAACTGGAGGCGCAACAGTTTGCTAAATTTCTGTAGTTTGATAGCTGCCTACAGAACTTCTGCTTTCACGCATGCGTAGTGAGGGGAAATAATGGCAATCAGTTCGTAGCTCTGCTTCAGCTGTGTGATATCCTCACGAGGGGCGACTAGAATGCCAGAAATTCATCCGACAGCCTCGTTTCTCCCTGTACACTGCATGAACACCTCACAACAAACGACACACGACAAAGCTGAAAATTGGCCCAACCAAAGAAGAGTTGCACGAGTCAGAATTCGGCTCGAAATCGGACACAATTTCACAGTGGATGCCCAGCTTAAGAAATAAAGATTAATACAAATATGATAGGGTTTGGTGAAAAACAAACTGAAATTCAATGTATTACTTAAAGAATATCCTGGCCGTTGGTTGTGTATGGAGGGCGTTCATGTGACTCTATTAACGTCACAGTTCACTCTGACTCGCCCAGGAGAATCACACAAGTTGTAAGAAATAAAGATAAATAAAAACACAAAATGAAAATTGAGATTAATTTTATTAAAGGGGCACTTCAGCACTGGTAAGATTAATGTGTATTTAAACTGGGTCATTTATGTTAATTATTTTTTAATTTAGTGCCTTCTAGACTGAGAAAAGACAGAAAATGTATTTTTGTCTCATGTGGATGAAAGACAACAACTCCCAGAATGCACTTGCTTGAGTGAGGCACGTGACCTGTGAGCATGATGGCAGCATAGTGTTCAGACTCCGCAAACCCTACTCATTTTCATTTATATATTCACGTTTATTCGCTATTTGCTCGACATTTTGTTTTATGTTTTGACTCTGGGCATCGGCAGTATGTCTTCTCGTCAAGGAAAATCGGCTAGCAAGCAAACGCAGCGTGATCAGGCGCATGAGGCAGAGAAGACGGAGGACTCGCTCGCGGCCTTGATTGCCTCGGCTATGGAAAAACAGCAGCAATTCATAGAGTCACAGTTTAAAACGTTGCAGGACAGGCTGGAGAATATTCAATCGGAGCTTTCCACCTGCTCTAATGGGGTTAGAGAACTACGTGATCGATTTTCCAGTCTGAACAGCCGGGTCGGCAAAGTGGAGAAAAACTACGACAAATCTGCCGCCAGATTGACGACCTTGGAGGAAAAGATAGCTGATTTGGAGGACCGGAGCCGCAGAGATAATGTTTGTATTATGAATCTCCCTGAAGGCGTGGAAGCCGCGAATCTCACAACATATATCACGGGATCTCTACCAGTTTGGTTCCCTTCGTTGAGCAATGTTAAACCGGAGATCATGAGAGCTCATCGCATCGGCCCTCCCAACAACTCCGGCAGACCACGCACGGTCATTATGAAGATGCTACGTTATACGGATCGTGATTCAATTCTCCGTGCGTTTAGGAAATCTCAAATCAAGGTGGATGGGAAAGATGTCAGGTTTGCCGCAGACAACAGTGCGTTCACTATGAATCGGCGCCGTTCTTTCATGGAGGTAACTAATAAGTCTCAGAAGATGGGTTTTCAGACCTTCTTGTTGTATCCCGCGCAACTGAAGTTAATGCGAGGTTCGACTCAGCACGTTTTCAAGTCCCCTTTGGAGGTTGAGGACTTTCTGAATGGTTTGGACACACAGGAGAATGTTGAAGGCTAAAGAGGCATTACTTTATACTACTGTCCTTTTCTGGATTTGTTTGTTCAGAATGATTGTTGAGCGTAAATATATTAGTAGCTACATTTAGTTTGTTAACCGTTAATAATGAGTGGGGAGCGGGGACATTTTGTCTGCCGTCTTTCTCGGGGTCACGTTGTTCATAAGGTGGTTAATGTTTCATTCGTTTGTTTTTTTCTTTTTTTATTATTTAATTTTTTTTGTTGATGCTCTGTTAGAGCGTTATTTGTTATATTTGGGGAAATTGTGTGTTCTTGTGGGTTGTGGCGACCAGGGTGGTGGGTATTTCTCCCTTTAAAATGTATATATTACTGTGATGCATTCTCGTTATTTTTCTATGCCCAGTTAATTGTATTCTTGGTCTCTTTGTTATTTTATAGTTAATTTATGGCTGCAGAAATACTTCATATAGTCTCCTGGAATGTAAATGGGTTGAATGGTCCCATTAAACGTACCGCATGTTTAGATTACTTACATAGACAGCAGGTTGATTTGGCATTTATTCAAGAATCACATTTAAGAAAATCAGATGTTCAGAGGTTCTCTAACAAATTTTATTTTGTAGCCGCCTCGTCTTCATTGGATAGTAAATCTAGGGGGACTCTGGTTGTGTTAAGACGTCAGATATCATTTAATATTCTAGAAAGATATAGCTGTGAAGAGGGTAGAGTAGCATATATTAAAACAATTATCGCAGGTAAAAAAATTGCTTTTATTTCAATTTATGCTCCTCCTCATTTTGACGCACATTTTTTTTCTGTCCTCACTACAACATTACTGCGCGTTCAAGATTGCTTTCTTATCATCGGTGCAGATATGAATGCGGTTGTGGATGTCTCTCTTGATCGTTCTTGCGTACAGAATTATCCAGAATCATCTTTATCATCTATTGATTTATGTAAATTTATGTCTGACCTTAATTTAATTGATGTATACCGCATCTTTTATCCTACAAAAAGACAGTATACCTTCTACTCAGCCAGACATAAAAGCTATTCTAGATTGGATTATATTCTTATATCTAATGCTGCACACTCAGTAGTAGTACACAGTGTTGATATAAAGTCATGTCCGTTATCTGATCATAATGTGGTTTCAGCTAAAATTTCTCTTGTTTCTGCACCTACTAGAGCATCCCGGTGGCGCTTTAATACCACACTGCTACAAAATAAAGATTTCTGTGCAATGCTCAAAAAAGAGTTGAGATGGTTTATAGAGATAAATACTGGCTCAGTGGATGATCCCCGCTTTCTTTGCTTCTATTAAGGGTTGCATACGGTCTTTGTCTATTTATTTTGCTTCCCAATTAAATAAATCTAGATTGAAGGAAATAGGCATTCTTGAGACAAAAATAAATAGGCTGGAGAATTGTCAACAAACTTCTCACAATGAGGATGTTCAGAACGAAATAAAGGTCATGCGTACAGAACTTTTATCACTGTTACGGCACAGAGCTGAGTTTATAATGCACAAAGTTAGAAGAACTTATTATTTCAATGGAGCTAAACCAAGTCACCTTTTAGCGCTCAGATTAAAAAATAGTGAAAGATATTCAAATATTATGGCAATTCAATCTTATAATGGCCTCATAAGTGAACCCAATGGTATTAATCAAGAGTTTAAAAAGTTCTATCAGAATTTATTTAGGCCAGATTTAGTTTTCAGTGAGTCTCTGTGCGATAACTTTTTTCAAGATTTGACTCTTCCTCGTCTCTCTGAAGCAGAAGCTGCATCTTTGGGCTCTCTTGTTTCATTAGACGAGTTAAAAGATGCCCTCGCACATATGAAGAGGGGTAAGTCTCCGGGTTGGGATGGGATCCCACCTGAACTATACCTCTCTTTCTGGGATGAGTTGGGACAACCTTTGTTGAATATGATTCTTTATTCCATTCAGATGGGTTCATTTAATAATAGTGCAAATATGGCCATTATTACTCTGTTACCAAAACCTAATAAAGATTTGACCCAGTGCGGAAATTATAGACCCTTGTCTCTCTTAAACTGTGATGTGAAACTGTTTGCTAAAGTTTTGGCCTCTCGTCTAGATTCACTCATGACTAAATTGGTGCATAACGATCAGACTGGTTTCATTAAATCTCGACTTGCAGCCGATAATGTGCGCCGGTTATTGCATATTATATACGCGACCAGTGGTATGGCCATACCGTGCACAACTTTGTCTTTAGATGCTGAGAAAGCCTTTGACCGGCTTGAATGGCAATTCCTTTGGTCAGTTTTAGAGCGCCTTGGTTTAGGTAGAAATTATATTAATTTGATTAAAGTATTATATGCCAATCCTTCCGCTGTGGTTATGACAGGGGGTATCACCTCTCCAAAGTTTTCTATATTACGTGGAACTCGTCAGGGATGCCCCCTCTCCCCGCTTCTGTTTGCCCTCTCTCTTGAGCCTCTTGCACAGAAAATTCGTCAGCATCCCTCGGTTAGTCCTATAGTTTTCAGTAATACCTCTCATAGAATCTCATTATATGCAGATGACATTCTTTTATATGTTATTGATACTGCTGAGTCTATTCATCATATTTTGTCAGTATTTAACAGTTTTAGTCAATTTTCTGGGTATAAGATTAATTGGAACAAATCTTCTTTGATGCATTTAAATAATTCGTCCTCCAATTCTGTTTTACCATCTTTTATACCGATAGTAACTAGCTTTAGATATTTGGGTGTGGACATATTTTCATCTCTGCACACAACAGCCCTGAAAAATTTCCAGGGTATATATAGTCGTGTAGAGATGGACCTGACTCGTTGGTCATCACTTCCACTATCTTTACAAGCTCGAATTTCTGTCATCAAAATGGATATTTTGCCTCGCATAAAATTTTTTTCTGCTATGATACCACTGTCACCACCCTTAGATTTTTGGTCTAAATTGCAAAAATCAGTTTCGAAATTTATATGGAACGGCAAGTCCCCCCGTATAAAGTATTTAACACTACAGCGTTGCAAGGATGCCGGCGGACTTGCATTACCGGACTTTAAGCTGTATCATTGGGCTTTTATACTACGTCCTCTCACAGTTTGGCTGACTCCTGGCTCGGTTGTATCTTGGCAATCAATTGAACTTAATCTGGCTTTACTTTATAGATTACAGGATTTGATTTATTACAACATTCCGTTAAAGAGCGCAAAACAACATTTTGGTCCAATAATAGCATATCTTCTTTCTACCTGGCGGGCGGCTTCAAAGATCTCCGGCAATGATCATAAATGGCACTCTCAATCTCCATTATTTCATAATCATAGTCTTCTATCGGACAATAAACCTTTTGTTTTCCCAGACTGGAGTGATAGAGGGATTAATATTTTGGCTGATGTGTGGGGGGACAATGGGTTACGCATGTTCAATGAGCTACGTGCAGAATATAATCTACCAGGTACTTCATTTTTCTTTTATCTGCGCTTGAGATCTTCCATGCGCGCATATGTTGGGGCCCTAGTATTCCCAGCCTTACTCTGCATAAGTTGTTTACTTCATATAGTAACACAAGGGGGATAGTTTCATCATTGTATCTTCAGTTTTTGGAAGCTTCTTATAAAAGGTTACCTGTGGTGGACATTTGGCACAGGGATATTTGTGGGGCTGACTCAGAGGACAGTATTGACATATGTTGGGACTCATGGGCTAACATATGGGCTAACCTCAAACTTGTCTCTAAAAATCCTAATCATCAATTGATTCATTTCAAGATGATTCACAGGATGTATCTTACTCCCAGGAAGCGTCATTTAATGAAGCTTTCCACCTCTCCTAAGTGTGACTTGTGCTCTACTGGATGCATAGGGACATATATCCACATGTTTTGGGATTGCCCTGGAGTCATTGAGTTCTGGGGACAGATTTCTGTTACGTCTAAGGACATTTTGGAATTGGAGATACCATGCTGCCAGAGACTTTTGCTTCTAAATGATGACTCCTCATATACCTTTTCTTTAACTCAGAAAAAATCACTTTTTTGTGGACTTACTGCGGCTAAGAAAATGCTTGCCTTACGATGGAAACCCCCGCACTCATTAACGTGGACTCACTGGATGCATTCCTTTTTGGACATTGCGAGCATGGAGCTCTCAGTGGCAAGATTACATGGAGCCTCTCAAAGGACTATTTCATCTTGGTCAGATCTCATTATAAAAATTAAGGAGCTTCTTTAATAATTTTTATATCTCATGTTTTATTTTTACTCATTGTATATTGTATTTTGATTTTAACTGAGTATGCTTTGATTGTATATTTGGGAGATGGGGAGGGGGGGTTATGGTCGCCCTGGGAATGTGGGAGGGGGGGAAAAAGAGATATATTCAGAGTGATGCTTATTTACACTCTTTGTTTCTGTATAATAACACTCTGTAACTCAATAAAAATTTGATCAAAAAAAAAAAAAAAGAATGCACTTGCTTCACTGCCCAACTAGGCCACTCCCAAAGCCATGGCAAGTGGTTATCACTTTCCCACCGCGGCACCACCCCACCGTCGTTTTGTTTTTCATAGTAATACAATAATTTTGTTCAGTTAGAGAATAAACACTACAGTTGACTACACTACAACACTACAAAACTGAACGTGTCTTTTCAATAAAGTGGGAGTGAGCCGAACAAAAGTCACGGCACAGAAGCAGCAGGAGTCAGATTTCATTCATCACAAGAGCGAAGAACTGAGCAGAGCTGAGGTAAGCGCGGCAGTCATTCACGGCGCGAGTCCAGTCTGGCGCGTTTTCAGATTGCATATGGAAGCTTAACTTTCATAGGAATTCATTGAAAAGTTGAAACACTTGAAACACTCAGCACCGCTCCGTTATTAATGCCCGATCGAGCCACACTGTCAGTCGATAAACTTTATGTCGATGGAACACTCTACCGCAACCCCAATATCACCACCTGGTTATAGCAGTTCATACACCACGCCAATATTCATCTCGATTGTAATTTTGTCACCCTCCCCTCCCTCTAACTTGCAGTAACCTACTGGCCCTGATGCTTCGAATTCGACCACTCTCCTCTCTCTTCCTATGTCTCGATCTCCCCCCTGTCCACTCTTTCTCTCTTTTTCTCTCAATGTTTAGTGTTCATTATGTTTTGTCTATACATGTTGGCTTGTATGTCCTGTTTGTTTTTGTTCATTATGTCTGTAGGCTGAACTTCAATTGTGATCCTTGTGTTTTTAATGCTAAACAGGAAATGCTGACGCCACTCCATAACCAGATTTCTACCTCTTCATTCACGTTATCTACCCCACCCCCTATCCTGTACAACTCATACACATACCAGATTACATACCTATCGCTCTCCCTCCCTTTCCCCCTCTCCTCGTTGAGTCATATACACAACTGCACACCCCCTCACACACACACTGGCCATCTCGCCATCATATTTTTTCATAACTACTCGATCACAATATGGCACCACTTACGTTTTTGACTTGGAACATTCGTGGGGTTGGATCTCAGGCAAAGAGGATCAAAGTCTTTAAACATTTGGATAATTTAAAAGCTGACATATGCCTCCTACAAGAAACTCACCTCTCAGAATCAGACTACACCCGCATCAAATCAACAGAATTCAGTCACCTATTTTCAGCACATTACAACACAAAACAAAGGGGAGTTTGTATTTTGATTAGAAAAAGTATCTCATTCACTCATAACACTACCATCACAGACCAAGAAGGACGTTTTATCATAATAAACATCACAATTAACAGCACCCCTGTTACAATTGCAAATGTTTATGGTCCTAATATAGATGATCCAGTTTTCTTTCAGAACCTCTTTTCCTCCATCTCAACTCTATCTGACTGTCCCATCATAATCGCAGGCGACTTCAATACAGTTTTAGACCCCACAATAGACAGATCTGATCACTCAAAAAACAAACGAATCTGGCAATCCACAAAAACAATAAAACAGTTCATGAGCGATTTTGGCCTTGTCGATGGTTGGCGGCTTCAGCACCCGAACTCCAAAGACTACTCTTTTTTTTCTCCAGTCCACCACTCTTATTCCCGTATTGATTATTTTCTAACCAGCAACTCTATCATGCCGAATATTTCTGATTCAACAATACATCCCATAGTCATTAGTGACCATGCTCCGGTCACAATCAAATGGAACAAAACCAACCTACAGAAACCCATTAGCAGATGGCGTTTCAACACATCTCTCTTGCAAGACCCAAAATTCAACAGTTTTATTAGGAGAGAGTGGGCATTCTTTCTAGAAATGAACGATTCCCCTGGAACCTCTCCATCCCTCCTGTGGGAAACAGGAAAAGCAGTGATTAGAGGAAGAATTATTTCATACTCGGTATATAATAAAAAGAAAGAAAAAGAACAGGAAGTAGAACTAAATAACAAAATTAAACAATTGGAAGAAATCAATGCAAGCAACCCAACAGAAGAAACACAATCGGAACTGAGAAAATATAAATTCAAACTCAATGAAATTCTCAACAAACACACTCAATTTATGATCCATCGTTTAAGGCAAGAAAACTTCCACCATAGCAATAAATCAGGTAAATACTTAGCAAATCAAATTAGACGGAACAAAGAAAAAGCAACAATCCCAGTCATAAAGAACGCAGCAGGGAAGCCAACCAGCTCACCCGAAGAAATAAATCAGGTTTTTTACAATTTTTACAATAAACTATATTCTTCAGAAATAAACCCCAATCAGGAATCCATTGACTCATTCCTAAATAGCATCAAATTACCACAACTCAATGAAAATCAAACAAACAATTTAGAGTCACCTATAACTCAACAAGAACTGTATGCTGCTCTTAAACATATGCCTAATAATAAAGCACCAGGTCCGGATGGCTTCCCTGCTGAGTTCTACAAACAATTCTGGTCCATATTGGCTCCACTTTTCATCAGAATGATTAATGAATCAAAACAAAAAGGAAGACTTCCAGCTAGTTCCACAACAGCGTCAATTTCACTCCTCCTTAAGCCCAATAAGGACCCAACAATGCCATCCAGCTACCGGCCAATCTCTCTTCTCAATGTTGACAATAAAATAATCGCCAAAACATTAGCACATAGACTAGAAGAGGTGTCTCCATCCATTATCCACCCAGACCAAACTGGCTTCATTAAAGGCAGAATTTCATCCTCCAATACCCGCAGACTGTTTAATGTCATGTACCACTCCTCAACTCTTCAAAAAAATACCATTATAGCAACTCTTGACGCAGAAAAAGCTTTTGATAGGGTAAACTGGAATTTCCTGTTTTCCACTTTGGGGCGGTTTGGTTTCGGGGAATCGTTCATTAAATGGGTAAAACTTCTTTACACTTCACCTTCAGCCACAGTGATCACCAATGGACTAACATCACAAAGTTTCACTCTACACCGGGGAACTAGACAGGAATGCCCACTCTCCCCTTTTCTATTTACCATCTTCATTGAACCCCTAGCATCCGCCATCCGTCAGAACCCCCGCATCAAGGGAGTTCAGACTCCAACTATGGATCATAAAATCAGTCTCTACGCCGACGACATCCTTCTCTTTCTTCAAGACCCCATAGCATCAGTACAAGAAACAATTAAACTCATTGACACATTCTCTAATATTTCTGAATACTCAATCAATTGGAATAAGTCTGCAATTCTCCCTTTACACTCGAACAGCTGGGATGTGACAGCCCACTCTTCACCGATCCCACTCTACACTAATTATATCACATATTTAGGGATAAAGGTCTCCGCCAAGCTGTCAGACTTATTTACTCTAAATTTCTCCCCACTGCTCAATTCAATAGTTGATGACCTACAGCGCTGGATGAACCTCCAACTATCCATCATGGGCAGGATATCAGTCATCAAAATGACAATATTACCCAAAATAAATTATTTATTCTCAATGATTCCGACTCAGCCCCCCTCACTCTGGTTTAAGACTCTCGACTCAACAATTACTAAATTCTACTGGAAAAATAAGACACCAAGAATCAAACTGACCACTCTACAAAAACCTAGAGTACTGGGAGGACTAGAGGCTCCACACTTCCAGCACTATGCCCTAGCCAACCAGCTTCAATACATCTACAAATGGTTACATCCCACCCCCTCAGACAACACCTGGTTAGACTTAGAACAAACCATCTGCAAGGATATTCAGATCTCAGACCTCCCGTTCTGCAGTCAGTCAGTCAAAAAACATCCTTCCTTCAAAGCACCAACAGTATCGTCCAGTCTGACAGCCTGGTGGAAATTCTATCACATTACTGATTCACCTGTAGCACCATCAATTCGCACCCCAATTTGGAATAACCCCGACTTCATTTTCAACAAAAAAACACTCAATTTTCTCACATGGATAGGCAAGGGTATCACTCAACTTCACCACATCCTTCAAGACAATAATCTGGTTTCATTCTCTTATTTGGTCCAGAAGCACGGCATCGAGAGTAAACACTTCTTAGAATACCTACAAATTAAATCATCTATTCAAGCAAAAATTAATATTCAAACCGTTAACCTGGACATCCCTCCACCAATCTTGGAGCTGATCAACAGTCCCTCACCCAAAAAAATTCTCTCCAACATATACAAAATTATATCTCGTTCAGAAAAAACATTAAGCCTGCCATATCACAAATGGGAATCAGACTTGTCCATTACTCCCGGTGCCGACTTCTGGACCCAAATCTGTAAAAACGTCTACCTAATGACAAAAAATAGTAATCTACAACTAATACAATACAAGGTACTTCACAGATTTCACTTCACTGCACAGAAATTGTCTAAAATAGGGTTTGGTTCTGATCTATGTTCTCACTGCATGCAAAATAACCCAGACACATACATTCATGCTGTCTGGCAATGCACTCCAGTCAGCCGTTTTTGGGTAAGTGTCACAGAATCACTCTCTTCTATCTTTGGCTGTCACATCCCAGCAACCCCTTCCCTGTGCATTCTTGGTGATACTACCACAATCAATTTAAGAACCTCATGCAATAAAACACTACTAGTAGCACTGACTATCGCCAAGAAAACAATCCTCATGAACTGGAAATCAAGGAACAATATACATATTACTCACTGGAAAAACTTGTTAACAGATTATATATCCATAGACAATCTATCATCTCCAAACTTAACCAATACTCGAGATACACCCTCCCTTTGGTCACCTTTCATCACCTACTTACAGTCCTGACCCTCTGTGCCTGAGATCCAAGTCACAACGTCAGATCCACACAATTCTCCACATCCACATGTAAATAGCCACAAACACTAGGGCGGAGGATGGTAGCTGGAACAATTATTATTATTATTATTATTAATCATTATTAATTACATATCAATAGAATCTCCCTCTCCCCTTCCTCCCTCTTCTATCTCCTTTTTTCCTAATAACGTTATTCTTTTTCCCCTCCCCTCTCTCTCTCTCTCGACTTCTCTCTACTCATCTCTATTCTGCCTGGGCCCCATGGATGGCTCGGACGGCCCGGTCCTGTCGGGTTGCCATGTTGGTTTGGTGTTGGTCGATCCGGTGGGGTATCTGTGGGTTCTGGGCCCCCATGGAGCGCCCTCCTCACTCGGACATGCACACACCTCACCCTGGTAGCACTCAACACGCCTTACTCTCTTTTAAATGCTCTACACATTAGGCTGCACACATTTTACTTCCACCAATAATAAGAACAACAAAACAGACTAGGGTATGTGAGGTGTACATGTAGATGCCTTAGCAGGTGTTTCACTGCACGCCTCACTTCTTTTAATGCATAAATTCCAGAGAAAGCACATATCCACTAATACATAGGGGGGGGGGGGGGGGGGGGGGGCGTTGTGCAGGGGGGAATCTGGGTAGATATTCACCCTGCATATCCACTTCTTTTAATGCATTACATTAGAGAAAGCCCACAATTTAGCCATTCACACTCATACATAGGACGAGAGTGGTGGGTTGAGTATTGGCTCTGGGGTCGGGGTGTGGGAGGTCGTGGGGGGGGGGTTGTGTGCTGGGGGCCTGGGGGCCGGATGGCACGCAGGGCCTTCCCTCTGCCGCCTCACCATGGTATACCTTTTGCAGGGGCCGGGGGCACTGTGGCTATGTATGGGTGCCCAGGCAGTCTGCTTAATCAGTCAGTCAATCAATTATTTTTATTTATTTTTTAATTTTTTTGTTCCACTTATTTTTATCCTATGTAATGAAAATAACTAGTTTTTTTTTTTTTTTTTTTTTCTCCTCTGTAACCATCCTATGTGATCCAGCTTCCATCACCCCGGCCCAACAATAAGCCAGCATTACTCCTTATATACACCCACACACACACACACACACACACACACACACACTAACACACAGACATTCCCACATACTCATTAACCCCCCCCCCAACCCCGCAAGGCCACGACTTCTACATTCCCAGATCCACCATCCGTACTCAACACCCAACCCCCCACAATCCCGCCCCCCCTTCTGTTCTTCACTCCTGTCACTTATTTTATTCTCGTCATTTAATTTCTGTCATTTCATATCTATAGTCAACCTGTATGCAATAACACTCAGCCTCTATACCTGTTGTTAATGTTATTTCATGTCAAGATAATATTCTAATATTATGTCTAGTACTCGTGTCTATTGTATTGTTGTAGTTTGTTTGTAACTTCATTCTTGTTTACAATAAAAAAAATAAAAAAAAATTAATGCCCGATCCGAGCGGCCATGCGCATTTACATTCTGTGAGTGAGATCCCACCCCTATGAGCGGGTTGAAAACATGCAGAACTAGCTCCTTCTACTGGCTGTAGTCTCTAGCCTCTGGCCAAAAAATCCTCAGATGATGCAAAATTACGATATTTGCGTCATCTGAGGATTTTTTTCCAGAAATAAAATGCATAATTATCTCGTCTCAGGGGGATATGAGGGGGGAAAGTACCATAATTTGAATCTACTACTGGGTTTCTACTGATACAAAGCTTAATGCTAAATCGCTGAAGAAACCCTTTAATCTTTTTGTACTCACCTCTAAAAAACACTGTCGCTGTCCTGTCTCTGTCTTTTTCACACTTGAAGTCTGTTAAGCCACACTTTGATTTGAAGGTGCATTACTGCCACCTGCTGGATTGGATTGTGGCGCATTCAATCGGTAGGGGAAAAATATACTAAATTCTTTATTAACCCTGTATTCTTTAGATAAATAATTGAATGCGCATACTGTATGCTCACAATGGGGTGAAAAACAGATGGAGCATTAATTTTCGAAGCCTGAACCAAAAGTGAGGCCACAAATGATGAGTATTTTAAGTTATTTTACACTGTCATGAGGAAAAATCCAGCAAAACGCACCGACGTGTTCTATGGGTTCAGAGGGTTAAGCATCGAATGATTTATGGTTTTTAACAGAGATGTGTGTCGAATTGATTTTGTGGCGAGGGGGGCCGTGGTTCAGTGAGGGAGAGGTAGGAGACAAGCGGTGTGTTAGTAGGTCAAGTGCAAATGACCAACACCTGTGTCTTGTTGCAGTAACTGGCGTGGAGAGACCCAATAAAAGCCACCATGAAAAGAGAAACAGGAGAGAGAAACTGAATATGCACTTTTGGAGACTGGGAGACTGAGAGCTGGAGAAAGATCGCTGTGAACAAGTTATATTGATCTGAATTATTGAAGTTGTTTTTCAAATAAATGTTTCCGAGTGATATCAGATTGTGTATGTTTTTATTATATCTTCCCTGTAACATGAAACAAGAGGGTAGCAAACGTCTCGGGTTATGACTATAACCCTTGTTCCCCGAGAAGGGAACGAGACACTGCGTCATCGTGATGACACTTCGGGGAATGCGCCTCGCGTTAAATGTCTGAAGAAACAATAGAATCAGCCCAATCCTGATTGGTGTTGCGTGATGACGTAGTATGTGACGGTATTCCCGGAAGATACAAAGAGACGTCTGAACACATCAGAGATAGCGTTCTTTGCGATGAAGCGAGCTGATTGGTCTGATTGGGTGGACACGAGATGCAGTGTCTCGTTCCCTTCTCGGGGAACAAGGGTTATAGTCATAACACGAGACGTTCCCCTTCGAGGGAACTCAAACTGCGTCATCGTGACGACACTTTGGGGAACGAGTACCAACTTATGCCGCACCAATCATACCCAACCCAGTGTGAAGCTGGAGACCAGGCACAACTAGGTGGTGAGCACTCTAGCGCCAGGCGTCTCAGGGAAATGCAGACTGCAGTACCGAATGAAGGTGTGCGGGATGGCTCACCCAGCCGCCTCGCAGATCTCCTACATAGAGGCTCCAGAAAGGAGGGCCACCGAGTAGGCCATGCTCCTGGTGGTATGAGCCCTCACGGCTAACGGTGAAGGCAGATTGCGCACCTGATAAGCCGCGGCTATAGCCTGGACAATCCAGTTACTGATTGTCTGTTTTGAAACAGGAAGCCCCTTCTTGGGTGAACCAAAACACACCAACAACTGGTCTGACTTTCTCCACTGAGCAGACCTCTCCAAGTAAATCCTCAATGCCTGCAGGGCAGAGGAGGTGAAGTGTGCTCTCTTCCGCCGTCACGTGAGGTGGAGGATGGAATGCCTGGAGAACCACTGACCGTGCCACATTAGATGGCACCTTGGGCACATAGCCCGGACTGGGATGCAAGATGGCCTTAACCCCGCCAGGGGTAAACTCCAGGCAGGTTGGCGTGATAGCCAAGGCCTGGAGGTCCCCCACTCTCCTCAGAGAAGTGATGGCAAGGAGAAAGGCCACCTTGAAGGTCAGTATTCTCGCCTCAGCCAACTCCAGCGGCTCAAAGGGGGCCTCAGCCAACCCCTCGAGCACCACCGCCAGGTCCCAGGTTGGAACCCTGGAATGAGCCGCAGACCTCATCCTCCGAGCCCCACGGAGGAATCGTACAACCAGATGGTGCCTTCCCAACGGCCCATCACCTAAAGGTGCGTGGAAAGCCCCAATGGCAGCCACATACACCTTAAGTGTGGATGGGGAAAGACCGGCGGAGAAGCGGTCTTGAAGGAACTCCGGCACTGAAGCCACCGTGCTGTTAACTGGGTTCACCTCCCGCTCACTACACCAAGTGGAAAATACATTCCACTTCAGGCTGTACAAACCTCCTGGTGGAAGGAGCTCTGGAGCTGAGAAGGGTCTCTACGACACCCGCAGACAGGCCCTCACCTAGGTACTGGGCCCCCTCAGGGGCCAGACCCAGAGATCCCACACCTCTGGCCAGGGGTAGAATATCGTATCCCTGGCCTGAGATAGCAGGTCCCTCCTCAGAGGCGAGGGAGAACCACAGTGGGCAGTGGGACGCCTCTCGAGATGCAAATAGATCCACTTCCACCAGGCCAAACCGCTCGCACATGGCTTCCACCACCTCGGGGTGGAGTCGCCATTCCCAGGGCCTCAGCCCCTGCCTCGACAGGATGTCTGCTCCCTGATTTCGGTCCCCGGGGATGTACATCGCCCTGAGGGATGACAACCTCCCCTGGGACCACAGGAGAACCTGGTGCGCCAGTCTGTAAAGAGGGCGTGACCTCAGGCCCCCCTGGTGTTTAGATACGATACAGCCGACATGTTGTCGGATCGTATCAGGACATGGTGGCCGCGGAGGTCCGGGAGAAAGCTCCTCAGAGCATTTCCAGGCAGTTGATGTGCCAGGAAAAATGCAGGGTCTTCCACAGAACTCTCGCAAAGCGGCCGTCCATGACCACGTCCCAACCAGTGAGGGAGGCATCAGTTGAAACGGTTTTCCCGGCAACATGATGCTCCCAGCACTGGCCCCCGGGACAGGAACCAAGGTCTCTTCCATATGACGATGGAACGAAGGCAACTGCGCGTTACCCTGATCATACAGAGTGGTTTTCCCCTCAAGGAAAACCCCCCCGGTTCCCAGCCGCCACTGTAGGGGTCTCATGCAGCAGGTCAAGAGAAATCCTGTTGGACGCAGCTGCCATAAGTCCCAGCAGTCCTAAACTGCCACACAGTGATGCTGCGGCCTAGCTTCATTTGGAGACCATCGCCCGTATGAACTCGATACGTGCGGGGGACAATCGTGCCTACAACGTAGAGGATCCCATATGGCTCCCAGGAACATGGTTCTCTGAGAAGGCGTCAACATGCTACTGCGTGTAGAGTCTCAACCCCACGCACCGAGAGCAGCGAAGGACGACATCTCAAAGCCATGGCAACTGGTTATCACTTTCAAGCATCTTGAATCTGAATCTCCTCAGAGAACGATCCAAGTACCTCCGATCTAAAGTTGGACGCAACTGGCCATCCTTCTTAGGAACTATGAAGTACCGGCTGTAGACTCCCTGACTGGCGGAGGAATACGTTCAAAGCCTTCTTAACCAACAGGGAGTGTACTTCCTGTTCCATAACCCGCACCTGCTCTGGGCCGACCACAGTCCAGACCACCCCGTTGAACTTTGGGGGAGGGGAACTGAACCGCGGCTTGTAACCCCGTTCTACAGTACGCAGGGCCCATGCAGATATATTCGGAGCCATAACCATGCGCCGAAATAATCTGCTAAGGGAATCAGCCTCTTGAGGCCGGCCTCGGGTGTCAACCGAGCCTCCTCCCCGACCCCCTGAAACGGTTAACCGGCAGAGCGAAATCGAGGAAGATTTTTGGTGTGCGTACGCGTTTGCTGGACCGCCGCAGGTCTTGCTAGAGGCGGCTGGTGCAGCGCGCGTGCGCTGAGAAACGATGTGGCCCGAAGCGTACTAGACGGCGGGAGCACAACATCGATTCCCAAAAGCTCCACAGGGGAGGCGACCTCGATCGCTCCTACCCGGGAGAGGGGGCTGGCCAGCAGGGGACTCATCTAAGGGAGCAGCTCGACTAGGGCGGACACTGCGATTAGCAATTGCCTGAAACTGATGTGTTCCGCAGGCCATAAGGCGGCGAGAACGACATCAACTTCAGGAGGGCTCCAAAGAGGAGCAGCCTCACCATGCATGGAAGCAGCCCCCGCAGGAACTGTCCATGCATGATTGCTCCCATCTCAGATGAATATCCAGACAAGTCAAACACGCTTGGGCGACAGACTGATTAAAAGTATCTAACTTATCAAAGTCAGTCAAACTTATCATAACATGACTCTCAATTCCTCAGAATTAAATGTAATCATAATCACCCAACCTGCAACCTGGTCTGAATGATAGGCTGCGTAAAAAATACACCTAACTCCTCAAAGTCAGATAATATTTTAATTTAATTCCTCGGAATTAAATGCAGCCACAATACGGTGAAACATGGTCTGAATGATAGGCTGAATATCTAACTCCTCAAAGTCAGATCATATTTTATTTAATTCCTCAGAATTAAATGCAGCCATAATCATCAGATGATACTGTTCTTATTGTATTATACGGACTCGCAAACCACACGTTGCCTCAGCAACGTGGTTCAAGCCATTATAATAAAATTGGCTTTCATCCCTCGAGAAGAAAGCCAAACAGGCGCGAGGCTGAAACACCCGAAATGCGCACAGCAGTACGCGTCGAGATATTTCTCAATGAAAACAACCAGCACCCTCAGGAGTTGACTGCATACCTCGCACCCAACAGTATCACATGCCTTCTCACCGTGTCACATTGTATCACTCTAATAGCAGACCCAAACCTACGCGCCGCCTCGGCAACGCGAGATCGAATCTGCATTAGGAAAGGCGAGCCTTGAAATGGCTCAACACATCCCCTCTATAAGAACGGAACCGACCGTAAACTCTTTGCATTCTGCCACAAGAGAAGAACCCCTTGGCATTTCGCCATGGAGGGGAAGACAACCCCTGGTCTTTGCAACCCTGAGAGGAGGCATCCCCGCCACGGAGAGACAGACCGGCAGGTTCCGCTGATCATTTGCGAACTCCTCTGACGATTCGAACTCAGACACTTACACACGAAAAGCCATGGTAATGCAAGTATTCTATTTCACAATCAAACTGCTTGTAAAAGGTTGTCTGAATTATTAATTGTTAATTCCTTGAGGGCTCTTGCGAAAGGGCTGTGAAGCTGTCTCTCTCTGTCTCTCTCTGTCTCTCTCTCTCTCTCTCTCTGTCTCTCTCGTTAATTCTCTCTTTCCATCATTCTTTTTCCCTTTATATTATTCGTTAAGTTTGTTTGTACCATATTGTTTGTTTTCTCCTACATATATATGCATATTTCCCCCGTGTGAATCGTAGCTTTGTAAACTGTAGTTGTTTTATTAAAACCCAATGATTGCATTAAAGTGAATCCGTATTGTTTTGCTCACAAATATCGAAGTCAATGAGACGTAAGATTTTAGCTACCCATTTAAGCTTGATTTTCTTGTATTACTACTTCAGTAATACAAATTGTACAAACATAAGAAATATTATTTGTCCTGATCAAGCAGATTAATGTTTCTAACAAGCGCCCCATTTTTTAGGAATTCTTTGAAAACGATATACCCAAATGAAAATGTCTGCAGCTCTTAAACCCTATGGTCTATATTCATAAACCTTGTCTTATTTTAAACTAGACACTTGAAATATTGCTACCCAAGAGTCATAATAACTCAAAGTAATATGGGAACAGAGTAATATACATGTAAATATACATGTAAGTGACTCACGTTTTTTGTTTTTTGTTTTCACTTAGGGAAAAAAATATTATAATTTAATGTTAAGAGCCTGAAAATAACTTAAATATAAAACTGAATGTCTAATCATGTCATGATTCAAATATGAGGATGATTCTCTCAGTAATGTAGCTTCTGTGAGCTTTTATGTCAAGAAAAGTCTAGGCGTCATTTCAAAAAGGCCATTTATTTCAGAACATTTGCTATTGTAAAGAGTAGTTTTTCATTCAAATAAATCTGCAATAAACTGCAATATACTACTAATTATAATGGATAAACAGTTACTGAAAAACTAAAGCAACTATTTACAGAGATTACAAAGTGTAAAAAACTCATTTAGCTGATGGGAAGCGTCAGTGAGAGACTGCGCGCTCCACTGCAGTTGCGCCATGGAGAACGCGCAGCCAGTGCACAAACAGTATTCACCAAAGCCTACTTACGCAAACTGCGCAAGATAATGCCTTTTGATTGGTTACTAAGTCCATCAATCAAACCTTTGTTGGAAAGGCATTGGCTGGGCACCGAGTGCCTTTATCCAACGAAAACCATGGGCGCAATGATTGACAGCTCACCAAGCCTGTAAGGCACTTCCTCTATATGATGCATCCCAGAAGAGTCTCTGATTGAAGGAGAGAGACGAGGGTTGAACCATTGCACGTGGGAGAAGCTATTCTAGCAGGGGGAGTTTGCCAGACACGGAATAGAATCGATATTTCATTGAAAATGGACATGATTGATCACGCTAACTCAAAACTCTCTTGCAAACAACGGAGGATTTTTAGTTTTTTCCCTATTTTTTCGTTGTTTTGGATTAAAAAGTGGGATGCATTTTGAAGAATGGACTCTTACACAGAGATGTATGCGGGTGTTTATTGGATTCGTCCGATCTGATCTGAACGACAGGAGATGAAAGATGAGTAACGCTGATATTATGCTAATGTTTACATGGACGGTCCTTTAGCATTTCATTTAACCCTTTCCTCTCTGGTGTATTTATTGCAAAAACAAGTTCAGAACATGAATCTTGAGTGTTTTAGCTTTCAAATGATGCATAGTTTGTGATAGTTGATTGAATATTTTGTATAAAACAAAAGTAAATAAAAGTACACACCCCCCCACTTCCGTCAACCCCCCCGTCCACGATCCGATGCGGGTTAAGAAGTTAAGGTTTGTAAGATTGATAATTGATGAAGAAATCAATTTGGATAAAGGTTACTTTTAAATGATTAAAGGTTCCGTTATCAGTTAATATTGCCTGTACAACAAGCAAATCATATTCATAGACTCATGAATATTTATACCATTTTATTTAATTATTCCCCGAAACTCATTGTTGTTACAGTTCTGGTGGAGATATTTTTGGCATGTTTCAAACTTTGTTTTTGTGAGCAATATCAATATTCATATTCATGAATATTGATGTTTACATATAGCTGTTTACATATGCATCTTGCACTGCCATATCTTAACTGGATTATGCTCATTTGCACTGCCGACTGTATTTATAGTACCAATGTTTACATTTGCATTTTGCACTGTACTTCTAACTGTAATATGCAACCACTTTCCACTGCACTTTACACTTTTTTTTTTTTCCGGATAGCTCTGTCCATAATTTATTGCACTACCCTAATCCACTGCTATTCCTCATATTAGCCTAGCATATTATTGTATACCTCTATCTGTAAAATTCTGTTTATAGTAATAGCCATCTGTATATTGTATTCATAGTACATATTCACCTGTAAATTCTGTTTATAGTAATAGCCATCTGTATATTTATTCACTGTACATATTCACCTGTAAATTCAGTTCTGTTTATAGTAATAACGTCTCTCTATTTATACATATTTATACATATTCAGTACATATCCATGTCCTGCACTTACGCATCCATTGTATATCCTGCACTTGCTGCTATTGCACTTCTGGTTAGACCTAAACTGCATTTCGTTGCCTTGTACTTGTACTTGTGTAATGACAATAAAGTTGAATCTAATCTAATCTAATCTAATGTGTATTTTTGGGTATTAATATTATGCACGCACATTTTCGTTCGTTTGTTTGAACTGTGAGACAAATCGCGCAAAGCGAACTCACTTACTGAGTCTATCATATAGAGACTGTGTCTGTTCCCCGAATTAGTAAATACAAAAAAACATCAAAACCATTCAACAGTAAAAATTTAATTGACGTCCAACAAATAAACAAAATATATAATACAGATGAACAATTGATAAAGCTTGGGTTGCTGAATATTAGATCCCTTTCCCCAAAAGCGCTTATTGTTAATGATATTATTACAGATAATAATCTAGATGTGCTCTGTTTGACAGAAACCTGGCTAAAACCTGACGACTACATTACCTTAAATGAGTCCACCCCCCAAGATTATTGTTATAAACATGAGCCGCGTCTGAAAGGTAAAGGGGGAGGGGTTGCTGTAATTTATAATAATATCTTCAGTATTACTCAGAAGTCTAGTTTCAAATATAATTCCTTCGAAGTTTTGGTGCTTTATGTAACGCTATGTAGTGTACATGATAAAACCCGTTCAACATTTGTGTTAGCTACTGTATACAGGCCACCTGGGCATAATACAGACTTTATCAAAGAATTTGCTGATTTTCTATCAGAGTTAGTACTGGCCGTAGATAAAGTACTAATTGTTGGTGATTTTAATATCCATGTTGACAACGGAAAAGACGTATTGGGATTAGCATTTAAAGACACACTAAACTCTATTGGAGTTAGGCAACACGTGTCAGGAGCCACTCATCGCCATAATCATACTTTAGACCTAATATTGTCACATGGAATAAATGTTGATACCGTTGAAATTCTGCAGCAGAGCGATGACATCTCAGATCATTACTTAGTATCATGTATACTTAATTTAGCTAAGGTTGCAAAGCCGCCCCCTCGCTTTAAAAATGGCAGGACAATCACTGCCGCTACTAAAGATTGCTTTTTAAATAATCTCCCTCATCAGTATCATCTGCTCAGCATCCCAGATAGTATAGAAGAACTCGATGTTGCAACAGAAACTATTGACTCTCTCTTTTGCAGTACTTTAGACACAGTTGCTCCTCTGCGCTTAAAGAAGATTAAAGAAAATAGTCCAACGCCGTGGTACAACGAGCACACCCGGGCCCTTAAAACAGCAGCCAGAAAAATGGAGCGCAGCTGGAAGAAAACAAAATTAGAGGTATTTCGTAATTCGTGGAAAGAGCACATGATCACATACAGAAAGGCTGTAAAAACTGCTAGATCTGCTTATTTCTCAACTCTCTTGGAAGAAAACAAACACAACCCAAGGTATTTATTCGATACAGTGGCTAAATTAACCAAAAATAAAGCTTCAACTTCTGATGATTGTAAACAGCACAGCAGTAATGACTTTATGAACTTCTTCACATGTAAGATTGATAATATTAGGAAAAATTTTTTAACCATGCAGCCGTCTAATACAGCATCACATCAGACAGAGCATTGTAGTGTCACTGAGGAAAAATTACACTCATTCACTGCTATAGGAGAAGAAGAATTGGCTAAACTCGTTAAATCATCAAAATCGACAACATGTATGCTCGACCCTATACCAACTAGGCTATTAAAAGAGATGCTACCAGAGGTCATAGATCCTCTTCTTAATATCATTAATTCATCTTTGTCATTAGGATATGTACCGAAAACTTTTAAGTTGGCAATTATTAAACCACTTATTAAAAAACCGCAACTTGATCCTACAGATTTAGTCAATTATAGACCAATCTCAAATCTACCCTTTCTGTCAAAAATACTTGAAAAGGCAGTGTCTTCACAATTATGTTCCTTTTTAGAAAGAAATGGTATCTGTGAGGATTTCCAGTCAGGATTTAGACCGTATCATAGCACTGAGACTGCTCTCGTCAGAGTTACAAATGATTTGCTCTTATCATCCGATCGTGGCTGTATCTCTCTATTAGTGTTACTCGATCTTAGCGCTGCATTTGATACTATCGACCACAACATTCTTTTGAATAGACTCGAAAATTATGTAGGTATTAGTGGAATTGCATTATCATGGTTTAAATCATACCTATGCGACCGTTATCAGTTTGTAGTAGTAAATGAAGATATGTCACACCGATCGCAAGTTCAGTATGGAGTACCGCAAGGCTCAGTGCTAGGACCGCTACTCTTCACCCTGTACATGCTACCACTGGGAGATATCATTAGGAAGCATGGCGTTAGTTTTCATTGTTATGCTGACGATACTCAGCTCTATATTTCTTCACGCCCTAAAGAAACTTACCAATTCACAAGATTAACGGAATGCATAGCTGATATAAAACATTGGATGACTGGTAATTTCCTGCAACTCAATTCAGAAAAAACTGAATTTTTAATTATTGGACAAAAAAGCTCCACAAGTAGTAACCTAGAATACTGTCTAACACTTGATGGCTGTTCTGTCAAGTCCTCGTCGTCAGTGAGGAACCTGGGTGTGCTCTTTGATACCAATCTTTCGTTTGAAAGCCACGTTTCTAGCATCTGTAAAACTGCTTTCTACCATCTTAAAAATATATCTAAATTACGGCACATGCTCTCAATGCAAAATGCTGAACAGTTAGTTCATGCGTTCATGACCTCAAGGTTAGATTATTGTAATGCTCTACTGGGTGGTTGCCCTGCTCGCTTAATAAATAAACTCCAGCTGGTCCAAAACGCAGCAGCTCGAGTTCTTACTAGAACCAGGAAGTATGACCATATTAGCCCAGTTCTGTCAACACTGCACTGGCTGCCTATTAAACATCGCATAAATTTTAAAATCTTACTTATTACTTACAAAGCACTAAATGGTTTAGCTCCCCAATACTTGAGCGAGCTCTTAACATATTATACTCCATCACGTCTACTGCGGTCTCAAAATTCTGGCCAGTTGATCATACCGAGAATATCCAAATCAACTGCAGGCGGTCGATCGTTTTCCTATTTAGCACCTAAACTCTGGAACAGTCTTCCTAACATTGTTCGGGAAGCAGACACACTCTGTCAGTTTAAATCTAGACTAAAAACACATCTCTTTACTGTGGCATACACATAAAACACTTTTTCAATGAAATGATTGTTAGGCTGCATTAACTAGGTCAGCCGGAACCGGGAACACTTCCCATAACACCTGATGTACTCGTTACATCATCAGAAGAATGGCATCTACGCTAATGTTAGTCTCTCTGTTTTATCCCGAGGTTTACTGCAGTCAGCTGGATCCGGGCCGTATCCAGATCAGATGGTGGACCTGCGCCCAGAGAAGACCAACACAGGACCCCGAAGTGTCTGGGAGACCGTGATTAGACTCCCCCTGAAACTGCCTCATCGACACGGCATCTCAATAAACCCGTCTCCTGCGTGTTGCCTCCGATCATTCGAATATTGCACTTTAATAATTATTTAATCAACATCATCCTCAATAAACCCGTCTCCAGCATGTTGCCCCCGGTCCCTCGAATATTCTGATCTATTATGACCTCCGAGCTGTAAAACTGCCAGAATAATAATAATAATACGCTGTTTGTTAATTGGCCAGAGGAGAACTGGCACCCCGACTGAGCCTGGTTTCTCCCAAGGTTTATTTTTCTCCATTAGGTCACCTAATGGGGTTTTGGTTTCCTTGCCACTGTTGCCTCTGGCTTGGCGTGCTCAGTTGGGGACACTAAATTTTTCAACTAAACATCGAAATACATCTAAATAATAAACTAAATTAACCATTTAAACTAAATTACTGATCAAATTATTGATCTAAAGCCCACACTGTCACTGTATGATACTTGAAATTTTTCCAGAATGGCTATACAGCTGAATAAAATTATGCTGCATTATTTTCCTGTTTAACACTGTAAAGCTGCTTTGAAACAATCTACATTGTTAAAAGCGCTATATAAATAAAGTTGACTTGACTTGACTTGACTGGCAAGGCACAACGCCGAGCTCAGCTTAAGCATATTAACACATGCTAAATTGGCAATATTAGATGTCCTGCAGAGATAAAGAAATCTCTGTACAGTCCGTACATGCGTAATATTGTTTTATCCCGCTTGATTTGAACTAAGAAATCTTCTTTCAAGCGGAAGATTGAAATTGAGCGAGTTTACTCTCTTCAATAAAAGGCCTAATATTAAATCGTTAAGATAAACGATAAAACTCCTGGTTTAACATTGGCGTAGCTACCCAAATCGGAGACCTAAAACATTTGACTCATAAATGCTGACTGACCGTCTGCCAGTTTGAAAAATGTCTATTGGAGTTCTTGTAAATGTGACGTAAACAGACAGTAATTCCTGTATCCACATTTTTCTTGTGCAGCGAATGAATCCTGCCAATTTGTTTGTGCCAATATAGCACAAAAAGATCCGCTGTGGTCTAAAAAGTAATTGTGATTTGTGTTAATTCTGTGTGCGACCATCATTTGATTTTTGGTCTTCAGTCACACGAGCAGGTGCAACTCTGCGTGCTAGACACCAGAGGGCGCGACCTAACAGCTCTCGAATTACACTTCAACAAAACTTTATCCCGAGCGGGCGCAACAGCGCTATCTGGTGAGCGTTCCTCCTAACTAACTCTAGTCTGGGTGGACTCGACTGCGCCATCTCACGGGTATTTTCGGATAGTTTTACTCTCCGTTATTAATTTTGTCTTAACAAACTTAATTTCCTTCCTAAGTAGAGCATGTGAATTGTTTATTGATTACTGTTAGAAACGTTTTCATTTATGCAATTTTACTAGCATTAGGCAGCAACCAGGTCTCCGTTCTCGCTGATTAAACACATTTATTTGAATTTGAGTTTAAAAGGAAAAATGAATTTCCTCTAACTTAAATTTAAATTAGGTTCTTAAAGTTACTGACAGTCCACTTGGAAGGAAGGACGCCACCGTGTGGCCGTACCCTGCTAAGTAAGCTTACAGCTTTCTCTCTCTTTTCCACTTCCTTTTCGCCTGCAACCATAAATCACTCGATCCGGTAAACAATAGAGTCTTAATTCATTTTGATTTCACCTGTTTACCCTCTTTGTGTATTTATTGTAGGGCTCACAAGCATCTGTGGTGAATTGAGAGTCGTCTCAAACTGGTCTCCACGAGCAAGGTTGTCCAACCGACGTGACCGGCACCGGCTGCGTGTGAATCTCGGTTTCTTTTACCTCTGTCCGCCGTTGCGGCCCGCAGTGGCAACATCAGCAATTTGACACTCCAAAGCCAGTCAAACAGTCCAGCTGACACACACAAGGCAATTTCTGGGACCAGTACCTAAACCGTGGCCTAATAGGGGGCCACTCTTGAAAAAGAGGGTTCTAGGGAACGTGCCGAGGTTGTGTTTAAAGTCATAAGCTGTTTGAGTGGGCGTAACGCGATACAGAGTAACGAAGGACTGAGGACACGGCAGTTGGGTGTTTGTGAACGCCCGGAAGGCCGACTGCGCCGCTGGTTTTCCACCTGAGCGACTTCAATTTGCCCCGGATAAACTAAATGTGATAAAACTCACACTATAAGCCAAATATTAGATACTCCCCGAGTATAGCCTAAACGTTTGGCCCACCTTTCCTCTCTAAGCCGCACCCTCTTCCTAGATTTCCTACCCCGATAGCCACACATGCTGTAGGCCCTAACAGAAACTCTTACGAAAGGTAGCAGGCTTAGTCCCTTTAGTGTTTCTCTAACACTACCAGTGTTCACGCTTATTTTCCTTTTTATTGCAGACCAATTCATTTTTGTGTTTGTTTTCACTGTGCTCTTTCCTACCTTCACTGTCCGGACTGTCGTAATCTTGTTTCTTTCAGTTCACCAAGAGACCCCAAGGAAAGCTAAGTAATAGAGTGACAACCGAGCAGCCGGCGTCACCAGGTGACCCACAGGGCTACCGCCTGTCAAAGTCTCTATTTCAGGCCGGCCCAAAAAGTGGCCCGCCTAATTGCCTAACTGTCTACATCAGTTAGCCAAAATTCTTGTCGACAGCATAGTCCGTACAAGAGCTCCTTAACCTTAGAACAAACTTGCATTGGCCTCTTTGTGTGTGTGTGCTGTGTTTCTCTCGCCCACAGTGAACCAGTATGTCAAGTTCATCCAGTCCCACTCTCCCTTGGGATCGCCTAGCGATATGGCTGGAAGCGATGACGAGCACTGTTCTGTCTGAGGACACCAGTGATCTGCAACAGCTGAGCCAGGAGGAACTCGACACAGCTAGACAAGCTGACGGCACATGACCTGACGCAGAGTTACTCTCACAAAGAACTGGCCAAGATCCTCGGGAGCCTCACCCACAACCTTGTCGCCCAGGCACGGCTAAGAGAAAAGAGCCACACCGACCTGGAACAGGAAGCGGCAGCGCTAAAGCTCCAAGCCGAGGAGGCCTGGAGAAACCAGGCCCTCAACCAGCGTCATCTAGATCAGCTACTTCTAGAGACAGAGAAAGAGGGTGAAACGGACACAGAATGAGATAAAGAAGTAGAAAGACTTCGAAAGACCCTAGAAAATCTGCGTCTGGACACAGACCGCAGAGAGCAGTCAGAGAAAGACATCAGGGAAGAACTCAACGAACAGCTCCTGCGAGGCGAAGCCCTCCTAGAGAGAGCCAACACTGCACTCAAAGACAGAGATGCTAAAGTCAAAGCCTCCGAAAAACACTTGCAGGTTGCCCGAGCAGAGATCAATGAGCTTGTCCAGCAAAGACATGAGCTCAAAGATGAACTTGACCTTGTTCACAGAGAACTGAAACATTCATATAAACTGCAAAGTGACTGGGAAGGGGAAACGCACCACACAGAGTTTCCCCCGACCAGCTGGTCCGCATCTTTTAGCCAAGAACCAAGAGCTAGAAAGGGGGGTGACAGCCCACTGTTAAGACTGTCACCCGCTAGCCTCCACGAATCCCCGCCAGCGGCGGAGGAAGGGAAGCCCTTCCAGGAAGTCAGGGTCAGCAGCCACGTAGCTCATAAAGACCTTGACAAGCTGGCCAAAAATATCCCTACGTTCAGCCCAGACCCTGCAGGAGGACACAACGTTCACGCCTACTTGCAAGAACTAGACTTTCACCTGCAGACTGTCGCTAACGTGAACACTTCAGACAGATTGTACCTACTCAGAATCACGTCTAACCGGGACATACATAGCTTTCTAGACCGTCAACCAGAGACTGTCAAAGCGGACTACTGGCAGCTACGACGAGCTTTAATTCGTGAATACTCTGATCCAGAATCAGACCAGGGGCTAATCTCTGCCATGGACCTCAGGCAAGGTCGACTTGAAACCCCACTGACTTTACAGCCACACGTTTCCATCAGTCATGACAACTTCATTACAGGACAGACCATCCCGGAGGTCTGCACCCTAGTCAATGAACAGGGAACGGTGATACCAGCATACACCAAAGGGGTCGCTGTTCGACTCAACATGCGATGTGGCCAAACCTTAAACCACACGCTGGGTTTCTTCCAACCCTCACCTGAATGTGTGGAACTCGGACTCACACTTGAAGTCACACCCCTCACTGAAGTGTCATCTTGTGTAGTCTACATCCTCTTCAACAACTGCACAGCAACTGACATCAACATTCCCAAGGCCTACCGGCTGGGATGGCTAGTGAGCCATGACTTTCATGACTTTGAAATTGTACTACCCATCATTGGGCCCATTCCACCTGCACTGATACCCGAAGGGAGTACAGATAACACACTGTTCACTGCACCCTTGAAATTCATTGCCATCACGTCTGTCATGCCGATGACCAAAGACCAGTTGTGCCGAACGGAGCTGACCGAGGTTAGTCACCTCGCAGTACACAGAGTCTCCCACCAGCCTGTCGGTGAGACTGATGAACCTGCTACACCTCTCAAGACCAACCTGATCTATGTAGACGACGTTCTCATGAAGAGCACAACGGTGGCCGACCACCTGAAAGAAAGAGACTATGTTTTGAACGAACAATCCGCAGCCGGTGCCAAGATCGCCCTCCACAAAGGACAGTGGTGCCGGACCAAGGTCAACTACGTGGGCCTGCTAATCAGATCCCAAGGCATTGAACCTCAGTCAAACCGTATTCATGCCATTCAAAACATCAAGCCTCCTACTAACACCTCTGAGCTGGGCAGTTTTCTAGGGGTATGCACTAAAAAGACATTTATGCACAGCTCCATGCCTTGCTTACCCCGATCCACAGAAGGAATTCTACCTGGAAGCCGGGTTTTTCCGACCAATGTCTCAGTGCTGGCCTATATCAACGACATGACCAAGACAAGAAGGTGGTCGCATATGCCAGCAAGACGCTTCTCCCACCAGAGTGCAAGTTCTAAGACTGTGAAAAAGCTCTGTTCTGCACAGTGTGGGCCATTCAGCGATTCTCCAACTACATTGGGGCACAGAAAGTTATCATTGAGACTTGCCACCAGCCCGTAATGTTCCTCAACAGCCAACGCATCCGAGATGGCGTTGTCACTAATTCACGTATAGCCATGTGGTTAATGGCCCTCCAGGGACGCAACGTTGAGGCACGATATGCACAGAATCACAAGTCTGCACTGGGCAATGGCCTGGCTGCATGCCAAAACTGCTCTGATAACACGCCTGCTGCTGCAGCGGATGCACAAGAACCCCAACAACAACAACTGACCTGTCACAGATACTTTGAACCGAATGCGTGCCAGGGCATGCCCACGGCCTACGTCGAAGGGTGCTCCTACAACCACGACGGCATCCTCAAGGCAGGTGCAGGAGTGCTGTGGGTGAACGATCAGCGATGCCCACCACTTCAAGTTGGGTCCTCAGTCATCACAATGTGCAGAGATAGCAGCTATTATCATAGCCCTACAGATCGCATCAGCACATGACATCAGAGAACTGCTCATCTGCTCAGACTCAAACTATGCCAGACTCAGTTTCGTGTGCCACCTTCCAAGCTGGAAACAGAATGGTTTCAGGACCGCTAACAACAAGCCAGTCAAACACCAACACCTGTTCCAGGAATGTGACAACATCACAAGAACACATGACCTGACAGTGTACTGGAAGAAGGTAAAAGCACACTCGAAGCTACCAGGTCTCGACAAAGACTTAAATGACCAAACTGACGCCCTCGCCAAGACGGGCGCACTACACGGCGACATGTGGGCACCCCCAAACCCCACATCCAGCCCCAACGTTGCAGTGCTAACCCGCAGCAAGCGACCGGCCCCGGCTACAATGCCCGCCTCGCAGCCGCTATCGCTAACTCCACAGATGTCTAACAACGACATTGCAGATATGCAAGCCTCTGACACTGCAATAAAGACAATTCTTGACCACCTCTCTGACGCCTCCAGCCACCCTATCACTGACTCTGAGCTCACTGATGATTCAGGCCTCAGACACCTACATAACTCCAGACACATGTTCTAATGTACGCCCACGACACACCATGTGCTGGACACCACAGCACCAGGGCCACGTATGACACACTGAAACAGGTGGCATATTGGCCCGGGATGCAACAAGATGTGGTAGAGTGTGTCAGAGAGTGCCTGGTTTGCTGCCAGTTCCAACCAGCAAACCCGAACCACAGAGCCCCACTGCAATGCAGAGGGATCACGTTCCTGTGGTGAGACCTACAAATCAACTGGGTGGGACCCCTGCCCAGGTCCGCAAGAGGCAACAAGTACTTCCTCACAGTGGTGTGCCAGTTTACCAAATGGGTAGAGTGCCTGCCAGCACCCAACGACACCGCCCAAACCACAGCATACCTCCTGATCACCAATTGCCGGACACACACCCAGAAAGTGTACGTTCGACTCGACCCTCACAACGTCTACAGAGCACACAACCCCCACGCAGTAGCCCAGTACAGCTGGGCCGGTGCCCGGTGGACAGAGGATTCTCTCCTCCATGCATAGGCCGATGTCACGCACATGCTCAACCAACTGGAGAAGATGACAGTCACCCAAGCGGAGTCAGGCGGACACAACCGCCGCTCCAAACGGTTCCTGGGAGCGTTGCTCGGAGCCGCCGCCGCCGCCGTTGGAACTCTGTTTAACATTGGCATGTCCAGTGTCAACGCCGTAAACATAGCCACGATAAGACGGCATGTGGCTGAAATTCAGACTGAACTTCCACAGCTAAAAGAGCAACTCACCACACAGAGTGCAGCTTTACAAACTGTCGGCAAAACATTGAGAGGAACGGTGGTAATTCTAAACACCCACAGTGTCCTGTTGAACCAGACCGTGAACTCCATGAAACAGCTATTTACCGTCTTCCAGAATGACTTTGCTCAAATGCAGCTGGTCACAGCCTTAATGACTGACATGCTACGGGAAGTAAGCTCCTCCATCGACAGCTTAGCCATGGGTAGAATCCCACCATACCTTATACCCTTAAGCCTGGTGCAAAGTGTGCTGGGGTCCGCTATCAACACACCCACCGACCCTCTGCAAGTACACCATGCCTACTCTCTGGGTAGCGCCATTCCCCTTTATGTGGACCACGAGCAGAAGGAGATGGGCTTCCTTCTTAACTTACCCATCATCGAGTCGAGCCAAATCTACCGACTCAAAGACATTATCAATGTGGGCTTTTGGAAGGGTAACACACACCTTAAGGTGCGCACTTCCGAGGTGGTCGCCTACCACGACAGCGATACACAGCTGTACTTAGCCTCGAACCTGCACATGTGTACCCTGACTAAAGACATTCACTACCAAGCCCTTCCTCAGAGACAACACCGAAGCAATCTGCGGACTGCAACCGATGATCAGCAATACCCGCTGCCCTACCGACGCCACGCCTCGTACCCAAGTCACCGAGACGCAGGCAGAGATCGTAGGTGACAGGTGGCTCGTCAACACTCCGGTGCGTACCGTTAAGCTGATCTACGACCAGCATGACACCGCCACCCGTATCAACTTGCTTGACCAGAGCATGTGGATCCAAGTATCGTGAGGGGCCATCCTCCACCTGGACGATTTGGCTTTGTACCATCTTCCGAGTGAAGAGTATCAGTCAGAGCTAGAAATCCCAGCCTTTTTCAAGGACCACAACTTCACCCTGGATCCGGAACTAGAACGGTGGATTGAAAAAGGGGGGCCTCAGCTCATTGACATTGCTCCCCTCGACACAGCCCTCCAAGCATTGTCCCGATTGCCTATCCTGAATACCTCGCCTGTTGTCCAAACCTGGACCGCAGCTGACACTGCACTATGTATCTCCATGATCATCGGCAATACCCTAACCCTGGGGATAGCCTTTCTCCTGTACAGGAAGTTCAACGAGATGAGAACCTCTACAGCCAAACTCACAACAGCTGTGTCTGGAGGTCTCCGATGGAAACCCCGGAGGGAGGGTACCACGCCAGAAGCAGATGCAAACCTCATCGAGCTGGCTCCTCAGCCATAACAAACACCTGCTGTCCAACCGTCCCAATTCACCTGCCATCTGACCATTGTGATGGGGGTTGTCCGATAATGACCATAGGACATCATCCGACAAAAGGGGGGAAACTGTAGCAATAATGCTCTGATTCAATCAGTCATCTGGCAGGATGGCCAAAGTCTGAACTCCTCACAGCCCTCGTGACTTTTCTAATCAAATCATACTTAAACAAAGGGCCTGTGTGTTGATTTAATTATCAACACACCCTTTGTGCGAATGGACACACACACACACATAGCGGAGCACACTGAACTGTCCAACACACACCCATTCAGCGTCATTTGAACCATGTGGACCAAAGCTGCCTCAATAACTTTTAAATATATATATATATATTTGGTTGATTTAATGTCTTTATACAATGTATTAGAATAACTAGGATGTTCACTGTATGTAAATCAAACTCTGTACGCCAGTAACTGTGGAAATCCTGTAACTCTGTATCCTCAAATCGCAGAATGACAGTGTGTGGTATCTCTGTCATCGCAGAGACCCGACTGTACCGAATCTCGTTCACAAATTGCAACAAGATGCATTATTACAGAAGTACCAGCTTTCTAAGAATAGAGGCTTAAAGTGATGACCTAATTGATTAACCAAGAGGAGGGGTATCCAAAAACAATGGAACACTCGCGCCTTCTGTCTCCCCAGACGTGATTGGATCCCTCCAACTCTCTGGGCGTCGGCCATTCCCTCTATAAGAACGAAACTGACCGTCAACTCTTTGCATTTTGCCACAAGAGAAGAACCCCTTGGCATTTCGCCATGGAGGGGAAGACCACCCCTGGTCTTCGCAACCCTGAGAGGAGGCATCCCCGCCATGGAGAGACAGACCGGCAGCTTCCGCTGATCCTTAGCGAACTCCTCTGACGATTCGAACTCAGACACTTACACACGAAAAGCCATAGTAATGCAAGTATTCTATTTCACAATCAAACTGCTTGTAAAAGGTTGTCTGAATTATTAATTGTTAATTCCTTGAGGGCTCTTGCAAAAGGGCTGTGAAGCTGTCTCTCTCTGTCTCTCTGTCTCTCTCTCTCTCTCTCTCCCTCGTTAATTCTCTCTTTCCATCATTCTTTTTCCCTTTATATTATTCGTTAAGTTTGATTTGTCCTTGTTTGTACCATATTGTTTGTTTTCTCCTACATATATATGCATATTTCCCCCGTGTGAATCGTAGCTTTGTAAACTGTAGTTGTTTTATTAAAACCCAATGATTGCATTGAAGTGAATCCGTATTGTTTTGCTCACAAATATCGAAGTCAATGAGACGTAAGATTTTAGCTACCCATTTAAGCTTGATTTTCTTGTATTACTACTTCAGTAATACAAATTGTACAAACATAAGAAATATTATTTGTCCTGATCAAGCAGATCAATGTTTCTTAAGGTTTGTAAGATTGATAATTGATGAAGAAATCAATTTGGATAAAGGTTACTTTTAAATGATTAAAGGTTCCGTTATCAGTTAATATTGTCTGTACAACAAGCAAATCATATTCATAGACTCATGAATATTTATACCATTTGAATTAATTATTCCCCGAAACTCATTGTTGTTACACATACTTACCCTGTAACTACATAGAATAACAAGCACCACTTTCCCTGTAACTACACAGATAATTACCCTTTAAATAAAAATACTTACAGTATAAATAATTTGTTAATTTTCCTGGTAGTTACCCCTTTATTCCCCAAATATTACATGTTGGTTGTTCCCTTATAAATACACATACATACTTCATAGTTACACTTTAATTACCGAAAGTTACGCTGTAAATTAGTTTTACTTATGCAGTACTTTCCGGGCTGTAATCTAAAGCGGTACCGCAATCTTTTTTTTCCACTTGTTTCTCCTTCTTCACATCTGTTTTGATCCAGAGATTCTGTACTAGAAGATGCGTAATAGCGCCCCTACCGTATAACAGTGAATACATGGATAGCCGGAAAATTCAGTCAATGGCCGGGAAAGAGTAAAATACAGTCCTTCCAGAAAAATGCGGCTTTTTTTTGTGATTGTTGCGGGCAAAAATCCTGCTAAAAAATTATGCGGCACGTTTTCTTAAAAAATGCGATGAAAAATGCGGGATATTTATGCAATTTTATGCGATAAAATTGCGGGAACTTGCAAAAACTGCGGTTTGATGAGAAAGAGAAAAAAAGCACTACATCACAGAAAGTGCTGGAATATTTAAGTTCTCATCTTGTTTTATTGAAGACCTTAATAATGGCTCAAATTTACAAAACATTTAGTCAATCAAGTTCTGTAGCTTTACAAAAGGAATATGCTACAACTTCTGAAAAAATTAATAAATAACTTCCTGTTTTACAGATGTCGCTATACAAAACAGACATTTGAGTGATTCCAATGCACAAAGTGCAATCTCTTAAAGGGTTAGTTCACCTAAAAATGAAAATTATGTCATTAATGACTTCCCTTTATGTTGTTGGACACAAATTAAGATATTTTAGTTGAATTCCGATGGCTCAGAAAGGCCTCCATTGGCACAATGTACACTCTCAAGACCCATAAAAGGTAGCCTACTAAAGACGTCGTTACAAAGTCCATCTCACTTCAGTGGTTCTACAATAACTTTATGAAGCGACGATAATAGTTATTGTGTGCAAAAAAAACTAAATAACGACTTATATAGTGATGACTGATTTCAAAACACAGCATCATGATGCTATGAATCATCGAGTCGATTCATGATTCGGATCGCGTGTCAAACTGCTGAAATACGTGACTTTGGCGATCCAACCCGCTGAATCGACTCATTGATTCATAACGCTTCAAACCGCTGAATCGACTCATTGATTCATAACGCTTCAAACCGCTGAATCGACTCATTGATTCATAACGCTTCAAAGCTTCATGATGCTGTGTTTTGAAATCAGTCAGCACACAGGGAAACTGCTTTGCTCTTTTGCTGTTATTTTTGTTGGCCAATGGGAGTTTGTGCTTCATCATGGTTTCACCGGTATCTATGGTTTCTCCACGGGGTTTGAAGCTTTTCGATGACGTTCGCGTCGGGTAATCACGTCACTTCAAAACGTTCCCATGGCAATAGGCGGAAATGGCGGCTCTTGTGTGAAGTAAACGAACATTTTTCAACTTTCTGCTAATATATATGACTTTTTATGCAACGAAAATGCGGGGATTATGAAATCATGATAGCCCCGCATATTTTGCACGCGGAAATAGGCAATTTATGCGGCGAAAGTGCGGCGTATTTGAAAAAATGCGGCCCCCGCATGAATATGCGGACTTTGGCTGATTATGCGTTAAATCACGCGATCGCATAATCGCGTTTTTCTGGAGGGACTGAGTAAAATAGAATTTTAGTAAATTCATATGTAACTAACATTGGATACTCTGAATGAGGAACAAATCTGTTTTCTTTATAAATCAATATTTTCAAACAATGTACGTTTATAAGACAGTATGTAAAACTATGTGAAAAAAAGTATTTAATATGCTAATTAACCAAAAGATTAAACACAACTACAATCCAAGTATAGTTAGACTACTTAATTATACTTTTAATTATATCTTGATCAAAAGATTGAGTAGAAGTATAGGCCAAATATACTTAGATTTTTCTGTCAGTATAAACCAAGTATACTTAAGTGCAATTTAAAGTATATTTCTGAGAAGTACATACAAAGTAGACTGAAAGTATATTGTCTTATTTTTAGTTTAAAAGAAGTATACTAATAGCACACTTGAATAAACTTATTTTTGTACAATAATGTCAAGTGCTAAATTGATCCTAGGAGAGCTCATCATAGGTGCTCATAACATACAGCATTGGCAGTCTCTTGGTAATATTAGTGTGAAGACAATGAAAACTATAGCCTGGAGGTACACTTAGTATACCCTTGTGTTTGAACATAGCTCATAGCAGTAATTGTGATAAAATGTCTCCTAGTGCTGTAGAAAAACCTGTAATGAGTTATTCAGCAGATCACTAAGTCACTAAGATCACTAAGATCTATCGAAACGGTAGGCATTTAACTACCTTGTAAATAAAAAGTATTCTTGTATATACACCGATCAGGCATAACATTATGACCACTGACAGGTGAAGTGAATAACACTGATTATCTCTTCCTCACGGCACCTGTCAGTGGGCGGGATATATTAGGTAGCAAGTGAACATTTTGTCCTCAAAGTTGATGTGTTAGAAGTAGAGAAAATGGGCAAACATAATGGGCAAGGATTTAGAGTTTAACAAGGGCCAATTTCTGATGGCTAGACAACAGGGTCAGAGCATCTCCCAAACTGCAGCTCTTGTGGGGTGTTCCTGGTCTGCAGTGGTCAGTATCTATCAAAAATGGTACATGGAAGGAACAGATGTGAACCAGCGACAGGGTCATGGGCGGCCAAGACTCATTGATGCACATGGGGGGCTGGCCCGTGTGGTCCAATTAAACTGACGAGCTACTGTAGCTCAAATTGCTCAAGAAGTTAATGCTGGTTCTGATAGAAAGGTGTCAGAATACACAGTGTATGGGGCAGACCAGTCAGGCTGCACATGTTGACATGTTGAGTGGGCATGTGAGCATCAGAACTGGACCACGGAGCAATGGAAGAAGGTCGCCTGGTCTGATGAATCACGTTTTCTTTTACATCACGTGGATGGCCGGGTGCGTGTACGTAGCTTACCTGGGGAACACATGGCACCAAAATGCACTATGGGAATAAGGCAAGCTGGCAGAGGCAGTGTTGAAGTATTTAAATACCTTGGGGTCTATTTAGATTCAAAACTGTCCTTTCAAAAGCATGCTCAAAACATTGTAAAAATAACTAACTTTAATATAATGAATTTTAAACATATTAGAACATCTTTGACAAACAGAGCAGCAATCACTTTCCTACACTCAATGGTTCTGTCTCATATTGAGTACTGCATTACCAGCTGGTCATATGCTGGTAATATCTTCTGTTATTAGACCTGTTGAATCATGCTACAAAAGGGCATTTAGTGTTTTGGATAAGAAGCCTTTTTCTTACCATCACTGTAACATTATTGATTAATATAGTTTTTTAAGTCTCTCAAATTTTAAAATATTTAAATCTGCTTGTCTGATTTATAAAGTTATTCACAATTTGGCTCCTCCCCCATTGAATGAGTTTATCAAACAGAAATCTCTTAATGGCTCTGGTTTACGAGTAACGCGAGCCACCGTTAGAGGTGACTGTGAGCCCTCATTTAGACGTACATATTTTCTCAAAACGTTCTGTCGTTTCAGGGCTCAAGGTTTTGGAACAGTATCCCACTTTCAGTGAGGGAATGTACAACTTTTCTTACTTTAAAAATACAATTGAAACGGTGGTTGAGAGAGACCCAAACATGCGATCATATGTGAACTGTATTCTAATTAGTTAAGTTTGTAAGATGGGCCTGTGCAATAGCCATATTTTATTATTACTTTTCTTTCTCTCTTAGGCTCGGTGCAATACAGATTAACTGTAAATTATTTTCTTTCTCTTTCTCTAATTAACTTGTCACTGTTCTATTGTGTATTTTAATATTGACTGTTGTATTAGTGTGTCTGTTTTTGTCTTATTGTGTTATATATAGTTTTTCTTTTCTTTCTTTTTATGTGAAACATCTACCTGCCTGGGGGTCTGCAGATGGAAATTAGCCTAAAACTATAATCTGGCATATTTACATTTGTCTTAATGTTCATTAATATGCATTGTTTCCCCTTTCTTAAAAATAAAAAATGAAACAAACAAATACTACTGTGATAATGGGAATGATTTGATAAAGCCTTCTGAAATTCATAAGGGGTCTGTTGATTATTCAAATCTGTATGCCTCTGAATATAAAGATTTTAATGTTGCACATAAATTTAATAAATACATTTTTTGAAGGTCTTCCGAAAGTATCATCTGAAATAAATGCTAAACATGAGACACCATTGTTATTGCCTGAACTGTACTCAGCAGTGATGAGTATGACCAATAGTAAAGCTCCTGGAATCGATGGAATCCCCATAGAGTTTAAAAAAAAGTTTTATGTGTTTATTTAGGAAATTATTTTATGAAAAAGAAAAATATGGCGGGAATTTTAGAAATGCTAGAAGTAAGATTAAACAAATAGAGATGGTTCCATTCATGTATGTCTTATGTGTTTGGGATTAATTGCACTGGATACCACAGAGGGATATATATCATAAGTGTTTGCGGGTCAAGGTTTGATTCATTTGGCCAATAGAAAAGCTGCTTTTAGAATACAATTTGTGTAAAAGTTTTTATTTGTTAACTTAGAAATTTCACGGCGAGTATTAGCTGGTTGCATTCTAAAGCAGGTTGGAAATGTAGGAGTGAAACAAACTTTTTTCTTTTGGACAGAAATGTTTTAAATGTGAGAGGAATTATTCCTTTTTATGTAGTTTTTTCAAAGCTTGGGACATTGTAGAATGCAGAAAACTTTACTCACAAAAATCCTCTTTATATTAGCTATTAGAAGAACCATTTTTTATGGGTCAAGAATGGACTTTTAGAGAAATTAAGCCCCCGGCATGGATGGGATGATACATTCATCAAAGCTAAAGTTGTTACAGTGAAACATCTCACATTATTAGCAGGCCAAGAATTGGAGTAAAAGATGAAGAAATACAAGAATGGGAAGTCATTTATTAGCCACAATTGACTAAGGGGTTGGAGATATTCAATGGAGAATATTCTATGATATTATTGCTGTTAACGCTTTTGTGTCTATTTTTAAATCTGAAGTTACTTATAATTGTCCTTTTTTGTAATTGCAGAGAAAAATAGTTTTTATTGTTTCCTCAGTTGTGAACGATTAATTCCCTTACTTTTTTGGGGGGTTTTTTAGGAATTGATTGATTCCTTTGAAGAGCTCTTTTTAGATGTTTGTTTTATTTTTGGAGTGAAGTTTAGGAAAAACAACAATAATATTTTTGGAATATAAATATTATAGTTTTATGGATACTATAGAGGGTTTTTAAAGAGATTTGGAGTTTTGGTGGGAAAATATGATTATATAAGAAACTTATATAATGTATGTGTTTTATTTTTATTTTATTTTATTGGTGACCTTTTAAGAAAGGTAAAATAAAGTTTTGTTGTGCTTATGTGCTGTTTATGTACTGAGAGATTCCCTCTGGGAATGTGTATGGTTTATACAAGTTTTTTTGAGGTTGCTTCTGAGTACAGTATAAAGTTGGGCTTAAGTGAATGTTGTGTGCACTGTGTTAGCGAGAGTAAGCTAGAATGTGTGTTCATGCATTTGTAAATATTAGTGGCATCATATCATGTAGGAAACTCCTCTGTGTGTGCAATGAAGCTTCAAAGCGGTGTATAATTTGGTTGCTGTGAAGTGTACAGAGAAAGAATGGCATTTAGCAGTGTGCATGTTTGTGTGACAGTTTTGCTCCTCAGCACTTTGATCTCTTCACAGCTCCTTCAGACCTGTCGTCTTATCCGCAGCACCTCAGACCTGCCTGTGCTAACCAGTGAAGGAGACATCATGATCGGTGCCCTCTTTTCTCTACATGATACTGTGGTAGAATCTCCTCCGTCTTTTACTGCAGAGCCACATCCTATGCAGTGCTCAGGGTCAGTCAGTCTTATCATAAAATATTACAATGCTGCATTTATGTTGAATATTTTTAAATTGTATGCTGTCCCCCCCTCCCCACCTTTTGCTTATTATTCACATTTCAGACTGGCATTCTCTCTCTCATTTATTAAGTATATTGTTGAGCAGTTTTACAATATTTAGCCATTTACTTTAGAAATGTTTTACGATTTAGTTGATAATTGAATGTTCTTTGTCCCACAAAGGTTTAATTTCCGAACCTTTAGATGGATGCAGACAATGATTTTTGCGATAGAGGAGATCAACAGAGATAAACAACTCCTAGCCAACCTAACTCTGGGTTATAAGATTTATGATTCATGCAGTACCCATTTCCATGCACTCCGCACAGCCTTGGCCCTAATGAATGGGAATGAAGAGGGCGCAGGCAAACCACAGTGCCGAGGCAGGGTGCCTGTTGTCATTGGTGATGGAGGATCCACATTATCCCTAGTGGTTGCACGCTTTCTGGGGGTTTTTCATGTTCCACAGGTGAGTTGTGCATTTTAATGCTCTAACAGAGGTACATTCCTGTTTTTCAGTCATGTACAGTATACTATGCTCTCTGATCTCCTCTCCTCTCCCTAGGTAAGCTATTTCTCAAGTTGTGCATGTCTCAGTAATAAACTGGAGTTTCCTGCATTTCTAAGGACTATGCCCAGTGACTTTTTCCAAGTGGATGCTCTTGCACAGCTGGTGCAGCACTTCGGTTGGAGCTGGTTAGGCACATTTGCAGGGGATGATGCTTATGGCCGTGGTGGTGCTCAAATTTTTAATGATGAGGTGACCAAACTAGGAGCATGTATTGCTTTTTATGAAATAATCCCAAAAAACCATGACCAAACAGAGATGTCCAGGATTGTAAAGAGGATCATCGATTCAGGAACCCGTGTGGTGCTGGTCTTTGCTCTAGAGCAAGATGCAAGAGCTCTCTTTTCGGAGGCCCTTCGGCAAAACCTCACTGGTATTCAATGGTTGGCCAGCGAGGCCTGGATCACAGCAGCCGTCCTCTCCATTCCTAAATTCCACTCCATCCTGCAGGGTTCCATGGGCTATGCCATCCGTAGGGCTGATATACCCGGCCTGCAGCCTTTCCTGCTACGGCTACATCCCTCCAAATACCCGCAAGACCCATTTGTTCTGCAGTTTTGGCAGGAGATGTTTAAGTGCTCTCTAGGTACAAGCGGTAAGAGCTTCTCTATTAGACCCCGCTGCAATGGCTCTGAAGTACTTGCCAATACTGGTAACATCTACTCAGATGTATCTCAGCTCAGAATCTCTTATAATGTTTATAAGGCAGTGTACGCCATTGCACATGCTCTGGATTCAATGCTGCACTGTGAACCAGGCAAAGGACCCTTTGCTGGGGGATTGTGTCCCAATTCCAGCAACATACAGCCATGGCAGGTAAAATGCACAACCTTTATATCTGTATGTCTTAAGCTTCTGTTTTAAGATTAATGTTCTTTAGTTTAGATAATACATTTTAAACAAATGATACAACTGTTCCCTTTTTATATTTTACTTTTATCTTTATTTTATTCTCTTTTTGTGTCTAATCCAATCACTTATATACACATGAAGCTCCTGAATTATTTAAAGCATATCCACTTCACTAATGACTTTGGTGAGGAGACCAAGTTTGATGGCAATGGAGATCCTGTGGCCATGTATGATCTCATCAACTGGCAGCTCATTGGCAACGGAGAGGTGGGGTACGCCACTGTGGGGAGATTTGATGAAACGATGCAGCCTAAACTAGTGATTGAAGAGAAATCCATAATCTGGAATGGAAATCAGAGACAAGTAATGCTCCAGTGTGAATAATTTTTTTAAAAATTAATTTATTTATAATATTGTTTTAGTTTAGTTTTTTTTTTTTACGTTTACTTTTACTGAGAAGTTTTAGTATTCAATGTTGGAAACTCACTTCCTTTTCCTCCCTGTAGCTCTTGCATTTGCTGGGTACTTGTGCATAAATGTATGGTGTGTATCTCTGTAGTTTGTCTTTTCTCTGAATTGCAGGTCCCTATGTCCGTCTGCAGCACCAGCTGTCCTCCAGGCACTAGAAAGGCTACCAGGCCAAACTTTCCTCTCTGCTGCTTTGACTGCATTGTCTGTGCAGCTGGGGAGGTTAGCAATCAGACAGGTACATCCTAAATCAACTCTGTCCTGCTGATGTTTGTGTATAACAAAAGTAATTTAGATTTGTTTAAAAATTATTTTGCTACTGTACTTCCTCTTTATAGTAGAGGAAAAAATATCTTATACTTTCATTTATCAGATGCCTTAGAGTGTGAAAAGTGCCTGCCTGAGTTCTGGTCCAATACTAGACGAGACAGCTGTATCCCGAAGCTGGTGGAGTTCCTTTCCTACAATGATACCATGGGCATCACTTTGCTGGCTGTGGCTCTGCTGGGATCCTGTTTCACACTCGCAGTTGCTTTGATATTTGCCCTTAAACGCCACACACCACTGGTCAGAGCTAACAACTCTGAGCTCAGTTTCCTCATTCTTAGCTCACTGTGGCTTTGTTTTTTGTGTGCGCTAGCCTTTATTGGGCAGCCCACATTCTGGTCTTGTGGGCTCCGCCACACTGCATTTGGTATTGCATTCTCACTCTGTCTGTCCTGCATCCTTGGGAAGACTATGGTGGTACTCATGGCTTTTAGAGCCACTCTACCTGGCACTAATGTAATGAAATGGTTCGGCCCTCTACAGCAGCGTGGCATTATCTTCTTGTGCACGGCTGTGCAAGTTGTGATTTGTTGCACATGGCTGAGTGTGGCACCTCCCATCCCACGTAAACTTATGACTCATGAAACCGCCCGGATTATTCTTTTGTGTGATGTGGGCTCTCCGTTAGCCTTCTCACTGGTGCTGGGCTACATCGGCCTACTTGCAGCTGTCTGCTTCCTGCTGGCCTTCTTTGCTCGAAAACTCCCAGATAATTTCAATGAGGCTAAATTCATTACTTTCAGCATGTTGATCTTCTGTGCTGTGTGGATTGCATTTGTGCCGGCATATGTCAGCTCACCAGGGAAATACACTGTGGCCGTGGAGATTTTTGCCATTCTGGCCTCCAGTTATGGCCTGCTGCTCTGTATCTTCACTCCAAAATGTTACATTATTTTGCTTAAACCTGAGAAAAATACAAAGAGATTTTTGATGTCCAAATCCAATTCAGAAAGTAAATATTGAAATGCTTATTGACTAAAAGTTTTGTTTATATTACAATGAAATGTGTTCTTGATTTCCACCTGACCCTCAATAAAATGTTTTTAGATTGCTTTTTGTGATTTCATAACTGTTTCCTGGAATAAACAATTGTTATGTCATTCAAATATGAATGTTTATCACAATTAAAGTTTATTCAAAATCAAATAAAACCAGCATTAATTATAAACCTTCCACATATAACATGAGTGAAAGAAAACCATTTTATATCCCCTGTGCATAAAAAGCCCAATGTGCCATAATAAAAAAGCCAAACATGTAATCATCCATTCTCTTTTACTCATTGAACACTGTAATAACTGCACTAATGATTTTATACACTTCATTTTTGCAATCAAGTTGATCATATCTACATTTTCTTCATCATGAGGGGAAAAAAGAGGAAATAAGACACTACAGTCTGGGAACTGGAAATATTGTGAATGTGATTGGATCATTCTCATTTTAGTCCCTTTATTTGAAAATGATACTGATTCAATTTTAGAGTATAAGGGATTTATAAGGGAATATGGCCTCTCCCATAGTCAGAGTAGTAATCAAAAAATATATATTTTTTTATACTGTTCTTAAACTATTCCACTCCATGCTAAATATGTGGTTGTCCTGCACACACACTCACACACTCGTTGGGTTTCCATGTTTTATGGGGACATTCTATAGACATATATTTATTTTGTACAAACTGTATATTATATCCCCTAACCCTCCCCCTAAACTTATCCATCACAGAAAACGTGTGCATTTTTACATTTTCAAAAACATCACTGATCATCATATGATTTATAAGCTGTTCTCCTCATGAGAACAAAAATATGTTCCCACAAGAAAAAGGATTTTGGAAGGAACACTTTTTATACCAATAATGTAGGGTATACCTGAGGTGTGTGTGTAGGTTTTTATTACATTGTGGTTAACCAAATGTCCCCACAAGGATAGTTAAACCTGAAACCACCTACATTGTTGGGACCAGCCAGTGGTACCCATGAGGGAAATAGATTAATAAACATACTAGATGTTTTTTGTTTGAAAATGTACAAATGCAGCAACTTTCCTGTGATGTGTAGGTTTAGGGGTAGGGTTAGTGTAGGGGGACAGAATATACAGTCTGTACAGTATAAAAACCATTGAACCCATTAAGAGTCCCCACAAAGATAGCAAAACCGAGTATATATGTGTACCTGGTATTCCCCATGTTATGGGGACCAAATGTCCCAACGAGGATAGTACTTCCAGTACCATTTTCTGTGTTGGGTAGGTTTAGGGGTTGCGTTAGGGGATAGAATATACCGTTTGTGAATTATAAAAATCATTATGTCTGGATGCCCTTAGTAAATATATTAATGGGTTTGTAGTATAGTTAGTATTAAATAAATGTAGGACTATTTTAAATATATTTTGGCATCGTTTTTTTTTTCTCACTAGGACAGACTCTGCATCCATTGCCTCTGACGTTTTCTCACATCACGCACCTAACTCGGAAAGTCTTAAGAAAATCCAAGGTTACCAAAACTCATAATTACGAGTTGTGCTGATGTTCATGTGCATTTTAACTCATAAATACATTATTTCTGACATGACTTGAAAACACTGTAACTGCCGAAGCCAAACCTTCCATTGGCCTGCCCCAATGTCCTACCATTAACCCAGGGCCGGATTAACATAAGGGCTAGGACGGAGGGGGCCAGTGATTGAATGTTTGACAGTCAATCAGGAGCACCTAAACTTTTCCTGGTGGGCCACTCACCGAAACACAACGCCCCCCACATATTAAGCCATGTTATATACTGGAGTGCTGTGAGTGCATGGGAACAAACACCAAAAGCTAGGTAATGAAACGGCGCTACCTGATTAAACCAGGCAGTCGCTTTATCCATTTGAATTTAATACAAGTGCAACATCATGTGCACAGTAAAGGCTCTGTGGCAAAACTAGCTGAACCAGACTGAAAAGCTCCGACCATGCTTTGAAGTGTTGAGGTAAACTATAGGCTGCCTACACAACTGTAATCATGGCCGTAGTCAGCTATGAGGTTGCCGAGGTCCAGACCTCTGTATTTTTCCAAGGTGTACATAATAAATGTTGTGAAATAATTGACTAATAGAGTATTAACACTACTTTTGTTACAGTCACTCAGGCAGGAAGGTAAGGACAGGCAGATACGCAACTCAAACAAAGTTTACTGAAGAAGGTTACTAAATACAGGCAAGTAAAAACAAAATGTATAACAGACTTAACATAACTGTGACCAGACAAGGAGTGAGTGAACAAAAGGAACTTAAATACAAACACAGAAGACTGAACAAACGAAGGGCACAGGTGATACAGAAGAAGATAACTAAACACAGCTGAACAGAACTAGAATAACGAGGGTAACCAAGGAAACACATGAGTGGTGGGAAAACTGAAAAAAAGAACATGTGACTAAAGCAAAAACACAAACGAGACAGACTAGACTTGTGACATTACACAAGAGGGGGGGCGGGAACCCTGGAGCTCTGGAGGACCGTGGCAGGTGTCTGGGTGGATCAGGAGCCGTGGGCGGCCATGGTGGATGGGGAGTCTCCGGTTGGGCTTGGCGGAACAGGAGTCTCTGGTGGCCTCGGCGTAACAGGAGCCCCACCCACTGGCTTATGCCCCCCCCCCCCCCCCTTTCTTTGGGGAGGTTCAGGGGTGGCAGGAAGGGCTCTTGGAATGGGGCGAGTTCAAGGGCTGGAGCGGGCTCGAGGAGAGCTGGAGCGGGCTCATGGACGCTTGGAGCGGGCTTGTTGAAGCCTGGAGTGGAATCCAGGAGACTTGGAGCTGGGACGTGGAAGACCAATCAAATTAAAGAGGTGGGCTTTATGTCCACAGAAGCTGCTGAGTACGAATTCGCATTTCGCAGTGTGAGTCGCGCAACGCTTTAGTAAACAGTGTGAAATGTAAGTAGCTTAACTAAACATTTCATATTTGACAGCTGTTTTAGGATAGATATGTTAAACAATGAAAAGACTCTCAGCCAGAGCTCAGTTTTGACAGGGCAAGAGAAAGAGACTGAGAGAAAAAGAAAGAGTGAGAGCAATAGAAATGAGAGTGATGGAATGAGGAGATATACTGCCCACCAACATGGTTTTGAAAGCAAGTTATTAAAATTTTTTTAGCCTTCAAACATCTTAAAATGCACATATATAGATCAGAGAAAGCAAAATTTTCTTGGGGGATCAAACCCCCCAAAATAGATAAAATTTAGGACCTCACTGGTTTTAACTCCTTAAGGCAGTTGTATATGCTTAAAAGTTGCTGCTGTTTCTGGAAACCTGTTTGCTTTGACCTCATATCTGTTAATGCATTTATGCTGTTAATGTGTTGCAGCCTTGGAATATTTATATATAGGCCTACTTAATATTCAAATTGAATATTCAGACAGTATATACTCATTGTATCTCTGTGATTTGAAGATTTTGTTTTTAAAAAAATACTATTTATTTCTGTGGTAGAAAACGTTGTGGCACCAAGATCGGCTACTATGGGGGACCTTGAGTTTGTTATAGCCCCAGGGCCCTACGTGTTCTTAATCCAGGACTGGTTGAACCAGAAGTTGACACCTCAGACCACTGTGCTTGATCTATGTTTCGAACACACCATAAAACTAATGCCATCACACTCACCAACAATAGGTTTTGCTGTACTTTTGCTAAACAACTGAATTCACTAGAGTGCAGACTATTGGGAATGTTGCAGATTTGGCACATTTCTCAGAAGGAAACCCTTTTAGAGTCTAGAAACTCTTTGCAGCTAAACACAAGTCTCACCATGTATTTCAAATCTGAGAATGATGAAATCATTTTTAGATGATGTTATGTAATTTTTATAGATGAGTCTTTTTTTGTGCAAACTAAAGGAAATTTGAGGTATAAACTGAAACATCTAGTTTATATCTGCTAACAGGTGCTGTAATGGCAGAATTTCCACAACCTTTTCCTACAGCGCACATGTAACAATGAGCAATTTGCAAATACAATTATTTAATTTGTTAAATATTTAAGTACTACTTGACTAATTTATTTTTGTTGAATACTCTGTTGACCTGTTATGATTAAATGTACAATTCAATGAACCGTATTTAAGTTCTACTTGTTGAGTATAAAAACAGTATATGCCAAGATAAAAGTTTGCAGGTAAGTTTTATAATTATGACCTTAACCTTTTTAATAATTTGCCCACACTTTGAATATCAGGTAGGCTATTGTTTAAATCAATTCAAATAGACTTGCACCAATGCACCTGTACTAATACACCTTTCCCATTAATGGTTCTTTAATGGCCCGTTGCATTATGTTTTTTAAAATGATCCTGATCAGTCCTCAAAAATTACACAAAAACGTTAACTGCATCAAAAGTAAATAATTTCAATTAATGTGTCACATTTAAATCCGCAGCATAATGCGAGACTGCCAAATTATTTCATTGTGTTTTACATCAGGAGCAGTTACGCAGTACATTGACATTTACATTTACATTTAGTCATTTAGCAGATGCTTTTATCCAAAGCGACTTACAAATGAGGGAAATAGAAGCAACTAGAGAAGTCAAGGGCAACAATATGCAAGTGCTGTAACAAGTCTCAGTTAATGTAGCACAGAACAGATTTTTTATTTTTTTATTTTTTTAAATAAGACAGACAGACAATGAATAGAATGATAAGTGCTATTCTTGATTGGTCAGGTGCTGCTGGAAAAGATGTGTCTTTAGACGTTTTTTGAAAATGGCTACAGACTCGGCCACACGAATTGAGATAGGCAGGTCATTCCACCAGGTGGGAACGGTCCAGGAAAAGGTCCGTGAGAGCGATTTCATGCCTCTCTGGTATGGCACCACAAGGCGTCGTTCACTGGCAGAACGTAAGTTCCTGGAGGGTGTGTAAGTCTGAACAAGCGAGTTTAGGTATATTGGTGCAGAGCCAGTGGTTGCTTTGAAGGCGAGCACCAGTGCCTTGAATTTGATGCGAGCGGCTATTGCTAGCCAGTGCAGACTGATGAAGAGAGGCGTGACGTGTGCTCTCTTCGGGTCATTAAAGACCAACCTCGCCGCTGCATTCTGGATCAGTTGCAAGGGTGTGATAGTGCATGCCGGAAGGCCCGCTAGAAGAGCATTACAGTAGTCCAGACTGGAGAGAACAAGAGCTTGTACCAGTAGTTGTGTGGCATGATCTGATAGGAAGGGTCTAATCTTCCTAATGTTGAATAGTGCAAATCTGCAGGACCGGGTTGTTGCAGTGATTTGGTCAGTGAATTTTAGCTGATCATCAATCACAACCCCAAGGTTCCTGGCTGTCCTGGACGGAGTTATGGTTGATGATCCTAGTTGAATGGAGAGATTGTGATGCAGTGCTGGTTTGGCTGAGACCACAAGCAGTTCTGTCTTTGTAAGGTTGAGTTGCAGGTGATGTTCCTTCATCCAGGCTGAAATGTCTGTTAGGCAGGCAGTGATACGAACACCAACCGATGGATCATCAGGTTGAAATGAGAAGTAAAGTTGAGTGTCGTCGGCATAGCAGTGATAGGAAAAGCCATGTTTCTGAATGACCGATCCCAATGATGACATGTAGATGGAGAAGAGAAGTGGTCCAAGCACTGAGCCCTGGGGAACGCCAGTGGCTAGATGATGTGACTTAGACACTTCACCACTCCATGACACCCTGAAGGACCTACCTGAGAGGTAAGACTTGAACCACTGGAGAGCGGTTCCTGAGATGCCCATCTTCATGAGAGTTGACAGGAGGATCTGGTGATTGACTGTGTCAAAAGCAGCAGACAAATCCAGTAAGATAAGTACTGTGGATTTGGAAGCTGCTCTTGCCTGTCTCAGTGCCTCCGTAACCGAGAGCAGGGCAGTCTCAGTTGAGTGGCCGCTTTTGAAACCGGATTGGTTGATGTCCAGGAGGTTGTTCTGTTCAAGAAACGTAGAGAGCTGATTAAACACAACCCGCTCAAGTGTCTTTGCAATGAAAGGCAGAAGGGATACCGGTCTGTAGTTTTCTAAAAGTGCTGGGTTTAGAGAGGGTTTCTTGAGCTTGCTTAAATGCTGTGGGGAAAGTCCCGGTGTGAAGAGAGGTGTTGACAATGTAAGTGAGTGCAGGAGTAACAGAAGAAGAAATGGCCTGAAGGAGGTGAGTGGGGATAGGATCAAGCGGACATGTAGTGGGATGATTGGAAAGGATGAGTTTGGAGACATCTGCTTCGGAGAGCAGAGAGAAGGAGGGGAACGTGTGTGTGATGGTTGTTGAGATGTGTGTGTCGGTTTGTGGTGTGGAGAATTGGCTGCTTATGGAAGAGGTTTTGTTTGTGAAAAATGATGCAAAGTCATCAGCTGTAAGAGTTGACAAAGGGGGGGGGGGAAGGAGCGAAGAGAATGTTTTGAAAAGTGCACGAGAGTCGGAGCAGTTGTTGATTTTGTTGTGGTAGTATGTAGTTTTAGCAGTGGAGACATTGAGAGTTGAATCGGCAGAGAAATGTTACAGATGGTTTTATTCCATCTGCACGCACTGAAAAACACGCAGTTCTGCACGTTCACATTCTTCCACCAACGAACGGAGCTGTCTGTGTTATAATGCGTGCACAAGAAGAAAACTAATGTAATGCTGGTTTATGGTGGCGTAACTGGTAAAGCGAGTGCACTTTTGTGGTAGCGACCCGGGTTCGACTCCAGCCCGTACTGGTTCCTACATTCAATGTTCATATATATATCTGTTCCCATTGCCTCACTGATGTTCACCGGATAAGTTAGTGGTATACTGAGGGGTGTCTAATGTCAGCAAAAGGCAAATTCATAAGCTGTGCCATTATTTATAAAGATTACTTCATTGTAGCCTATTTGAAGCACACTATAATGATGCCATTAGTACACTTCAAGTTTACTTGGAATGCCATTGCAATGTGTTTTAAAATTACTAAACGTTTGTTATCAGTAAAGTATTAATGTATGTTCAACACTCTTACAGTGTAATTTAATTGAAATTGTGATGTCACCAAAACACATTTGAAGTTTATGCTGAGTGAATATATTTAAATTGTACTTAAGTATACTTGGAATTGTTCCACTTTAGCACAAACAAGTATGTGTAACAGTAACAGCTATAGCATGAAAATTAGTGTTCATGGAAACTGATGAGCAGCGGAAAACGCAAACAAGGAAACGTGACTAAAGAATACAAACTAAAAAAGGGATGGTGAAAGGTGGACAACGATTAAACCCCGGCAGCGATGGAGAGTGCCCGATGCAGCAGACCCAGAGCTCATCAGTGACGAGAGCGCATGGTGGAGTCTCGTCGTTGTAGGGGCAGGTGACGGGAAGATGGCAAAATTGTTAAAAAACAATTTAAAAAATTGTGTAAAAAAAAAAGTTTTTTTAGGCAATCACAGCAAATTTAGCTGAATAATCCATGTATTTGTTGGGTCTACAGTTGGCAAGGTTGCAGAAAGACAGACGAAGAACAGAATAAAGTTAAAATGCAGGGTTTAATAATAATCCAACAGGCAAAATCACAGACAGTATTAGCAACCCATTCACAAACGAGACCAGACCAACACTGAGTGAAGGTGAGGAACATGGTGATGAACTAAATGACAGCTGTGATGAAGGTTAATGTCCATGTAAACTGATGAGTGGTGGGAAACTAAAACAAAGAAACGCATGTGACTAAAGAATACAAACTAAAAGTCCATGAAAATGACTAAGAACAAACACAATTGAATATGTGAAACAGTGTGTGTGTGTGTGTGTGTGTGTGTGTGTGTGTGTGTGTGTGTGTGTGTGTGTGTGTGTGTGTGTGTGTGTGTGTGTGTGTGTGTGTGTGTGTGTGTGTGTGTGTGTGTGTCAAAATATGATGAAGAACATTTTTTCTAATAATAGTATTAAAATATTGAGATTGAGATTGACAAGGTCCACATAAGTATAGTCTAAACAATATTCAGTGAAGTTTGGCAAAAATGATTTCATGAGAATGACCCAGCCATGCACATGTATTAATTAAAGAAATATCAATTTATTTATTTTTTCTTCAAATACTTATATTTTATTGTTTCTGTATGTAACAAACCCTCTGTTGCAGGGTAATTTCTTATCTTCTTAATTAATATTTTACTGGGTATATTTTTTATGAATAGGTTGAGTTGATATTGATATTAGGCTAGCACATTGTATATTGTGTTTATGTATGGTTTTGTACACATTTGTGTGTGTATGTGTGTGTGTGTCCTCGTGTTATGTCCCTGTAGAGAGCATCTTCAGTCCATTACCTCTATAAAGTCCTTCACCCAGATCCCCAGTTTCCAGTTGTGGCTCAGAAGAACACTGTGCCAAGATCGAGATGAAGATGCCAGTTCTCCAGGTTTTACATTTGGTATTTTCTTTTCTCTACCCCATTCAAAGCAATGAGTTTACAGACTGTAAACTCTGGAAGGACCTAGACTCAACTGTGGTCTATAAGGAGGGCCATGTAGTTCTAGCTGGGATGTTTCCCATCCACTCCAAAGGCGTCGACCAGGAGCTGAACTTTAGAAGTCTGCCAGACCAGAGGAAATGTAGGGGGTAACAAAAAAAATCAGATGTAGTTCCTATTCATATAAGAATACAAAACTGATTATTGTTTATTTCAGAGTTTATTGGGTCAAAGATAAAATATGTGCTGATATGCTCAATATATTTTGTTTAGAGACAAAATGCCCTGTCTTTGTATCAGCCTGTGCTTATATAATCTGTTTTTGAGTTTTGAAATTAACTGAAGCTTGATCTTTCTTCCAGGTTTAACATGCGAGTGTTCCGCTGGTCTCAGTCAATGATCTTTTTCATTGAGGAGATCAACCGAAACCCTGCCCTTCTGCCAAACATCACACTGGGCTATAGGCTGTATGACACATGTGGGCTGACTGCTCTGTCTCTGAGGACTGCATTGTCTGTAGTCTCTCAACCCAAGAAGATAAGCAGTTTGGGGGAATGCTCCTCCCCGAGCATCCCCATTATTATTGGGGACTCTGGATCCACCCTCTCAATGGCCATTTCCAGAATACTAAACCTGTTCCGTATCCCGCTGGTGAGGACAGATCAGCAAGACAAAATTATTTGAAATGAAAGAATTCTGTATTTGTATACTCTTTGCCACTTTCTCTGTTCACTCTTCTTTCAATATTTTTCTGAATCACTGTCCACATCTCTGCTTCAGGTGAGTTATTTTGCCTCGTGTGCTTGCCTGAGTGACAAGCACCAGTTCCCTTATTTCTTTCGCACAATTCCCAGTGATGTTAATCAGGCCAGTGCTCTTGCTCGTCTGGTGAAGCACTTCGGATGGACTTGGGTGGGCACAATAGGGGCCGATGACGCTTATGGGCGCACCGGCATAGATCTGTTCACCACTGCAGTGGCACAGTTGGGTGTGTGTGTGGCTTATCGAACAATCATACCCAAACTGCCAACTCAGCAACAGCTGCAGGATATCGTCAAGACCATTCGAGATTCTACAGCACGTGTTTTGGTGGTTTTTGCCATCGAGGAGGACATCAAGCCAGTAGTGGATGAAATAGTTAGACAGAATGTGACTGGGAAGCAGTGGGTGGCCAGTGAAGCCTGGGTGACTTCCATTCTCATCTCTACTAAAGAGAACTACCCCTCACTAAGTGGCACCATCGGCTTCGCCATCCGCCGAGCTGAGATACCTGGCGTTAAACAATTTCTTGAAAGCATACAGCCCCTGGCTGAGCCTTACAATGCATTTGCAAGGGAGTTCTGGGAAATGCAGTTCCAGTGCTCATTAAACACAAGTCTTCCTGCTCCTTCCACAACTGAACAAGTGCACTACAGCCATATCTGTACTGGCAGGGAGAGGGTCCAGGACATTAATAGTATCTATAATGATGTGTCAGAGCTCAGGGTGACATACAACATTCACAAGGCTGTTTACACGGTGGCAAATGCACTGCATAACCTGCTTCTGTGTCAAAGAGAGAATGGTTCTGCCTTGACACAGCAGTGCCCTGATATTCATAATCTACAGCCCTGGCAGGTACAGCAATACATACTTGTGTGAATTCCAATAAAAGCAGTGTTTATGTAATCTTTAAGAGACACATTTATGTGGCATAATATTGTGAATATTATTTTATATTATTTTTATTTTAACCATATTCTTTGTATTTTTTAATATTTGTATTTTAACCATATTTTTATACATTATGCCAACGGTAACATTTTCTGTGCATTAATCTTGTCCAGGTTGTTGAGGTCCTGAGGAAAGTGAACTACACAAACATGTTTGGAGATTTGATCCACTTTGATAAGAATGGAGACCCCGCCGGATCATACGACATAGTGAACTGGCAGAGAGGGTCAGATGAGGGTCCGGTACAGTATGTTACAGTGGGTCGCTTTGACTCTTCTTTTTCGACAGCAGAGCAGTTAGTGCTGAACCAGGACAAAATCATCTGGCATGGAGGAACTAAGGAGGTACAAGTTTGGAGTCTCATACTTGGTTGCTAATAATCAGAATTTCTAATGTTCACTTATTTTAAATAGTGTTTGATAATAACTGTTTCAATATTACATTTATTGCATTTAGCAGACATTTTATCAAAGATGACATACTTTTTTATCAGTTCTTCAATTACTTATAACTTGGTAATTTATTTGTATCAATTTATTTTATTATTATTGTGGCTATCTAGTCTCTATAATCACACAGATATTTTGATTACAATGTCTTCTCTCTCTTATAGATACCAGTGTCTGTGTGCTCTGCTAGTTGTCCACAGGGATACAGAAAGGTTACAAGAGAGGGTCAGCCTGTATGCTGCTATGACTGTGTGCTTTGTGCAGAGGGAAGCATCAGCAATATTACTGGTATTATCATACTGACACACACATACATTCAATGACTGGTATTACTGTCTGTTTGCATCAGTTAACCTTTTTTAAACCATTCATTACAAATCACCATTAAAACTTATTTCCCTTGAATGAATTTTAGGTAAATGTCCCTTTCTGTGTGTTTATGCATCCATTTTTAGATCAACCTGAATGCATGCTTTGCCCCGAAGACTTCTGGTCCAATCAACGTCGCAACCTTTGTGTTCCCAAGCAGATTGAGTTCCTATCCTACTCGGAGGCTTTTGGCATGGCCCTGGCAGCTATAGCCATTCTGGGTGCAGTTTGTGCAATGACAGTTGCTGTAATCTTCTTTCGCCATCGCGACACACCCCTGGTTCGAGCTAATAATTCGGAACTGAGCTTTCTGTTGCTGATTTCTCTCACTCTCTGCTTCATATGTGCGCTAACCTTCCTGGGTCAGCCATCACGCTGGGCATGCCCTCTAAGACGGACTGCTTTTGGCTTGACTTTTGCCCTCTGCCTCTCCTGTCTCCTCAGTAAGACTCTAGTGGTGCTTATGGCCTTTAAAGCCACGCTGCCTGGTAACAACACTGCCCGCTGGTTTCGCCCCCCTCAGCAGAGACTGGGTGTGTTTTTATGTTCGATCCTGCAGGGTGGGGTTTGTGTGGCTTGGCTTATCACAGCACCACCATATCCAGTGAAGAACACCTGGATGTACCGCGATCGGATCATTTTAGAATGTCACCTGGGTTCAGTTGCCCTTTTCTGTTGTGTGTTGGGTTACATTGGCTGCTTAGCTGTCTTCTGCTTCATCCTGGCTTTTTTAGCCCGAAAATTGCCTGATAATTTTAACGAAGCCAAATTTATCACATTCAGTATGCTCATATTTTGCGCTGTTTGGATCACCTTTATCCCAGCCTATGTCAGTTCCCCTGGGAAATTTACTGTAGCTGTGGAGATATTTGCCATTTTAGCTTCTAGTTATGGAGTACTTTTGTGTATTTTTGCACCTAAATGTTACATCATTATTTTCATGCCTGAGAGGAATTCTAAAAAGTTTCTCATGTCCCAAAAATGATTTACCCCATGGCATGACGTACTTTTTAATGTCTTTTAATGCTTTTTAACATTCATTTATGTGTTTACATTTTTAAATGAATATAATAAAAAGAAAGTGTTGAATCGCTTCATAAGGTTCATCTTGGCCTGTGGCAATGAATGGAAGTAAAATATTTTATTAATCTCAGACACTCATGCAAGTATGTTGTTCTGCCACTAGGGAGCACTAATGTTCCAGTAAAATTCAGGTAGACATCACAATGGTGTGAGACTCATTGGAAGCCTCTAAAAATGTAAATAAAACTTTTGTCATGACCACTTTCTTTTAATGAAGTACAACAGATGAATCTCTCTCTGGCTAGTCTGTGAGGGAGCTACCTGCAGATCTGAAATGTTTTGTTAAATACTGCATGTTGTTCAATACACTAAGCATAATCAGTGAATTGTGTAAAAAAAAATCCTTTCCACCATTAAAAACAAAACAAACAAAAAAACCTTTACACATGTAAAACGTTATAGTTACCCTTAGGATGTTTGATTGTTTCCCATCACTTAAATAAAGTTGACTTGAATTGATTGAAATGTATCCATTAGACAGAAGTTTGTAAGGTTTTTTAAAGATATATTTGATGTTTAAATACATTCCTGCTCTGTGCTCTCTATGTAATGATGAAACGTCAGTTATGTTGCCAGACCTCACATGTTATAATATGTTTGTCTTGGTGTTGACCTGATCTTCTGTGAACTAAGGGACCTGTACATTCATAATTCTGTCCTTATTGTCCCTTGCACTGATCAATACAACATTACAGAGATGTCCTCTATGATCCCATGTTCAAGCACACACAGGAGGCAGAGAAGGCAGAGAACAACATCCATTTCCACACATCTCTAGTGTGCTGGAAAATGACTGTAAATAGCTGTAGGGCTCTTAAGCTCAATGCTGTGCCACTAATGGCTAGTAATAACTTGTTTCTACTTCAGACATACTGATCCTCGCCTCCACTTTGCATAATTTTGAACAACTTTATCACTCTTGCTTCTTCTTTGAAAAAAGGAAAATTACTGATGTGCAAATCATTATTCTACAGGATTGTTAGTGTTTACAACTTTGTGATTTGATGTTTCTACGGCATGGCTGTAAATGCAAAACATGTGAGCTGGGCACTCTCTGTTATCTCGTATGATAAAAGCTTTTCTGTTCACTTCATGAACTCTCACTGGAGTCTGAAATGGTGACTCCAAAAGTCAAAGTCAAGGTTATTTCTAGAGCACATTTAAAACAACAGGGGCCCGTTTCAATAAGGAGGTTCAACTAACTCTGAGTTTAAACTTGAACTCTGAGTTGACTTACCCTGAGATGGGAAACTTTGAGTTTTGGGTTTCAGAACAGCTGAATTGAGTTGGTTCAATCAACTCTGAGTAGACTGACATCTGAGTAGTTAAGCACATGGACCCCAACTATGAAAAGCCACGATCAATGGAGCGCCGAAATTATGATTCACTATGGCAACAGCACCCAACAAAAAGATGTTTGTATACTTCCGGGTCAATACGTAAGTTTAATTCTTAATTAGTTTAATTAAGTTTAATTTTCATGGTATCCAAAAGGCAAAAAAAGATTGTGGCAGCAGCTAAAAATGAAAAATAAAAACATAATTCAATCAGGTAAAGCTTTAAGCATAAAAGGTTCATGGGTGTAGGTTTCATGACTTTACAAACATTTGACATATTAAATAAATATCATTCAGTGTCCAATGTGAAGCAGCTTTTCCCACATAGTCTAATAGACCCTTTTCACAGACTGTGATGATGCGTTTTAATGGTCATCAATATCGTAAATCCTGCAGTTTACGATATTAGTTAAAGTTTTTGTATTTTCTTTTTCTTTCTTTTTTTATGTATGTACATTTATAACACTGATACTTTGTATTATATTACTTTTGCATCAAATTACAAAAAAGTTACAGCTGCTGTGAGGGTGTTTCTAATACAGCGTCTATGGGAGTGATGGTAAAAAATAATATATTTCTCTCTTTTCACTGTCGTTATCAATCTCACTCTAATTTTTCCCTGTTATTGAAATTTGTGAAATCACTATTGTGGAGTTTATCTTTTGCTATTTGTACAAATGGGAACACAATCATATATTTAATGTATTCTCTCATTCACCACTATAAAAGTTAACCCAACTATGACGACTTCCGCTCTGAGAAACCCGGAAATGTGAAAAGGGTGTATGTTCTCTGATCCCACCTGTTACATTTATTAATTAGGGTAATGACATTAACATTTTACTACTACTCAGGCCAGCAAAACACCAGCACCACTGACAGATGAAGAGGAAATGGAGGAAGAATATTAAAATTGTAAAAAAAAAAGAATAAAGTATTTGTAGGAAATAAAGATGACCATAAACATTGTAAATAAATGTATTTAACAGCTATGGTGGTGGTTATGGCATATCTCGTTCTACCATCTGGCAGCATCCTTCCATCCCATTCAGTAATCCGTTTTCAGAAAGTGTGATGATGGGAACAGGAGTGTGTTCAATGCATCCAACCACTGGAAATCCTAAAGGAAATTCTCATGTCACTTGTCACTTTGACAGTGTCCTCATGATGATATAAAAGCAATGAATGAATCTACCTGCACTGCAAAAAATGCTTTTCTTACTATGTATTTTTGTCAAGTCGCAGACGCATTTAATAAAAGATGAAAATACACAAAACGTTTTATGATATTGATGAAAGTCGATTGATGAAAGATGATCAAAGTCTGTGAAAAGGGTCTTTAAAGCTGCAGCACATTGGACACTGAATGATTTAATATGTCAAATGTTTGTAAAGTCATTAAACCTACACCCGTGAAACTTTTATGCTTAAAGCTTTACCTGATTGAATTGTTTTTATTTTTCATTTTTAGCTGCTGTCACGTTCTCTTTTTGCCTTTTGGATACCATGAAAATTAAACTTAATTAATCTAATTAAGAATTAAACTCGGAAGTATGCAAACATCTTTTTGTTGGGTGCTGTTGCCATGGTGAATCATAATTTCGGAGCTCCATTGATCATGGCTTTTCATAGTTGGGGTGCATGTGCTTAACTCAGATTCAGTCTACTCAGAATTGATTGAACTACCTCAATTCAGCTGTTCTGAAACCCAAAACGCAGAGTTTCCCATCTCAGTGTAATGGGGTAGAAGGAGAAGGACTACAAATTGGATGGACTACAAATCCCATGAATTAAGGACACTATAAAGGGAAACCAAACTGGTTAGACTTCCTCTTTGTGGTACCATGTGGCAAACAGGAAAAGCTGTTTGGTGTCTTTCAATGCTGTGTAATAGCAGATGAGAAAACCAAGTTGATTATAGTGATGGGCAGACCGAGGCTTCGTGAAGCACTGAAGCAGTTGAAGCAAATGTGCCATATTGTTTCGAAGCTTCGAATCAATCTGACACCCGTCTCTACGGCGCCATCTAGTGGTCATTTCCATGTGTTGATCTGAAATACCTTGACAATGATCCATGTAAAAAAAATTGTTTTTAACATCTGTCTGACTACATGATCTTGGTTTTGTAACCTGTAGCCTCGTCATTGTAAAGAACTATATATATTTTGTTTGTTATACAAAATTAACATTAATAAAAGAAATAAAGCCACAATGTGTCACATTTGTCACAAAACATTTGTATTCAAAAATATGAATTGCTCTGCTGTTGAAGGACTCAGCTGACTTCTTTTTTTACATATAATTTCTCCAGCCTTTGAAAAAATCCTCTCACAAGGGACACTTGTTGCTGGCATGCACAAATATTTTTGGATGATGTAAATACATGGATGATGTATTGTTGCAGAAGGCTAGCTGCCTATCACAATACACACATCTCACTTTATTTGGTGCTTCCAAATGGAAATGCTCCCACACCAGATGTACGGCATCTCTTGCGTGCAGCCTCCATTTTTATATATTCTATTAATATATCTATCTATATATCACCTATTAATCTATATCTATATAATTCTATATATCTAACTTATGCTGTGCTATCTATCTGTCACTATCTAACTTAGCCTATATGAATGTGTCACTATATCTATACTATATGTCACTGTCTACACCTATCAGTCAATATATCTAATTTAAATCTAGCCTAAATATAACTAACCAAAGCGCACTATAAATCTCACTGCTATCACAAAATCACTGCTATCACAAAATCTCTCTCCTCTCACAAAAACCCACGAGGTGAAGATGGATTTACTTCACTTTTAAACTGTGGGGAATTAGGTTCATACAGATGTGTGACTGTGTGGTTTGTTCCCGCCCCCTTTAATCAACGCAGTTTCGGAAGGCGCCACCTGATGAAACACTTTGAAGCTTCATTTAGCCATAGTCACGTGACATGGGTGTTTCGAATCACAGTTCGGAGCAGTGTTTCGAAACATCTGCGCTTCGGGATCTCGGCAAAGCCCCGAAACGTCTGTTTCGCGTCTGCCATCCCTAGTTGATTATAGAACTGAAGTGGGAAGTGTTCTTATGGGAATGGTGTTGATTGGTGCCTCAGAGAACAGATATATTTAAGAATACAGATGATGCATGATTGCCGTTTACTTTATTGAAAGCATTAGTGGCTTAATGGGTGTCTGAAGAGATGACTTTAATGTTGAATTGGGTCTTGTGTATGGAAGTGGCAAAGGGATTGATTTAATGGTCTTGGTTTGTTCTTTTGTTTTGTTTTATTTTGTTTTTGTTTTGTTTGTTGTGGACCTACAACTGACGGTGGGGTTCCCATTTTCTGGTATGTGATTTGCTCTGTGAGGTTTTGGGAACAGTTGGTAGTGCTTTGATTTACTTTACACTTGTGGGGGTTGGAGTGAAAGTGTGTTTATTGTACTTGTGAGTGTGCACCTAGTTTCAGAGAAATTCTCATTGGATAGGATTGGGAACCCTGTTGTCTGTAATGGTTACAATTTTGTTTGTTTGTTTTGTTTATTCTCTTTGCCATCTCTGATTACCCCATGTGCTTTTGGTGAATCTTGTATAATAAACTTTGTAATATTTTGCAACAAAACACACTGTGGTTGTGGCCCTTTTTTCTGAGTTCTCCTCATCCCTTGTGAGATGATGGTGTCCCAAATGCTGACCAAGTTCTTCGTGATCAGTTTGTGGAGCATGTTAATGATGTAGCGCTTAAACGCGAACTCAAACGTTTTGTAAGACAAACTCCACACTGTACTTTACTTGATGTTCGAAGCGAAGCTATAAGATGGAATGAAGAAGGGAAGAGGGAAGTTATTCCCTCTGCTGCTCAGTTGTGGTGTAATGCTGCTCAGGGTAGAGTAATTGAATCTCAGATGCATAAGGAATTTACTGAGTTAAAAGAAATTAAGGAGCTGTTAAAGCAACAACAAGCTCAGATTGACGAGATTACTAAGCGTCTTGATTATCTTAAACCCTTGAGTAATGAACCCTCAGTCGTTTCGACAAGGCAAAATACTACTCGAAGGTGTTTACGTTGTAATAAACTGGGTCATATTGCCTGATATTGTAGACAACCATGGCCTGTTGAGTCTGGATCTAGACCTGTAACTAATCCTAAGGAAAGTGTAAATTTGGCGCCTCCTAGTGGATCGTTAATTTTTGCATCTAAAGGGCTGAATTATTGGGTTTGTTGAGACGCATGCAAGGAAGTAAGGATGAAGATCACATGTCGCTCGGAAATCGTATAAATAAGAGGATATTTAAGCACCTAGCTGGAACGGGAACAAGGTATTATGTGTTTGATTTGTTTCATGTTTATGTCAGTAATATGTGTGTGTCAATCTATTCATCTGTGAAAAGGTGTTTAACTGTATTGTTATCCCTCGTGTTTCAATGTGAAGTCATGCTAACAAAAGCCTTTAGCATTGTTAATACTGTCAGAGGTAATGTCACAGAAAGTTGTATTTTTATAAAGTGCTATTTGTAAGGTTAATGTGGACTTTGTGAAATGTGTATGATTATAAGAGCTAATTTTATGTTATTTATCTGTTCTGTAGCTCTTACGGTGTTTCACGGGGAAACGGTGTAAGAAAGGAAAGATATATTTGTGTTTCAAACCAAGGCTGACGGCTGAACATAAATAAAGGCTTCTGGAAACATCAGTACGCTTCACCATTGTCTAGCTTGGGTTTTGCTACAGTAAGAGCTTGACCCGCATCGATACCAATGACTTGTTGTCTACGACGGGCACGGAGGGTCTTCACGGCGCCGGCTACAGCTTCCGCTACATCGCCACAAGGTGTCAGCATTAACCCATCAAGCTGACATCCTCACGCCTCGTGCTTGACCTACTTTGGACAGCGGTCTCACGGAATCGGTGCAATGGTCGAGTACAGCCATACTCACAGACATTGAAGAAGGACTGTGAGTATTAACCCATTATTATACAGTCTATAGTGCAGCAATAAGGCGAGCAACGGATGAATTGCTTCTTGGACTGAACATTTAATACTCACCGGCTCAGCAAGGAGAGCAACAAAAATTGTGGTTGCATCTACACTCATGCCTGCACGCATCCACAAGGAGATATATGCATTTTATTTTGGACTTTGCACTTATCAACTTCGTTAACTGTGTTTATTGAGGCTCACATTTACATTTCTCGCTCTTTGGATTTAAGAACTTATATAACTTTGTTTATTGTGGTATTTTCAGTGACATTTGCAGTTATTTGAGTGTTTATATGTAAATGCATATTTGCTAGCTATTTTTTACACTAATGTTCTGATATTTTATGTTTATGCTGTTCATAACAAGGGCTTAATCATATCTGCTAAGGGGTCTTCTTCCGCCATTAGAGTTAAATTTAAATAGAGAGAACATTTTAGGTGATAATGTCAGAGTCAGGTAATGAGAAGGAGGTGGAGGAGCAGATGGCTGATTATCAGCATGAAGATTTACAAAGTGAAGTCCAGACAATGGTAGACTCATCAGAGAGGCTGTGTCTGAAGGAAACAAAGGAAGCTAAACAACAAAGTCCAACTGATCTAAAGGAGCAGTTTAATGAGGATGATAATGCTCTTGAAGGTCCTAGACGCTCTGAACGCACACGCCATCCTACAGAGAAGATGCGCGCGCATCAATATGAAGAGGCCAAGAAAAAAGAGAAAAGGCTGTATGCCATGTACGAGCAGTGGAAGCTCCACACACGCAAGGCAAGAGATCAGCTAAAGACTTATATGTCAGAGAGTCAGCTCTGGCCTCTCATTGAAGAGCTTAAGAAAGATAAAGAAGACATAATGAAAATTTATTATGAAATTCGAAATCTCACCACACCTTCCACCGACATAAGAAGAAGAGTTGATACGTGTGAATCGGTGACCACAGAAATCACCAACATTGCCTATAACAGGGCTATAGATGATGAAAGCGAGTTTAATGAGCAGCAGGAAAGACGCCGTCTTCATGAACTGCTCCGCCATGACTATGCAAAGTCTGTCTATGGATCTGCAGCTTCTTTGATAAGTCACAGCCAGTCTGACAGCAGCATAACTACATCCATGTCAGCAAAACGCGCGGATGCAGCAGCTGAACTAGCAGTAAAGGAAGCAAATTATCAGATGCTGCTAGAGGAGGAAAGGAAAAGGGAATCCATAAGGGAGTTAGAGGAACAACAACGCAAAGTTCTAGAGGCACAAAAGCGTGAGTTGGAGCGATTGCAGGTGGAGAAAGAGATAAGGGCAGCTCAAGCCAAGTTGAGGATCTACGATAAGGAGACAGAACACAAGGATGCTAACTATGTTAAAAGGGAAAGGAACATGGAAGCAAAGAATGTGTCTGTAACTACAGTACCCCTCTCACAAGTTGCATCGCCCCGTTATACAGACATTCCCTCTCTCGCTCAGATCCTTCAAGACAACATGGTCTTAAATAGGCTTCCTGTTCCTGAACCATTTGTTTTCAATGGTGATCCCATACAGTTCATTGAATGGAAGGCAGCATTCACCTCACTTATTGACCAAAGGGCAATCACACCAGCTGAAAAACTATACTACCTGAAAAAATATGTTGGTGGCCCAGCACGGCAGGTTTTAGATGGCAACTTCTACCGAAATGACAATGACGCCTACCAAGACGCCTGGGACAAACTAAATCGTCGCTTTGGCCAGCCATTCGCCATTCAGAGAGCATTCAGAGAGAAGCTCACCAACTGGCCGAGAATTCCATCAAAGGATGCTGAAGGACTGAGACGCTTCTCAGATTTTCTGATTGCTTGTCAAGATGCCATGCCTCATGTCAAGGGTCTCGACATATTAAATGACTGTGAAGAAAATCAGAAGCTCGTTCACAAACTACCTGACTGGGCAGCTTTACGCTGGAACCGACAAGTCACGCAAAGCCTAAATGAAAATCAAGAATTCCCAAGTTTCAAGGAGTTTGCTAGATTCACGGCAACTGAAGCTGAAATTGCTTGCAATCCCATTACGTCGTTTCATGCCCTTCGTTCATCAGATTCTAGCACTGAGAAGAGAAATCTCAGAGACGTGAAGAAAAACAAGGCCAGTGTTTTTACCACTCAAACAGTCACTGAAAATGAAAACCACAAGTCAGAACAGAGAAAGGTTAAGACTTCGTGTATCCTTTGTCAAGATAATAGACACCAGCTTCATTCATGCTCCAAGTTCACTGAGATGGTGTTGGTTGAGCGACGCAACTACATAAAGGAGATGAAACTCTGCTATGGATGCCTGAAACCTGGCCACAGCGTGAGAGAATGCCGTCATCGTCATTTCTGTGACCACTGTAAAGGAAAGCATCCTACAGTCCTGCATGATGACAACTATAAAAGAGAAAGGTCTACAACAAAACCAGAGACAAATCGAGGTGCTGCTGCAATGGCACTCAGTGTAGCAGGTGAAGGCTCATCCAACACATCCATGGTGATACCAGTCTGGGTTTCCTCTAAAAATGATCCAACTACTGAGAAACTTGTCTATGCGCTACTTGACACTCAAAGCGATACTACGTTTATTGACCAAGAAGTAAGTGATAGTCTTAATGCTGACAAGTATCCAGTGAAACTGAAGTTGACGACTATGAGTGGTAAGGATACAGTTCTCACAAGCGAAAGTGTTTCTGGCCTTCGTGTTAGAGGATATAGTTCTGCAATTCAAGTCGATCTTCCAGTCACCTATACGAAGGATTGCATACCTGTTAACCGCTCTCACATTCCCACTTGTGAGACGGCTAAACAATGGAGTCATCTTGCAGAGATAGTGAATGAAATCCAACCACTGAAGGACTGTGTAGTAGGCCTTTTGATCGGCTACAACTGCTCAAGAGCTATGGCACCAAGACAAGTCCTTTTAGGAGATGACGATGAACCCTACGCTGTAAGGACGGATTTAGGATGGAGTATTGTAGGGCGGTCATTACAAACCTATGATGCATTGAACACACTTCATCTGTGTCACAGAATTACAGTTAAGGAGCTACCTCCGGTAACTCCTACCGACGTCATTCGCATTTTAGAGTCTGATTTCAAAGATGGCAGTGACGACAGCAAAATTGTGTCACAAGACGACATCACATTCCTCAACATACTGGATGAGGGAATAAGGAAAAATATACATGGCCATTATGAAATGCCTCTGCCCTTCAAAACCAGACCCAGCTTGCCTGACAACAAAGGCTCAGCTATGACACGCCTCCTTCACCTTAAAAGGAAACTGCAACGGGATGAGAGGTATAAGGAGCATTATGTTGAGTACATGGAGGAAGTCATCGGAAATGGAGATGCTGAGCAGGTTAAGGACGGTGGAAGAGAAGGTGAGAAATGGTACATTCCCCATCATGGTGTGCATCATGCGAAGAAGCCAGATAAACTTTGTGTAGTGTTTGATTGCTCAGCCAGATATAAAGGAACAAGCTTGAATGATCACCTTCTCTCTGGGCCTGACATGTTGAACAACTTAAGTGGAGTTCTCATCCGTTTCCGAAAGCACCCCGTTGCATTGATGTGCGACATTCAGAAGATGTTCCATCAGTTTCATGTGAACGAAGCTGATCGCAACTACCTGCGCTTTCTTTGGTGGAAGCAAGGAGACTTGAAGTCACAGCCCAGCGAGTTTCGCATGAAAGTGCATCTGTTCGGTGCAACTTCCTCTCCGGGATGTGCAAACTATGGGATGAAACATCTAGCTAAGGAGAATCGCGACATCTACACTCAAGGCTCGAAATTTGTTATGAGGGACTTTTATGTAGACGATGGTCTCGTAAGTGTTGAAAACACTGAAGATGCTATTCAGCTTGCCAGGGAAGCTCGCGAACTCTGCGCCACGGGTGGTCTACGACTACATAAGTTTGTGTCTAACAACAGAGAGGTACTAGAGAGTATACCACCCTCCGAACGAGCAACCAACGTGAAGGATATGGACCTCGATTTTGATGATTTGCCACTAGAGAGAGCTCTCGGGATTCAATGGGATGTGGAGTCTGACCGCTTCAAGCTTAACGTCAGCCTCAAGGAGCAGCCTGCAACACGACGTGGTATTTTATCTACAGTGGCTTCTTTGTACGATCCTCTTGGGTTTGTGGCACCAGTCGCCCTTAAAGCAAAGATCATTCTTCAGGAGATATGTAGACGGGGCACTGGCTGGGATGATCCTCTCACTGACGTGCTTCGCCCGAAATGGGAACAATGGAGAAGTGATCTAGCCCACTTGGATAACTTCACCATATCCCGTACCTACTCACCTGCTGGATTTGGAAAGGTCTCGAAGACAGAGCTGCATCACTTCTCTGATGCCAGTATGAAGGGTTACGGTCAGTGTTCATACCTGCGACTTCAAAATGAAGAGGGAGACATTCATTGTGCCTTCGTTGCAGGAAAATCACGTGTCTCTCCAACCAAGATTACAACCATCCCCAGATTAGAATTGACAGCAGCAGTTGTTTCAGTGAAGATAAGCAACATGCTCAAGGAGGAATTGGGATGTATTAACGCTGAGGAGTTCTTCTGGACCGACTCTAAAGTGGTCTTAGGTTATATAAGAAACGAAGCACGACGATTTCACACGTTTGTGGCTAACCGTGTTCAGAAGATTCAGCTCAGCTCAGTCCCACAACAGTGGCGATATGTCCCAACAAATGAGAATCCTGCTGACCATGCTTCTAGGGGCTTAACTGCCAGCGAGCTTTTGTCATCTACCTGGCTCACTGGGCCCAGGTTTTTATGGGACAAGGAAATAAAGCTGACTACAGATGAAGCACCAGAGTTAACCGTCGGAGATCCGGAGGTCAAGAGTGTTCTAGCGCTCAGTACAAAAACCACTGAGCGCGTGAGCCTCGTTGATCGCTTGTCCAAGTTCTCTTCTTGGTCGCTAGCTACGCGAGCAGTTGCACGCATTCTCAGGCGCATAAGCAAGAACAGATCAAACAGTCTCACCACTGTAACAGAACGAGAAGAGGCAGAACATCGCCTAATCAAAGATCTGCAGAAAAATGTGTACCAAGAAGAGTTGAAACTGCTGAGCAAAGGGATCCCCCTACCAACTCGCAATCCGTTACACGCTCTTGATGCTTTTCTCCACAATGACGGCGTCCTCAGGGTGGGAGGGAGGCTGTGCAACTCCTCTCTTCCCAACTTCATCAAGCATCCTGCAATCATTCCCAAAGATCATCACATCACAAGGATGATTATTGCCTATCACCACGAAAAGATGAAACATCAAGGTAAAGGTCTTACCATTAATGAAATAAGGCGCAGCGGCTACTGGATTACAGGAATCAACCGGGCAGTCGCATCCTACATTCATCAATGTGTCACCTGTAGACGGCAGCGCAAACCTATGGAAGAGCAAAAGATGGCCGATCTACCCCCTGAACGGTTGGAACCATCACCTCCCTTCACTTTCTGTGGCATGGACTGCTTCGGGCCATTCCTTACAAAACAAGGAAGAAAGGAGAACAAGAGGTACGGCCTTCTTTTCACTTGCCTTAGCTCCCGTGCTGTTCATATTGAGACTCTTGAAAACATGTCGACAGATGCCTTCATAAATGGCCTTCGATGTTTCATCGCCATACGTGGTGCTGTTCGTCAGATCAAATCTGATCAAGGAAGCAATTTCGTCGGAGCAAAAAATGAGCTCAGAGAAGCTCTAAAGGAAGTTGACGCAGATCGTCTGGCTGTATTTCTTGCAGAGAAGCAATGCGACTTCATCATGAACGCTCCCCATTCTAGTCATGCAGGAGGGGTGTGGGAAAGGCAAATAAGAACAGTGAGAAACGTTCTAAGGTCCACTCTTGTTCTTTCCTCTGGAAGACTAAATGATGCTTCGCTACGGGCCTTTTTCTATGAGGCTATGGCTATAGTCAACAGTCGTCCTCTGACTGTTGACAACCTCAGTGACCCCCATAGCCTCGAACCACTCACCCCAAATCATCTTCTGACAATGAAATCTGTTCAGGCCTTGCCTCCCCCAGGTAAATTCGTCAGAGAAGATGTGTATGGCAGGAAAAGGTGGAGACAAGTTCAATACCTCGCAGAACAGTTTTGGAGTCGCTGGCGAAAGGAATACCTTGTCAACATAGCTCTCAGACAGCGCTGGCATGCTCCAAGAAGAAATTTACAAGTTGGAGATGTTGTAATCATGAAGGGAGAGGATGTGCACAGGAATGAGTGGAGATTGGGTAGAGTTTCAGAAACCACTACCGACAAAGATGGGCTTGTACGGAGAGTTAAAATTCGGCTTGGTGACAGTAAGCTTGGCAAGAAAGGGGAGCGTCTTCACAAGGTGTCCGAAGTTGAGCGCCCGGTCCAGAAGCTTGTTCTGCTGTTGGAGACTAGCTAAATCTGCTCCCTCCCTCCATAGTGCATAATATCACATAGTTCTAGTTAAGTTTCTAACTTTAGCTAAGTTATCTTTGTTCTTATACAGGCTTCTAGGAAGGCAACTTTCAGTTAAAATCATTCGTGCCTAATGCAGACTGTATACCGTTCCATTATACACTCATGATTGGTGGGAGTGTAACTAATCCTAAGGAAAGTGTAAATTTGGCGCCTCCTAGTGGATCGTTAATTTTTGCATCTAAAGGGCTGAATTATTGGGTTTGTTGAGACGCATGCAAGGAAGTAAGGATGAAGATCACATGTCGCTCGGAAATCGTATAAATAAGAGGATATTTAAGCACCTAGCTGGAACGGGAACAAGGTATTATGTGTTTGATTTGTTTCATGTTTATGTCAGTAATATGTGTGTGTTAATCTATTCATCTGTGAAAAGGTGTTTAACTGTATTGTTATCCCTCGTGTTTCAACGTGAAGTCATGCTAACAAAAGCCTTTAGCATTGTTAATACTGTCAGAGGTAATGTCACAGAAAGTTGTATTTTTATAAAGTGCTATTTGTAAGGTTAATGTGGACTTTGTGAAATGTGTATGATTATAAGAGCTAATTTTATGTTATTTATCTGTTCTGTAGCTCTTACGGTGTTTCACGGGGAAACGGTGTAAGAAAGGAAAGATATATTTGTGTTTCAAACCAAGGCTGACGGCTGAACATAAATAAAGGCTTCTGGAAACATCAGTACGCTTCACCATTGTCTAGCTTGGGTTTTGCTACAAGACCAGCTAGGGTGACGACAAGAGAAACACTGGTAGAGGAGAATGATCAACCTACCTCCCCTGTTGCTTCTAGTCAGACTACTGAAGTGGGTAGTGGAGGTTTAAAGACCTCTAGTCTTGTTTGTCCTACGGTGGTACAGCGTCTTATTGGCAAATGTCCTACGGTTACCATTCAAATGGGGAGTGTTCCTGTTTTATGTCTGCTGGATACTGGGTCAATGGTGACCACTATAACAGAGTCTTGTTTTGACCAACATTTTCGACAGCTAGCACCAGACACTCTGAAAAATTGTGGTTGGCTTCAGCTAAAAGCTGCAAACGGTTTGGACATTCCCTATGTGGGGTATTTTGAAACTGATGTTAACGTGTTGGGGAAAATGATATCTAAACAAGGTGTATTGGTTGTGAAAGACCCAGAAAACATGTCCAAGAAGAAATCACTGGTTCCTGGCCTGTTGGGTATGAATATAATAGGGCAGTGTTATAATGAATTATTTGAAGAACATGGTTCAGCCTTATTTTCAGTCCCACAGATTAAGCAGGCGGAATCAGGCTGGAAGGATGCATTGTTGCAGTGCCAGAGAACTAGTGATCCTTCTTGTCCTGGTTTCATTGGCCATGTACGAGTGCAAGCCAAGCATCCAGTGCAGATTCCAGCCGGAACAATGAGGTTAGTTACGGCTTACTGCCCCAAGAGTGTTTCGAATGTTGTCACTCTACTAGAACCTATGAGCAGTGATGGTAGTGGTGGATTACCTGCAGGAATTTTGATTTCTCCTGCATTGCTACAGTCTTCCCAAAATACCATCTGTGTACCTGTGGTTAATGTCAGCACAGAGATCGTATATTTACCTGAAAAGGCTATGTTGGGTAGTTTGGTTAGCGCTGAGGTGATTGATCAATCTGACCAAGAAATTTCCTTTGAAGAAAAGGTGCAAGGTAATGTTAGTGAAATGGTTATTCAGTGCCAAATGACAGCTTCCATTTCAAACCACAGTGAGCTGGGAAAGGTTGAGTTACCGGGCCTTTCAGAGTCTGAAAGGGAAGTAGTCAAGCACCTCTTGTATAAATATAAGGATGTTTTTGCTAAGGACGATGGTGACCTGGGTTGTACTAAATTAATAGAACACCAAATCCCTTTGTTGAATAACGTCAGCGCCATCGCCGAATTCCCCCTAGTCAGTTTGAAGCAGTGAAAACTCACATTAAGCAGCTGCTGGAGAGCCAGGTCATTAGGGAGAGTTGTAGTCCATATTCATCCCCGATTGTGCTGGTGAAGAAAAAGGATGGCTCCTTAAGAATGTGCGTAGATTATCGCCAGTTAAATGCAAAGACCCGGAAGGACGCTTATCCTCTACCTAGGATTGAGGAGTCCTTAGACGCACTGACTGGGGCAAAGTGGTTTTCTACATTAGATTTAGCAAGTGGCTACAATCAAGTGCCAGTGGCTGAAGCTGATCATCCTAAAACTGCCTTCTGTACTCCTTTTGGACTCTTTGAATTTCTCCGGATGCCTTTTGGGCTTTGCAATGGACCAAGTACTTTTCAACGGCTCATGGAGCGAATTTTTGGTGACCAAAGTTTTCAGTCCCTACTGCTCTATCTTGATGATGTGATTATTTTTTCAACAACAATAGAACAGCATCTGCAGCGATTGGAACTGGTACTGAGCCGTTTAACCTCTTAACAAGCGCCCCATTTTTTAGGAATTCTTTGAAAACGATATACCCAAATGAAAATGTCTGCAGCTCTTAAACCCTATGGTCTATATTCATAAACCTGGTCTTATTTTAAACTAGACACTTGAAATATTGCTACCCAAGAGTCATAATAACTCAAAGTAATATGGGAACAGAGTAATATACATGTAAATATACATGTAAGTGACTCACGTTTTTTGTTTTTTGTTTTCACTTAGGGAAAAAAATATTATAATTTAATGTTAAGAGCCTGAAAATAACTTAAATATAAAACTGAATGTCTAATCATGTCATGATTCAAATATGAGGATGATTCTCTCAGTAATGTAGCTTCTGTGAGCTTTTATGTCAAGAAAAGTCTAGGCGTCATTTCAAAAAGGCCATTTATTTCAGAACATTTGCTATTGTAAAGAGTAGTTCCCTTTCGAGGGAACTCGCACTGCATCGGGACGACGCTTTGGGGATGCTCCCTTAGCATCAGCGAATCTGAAACCAGAATGCCAACTAGGCCAATCCGATTGGCGTGCGTGATGACGTCATTGTGACGGCATACCCGGAAGTATAAAAGGGGAGCTGGAACGTAATGGCGGTAGTTATTGCTCTTCAGCAAGCGCTATCTGTCAAACTGTCTGTCTATTTACTGTTGTATGTCAGTGAAAGTGTGTGATTGAAATGAAGTGTGAAAAAGTGAGAGAGTTCAAGCAGTGTGTGCATCCTTGCCCTCGCTACATGTCGGGCTCGGATACACACCTGCTGTGTGTGCACTGCCTGGGCGTTCAGCATGCTCGAGCGGCTCTCGAGGGAGCCGCTTGTGAGCATTATGAAAGCTGACGCTCAGAGTGCTCCGCTCTCGGCTGGCCGTGTTCGATGAGGCCGGCCAGCCTCGTGAGCCCCGTGGATCGGTCCCGCATCCGCCGAGGCGGTGCGGCGAGGCTGGTCATGGGGCTCACGGATGGACTGTCAGCGGGACTGGGACTGCTGAGGCATCTTCCCAGTCTTTGTCTGACAGTTCAGATGTTCTCCTTCCCCGTGTGGAAGCCCGCGCTGCGGCTTCTTCCCCCGGGGCGGAGGACCCGATGTGTGAGCGGTCTGATTCTGAGGAATTAGACGTACTCAGCATCGAGGCAGTCAAAGTCATAAGCACTTCTTAAATATGCAAGATTCCATCCTCGCGATTGCTGGAAAAAAAGGCAGCGCGCAGGTTATGGGTCTGCAATTAATGTGAACACACGCATTCGGTGTGCATGAGATACTGGTTGGCTTAACGGACGAGTCCGTATAGTACAATAAAAAATCAGTATTTGTCTGATATGGCTGCATTTAAGTCTGAGGATTTAAATGAGATATGATCTGACTCTGTGGAGTTAGACATTCAGTCATTCAGACCATGTTTCACTGTATTGTGTGACACTGTTTGGCTTTTTTCTCGAGGGATGAAAGCCAATTGTATTATGACGGCTTGAACCACGTTGCTGAGGCAACGCGGGGTCTATGAGTCCGTATAAATACAAATAAAACAGTGTCGTCTGATTAATTACGGCTACATTTAATTCTAAGGAATTAAATTAAATATAATCTAACTTTGAGGAGTTAGATATTCAGCCTATCATTCAGACTATGTTTCACCTTATTGTGGCTGCATTTAATTCTAAGGAATTAAATTAAAATATTATCTGACTTTGAGGAGTTAGATATATTTTTTATTCAGCCTATTATTCAGATCAGGTTGCACGGGTTTGGTGATTATGATGGCATTTAATTCCGAGGAATTGAGTGTCATGTTATCCGACTTTGATAAGTTGGATACTTTAATTCTGTCACCCAGGCGTGTTTAACTTGTGAACTGGATATTCATCTAAGATGGAGCCCTCCTGAAGTTGATGTCGTTCTCGCCGCCTTGTGGCCTGCGGGACACATCAGTTTCAGGCAATTTCTAATCGCAGTGTCCGCTCTAGGGTTGTGGCCCTGTTGAGCTGCTCCCTTAGATGAGGCCCCTGCTGGCCAGCCCCCTCTCCCGGGTAGGAGTGATCGAGGTCGCCTCCCCTGTGGAGTTTTCGGGAATCGACGCTGTGTTCCCGCCGTCTAGTACGCTTCGGGCCACATCGTTTCCCCGCGCACGCGTGCTGCACCAGCCGCCTCTAGCAAGACTTGCGGTGGTTCAGCAAGCGCGTACGCACACCGAAAATCTTCCTCGATTTCGCCCTGCCGGTTAGCCGCTTCAGGGGGTCGGGGAGGAGGCTCGGTTGACACCCGAGACCGGCCTCGAGAGGCTGGTTCCCTTAGCAGATTATCTCGGCGCATGGTTATGCCTCCGAATATATCAGCTTGGGGCCTGCGACTGTAGAAAGGGGCATACAGACTGCAGTCCGATTACCTTCCCCTGAAGTTCAGTGGGGTGGTCTGGATGGCAGTGGTCCCTGGGCAGGTTCGGGTAATGGAACAGGAAGTTCACTCCCTGCTGGTAGGGAGGCCACAGAATGTGCTCCTCCGCCAGACAGGGAGTCCGGGTTCTACAGCCGGTACTTCACAGTTCCTAAGAGGGATGGCCAGTTGCATCCAACTTTGGACCTGAGGTACTTGAATCGTTCTCTGAGGAGATTCAGATTCAAGATGCTTAGCAATTCCTCCATTGTGATTCAGATCCAGTCTGAGGACTGGTCTGTCACGATGGGTCTGAAGAGGACGCATACTTCCCTGTATCCATCCTTCTGTGTCACAGGAAGTTCCTGAGGTTCGCTTTTTGGGGCAAAGCGTACCAATATCGGGTTCTTCCAGGCGGCCTAGCCCTTTGAGACTCTACACACAGTAGCGTGTTGTCGCCTTCTCAGAGAACTGTGTTCCTGGGAGTCGTATGGGATTCTCTACGTTGTGGGCACAATTGTCTCCCGAACGTATCGAGTCCATACGGGCGGTGGTCTCTAAAAAGAAGCTAGGCCACAGCATCACTGTGAAGCAGTTTAAGGCTGCTGGGGCTCATTGCGGCTGCGTCCAACAGAATATCTCTTGGCCTGCTGCATGAGACCCTTACAGTGGTAGCTGGGAATCAAGGGGTTTTCCTCGGGGGGAAAACCATTCTGTATGATCAGGGTAACGCGCAGATGCCTTCGTTCCCTAGTCATATGGAAGAAACCTTGGTTTCTGTCCCAGGGGCCAGTGTTGGGAGCGTTCTGTTGCCGGTAATCCGTTTCAACAGGCGCCTCCCTCACTGGCTGGGACGTGGTTATGGGAAGTAAACCAGGTGGCTTTCCTTGAGGGGAAATCCATTCTGTATGATCAGGGTAACGCGCAGATGCCTTCGTTCCCTAGTCATATGGAAGAAACCGTGGTTTCTGTCCCAAGGGCCAGTGTTGGGAGCGTTCTGTTGCCGGGAATCCGTTTCAACAGACGCCTCCCTCACTGGCTGTGACGTGGTCATGGCGGCCGCTTTGCGAGAGGTCTGTGGGAGACCAGGCATTTCTCCTGGCACATCTACTGCCTGGAAATGCTGGCGGTCTACAAAGCTCTGAGGAGCTTTTTCCCGGACCTCCGCGGCCACCATGTACTGATACGGAGGTAAACCAGGTGGCTTTCCTTGAGGGGAAATCCATTCTGTATGATCAGGGTAACGCGCAGTGGCCTTCGTTCCCTAGTCATATGGAAGAAACCTTGGTTTCTGTCCCAAGGGCCAGTGTTGGGAGCGTCCTGTTGCCGGAAATCCGTTTCAACAGACGCCTCCCTCACTGGTTGGGGCACGGCAGGGGGGTTTGAGGTTGCGCCCTCTTTGCAGACTGGCGCATCACATCCTCCTGTGGTCCCAAGGGAAACTGTTGTCCATCAGGGCAATGTATGTCCCGGGGGTCCAAAATCAGGGAGCAGACATCCTGTCGAGGCAGGGGCTGAGGCCCGGGGAGTGGCGACTCCACCCAGAGGTGGTGGAGGCCATATGCAAGAGGTTCGGCCCAGTGGAAGTGGATCTGTTTGCGTCTCGAGAGACGTCCCACTGTCCACTGTGGTTTTCCCTCACGCATCCAGCTCCGCTGGGGCTGGATGCCATGGTGCAGACGTGGCCGAGGCTGCGTCTGTACGCATTTCCCCCGATTGCTCTGCTCCCGGGAGTCCTGGAAAGGGTCCGTCGACAGGGGGTCAGTCTACTTCTGGTAGCACCCCGTTGGCCGACTCGAGTTTGGTTCTCGGATATCATAGCTCTGCTAGCAGGTCAGCCGTGGGAGATTCCTCTGAGGAGGGATCTCCTATCTCAGGCGGCGGGTACGATATTTTACCCCCGCCCGGAGATTTGGAACCTGTGGGTCTGGCCCCTGAGGGGACCAGGTTCATAGAGGCTGGCCTATCGGCAGACGTGATAGAGACCTTACTCAGCTCCAGGGCTCCGTCTACGAGGAGACTGTACAGCTTCAAGTGGAATGTATTTTCCACTTGGTGCAGAGAACGTGAGGTGGACCCAGTTAACTGCCCAGTGGCTTCAGTGCTGGAGTTCCTCCAAGATCGTTTCTCTGCAGGGCTTACCCCATCCACACTCAAGGTGTACGTGGCTGCCATTGCGGCTTTCCACACTCCTTTGGGTGATGGGCCTCTGGGTAGGCACCAGCTGGTTGTACAATTCCTCCGTGGGGCTCGGAGGATGAGGCCTGCGGCTCGGTCCAGAGTTCCAACCTGGGACCTGGCAGTGGTTCTCGAAGGATTGGCTGAGGCCCCCTTCGAACCATTGGAGTCGGCTGGACCAAAGGATCTGACCCTTAAGGTGGCTTTTCTCCTTGCCATTACCTCTCTCAGGAGAGTGGGAGATCTCCAGGCCTTGGCGGTAACGCCGACCTGCCTGGAGTTTGCCCCGGGAGGAGTAAAAGCCATCTTACACCCTAGGCCGGGCTACGTGCCTAAGGTGCCATCAAGGGTGGTCAGGTCATTGGTCCTGCAGGCATTTCATCCTCCGCCTCATGTGACGGCGGAAGAGGGGAGGCTTCACCTACTCTGCCCGGTTAGGGCTCTAAGAGTTTATCTGGTGAAGTCTGCACAGTGGAGGAGATCACAACAACTGTTGGTGTGTTTTGGTTCACCTAAGAAGGGATTGCCTGCGTCTACTCAGACAATCAGTAACTGGATTGTCCAGGCGATTACCATGGCCTACCAGGTGCGCAGTTTGCCTTCACCTGTGGCCGTGAGGGCTCATTCCACCAGAGGCATGGCCTCTTCGGTGGCCCTTCTTTCTGGGGTCCCCTTGCAGGATATCTGCGAGGCGGCCGGGTGGGCTACCCCACACACTTTCATCAGGTTCTATAGCCTGGATCTCCCTACGACGCCTGGTGCGAGGGTGCTCCAGTCCTAGCTGTGCCCGGTCTCCGGCTTCACACTAGGGCAGGTGCTACCCTTCGGTGTGGCCTAGTGGGTACTCGTTCCCCAAAGCGTCGTCCCGATGCAGTGCGAGTTCCCTCGAAAGGGAACTGCTCGGGTTATGTATATAACCCTTGTTCCCTGAGAAGGGGAACGAGCACTGCATCCCGACGCCACACCTCGGCGCGCCTGGAGCGCATGCTTCAGAGCAATTACTACTGCCATTACGTTCCAGCTCCCCTTTTATACTTCCGGGTATGCCGTCACAATGACGTCATCACGCACGCCAATCGGATTGGCCTAGTTGGCATTCTGGTTTCAGATTCGCTGATGCTAAGGGAGCATCCCCAAAGCGTCGTCCCGATGCAGTGCTCGTTCCCCTTCTCAGGGAACAAGGGTTATATACATAACCCGAGCAGTTTTTCATTCAAATAAATCTGCAATAAACTGCAATATACTACTAATTATAATGGATAAACAGTTACTGAAAAACTAAAGCAACTATTTACAGAGATTACAAAGTGTAAAAAACTCATTTAGCTGATGGGAAGCGTCAGTGAGAGACTGCGCGCTCCACTGCAGTTGCGCCATGGAGAACGCGCAGCCAGCGCACAAACAGTATTCACCAAAGCCTACTTACGCAAACTGCGCAAGATAATGCCTTTTGATTGGTTACTAAGTCCATCAATCAAACCTTTGTTGGAAAGGCATTGGCTGGGCACCGAGTGCATTTATCCAACGAAAACCATGGGCGCAATGATTGACAGCTCACCAAGCCTGTAAGGCACTTCCTCTATATGATGCATCCCAGAAGAGTCTCTGATTGAAGGAGAGAGACGAGGGTTGAACCATTGCACGTGGGAGAAGCTATTCTAGCAGGGGGAGTTTGCCAGACACGGAATAGAATCGATATTTCATTGAAAATGGACATGATTGATCACTCTAACTCAAAACTCTCTTGCAAACAACGGAGGATTTTTAGTTTTTTCCCTATTTTTTCGTTGTTTTGGATTAAAAAGTGGGATGCATTTTGAAGAATGGACTCTTACACAGAGATGTATGCGGGTGTTTATTGGATTTGTCCGATCTGATCTGAACGACAGGAGATGAAAGATGAGTAACGCTGATATTATGCTAATGTTTACATGGACGGTCCTTTAGCGTTTCATTTAACCCTTTCCTCTCTGGTGTATTTATTGCAAAAACAAGTTCAGAACATGAATCTTGAGTGTTTTAGCTTTCAAATGATGCATAGTTTGTGATAGTTGATTGAATATTTTGTATAAAACAAAAGTAAATAAAAGTACACACCCCCCCACTTCCGTCAACCCCCCCGCCCACGAACCGGTGCGGGTTAAGAAGTTAAGACAGCAAAATTTAAAAGTCAAACTGAGTAAATGTTGTTTTTTCAGATCAGAAGTACGTTACTTGGGACATGTAGTTTCCGCTGCAGGAGTTCGTACTGATTCAGATAAGATCGCTGCGGTGGCAAACTGGAAACGGCCACAGACTCTTCAAGAATTGAGGTCGTTTTTAGGCTTTGCTAGTTATTATCGTCGATTTGTAAAAGGGTTTTCGTGGAATTCAAAGCCTTTGAATACTTTAGTAGCGGAGGTCATTCGGGATCAGAAAACCAAGCGGCCAAAAGTTGAGTTAGGGAATAACTGGGTGGAAGCCTGTGAGAATGCATTCCAGTCCCTTAAGGTAGCTTTGACCAGTGCTCCTGTGTTGGCTTATGCTGATTTCCGCAAGTCATTCATTTTGGAAATCGATGCAAGCTTTCAGGGTTTGGGAGCCGTTTTGTCACAAGAACTAAAGGGCAAATGTCGACCAGTTGCTTTTGCAAGTAGAGGGTTGAGGCCATCAGAACGTAATATGCGAAATTATAGTTCAATGAAATTGGAATTTGTGGCTCTAAAATGGGCCGTAGCTGAAAAATTCCGAGAGTATTTGCTGGGCAATAAGTGTACAGTATATACTGATAACAACCCTCTTAGTCATTTGCAGACAGCAAAGTTGGGGGCACTGGAACAAAGGTGGGTCAATCAACTCGCAGAATTTGACTTGGACATAAAATATAAGCCTGGACGCAATAATGGCAATGCTGATGCTTTGTCTAGACAAAGCGCCGCCCCTTTGGTGGGACTGGCTTCAATTGCAGTGGTGCCTGAACAGATACGGCAGTCCGTTTCGGATCATGGTCCAGTAGCAGCGGTTAATAGCATCTCTGTTTTTCCTAGACAGTCAAAGGACAACTTGGGTGTGCTGCAGGAAGCTGACCCAGTTATAGGAAGGTTCATGGTTTACTGGGACCGTAAGCAGCCACCAACATCTCAAGAGCGTAGTTTTGAACGATCAGAGGTCTTGGAGTTAGTTCGTCAGTGGGGGAAATTGGAGAAGGTAGATGGCGTCTTGTACCGACGATTTTGGCCACAAGGAAGTCATAAGGAAGTTCGACAGGTGGTGTTACCATCGGTCCTTAGAGAAGAGGTTCTTACCTGCCTTCATGATGACCATGGTCATCAGGGGATGGAGCGAACAGCAAGGTTAGTAAGGGCTCGGTGCTATTGGCCAGGGATGTATAGCTATGTGGATGATTGGTGTAGGAAGTGTCAGCGCTGTACCCTGTCAAAAGTAGTTCGACCGAAGGTGCGTACCTTTTATGGGGCATTTGGTAGCTGATAGACCGCTAGATATCGTAGCTATTGATTTTACACTGCTGGACCCATCATCTAACGGAATAGAAAACGTACTAATTATGACAGATGTGTTTTCAAAATTTACCCAGGCAATCCCTACTAAAGACCAGACTGCTAAGACTGTGGCTCGGGTACTGGTGGAACGGTGGTTTTATATGTTCGGTGTCCCACGACAGTTACATTCAGATCAGGGAAGGTGCTTTGAGAGCCGTTTGATTCAAGAACTTTGTCAGATTTATGGAATTACCAAGACTCATACTACTCCATATCGGCCACAGGGGAATGGTCAGTGTGAGCGGTTCAATAGAACCATGCACGATTTGCTGCGCACCCTTCCTGCTGAGAAAAAACGCGATTGGCCATCACATTTGTCTCAGGTGTTTTTTGCATATAATACTACAGAGCACCAGTCTACAGGCTATTGTCCTTATGTCTTGATGTTTGGACAAGAACCACATTTACCTGTAGACGTTATGTTAGGATTGGATGACTATGGTCAAACGAACTGTGATTGGATGGCTGACCATCGAGATAATCTGGAAAATATTTTTAACTGTGCCCGGGCTCATCTCCAAAAGGCTGCAGCTCAGCGTGCCCGTGCAAATGATGCTAAGGTGTGTCGTATGTCCTTACAGGAAGGCCAGCTGGTATATCAGAGAGCTCACGGTCACAAAGGTAGAAGTAAAATCCAGGATGCCTGGGATCCAACCACGTACATAATTGTCCGATGCCCTGAAGATCAAGGGTCCGTATATTCTATTGTTCCAGTTGATGGTGGTAAAGTGAGACACATCCACCGTAGTGAGCTGCGACCAGTTTATGTTCCATCAGATGGCCAAGCGGAGTATCTGGGCTTACCCCCTTTGAACGACGATTATGAAGATTTTGGAGGGGTCATGGTGCTGGGTGAATTGCCTGGGGTGATGGAGGAGGATGAATGCATTATGCCCCCTTTAGCAGAAGAACGTGGCCTTGATCATGAGTTGATCCCAGAGCCATATCAAGATGAACCGCCTTTGCAGCTAGAGGTGGGCTCATTGAGACGGACAGCACGGTCCACAGCGGGACAGCATACAAATCCATATCACCTTCCTCAGTCGGCAGTGTGTAGAGAAGTCCAGCCAAATGGTCATGCCTCTCTCCCTATGACAGGGCTCTCCAACGGTAAAAATACCCTGTTTTTTCGACCTTGGTCATAGAAATCTGATCGACGGGACGTCGATTTAAATTAAGTGGGGTGTATTGTAATGGGGTAGAAGGAGAAGGACTACAAATTGGATGGACTACAAATCCCATGAATTAAGGACACTATAAAGGGAAACCAAACTGGTTAGACTTCCTCTTTGTGGTACCATGTGGCAAACAGGAAAAGCTGTTTGGTGTCTTTCAATGCTGTGTAATAGCAGATGAGAAAACCAAGTTGATTATAGAACTGAAGTGGGAAGTGTTCTTATGGGAATGGTGTTGATTGGTGCCTCAGAGAACCAAGCAGATATATTTAAGAATACAGATGATGCATGATTGCCGTTTACTTTATTGAAAGCATTAGTGGCTTAATGGGTGTCTGAAGAGATGACTTTAATGTTGAATTGGGTCTTGTGTATGGAAGTGGCAAAGGAATTGATTTAATGGTCTTGGTTTGTTCTTTTGTTTTGTTTTATTTTGTTTTTGTTTTGTTTGTTGTGGACCTACAACTGACGGTGGGGTTCCCATTTTCTGGTATGTGATTTGCTCTGTGAGGTTTTGGGAACAGTTGGTAGTGCTTTGATTTACTTTACACTTGTGGGGGTTAGAGTGAAAGTGTGTTTATTGTACTTGTGAGTGTGCACCTAGTTTCAGAGAAATTCTCATTGGATAGGATTGGGAACCCTGTTGTCTGTAATGGTTACAATTTTGTTTGTTTGTTTTGTTTATTCTCTTTGCCATCTCTGATTACCCCATGTGCTTTTGGTGAATCTTGTATAATAAACTTTGTAATATTTTGCAACAAAACACACTGTGGTTGTGGCCCTTTTTTCTGAGTTCTCCTCATCCCTTGTGAGATGATGGGGTTACATCAGGGTAAGTCAACTCAGAGTTCAAGTTTAAACTCAGAGTTGGTTGAGCCTCCTTATTGAAACGGGCCCGAGGTGTTATGGGAAGTGTTCCCAGTTCCGGCTGACCTATTTTATGCAGCCTAACAATCATTTTACATGATTTGAATTATAGAAATTGATAATTTGTTATGTATATGCCAGGTTAAAGAGATTTGTTTTTAGTCTAGATTTAAACTGACAGAATGATACACCAGCTGCGAGTTCCCTTGTAGGCCAGCAGAGGGCACTCTTACCACTCCTACCGCTATAATGGACTCAGTTTCCCATAGTTCTTTGCCTGTCACGATTTTGACCAGTATAGGCTGTCTCCTATTGGCAAATCATACATGACCACACAGTCACATAGGCTAGATCGACGAGTATTATTGGGCTATAGCTCAATAGCTACAACCAAACAGCGTGCGCATCACGCACACACACCCTCTATCTCTATCTCTATCTCTCTCTCTCTCTCTCTCTCTCTCTCTCTCTCTCTCTCTCTCTCTCTCTCTCTCTCTCTCTCTCTCTCTCTCTCTCTCTCTCTCTCTCTCTCTCTCTCTCTCTCTCTCTCTCTATATATATATATATATATATTTAAATTTTCAATTTCAAATTAGCTTTATTAGCATGACTGTGTATCACAATGTTGCCTAAGCATTAACATATGATATATAAATAATAAAATAAAAACAAACAAACAAACAAACATATATACTGTATATAGCCAATGTAAAGATCATGTCACATGTAGCATAGTAAATAAGTCAATCAAATCCATCTAAATAAATGAGTAAATGAAGCAGGTCTCTCTAGAGAATTAACTGCTTCTATCATTGTGAATGGCTAACACATATTGTGCAGCAAGTGTGGCTGTGCTCACATCTTCGCCAAGCATGAAGGGCATTTTCTCAGTATCACTCAGTTCAGTCAATAATGGAATCAGTGTTTCAAATCTGACCAGAAATGTTTTTCTTACATTATGATATTTAGTACAGATGAGTAGGAAGTTTTTCTCATCCTCTATTTGCTGTAAATCACAGTGTATACAGATCCTCTGCTCTCTCTCTGTCCATGTTTGTCTATGTCTTCCTCTCTCTATTTCTAGATCATGGTCACTCAATCTGTATTTGGAGAGGATTTGTCTTTCTTTAAATTGTTTAATTACTAAATAATTGGCCGATGTAGTGGTTCTATTTAGGGTCGAATAACATTGGAATTTATTTTTGAGGTCAAAATGTGTTCCCCTTCGAGGGAACTTGAACTGCGTCATCGTGACGACACTTTGGGGAACACCCTTAGCGTAAAGCGTCTGAAGAATGAATGGAATCAGCCCAATCCTGATTGGTGTTACATCATGACATAGTATGTGACGGCATACCCGGAAGATACAAAGGGACGTCTGAACACAACAGAGATAGCTTTGTGCTCTTCAGCGTTAGCGCTCTGTGTTTGTGGGTCTTATTTGGTGTTGTTTGTCTACCATCGAATGTTCACAAGCATTATTATGGCGAGCGAGCATTTCAGGTTGTGTGTGCCTCCATGTCCGAGCTACATTATGGGCACGGACACGCATCAACTTTGTGTGCAGTGCCTCGCCGTTCAGCACGCCTGGGCCGCTCTCAAGGCAGCGTGGGTGTTGCAGATCGTGGGGCTCACAGATGGATCTGTCGAGGGGATTGAGGACTGCTGAGGCATCTTCCTCATCCTTATCGGACGATTCTGATATCCTCCCGCTTTATGCTAGGGGCGTTCCCCAAAGTGTCGTCACGATGACGCAGTGTCTCGTTCCCTTCTCCCTTGACTATAACAAGGGTTATAGTCATAACCAGAGATTTTTTTAGCGATTCATCATGAGTATCTTTTAGATTTTTGTCAATTTCTTTAATAATAGTTTTGGGGTTGTAGCTGTGGTCAATCGGGAGTTGAGTTTGATGGACTAGTTGAAGAGCGAGTGTGTTTAGAGGATGAGACTCTGCTGAGGTTTCATTGACGAGGAGGGCTATATATTGGACTGAATCCGGATCAGACTGATGGAGGTGATGCCAGAACTGAACACATCTCTTCTGGATCTCAATGTTCGGTGGGTACAGGCCTAATTCAGCCCTGCAGGTGGCATTTGACGTGCTTCTGTGAACCCCAAAAAAGTTTTTGCCAATTACCAATTCACAATTTTTTTAATTCTGTACTGATCAAAGGGAAATTTCACCCAAATTTCACATCCATATAAAAGAATTGGTTTTATTATCGAATTATATAGTTTCATACAGGTTTTAATGGGTAATTTTAAGTGACCGTATTGTGACTTTATAGCATAAAAAGCCCTCCGAGCCTTTTCGTTCAGTGTTTTGACAGCTAGACCGAAGCATCCTGAAGCGCTGATGCCGATGCCCAGATAACTGTAGCTCGTGCTGTGCTATAGGACCTGGCCTTTATAAGTGAACGGGTGTTTGTTTCCCTGAAATCTGGCTTTCTTCTGGAACACCATGACTAAGGTTTTGTACAGATTGACTGTCAGGGCACTCGTGACAGTACTGTTCCAGCAGGGACAGGCTCTGCTGAAGGCCCTCAGGTGTGCAGGACAGCAGGACCAGGTCATCCGCTTACAGCAGACATCTGACCTCGGTGTGCTGTAGAGTGCGGCCGGGGACAGTAGAGTGCTTCAGCACTGATGCCAGATCATTAATCTAGATGTTGAATAGAGAGTCAGACTCAGACTGCAACCCTGCCTCACTCCACGTCCCTGCCGGAAAAACGCGGTTTTGTGGTGATTGATTTTCACTGCACTTTTACTGTTGATGTACAGGGATTGTACAATATCAAACGTTTTTTCCGCTGATGCCTATTTGTAGGAGTTTGTACAGTAAACCATCATGCCAAATTGAGTCGAATGCTTTTTTAAAGTCTACAAAACATGCAAATATGTTCCTTTGTTTGTCCTTGATGTTTTTGTTAATTAGAGTGTGAAGAGAATAGATGTGGTCAGATCTGTGTGGTAAAAAGCCAATTTGTGCTTTATTTAAAATGCTGTGTGATGTGATGTGTGAGACAATGCGGCTGTTTATGATACTGCAGAACAGTTTTCCTAAAGCAATGCCCACACAGATACCATGATAATTACTGGGGTCGAATCGATCACCTTTTTTAACCCTCTGAACCGGAGAAACGTGCGGCCGTGTTTTGCTTGATTTTTCCTCATGACAGTGTAAAACAACTTAAAATACCCCGTCATTTTTGGCCTCACAGACATGAAAGATATGTCTTTACAAAGCTTAAAATGTCTACTTTTATTTGTGTACTCTCAAAATAAAAACTAAATGTTGTGCTTATCGCTAAATAAAGAAAACAAACAGGATGCACGTTCTCCCGTCTGTCTCCCTGTGATGTCCACTCTGAAATACCACACAGACATGACAGATATCTCTTTATAAAGCTTGGAATGGCTACTTTTAAAGCTGCAGTAGGGAGTTTTTAGAAAACGTTGACTTAGCCTGAAAATTTGAACAAGCACAACTCACAGGTCACTCCCCCTTGCTCTCTGCTGCGCTACAGCCCTCCCTCCACAGCTCCTCCCCCATCAGAAACGGAGCCTGCCATGAACTAGGCTAGTAGAACGTAGCAGGGCCACCGATGACGGCGGATAAACAGTTATGGCACATTCACTGGTACGGACGAAACATCAACAAAATTATTTACATTGACTATGGCCTGACCATACTTTGACTACAAACTTGGTCCTCAAAACATTACGTAGTTTGCAATACATGTAATGTAATTATATGACGTTGCACTATTTCTATAAGTAATAAGCTAGTAAGATAATATAATGGTAACTAACGTTACAGTATGCAAGTAATTATTCTATCGATATGTAATGCTAAATAAGGTTTGCTAGTACATTATTTCAGCAACATGACAAGCCAGTGAATTTTTTTAGAATTAGGTTTAAATAGTTGCTTTGCACAGTGCGTGACATTTTATCTGTATGTAATGCGGCTAGAGTTTTGACACGGAGTCAATGGGCTCTGACGAGGAATTCACACCCACGGCGACTTCGAGGAGTCAACGGGCAGGGAGAAGAGGAAGCCGTGGTGTGCGCAGAGTATCTTAGTTGTGTAGTTCTTAAAAAAATGAAACAAATCAAGCAGGGATACTTACTTGTCAAGCAGAAATGTGGCTAACTCTGCATCGGTTTTTAATCCTTTCAGGACATGTAGCTCCCTCCACCTCGGAAAAGCCGCTCCGATATTTACCCTCGTTTTATTTCGGGCTCTATCTAATTATTTCTTTTTGTCTTTTTTATCATCGTCATCTGTCTTTTTCCGTTTACCCGTCTTTATTTTATAAAAGCAAAACTGCGGCTCACCGGTAATCTTGAATTTGAATGCCTGTACGCGCTGTGCATGAGAGGGGTGTAATCAGCGCGCACACGAGCTTGATTGACACTGCTAAGACACTCCTCCTGGCTCTGATTGGTTGTTTCTTACCGGGAGCGGTGTATTTCTGCAAATGGCAATAGGACCACTGGGAGGAGCCAGAGGAGCTTGATTTTGTCTCATATTCTACTGTCAGGACATAATGACAGGTTTAACAAATACGTAAAAAAATTATTTTTACAAAAGTTACCAACTGCAGCTTTAAATTAGGTAATTAATTTTTTAAAATATATTCTCTGTTTATGTAATATATGAAAACAGCGAGAGGCACAGTTCCTCTAGCGGAGCCTCGTTATCTTTAATGTGACCACACCCTTTTCATCGAGTTTGGAAGAGAGGCTGTGAGTTTACCTTGGATTTACCTGAAAAGAAGAAGAAGAACGCGATTTTAAGATGAGAATTAAAAAAAAAAAGTTTAACTTTTTTATTAAAACAAAGAACAAAGTTATCATGGATGCTACAATATCAGTACACATAATATTTCCAACATCTTAATATACAATATCACATTTTCTTCATTGGCTTACATACATAATCCATTTTTCCCAAAGCTTGTTACATTTTTCAGATTTGAGCCTTAATATAAAGTAAGTCTCTGCATACTGTATATTTTTTTTACTATCCCTAACCATTGATCCTTTGTTGGAGGGTCAATCTGCAACCATTTGCGGGTTATTGCTTTCCTACAGCTTGCTAATAATATTTGAATTAAGTATTTATCCTTGTCTAAAACATGTTCTGGTATTTTGCCTAAATATAATGTAATGAACGAAAAATCAATCTCTACTCCCATTATTTTTCCAATCTCTGCCACTACTTCTTGCCAAAAGGATTTTATTTTTGGGCAGGCCCAGAAAATATGGTAATGATTAGCCATCGGAGTTTCACACTGCCTCCAACAAAAGCCATGGCTCTGTGTGCCTGTATGTAGTGCTGTTAATTTGGGAGTTATAATAAGTCTTACTAAATTCTTCCATCCAAATTCCCTCCAGGATCTTGAGTTTGTGGTATTTGCCTGTATCACACATATATCTGTCCAGTCTTCATCTGTTATCAGTGAGTCGGACTCTTTCTCCCATTTTTGTTTAATGTATATTGATGAATGGTTCTTAGATGCTTGCATACTTCCATATAATCTTGAAACCAGCTTTTTGTTATCCTCTAATGTGTATGCATTTGAAAATATTGTAATTAAATTATAATCGGTCAATTTACTTACTTACTAAGGGTTTTAATTGAGCAGCATAATAATAGTCCTGAAGACATGGTAGAGCTCTCCCTCCCTTTTCCTTTGCCAACTGCAAAAGAAACCTTACCTTATTCTATGTCTTCTACCATTCCAGACAAACCTAGAAATCATACCATCCCATTCATTAAATTGTTTTTTCAATACTCCCAGAGGTAGTGATTGAAAGAGATAAAGTATCTGTGGTAGCATGTTCATTTTAATTATTTCTATTTGGTGACTAATATCTAATGGGAGCAGGGTCCATTTAGAGATATCCGATTTTACCTCCCTATTAATAGGACCATAATTACTTTCAAAGAGTTTTGATATATCTTTTGTTACAGTTATACCAAAATATTTTATTGACCGAGATTTCCATTTGAAATCATATTGTCGTCTTATATGCAAATTAGGTCTATAATTAAAAATAGAGTTTGTGTTTTTTGGATATTTATTTTATACCCAGAATAAAAATTATATGTTTTTAAAAGGGTCATCAATTTAGGGATGCTAGACTTTAGATTTGTCAAAAACAATAAGACATAATCTGCATACATACAGATCTTATGTTCATCTCCTCTAATGGAGATCCCTTTTATCTCAGAGTCCTCTCTTATTGCTTGGGCCAAAGGCTCAATGAACAGGGCAAACAGAGCAGGACTTAAGGGGCAACCTTGACATGTCCCTCTTTCCAAATGGATTGTTTCAGACAAGTGGCCATTAACCTTTATCCTGGCTACTGGTGAGGAGTATAATGCTTTAATACATTGAATAAAATTATCATTAAACCCGAATCTTGCCAATACTTGATACAAGTAATACGATCCAACAGAGTCAAATGCTTTCACAGCATCTAGGCTCATCAACATTGCGCTTATATTTTCTGTAACAACATGACTCATTACTTGCAATGCTCTCTTTATATTATCCTGTGTTTGCCTATTTTGTATAAAGCCAGTTTGATCAAGATCCACCAACTCAGGGATGATACCCTCTAATCTCTTAGATAAGATTGAAGCAAATAATTTATAGTCCACATTTAGGACTGAAATCGGTCTATTTGTACTGCATTCCTTCTTATCTTTCCCTTCCTTTGGAATAATTGAAATTACCGCTTCTCTCCATGACTGTGGGGTTTTTCCTATTCTTAATATATGATTGAAGCAGTTGAGCAATATAGGTGTTACTTGGGGTCTAAATATTTTATACCATTCAGCCAGATAATCATCTGTGCCTGGTACCTTGTTTGCTTTTAACTTTGATATGGCATCATTTAATTCTTCAATTGTTATTTCAGCCTGCAATATTTTATTCTCTTGTTCCCCTATTGATAGAAGATCTAAAGAATAAAATAAAAAAAAAATTATAGTTTGGGTATCGGCCCTAATTTTTTTGAGTATATAAATCTTTGTAGTATAATTCAAAAGATTTTTGGATATCTTTTAATCTATTACATACCTGTTGGGTTTTAGGGTTTCTAATTTTATAAATAAAATATTTTATTTTTTGCCTGTTGTTTCCTTATCCACCAGGATAGAAGTTCCATTGCTTTAGGTCCCGTTTCGTAATACCTTTGTTTAGCAAATTTGATCTGTCTCTCTATTTCCTCATCATAAATCCCATTTAAATCTTGTTTAACTTTTCTTAATCAAATAAGTATCTGTGGGTCTTTCTGTTTGCTGTGTTTGATCTCTAAGTTTTTCATTTCCTCCTGTAAAGCTAATAATATTTTTTGTTTCTCTTTTTTACGAAAAGCAGTTAGAGCAATAATTCTGCCTCGAATTACAGCCTTTGCGGCATCCCACATGTATCTTTCTGTTGATTATCTAAATGTAGAGTAAGGTATAACCCTGAGTGGTCTGATACATCCTTAGATCCAATATTATAATTTCTAATTGTATGTATATATAAGTTATACATAAATAGATAATCAATTCTTGAGTATGTCATTCTCTCCATATATCCATCAAACCCAGTTCTTTAATCATTCTTTGAACCATTTTAGTATTTGAGTTTTTCTTTTTGGAAGGATTTTTGTATCCAGTCCAGGCTGAAGTTGCACATTTAAATCCCCACCAAATATAAGGGTTCCGTAGGATTCTGTGGCTATTAAATCAAATATTTTCTTAATAAAATATGTAGTGTCTCCTGGTGGAGCATATACATTAAATAGTGTTACTTCTTTATTATCTAATTTGCCTTTAACTAAAATATATCTTCCTTCTTTATCTTTAATTTCAGACTTAAATTCAAAATTCACTGCATTAGAAATCAAGATGGCCACTCCCCTTCTGCGTCCTGATTTATGAGATGAGTAATAAGTATTTTGAAAACCAAGTTTCTTTAGTTTCTCATGTTCTTGTGGAGGTAAATGGGTCTCTTGCCAATAAATTACCTGTATTCTTTCTCGTTTCATTTTTACAATAATTCTGCTTCTTTTAATCGGATTATGTAGCCCATTAACATTAAGTGTAATTATTTTATATTCCTGATTATGCATTTATTTGTTTCAATACGCATAACTTTGAATAACATTTCCTATTATAACCTAAACAAAACGAACAATGTATGAACAATCATAACAACGAGAACAGTAAGTAAAACCAAAAATAAAATAAAATAAAATAGAAAAAAAAGACTTCCAAGTACGAGGTTTAAAGTAGGTCCTCAATTTGAGAGGAAATCCTTGTGTCCGACAAGGGTCTCTCATCAGTGCAAAAGAAGATACTCTCAAAATATTCAATGCACCGGCAATTTCTAAACCATTCCCCCTTGGCTACTATATACTTGGCCACCAGGGCACTATACAGTCTTTACCAAAGAATTTGCTGATTTTCTATGAGAGTTAGTACTGGCTGCAGATAAAGTACTAATTGTTGGTGATTTTAATATCCATGTAGACAATGAAAAAGACGCATTGGGATTGGCATTAAGAGACATTCTAAACTCTATTGGAGTCAGGCAACACATGTCAGGACCCACTCATCGCCATAATCATACTTTAGACCTAATATTGTCACATGGAATAAATGTTGATACCGTTGAAATTACCTAGTACCATGTATACTTAATTTAGCTAAGGCTGCAAAGCCGTCCCCTCGCTTCAAATATGGCAGGACTATCCACTAAAGATTGCTTTGTAAACAATCTTCCTCATCAGTTTCATCTCCTTAGCATCCCAGATAGCCTAGAGGAACTCGATGTTGCAACAGAAACTATTGACTCTCTCTTTTCCAGCACTTTAGACACAGTTGCTCCCCTGCGCTTAAAGAAGATTAAAGAAAATAGTCCAACGCCGTGGTACAACGAGCACACTCTGACCCTTAAAACAGCAGCCAGAAAAATGGAGCGCACCTGGAAGAAAACAAAACTGAAGGTTTTTCGCAATTCGTGGAAAGAGAGCATGATTGCATACAGAAAGGCCGTAAAAACTGCTAGATCTGCTTATTTCTCGACTCTCTTAGAAGAAAACAAACCCAACCCTAGGTATTTATTTGATACAGTGACCAAATTAACCAAAAATAAAGCTTCAACTTCTGATGTTTGTAAACAGCACAGCAGTAATGACTTTATGAACTTCTTTACGTGTAAGATTGATAATATTAGGAAATAAATTATAACCACGTGTGACGGAAGCTACCGCCGCCAAATATAAAATATATGTATTGTAAGTGTTCTCAACTACAGGTCTTCCAAACAAATGGAAAAGACAAGCAGAGATGTGTACATCAAATCTTTAATCAACCCTTCGTAAAGGTTTAAAAGGATAACCATACATAAAACAACTTCAAAAGAAAAATACACAAAATCAAATAACATTTACACACAACAACCACAACAACTACAACAACAGAAAAAGAAACAATACCATCCAGTGGCCACCTGTGAATGTATCTCTTAAATATCAAGATCCCAATAAATAATTCAACACTTATGAAGGGAAGGTTAAAAAGAAAAAAAGAATTAAAGTTTCACACAACCTTAAAGGGGTGGTAAAACACATTCTTTTGAAGGCTTGATTGTGTTTGTGGGGTGCACTGTAACATGTGTTCATGCTTCGTTTTAAAAAAAATTGCCTTATTTTTCATATATTTGACCTTTATTCTACACTGCTCTGTCCCTCCTTGTAAAACGGTCTGATGCTTTCCGGGTTGTATGAAGCCAGTCCCTCAAAAATACGCAGTGGGCTCAGATTGGTTAGCTGGCCCAGTGTGTTGTGATTCGCTAACCGCAGTGCACGTCGGAAACGTCACGCCCCTTACCGGAGGCTGTTCAGTATTAGAAACAACGGCGTCAATAAAACCATATGAGCTCGAATCAGACCCAGAACATGTGAGTGAAGATGATCGAGCAGAACCTGCTCAGTCCTCGAGAGTAAAGACTGCGGATCTATAATGATCGCTACTGAATGGCACTTTAACTTTTGTATTTTTAGAACGATTATAGCCAAATATCTGTCGCAAGAACTAACCCAAAACAAACACTAAGCACTGGCTTTAACTAGTAAGTTAGCCAAATCACACACAGAACCATGTTTAGCATGCCTGTAGATAAACAATACATAAAAGCTCTAATCAAAGAATCATTTACACTAATGCCAGGTTCGCTGTTGAGATTTTAATGTTAGTGTTTGTAACGTTAGGTGTTCGTCGGATAACGTTAAGTATGAATGAGCATTTAACAGACTGGTTTGCAGAACAGCGCTGTCATCTGTTTACTTCCTTGCTACAACCTATTACAGGAAAACACATCGATGAAAAATAAATCAGACTTACAGGTTGTGGCCCGTAAACAGCTTCTGTTTGTAAATCCAGCTTTCAGGACAAGCTGTGGTGCATATCCTGTATTGAACTCGCGAAGTTTGTGGAAGATTGTGTTGTCCTCCGTGAAATGTGCAGCGCGCGCGTCGTGCATCCACGCACCGGCAGTGTTTTTTTCACGCAGCTGACGTTGTGCAAATCTGGTATTGAAATCGCGAAGACGGTGGATGCAGGGAGCCCTGTGCGCGCCTGATTCCCCGCTGACTCAAACACACGTGCATATAACATGCTGTATGTTAAACACTCTGCAACGCACCCCCTTCCCAAGGAAGGCTGAACAGAGCAAGTACCCCAGACATGCAATCCGGATGAAAATAACAGCGTTTCTTCGGCATTGCGGCAAAAACACAGCCTACTAACGCTTCCCCGCGGCGATACAAAATTGCCTCGCCCCCCTTATTTCATATTCCCCGGAGGAGGGGTTTATGTAAATATTGGGCCTGGTGATGTCAGCAAAACCTGGGTGAATGTGTAGTAGTCCCTAGCGGCCGTTTGCTGTAGTCCTTAGAAACTGATTTCTTTAAAAGCAAATATCTCCCTTTGCTTTAAACTTTGAACGTTGTAACTTTGCAGATGTTGTTTATGCTCAAGCAGCAACATTACACGTTAGCTAAAGTTAGAATAGTGAAATCGTGGTTTACCACCCCTTTAATTAACACCATACAAATCATTAAAAAAACAAAAACAAGCCCACCCAAATAAACAACCAACACCACAATCCACACAAAAAAGCAAAATAAATATAAACCTTCCTGTCACAGTAGATAATAACCCTTAATGGTTATTGATGGTTGGAAATTGACAATAGCCACTCACACTGTTCAAAACACAAAAAGAAAAGAAAACGACAACACAAGAAACAAAATACAATAAAAATCCATCACAAAGGAAACATAACATCAAATGGTCTCAACACATACACTCCACCCCGCGTTCACGCAAGCGCTCACTCGAACACGCGCTCTGAAGAGGACACACGCTCACCAAGGAAGACGCGCTCACAAAGAGGCGCGTTACTCAGGTTGGTGCGATTGGGCATACACCCACACACACGCTCGTGTGTACTTGAAGGAAACCTTGCGGGACGCAGTGACGAGCCACCGCACAGCACAGCAGCAAAACAGCAGCAGACCGATTTCTATAAAATAGTTACCCACATTTGTAATTATATAACAAATATAGAATCTAAAATTACATCAGTAACAAACGACTTACAAAGTCACATAAAACCTACCTGCAGCAGAATTAACCGGCCCTCGGTAAGAGTGGTGAACAATCCACCAATACTGTCTGGATCACGCTAAATAAATAGGCCACCATTAATAAATGCCACTGCTAAAATTAATAATGCGGCAACAATCTTATGCAGTGACATACCCCAAAATGCGTCGATGCGGTTGAACACCCTCAGACCCAAAATGAGAGGATTTTCAGCCCTACAGGCCCACGGCGCTGAACGAGCACAATGCTTAACGCAAACCAGAATGCTCTTGAGATGCACCTGCGCAACACCTGCCTATCATGCAAGAGGAAAAACGGAAGTGAACGGGAAATCACCACATTTTTAAAGGGGCCGCGAGCTTAACTTCCGCCCAGCTCCATCCACTCACGCAACAGAGCTCACCTTCAGGGGGCACCCCATTACACATGCAGCCGTCTACTACAGTATCACATCAGACAGAGCATTGTAGTGTCACTGAGGAAAAATTACACTCATTCACTGCAATAGGAGAAAAAGATTTGGCTAAACTTGTTAAATCATCAAAATCAACAACATGTATACTCAACCCTATACCGACTAGGCTATTGAAAGAGATGCTTCCAGAGGTCATAGATCCTCTTCTTAATATCATTAATTCATCCTTGTCATTAGGATATGTACCGAAAACTTTTAAGTTGGCTATTATTAAACCACTTATTTAAAAAACGCGACTTGATCCTGCAGAATTTGTCAATTACAGGCCAATCTCAAATCTACCCTTTCTGTCAAAAATACTAGAACAGGCAGTGTCCTCACAATTATGCTACTTTTTAGAAAGAAATTGTATCTGTGATGATTTCCAGTCAGGATTTAGACCATATCATAGTACTGAGACTGCTCTCATCAGAGTTACAAATGATTTACTCTTATCATCCAATTGTGGTTGTAACTCTCTATTAGTGTTACACGATCTTAGTGCTGCATTCGATACTATTGACCACAACATTCTTTTGAATAGACTTGAAAATTAGTGGACTTGCATTGGCATGGTTTAAATCATACTTATCTGACCGTTATAAGTTTGTAGCAGTAAATTAAGAGATGTCACACCGATCACAAGTTCAGTATGCAGTACAGCAAGGCTCATTGCTAGGACCATTGACCATTTCACCCTGTACATGCTACCACTGGGAGATATCATTAGGAAGCATGGCGTTAGTTTTCATTGTTATGCTGATGATACTCAGCTCTATATTTCTTCACGCCCTGACGAAACTTACCAATTCACAAGATTAAAGATTAATATTTAGCTGTTTGGCTAACATTGCTGCTAGTGGTTCTGCACTATTTAAGCGTGTATATTTGTCATAGCCAGGTTACGGTCAGGATTGGTGTGACTTTGCTGTTGGGTACAGGCTGTCTTTTACCTCAGGTATGTTAAATCCAATGGATTAATGTTTGCGTGACTCGTGGTAACCTATGCTTCAATCGTATTGCAGTTTGTGTGTGTGCTCTGATGGAACACCTGCATGTTTGCAGTTCGTCGATTACAGCTAAAACTGAGTAACTGAAACCGTGAGTTTAGCGATCTGCTTCTGGGTATGTATATCTAGTCCCTTGAGCATTATGGAGTTGGGTGTTTTTAACTGATTTCATTAACCTTGTCTGTTTCAGTGGGGCAACTGCTCGTGAGCACTTTGTTGCTGTGGACTGCAGGGCAAATGCTTAGACAACCTTAAGACTGCACTTTGTTCTGCTGCTATTTTATGATTATGACCGTTTTCGAATTTGATTAATGATGTTCATGTTTTGTTTTTGCTTTACGCTCATGCTGGTGGCCTAGGTGAAGGGTGGCTAGTCTGAGCCGTCACATAATGTGAGATGTGCCATTAACGGTGCACGTTTAGCCCCACCTGTTGTTATATTGCCACCAGCAGCGTGTTCGTTTGTCCATTCTGGTGTATTTCATGTGATTTAATTTGAAACCTGATTATTTGTTGTTTCTGTTTAATTTTCCCTTTTGTTGTTTTCTACACATTGCTGCTCCATGCTATGTTCGGGTCCTTAAGCCCTTTGATGTGAACCTGTTTAAGCATCTATACATCCCTGGCTGACCTTTGTGGCCAGTAAATTGTTCATTGTTGTCCTTCATGGTTTGAACTTATTCCAATGCAAGTTGTGAATTGAATGTGTGTCAGCATAATGATGTATTTACATTTATTTTTGTTTTATTTCAGGAGCTGAAGGCCCCCAGTGAGGGACGCTAGCTGTCTTTACCCCTTGGTGGTGGTCTTTCTCTCACAGCATGTCATAATAAACTTAAATATCACTAAATAAGTGCCGTAATTAATGAGGATTAAACTTTCACTTTAGAATAGGGGGTCAAATTGCCTTTATTAGTACTGTATTAATGGTAGTTATGCTTAATTATTGGCTTATTCTGGTTAATAAACTTAAATATCATTCAATAAGTGCCATAATTAATGAGAATAAAACTTTCACTTCAGAATAGGGGCTCAAATTGTCTTTATTACACTATTTTAGCAATTTATAACGGCCAAATCAGTAGTAATTAAACATAATTACTAGCTTATTGTTCAGTTAACTTAACAGAAAATACAGACATATAATTACATAGCTACAGAAAAATAATATATGGCTTATTAAGTTGTAAATAATGTCTAATATGCCCTTACTGTAATGTTAACTTAATCATTAATAATTATTGTGTCCATGCTTAACTAATGCATAATTGTGAACAAGCAAATCATTAATTACTAGTTTAACTAATGCATAATTACGGACCCTTAAAATGTAAAGTTAATCATTAATTACTAGTGTGTTCGTGCTTAACTAATGCTTAGCCGTGAACAAGTTAACCCTTAAATAATGCCTAACTAATGCATTATTCTAGACACTTAAAATAAAGTGTTACCATTGTCTTTATTACACTATTTTAGCAATTTATAATGGCCAAATCAGCAGTAATTAAACATAATTACTAGCTTATTGTTCAGTTAACTTAACAGAAAATACAGACATATAATTACATAGCTACAGAAAAATAATATATGGCTTATTAAGTTGTAAATAATGTCTAATATGCCCTTACTGTAATGTTAAGTTAATCATTAATAACTATTGTGTCCATGCTTAACTAATGCATAATTGTGAACAAGCAAATCATTAATTACTAGTTTAACTAATGCATAAATACGGACCCTTAAAATGTAAAGTTAATAATTAATTACTAGTGTGTTCGTGCTTAACTAATGCTTAGTTGTGAACAAGTTAAAGGGTTAGTTCACCCAAAAATGAAATTTCTTCCATTAATGACTCACCCCAATGTTGTTCCAAACCCGTAAGATCTCCGTTGATCCTCGGAACACAGTTTAAGATATTTTAGATTTAGTCCGAGGGCTTTCAGTCCTGTGAATGTAAGTCTGTGCACCCTTTGCTGTCCACGTCCAGAAAGGTAATAAAAACATCATCAAAGTAGTCCATATGTGACATCATTTGGTTAGTTAGACTCTTTTGAAGCGTCGACAATACATTTGGTCCCAAAATAACAAAAACTAAGACTTTATGAAGCATTGTCTTGTCTTCCGTTATCTTGAAATCCGCGTTCACTAGGCCACAGTGACGCTGCAGACGTAAGACGCTGTGACATGTTATCTGGTGCGACAGAGCTTCGTTTGTAGTCTGAGGGAGACTCAGTACAGCATGCGTCTCCCTCTGCAGCGTCACTGTGGCCTCGTGAACGCGGATTTCAAGATAACGGAAGACAAGACAATGCTTCAAGTCTTAGTTTTTGTTATTTTGGGACCAAAATGTATTGTCGACGCTTCAAAAGAGTCTAACTAACCAAATGATGTCACATATGGACTACTTTGATGATGTTTTCATTACCTTTCTGGACGTGGACAGCAAAGGGTGCACAGACTTACATTCACAGGACTGAAAGCCCTCTGACTAAATCTAAAATATCTTAAACTGTGTTCCGAGGATCAACGGAGGTCTTACGGGTTTGGAACAACATTGGGGTGAGTCATTAATGGAAGAAATTTCATTTTTGGGTGAACTAACCCTTTAACCATTAATTAATGCTTAACTAATGCTTTATTCTGGACCCTTAAAATAAAGTGTTACCACTATTTTATTTACTTGTCGGATTATTTTATGATTCAAATTTGGCTGGGTGGTTAATAACACATTTGTCTGTGGTGTGACAAAATAGAACACATATTTAATTTTTTCTTTACAGGGACTTTAACACTGTGAAGCTGCTTTGAAACAATCTGCATTGTAAAAAGCGCTATAAAAATAAAGTTGACTTGACTTATGATGATCTCAGAGCTCTCTCATTCGCTGTACAGTTGTCAATCATTTTATGTGACTCAACGTGACCATAATCCTGCCCCTTCTGGTTACGCTGTTCAGTGCACTTCCTTATTCTCATCTCTCCGTGATAAACATTGCCAACATGTGAACCAAGAAGCTAATAAACGCACGATTACGATGGCATATGATTTGTGTGTTTTGCAGGCGATTTGGTGTATTTTCATATGAATAAAGAATGTTTCCAGTAACATTATAAGCAGGTGTAGCGATTAGCTCCATATAAAATGGTAAATATAAAATTTTAACAACATTGAACATCAATGAAACCCACATTATATCGCTATCGGAAGTAAATACAAATACTCGTTGGCTGTTTAAAGGGAGTTTGGAGTTAAAGTGTAATATTAATCTTTTATTTTGTGTTATGTAGCTTGATGCTAACTGTAGCTTGAATGCACCTGTCAGGCCAGTGTCAGGGTTGCTGAATGACACAAACAGGTAAGTTGAAAGGATATTTATTAAACACAAACATATAATGGTCACGGCAGACAGGAAGAAGTGATGAGATAACTGGAGCGGTAACTGATGAAGTGTTCTGAATGAGTCTCTTATCTGATGCAGGATGGAAGTCGGGATGGTGAAGGTTCAAGGCAGGTGATCTGAAGAAGGCAGGCTGGTTGAGGAAGGATCGTCGGATGAAGGAACACAGGTAAGTCGTCAGAAGGTAAGGATCGAGTGAGTGAGTCAGTATGGCGATGTAGCATCGACGAGACCTGACAATGACTGAAGAGACTGAAGGTGCTTATAACAGGAAGTGCAGTGATAGGGAATTAGGGACAGGTGATGAACACAGGTGCGATGAATCAGAACTCGGGTGAAGCGGAGCGGATGGGCGGAGTGTAGAGGTCTGACGCTGATGCATCTGTGACAGTACCCCCTCCTCCACGGCCAGCTCCTGAGGGCCGAAAGACCCGACAACGGGGCCGACCTCGACCTCTCGGCGCCGGACGATTGGGATGAGATGAGTGAAAGTCCTGTAGGAGCATAGGGTCTAGTATGTCATCACGATGAACCCAGCATCTCTCCTCAGGTCCAAAACCCTCCCAGTCCACGAGGTACTCCTTGTGTTGACTGCCCCGTCGCCAGGAATCGAGAATGCCCTGGACCCGGTAGATGTTCTCGTCAGCGGGGTCCATGGGAGGAGGAGGAGGTACCTCATCAGCGCCAGACTCTGAGGAGGGAGGAAACAAAGGATCAGTATAGGGTTTGAGCAGGGAGACATGAAATGAGGGTGAGATGCGATAGTGTGCAGGGAGTGATAACCGGTAGGTGACGTCGCTGATCTGCCTCTGTATTGCGAATGGACCTATATATCGGGGACTCAGCTTACGACAGGGCTGACGGAGACGGATGTTCCGGGTGGAGAGCCAGACCTTTTGCCCCGGTTGATACCTCGGAGTCACAGATCTTCTAGCGTCGGCCTGACTCTTGTGTCTCCGAACAGCCCTTTGGAGATGAACATGAGCTGAGTCCCAGACCCTCTCGCTCTCCTGGAACCAATGATGGACTGCTGGCACATCTGAAGGCTCACCTGACCAGGGAAACAGGGGCGGCTGGAAGCCGAGTATGCACTGAAAAGGCGTGAGACCTGTAGTAGATTGTTGAAGGGAATTCTGTGCATACTCGGCCCAGGGTAGATACCTGCTCCAGCAGTCTTGATGGTCATGGCAGTAGGATCGAAGATACCGTCCGACCTCTTGTATCTTCCGCTCAGTCTGGCCATTGGACTGGGGATGATATCCTGACGTCAAGCTGACTGTGACTCCCGGAAGGTTGAAGAAGGCTCTCCATACTCTGGATATAAACTGAGGTCCGCGATCGGAGACGATATCTTCTGGTAACCCAAAGTGACGAAAAACTTGATTAAATAATGCTTATGCCGTTTCGAAGGCGGTGGGTACACCTGGCATAGGGATGAGCTTACAGGCCTTCGAGAAACGATCAACAACCACCAGTATACATGTTTGAGATTGAGAAGAAGGAAGATCGGTAACAAAATATATCCCCAGATGGGACCACGGCCTGGTTGGGATAGGCAGGGGTACTAATTTACCTTCTGGGAGCTGACGAGGGACCTTGGCCATGGCACAGACTGAGCAGCCCTTAACGTACTGGGACACATCCTGGCTCATACTGGGCCACCAGTACCGTCGTTGAAGGAGCGAGAGGGTCTGTTGACTGCCTGGGTGTCCAGAGCCCAGCGAAGTATGGACCGAGTCCATGAGGGACGGACGTAGACGCGTGGGAACATAGATCCGTCCCACTGGCCCTCCCGGCGGAGCAGGTTCGGTTCGGGTGGCGTCGGCTATGTGGTCATCTATACCCCACTGGATGGGACTAACAATCAAGGCTGGAGGGAGGATAGGTTCTGGCTTTGGAGTGAAGGTATCGGGTTGGTGTATACGAGATAGTGAATCAGCCTTGACATTTTTGTCCCCCGGACGGTATGTTACCTTGAAGTTGAATCTTGTAAAGAAAAGGGACCAGCGAGCTTGACGAGTGTTGAGTCTTTTGGCCTCTCGAAGGTATTCCAGATTTCGGTGGTCTGTGATGACTACAAAGGGATGTTTCGCTCCCTCCAGCCAGTGTCTCCATTCCTCCAGAGCTAGCTTGATAGCCAGCAGTTCCCGGTTGCCGATATCATAATTCTGCTCCGCCGGGGACATCTTCTTGGAGAAGAAGGCACATGGATGGAGACGAGGAGGCTTCCCCTGCTGTTGAGAGAGGACCGCTCCTACCCCAGTGTTGTACGCATCCACTTCGACGGTGAAAGGAAGATCTGGATTGGGATGCACAAGGGTAGGAGCGGAACTGAAGGATTGCTTCAACACATCAAACGCTTGGGTGGCTTCGGAGGTCCAGGACAGAGACTTGGCCCCTTTTTTCAGGAGTGAGGTGATAGGAGCACTGATTTGACTGTAACCTTGAATGAATCTACGGTAGAAGTTTGCGAAGCCCAGGAATCGTTGCAGCTCTTTGCTAGTGAAGGGTAATGGCCAGTTGGCAACGGCATCCACCTTCCTCTGGTCCATGGTGACTCCCTGAGGAGTGATCACATACCCTAGGAAGTGGAGGGTTTCTTGATGGAACTCACACTTCTCGAGTTTTAGATACAGCTGATGATCCCGAAGACGTTGGAGAACTGACTTGACATGATGGCGATGCTCGGACAGGCTGGTAGAATATATAAGGACATCATCGATGTAGATTATAACGAACTGGTTCAGATAATCTTTAAATATCTCATTCATAAACCCCTGGAAGACCGCTGGAGCATTGGACAACCCGAAGGGCATGACACGGTATTCATAGTGGCTTGCAGGAGTGATGAATCCGGTCTTCCACTCATCTCCCTTACTAATTCTAATTAAATTATAAGCGCTACGGAGATCTAGTTTTGTGAATACCTTTGCACCACGGAGCTGTTCCAAGGCGGCTGGGACCAGAGGAAGAGGATATCTATACTTGACGGTGGCATTATTGAGGGTCCGGTAATCTATACAGGGGCGCAAGCCTCCGTCCTTCTTACCGACGAAAAAGAAGCTTGAAGCAGCAGGGGAAGTAGAAGGCCGGATGTATCCTTGATGAAGTGCCTCCTCGATGTACTCCTCCATGGCCTTCTGTTCTGGGATGGACAGTGGGTAGATTTTACCACGCGGTAGAACCGCCCCAGGCAGTAGGTCAATCGCACAGTCCCATGGCCGATGTGGTGGAAATTTGGTGGCCAGCTGCTTATCGAAGACATCCTGGAACGCCCGGTAACTGTGAGGAATCTCATGATGGTCGTTAATAGCTGGGCTTTCAACAGAGGTGGAACACATGGAAATCTTTTGAACGGGTAATGAGTAATTGTGAGACACCCTTTTAACCTGAACTAAACAGCGTGAAAAGCAGTTACTTCCCCATTGACGAACCTCTCCCGTAGACCAGTTGATATCTGGAGAATGGAGTTCCAGCCACGGGCGTCCCAGGATGATATCTGCCGTAGAACCCTCCAACACCAGAAAAGACAATTCCTCTTGATGAAGACAACCAACTTTCATTGTTACAGAGGGGCTGCGGTGACATATCCTCCCACGACCGAGCGGTCTGCCGAGGATGGAATGCACTTGAAGAGTCTGCGGGATGGATTCATGGTGGACTTGTAGCTTTTGAAGAGTGGAACGTGAGATAAAATTACCAGCGGACCCAGAGTCGATTAGCGCTTGTGCTGGAAGAGAGTGCTGACGATGTGAGATCTGAACCGTAGTGTATTTCAATTGAGAAATGGGTGATGGAAGATGTACTGTACTCACCGCCGGTCGTGGGGGACGAACTGGACAAGAGGCTAGCAGGTGGCCAGCGGATCCACAGTATAGACACAGGTTGTTAGAAATGCGTCTCTGGCGTTCAACTGATGATAAATGTGCAGAATTGAGGTCCATGGGTTCTGGTGTTAGAGGGTTGACTGTGGTGGAAGGACGAGGAGGAGGCAGTGCAGGGTGAGCGAGCAGACAGGCAGTACGGCGTTGATCCACTCCGATGGAACGCTGAATGAGGCTTTCCAAACCAATGGCGTCATCATGAATGGTGAGTTGTAACCGGATCTCATGATCTAACCCTTGCCGGTAGGCGGTGATTAAAGCTGGCTCATTCCATCCACTAGAGGCTGCTAGGGTTCGAAACTGAAGTGCATATGAAGACACAGATGACTTGCCTTGCCGTAGACGAAATAACTGATCATGAACAGATAAAGCATTAGCGACTGGAGAAAACACTACCCGGAAGTGACTAATAAAGTTGCTCAGGGTCTCAGTCACAGCTCCTTTAGCTTCCCAAAGTGATTGTGCCCAAAGCAATGCTCTTCCAGTGAGAAGGGAAATGAAGAAAGCTACCTTTGATCTCTCGGAGTCGAATTGTGATGCGTTCATCTCCATGAACAGCTCGCACTGCAGGAGAAATCCGCTGCACTCCCCCTCCTCGCCTGAGAAGGGCGCTGGCCGGGCCATGAGACTGACAGAGGCAGACGAAGAAGGATTGATGGTGGGTGATGAAGTGACAGGTGAGGATCCGGTGGTGAAGATCGGCGTGGAGGCTTCTCCGTCGCCGTGACCAGATGGTTTGTGCATGTTTGGTCAGGTCTTCTGTCAGGGTTGCTGAATGACACAAACAGGTAAGTTGAAAGGATATTTATTAAACACAAACATATAATGGTCACGGCAGACAGGAAGAAGTGATGAGATAACTGGAGCGGTAACTGATGAAGTGTTCTGAATGAGTCTCTTATCTGATGCAGGATGGAAGTCGGGATGGTGAAGGTTCAAGGCAGGTGATCTGAAGAAGGCAGGCTGGTTGAGGAAGGATCGTCGGATGAAGGAACACAGGTAAGTCGTCAGAAGGTAAGGATCGAGTGAGTGAGTCAGTATGGCGATGTAGCATCGACGAGACCTGACAATGACTGAAGAGACTGAAGGTGCTTATAACAGGAAGTGCAGTGATAGGGAATTAGGGACAGGTGATGAACACAGGTGCGATGAATCAGAACTCGGGTGAAGCGGAGCGGATGGGTGGAGTGTAGAGGTCTGACGCTGATGCATCTGTGACAGCCAGGAGCTATATTATATTTCAGATATTCAGATTATATTTTTTTGTTTGTTTGTTTGCTAGAAAGACTTCAGATAGTATGTTTTAATGTAAAGTGGAATGAAGGTGGGGTTGATGGCCGATCCAGAATGTCTGAATAGGTTATAATGACTCAATACAAAACAAAATAATTACTATAAAAGGATAATGAGGTTTACGTCATTCATGAAAGATGTGTGAAAGGCTCATTGGGTGAAAATAATAGAGTATGAATTAAGCAGTTGAAAGACTAGTTAGTAGACTGCAAGTATGTGTTTTACAGGCCAATATCATACTGTAATGATAGCATCTTATCTTAGTATTCACTAAAAACTCACATGACATAGTCTTACAATATGCTTCATAAAATGCATAATTTTCGAGATTTCATCCTCAGATTTGAAATGAAGCATGACCACACTTGTGGCTTCACTTTAATTGTGGTTATCAGTTGTTATACTACATTCACATAATATTTGTATACATTTAAAAGTATATTATTAATATTTTTATTTTTGTTTTAATGTTTGAGCCTATATCTCCATATTAATAACAGTCTGAGTAATTCTGAGTCTTGAATTGTAAACTCTTAAGCGTTGGCTTTCTAGATATGTTACTTAAGTTGTATATTCAGAAAGACTTGCGAGCAGCAGCCCTTTTATTTGGGGTATGTCAAAATGCTCCACTTGCCAAAATGGGGAGTGACAGGCAAGAGGTTAATCATGCTGGGACTACTGAGTTAAAGCATTTCATTACTAATGTTGTCTTGTCCACGTGCTTTCTTTAATTTTAGTTCCCTTTCAGTCGGTCACGTTCGACGTACGTCGGACATCACCGACGAATTGGGATCACTTCAGGGAGCCCCTATCAGCTTCGAGATATAGAGAACAGGCCAAAAGGCCATTGGCGTGCGAGATTTGCATCTCGCGCTCCGCCCCGCACTGCGGGTATGAACAGGAAGCGAGAGCAGCACACTATTGTCATTCACTTCGGAGCCGAACAGCGTTGATGAAGCAAGACTGCTTTTCTAAAAGAGAGCCTATCTACAGAGAGATACTCCAGAGAACGAGAGGGACGCTTTGTGTTGGCGAAAAGGCACAATCAGCGCGACAGCGTGCTCACCGCTGCATCAGCATAAAAAAAATCCCTGTTCTCACAGCAACTGTCGGTTTGGTGAGGGCGTTTGTCTCAGTGAGTGCAGACACAGGACTGCACTATCTCCTGTGTGCTGCCGCGGTCTTCCACTGGGTGCTTCAGCACTGTTGAAAGAGCGTTTCCTCACAAAAGAGCAACACGGGTGTGACACTGCATCTTTTTCAAGACGTCATTCCACCCGTGCGTTTCTGGATGCAGTTGTTTCCTGTCCTGACGGCCACGATCCCTCTCGCATAAACATGTTGAGACTGCGTTCGTGGGTGATCCGTGTTCTCTCAGGGGAATGGGATCACGGCGTGTGCCGTCTAGCTGCCGGGTGACAGCGCAGGTTGCCACGGCACTCGGTGCCACAGGTGCGTGGTCGAGACTATGAAACCTCAAACGGGGTTGAGTCCCTTCGCTTATACCCCGATCTAGTTTCTTTTCTGGTGCACCAGAAAAGGGGCTATTTTGGCTGATAAGCCTGGGTGACCTGTGGTTTACAGTGAGGCTTCCCCTGCCGAGTACATCTCCGTGGGCCCCCCACTCCTCTATCGCATCGCAAGCAGGTTAAGACTGTGTTCGTGGGTGGTCTATGCTCTCTCATCAGAGCATAACCACGTCGGCGCGTTGTTCATCTTGCCTTTTTCATAAGGGCTTGAGTGTTCAGCGCGCCGTGTGCCATCTCACGGCCACGCCCACTATCTCACATGCCTGCTGGTAGCTTACAGATGGGATTGCTGGTCCTTAAAAAAAAAAAAAAAGGATCTAGCGTTTCATTTGGGGCTCTAGCAGAGGACAGATGTCAATTGTTGCATCGGAGAGAGGGCTGTTATATGTTGGAAATGGTGATGCTGAGATTCCCACTATAATAGTGGGTGCTCATGCTGAATCAGATTCATACTTGACAGCCATGCTTTCCCGGGTTGCTGAGGCATAGTGAAATATGGAACACCAAAAGGGCCATAATCTGTATAAAGTTTTCCTCTCTCTCACTACCCTCATCGGTGGGGTGGCAGTGCCACTGGCAGGCCACCTCCACCCTGCTTAGTGCACGAGGGTAGTTCTGAGCCGAGGTTGAGCTGCGCACAGCGCTGGCCCTTGGCCAGACGATGTCCACCCTGGTTCAGAAACACCATTGACCCGGATTTGGTCAGGAGCTGCTCTTCCCCCGGAGGAGGGCTGGGTGGAAAACCATTGGTAATTCTGTTCTGCCACTGGTGTTAAAAACAGCCATTGATACCCAAATTCTTAAGAGCAGTTCCAATACCTCTGGGTCTCGGGAGTTCGGGAATGGAGTGTGTGTGACGCTACAAAGCCTCGCCGCTCTCATTCCCCTCCCCACAAGAGGGCGAGAATGGCAGTGTGTGACGCTACAAAGCCTCGCCACTCCCATTTACCCTCTTCTCAGCGGTGCGAGGACGACAGTGTGCGGACTTACGTCGACAGAACGCAAAGCTTCAGGACCTCAGAGCAGCTCTTCGTCTGTTACGGAGGACAGCAGAAGGGAAAAGCTGTCTCCAAGCAGAGGATGGCCCACTGGATAGTGGATGCCATTGTCTTGGCGTATGAAACCCAAGACGTGCCCTGCCCGCTCGGGTTGAGAGCCCACTCAACTAGGGGTGTTGCTTCTTCCTGGGCGTTGGCTCGTGGCGCCTCGTTGACAGATATTTTAGAGCTGCGGGCTGGGCGACACCTAACACGTTCGCTAGATTCTATAGCCTGCGTGTAGAGCTGGTAGCTTCCCGTGTGCTCGCTTCCCATAGTCAGTAACACCGGAGTGCCCGTTCTAGTGTCGGCTTGCTGCGCCATTCCCTTCCCCATGGAACGGATATGTGCGCTTATCTGCTCCAGTCGAGTTCCCCTAAGCTTAGGCGAACCCTGTCGAGTCCTCCGCAACCCGCGGTAGTCAGACATGGCAGAGTGTCCGACGCCAGGTTTAACACTCGTATGCATTGGTGGAACTTGTGTTAGGCTGGGTTCCATATGTTGTGACCCCCACGGCGGTCCCATATGTGTTCTTCCACGGTTCAGCTCCCTACGGTGAGCTCGTGTCTTTCCCCCGGCAGAGCTCCTCTGCCGTCCCAGTACGGTGTTGTTCTCCCGCCATAATTGGCCGGAGCCACCCCTGGGACTTCCGTATGTTGCACTGCCCAAGGCCAGTCCATACGTGTATTCTCCACATGGTAACTACCTCCGGGCATGATGTGGCTTCCGCAGCGGCCCTCCGGGCACGCTTCCCAGCGTTATCCAATAGTCTGCTGAGTGGGTCTTGCGGAACAGCAGTGTGACTCTCCCTGCATGAGTTTTCCCGCCCGGAACAGATGGGGTCTGAGGGGCTCTTTGCTGGGCGCTGGAAGTGGAAGTAACTGTGGCGTTTTCCAAAGGGATCCCAATTCGTCGGTGATGTCCGACGTACGTTGAACGTGACCGACTGAAAGGGAACGTCTCGGTTACGTATGGTAACCCTCGTTCCCTGAAGGAGGGAAGGGAGACGTACGTCCCGTCGCCACAGTTGCTGTACCATCACTGCATGGCCGAGTCACTAGTTCGGCTCCTCAGTGAAAAACAATAGTGTGCTGCTCTCGCTTCCTGTTTATACCCGCAGTGCGGGGCGGAGCGCGACATGCAAAGTCTCCTCGGTCTCCTTAGTTCTTTTCTGAGACCTGCACATTCATCATCAAACCAAACATCCTTTCCTATTTTCTGCTGATTTGTTTTAGGTTTGCTTTGCTGTTTAATGTTAGATAGAGTAGCCAATGTTTTGAATATATACGTTTTTTGTTGCTAAATGTATTCCATTACCATCTAGAGTGAACTCAGTGGACATAAAACCATCCAGCATTTTTAATATAGTAGGACTGTTTATGTTTTCTTTTAATTGTTCAGAGCTGGATTGATTCATCTTGAGTTTAGGTTTCAAAGGGAACAGTTTTTCAGATTGGAGGGGAGACGTTTTGGTCCTTTCACGTGGTGGTTTCAGATAAAGCACAGTTTGGCAGTGATCGGAAATTGGGAGTTGAGGTCTGACTGTGAATGCATTAATAAAGTTTGGATGAAAATCTGTTGAATAATCAACCAAACTGGTTCCTAATCTGGAGCAGTAAGTGAATATGCCTAATGTATCTCCTCTAGTTCTGCCATTAATGATGTACAGCCCTAAACCATTACAGAGCTTTAACATTAGTTTTCCATTCATGTTTATTTAACTATCATAGTTGTTTCTTGGTGCATCAGTGAATCAAGGCAGTGACTAAAACGATCGTTTCTGTTAGTAGCATGAAAAAAATCTGTTATTTAAGTGATTTAACTACAGAGAGCAATCAAAGAACACTCTTTATAATGTTCTGAGCTGTCAATCACACGTCACATATCTGCACACTTGCCCAAACTCCCGTTATAATGAATGACGCTGTTTTGCAGCACAGCGAAGCTCTTACTGTATTCATTTCGACGTTGTGTTTGCTGTTAGTTGTGGTGAAAGTATTTTGTGAGAGAAAACGCGTTGCAATGACGAGATCACTGCATTCACACGATCAACAGACTGTCTGTCTACTCAATGCTCATCACTGCAGCTTTTCATGTGATAGGAATAGGGAATAGGAACATTCATAAAATAATGCTATAATCCACACTTTGACGATTCGTTCATCTTGACGGCTGTAATGGTACATTGCATGTGTTACAAAGTTTGTAGAATAAGGTGGACGTGACTGGGACTGTTTATTCAGAACTCTCAGATACAAATAAGCTTGCGCTAACAGAACAGCGCTCTCAACTCAAGTACAATAAAACTTCCTCCAGCTCTTCACGAGTGCCCAGTCAGTCTCTCTCTCTCATGCATGCAGTGCGTGCAGTGCCTCGCTAAACCACGCTAGAGATGCGCGGATAGGCTATTATTTCATCCGCAACCGCATCACAAAACTCATCATCCGTCCGCCATCCATCTGCACCAACGTTTTTGACCAATTTTCAAAACCTCACCCGCCCGCCATCCGCTGATTGGACGATGCAAGGCACTGCTGATGATAGCCGCGAGACTAGAAAGCTCTCAGAATATCAGCAGTGAACTCCGTCTCTGATCGGCGCACAGGGACAAAAATAAATAAATAGCCTAAATTAAGCGCACTGTACTGTACAATATTTTCATTGTAGCCTAATAGAAAACGCATTTTGGCACATCATTTCAACATGCTGCTGTTTAGCCTACTACTAAATGCCTATTTCACTTTTGAGGTTCACTCACACGTTTGAGGTTTAGCAGCACACTTGTGATGCACCATGTTAGACGTACCGTCTTGTGGCTGTCATGAACATAAACTGCTTCGCAGGTTTTGCAAATTACATAGTCTGCACTGGTGTCATCCTGATTTACCACTTTGTAAAACTTATTTCAGGCAACACTTTTCTGACCTTCTATTTCCTTTGTTTTTAATTCTCCTTTTTTGAGTTTGTCACGTACCTCCTTCGCCAACGTTGCCATCTCTGATAATAACAAGCAGTCGATCTGCATAGACTCGACTAGCCATATTACTGCCTGATGAAAATTTTACTATTTCAAAGTGTGCTCGATTTTTTTGGATGTAGGTATAGTCAGATAACAATATTTAACAATGTACACATATATTTTTAATATGATTGGTTCAACCACCCGCCCGAATTTAATTCAAATATTATTTTTCGTCACGTCATCCGCCCGATCCGCTGTTTATCCGTGGAGTCCGCGGCTGTAACCACCAACCGCGCATCTCTAAACCACGCCCCCTCTGCAACATAATCTAACACTCATTTCAAATGCAAAGATGTCAGCCAATCACAACAGTGGGCGTTTTCACTGAAGTCTCACAGCAGACACGCCCCTTGAAACAGAACATTCAGCCAGAGGGGTAATTACAGTAGGCTATAGAAAAAATGCTTTTTATTTCTAAATTATGACATTTTTGATGTAAAAATCATACTAACAATATAAGTACAAATCAGCAAACAGAAAATAATAGAAAAATGCCATGCCATGGGACCTTTAATCAATTTCTCTCCCTGTCCTGGCATTTAAATATCCGCTTATGAGGATATTTCCTCTGGACTGAAAGTGTAAGATGTCAGTTTGTTAACTGCATGAAAAGTGGGATTTTCGTCTCCGTAAATGGCGGCACGTTCCAGAGTTCCAACCTGGGATCTGGCACTGGTACTTGAAGGTTTGGCTGAGGCCCCCTTTGAGCCACTGGAGTCGGCTGAGGCAAAGAACCGAGGCAAAGAACCTGACCCTTAAGGTGGCCTTTCTCCTTGCTATCATTTCTCTGAGGAGAGTGGGGACCTTCAGGCCTTGGCAGTGACGCCGACTTGCCTGGAGTTTGCCCCTGGTGGAGTTAAGGCCATCTTACATTCTAAGCCGGGCTACGTGCCTAAGGTGCCATCTAGTGGAGCCAGGTCATTGGTTCTTCAGGTATTCCATCCTCCGCCTCACGTGACGGCGGAAGAAGGGAGACTTCACCTGCTCTGCCTGGTCAGGGCTCTCAGAATATATTTGGAGAAGTCTGCGCAGTAGAGGAGATCAGAACAGCTGTTAGTGTGCTTTGGTTCACCCAAGAAAGGGCTGCCTGCTTCGACTCAGACAATCAGTAATTGGATTGTCCAGGCTATAGCCACGGCCTATCAGATGCGCAATTTGCCTTCACCGATGGCCGTAGGGCCCATTCCACAGGGGCATGGCCTCCTCGGTGGCCCTCCTTTCTGGAGTCCCGATGCAGGATATCTGCGAGGCAGCTGGGTGCACACTTTTATAAGATTTTACAGCTTGAACCTCCCTACAACGCCTGGCGCTAGGGTGCTCCAGTCCTAGTTGTGCCTGGGTTTCCAGCTTCACACTAGGGCAGGCGCTACCCTCGGTGTGGCCTAGTGGGTACTCATTCCCCAAATTCGTCGTTTTGACACAGTGCGAGTTCCCTCGAAAGGGAACGGCTCGGGTTATGTCTATAACCCTTGTTCCCTGAGAAAGGGAATGAGCACTGCGTCTTGGCGCCACACCTCGTCACGCCTGGAGCGCTTGCTTGATCGCGATAACTGACATTACCCATCACATACTACGTCATGACGCAACACCAATCAGGATTGGAATAGTTTCATTCAGACTTCAGATACGCTGTTGCTAAGGGAGCATCCCCAAATTTGTCGTTCCGACGCAGTGCTCATTCCCTTTCTCAGGGAATAAGGGTTATAGACATAACCCGAGCCGTTTTCCCTGTTGGGAAGAGGTAAAATTTGTAATTTTTACAGTTGATCACCAGGTGGCACCATTAACCCTTTAGATAGGCCTGTGCAAAAAAGAGCTTAGTTTATGGCTTTTATATGGAGTTATAAAGAGTATAACAGCATAGTGTGTGTGTGTGTGTGTGTGTGTGTGTGTGTGTGTGTGTGTGTGTGTGTGTGTGTGTGTGTGTGTGTGTGTGTGTGTGTGTGTGTGTGTGTGTGTGTGTGTGTGTGTGTGTGTGTGTGATTGAGAGAAAGGTCTTTGCACACTTACCTTGATGCGTCTAAGAATACATGGAGTAAACAAAAACAAAGCAAGTGTATTTATGCACCTGCTGCCTTTTGATGGTGAGAAGTATAGACTAAACAAAAACAAGGTAAATGGATTTAAACACTTGCATGCCATCCTGCTGGTCATTTGATGGTCAAGGTCTTGTACCAAAGTTTTAGAAATTATTATGCAGCCTGACCCCTCCAGCGAGCTGCAGGATGTATTGTCTTCTCCCTCTGACACCACAGAGTTAGGAGAGTCAGATCCTGATTTTGTTGTGGCACCCTCATCAAATCGAGGGGGATTCAGAGGATCCTGGATCTGGGTGGATTGGGAGAAACGGCAAAGTTTGGTTTTCCACCAACGTAGAGACAACTCCCTTTCTTCAGCCTGCCAGATGTGTAACTCCAGGGCCAACACATTATCCCACAGGGATCTGATGGGGGCAAGCATGTCCTCTCTATGACGAGCTGGTCTCTGCAGCTTGTCGTCAAAACGCAGAGCTCTGCTGATTTCATGGAATCTTGAGAGGGACATGGTGGCTTTGAAAATCACACGACCACTGCAATAATCCCACAGTGTGCGCACATGTGTGGACTACCCTCTGGACCTGTAGACGCCGGCCAAAATCTCAGTAGCCCTATGTAGGCATGGAGATCTGTGGAGTCCACTCCGGTCCAGTTTCTCATTGTGAGGCGCCCATGGAGGTTGGTCATGCTGACATTGAGGTCAATCATCTCCTCCTTAAAAAACAGATTGAACAAAGAATCCACGTTCTGGACCCTTGTGATGGCATAACGCGTCGGCTCTGGAGTCACGCCTCTGGCAGGCTGAAGAAAGGTTGTCTCCACGTTGGTAGAAAACCACACTTCGCCGTTTCTCCCAATTCACCCAGATCCAGGATCCTCTGAATCCTCCTCGCCTTCAGTGGAAGCTGGAGAGGATGATGAGGGTGCCACAACAAAATCAGGATCTGACTCTCCTGAGTCTGTGGTGTCAGAGGAAGAAGACAATACATCCTGCAGCTCGCTGGAGGGGTCAGGCTGCATAATCATTTCTAAAACTTCAGTACAAGTCGACTTCTCACCATCAAATGACCAGCAGGATGGCATGCAAGTGTTTAAATCCACTTACCTTGTTTTTGTTTAGTCTGTACTTCTCACCATCAAAGGGCAGCTGGTGCATAAATACACTTACTTTGTTTTTGTTTACTCCATGTACTCTTAGACGCATCAAGGTAAGTGCGCAAAGGCCTCTCTCTCTCTGTCACACACACACACACACACACACACAAACGCACACACACACACACACACACACACACACACACACACACACACACACACACACACACACACACACACACACACACACACACACACACACACACACACACACACACACACACACACACACTATAATATGCTGTTATACTCCATGTAAAAGCCAGAAACTAAGCTCTTTGTTGCACAGGCCTATCTAAATGGTTAATGGTGCCACCTGGTGATCAACTGTAAAAATTTGAAATGTTACCTCTTCTCAAAAGGGGAAAACCACAAACAATCAAGAATGCATGATTATATGGTGTCATGGCTTTGCAATTAAAAAAAATCGTTATAATGGAAGTCAATGGGGCAAAAAAAAGCCACAAACAGTAAATGAGGGAGAACAAATGTAAATCTGATGCTTCACAAAAACTAACAATGCATCAAAGCCAATGTTGTTACTAATCTTTCACATGTCCAAGACTGTGATAAAAGTTTTTTAAAAATCCAGTCCACAATCACTTTTTATATTGAAAATAGTAATTTAATTTTTCCACCAAATCAGAGACATATGAACTTGGCAATTAAAGAATAAAAATCCTGAATTTTTTTTAAACATTTAGTAGTTTTGATCAGGACTGAGGTTGATTAATAGATTTATGCAAAAAAAATTATAATAAAATATTTATCTGATACATTTTTATAGCAGTTTAATTTAGTGGATGTTTTCATCCATGAAAATAACGAAAGGGAATTTGCCCACAGTGTATTGTTGAGTTTTTTCCCAAGCATTTTCCCAAAATATGTGTCAAAATAAGATTTATCACCAAAAACCATTCCATTTGCTGAAACAGAGAAAGTTGTGGCCAAATTAAGACTCAAAAGCATCCCATAGTGGATAAAACTTCCCCAACATCACATAAGGGTTAACCTTTTATGGATCTTAGGAAGAGTATAAATCACAGGCCTTATCTGATGTTGACAATACAAAAAGTCAAATTCTAAATGGGTATACAACCTTGTGTTTTCGCATTCCTTAAAAGGACAATCCCGTAGTTTGATAAATATTTATTGGATCATTGGGAAGCTTCTTATTAAACCTTGTGTTTTGTAATTGTGAGAGAATTTCTTGCTGATATTTAATCGTTTCTTGGACTATGATCGCCCCTCCTTTATCTGCAGGTTTTATAATAATATGCAGATCATTGATCAATTCAGGCAGAGCCATCTTCTCATTCAATTATTATTATTTCTTTTATTTGAACAGGGACAGTGCACAATAAAACATTAACCCTGTATATAACAAGGAGAGATGCATTGCACCGGGTTTTAGCAAATTGCTATTTTCCACCCGTAGTCCCTGGGCAGGTAAATAAAACATACAATAAATTAACAGTTACTAAATTCACAGCTGTGCAAATTATCAAGTACAAAATTATCAATAGACTCATTTCCACATAATTAAAACAATTTTACCCCCCTCCCATCACCTTTTATAAATTAATAATTTAATTTAAATAACCTTCTGGGATCTCATTTGGCTTCGGATCAAAAAATAATTATTTCATAATCTATTATGAAAACACCCAACATGGTATAAAGAACACAGATAAACCATATATTGTCACGATTGTGTGTTTATTGTCTTCAAACGTGTCTATCTGCATGTTAAAGCGATCTCTGGAAGCTTTGTTTATGCCAGGGAGTTTCTGGAATGTCACATGGTATATATCTTCTTCGTGTATGCCATATATGGACTATATATATATATAATACATCTCTGTATAAAAATTTGACACAGACATATGAGAATCTATCAATATTTCTCCTCATCTGCACACTTTTGAACTAAAAGCCCTGAGGGATGTTGTTTTGTCGCGAGTCTTCATGACAAGCATATAGGAGTTTTTTTATGAATGAGAGCAGCTGACGCTCATATTACAATCAAAAGGTACCGATGCGGTTTTCATATTCATAACTCCTGACACATTAACAAATTACGGTCACTATAAGACGTTGAGAATAAATCAGATGTAAAAGATGGAAGCTTGAGTCTTAGATCTTTTTAATGATGTATAGTTTGTCAAGGTGATTACTTATATCTGACAGTAATTTTGAGCTAATTTAAACAAAGAAAGCTTCAGTGCGTCCTCGCGCAGGTTTTTGCATTTAATATTCAGATGCTAACAGAATAAACTTAGCCTACCTTACAATCAGCAGCGTAATCTGTTGCTCTCAGAAATGAACAGCTTTTCATGAGGTTATTCCAGGATTATTCAATGCGTCTCAAAACGATGTAGCTGAAGTGTAGCGCTGCACTTGATGCGTGTGTTTGAGTAGATGTGGGCGCCGACTCTTGATAGCCTCAGTATTTGAATCTCAATAGAACGCGTGCTCCGTGGGTGTGGTCGCATTAGCGTATAATGAGATGCTCGGGAACGACTGACCTCTCTGTTTTCAAACAGATTACATAAACACAGAATATTTGTTTTCGATTTGGTTTACATTATTTAAAACCTGACATTTCAATGTTTCTTTAGACATTTATCTCATGTTTGTGTGATAAGTTTTCACTAAGCTATAGGATCTTTTCTGAAGACTATCTGAATGAATGTCTTTGACAGAGAGGCTGCAGATCGCGCATCATGTTTGATTTCTTTATTTTGCAAAAAGCACAACATTTTGTTTTTATTGTGACTGTACACTAAAAAATTTAAACTTAACAGATTATAATGATGTATAATACTTGCCTGAATGATAAAAAAGGAGTTATTTGAGTCTCTTTGGCACTGATAAGAAAAAAAGCGACCACTGACTCGAGGGGGTTAAATAAATAAATTAAACCAAATTGCATTGCAGTACTGATATAATGACCATATTTGCCATATTAGAGCAGTTCACCCTTTGCAGCTCCGACATTGAGGGTGGTGATGGAGGAGGAGCCACCAGGTCGGTTTCTGGCAGTAAAAGGTGCCGTCCATGACCTTGTAAGCTCCAGGGTGGGGCGCTGAGCACCTGCACGGGCCACCCTGAGAAACCAATCGTCCAGCCTTGTGGGTTCGGGACACGGTGTAGGGTTCCACACAAGCCTGACACTCTCAGTGGCCCGGGAAAGCATGGCCATCATGTCCGGATCCGAATCAGGCACAGTGAATCTTCCCGAAGGAGCCCCCTGCGCCGACACGTCATCTCCAGAGAAGTCTGACCCTCCCTCCGATGCAGCGATGGACATCTGGTCATCGAGAGGAGCCCCGAAGGATACGGATAGTGCACACCTCGTGGGTGGGCCACCACGTTCCAACGGCAGCTCTACTTGTTGCAAAGTGCAGACAGAGTGAGGGTTCCCTGGTTGGTTCACCGCCACCCTAAAATCACCCACGCTACTGCCAGAAGTAACCCTCTGTGGAGGGTTACATCTGGGCAGAGGCGTGGGGACTCCACACCTTGCAAGATGGAGTCTCGACCGCAACTCCGAGATAGTCATGTTCCCGCAGTGAGAACATGATTCATCCACCAGCGCTGCCTCAGCGTGCTGAATGCCTAAACATGAGGAACAGTGCTGGTGACCATCCCTCGGTGACAGATAACCACCGCATCCAGAAACACACAGATAGAATGTCATCTTGAAAAAGACACAAGCTCTATCTGTGTAGCTCTTTTAAAAGGATGCTATCCTTGGTGCTGAAGCACGCAGGGGGAGCCGTCGCGGCATCACAGTCAGGGAAGTAGTGCAGCCTGACGTGCACATTGGTCCCTTTGGTCCCACTTGCACGGTCTCTGCGAGCCTGGATAGCGCTCCCTAGTCCGTCTCGCTGGCTCATTCGGACCATCAGGCTCGGCTACGTGATTAAGTTATCTAAATTAGTTATATCTGTAGAGCTGCGGACTGGGAAGCCTAAACGGGAGCCTGTGTCTTTCCCTTGCGCTGAGGTACCAAACCCAAGACTACCTGAAAGAGGTGGTCAGAGTTCAGTTGCACGCGTGAATGAGAAAGCAACACGGATTTGGGTGCGCACTTGTTCAGGAAGTAAAGTAAGCTGTGCATATGTTTTAGCCGATTATAATATATTTAATTCAATAAAACATATGTAAGGCATGATAGTGTTGATGATATACCTTGGATACAAGCCAAAGTGTGCCTGCAGTGTATTCGCGTGTGAAATTAAGGCAACAAATTAATGGTAATCAACTGTCCCCTCAAAAGAGTCTGTTTGCAAGCAGCAGAAAGCCACCTTCATGCAACACATATAGTTGTCACGGTCACTAGCTCTGTCACCTACATTTTCCATCATCCCTCCTTCTGCTCACCTGCTTACATCAGAAATTTCCCAGTCATGATCATCACCTAATTACTGATCACCACCAGTGTCACCCATCACCTCAGCACCAGATAAAAGGTCTCGCCACACACACTTTGTCTAATCTCGTCTATGGCTCAGACCATAGTCTTTTAGATTATTACTTACCTGATGTTTACTTGCCTCCTTGATCCTCTCCTTGCCACTGTTTCCAGTCTTCACTTCTTCATTATCCGATTTTTTTTTTATACAAGATCTATCTCTCTGGCCCCATTTACACTGCATGGTTCAAGTGACCCAATTCCGATTTTTCCCTCTCATGTGGCACAGTTCGGATATGACGTGAACATGTAAACAGGAAAAAAAACACATGAATTCCGAAATCCTCAGATCGGATTCAGGCCTCACTCATATGTGGTAATAAATCCGGATACGTGCATTTGCGTCTACCATGTAAGCAGTCAAATCAGATATTCCCCAGTAAATGCGAGTCGTACGTCATTGAAAAATGGACGGAGGCGAATTACATAAACTCAGGTGGACACGAATTGCGATAAAGAGCTCTACTCTTTTTTCTCCACCTTAAGGCCCTTTCACACCGGATGCGTAATGAAAAAGCGAAGCGAAAAATTGTGTGTGAATAGTTCGCGTCAAAACCATTCGCATCAGTCGCGACACGAATTTGCGACGTTTCAGAGCTCCAACATTCCAAAACATTTGCGGCGACAGCTGATAAAACATGGACACTTCCTCATTCAGTGAAGACGAGCTTTTCATTTTCTTTAAAAGACCGAAAAGACGGTTTTGGGTGCACCCACAGTCGTACTGACGGAAACACATTCACTCTCCATAGTCATGGACACAATTAGGTTTAGAAAAATATCAATGAGTTTTAACTCAAAAGGTTAATGTTAAGGCTTAATGTTATCGTTGTCTGTAGCCTACAGTGGGCAAACACAGCTGCAGCTGTACACTTGTAACTACAACTAAAGCTGTAATCTCATGAGAATGCGATAGCTGGCAAAGGTTAATGTTGATTGAATAGCTAATGACATCAACTGGACATTTTGTGACCTTTGTTTCCTTGTATGTGATTGGTTTAAGCCTTTTCTGTTGCTGCGAGAGTTTAAAAAAATCAACATCGAAACGTAAAAAAGCGCAGCACTTCCGGGAAAGAAGGTCAATGTACACGATCTAGTGTAGAGACATCACTTCCTGTGTGTGAGGTCTTTACACTAGATTGTTTACATTGACCTTCTTTCCCGGAAGTGCTGCGCTTTCGGGGCTGTTGGACATGGTGTTGTATTTGAGGTAATAAATTATATAAATACTGTTCGGCTTCTCTCAAAAAACGATCGTTTCGTGTCTTAAGACATTAATGTGTCGTCACGAGCCGCATGGATTAATTTGAAGTTGTCTGTGCATGTTTTTTTTACCCTAATAGAATTAGACCCCATTGACATGCATTCTATGAGTAACACACAGCAACGGTTGAAGTTAAAAATATCCATTTGTGTTCTACTGAAGAAACAAAGACACCTACACCTTGGATGGCCTGGGGGTAAGCAGATACATGTAAAATTTTCATTTTTGGGTGAACTATCCCTTTAAGGTGTCCTTTTCCTTGTTTTATCCGAGGCAAAAAAGCCATGTGTTGACTTTGAAACAGAGTAGACTTTAAGTTATATGTATCTGTGGTGAAATTACTAGATTTTCACATCAATGCATGATTATTTTAATGTAAACAGTGCTCTCCATATCTGTCACTTTAATTCAGTGCGTGCAGCACAGCAAAAAAAATAGACTCGGCGCGGAAACGATCGGCGCTCTGCTGCAGACACACCACTCCGGGAACGCACTGACGGACGCGTGCAGTGTGAATTTTAACATGTTAACCGGTTAACATGGGCACGGGGGAAATACGCACCGCATAGGCTACGCATTGCAAACGGAGTAGCCTATGATCTATTCGTGATCACGCTGGTTGCGTTGCGGATCACTAAGCAGTTCATAAGAGTCATTTATTTGGACTACTACACACTAATAGAAAGACGTGTTTTCTTGCTATTATCTCATCACATTGAAGCGCCGCTGATGTAAATCGGTAGAGGAAACTATATTTTATACATTTGGTATTTGGGATACACTGATGGGGGGGCAGACGGGGTGGCAATGGTCTTTCTTATGGTGGCGGTTGCCACCCCGGTAGATCCGCCCCTGCCTCACAGTTATGTAGTGTGTTCTCACAAGCACGCTAAAGGTCTCGGACATGAGCTTTGGATGTTTGGAGTCCAGAGTAGCATGAACATCCAAACTATAAAATCTGATGAATGTGTGCAGAGGACCAGCCTGCCGCATCACATATTTGTTGCAAGGGGGTGCCAATTGCCAAAGCTTGGGAGAAAGCGACCCCTTTGTTAGAATAAGCCCTAACACCTAGAGGTGAAGCTTGACTGCGCGCCCTCGTAGACTAAGGCAATGGCATCCCCCACCCAGTGTGGCATTGTTCGCGACCTCCACAGCAAATGCAGAGTTGCTCTGACTTCCGCCACTGGCTAGAAATCTGAAGAGCATGGACTGGACACAGTCAGTGACGTTATATAGTTTTAGTGCTCTCCAATGGCTTTATACAATTATCCCTCACTCGTTTGTTTTCCTGTTGCCTGTTCTTTTGCCCCAGGCAAATTAAAGTCTACAAAAGAGGAGTTGTCATCTATCCCTTCTTTCTTTACTGGAAAAGTGTGAGCCTGCACTTCTCTCTCTCCCTCCCCACCTTCTCTCTCTGTGTGTGTGTTTGTGTGTGTGTGTAAAGTGATGGGATTGATCCTGTGGTTGTGGCTGGTGGCAAACATAGTTGAGATGATCAGGGATTGTGGTGCAGGCCTCTCCTGTGGTCTGAAGGGCAGATATTTTTCAGAGAGCTTGTATAAAGAGGCAGATGTGATAATTGGTGGTCTGTTTCCAGTTCATAATGAAGCACCAGCACCTGATCATGCTTTTACTGAAACGCAGCAGGATTCTCGCTGCCAGGGGTAAGTATAATGAGAGCATTTAAAATGAACTATAAGGGAATTTGTAGAGTTGTAGAACTGTTTATTATACAAATTATTTGTAGAATTGTTTATACATTCAAAATGTCAAAATGGTTTCTCATGGATGATCTTTGTTAACTGTAATTACATAACTTCACCCTGACTTTTACTCAGCCTAAAATACCTTTATTTGATTTTTTATTTAATAAACTAATTTAGGTTGCCTGAAACAGTATTTTAATCGGGCATATTCCAACATACTAGGATTTCATATCACATCAGGATGATGGTTGGTTTCCCTCCATATAGATTATTACTGAACTGACCCAATTCAGTTATTCCTCAAATTACAAAACTTTACATTTTATATTCTCTTTTAGTGTTGACCTTCGTTCATACCGCTGGCTCAAAGCTATGATCTTCACCGTGGAGGAGATTAATCGGGACCCTGTTCTGCTACCAAACATTACTTTGGGGTACCTGGTAACCGATACCTGCCTAGCTGAGGGCACAACACTGAATGCTGCTTTAGCTCTGGTAACTGGACAGGAGGAGATAGTGTCAGGCACAGAGTGCAACGGGTCTCCAATGGTGCCTGTCATTGTCGGTGACGCTCGTTCCTCTGCCTCAATAGTGGTGGCTGACACGCTGGGAGTTTTTGATATCCCCATGGTATAATGAATTAACCCTCAGAAACCCAATTATTGATTATTTCTTTCTATTTGATCTTTTTTGGGGGGCAATTATGTTTATGCATTGTTTGTTTTGGGGTGATTTTTGCAACAAGTGTTGCCAATAATGATGTCAGTAGGCAATGACAGCGTGGTGTGACTTTGAAATGCTAAACTTGCTGCTATAGTACATTTTAGAGTGTAAGAACCTGTTATTTGTAGTTTTAAAACAGGTCTACTGAAAACAGTTTTAATTATTTAAATGGTTAATATATATGTAACAATTTAGCTACAGTGTCTCTAAGCATAAAAAGAGTGTTTTTTTTGTTTTTTTTTTGTTTTTTTTTTTTTTATCTTGTCTCTGTGCTTTGTCTGTCCAGGTGAGTTATTTTGCATCCTGTGCTTGTCTGAGTGACAGTCGCAGATTTCACTCTTTCCTGCGTACTGTTCCCAGTGATGCCTTCCAAGCCAAGGCCATGGCCCGTCTGCTGCGATTGCTGGACTGGACCTGGGTAGGGGTTGTTGCAGGGGATGATGAATATGGTAAAAGTGGTGTGCAGTTGCTCTTGAAAGAACTGGAACATTTAGGGATCTGTGTGGACTACTTGGAATTCATTCCTAAATCACACTCACAAAGCAGGATCAGGCGAGCTGTGGAGAGGATCAAGAGTTCCACAGCTCGTGTGGTGGTGACTTTTGCCATTGCCCCTGACATAGCAGTCTTGTTCAAGGAAGTGGTGGTGCAGAATGTGATCAACAGGCAGTGGATAGCCACAGAGGCCTGGAGCACCTCTATTCAGTTCTTTGAGCAAGCAAGCGTTCCTCTTCTAGCCGGTACAATCGGCTTTGCCCTGCGCCGAGCTGATATTCAGGGTCTCGGTGCTTATCTTGCCCAGCTGAGCCCTGTGAAGATGCCAAATGAACCGTTTGTAAAAGATGTCTGGGAAGAAATATTTGGTTGCTCGTTGGCACAGGACTGGCAGCCTTCATTTAAAATACCAAAGTGCACAGGCTCAGAGAATGTGGAGAAGCATGGCCACATCTACATAGATGTTTCACAGTTGAGAGTTACTTACAATGTGTATAAGGCTGTGTATGCTATTGCCAATGCTATTCACAACATGATGGCCTGTCAGCCTGGTAGTGGGCCGTTTGAAAATGGAGAATGTCCTGATGTGACTCAAATAAAGCCAAGACAGGTACAGACAGGAGGGGAAATAAACATTTTTTTTTTATTATTATTTAAGTGACACATTTAAATTAATCACTGCATTAGATAATCTGTGCTTTTTTCCTTTCACAGCTTCTGTACTACTTAAAAGCAGTAAACTTTACAACACCAGTGGGTGAGCTGGTTTATTTTGAAGATAATGGTGAGCCATCTGCCTCTTATGACATAATGAACTGGCATGTTGATGAAAGTGGAACAGTGAATTTCGTCCAGGTTGGACAGTTTGATGCAGCCAAAGGACCAGGCCAGGAGCTGAACATAAACCTTGACAAAGTGATTTGGGCTGGTGGCTGGGCTGACAAAGTAAGAATCCAGTGACTTTTCATTCATTATATAATTTCAAATGTTTTTAGTTTAAATATTTGTGTGTGACATCTGTAGCGACCAGCCAATCACGTGTCTTGAAACATAGATTCACCTCTCGCGATAGAGTCAGCAAGATTTCTTTTATCTTCTGCCAAAGATTAAGAGATTGAAGAATATTACATAAGAATGACATAAATGCATTACACAGCAAGAAGAAAATATCTTGCTATATCAGTGTAAGTGAAAGTTATGAAATTAGTTTAGATAATTATAATATAGATAATATATAGCATACAGAGACTCTGACATGTAATATAGGCATACAGAGACTCGGACATGTAAGCTCACATGTTGTCATTTTTAAATCAACTGATTCCAAATCTTATTTATACTACATTTTATCTTTATATAATTATGTTAATTTAAACTAAATGTTTAATAATAATTGTTAAACTAAAACTGCTCATGTGTACTGGATTAGGTGTCTAACAATGACAAATTATAATCATTATAATGAATAATCATCACTAAAAGCTGTTTGAACCACTTGCTGTGCTCAATCCTAAATATTTGTAACATTTCTACTTCTCTAATGATAGTTGGGGTTTGAGTTTTTTTTATATTAAATCACATGGATATATTGACCAAACACAAAACAAGACCGGTGGGTATTCTAGAAAGCAGGTTAAGTGACATACCCAAGTATGTTTTTTTAAGGGTAAGTAAGCGGATAACTTGTTTCGAAGTTTCGATTATCCGCACTGCACATTGATGAAAATATTTATTTCTTTCCACATTGTAAAATACATCCATGCATTTCCGAAGGTTGCATCTTGTACTGAAAATCAGAACATATTCTAAATACAATATAGTATATGAACAAAACATTTATGGGGACAAAAAAAAAAAAAACACTTCATCTACATCACAGGCTAGGTCCTCTCTTACAAGACAGTGAGGGAAGACTTTTTTGAAAGGCAAATCCATTCTTGCACAGATCCTGCATCAGATAGGTCTCAGGCCTCCCATGGCTTGAATGAGAGCTATCTTGACATAGGGCTGGAGACTCCACCGTAATGCCGTCAAAAAAAAAAAAACACCTGATCGTTGAGTTTACAATTAAGCACATACATGTCTGCACACCAGATGGCCGTGTTTAATCAACTGGTTCATAGGTGTGGTATTTTAGAAAGCAGTGCCTTGAAATGGCAAAGAAGTGACATCATGTTAGATTTCTGTGTCTAATGTAGAGAAGTGTATTCAGTATTTTGCAAAACATACTGAGCTACTGAACAAGATGAGCCACTTTCATTGTGCCTAGAACTCTGGGTTGGCGCAAACTAAACATACCTGGCTATCCCCCTAAACCATCTTCATTGCATAGTCCCCTGATTTGTCACATGTAATCAGGGGTTATATTGAGATCAAATCTGGTGGTGATTCTTATGAACTAGCAAGATATGAAATGACATGCTCCCACCAGACACATTTATTTCAACCCATGTTGAAACTATTTTCTAACCCTACAAACATTTGTGAGAAAAAAAACAGAAAAAAAAACCCATTAACAATCAAAAATGAAATACATACGGATAAAGTACTGTATGTGTCAGTCCAGTGGTATGATTCTTGCTTTTGATGCGACAGGTCCTGGGTTTACAACGTGGCTGCCTATACAACTTTTTTTTTTTTTTTTTAAATGCAAGTGGCATTCTGTGCTTTTACCATTGTCTGCTATATATATGTATTCTTCTTATATTCTATTATTATCTATGATGGGTCAGTAGGGCTCTCTTGCTATGTAAAAAAAGATGGAGAAACAAATCAGCAGGCAAAAAACAGTCTCATTCACTAATGACAACATTCTAGCTTTAGGTTTATTCTTGTATTCTGTACTGAACATGAAAATGTAAATGCATGAGTTTTTGTGGTAATGTTTTCCAAGTGCACTCTGTAAAAAAGAGTACACAAAGTGTGCAGGTGAATGCGTCCATTATCAAACCTCTCAGTATGGATCAGATACAGTCCTTTAATGGACAAAACCCTGCTGAGAGGGGAAAGATATGTCCTGGGAATGAGTATATGATTGTGTGTATGAGAGTGTGTCGTTGATAGAAAAAGAGGAATGCATTGTGTGTGTGGATTTTCTTTTCTTTCTGCTCTTCTTTATGTGCTCTAATATTGTGTTATTAGAAGGATGATGTGAGTCTAATTGTGTTTCTTCCTGTGTCATTAAGGTTCCGGTATCTGTGTGCAGTGTGAGCTGTTTTCCAGGCACTAGAAAGGCTGTACAAAAAGGAAAACCTGTCTGCTGCTTCGATTGTCTTCCCTGTGCAGCAGGAGAAGTCAGTAACACGACAGGTATTACATATATATAGTAATTAATAACATGATTAAATTATCATTTTTATTGAATAGAAATAACTTTTTTAACCTTAACCTTAACCTTTTCTAACATTGAGCTAGACATTGCAAAAGTTGTGTAGGTAACATAAAAAAAGGGTGTAATGAAAAATAGACCTTAACCATGAGCAATAATGTTTTTCTAGACTCTACAGAGTGTAAAAGATGCCCTGATATGTTCTGGTCAAACACTGAAAGAACAAGGTGCATCCCAAAGGTAGTAGAGTTTCTGTCCATGCAAGATACCATGGGAATTGTCCTGACAGTCTTATCTGTCACTGGGGCGACACTTACCACAACTGTTCTGGCTGCTTTTTTCCATCATCGTGACACACCCCTGGTGCGGGCAAACAACTCAGAGCTGAGCTTCCTGCTATTGGTGTCACTCACCCTCTGCTTCCTGTGCGTCCTAGTTTTTATTGGTCGGCCTGCGCCATGGAACTGTATGCTACGTCACACCTTGTTTGGAGTGAGCTTTGTGATCTGCATCGCCTGCGTCCTTAGTAAGACTGTGGTGGTACTGGTGGCTTTTCGAGCCACTCTGCCTGGAACTAACATGATGCAGTACTTTGGGCCCATCACGCAGAGGGCAGGCATCTTGCTTTGCACGCTGATTCAGGTTGTCATTTGTTTGCTGTGGCTGCTGCTGGCTCCCCCTCTGCCCACAGAGAGTGCAGGTGAGCTTGGCGCTCGAGTGATCCTGCAGTGCACAGTGGGATCTGTTGTGGGGTTTGTACTGGTGCTGGGCTACATTGGTCTGTTAGCAGTAATCTGCTTCCTACTGGCCTTCTTTGCTCGAAAGCTCCCAGACAATTTCAATGAGGCTAAATTCATTACTTTCAGCATGCTGATCTTCTGTGCTGTGTGGATTGCATTTGTGCCAGCATACGTCAGCTCACCAGGGAAGTACACCGTGGCAGTGGAGATTTTTGCAATTTTGGCATCCAGTTACGGCCTGTTGCTGTGTATATTCACCCCAAAATGTTACATCATTCTGCTTAAACCTGAGAAAAATACAAAAAAGAACATGATGGCCAGATAAGGTTTGTAAATGCAAGGCTTTTGTGGCAAGGCAACATTTCACTGAGTGCAATATTTATTATCACAATAACAACAAAAATCTGCATTTAGTTTAATTAAACATTCTACTCTGAAGCCAGGTTTCACAAACAGGGTTTACATTAAGCCAGGATTAGGCCTTAGTTAAATTAGGATATTTAAGAAGCTTTTATAAACGTGCCTTAGTAAAAAATCATTACATGGTGTGCATCTTGAGACAAAACAATGGCACTGACATATTTTAAGAGAGCAAGTTGCTTTCAGTTAAAACAGCTCAAACATGCATTTTAGTCTGGGACTAGGCTTAAGCCGTGTCTGTGAAACCAGCCATAAATGTTATAGGTGTTTTGTTTGTATATGTGTATTTCAATGTATTGTCTCAATAAACAATACTATTTGAACGAACAGAAAAGGTACTTTCCAAGTTTAATCTCTGATTTTGATTGAGCCTCACAATATGGAATTAAATGGGTCATGAACTGGCTTTTAAAAAAAATTTATACTGTGGTCTGAGGTCAACTAATGACGTTTGCGTGTTTTTTACATTCAAAAACATCATAATGAGTAAGTAATGGCCTCGGTTTTGAGGCAAAATGTCTTTATCAAACAAACACAATGATTCATCTTTCATCCACCCGCGATTGATTGAAATGTTATTTCTGTAATACTTGGCCGGCCCGATCATCAGTGAATATAACTGCGAACCGTACACACGCGTGCGTGAAAGAAAGGAATGTTATTTCACTATAGCCCATCGGCAGGCCGGTGATAGCCCATCTGAAAGGACGTTTTCAGCTCTGAAACTTATAGGATATTCTTATATCACGATGAACTTTTACATATCAAAGGCTCAAAGGAAAGTTGATTTCTCAATTCATCACCCCTTTAAGAGAAAAATACCATGAAAATAGCAGGATACAAGATGTCATGGGCTCATCAACAGTTTCTCACCTATACACTTACCCAGACAATGAGTGGGAGAGAGTAAGGTGAAGTGCTAATGGTCAGTGTTTGGAATAACGGCGTTATAGATAAACGGCGTTACTAACGGAATAATTTTTTTCAGTAATGAGTAATCAAATGAATTACTGTTTCTCACGTTACAACGCCGTTAGCGTTACTGAGAAAAAAACATGGCGTTACTATAATTGAGCTCACTGAAGCGGTTTTCATCCGAACAGGTTCTCTGTCAGTCGGACCTGCAACGTTTTTCTTTCTCTGGTTGGTTGGTTGGTGTGTGTGTGTGTGTGTGTGTGTGTGGGCATGCATGCCATGCGTGTTGGGGGGTGGGTGGAGTGGTACACATAACTGATGATGATTGGTGGGTGGGAGACAAGGTTGAGGTTGATAGGTTGAGTTCACACACACACACACACACACACACACACACACCTATGATGCACACGCATATGCACAGTCAGTCAGAGATGGCAAGTCCAACAATTTCAAAGGTAGCTTTCGCAAACTGGAAGTATAAGCGCTACTTTTCCCTCGTTGAGGTGAAAGGTAAGAATGTTTATGTAACGTGCAACTTATGCAGGAAGAAAGAGTCTCTCCACGTCGGTGGCAAGTCATTCTAATCTAATGAAGCACCTCACATCATCTAATGCCGCCACACAATTAGTGGCTAAAAACCCAGGTGATAACGCTCCACCACCAAAGCAGTAGTATAGTACTGATAATATTTACACAATATATACACTATAGTAGGCCTACTGATAATATTTACAATAATGCATTGAATTTGATAGGTGTCTCTCACATTTTCCCACAGCAACATTACAATAGTGTACATTAATGTACAATGTTTTATAATAATAATTTATTCTATTTAGTGTCCAATTCATTCATTTAACATATTTAATATTGGGGTCATCCAAAAAAAAGTAACTCAGTAGTTACTTTCCCTGGTAATTAAGTTACTTTTATAATGATGTAACTCAGTTACTATTTGTAACAAGTAACTAGTAACTATAACTAATTACTTTTTTAAAGTAAGGTGCCCAACACTGCTAATGGTAAAGGGAGAGTTTATTCAAAAATGCTAAATCCTGTAATCATTTAATCACCCTCATGTTCTTATCACAATGTGTGCCTTTCTTCTGTAGAACACAAAATAAGATATTTTCAAAAATGTTGGAACACCATGAATGTGAGTAAATGACAGAATTTATTTTACAGTTTCTTTATTACCAATATTCTGTTCTGACTAATTGCGTGGTTTGAGCAAAGGCTTAACAGATAGCGTACACTTTCAGAAAAGAACTCCAGAAAGCAGTCTTCATAACTTTAGTGACTTTACTGGGGATCGTTCTTCTCAATTATTTTATGTAAAACTACAAACAAGAAGAAAAAATATGTATAAACATTATGTACATATCCAGCTTAACATTACAGTTGACCCTTGACATTTAACACATTAGATTTTGTTATTTGTTAGATTTTGGTTGCTTTAACAGCCAGACAAGCAAAGAGTAAAAGTTGATCAGGCGGTGTTGGTTAGGGCTGCTCGATTATGGAAAAAATCATAATCACGATTATTTTGGTCAATATTGAAATCACGATTATGTAACACGATTATTTCACATGACTTTGGGAATGTGTTGCATTTATTAAAAAGACACCTTTCAACAATTCTTGAATTGAAATTGTAACATTTATTGTACTTTTTGAACTATTAAAATAAATAATATAACATTCAAATCAAAGTATAAAAGTATTCAAGTAAAAATGATAACCACAAATAAATAAGATCAACAATAAAGTGCACTTCCACAATCTCTTGAAAACAAGTAGGCAACATTTTGGCAAAATATATTCAACAAATTCCAGCTAGTAACTCAATCAGAATATTAAAGGCTGGCTCACCATCAGCCCCCAGAATTAACAGCAAATAAGTTAACTAATATGCAAGACAATAAAAATGATTCAAGTCAACATGCTGGTAGGGCTGCTAATATAATCTCTTACAGGTTTTTAGCCAGAAACACTAGTCTGTTAACATGATCTGGTTTAAGGGATGAACGCAAGCAAGTGACAATGTTTCCACTTGTACTAAAGACCCTCTCTGAAGAGGAACTTGTAGCTGGAATGCAGAGGTATTTTCTAGCCAGGTTTGAAAGCCGAGGGTATAGCCTCTGGGATTCCGTCCACCACTTCAGTGGGTCTTCCTCAGCATCCAGTATTTCCCTCTGGAGGTAAGACTGTAGCTCACTAGCTATGGCCTGGTCCTGTTGCTGAGGAGGTGTGACTGTAGTGACCTTGAAGAAGCTGCCTAGGCCCTTCTTCTTCTTCTTTGGAGCATCCTCTGTATCTTCAGCAGGTGTTGCTGCAGTCTCAAGAGGGACATTCTCCTGGAGGGAACAAAATTATATTAATTTTATTTTATTATTTTATTTTTAACCTGACCGTTTTGGTATTAATGTTCACAATATTTGCCAACATGTTCATGCACCAATCTTTTATTATTATTATTATTATTATTACCATGACAGTCTTCATCTCCGCTATCAGTCTGTCTTCAATGGACCCTCGGTTGTCTTCATTGACATATTTAAGTTTGAACCTTGGGTCCAGGGCAGAGGCCATGTCAAGCAGTTCTTGTGTTGCTGTGTCACTGTATTTGTCATTGAGATAATCTACTATCTTCAGTTTGATGCTTTTGGCAAGGTCCGTGTCTTCATCCTGCACTTCCAATATTTGGTTATTGAAGAGGTGGAGGGTTGGTTTCAGGAAAGAAATGCTGACGTATTTCTCTCCAGAAAGGGCATCAGTGAACTCAACTAGAGGGCTGAGTGACTTGTTGATGGCCTCCAGCACATCAATATCCTGCCATGTGAGGGAGAGATGTCTAGCCCTCCGGTCACTAGAGAAAACGTGGGCAATGGCCTTCTGTTGTTCAAGGACTCTGTCTACCATAGCCTGCCTAGATCCCCATCTAGTCGGGCATTCAGTCTTTAGTGAGTGTTCAGGCAGGTTCAACTGCCTCTGAGCCTCTGTCAGAGCCCTCTTCTTTTTCCAACTGTAGGAAAAGCTACTGACCACCTTCTTGCAGACCCCCATCGCCCGGTCAATCCTGGGATCCTTCATTGCATTCTCTATGATAACAACAAATACATATTTAGCATGATTATCACAACCTTCATCAAAGCATTATTTGCCATTTGTGGTGCGTGTTGTTGTTGTTATTATTATAGTATAATAGTATATAACCTAGTACTAGTCTAAGCTAGTAGAAGTAGTAATGGTAGAATAAGGTTAGTTAGTGTGAGAGAAACAATCACATGTGGCCTAACTGACATTATTTATTAGTATTCCGAGTATTGTTGTTGCTGTTGTTTTACATGTAATAAAATCACCACATATCATACACTACAGGCCAAAAGTTTGGACACATTACTATTGTAATGTTTTTGAAAGAAGTTTCTTCTGCTCATCAAGCCTGCATTTATTTGATCAAAAATACAGATTTGTTTTTTTAAATATTGTGATATATTATTACAATTTAAAATAATTGGTTTTAAATGTATTATACTTTAAATAATGATTTATTTCTGTGTGTTATTTCTGTCTTCATTCTCATATGATGATTCATTATCAAAGTTGGAAACAGTTCTGCTGCTTAATATTTTTTCATAACCTGTGACATTTTTTTAGGATACTTTGATGAATAAAAAGTAAAAAAAAAAAAAGTAAAAAGAAAAAAAAAAAGAAGCAAATGTTTTAAAATTAGAAATCTTTTGTAACAACAAATACACTACTGGTCAGTAATTTTGGGTCAGTAATTTTTTCCCTTCTTTTTTTGAAATAAATCAATACTTTTATTCAGCAAGCATGTGTTAAATTGATAAAAAGTGATAGTAAAGAAAATTTATATTATTAGAAAATATTTTTTATTTTTAATAAATGCAGTTCTTTTTAACCTTTTATTCATCAAATATATTAGGCAGCAGAACTGTTTCCAACACTCATAATAAATCAGAATATTAGAATGATTTCTGAAGGATCATGTGATAGACTGGAGAAATGATCCTGAAAATTCAGCCTTGCATCACAGAAATAAATGATAATTTAAAGTATAATAAATTGAAAACCAATTATTTAAAATTGTAATAATATATCACAATATGACATTTTTTTCTGTATTTTTGATCAAATAAATGCAGGCTTGATGAGCAGAAGAAACTTCTTTCAAAAACATTACAAATAGTAATGTGTCCAAACTTTTGGCCTGTAGTGTATGTCACTCCCTATCACACTCACCTATAGCCAAGTGGAGTCTGTGCCCGAAGCACTGAAGCCTTATCCATCCATTCAGCTCAGCCGCCAGCTTTATGTTTGAGGCATTGTCCGAAGTGATGCAGATGAGCTTTTCTTCGTTTAAACCCCATGCAGCCAAAGCTTCCCTCAGTCCATTGGCGATGTTTTGGCCCGTATGGTCTTCGGGAATAAACGCCGTTTGGAGGCATTTGGTATTCAAACGGAAATCGGAATCAATATAATGGATTGTGAGACTAATATATGGCTCCATGGTTCGGCTAGACCATAGATCCGTTGTGATTGCGAAGTATTCTGCTTTGGCCACCTCGTTAGCCACTTCTGCATGACATTTGTTAAACAAAGCTGGTAGAGCAACTCTCGAGAAATGGTGTCGAGATGGCAAAGCATAGCGCTTATCCAACGTATTGACCATCTTCTTGAATCCAGCGTTGTCAACTGTGCTAGTAGGGCGCATATCTTTAGCTAAATGATAGGCAACGGAATCAGTTATTTTTTTGTGCCTTTCCGAATTCAACGGATAGGGAGTTGCGTTGTAGAGTGTGTCTGTTATGGATGCCTGGGTTACGGAGGATGTTGAGGGGGTTGTGGATTGCTGTTTTTGTTTCTTTGTTAGATTTTCATAGGTCACTCTGTGTTTAATTTTCAAGTGGTTAAACAAATTCGTGGTGTTCCCTTGCGTTGCAGTCACTACCATGTAGCAAATCTTGCACGTCGCATGTTTCTGCTCGTCGTCCGATTCCTCGAAGCCAAACTGTTCCCAGACAACGGACTTGGTTTTGCCCTTTTTGCTCACCAAACGCTGCTGTAACTGCCCTCCTTCTGCCATCTTTACTCGCGCCGAGTTTTTTAAATTCCAGGCCAGCGGATGATATATGCATGCACACGAGTCACGACATGAGAGAGTTTGTGGCTTCGGGAGGGGCGGATGTGCGCGTGCGCGTTTCATTCCGAACGCAAGACAAAATAAGAGTGTTCTTGCAAAACTGAACATGGCAAAATAATCGTTTTTTCTCGATTATACTATTTTGGTGATCGTTGGGAGACAAAATCGAAATCGAAATTCGATTAATTGCACAGCCCTAGTGTTGGTTGTGTTTTGATATAGTCATAAATTGAGCTGAATCATTGATTATAGCCTTATATCTGAGTTACGTTTATACCAGGCTTGTGATTCCAAGGGATAAAATCAAGCATTTTCAACTTAATTCAAAGGTTTTCTTAAAAGTTCTGATAAAAAAAAAAAATAATAATAAAAACATTATCACAGACATCAAGAATCAGCCTGAGAATCTCAACAGTGGTGACCATCAAAAAGCATGTTGCAGTGCATTCTGGGAGTCATCAATCAAAATTATTCCATGGCTCCCATCATTCATTGCATGAATAAATGATCAGCTTTACGAGCTGTTTGTCACCATTGTTGAGATTCCTACACTGATTCTTGATTTCCGTGTGCCTAAATCAGAACAACTTTTAAGAAATCCTTAGAATGTTATTGAAAATGCTGGATCTTATGTTATAATCAACAAGATAAACCCAACTCAGAGACTAGGCTCTAAATGAGGTTAGTGATTCGGGTCAAGTAATGACGATGTCAAAACATAACCAACACCAAGCAATCAGCTTTTGTCATTGCTGGTCTGGCTGTTACAACTCAACTAATTTTTTTGATTTTTCTCATTTGGTGATTCTGCTTGTTAACATCAGGTATCTTCAATAATGGCCAATCACCACTCAATGAATCACTTAATTATCTAATTAACTTTAACACTGCTTCAGTGTTACTTTAACACTCTTATTTTAACACTTTAACACTCTTGAGTGTGGTCTCACATGTACTCCCAGGAGAGTTAATTTAACTCTGGAGTTTTTGCAGTGTGTATATATATATATATATATATATATATATATATATATATATATATATATATATATATATATATATATATATATATATATATATATATTTAATATATATATATATATGTGACCCATTACGGCAACCAGGGACACAAGTCGGCAGCACAAGTTTCGAGCAAAATGAGAATGAAGCGGTTTTTTTTCAAAATTGGTGATTTTCGCTTTTTTTGCCGAATCTCTTAGTTGAGATCATGAAGAAGCTTCTCCATGTTTGAGATAGCAGTATTGGTATGTTTAAAAGCATACACTTTGAGGTTGAAATCGCCTTGTTTTTAGGAGATTCTAGCTTGCAGCAGAGGCGTGTTCCCTTTCGAAAGGGAACTCGCGCTGCGTCAGCTTGACGCTACGGGGAACGCCTCCAGCGTGACAGGTGTCTGAACTACTATCGAATCACGGCAATCCAATTGACCGGCGACAGCCTATGATGTCATCAAGGTGCGACCAGGAAGTATATAAGGGCGCCTCACAAACATGACACTGCTTTTTCGTCTTCAGGGACTGTTTTGTCTGAATTGCTTCGAGTAAGGTAATCCAAATTCATTATTATATACACACGAGCTGTGTGTTTCTGCCTGGGATCAAGAGTGTTTGTTTGTTTGTATAATGTGAGCGTTTGTAAATCTGAGATCGCTCTGCTCTCGTCTGATTCTCTTCCTGAGGGAAGAGGGTCTGGCATCCGAGAACGATGATGCAGTCCCGCTCATGCCGAGGCTGTCACGGGTTTCCCGGATAGAGCTCGCTAAATCGTCACGGGAAGGCGTTCTTCCCTTTGACGATCTGGCGGCTGACGAGACTTGTTTGCAAGTGCTCTAGGGATGGCTGTGAGAAGGAGGATTAATCTTCTCAGCCATCCCGACTGTGTATGCTGAGCCGATGAATGTTATGAAACGTGCTGCAGGCGGGCTGCGGCCGCCATGTTGCCGCGTTGGAGGAGAGATCGCTCGTGTTGGATTAAACGATCGATTTCTCCCCAGCCATAATCATCGGCTCAGTTGGGCTTTCATTCCTTCCTGATCTTCCTATTTAGATTGAGGGGGCATGGAATAACCTATATTCGGCTCATATTCACTGACATCAGCAGTGTGACATCAGCGGGATGTGTGCAATCTAACAAAGCGCATCTGGGAAGCTGAGAGCTCCAACCCTGCCACCTAAACGATGTGTCGCTTTAATGACAGGGCATACACAGCAGCAGGTCAGCCCGGTGATACTTCTTACACCATGGCAGTGTTTCATGCGCACCAGGCCGGTTTGCTGAGGGATCTCGATCAGGTTTCCCTGATGCGGTGGTTGCGCAGCAGGCGGAGACTGGGCCCGAGGGCCAGCATCGCGGAGGAATAGCGCATTTGGCAGCGTCTGAGGACCTGCATACCACTGAGAACTGGGTCCCAGGCAGGCGGGAGGCGTCATGGTCTGAGGACCGGTGACGGGGCCCGAGGGCCAGCATTGCCTCTCGCGCGCCCCCCACAGTCAAGGGTGGGGCACAGAGAGGCGGACTCCCGGCAGACACAGTCAAGGGTGGGGCACAGAGAGGCGGACTCCCGGCAGAAGTAGGAGCTGTGTATCACAAAACGCAGTCAGCGTTCATGATGGGTCTCCTCCCTGAGGGTGAGTTAAGAATTATATTGACCCTCACTCCTCTTCTTCATCTCTCCCCAGGCGCTTCTTACATCCGGCCTAGGTACTGTAGCGTCTGGAGTGTCTCTCAACTAGGATCAAAGTGATCAGAGATGCTTTCCTCCAAACAGCTCTGCATATAAATTTCTGCCCCCCTGGCTCCAGCGGGTCTGGGTCAAAATTGCGCCTCCGACTGTTTAATGACCAGCTAGAGCCTGACCAGAAGATAGTGATGGCCCATTCTGAGCTTCAATCAGATCTTAATTAGCCAGGACAGTTCCCTCACCCTTCAGTCTGGAGCGGCCGGGGGGTCGTGTGACTCTAATACACACACACACACACACACACACACACACACACAAGCATTCCCCTCTATTTAGCCTTTAATTAAACTATCCCAGAAATTACATATATGATGATTTCTTAAGTGTATGCATGCTGCCTATATTTCTTATGCTTGCGTGATGTAAGAACTATATTGAACGCTCCAAATTGCTCTGTATAGAAGATGCACTGCCTTCATGTCTGTAACCAAGGCATGTCTGATGTCTAAATGTTCCTTTTTCTGTGTCTTAGTCAATGGTACAAAGTATATGATTATGAGATGTACTGCTAGTAGGTTTTAGTCCAGTGGAGTGAAACTTTACTAGTTCTGGCTTCCAGCAAGAACATTCTATTGAGTAATAAAGTCTGAACAAAGAAATTCTCTTCCGCCTGAAATTCACACCAACGATTGGTCGCCGCAGGGAAAGTGGGCGTAGTTTAATGGATCTCAAAAGACAGTAACACAAGCATATCGGTGCTCAGTCATCTTGCAAGGACCCCGACGAGACACATTTCCTTTTCCTCCCATCTCATCAGCGCGGCTCGCGGGCTTCGACCTGCGAGCCGGCACGGTCCAGCCAAGCTGATGTTTCCTTTGAAGATCGACGCGCTCCGCGACGCAGTCAGCGGCGCGCTCACCAGATCGAGGAACTAACTGGACGAGATGAACTTTCCCTTCCAAGACGCTCCCTTCCCAAACACCTTTAAAAGTCCCGCGGACCAACGAAGCTCCGGAAGAACCAAACGGAGAGAGCGCTTCAGTGCGCAAACACTCTGAGAAACGCCAACGCACGCATCTTGCTTTACACAACACCAAGAAACCATGCAAGTATCAATTCTACTGAAATTTAGATGCGTTTTAAGATTGTACCCCTGTTTAAGGTGATATAGTTCTTGCTGGCTCCAATGGTTATGTCTGGGAGGTGTCGGATCGGACACGATCATACCCTCCTTCCTTTCCCTTCCCCTCATCCTCCTCTTTACTTTCCACTATTCTGTAAATACATGTATTCTTTATGTAGTCATATGTAATCGTAGTATTAATCTTTATTAAAACCATGATATTCACGTTTTGATTGTCATTGTTTTGCTCACGGAACACGAGTCCCTTTAATGTCAGATCTAAGCTACGAGCTCTTATAAGCATCGTTGAATGCTTTAATTAATACCATAACTAGGAAAGTTTGTCCTTTGTGGCCAGAGGGATAAACTTCCCGAAAATTGGGTAGAAAGAATAGACCTGGTGAGTGGATAAAGAATCTCCGCTCGTTCTTTAAACGGAACGGAGAGGAATTTTGAATTAGCTCCCTAGGTTATTCTGTGATTATTTAATATAGATATATCTGTAGTTAATTGCGATAATTTGTTGTTAACCATATATATATTATATATTGCATAAAATACAGAGGTTAGGTATTCCCCTTTTGGGTGATTTTGGAGATTTGTGATTAGATTATAACCCATTGTGATTAATCATAAATCCCTAAATATTAATATCCATAATTCCCTATTGAGCTAATTTTTAATTTAAATATATATGTAACCCTAAGACCCTACAGTGGGTCCGCGATGATGTGCTAGGGCCCGCCTGGCTGGTCTGTGAGTGCGCCCCCTCTGGCCCATGGTAGTGGTACACCTAAGCATTCATGTGGTGAATTAAGCTTGTGGGTGGATATCATGGCGCGCCGCAGGCGAGCGGGTAAGTCCCCTATAAGAGGGAAAAATATGAATATATTTTCTGACTCATGCTCCCTGTAGAGGGCTTCGGGGATCGCTGTGGATCGTTGGATATTTCTGTAGGGCCTGTAGTTCCCCTGTTAGGATGGCTAGAACGATCATTATACACCAGTTGCTTGGGCTCCATGGTGAGCTAGTGTTGCTAGTGGAGAGCCAGCAAAGGATATGAGAGTTATATCTATATATTAAGAGCTGTAACTGCTCGCTGTGTGGAATACAGTTTTTAACCTCCCAAGGTTTAAAAAAAAAAAAAAAAAAGAGTATCTCTGGGAAGGCGTCGCTCATTCCTGCGGGTATGTAGCGTATTGCTAGGTGTGTATTTTCTCCTAGTTTTAAGCTGGTAACTGGTAGCCGCCTCGGGGTAAGGCGGTTTGTATCCTCTCTCAGTTTAAGTTTTTTGAGAATGCAGGATCAGACTACGCTAGAACTACAGTTAGATCTAGGGCCAGATCTAGTATACGACTGGCCCTTCTGCCTGAGTGTCCTATTGTCTGGTGCAATAGGAGTGGGCCTATCGGGTCTTGGGTATAGATCTAGTTTGGCCTAGGCTTTCTAGGGATTATGGAGGCATCCGCTAAATGCGTTGGCGCCCCGGGTAGCTATTCAATAAGTGAATTAGTTTTTTAATATCCCTAATGTAAGCCTCCTCTCATGTAGAGTCGTCCGGTCAAGGCCCGCCCCCTTCTCTGCGTTCTGGGGTTTTTCACTAGTAATGCAGGTTGGTGCTGTGCAGAATTGATAGCGACTTAGCCAGTGGTCGTGGGGCAGGGTTAGGCCATCTTTCGTTCAAGTACGAAGAGATTGTATGCGTAGCTCAACCCTGCCCTCCAGAGCTAGTTTCTTAAAAGCCGTCAGTTTTGGCAGGCTCTGGCCCTGTTTATATGTCCTGGCCAGGTGGCAGTACTCCTCTTATAAGGCAGGGTAGATTTGAGTATCTCACTCCTAGCTCTGTATCATTCTGCCTCACCCATGGCTCGGGTTGAGCAGCACTTCGTAACCTTTGTCATATGTTGGTTGGTAGTGAGCTCCCTTGAAGCCAGAGCATTGCCATGACTGACGCCCTTGCAGTAATGGTAGGCCGCTTTTAAGCTAGGTCCTTCATGAGGTAGGTGGCGTAAAATCTCACAATAAAATAACAATAAATAAATTTGCTACTTACCAGATGTGTTTTATTAACACATACACCTATCCCAACCCTAAACATACCCTTATAATAATGCAAATACAGTAATTAAACAACGCAGTATTGATGTGCGCATGCCCAGTGCCCGTAGTTGTATCCCCTTTAAGTCTTCCCTGCGCAGGACGTGGTGTGATGACATCATCGTTTCACAAAATAGACGGATTGGCCGTATACACGAAAAAATGTATACGTATACAATGATACGCATCTCCGTGTGGACTGACCCTTGGACTCTTTTTGCTTTGTGTTTTTGCTGCTTTGCTTTTTCGTGATCAACAACGACAGGGCGCCATTTCGCCTTCAGCTCCCCTTCAACTCCTCTGCATCTAACTTTTTCGACTCTGAGGCAAACTGCAGGCGCTATGAACCAGAGCATGGGTAATGTAACGTTACGATTTAAAGAATATGCTTTTATTCAGCTGTATAAGGAAATGGATGCGTTAATAGATCCAAGCTTAAAACTGCACATTTTGTTTTCACAGACTATCCTCGCCTCATAACGAAGCCGTGAGCTCTTATCTGCTTGGAGCGATTTCCGCGAGTCCAGATTTAACCGCTGATCACGACGAAATTGTGTGTAAGTAACTTCTAATGTGTTTCTCATTCCTTGTTTAATTTTACCGTGACTGTTTTTATTAATACCAGTCTCATGTAATTGTTTTCCAGCTGCCTGTTAGACGTATTATGAATCGACACGCCAGAGCTTCAGATACAAACAACCTGAACTTACATCGCAGGCGGAAACTGCGAAGTTTAGCTCGGAGTCGATCAAGAAGAAAAAAGGTAAGATTTATTATATTAGATCCGTTTTTTGTCAATGTGAGTATTTTTCAGGTTGCTTATTGTCTTTATGGATTGTATTACAGTTGCTGGAAGCGAGAGTGTGCTGGATGAGGTGGACATTTGGAAGTCCGCGACCATTGATCTGACGAGGAAGACGGCTTTGTTGACGGGGTGTCTGGATGGATTGTGCGGCCACCGCCCTCTCGCAGCCTGGAGCACGCCGAACTTTACATTACATTACGAGACATTACTGCTGCACTGTACATAGTTGTGTGTTTAACAATAAAGCTCTTTCTTTGAATAAACAGCTGTGTTTTATAAATGAAGCCCTTTCTTTGAATGAACAGCTGTATGCTTATAAATGAAGCTCTTTCTTTGAATAAACGTCACGGTCCGTATAATTTTCCCATATATTCCTTGATGGTATGAATACTTCATAGCACAATAACATTAATATAAAACAAATTTTTACAACATAAATTATATATTTATTATTATTATTGGGGTTTACATTTATAATGAGCCAGGGGGACCAATAATGATTGGTTTGCAGTGATCTGCCAACCAATCACGAGGGATTTTTCCTTTTTAAATGTAGTGGCTTCAGCCAATAGTGAGTGAGTAAATTCAAGTCTGGCCGTTGACTCTCTGGTTTCACTGCTATTCATATGTTAATTAGAGGCATTGCACCTCCGCGCGGTCTCAGCGGGGGGCTCTCCACCAACGTCATGGTTCGTTTACAATTTGTGCAATTTTGTGCAATTTGTGGCACAGACGAACGCGACGTTCGCTGCCTTTAAATTGTCGAAAACTGCCGAAAATTAGGGAGATTTCCGGGAGTATACAGGCGTTTACGGGGTCGAAAATCCCACTTTTCATGCAGTGTAACCTTTCTTTGTTATCTTGTCAGCCAGCAGAGAAGCCGCTGTCAGTCCGGGAGTTATAGCAGCAGTTTTTCATGCCTGCCACAACAGGAAGCCGTACCTGCAGGTCTGCTATAAGGTAGTAGGCCCCGACAGGCCTCTATGAAGATGACCGTGATGGTCAGCGTGGATTGCGAGCAGGCAGCAGGCCCCTTCCAGGCCTTCCTGTGGCTCGCCACCGGGTAGTAGGCCTCACCAGGCCTCCCCTGGATGTGAGTTCCTGACTGTCCTTAGGGGTGAGCCCCGGGACCAGGATGCCTCTGGCAGCAGACATGTGGGATTACCAGGTAGTAGGCCTCACCAGGCCTCCCCTGGATGTGAGTTCCTGACCGTCCCTAGGGGTGAGCCCCGGGACCAGGATGCCTCTGGCAGCAGGCATGTGGGATTGCCAGGTAGTAGGCCTCACCAGGCCTCCCTGAAGTTTTGCCATGGGTAGCAGGCCTCAAGCCGGGCCTCCCCTGATGGCACGTCCCAAGGTTTCAGTCATGTGGACTAGCATGGACTGTTGGCAGGTGGTAGGCCCCACTCAGCCTCCCTGTGAGCTCGTTACCAAGCGATAGGCCTCACTAGGCCTCTCTGAGGGGGAGTTCCCGAGTCAGGATGCTCGGGCAGCTAGCATGGCCTGCTATTAGGTAGTAGGCCTCTCCAGGCCTCCCTGAGGAGACGAGCTTCTGTTTTCCAGCTACTTTGACAGTGGGCTTCGACTGCTATCAGGTAGTAGGCCTCACGAGGCCTCCCTTAAGCTGAGTTTCCGAGTTTGGTTTCTCAAGCATTTGGCATGTACTGCTATCATGTAATAGGCCTCACTAGGCCTCCCTGAGGGGTTGGGTTCTCAGTTCAAGAACTGTTTACTGGCATATGCTGACAGCTAGTGGGATCTGCCCCTTATTTGGCAGCATCTGAGGATGGTCTTACCCTAGCGCGACTGAGGTCGCTTCTGCTACTTGGTTCCCATGGGGGGGAATTTAGCCTACAACCTGGCTTACCTACCGGGCAGCCCCTTTTTAAGCTCCCCTCTCTTCGAGGGTCGTATGTGAGCCCGAAGCTGCCTGGGCCTGATCAGATGGTCGTAGGCCCCTCGCGAGGCCTCCCAATTAGATCAGCTTTTAGGCCAGTCTGGCCTCCTGAGTGTTTCTACTTGATAATAACTCAGTAGATCCTAGGATCGAGCAGATTAACTCCCCTCGCTGGCAAGGGTCGAAAGCGCTATGCTGAGTACCGCTCTCCAGGATGCCCGTCTCTGAGATCCGGTCTGAGGAGGACACTGCCAGTCTGCAGTCCCTTGGGCTGGATGCCTCTCCAGGAGGCGAGTATCCAGAGGCTCTGTTCTCGAACAGACAAGGATGGCCCGGCCGAAGTTTCCGTTGAAAAAGGCACCAAGCTAGGCCTCCTTGGCGGCGCTAGTGGCTGGCTGGGGCGCCCTAGCCACATTCCCTTAAAGGAGCCCCCTTCCTTTGAATGGGTTGGTTCCAGGCCTTTGAGCGGCCTGAATAGGACCTCGTGCAGCCGCACTAAGGTTCCTGACGAGGCTTATAGCTCGGGCTATGACCGTAGGGAATGCTGTCACTGACAGCCTTGTGTGACCAGAGGGGGAGTGGTTCAGGCATTTCAATTGAATTTGCTTGTCCTGACAGTTGTCACTGCCAGTGGGCATGCACTCCCCTCTGCATGGCGGCGTGGGTATATTGTTCCCCGTAGCGTCAAGCTGACGCAGCGCGAGTTCCCTTTCGAAAGGGAACGTCTCCGGTTACGTATGTAACCTCTGTTCCCTGAGAACAGGGAACGAGAGGCTGCGTCGCTTTGCCATGCCTCAGGGCCTGCCTGCCAAACAGTCCCTTCAGACGAAGAAGCGGTATCATGTTTGTGAGGCGCCCTTATATACTTCCTGGTCGTACCTTGATGACATCATAGGCTGTCGCCGGTCAATAGGATTGCCTTGATTCGATAGTAGTTCAGACACCTGTCACGCTGGAGGCGTTCCCCGTAGCGTCAAGCTGACGCAGCGTCTCGTTCCCTGTTCTCAGGGAACAGAGGTTACATACGTAACCGGAGACGTTTCTCTTTTGTTATTGTCCCGCCCTCTAAGGGAAGCGTGGCTTAGTGTTGCCAAGTCCGCTGTTTTTCATGTCCGCGGGTTGAAGTGACCCCAATTATGTGATATTTAGCCCCGGGAATGTGAATTTTAGTAGGCAACCATGCCAAAAAAACACATATTTTACCCCCTGAAATGCGGGGCTTGTTTTGGGCTAGTTTTGAGTAGCAATTGTGCGGGTTTTGTTGTGAAAACCTGGCAACCCTGGTGGCTGATACACGAGCAGCGAGCAACGAGCAGCTGATACGAAGTGCAAACCTCCCAGATAACACAATGTCTGAAGCAGTAAAGAACCAACACGATCATCTTTCCCTTGTGCAGAAAGAGAGGGCTGAGTACAATGACATGACTGAAAATAAACATACATACAGGTCCTTGAAAGTGCTTGAATTTATTTTGTGCAAGAAGTTTTCTGGAAGAAATTCCATATTATTCTCTCCAGTCCGATAATGTGTTATTTCGCCAACACTTCGTGGACTATGCTTGATTTACGTTTGTTAATTGCATTTATGCATTACATTAAGTGTTTCCCGCGTGAGGTACTTTGTGTTGTACATTGCCATGATGTTCACGCGCGCACAAAACCACTACGGTACCTCAGCGTTTCACAGACACACCGTGAAATATTGCAAAAATAGACTGGTTACATGAGCCTAAGCTCTTTTCAATAAAATCCATGAAAAAGTTAATATCAGATCATTTTAGAATACAGTATAGGATGTACCGAATATTCTTCAGTTTTATGCAAAACAGAAATATGACAAATAGAATATCAGACCACTGTCATATGGCCAAAAGTAAAGTCCTTGAAAGGTTCTTGAATTTGAAGTTAACCAAGCTGTGGGAACGCTGTATTAACAACTATCCAAACTGTTTTAGACCTAAAAGAGCCTTTGTAGGCCTATGTTACCCTTAAATTTCAGAGAAAAGAACAGAATCAGAGATTTTTTTTTCTTATAGAAAATTGTACTTTGCATATTATACTATAAAACACATAATTATAGTTGATTTTAGTTTATCATAGTTGATCATGACGGTTATCACAGAATCCTGTTAAAAAGTCCCAATGCTACACAATGAAATCAATTCACCAAGTCTTATGTAGAAAACCAGCAAATAACAAATAAAAAGGTTTTATAAAAAGATAAAACTCACATATTTCAGCCTCTAAATCATTTTTAGTCAAAAAAGATAAATGACTGACATTTACAATGCACATTATCCTTTATTATTAATAGTATGCGGTCCGATTGTAACCATGCAGCTTTACAGGGGGAGCTTTACAGGGGGTATGGCTTATCTAAATGAGATGTAAATGAGCCCTATTGTCACTCCCAGCAGGTGAGAACAAAATCTTTAGAGGCAAATTTCTCCCTGTTAAGCTTTTTTGAGTGCCTACTTTCAAATGGCCACAACTTCTCCAAATATTATCAGATTTCCATGTGTTACACATCACTGGAAAGCTTGGAGACTACGCTTTCAGAATCTGTCAATCGCTGTGGAGGACAACTTTTGTCCTCTCGTGCTTTCTATACAGGTATGAATATAATTCTCCAAAAGGTTAATTTCATTGTACTTGTGTGAATCAACAAGTGTGATACAAAGAGTTTGAGTGAGTTTGAAAGTGTATCTAATCTAAAAAAAAGAGTTTTAATTCTCAGAGGACAGCTAAAGAGTGAGTTTAATCGTGTTTCATGCATGGTTTATATTGATTGACATTAGAAAAATGTTTATCAGGTTGAAGTATTGAGTTCATATCTTATATTATTGTTTACAAGCGTTTTAGAGACGTTTTGGTATGACATTCCTGAGAGTGTTGCATTCTCATTTCAATCGCCATTTGAGTGTTCATCACATGTATTTTTTCAGTGTGTGCAAGTGCATGATTTAAATAGAATAAGAGACTAATGATATCAAAGTAATACATCAAGGGTAATGACATCTAAAGTATTTTTTTCTGAAATCTGGTCTTGAACATTTTCTTGTCTCTTGATAAATGTTTTTTTGTGTATTTTTGACACTTCGTATTGTACAGTATTTGATTATTATTGTAAATCTATATAAGATTCTAAATTCATATAATGCAGGCCCGCATATAAATTCATAAGTATGTTTTCATATAAAAATATACATAATATGATGTACAAAGGTATATTTTGCATACAATGGATTTGTTGTTTGTTAAATTGTCTTCCATCAAATTCACTTTGAGAGTGTTGAAGTTTTGAAATGTTAAATTGTGTTTCAGACTTTAAAGGATTTAAAGAGAAAGTATTTCAGTAATAAACTGACTGCTGCTGTGGAAAGACATAACTTTTGTCCTCTCGTGCTTTCTATACAGTTTATTCACCGACCCACAGTGCACACTGCCTGTGTGTCATTTGCTGCCGGCCCGGATATCCCCTAGGTCTGAGGCCGGTAACAATTGTATATGTGCAATTCTGAAATGCATAACATGTCGTCCCCTTGGAATTATAAGGTTCTATCTGACGTTTTTGTCAAAATTGAGTTCACATATTCTTATTCTGTGACAACTTATTTACATTATGTGATGTTTTTTTTTTTAAAGTTGTGTACATTTTGGGACTTTTTATTGAAAAACAAAAAGGTTCTATCTACAAAGTCGAACTCTGACTTGGCTCTATAAGGTTCTATCTGCATGAGCCAATCAGCACTTCGAATGCACAGAAGAGGACCAATCAGGATCAACTTTATAGGTTGTGTCGTCGGCTTTTTCCTTGACAGGAAAGATCGCAGACACACAATATCTGTGAGGATTATGGCACACAATGCAAAGTTTTTAAGAAACCTCAAGATCGACAATTTTATTGACGATCTTGTCAAGGACAGCAGCCCGAATTCCAGGCATCACATATAGTCAGTGAATCATTTTTCAATGATTATTAAACTTTATGAATTAATTTGCTGAAGCATGTCTGTTTTCTTGCAGTTTTTAAAGTCTTAAAATGTCTTAATTTTTACAATATTAAGCCTTAAAGGTCAAATAGTAAAAAGTTTAATTGATGGGGTCTTAATTACAACAATAAACGTTAGCATGTTATTTCAGCCATACTGATGTCTAGAGAGAAAGACATTTTACCTGGCCCACTTTAGGTGGAATAAAATCCTGCTCAGATGTATTACAGTAGCTGCTTTCTGTCTAAACAAAAGAAAGATGAACAATTTCTGCAATAATGTGTTTAATTACCCACCAAATTGGTACCAAAAATTTACATCTGCACTGGACAAAATATTTAGACCTGCCTAGCTTAATTTGAAATGTCCTAAATACATGGAAGTGCTAAAAATATGAAATAAATGTCATAAGAAAGGATAAAATTTTACATTCCAACACATGTTGAGACATTGTTACAACATTATTTTTTATATTTAATGTTCAAATAATGGTTTGGCAGATAGAACCTTATAATTCTAAGCGAAAAGTGTTTTTTTAGAATTAGAAGGTTCTATCTGCATTTGACCCATTCCAAAAATCCCCTTTTACAATTTTGAGAGGATTTTGATATTGTATATTTAGAATACATTTAGGGTCCCTGTTATTTTCATGTTTGAAAGAAACGTGTTCCCCATATACATTTTCCTATATGTAATGCAAAAACTTTGAAGCTCAATATCTCAAAACTGCTCAGAACGCAGATAGAACCTTATAATTCCAAGGGGACGATGTACAAATTAATTAAATTGTAATGTAGATGCTTTTTCTGTGAAGCTGCTTTGAAACGATATGTATCGTGAAAAGCGCTATACAAAAAAATTTGAATTGAATTGAACTTCCCAGGCAGGAGTAGTACTACCTCTGAGACAAGTCAAGTCAAGTCAAGTCAACTTTATTTATATAGCGCTTTTAACAATGTAGATTGTTTCAAAGCAGCTTTACAGTGTTAAACAGGAAAATAATGCAGCATAATTTTATTCAGCTGTATAGCCATTCTGGAGTGAACGCTGATGTCATCAGTTCATTTCAATTATCATACAGTGACAGTGTGGGCTTTAGATCAATAATTAGATCAGTAATTTAGTTTATATGGTTAATTTAGTTTATTAATTAGATTTATTTCGATGTTTAGTTGAAAAATGTAGTGTCCCCAAGCCTGAGGTATACTTTTGCATATACTTCTCTAATTATCTTTACCTCCATCTTCCTCGCTTTATCATCACTGCTGGGTATAGTTTTCACAATCAGTCCCACTGGCACATTACGTTTGAGTCCCACATTACGTTTCACATTAGAGTCCTTAAGCAAGACAACATCACCTTCCTCAAGGTTTCATCTTTCCTCAGTCCATTTCCTCCGTACTTGTAATGTTGCAAGATAGTCTCTCCTCCAAGCTTTCCAGAAAGCATCCGCCAGACACTGAACCTGTCTCCACTCTTTCTTGTAGAGGTCCTTAATGTCAAAGTCCCCAAGAGGTGCTGGTACAGTACTAGCCTTCTGGTTGAGAAGCATTGCAGGGGATAGAACTTCCAATGTGAAGAAATTGGAAGTAAAGGTCTAGCATTCATTATTGCCATGACCTCTGACATTAGAGTAGTCAAAACCTCATGGGTTAGACGGGAAAGGCCGGTTTTTAACAGCAATGCATACAGAATGCACTGTGCTATGTGGATCATTATTTCCCAAGCTCTCCCATATGGGAAGAATGGGGAGCATTAAACGTCCATACGCAACCTTGCTCCTGCAAGTAACCTTTTAATTCTGGATCATCTGCATTGATGTTCAGTTCACGACAGGCTCCGATGAAATAAGTTCCTCTGTCGGATCTGAAGTGTTTGACTGGTCCGCGAACTGACAAGAGCCGCCTGAGGGCATTAATGAAACTTGAAGTTGACATGGATTCAATGACTTCCATGATGGACAGCCCAAGTGCTCAAGCAAGAGAAAATGACAACCCATCTTTTACTCTCAGCGCTGCCCCCTCTAGTGCGGTGTGATATTATGTTCCATGGCCCAAAAACATCCAGGCCCACATGATTAAATGGAGGATCCACTTTCACTCTGTCCATAGGTAAATCTGACATCCTCTGTTCTTCGAGCCTTCCTCTTCCTACAGAGAACACACTGATGAATCACACGGTTGATTAGTTTAGTTCCTTTTACAATCCAGAGACCTGCTGAGCGTAGTGTACCGGCAGTTAGATGTCGTCCTTGATGTGCCATTCGATCATGGTAGTATCTGACCAGCAACATGGCTACGTGTTGACTTGCTGGAATTATTAGTGGGTGTTTTTCCTGTTTGGACAGTTCTGCTGATTGTAAGCAACCTCCCACTCGAATCAGTCCTTCGCTGTCTACAAAGGGAGATAGTTTCTTCAGAGCAGTTCATTGTGAGATTTCCTCACCTTTCTACAAACTTTTGAGTTCATCTTTATATGAAGCTGCACACATTTAATAATGAAAGTTTTCGCTTGTATGTGCTCAGACTGGAGACATTTTTTGCACCAATGCCAGCCTTTACAATCTCCTGTATTATTCTCTCGAGAAAATAATTTTGCGACATGGACAAGTATGGCTATATTTCTTACAAGGGATCTCCACTCAGAGAAGCGCTCGAATCTGTGTGATCCTAGAGACTATTCTGTCGTCTTTGTGGTCAAGGTTACCAACTGAGGGCGAATGTCCTGAATGTTCCACTGGGCCTCTTTATCAGTTGGGAGTGGCGTGTCCCATTCAAACTGCTCTGATGACAGCTCTCTTAGTAAAGGCCTTACCCTGCATGGTAACAGGAGCAACAAGTCCCAAACGATCGTAGAGACTGTTAATTGTTGAAAGTATGCCCTGTCGTGTGAATGGTTTAACTTCTGAACTAAGTTCCAACTCAACCCTAAGCTTTGTTGGAGAGGTAGAGGATCAACACTCAGATCCAGATCCTTCAAGTAATTTGCTATTTCAGATGGAGGGAATGCTTCCATGACTTGATGACTGTTTGATGAAATCTTGTGGAGCTTGTTGTTTGACTCAGCCAACATGTTTTTGGTATTTTTTAGGAGCCGGATGGCTTCATCTGCACTGGATCAGGCCATCGTCCACATAAAAATTTCTGTGGACAAAGTGTTTGGTTTCTCTACCATGCTCCTCTTCTCCAACCTCAGCTGCTCGTCTTATTCCAGAGATTGCCACAGCTGAAGATGGGCTGTTCCCAAAAACATGAACTGTCATTCGGTACTCTGTGATTTCTTTGGAGAGATCATTATCTTTGAACCTGTTACGTGTATCTGTGCTTATATAGTTTTGAGTCCCTAGGTGGCGGGGGAATCCCCAATGGGATACCAGATAAAAGGGCGTTGGCGGCGACATGGCGGTCTCTCTCTCGTCCCGTGTCCTGTTGACATCCCGGCTGCCGCTCTCCTCGCCTCTTAGGAGCATTTTTCGTTTTCCTTTCTTTATTTGGATAATTGTTGTTTCTTTGTGGTTTTGTTGAGTGTAACTATTTGTTTAGACTTAGCGTTATTTACTCACTTTTCCCTAAGTTCAGTAACTGGTAGGAATTACTTCACTAGTTCACTTTATGGTTATTTATTTAGTGTATGGAGGTAAGCAGAGGCCTGGAAGATTCACTTGTCTTATTTTCGGAAGCCAGGTAAGAACTGCTGAGTACAGACGTAGGCAGGCGTTCTCTGTTGCTTTCTTGGTTGCCCTACCAGTTTACTGTTGTTTATTTCTTGCTTGGTGTATGTTTGTTAATAGTTTGTATGACCTGTTTTGTATTCTGATTTGTATTCTCTTTTGGTTGTGTAAATTGTTGTTCTTGTTACTTTTAATAGTAAAAGAAGGCGTAAAAGGTGTCTTGAAGTGTTATTCTGTGTCGGTGATTGACTCGTGTGTTCGGTCCGAATCAGCTGTTTAATTTAATTTGGTTAATGAGCCTTATTTGCTGGTTATGGCCGTAACAGAACCACAAAAACCTCAGAAAGTTTTGGTGAGCTTCCCTGACCTTGAAGAAGACGAACATTTGTTCTACATCAGCTGTGACTGCAATCTGTTCCTTACGAAAGTGCATCAAGACCCCCAGGAGCTTGTTGTTTAGATCTGGTCCACGAAGAAAAATGCCTTCATATTGCATGCTATAATCGAAAATGACCCTAATCTTCCCAGGTTTCAGAGGGTGGTACACACCAAATGTTGGTAAATACCAGCATTCTTCATCGGGCTGCAGTGGGGGAGCTATTTCTGCATGTTTGTTGATGAACATGTTACGCATAAACTCCACAAAGTGATCAGCCATCTTGGGTTTCCTTTGTAAGGTGCGTTGCACGACATTAAGACGCTTCATTGCTTGGTCTGGGTTGTTCGGCAGTGGGCTGCGAGGTAAACGGAATGGTAAGGGAGCTACCCAGTGGTTTGACTCATCTATGTACATTTCTCTGTTCATAACATCAAGGAAGATGTCATCCTCGATAGACAGTGAAAGCCGGAGTCCTCTGAAAGACTTTGTCACTGAACAGCAAGGAAGAGTAGACTGGTACTGACAACTTGGAGTGCCGAACTGTTCTTTGACCTGAATTCCTTTTGAGCAGGGTGGGAAAAAAGATGTGCGTCCATTTTCCAGTATGTTCGTCCTGAAAATATTGGCAGTCTCGGATTGTGTATTCCTCCCATACACACTTCTCCCACAATGACCCAGCCTAAGTCAAGACGCTGAGCATATGGCATGTTACCAGGTCCTTTATACTGTTCTCGAACCTTATGCACACTTAGAATGTCCCTTCCAAAGAGAAGGAAAATGGGAGCGCTTGCATCATAAGGTGGCAATTTGTCAGCCATCGGCTTGAGGTGAGAGAAGTATTTTGCTAATCCAGGTGTTGGAATTTCGTCGCGATCTTCAGGCAACATATTGTGTGTTGTCATATGTGATGTTTCAGTAGAGATGCACTGGCTCCTTTAAGAGCAGCAGCGCCTAGATGATGTCATCAATGTTAGACCAGCTACAATCTGCTGCATGGAAGATAGCTGTCCTTTATCGTGATTTCATCTTAAACCATCTGCTACATTTCTTGTCTTTCGGGAGTTATCGTTGGTATGTAAATTTATGTCAAGATATGATTCAACTAAATTTAATTGTATTTTGGGTTTATTGCAAGTAGGGGTGTGCGATATATATATTCCAGTGTTTCCCCTAGAATTTTTTCCAGCAGCGGTGCTGTTACGTGCCGGAGGTTAGCCGCTCGTCGGGGGGTCCGGGGGCATGCACCTCCGGAATAAAAAAAAAAAAAACCTTAAACCATGACTTCTGGCAAGTTTTGTGGATAGAAATAGACATTTTGAACATTAAAATCCAAATTAAGCTTTTCATTAGTTTAAAAGGTGACTAGCTTATAGCCTATTTTACTTCAATAACCTGCAGGGATGTGCAGAAAGTTTCTAAGGGGCAAGGGCTCAAATGTAAGAAAGGGGCAATATCTAAAAAAAAGAAAAAAAATTCTGGAAAAATGTGGATACTATTTTATGTTTTTGCAAAAAGTCTCATGCTTATCAAGCCTGCATTTATTTAATTAAAAATACCGGAAAAAACAGTAGCCTACTATTGTGAAATATTATTACATGATGTTTTTTTTTTACCTTACGTTTTTATTAAAGGTCCCATGACATGAAATTTTCATTTTATGAGGTTTTTCAACATTAATATGAGTTCCCCTAGCCTGAATATTGTCCCCAAGTGGATAGAAATGTTGATCGGTGTAAACCCGAGTTCTGGCTGTCTCTCTCTGCCTTTGAGAAAATGACAGGCCAGACGAGCCAATCCTGAAGTCTCCTGGTTTGACGTCCAAGCAGGAACGGTTACCTCCCTTTCCTCCGCCCAGAGAATCTGGCACGCCCATGCAAACGCGAGAGAGATCATGGGTTGTGAACGAGTGAACGCTGGCAGTTTCTCAGTGTTTGGATGTACAAATGAAAACAGAAGTCTTTTTTCAGTTCCTTCTGATCTGTGATCAGTGATTTCTACGGAGCCCCCCTAGTCCCACTTTGTCAAAAAAAAATTATTATAACTATCTTGTGGCCTCAAGATAGTATCTTGTGGCCTCAAGAAACTAACTCGTGGCCTCAAGATACTAACTCGTGGCCTCAAGATAGTATCTTGTGGCCTCAAGATACTAACTTGTGGCCTCAAGATACTAACTCGTGGCCTCAAGATAGTATCTCGTGGCCTCAAGATATTATCTCGAGGCCTCAAGATAGTAACTCGTGGCCTCAATATACTAACTCGTGGCCTCAAGATACTAACTCGTGGCCTCAAGATACTATCTCGTGGCCTCAAGATACTATCTTGTGGCCTCAAGATAGTAACTCGTGGCCTCAAGATACTAACTTGTGGCCTCAAGATAGTAACTCGTGGCCTCAAGATACTAACTTGTGGCCTCAAGATAGTAACTCGTGGCCTCAAGATACTATCTCGTGGCCTCAAGATAGTATCTCGTGGCCTCAAGATAGTATCTTGTGGCCTCAAGATAGTATCTCGTGGCCTCAAGATAGTATCTCGTGGCCTCAAGATAGTATCTCGTGGCCTCAAGATAGTAAAGTGTCTGACACATGGACCCTTATTAACATTCTGTGCAATATTCTCTGTTTTAATATTCAGTGTGCAATATAGTTTGCTGCAGTTCTGCTTCTATTTATTTACTAGTACTGTTCACAATTCACAATTCATCACAATGATGTTAATACAGTAATGCAAATCTTGTAGGCTGCATATCCATAGTTCTTTATAATTCTTCTTCATATTTTGTAGCCTATATTTATACTTTTTACGTATACTTGTTTACTTACTAACTTCTATTATTATTTATATTCCTTTAAATGTCTTTATGTGCACATCAACTGTAACACAAGAATTGTTCCCCGGGTTATCGATAGCATCAATAAAGATCAATAAAGTATTTCTGATTCTGATTTTAAGTTAACCTATATTGGAGTGTGCAGATTGGTTCATTAATTTTTGAAGTGTTTCACATTGTGGTTGTTTTGAATGTAAGAAAAGCATGTGTCCGTGTAGCCTACGAAAAAACGCCAGCAGAGGGCGTTCTAGGCTTAGGTCACGCTACCTCCGTCTGTTAATACAGTTTTTTACAATCGCTATGACAATTTTTTCCATTAATTTTAACAAATTTCCTAAACTCTTAAGACAGTTAGCACAACATCTGTCTGTAGGCTATACAATTAACACATTTATTGTTGCTTTTACACAAAATGCATACAGTTAACACAAATTTAAAATGCTTGAACTTCTTATACACACAAGCTCAACCAAGACCAGACCAATGAATTTGTACTGCCAAATTTACCAATGCTTTAACACTGTATGTCAGAACAGATAACACCATGTTCTAAACCCTAACCTTATAGGCTAAAGTCAAAATGAACAGCTGTCTATACTGTGAATTGAAACACAACTATATCCCCTGTATTTTATTCCATTGATACTGAGAAACAGCCCATTGAAGTTATGCAAATATATAAATCACAGCTGATTCCCATCTAGGAATTGTTCAGGTGTTGATGTTCTTTCAATCACAAGGCCATATGGTATAAAAGAGGACATCTTTGGTATTATCTTGTGGAAAAGGAACAATATAGAGCAACAAAAAGAAAGTAAGAAAAATGCCTTCATGAGGGAGAGGAGTGGGACAAGAGCAAGGGAGAGGAATGCCTGGAAAAAAACAAGGTATAGATTGAGGAGTTCGAATAAATGGCGGCGCTCAAAGAAGGGCCAGAATTAGGGTAACTGATGAAATAAGAGCTAATATCATAGACCATGTCATAAACCACATGCTATCATACAGAGAAGCTGGTGAACGAGTACAGCCAAATCTCAGCCGGGACACAGTGGCATCAATTATCCAGATTTTTTCTAGAAACCAACAGGTATGATACTGTATAAGGGCTTCTACTGCAAAGTGTAAATACGTTTACCATGTATTACAGTGACTGTATGCCTCTGGTCTCTATATGTAACTGTAGTTTGTCTATCTAAGGATTCAACACCTGGGAGGCAGAGGGTAAGTATGTCATAAAAAAGTAAGTCATAATTTCGATTTATGTCATAATTATGACTTTTAAAGTCATAATTTTGATTTGGTAAATCATAATTTTGATTTTTTTTTTTTGTCATAATCATAATTATGACTTTTAAAGTCATAATTTATGCTAATTTTTATGCAATTTTATTTTAAGTGGTGGAAACATGCTTCCATAGTAACTCGTATCTCGTGGCCTCAAGATAGTAACTCGTGGCCTCAAGATAGTATCTCGTGGCCTCAAGATAGTAACTCGTGGCCTCAAGATAGTAACTCGTGGCCTCAAGATAAGTGTATATAAAAGGAGAATGCACAATGGAGCAGCATTTCTCCCCAAAGTAGATAGTGCACGCTAAAGCTGCCACCCACTTAAGGCTTGATAGGCTATAATAGCTATGGATAGAGAGCATTTGATAAAGTTGTATTTTAATTTAGGGATGCGTTACCAGGATATACTGAACACACTTGCTTTGCAAGGGATTATTGTCAGTAAAAGGCAGTTAATGAAGACATTGAAAGTTTATGGATTACATCGTCGGCAATATGATAATTTAGAGGATGCTGTCGACTTTATATGTAGTCAACTGGAAGGCCCTGGAAAACTACATGGATACCGGTGGATGTATGTGAAGTGTTTGGAGCGAGGCATCCGTGTCAGGAAAGAAGACGTAAGGATCCTTCTGTCTCAGCTGGACCCAGTCAATTCTCAAGCTCGCCAGAGACGACGTCTTAGACGAAGGCAGTATTTTTCACAGGGGCCTAATTTCATTTGGCATGTAGATTCCTACGACAAACTCAAGCCGTATGGTATATGCATTAATGGATGCATAGACGGATATTCCCGTAGGATAATATGGCTAAGAGCAGCCTACACAAACAGCGATCCAAAAGTTATTGGAAGCTACTTTGTTGAAGCAATAGAGCAGGCTGGCGGTTACCCAAGGCTTTTACGCACAGACATGGGTACAGAGAATGTTTCGGTAAGAGACATCCAACTGTATTTGCGTCAAAATGATGAAGATGACAGAGCAGGAGAGAGGAGCTATATAACAGGAGCAAGCACGGCAAACCAGCGGATAGAGAGCTGGTGGGGACAAATGAGAAAGGAAGGGATTGAACACTGGATCCAGCAACTTGGACAACTCAAGGATGAAGGGCTCTTCTCCGGCGACTTCCTGGACAAAGCACTTGTCCAGTTTTGCTTCATGGCAATCATTCAGGTAATATAAAATGACGATGATGATTTGACAACTAGTAGCTGAAGTTAAACAGAGCGTTCCATAACCTAACAGCGTTTTAGAATGTATGCTTTTGTGTTATTGTGATAGGGATTTCAATGTAAATGATACAGTAACCAGGGTTCGAGTTACGTGGGAGCCAGTGTGAGCTCAGCTCCCATACGGAGGTCGTCTGAGCTCCCATGGAAGCAGTAAAATCATGCATCTATGGGGGTCACTCATTAATTTACTATTATTTTGAATCACAAATAATGTATTTTTTCATTGTAATTAGTACTATTATTCAGCATACATTAAAGATAAACAGACTTAAATGAACATATTTTCCTAATGAACTCCACTGCGCACCGCATGACTGAAATGATGGCTGCACTTCTCCATCATCAGCCAGTATGGTGCGCACCATGGGCGTAGATTACGCGGGGGACGGGGGGACGGGCACTTTTAATAAAACGTACATTCGTCCCCCGCACTTTTACCGGGTCGCACCGGTCCTAGTCCACCCGCTCCGTGCGGGATTCGAACCGGCGTCTAGTCGCACCGCTCTTACTGGCCTACGTCTGTTACACAAGCAAGTTCGTTTACGTAGAAGCCAACGTAAATAAATCCAGATTTAAATTCAAAGACACAAAATAATCTATACATGACCTGTCATTTTATTCGTATCCAAAAATGAGGCGATCTGAACACTATGGAGTCTCGTGCAACACTCCAGTTCATACTCGAAGCCATAGGGCGCGCTCTCAAAGAAAAAACAAAACTGATTGGTAGAAGTAAACCCTGTTCCGTTCCAGAGGCATTCAGCGCTGTAGCAGCAATATATGGTTTGTATATATGGTTATATATGGTTTGTGTTTTTCCAGCCATCTCAAGGTATTTATTGACAATAAATAATATGAATAATGCAGTGCTAACTGACAGCCTTTTTAATGTTTACTATCTTCTGCTTGCCAAGGCTGCATTTATTTAATGAAAAATACAGTTAATATTGCGAAATATATTCACATATATATTCACAGATGTTTTAATTTGTAATGATATAATAAAGTGTAATTTATTCCTGTGATCAAAGTTGACTTTCCAGCATCATTACTCCAGTCTTCAGTATCACATGAGCCTTCTGAAATCATTCTAATATGCTCATTTGATGAAAAGGAAACATTTATGATTATAATCATTGTTGAAAACAGATGTGGAAACTATGATGCATTTTATTTTTCAGGATTCTTTAATGAATAGAAAGTTAAATGAACAGCATTTATTTGCATTGAATAAAGCATGTATACATCTTTTGTTATATTATAAATGCCACTTGATCAATTTAATGCATGTTTGATGAATAAAAGTTTTAATTTCTCTTTTTTTATCTTACCACAAATGTTTGAATAGTTTCACTTCCACAAAAATGAAGCAGCACAACTGTTTTCAACACTAATAATAATAATCATAAATGTTTCTTGAGCATCAATTGAATATATCAGAATGATTTCTGAAAGATCATGTGACACTGAAGACTGGAGTAATGAAGATAAATTCAGCTTTGATCACAGGAATAAATGACAAAGATTACTATATATTCACACAGCTGCTTTACATTGGGATAATATTTCACTGTATTACATTTTTACAGCATTTTTTATTAAATAAATGCAGCCTTGGTGAGCAGAATACTTTTTTCAAAAACATTTAACAATTGTAATGTTTCCAAACTTTTGATAGGTACTTTATATTTTCTGCCTTATTCAGTGATATTTTTTTTTTTTTTTTACAAAGCATAAAATCCATGGGGACTTAATGCACAAGTGTTTGTAGTAGCCTACATAAAGCAATCATAAAATTGGCATAACATATAGGGGAAACATTATAGATTTTAGTGGTTATTGTTCAGCAGTGTATTTGATATCTTACTGAATTAAAAGCAAGAGATTAAATCTGTCAATTAGACAAAGGTCAGAAAAAAATGGTATTACACCTGACATTTCTGTCCCCTCACTTCTGAAAAGATGGCTACGCCCCTGGTGCGCACAGTTTTGACCGAATAGGTTGATGCGCGATCCGCGAACATGAACTCGATTGTATTGTACTGTATTAGACTCTTTATTGACTGCTGCTTGTTTGTTCAGTGTTATTGGCTTTATAATTCATCCTCCAATTATTAAAGCGCTGCATAGCATACTAAGCTGTAAACAGGTGTTCTGACGATTCATGCCACCCATTATGTGCATGTGCAGACTCACAGTTTTTTTTAACATAAGGTACATTTTTATGTGTTATAATGTAATTTCCCTTTGAAAAAATGCTAACTACCATAGGAATATTTGTACGGTCAGCCAGCTGAACAAGAATAACAGTTACTAAGGAAAGGTGTGCTTTGACAAGTCAAAGATGAATATTTGATGATAATTTTTACTTTTCCTCATCGTTTTAAAAATAAAAACAGTACAGTATACAGTAGTCATAACTTAGAATTTTATTATAATTGTATTTCATATAATATACAATAATGTAATTTTTAGCCTACTTGTTAGGCCTATATCAAATGTGATAATTGCTAGTTCATTTAAAATATCAAAATATGCACCCCATACACTTAGGCACTTAGGAAATAACGATGTCATAATATTATGAGATTTACACCATTATGGAAACGATAGAGAATAAATGACATTCTCTGTGATCGATTCGCGCTACGGTAACATTTTTCGACAAGGCATCACAAATCGTCGGAACACCGGCGGCCAGCAGTGCATAAAATATATCGCAGACATCTGGGGCAAGAAGTGGACTGCTGTGTGTGTTTGTGCGTTTGCGTGCGTGTGTGTGAGAGAGGGAAATGTTGAACCACGTAATAAGCAATAATCCCTCTTTCTCTCCCCTTATTATTTATATATCTCCGCCGGTAACGTTAGTTTGAGACCCCCACGAAGCTCAGATTTAAACTTGAACCCTGACACAGTAACTATGAATAAATCATTTTGTATGCATTCATTGGCATCATTTTACACATTGATATAACCTAGTAAACCCATAAACAATGCAAAGAGTTACTAAAATTTCCATGGGCTATATTCAAACAGCTGGCTCATATATTTTATTGAGTGGATGGCTACCTGTTTTATTGAGTTGTGTGCGTTTTTACGCACGGTGGGTAGGCCTATAATTTGATTAATTTGCATTGTAGTTGCTATGCTTAGCTACGGTGAAAAAATTGATAACAACTTAACCTTGTTTTTATATTTATAGTAATTGTAGTATAGTATAATAATTATAGTATAGTATTATTATATTATAGTATAGTATACACCCTCTCTCTTTTCCCTTTATTTTACAGGAGGACTTGAATGAAATAAGAGACGTTTGGAACGCACATCGCATCCGGCCCTCTAAAAACATCAATGTCCCATCAGGAATCCCTAATCTCATGTATCTGGCACCTCACCTGTGGGGTGCAGAGAACCTTCTTCTTCCACTTACGGATGACTTAGCCAGTTGCAAAGAGAGCTGTAAGTTTCTTAGTGCAGTTCCATGTGATGAGGACATATTCGATATGTGCACAATAACGATGGAAGAATCAGGCTTCGGCTTCCCAACGAGTATGTCACAAGCACTTGACTTGTATGTATCACTGAGGAATATCATCCGCCTAAATGTGTTTCAGTAGCCAACTGCATGAATGTCACCCTTTGTTTCTGCCATAAGACCACTTACCAATAATGCCAAGACCCTTTTCAACACCACACCAGAATTAATGAACACTCATGTAAACCCAGAGAAGGAGTTTCACGCAAGACAAAAAAAATCTTATTTTAGCGTTATGTCAAGAAGTGGTGGCTGGTACAAAAAGAACTGCAGGCGTAACCACCATCAGCAGAATCAAAGCCACAGGTGGACAGGCAACTAGCTTGTCTTGGCTTTCAAAATGTCCACGTGATAGGTGACATTCTTGTCACTTAAACTAGTAATAGTGGAGTCACAGAGTATGTATAGAGACCTAAGGAATTAATTTAGCTCAAATCTCCACCTGCAGCTGAGAAGGAGGTGTAGATAAGTAAGCCAAATGGTAATTTAGAATCTGTATATTAAATGTGTGAAACAAATGGAATAAATATGTCATTGAAGTCACTCAGTCCATCATGTTTATTTTTTAAGAACTGTGTGTGGTCCTTCCCTTTGTGTATCCTGAGAAGGTTTGAGAGCATTAGAGGGGTTCCGGGTGTTTGGATGGGGTATAACAATATGCACCGCTAACTTGCAATAAATCAGTTAACGGAGTCTCGTTTATGCAACTATGTTACATCATTGAAAAAACAACCACACAAATGCAAAAATAAAAACTTGTTTAGAAATGTATTTATCTTATTTGAACAGTAAGCCTAATTTAGGCTAACGAATGTCAGCGATTATACAACAGGCACTCAGAACTGGAGTTAACAGATGTCTTTATAACATTTCTGCAATTCAAATATAATAAAGGACTGGGTGCTAAATCCCTCTTCTGGAGTCACATTACAGACACATTTTTTTCATAGTTTTCAATCACATAGATTAACATATACAATATATATGAAATGTGGGGAAAAAACTACACATATTTCCCAGTATAGTTATCCACTCCCCTTCAGGCTGGTAAATGTGAACGGAAAATTACCTCCTGCAAGTGAGAGCACACATTGAACCCACCCCCCAATCTCTGTACCTATCTTTTATCTGTACCTGCAATCCCAATTTGGTTCTATTCCCTCCTAAAGTCCTGTTAATTTCTTAACCCTGGGTTACATTAATATCTCAATGCACTCATGTTAAACAGACCAGAACAGTATACTGAAAAAGGAGCAATAAACAAATAACACCTCCTTTCTATATAAACAAAAGGCAAAAAATAACCCTTCACAATTATAAAAGAGCGCATAAGATTTGACAATCAGTCAAGTCATGGAGTGCAAGTATTTTCAGTAAATCTAATGACTAATTTAACTAAATAACTAATAATTAAAGTAAAACAATGCACCATAGGGTAGGTTACTTGAGCTTATCAAGGATACTTATTTCTTTTAAAACATGTGGAACTTCTATTGCTGAAACAATGTGGTTGAAGTACAACCCCTTATCTTAAGAGGAAAGCAATACCACTTTAAAGACACATCTGTTTGAAGTAAAACTACTTAAATATACTACAAATATATTTAATTAAAACATTGACATTAGAATTGGCTTTCTGTGTATCTGCAGATTATCTACTTTATGCTATCATAACACATTTAAAAAAATTTGTTTGGACTATTGCATATCCCATGCAGTTTCTAGTTACAATGTTAGGAATTTGTCCTACCAATTTCTAAGGAAACAATACATGCTTATTTAATGCCTTTTGTACTTTAAACAGCATCAATATTCAATCACTTGTGTATATACACTATGTGTACTATAAAGATGTGAACATGTTAAATTCTTCAGTAAACATGCGCACAATCACAATCAAATATCATCATTCTGTGAATGCAAAATCACAGCATGAAAAAAAAAAAAGCTGCTAGCTTTAACTGAATCAGGGTACACATTTTAAAGATAATCCAATGTAAAAGAGAGCTTGTGTTAATTAATCCGAACCAAAAGTTAAATGCTGAAATCATGCCTTTTGCAACTTAAACATTTTTTACACTTTTATATGTTCTTTCCAGAAATTTTGGGTGCTACCTATTGGCACTCACCCTTCTGGCCTAGATGATATCCATTACCCATACTGAGCTTGTGAGTATAGTATTGAAATCACTACGGAGGTCTGGATAATTGTTGTATCCTACAGGTAGCTTTAAAAGGCAGCCACATGTATGTGATTGTGGTCTTCGCTCGAAGTCTGAGGTTTCAATGAACTCTATCTTAATGGGTTTTTCCATCAAATTTGAACCAGTGCAGAAGCGGAGGAAAAGCTGAAGGGTTCTCAGATCAACTTCACCTACATATCTCTTCAGGTAGCGGGCAACTGCTTTTTCGGGTGCAGTCATCACATCTGGAAACTGCAGGAGGTCCTTTACAGCTTTCCCAGTTGGGGTCTTCTGCTCTATGACATGATGCAGAGCATCTGGTGGCAACACACTTGCTAAGTGCACCACAATAGGACGCCAACACTCGATTATATACATTGGTGCCTGTATGAGAGATTTGTGTCCCATCTGTGAGAGCAGTGGGATCAGATTGTCCTTTGTAGGAACCTGCTGGCACTCGTGTGGCTCAAGAGCATCAAATAGTGAATCACTGTCAACAGAGTCAAAGTCCTCCAAAGCCTTTTGAAGGACCTCTCTCTCCTGTTCAGACACATACTGCAAGAAGGTGTCCTTTACGCTGCTGAAGGTTGTGGAGTACAGTACCTCTTCAAGGAATGGTGTCGCAAGTTTCACTGGGAAATAGCGGGCAATCTTCCACCCTACTACTAAGATTCTAGCAATAGCCTGCCACTCTTCACACTGATAATCGTGCCTAATAAAGGGTACTTTCACATCCCCGCCCATGGTGCACCTTTCATAAAAGTCTGTCCAAAACTCTGTGAAGCAGTCCCGGGTCACACCACTTCCCTCCCCTTCTTCAAGTTTTCCATTAGGTAGGCGCATCTTAATAAACACATCTGCGTTTAAAATATCTGGGTTTGTGAAGGCTTTAATTAGGTCAGTGAGACAATTCCCCCGCCTAATAATCAGTGTAACCGCAGCACGTTCACCCAGTGTCTGGTCATTCAATGGCTCTGCAACAAGGCCACCAAATCCCTGCGTTGGCTGTTCATTTGAAGGAGCTGGTTGAGGTCCGCCTGGGCTCTGCAGTGGCTGGTCAGGCCAAGGACCTGGTTGATGTTCACCTGGGCTCTGCAGTGGCTGGTCAATCCAAGGAACAGATTGAGGTTCAACCAATCTCTGTGGTGGCTGGTCATTCCATGGCACAGTGTCATCCAACTGCACATCTTCAGTTGCCACAGCCCCAATTATAATCTCAAGGTCGATCTCTTGGTGAACCATGTCATCCGTATCTTGTACCTCAGTTGAAGCATGTGGCTCATGTCCTGTGAGATCAACAGTTGGGGTTGAAGTTAAATGCATTTCTGCTTCCTCTTCCTCAGAGGACAACTCCACATTTACTCTTTTGGTACAAAGATACAGTCTAAGAATTTTTACTTTGCTTTCTTCATACAAGTTATCCACAGTGCTCCAACTGTTGACATGTACCTGAGACGATTCAATTTCAGTAGAATAATCTGAGAGCCTTTTCTTTTTTTTTGAAAAACCATTTGGGAAAAACAGGTCTTCAGCTAGGTTTTTGATTTCCACTACTGTTTTATCCTTGTCGATTGTTAGGTGTCTCGTTCCTCCCCCATTGATTGCCTTTACTTGTTTGTACCGTTTGTCTTTATCATTAAAGTCCATCCATCCAAGCTCAACTCGTCTATCTTTTTTTTTGGCATTTGCATTTCCTGCCAATGGCTTTTTTTTCACAGGTACAGGTGCAGGTGCTTTTTCAGACAGTCTCTGACGTAGCCTTGTCAGTATAGACTCTTTCCTGCTCTGTGTGTCAAGTGATGCATTGGCTTTCCGACAGAAGGCCACAGTAGCTATTCTATCTCCAGCTTTAGGGATGTACTTTGCCAGGTCTCCATCATTCATTACAGGGATGACAGATGCATCAATCTGGAAAAACAAAAAATTGGGAGCATGTTTAGATTGACCTATAAATATTAAAACATTTTTATAATTAATTTTTTTTTAACAATGTTTTATTTGTCATTATATCAACGTTTGTAATTAATAATGAATGAAATCATTATGTATTACTTTATGGAACATTCAGGTTCTGTAGTCTTAGGATTTTGGTTCTGCTTGAGGTTTCTGTAAATATCACAGAGTACGGTCTAGACCTGCTCTTTTATGAAAAGCGCTGAGATAACTGTTGTTGTGATTTGGTCCTATATAAATAAAATTGAATTTAATTTAATTCAAATACGCAAAATTTTTTGCCAGATTTCTTGTTTTCTGGTAAAATCTTTCTGAATTCTGTATTTTCAATCTTAAAGGTCCCCTTCTTCGTGTTTTTTTGAAGCTTTGATTGTGTTTACAGTGTGCAATATAACATGTGTTCATGTTTCGCGTGTAAAAAAACACAGTATTTTTCACACAATGTACTGATCTGTGTACCGCTGTTCTCACTGTCCTAAAAACAGGCTGATGAGTTCCTTGTTCTATGAAGTCCCTCCTTCAGAAATACGTAACGAGTTCTGATTGTGCCAGCGGTTCCTGTGTTGTGATTGGACAGCAGCTTAGCGCACGTTGTATGGAAAGGTCACGCCTCTTAACGGGAGAGGTATGCGCTCAATGATCTCTACAGCGTCCCTGGGAAAGCCAAACAAAGGTGATTTGACTCCGGGATGAAAATAACAGCGTCTCGACGACATGGCGACACACACACTCAAACGCAACAGTTTCTCTTCTCTACGCAAAACTTCCTCGTCTTCTCCACGTGGGACAGCAACAAGACTACGCCCCCTTTTTCGCGTATTCTTGTGGGCGGAGGTTAGTCTTGTCACAACCGCTGGTGAAGAACCCACCGTCGGCCATCAGAGGTCGCTATCACCTGAATACTGACTCTCGTTCCCGGACTTCATTTCCCACAATCCCACATACCTGGCCTGATCACCTTGCACCTGACTCTCATTACAGACTATTTAAGCCACACACGCACACACACACACACATTGCGAAGTCTTGTTTTGCCCCGGCGACATTTCTGAGCGTTTTTCCTTGTATCTGATTCTGCCTTGTGTACAACCCTGCCTGTTCATCGACTCTGATTGTTCTCTGCCTGCCCGTTTGATTATTGTTTGCCTGGACCTTGTTTTCTCGACTGTTTGCTGCCTGCCCTGATCTCTGCCTGTTATGACCACGATTCACGTCTTGTCTCTGATACTGCTGTTATTCCTGGATAATCGACCCAAGCCTGTTTGCACTGTGAGTTTGTCTAACTTTAATAAACTGCGAATGGATCTTACTCAACCTGAGTCTGTGTTACAAGTCTGTTCTACTGTTCTACAGACATAATTAAAGAAGGAAGTAGAGGGATGTAGTCCAAGCCGGCCGTTCGCTGTAGGCTTTGAAAGGGAACTTCTGTTAAACAAAATATCTCACTTGGCATTGAACTTTGAGCTTTATAATTTTACAGGTATTATTTATGCTCTAACAGCAACATTACACACTAACTAAAGTTTGAACAATGGAATCGCGAAGAACGGGACCTTTAACACCTTTTTGTCATCAGAAAGTGTGATCATGTGGTGGTGAATAAAATTTCAACAATTCAATAAGAAAATTTTACAAATTGTATCATGAAAACACTACTCAAATGCATGTGCAATTATTTATGTGGACAGTTCTCAATAAATGTAGGCTACTACAACTGTAGGATGTTAAAACTATTATAATACTATTTTATATAAAAATTAATGCATTTTTGCAATACATGTCTTGTGAATTGTCCCATTTCAAATAGGTTATTGCTTGACAGCCTCCATATGCTGCTGAACACAGGTCTGACGATGCTACTCTCAGGTGGGCAGCGCACATCCTTCTATACAAGCTTGACAAAAATTTGGTTTCCCTTCAGGTTAGCTCTTGCTAGTGCACCGTCTTCAATATGACAATGTGTGTCCTACTCGTTACAATTTGTTGTGGAGTGAGGGGAACTAAAATAACCTATAGCTATGTTTGTAGTATTTATAATGTTTGAAGTACATTATAACTTTTCACTTTATTTACCAGAATTATTTTTGAATGCAATCAAATGTGACTTATACGTGATTTACCTGTTGGTGTTTTTTTTTTTTCAACCAAACGATTAATTAGTTAAAATTCTTGTTGGTTAACGGTTAACCAGTTAATTAGCCTCCCATATATAGGTCTAGCTATCAAATTAGTGCAGAATAAACTTTGCATTGTGAATATACATCAATAATCAAAAGCGTTTGTGTGGAAAAGTGCTGAGCTGAATTTTTGTGCCATCTAGTGATTTAATGGATAATAGAGTCACATGACCAATTGTATAGGCCTACAAGTATTATTATGCTTGGCTTGACTTGTTTGAATGTAAATGGCTTTAGGCCTTTAGTATATGGGTCGCGAAAAAATAAAAAAAGCCCACTCGGGATATCTGCCAGCCCACCCTTCTATAGGTGCCTGGAACCGGGCCTGAGTCTATCTAAAAAGAATATGACCGTCTCTAACCCATAATGTCGAGCATTAATGCATTTGAGCTGAAACTGAAGAGAATGAACAACAGCCGGTATAACGGCAGAGATTTGCTAGCTTATTAAGCTCAACCAAATGCGTTTTAAATTAGATTAATCAGATATAGACAACATAAAAGTAATCTTACAACGTGCATCTGCAGAAAAGGACGCAAATGCGCACATGAACTTCACGCGCTAGTCTGAGTGTTCTCGCTAGTTTCTCTGTGGATTTTCTTTAACAGCTGATACACGGGGAACTATAAGCACAGAGAATTTACAGCATTATCGTCTACTCATTATAATGCTATGTAGGCTATGACAGATTGTCGCTGCACATCTTGCACTAACCATGTAATGATCACAGCGAGACATCACTGCAGTGCGTGCCTCAGTTTCACTTTATTTAGCCGCGGTCTGGAGACATGCTGTATAATACTAACCAATCAAGTCAAGTCAAGTCAAGTCAACTTTATTTATATAGCGCTTTTAACAATGTAGATTGTTTCAAAGCAGCTTTACAGTGTTAAACAGGAAAATAATGCAGCATAATTTTATTCAGCTGTATAGCCATTCTGGAAAAATTTCAAGTATCATACAGTGACAGTGTGGGCTTTAGATCAATAATTTGATCAGTAATTTAGTTTAAATGGTTAATTTAGTTTATTATTTAGATGTATTTCGATGTTTAGTTGAAAAATTTAGTGTCCCCAACTGAGCACGCCAAGCCAGAGGCAACAGTGGCAAGGAAACCAAAACCCCATTAGGTGACCTAATGGAGAAAAATAAACCTTGGGAGAAACCAGGCTCAGTCGGGGTGCCAGTTCTCCTCTGGCCAATTAACAAACAGCGTATTATTATTATTATTCTGGCAGTTTTACAGCTCGGAGGTCATAATAGATCAGAATATTCGAGGGACCGGGGGCAACATGCTGGAGACGGGTTTATTGAGGATGATGTTGATTAAATAATTATTAAAGTGCAATATTCGAATGATCGGAGGCAACACGCAGGAGACGGGTTTATTGAGATGCCGTGTCGATGAGGCAGTTTCAGGGGGAGTCTAATCACGGTCTCCCAGACACTTCGGGGTCCTGTGTTGGTCTTCTCTGGGCGCAGGTCCACCATCTGATCTGGATACGGCCCGGATCCAGCTGACTGCAGTAAACCTCGGGATAAAACAGAGAGACTAACATTAGCGTAGATGCCATTCTTCTGATGATGTAACGAGTACATCAGGTGTTATGGGAAGTGTTCCCGGTTCCGGCTGACCTAGTTAATGCAGCCTAACAATCATTTCATTGAAAAAGTGTTTTATGTGTATGCCACAGTAAAGAGATGTGTTTTTAGTCTAGATTTAAACTGACAGAGTGTGTCTGCTTCCCGAACAATGTTAGGAAGACTGTTCCAGAGTTTAGGTGCTAAATAGGAAAACGATCGACCGCCTGCAGTTGATTTGGATATTCTCGGTATGATCAACTGGCCAGAATTTTGAGACCGCAGTAGACGTGATGGAGTATAATATGTTAAGAGCTCGCTCAAGTATTGGGGAGCTAAACCATTTAGTGCTTTGTAAGTAATAAGTAAGATTTTAAAATTTATGCGATGTTTAATAGGCAGCCAGTGCAGTGTTGACAGAACTGGGCTAATATGGTCATACTTCCTGGTTCTAGTAAGAACTCGAGCTGCTGCGTTTTGGACCAGCTGGAGTTTATTTATTAAGCGAGCAGGGCAACCACCCAGTAGAGCATTACAATAATCTAACCTTGAGGTCATGAACGCATGAACTAACTGTTCAGCATTTTGCATTGAGAGCATGTGCCGTAATTTAGATATATTTTTAAGATGGTAGAAAGCAGTTTTACAGATGCTAGAAACGTGGCTTTCAAACGAAAGATTGGTATCAAAGAGCACACCCAGGTTCCTCACTGACGACGAGGACTTGACAGAACAGCCATCAAGTGTTAGACAGTATTCTAGGTTACTACTTGTGGAGCTTTTTTGTCCAATAATTAAAAATTCAGTTTTTTCTGAATTGAGTTGCAGGAAATTACCAGTCATCCAATGTTTTATATCAGCTATGCATTCCGTTAATCTTGTGAATTGGTAAGTTTCTTTAGGGCGTGAAGAAATATAGAGCTGAGTATCGTCAGCATAACAATGAAAACTAACGCCATGCTTCCTAATGATATCTCCCAGTGGTAGCATGTACAGGGTGAAGAGTAGCGGTCCTAGCACTGAGCCTTGCGGTACTCCATACTGAACTTGCGATCGGTGTGACATATCTTCATTTACTACTACAAACTGATAACGGTCGCATAGGTATGATTTAAACCATGATAATGCAATTCCACTAATACCTACATAATTTTCGAGTCTATTCAAAAGAATGTTGTGGTCGATAGTATCAAATGCAGCACTAAGATCGAGTAACACTAATAGAGAGATACAGCCACGATCGGATGATAAGAGCAAATCATTTGTAACTCTGACGAGAGCAGTCTCAGTGCTATGATACGGTCTAAATCCTGACTGGAAATCCTCACAGATACCATTTCTTTCTAAAAAGGAACATAATTGTGAAGACACTGCCTTTTCAAGTATTTTTGACAGAAAGGGTAGATTTGAGATTGGTCTATAATTGACTAAATCTGTAGGATCAAGTTGCGGTTTTTTAATAAGTGGTTTAATAATTGCCAACTTAAAAGTTTTCGGTACATATCCTAATGACAAAGATGAATTAATGATATTAAGAAGAGGATCTATGACCTCTGGTAGCATCTCTTTTAATAGCCTAGTTGGTATAGGGTCGAGCATACATGTTGTCGATTTTGATGATTTAACGAGTTTAGCCAATTCTTCTTCTCCTATAGCAGTGAATGAGTGTAATTTTTCCTCAGTGACACTACAATGCTCTGTCTGATGTGATGCTGTATTAGACGGCTGCATGGTTAAAAATTTTTTCCTAATATTATCAATCTTACATGTGAAGAAGTTCATAAAGTCATTACTGCTGTGCTGTTTACAATCATCAGAAGTTGAAGCTTTATTTTTGGTTAATTTAGCCACTGTATCGAATAAATACCTTGGGTTGTGTTTGTTTTCTTCCAAGAGAGTTGAGAAATAAGCAGATCTAGCAGTTTTTACAGCCTTTCTGTATGTGATCATGTGCTCTTTCCACGAATTACGAAATACCTCTAATTTTGTTTTCTTCCAGCTGCGCTCCATTTTTCTGGCTGCTGTTTTAAGGGCCCGGGTGTGCTCGTTGTACCACGGCGTTGGACTATTTTCTTTAATCTTCTTTAAGCGCAGAGGAGCAACTGTGTCTAAAGTACTGCAAAAGAGAGAGTCAATAGTTTCTGTTGCAACATCGAGTTCTTCTATACTATCTGGGATGCTGAGCAGATGATACTGATGAGGGAGATTATTTAAAAAGCAATCTTTAGTAGCGGCAGTGATTGTCCTGCCATTTTTAAAGCGAGGGGGCGGCTTTGCAACCTTAGCTAAATTAAGTATACATGATACTAAGTAATGATCTGAGATGTCATCGCTCTGCTGCAGAATTTCAACGGTATCAACATTTATTCCATGTGACAATATTAGGTCTAAAGTATGATTATGGTGATGAGTGGCTCCTGACACGTGTTGCCTAACTCCAATAGAGTTTAGTGTGTCTTTAAATGCTAATCCCAATACGTCTTTTCCGTTGTCAACATGGATATTAAAATCACCAACAATTAGTACTTTATCTACGGCCAGTACTAACTCTGATAGAAAATCAGCAAATTCTTTGATAAAGTCTGTATTATGCCCAGGTGGCCTGTATACAGTAGCTAACACAAATGTTGAACGGGTTTTATCATGTACACTACATAGCGTTACATAAAGCACCAAAACTTCGAAGGAATTATATTTGAAACTAGACTTCTGAGTAATACTGAAGATATTATTATAAATTACAGCAACCCCTCCCCCTTTACCTTTCAGACGCGGCTCATGTTTATAACAATAATCTTGGGGGGTGGACTCATTTAAGGTAATGTAGTCGTCAGGTTTTAGCCAGGTTTCTGTCAAACAGAGCACATCTAGATTATTATCTGTAATAATATCATTAACAATAAGCGCTTTTGGGGAAAGGGATCTAATATTCAGCAACCCAAGCTTTATCAATTGTTCATCTGTATTATATATTTTGTTTATTTGTTGGACGTCAATTAAATTTTTACTGTTGAATGGTTTTGATGTTTTTTTGTATTTACTAATTCGGGGAACAGACACAGTCTCTATATGATAATATCTAGGTGAAAGAGTCTCTATGTGCTGGGATTTATCTGACTCCGGTAACGTGAGACAGCTAGCAGACGGTCGGTTTAGCCAGTTTGTCTGCTTCCTGACCTGGGCCCTAGTGAGTCAAGGTTTAGCTCTAAGACTATGTGCCAGATTACTAGAGAGAAGAGCGGCACCACCCCAAGAGGGATGGATGCCATCCTTCTTCAACAGGTCAGGTCTGCCCCAAAAACTTTTCCAATTGTCTATGAACCCTATGTTATTTTGCAGACACCACTTAGACAACCAGCCATTGAGTGATGATAGTCTGCTAACTATCTCATCACTCCTTTTTACCGGGAGCGGTCCAGAACAAAAAACAGCCTCAGACATCGTACTAGCGAGTTCACACACCTCTTTAATGTTAATTTTGGTGATCTCCGACTGGCGAAGTCGAACATCATTAGTGCCGACGTGAATAATAATCTTAGAGAATTTACGATTAGCTTTAGCCAGCACTTTTAAATTTGCTTTGATGTCAGGTGCTCTGGCTCCCGGTAAACAAGTGACTATGGTAGCTGGTGTCTCTATCTTCACGTTCCGTGTAATAGAATCGCCAATGACTAGGGCACTTTCAACAGGATACTCAGTGGGTGCTTCACTGAGAGGGGAGAACCTGTTTGATGTTCTAACCGGAACGGAAAAGCGGTTCTTTGGTCTGCGACTATGCTGCCTCACTGTTACCCAGTTTCCCTGCTGCGAGGGCCCTGCAGCCGGAACCGAAGAATGTACAGAGTTCACTAAGCTATTCGCATCCAAATCAGTGTCTAAAGCTGTTACATCCTCACTACTCTCAGATAAAGTATGGATGCGTGTTTCTAATTCTGAAATCTTCTCCGTCAGCCTAACTATCTCCTTACATTTATCACATGTGAAGCCCTTTTCGCCAGCGGAGAAGCCTATACTGAACATGTGGCATGCACTGCAGGTGATAATGACAGGAGAAGACATGACTTACCGTGTTTGTTGATTAATCCAATTTACCACTTACCACAATCGTTTGCTGGACACAATTTACTAATCCAAGTTATGAACTCAAAAAAAAGGGAGGCCCGGGTGCAGAGATAACAAGCTAACAGGCTAGCAAAATGCTAACGTGTGATGGTGATTTAGATTAAAAGCTAGCGATGTCAAATTTAACGTGATAGGCAATTTTTAAACAATGTATGGTGATGAGTAAGTTATATTTAGCAGTAGAAGAAAGAGGAAATATCAAAATAAAGATTCAAACGTAAGCAAGGCTCTACAGAGCTACAGACTTGAGCTAATCAGACCTCAGTTACCACGCAAAATGACGCAATAACCAATAAATAAAAGAGACAAATATATATATTTTTTAAAGTCAGGGCGATCATCGTTCTCATGATCGATGGTTGCCGTCACGTTCGAGTACTCGATTAATCGACCACTGTTGCCCATCCCCAATGTAAAGTGGCTTAGCTTACCTTTTCATTTTCCAGCTTCTGGATAAATTCCTCATCAATTTCCCGCTGAATTAAAAATCCTCTCAGCTCAGCATCCATTATTTTTCTCTCCTGTGTAAAAGGGATTAAACGTTGTATAAATTCAAAACTTGCATTACTTTTGCGATTTACAGAGAACTGTTGATTGTATAGTATCTTGCAAAGCAAGATTACTCTTGTTGATCTCAGTATTGAGAAAACTCATAAAGAGCCAAAGGGAGTTTGCTGGCCTCTACTACTCATCATCAGGAAAAAAAACATGCACTAGTGAATAAATATAGTATGGATATGCACTTACATAATTATGAAAGACATCTTAGTAGGTAAATGAGTAGAGACCGTAATTATAGGCGATGACATTGTGTCATATTGGTAGGAAATCCGTTATTCAAATACTATGAATAGGCTACTCTAATATTAACTGAATATACACAGCTGCTCATGATTGTGAGCATGGTTGGTATAAATACAATCGGTCACCTGTTAACCAATCAATACGTCTTTAATAATAACAACATGACAGAATACCAATTAGTGTCACTGTAAATCTATTGGAAAAAACAGACATAGACAATAGACACACTGACCATGCCTCTGCTTTGCTCCACCTCAGATCTTAACAACCTCAACAATCACCTCCCCAGATTCCATCCCATCCATGTAGGTCTGTTGCACTCCAACTTTCTAGTCATGTCCTCACAACAAACAACACTCAGACCTGTCCTATCTCTCTCCCCTCCCTCTGTCCTTACAACCTGTCAACAAATTAACGTCACCTGATAATGGCTTTTCTTAACACTTGTCCACTAAGAAATACAAGCCTCATTCTGGATCTGGAGTAACTGACAGCAAATCTAGATTTCCTTTGCCTCATTGAAACCTGGCAAAACCCACTGGACTATTTCTCATTAAACCACATAAACCTCATCTTGAGGGGAAGGGAAGTGGTGTTGCTTGTGCTGAACGAGACTCAAAGATCCGAGTAACAGTCAGTAAAATGATCCGAGTAACAGTCAGTAAAATGATCCGAAATTCCCACTACTAGAGCTCAAGTAACGGCGCGTTTTATTCTCAGTAACGCTAACTGCGTTGTAATGGGAGAAACAGTAATTAGTTTGATTACTCGTTACTGTAAAAATAATTCCGTTAGTAACACCGTTTATCTATAACGCCGTTATTCCCATCACTGATGACCTCTGACCTAGCCTGGTTAAAACCAGACCATTCTCAGTAGTAACTGAGTTATGGTCTGGAAAAGCTTCATAGACAAATCATTTCCAAAGGGGCGACGCTCAAATACCTCTCCGAGCAATTGGATAGACCTAAAACCAATCAGAGCGATGAGGGAGATGACGTATGCAGAGCGACGGAGAAACATCGTATGCTGCGTTCCACTTCCAGTTTTAAACACGCACTTGCAAACTTCCCTAAGCACTTCCCATCGGGGGAATCCCCGCCGCCATTTAGTTAATAGTCCGCCTACTCTGCTAATGGACAAGCAGTGTTCTTGACAGTATCACTCAGTATATATTTGTATATTTTAGGCTACAATAAAACAAAATATGATAAAACACCACTCTACCTCTTAATTTTCATTAAAACATTTTTTAAACATATTATAGCCACACAAATGTAGTGCAGGCAATGCATATCATCTTCAATGCATGTTTATAACAAAAAGAAATATAAAAACCCAGCCTATTTTTGTTTACATTTAAAAAAAAACACACACATTAATGTGTAATCATATAGGCTATGATTATCACTGTAATAAATGAACTATGACATAAAACACAACCCAGTCTCTTTGTTAAATGTCAGTTTATGTGTCATCAATAGCAATTATAAAAGTATAAGTAAAAGGTATAAGAAGCTATCCAATAAATAAAGCAATTCAGTCAAACAAAGTCAGCGCTAGGAGACTACAACGGTAAAGTTTAATAGCTTAAAAATATAAAGTTATGAAACTTCACTTTGCCCTCAGACAAAACAATCTGTCAGGGAACAAATTATAGATTAATGAGAGCAAAGATTAGCCGTTAGATCTACATCAGACGAATCATATCTGATGTTTAACCACTACAGAGACACCAGAGCCAGCGGCAGGCGGCAGAAGGACTGGCCGAGGAAAGGCTGCTCTCGCCGGCGTTAACGAGCGATTGAGCGCCGCTGATCCACTGGAGCTCAACGGCAGATCAAATTTTCAAAAAGGTGCTCTCTTTATAAATAAACCACAGATTTGAGCTTTAAACAACTACATTCTCGCCTGAAAAGGACTTAAAACTATATTTTGTGAAACATTAACACTATCAGAGGGCTCTCGCTAAGACCCATTCGTTTAGCCACCAAAGGGCCAAGCTGGTATCAGACTTTTGCCGAATCCAGTCGGTAAGACAGCGATAACATCTTTTTTAGATATGAAGGCTTCGAGTGTTGTTCTTTGCTCGGGTTTTAATGCGCTTAAAACAGCCGCGATAGCTGATTCTAACGAGTGATGCTCCACGGCGGCAAATCTGCTTCAACGTCGCTGCGCTGTCGTCATCGCCCGCCCCAAAGTTTCTGATTGGTGCCTCGATTTCTATGCATTAGAAATGGGCTTGAATGGGCTCTTTGCCAGACTACTTGCAGAGCAAATCAAAATTTGCCGGAAGCTGTCTGGGTTTTCCCAGGCTACCTCTGACCTGTAAAGTTGCCAGAATAATAATCATACGCTGTTTGTTAATTGGCCAGAGGAGAACTGCCCCCCCCGACTGAGCCTGGTTTCTCCCAAGGTTTATTTTTCTCCATTATGCCCTGATGAATTTTTGGTTCCTTGCCACTGTTGCCTTTGGCTTGGCTTGCTCAGTTGGGAACACTAATTTTCAATCTAAATATCCAAATAAATCTAATTATTAAACTAAATTAACTTTATAAACTAAATTACTCCATAGTGGCTGTACGGCCGAATAAAATTCTATTACATTATTTTCCTGTTTAACACTGTAAAGCTGCTCTGAAACAATCTACATTGTAAAAAGCACTATATAAATAAAGTTGACTTGACTGACTGTGCATTGTGTTTCCAGCACCATTTCAAGCCTATTAATTTACACACACAATGTAAAACAAATTTAATATTTTAATCAACAGTACATTTTTTGTTCACCTTTTAACATGTCTTGGAATAACGCAATAATATTGTATAGGGAGTTCAGTATCGTGAAATGTATCGAATCGTGACGTGAAGGTATCGTTACACCAGAGTGTCTTTGAGTTTATTGAAAAGGGCTATATAAATTAAATGTAATTATTATTATTATTATTATATGATTACTTGATACACAGACATAACTGATATTTCTCTGCATCTACTAACGTTAGTCCATGGCCAAAAACTTGACACCATCAGTTAACGTTAACTAAACAGAACAACACCACATGAACTGCCGGGCTTTGTCCCAGTTAATAACATTACACATTATACCGGACTTTACCGAGGCTAAAGAACCGTCAGCCCAATGATAGCCGTTAACGTTTAATTAGCCTGCTTAACTTATATGCTAATCGCTAATGCTTCCAGCTCCAACACCTAGCTAGTTTGGCAGTTATCTTAATTCAGTAATTTGCCATCTAACTAAATGTTCAACGTGCTAATTAAAACACTCTTACCTCTGTAAAGCCGTCACAATGATTAGATCATCTGCTGTTCTTCTACAGCTCTTTGCCGTCAACTGGGAAATACCGGGAAATACACAAATAAATACAACCAGACGGAGGTAGCGTGACCTAAGCCTAGAACGCCCTCTGCTGGCGTTTTTTCGTAGGCTACACGGACACATGCTTTTCTTACATTCAAAACTACCACAATGTGAAACACTTCAATAATTAATGAACCAGTCTGCACACTCCAATATAGGTTAACTTAAAATCATAATCAAAAATACTTTATTGATCTTTATTGATACTATTGATAACCCGGGGAACAATTCTTGTGTCACAGTTGATGTGCACATAAAGACATTTAACGGAATATTAATAGAAGTTAGTAAATAAACAAGTATATGTAAAAAGTATAAATATAGGCTATAAAATATGAAGAAGAAATATAAAGAACTATGGATATGCAGCCTACAAGATTTACATTACTGTATTAACATAATTGTGATGAACAGTACTAGGAAATAAATAGAAGCAGAACTGCAGCAAACTATATTGCACACTGAATATTAAAACAGAGAATATTGCACAGAATGGGAAGTATTGCACTACAGGGTCCAGTTTAATAACAAAGGGTCCATGTGTCAGACACTTTACTATCTTGAGGCCACAAGTTACTATCTTGAGGCCACGAGATACTATCTTGAGGCCACAAGTTACTATCTTGAGGCCACGAGTTACTATCTTGAGGCCACGAGTTACTATCTTGAGGCCACGAGATACTATCTTGAGGCCACGAGATACTATCTTGAGGCCACGAGTTACTATCTTGAGGCCACGAGTTACTATCTTGAGGCCACGAGTTACTATCTTGAGGCCACGAGTTACTATCTTGAGGCCACGAGTTACTATCTTGAGGCCACGAGATACTATCTTGAGGCCACGAGATACTATCTTGAGGCCACGAGTTACTATCTTGAGGCCACGAGTTACTATCTTGAGGCCACGAGTTACTATCTTGAGGCCACGAGTTACTATCTTGAGGCCACGAGATAGTATCTTGAGGCCACGAGATACTATCTTGAGGCCACGAGTTACTATCTTGAGGCCACGAGTTACTATCTTGAGGCCACGAGATAGTATCTTGAGGCCACGAGTTACTATCTTGAGGCCACGAGTTACTATCTTGAGGCCACGAGTTACTATCTTGAGGCCACGAGTTACTATCTTGAGGCCACGAGTTACTATCTTGAGGCCACGAGTTAGTATCTTGAGGCCACGAGTTACTATCTTGAGGCCACGAGTTACTATCTTGAGGCCACGAGTTACTATCTTGAGGCCACAAGATAGTTATAATAATTTTTTTTGAAAAAGTGGGACTAGGGGGGCTCCGTAGATTTCTTATGTGTAGCTAATTATTTATTATTCGTGCACACACTGCGGCTTATTTCTCTCTCGACAGAACGGTGTTTTCGTGTTTTCTATCTTGTGAGTCAGTGTTTTTGTACGTCCTCGTCGCGTCTATCTGTTCTAAAATGTGCATACAGTCGTTTTTGCTCAACATAGAGAGCCACATCTTTACAGATAAACCTCACACACGCCGAAGCTCCGGCTGACCGGTGGGCCTTCAACATCCCCGACCCCCAGTACTGCATCTGGCCCACAGCGGAGGCGCCTTACACGGCCCGAGATTAAGCAGAAGGGGGGTAAGCGTGAGCGTATCCGGCTAGGCTAGGCTATCCAGCTTTCCCCAAATAAACTGGATTACATTCGATTACTGCTGTTGTGTCTTTGTTTGCGCTGTGTACTCAATGCGCGTCACTGAGGCTTTTCATATGATAGGAACATGTCTAAAAATAATGCTATTATCAACACTTACTCGTAACTCGTTCATCTCGACAGCTGTAATGGTACTTTGCATGTGTTACAAAGTTGGTAATAATGATGAAGACGGACTTGACGTGACTGGGACTCGTGTTTATTCAGAACTCTCAGATACAAACACAATAAACTCGCGCTGACAGACAGCGCTCTCATAACTCATTAGTTACTATAAATAACTTTGTTAGCAATCGCTCTGTCTCCGTGATGTCCGGTTCGGGAACGAATCATTCTATTGAACCGGTTCTTTTTAGTGAACCGAATCAGTTCACCAAATCGGACTGAATCGTTCTAAACTGTTCGCGTCTCCAGTCAGCGCTGATCCATAATTTACTAAAGTTACTAACTTTCTGACATGAGTGACAGTCCCTCCGACTAGAAATAAACTAATAACCTGAAGTATATGCTGTAACTAAAACAGTTCACTGAACTGAGACTGACAGAACTGATGTGAAGTGAACTCAGGTCCATCCGTCTCTCTGGCAGCAGCTCGTGCCTGCTCGTGCCTCGTAAACCTTGTTAAACCACGCCCCCTCCGCTCATTTAAAATGCAAAGATGTCAGCCAATCACAACAGTGGGCGTTTTTACTGAAATCTCACAGCAGACACGCCTCTTGAAGCAGGGCATTCAGCCACAGGGCAAACAGCAGTATAGAAAAAATGCCTTTTATTTCTAAATTATGACATTTTATGATGTAAAAATCATACTAACAATATAAGTACACCTCAGGAAACATTATAAAATAATAGAAAAATGCCATGCCATGGGACCTTTAATCGAATATATAAATATATATATATATATATATATATATATATATATATATATATATATATATATATATATATATATATATATATATATTGTTGTTTTGATTCACATTATGGCTCAATCGTCACCAGGTTTATTAGATGCTGCCCCTTTAAGACGCAGATCTAAAATCATTCTCCCCTTTACGCCCATTTAAGCTAAACTGTGTTTAAGTGAATACTCTCCAAGCCTGTCATTTTGAGATATAGGCTATTTTGTTGTGTATTTGATGGTTTAGTCGCGCACACGAAGCATATGTGCAAGTCGGTCCGTTTCGCAGCGTGCGTACACACACACACACACACACACACACACACACACGCCTTGAACTTGGAAACAGCGTCTATTGCGCGGATTATTGTGCTTTTCATTTAATCAAACACGTTCTGCAATTTAGCCAAAGTGGAGTGTGCATTTGACAACAATCACGGATTGTGCTGAATTTGACGTTAAATACATGTTTGTGGAGAAATGACAGCGCGCGCTGTGAAGGGAAGGAAGTTGTGCTAGACGATGCGCGAGCATAGTTTATAATAGTTTTACCTCATATCTTCTTTTTTTAATCCTTGGAAGCGAAAATAAGATTAATATCACAGCCCTGTGATATTGTGAAAGTGTAAGCAGACTACATTTTTGTTTAGTTCTCTGGCCATCGTCAATCTCTCTCTCTCTCTCCTTTACAGTGTGTAAGTGAATGTCGTGATATTACTGATCATGTGAAGATTTTGCAGTGGCGCTGAAAATCCAGCGGCGGCGCTGCGCCGCTGTGAATACATTGTAGGGGAAACACTGTATTGCCTGCGATAATATCGTAATTGGTGTTTTAACGATGTGCGATCTGACATTATCGACTATATCCCTCACACACACCCAGAGAGTGCATGCATACACTACCTGATGAAGTCTAGATTAGACTAGTGCGGATGCGCATTTACAGTGCACACTTTCACTGCATGATTTACTCTATATTAGGCTTGTGACCGACCGTGAGTCTCGGCAGGGGTCATTCAGCAGATTTCATTCATCACGAGAGTGACAGGAGCAGACTGAGATGACAATTCAAGCAACCCGCCACCGAATTGGCGCTAATTCAAAACCGAAAGTAAAATGTGCATTTTTCTTTTTAATTTTGTATTTTGAGATTATTTGATGCTATTTTTTAATATTTATGCAATAATTATGGTCTATTTTTGCCATTGAAAATTATAAAAAAAAAAATAATAATTATTGTAGTATTTCAGGTTAAAATAGAGACAAGGGCTGTGTTCGAAACCGCATACTCATTGAGTAGGTACTCATTTTCAATAAGTTCTTACTTAACGAGCTCTAAAAGAGTAGGTTCTATATTGCCTGATCTCGTTAAGTATGAATGCGATTCGCACTTTATGTGCCATGTTGACGTTATCATGTGACCTACGACGTTATCTCAAGCGCAACAACTTAAAAGACGAGTGACAGGTTTAATTAATCGATCTATAAATATCTTAATATTGATTAAACTTGCTAATTTTGTGGTCTTGTTGAAGAAACAGCTGCCAATTTATCTTGTGATATTAACCCTACTAATCTGACCCAGTTTTATCCCTACCAAAACTCAAAATCGCGATCTTTTGAATATGCAAAACAGTTCATCCACAAGCAAAATTGGCCTAAATCTCCTTTATATTTTCCTTTTTCTTGTTAAATTGAACTACTGTTTCATCCTTCAGGCTTATGAAATAAAAATTTTATTGCATTATGATGAATTATTCAAAGATATCTAACCTTGTTATTGTTTTTTTTCTTTGTATATAATGTATGCAAACCCATGATATTTGTTTTGTTTTATCATTATGAATGTTAAAGATACAACCATGTAATTATAAAATAAAAGATATGAGTGACAGGTGCAGTAACAGCTCAAAGCATCAGTAACTCCACAGCCCGACCGCTGCGGTTTCCCTCAGTGTCTGCACAGAGACGTCTTTCAGCTGCTTGAAGATCTCACCTTTGGAGAAAACTGTTGATTTTATACTCAAAAAATGTAAGTATCACTATTAAAAATTAAGATTACCCCAGAATGAATTGCATTGCTAGCCCACCCAAACACTTACAATAATAATGACAAATGCTGACCAATAGGCCTACTTAATTATATATATATATTTTTTTTTTTACTGAAAATTATATAGTTTTAGTAAAACAAGCAAAATGCAATGTCATATGACATAGCAATGCATGAATACACACTAGAACAAATGCAGCCGATGTGAATGCATATCAAATTTCAGTCAAACAATGAATAAATGCATGAGTTAATAAAATATTTTATTTACTGACAACAATAGGAAACATGAATTGATGAATAAAAGAATGAATAAAAGTCAACAACACATGACACAAAGGTTTATTCAAATGTATTGTTCTAACAAACCATCACACATTTACAGGCGGTGAACCCCACATCTGCTGCTTTCTCAACACAGCTGTGCCAATTCTGCAGCTTTATTTTAATGAAGCAGTTGACCATGTGGACACTTTCACCTGTCCTAACCGTCCAACATGTCCCCCCTGAACCCCACAACCTTGAAGCAAGAGTGGGAGAACATGTGCAGGCAGGGCCGTTTCTAGCCTTTCTGGCACCCTAGGCAATTCCTAAAAAAATTCACGCAAAACATAACATTAAGGAAAACATTTATTAATTATTGCAAAATTGGCCAGATTCAAGTAAGTAAAAATATACTGCGTATTAAACTTCACCAGAAAAACAGATAAATAATTTAAATGCAAAAAAATTACTTTAAACAACAGCTATAAGTATTATTATAGGATATCACACAGTTCCCACTTTTCAATAAACAACTACGCACATCCATGCTCAAAGGAAGTAACTGGTTAACAACTACAAGGACTTAAAACAAACTGACCTTGGCATATTTGATCATATGTATTTTTGATAGCTTTAAAAGTGGACAAGTAAGTGTCAACTTTCTACTTTATTTTATTTATTTATATAGCGCTTTTAACAATGTAGATTGTTTCAAAGCAGCTTTACAGTGTTAAACAGGAAAATAATGCAGCATAATTTTAATCAGCTGTATAGCCATTCTGGAAACATTTCAAGTATCATACAGTGACAGTGTGGGCGTTAGATCAATAATTCGATCAGTAATTTAGTTTAAATGGTTAATTTAGTTTAAATTTTTCAACTAAACATCGAAATTAATCTAAATAATAATGTCCCCAACTGAGCACGCCAAGCCAGAGGCAACAGTGGCAAGGAAACCAAAACCCCATTAGGTGACCTAATGGAGAAAAATAAACCTTGGGAGAAACCAGGCTCAGTCGGGGTGCCAGTTCTCCTCTGGCCAATTAACAAAAAGCGTATTATTATTATTATTCTGGCAGCTTTACAGCTCGGAGGTCATAATAGATCAGAATATTCGAGGGACCGGGGGCAACATGCTGGAGACGGGTTTATTGAGGATGATGTTGAATAAATAATTATTAAAGTGCAATATTCGAATGATCGGAGGCAACACGCTGGAGACGGGTTTATTGAGGATGACATATCGATTTAAGTATTATTTAATTGTAATATTCGAACAATCTGAGTCAACACGCCGGAGACGGGTTTATTGAGGATGCCGTGTCGATGAGGCAGTTGCAGGGGGAGTCTAATCACGGTCTCTGCAGACACTTCGGGGTCCTGTGTTGGTCTTCTCTGGGTGCAGGTCCACCATCTGAACTGGATACGGCCTGGATCCGGCTGACTGCAGTAAACCTCGGGATAAAACAGAGAGACTATCATTAGCGCAGATGCCATTCTTCTGATGATGTCACGAGTACATCAGGTGTTATGGGAAGTGTTCCCGGTTCCGGCTGACCTAGTTAATGCAGCCTAACAATCATTTCATTGAAAAAGTGATTTTATGTGTATGCCACAGTAAAGAGATGTGTTTTTAGTCTAGATTTAAACTAACAGAGTGTGTCTGCTTCCCGAACAATGTTAGGAAGACTGTTCCAGAGTTTAGGTGCTAAATAGGAAAAGGATCGACCGCCTGCAGTTGATTTGGATATTCTCGGTATGATCAACTGGCCAGAGTTTTGAGACCGCAGTAGACGTGATGGAGTATAATATGTTAAGAGCTCGCTCAAGTATTGGGGAGCTAAACCATTCAGTGCTTTGTAAGTAATAAGTAAGATTTTAAAATGTATGCGATGTTTAATAGGCAGCCAGTGCAGTGTTGACAGAACTGGGCTAATATGGTCATACTTCCTGGTTCTAGTAAGAACTCGAGCTGCTGCGTTTTGGACCAGCTGGAGTTTATTTATTAAGCGAGCAGGGCAACCACCCAGTAGAGCATTACAATAATCTAACCTTGAGGTCATGAACGCATGAACTAACTGTTCAGCATTTTGCATTGAGAGCATGTGCCGTAATTTAGATATATTTTTAAGATGGTAGAAAGCAGTTTTACAGATGCTAGAAACGTGGCTTTCAAACGAAAGATTGGTATCAAAGAGCACACCCAGGTTCCTCACTGACGACGAGGACTTGACAGAACAGCCATCAAGTGTTAGAGTTAGACAGTATTCTAGGTTACTACTTGTGGAGCTTTTTTGTCCAATAATTAAAAATTCAGTTTTTTCTGAATTGAGTTGCAAGAAATTACCGGTCATCCAATGTTTTATATCAGCTATGCATTCCGTTAATCTTGTGAATTGGTAAGTTTCTTCAGGGCGTGAAGAAATATAGAGCTGAGTATCGTCAGCATAACAATGAAAACTAACGCCATGCTTCCTAATGATATCTCCCAGTGGTAGCATGTACAGGGTGAAGAGTAGCGGTCCTAGCACTGAGCCTTGTGGTACTCCATACTGAACTTGCGATTGGTGTGACATATCTTCATTTACTACTACAAACTGATAACGGTCGCATAGGTATGATTTAAACCATGATAATGCAATTCCACTGATACCTACATAATTTTCGAGTCTATTCAAAAGAATGTTGTGGTCGATAGTATCAAATGCAGCGCTAAGATCGAGTAACACTAATAGAGAGATACAGCCACGATCGGATGATAAGAGTAAATAATTTGTAACTCTGATGAGAGCAGTCTCAGTACTATGATACGGTCTAAATCCTGACTGGAAATCCTCACAGATACCATTTCTTTCTAAAAAGGAACATAATTGTGAAGACACTGCCTTTTCAAGTATTTTTGACAGAAAGGGTAGATTTGAGATTGGTCTATAATTGACTAACTCTGTAGGATCAAGTTGCGTTTTTTTAATAAGTGGTTTAATAATAGCCAACTTAAAAGTTTTCGGTACATATCCTAATGACAAAGATGAATTAATGATATTAAGAAGAGGATCTATGACCTCTGGTAGCATCTCTTTTAATAGCCTAGTTGGTATAGGGTCGAGCATACATGTTGTTGATTTAGATGATTTAACGAGTTTAGCCAATTCTTCTTTTCCTATAGCAGTGAATGAGTGTAATTTTTCCTCAGTGACAATGCTCTGTCTGATGTGATGCTGTAGTAGACGGCTGCATGGTTAAAATTTTTTTCCTAATATTATCAATCTTACATGTGAAGAAGTTCATAAAGTCATTACTGCTGTGCTGTTTACAATCATCAGAAGTTGAAGCTTTATTTTTGGTTAATTTAGCCACTGTATCGAATAAATACCTTGGGTTGTGTTTGTTTTCTTCCAAGAGAGTTGAGAAATAAGCAGATCTAGCAGTTTTTACGGCCTTTCTGTATGTGATCATGTGCTCTTTCCACGAATTACGAAATACCTCTAATTTTGTTTTCTTCCAGCTGCGCTCCATTTTTCTGGCTGCTGTTTTAAGGTCCTGGGTGTGCTCGTTGTACCACGGCGTTGGACTATTTTCTTTAATCTTCTTTAAGCGCAGAGGAGCAACTGTGTCTAAAGTACTGGAAAAGAGAGAGTCAATAGTTTCTGTTGCAACATCGACTTCCCCTATACTATCTGGGATGCTGAGCAGATGATACTAATGAGGAAGATTATTTAAAAAGCAATCTTTAGTAGCGGCAGTGATTGTCCTGCCATTTTTAAAGCGAGGGGGCGGCTTTGCAACCTTAGCTAAATTAAGTATACATGATACTAAGTAATGATCTGAGATGTCATCGCTCTGCTGCAGAATTTCAACGGTATCAACATTTATTCCATGTGACAATATTAGGTCTAAAGTATGATTATGGCGATGAGTGGCTCCTGACACGTGTTGCCTAACTCCAATAGAGTTTAGTGTGTCTTTAAATGCTAATCCCAATACGTCTTTTCCGTTGTCTACATGGATATTAAAATCACCAACAATTAGTACTTTATCTACGGCCAGTACTAACTCTGATAGAAAATCAGCAAATTCTTTGATAAAGTCTGTATTATGCCCTGGTGGCCTGTATACAGTAGCTAACACAAATGTTGAACGGGTTTTATCATGTACACTACATAGCGTTACATAAAGCACCAAAACTTCGAAGGAATTATATTTGAAACTAGACTTCTGAGTAATACTGAAGATATTATTATAAATTACAGCAACCCCTCCCCCTTTACCTTTCAGACGCGGCTCATGTTTATAACAATAATCTTGGGGGGTGGACTCATTTAAGGTAATGTAGTCGTCAGGTTTTAGCCAGGTTTCTGTCAAACAGAGCACATCTAGATTATTATCTGTAATAATATCATTAACAATAAGCGCTTTTGGGGAAAGGGATCTAATATTCAGCAACCCAAGCTTTATCAATTGTTCATCTGTATTATATATTTTGTTTATTTGTTGGACGTCAATTAAATTTTTACTGTTGAATGGTTTTGATGTTTTTTTGTATTTACTAATTCGGGGAACAGACACAGTCTCTATATGATAATATCTAGGTGAAAGAGTCTCTATGTGCTGGGATTTATCTGACTCCGGTAACGTGAGACAGCTAGCAGACGGTCGGTTTAGCCAGTTTGTCTGCTTCCTGACCTGGGCCCTAGTGAGTCAAGGTTTAGCTCTAAGACGATGTGCCAAATTACTAGAGAGAAGAGCGGCACCACACCAAGAGGGATGGATGCCATCCTTCTTCAACAGGTCAGGTCTGCCCCAAAAACTTTTCCAATTGTCTATGAACCCTATGTTATTTTGCAGACACCACTTAGACAACCAGCCATTGAGTGATGATAGTCTGCTAACTATCTCATCACTCCTTTTTACAGGGAGCGGTCCAGAACAAAAAACAGCCTCAGACATCGTACTAGCGAGTTCACACACCTCTTTAATGTTAATTTTGGTGATCTCCGACTGGCGAAGTCGAACATCATTAGTGCCGACGTGAATAATAATCTTAGAGAATTTACGATTAGCTTTAGCCAGCACTTTTAAATTTGCTTTGATGTCAGGTGCTCTGGCTCCCGGTAAACAAGTCGTCCCCTTGGAATTATAAGGTTCTATCTGACATTTTTGTCAAAATTGAGTTATTCACATATTCTTATTCTGTGACAACTTCTTTACATTATGTGATGTTGTTTTTTAAGTTTTTAAGTTATTTGGAACTTTTTATTTAGAAAATAAAAAGGTTCTTTCTACACAGTCAAATGGAATGCGAAAAACTTTAAAGCTCAATATCTCCAAACCAGTCAGAATGCAGATAGAACCTTATAATTCCAAGGTGGCGAAGTGACTATGGTGGCTGGTGTCTCTATCTTCACGTTCCGTGTAATAGAATCGCCAATGACTAGGGCACTTTCAACAGGATACTCGGTGGGTGCTTCACTGAGAGGGGAGAACCTGTTTGATGTTCTAACCGGAACGGAAAAGCGGTTCTTTGGTCTGCGACTATGCTGCCTCACTGTTACCCAGTTTCCCTGCTGCGGGGGCCCTGCAGCCGGAACCGAAGAATGTACAGAGTTCACTAAGCTATTCGCATCCAAATCAGTGTCTAAAGCTGTTACATCCTCACTACTCTCAGATAAAGTATGGATGCGTGTTTCTAATTCTAAAATCTTCTCCGTCAGCCTAACTATCTCCTTACATTTATCACATGTGAAGCCCTGTTCGCCAGCGGAGAAGCCTACACTAAACATGCGACATGCTGTGCAAGTGATAATGACAGGAGAAGACATGACTTACCGTGTTTGTTGATTAATCCAATTTACCACTTACCACAATCCTTTGCTGGACACAATTTACTAATCCAAGTTATGAACTAAGAAAAAGGGAAACCCGGGTGCAGAGATAACAAGCTAACAGGCTAGCAAAATGCTAACGTGTGATGGTGATTTAGATTGAAAGCTAGCGATGTCAAATTTAACGTGATAGGCAATTTTTAAACAATGTATGGTGATGAGTAAGTTATATTTAGCAGTAGAAGTAAGAGGAAATATCAAAATAAAGATTCAAACGAATAGTGTCAATAATGTCATCATAGGACATTTTCCTGGAAACATCTCGGTTTATGCTCATCATGGCCAGGCCATTGAGACGATGCTGTGTCATTGTAGATCTCAGGTATGTTTTAATGAGCTTCAATTTTGAGAAGCTCCTCTCTGCACTAGCCACACTAACTGGAGAAGCTGCAGCAATTCGGAGAGCCACCCACACATTGGGAAAAATTTCCTTCAATTTCTTTTCTTCTATGAAGGACAAAAGTTCCAATGTTTTCATGGTGGTCTTGGGAAAATCTGGAAAGGTTTTTTTTTTTTTTTGTGCAAGTTCCTTTCCATTCAGATCTGACTGACCATTGTTAGTCAAGGTGTCACTCAGTGTTGCACACTGTTGGCATATCTCCAGGGTTGAAAGCTTAGGGAAGCTTGTGAGGACTCCAAACTTGCTTTCAACTTTACTCAGGGTTTCAAAACGCTCATGCAGTGATTCAACGCAAACATCCACAACATTATTGAAAAAACACACCTCCATTTGTTTCATTGCATCATTGAAGGGCTCATCATGAGACTCATAAGAGAAGTGATGTTTTGTTTTTCTGAGTCTCTTATGCTTGAGCACGGCCTCTACACTCATCTTCTCACAGATTTCTCTGGCAGTTGCTTGTGCAGAAGCAAACCCTGTCTTTCTGTAGCTCTTAAGGGAGGCCTCAGTTTTCATCAGCAGATTGACAGCAACATCCAGCTGCATTAATTTGCTGACATGATGAATTTGGATGAGTATGTCATACCATACTACAGTGCATATGGCATAGCGATATGACCCTACTTCCTCAGCTAACATGTGTGCCTCAATTTTAAGCACTGGGTCATTGGCTTTCTCCTTTACTTCTAGAAGGGCATCCCTAACTTTTTCAGCCTGGTACCTCACAGCTTCCACACTCTTCACTCGACTCTCCAACCTTGTCTCTGTCCAGGATTTCAGAGTGAGATTAACATGGCTTTTTAGAATAGACCAACTTTGTGTGGAGGCTGAGATAAGAGTGAACAGCTTCTGCAGGTAAACAAAATAGGCAGCAGCTTCTGGGGAGCTTTTTCCTGCATCAGCTACCACCAGGTTTAAAGAGTGTGTTGCACATGGCACTAAAAAGGCCTTTGGGTTGATTTAAAAGGCCTTTGGGTTGCTCGCAGGGCTCTTTACATCCATATTCAACGAGTCCCTTGCTACATCTGTTGTCCCCACCTCCTTCAAACGATCCTCCATCATCCCTGTACCTAAGATCAGTAAACCCTCTTGCCTAAATGACTATCGTCCAGTGGCTCTCACATCTTTAGTCATGAAGGTCTTTGAGAGACTCATTAAAAACAACATTTGCTCCTCCATTCCTGACACTTTGGACCCTCTTCAGTTTGCCTATCGTCCCAATAGATCGACTGAAGATGCCATTTCTCACGTCCTTCACTCCTGCCTCACTCACATCGACAGCAAAAGTGGGAACTATGTCAGGTTGCTATTTATTGACTATAGCTCAGCCTTTAACACCATAGTTCCCATTAAGCTAACACACAAACTCCTGGATCTAGGCCTGAATTCTTCTCTCTGCCTCTGGATTGAAGATTTCCTCACTGGCAGACCCCAGGCGGTGAGAGTAGGCCAGTTCACCTCCACCTCCATCGCCCTGAGTGTTGGAGCTCCACAGGGCTGTGTGCTGAGTCCCCTGCTCTACTCTCTCTACACCCATGACTGTTTGTCCACACACAGCTCCACCTCTATCATCAAGTTTGCTGATGATACTGTTGTCCTGGGTCTCATCTCCAACAACAATGAGACGGCATACTTGGACGAAGTGGAGCAACTGACATCATGGTGCCAGGACAACTGTCTCTCTCTGAATGTTAACAAGACCAAAGAACTGATTGTGGACTTCAGGAAGAGACAGCATCGGTCATACTCCCCTCTCATGATCAGCGGGACACCGGTAGAGAGAGTGAGCAGCTTCAAATACCTGGGTGTGAACATCTCCGAGGATCTGACCTGGACTACACACATCCAGACACAGGTGAAAAAAGCCAGGCAAAGACTGTACCACCTGCGCCAGCTGAGGAAATTCAGGGTTTCACCAGCCATCCTGAAAACTTTCTATCGAGGGGCGATAGAAAGTGTCCTGACTCAGTGCATCACAGCGTGGTACGGGAACTGCACCAGTCATGATGGCAAAGCCCTGCAAAGAGTGGTGCGCTTATCCGAGCGCATCTCAGGCTCAGCTCTCCCGCCTCTGCAGGACATCTACACCAAACGCTGCAGAGGTAGAGCTACCAAAATCATCAGAGACATTAATCACCCTGCAAACTCTCACTTCACCCTGCTGCCATCTGGTAAGCGCTTCCGTAGCCTGATGGCAAAAACTGAAAGACTCAGGAGGAGTTTCTTCCCCCAGGCCATCAGACTCCTGAATTCAGTCACGTGACTTCACTTCACCCCCGCACACGCATAAACATACGGTTTTTTAACATTAACATCCACATACTGCAAAAAACTTTACTTTCCTATTGTTACTGCGTAACAACCTGTAATAAACCTTGCACATTATACTTCTTTATATATACATATATATATATTTTATGTTAACCACTTATTTTTAAGTCTACAGTTTATCTCACTTATCATATCCACATATTTTTTATATTTTTATTTATCTTATTTCCTATTTTTATCTTTTACTTGATTTATTTATAATTCTACTTATGTTAATACTTTTTTATTCTAATTTTATTCTATTTCTATTTTAATTTCTTGTAACTGTTATTTGCACTGTCCATGGAGCGGACCTGTTTACATTTCACTGCCAGTTGTATATTGTGTATATAACTGTGTATGTGACAAATAAAACTCTTGAATCTTGAATCTTGAATCTTATAGCAGTCTGGCTTGGACACCTTTTTTTCCCTTCATATTTGACTGCCCTCTGCATTCTTCAAAAGAGATGTTGAGTTCCTGCAGTCTCTTTAAAATGAGGGATGATAGGCTTTCTCCAGTGGTTTCTTCAGATTCAAGGAACCCCATGAAATATTCTTTAACTTCTACATTGTGTACTGCCACAGTTCGAATGATAAGTGAAACCTGTTTTATATGGCTGACATCAGGGGTGCTGTCCACAATTAGTGAAAAATATTTTGCCTCTTTGATCTCATTAGCCATTGTCTCCATAATTCTCTTACCTATGCACTCAATCAACTCACTTTGAATGATATTACCCAGGTATGTGGTGTGGCTGGCTCCACTTTGAATAAGACCTATATGTTTCAGCACAGGGTCAAATTTTGCCATGAGTTCAACTTCTTAAAGGAAGTTTCCATTATTTGGGTCATACAGGGCATCTGATGTTCCTCTTAGACCCATATTTCTCTCTGCCAAAGACTGAATGATGGCTACCAATCTTTTGAGAACGTCACGCCACCTATTTCTCTCACCTTCTAAGCGCATCATTTCCACCTGATCAGTTGTTTGCCTTTTTTCCAAACAAATCTCTAATTCCTTCCATGATGCCATATGCCTGTTATGTTCCGGAGCACTCTCATGGTTTTTCAAGATGTCAGCACAATTTTTCCAATCATCCAGTCCTTTGGTAATTAGATTATAATCTCTATTTGAGAAGATCTTGCAACAGAAGCAGTAAAGACGGTTGGCTTTTTTAGAATAGACCAGCCAGCTTCTCTTCATTTTTTCACCATTCTGTAATTTTCTAAAAATGTTATGGTGATGGCACCCTCTCCCATCTTCTCTTTTAGGAAATATGTAGTCTGGTGTCAACTGACATGGTCCTTTGTGCACTAGTTCTGTTCTAACTTTGTCTGTCATGTCTGGCCAGTCAGCGGGGTCTAGAAGTGCTGCCACAGTTAACTCACTTTCTAATGGTTGTAAATGGACAGCAGCCTGCAATTGTGTAGCAGTAGCAGCAGCCACATCACACAATGAAGAACTTAGTCCCTCATCTGTAAACAAAGCAAAACACTACTAGCTTCAACACTACTGAATTCTACTAGCTCCCTGTGTGTTATATGTTTATAAAAAAATATTTATTTGAGCAAATTGAAACTCTTTTTAAGTTAATTAAAATGTTATTCTACTAAAAAAAAGGATAGTTGATACAAAATAAACTAGATGAAACTGTTATTAGTTTAACTACATACAATCTGATGAAGATAGTAAATTAGGGTTCATGTAAAGAAATAAAATATTTTTAAGAATGTTTTTAAGTTAAACAAAAAAGTGTTCAATAGCAATACACAACTCATTTGTGTTCTATAAATAAATAAAAATATCTTGTTGGGGCGGGGGCTCACTGGCGCCCCCCAGCTTTTGGCGCCCTAGGCGACCGCCTAGTTTGCCTATGCCTAGAAACGGCACTGTGGGACAATCTGACTGCTGATGTCTGCTCCAAACATCCGAGTGTCTGCTCTCCATCAGCATGACTACTTAAAACGTTTTACAATTCATGTTGTCAGCATCCCATTTCTTGCCATATTTAATGTAATATTTTTACAATTACATGCTATTTGTATTGTAGCTTTATCACTTTTTGTGGTGTAGTGGGCTAAACACTTAACTGATAAGCAGAAGGTTTCAGGTTCGATCTCCGCAGCCGTCACCACCAGTGTGTCCTTGAGCGAGGCTCAACCACAGAAGCTCTGCAGCAAATGCACAGACATCAAGAATCAGAAAAGTGCTGAAATAACTGTTTGAAATTAAAATAAAATACAACTTAAGATTTAAATTGATGCTTTATTCATTTCTGTAGTATACTCAAAGCCTTTCTTCATTACCCTCTCTCCAGTCTCCACCAGATAAACACACACGTGCTCTTCTGCCACTGTAACATCAGACAACATTCATGTTACCTGGATCTTAAACAACACCTTGATTAAAGCATAAAAGTTTATGTGCTCAATACTACATTTAAATGTTGAGGTAGTTGCTGATGTGTTAATGTTCCTCAATTCATCAACAGTACTAATGGACAAATAAAAAAGATAACTTATGTGTAGGGGATCTACAAATTTGTGATTAAAATTTTGAAGACTTTTATTTTGACGTTTGATACGGGCGCTGCCATTTTGGGTTTTTGACGAGTTGCGCACGAAGAGAGAGTTAGCACGAGGAGAGAGTGAGAGAGAGCGGCGGTGAGCTGAGAGTGAATGTTGAGCTCGGGTAGTCAATCGCGATAAAATATCACGTTTAGACCCGCGACATCCACAAGAGATGCATAACGTTGCCTCAGAGTCTTTGTTTATGTGAACAAGTTTGTTGAAGTGAGTGTTAAAAGAAGTTTTCTGCCGTGTTCGTGCGTGAGGCTGGGCAAAAGACCTGTTAGTTTCAGTAAGTTTCAGTCACGTAGGAGTTAAATACTCTCGTGTTTTCTTTGTTTAAACCAGTTTTTGTTTAATTTGTTCAAACGAACTTGAAACCGTGATTACTACTGATCGTGAGAAGAGAAAAGTTTGCTGAGTCGTCAGATAGGGTTGTGTGTTGTTCGTCTTCTCATTGCGTCTTCATCAGCTGCGGCCTCGTTGAATCAAGCTGCTGTCGTCAGGATCGCGAGGACAATCGCTGAGGTTCAATGAGTGAAGAAACAGTACCCTGCCATCCGTTGGGCATCATTCAGCACCTCATCCACGAACCAAGAGTGGTGATGTACATTGTTGTTTCTGTTTTCCAACTGAACACTAGTAAGCAAACCACCATTTTCTGTTATTGAATCATCAGAACTGAACTGTTCGATCGTGCAGTTATCTGTGATGGAACTGTGATCAGTGAATTTTCCTGAAAAGGGATTCATAGACTTTCTTTTGTGCACGCAACTGAATTTTTTCTGGCCTGTGAACTCAAATGGACAGAACATAACTTTTTCCTGGATTTTTGAATCGGATCTTGGATTTTTGAGCCGAATTGAAGTGAACTTTATTTGAAAGGTTGAGTTAACTGAAGTGAACGGTGAAACGTTTCAGTCCACTTACAATACGTGAAGCTGATTGGGTGGGGGGACTAGGATCCTGTTGCTCACTCAGTCTTCCTTAGTTTAGTGCCGAATATATCCCCCACAAGGCGGTGGCATATTTCCCTCCGCCACATATTGGCGTCACGAACAGGATAAACTAGCGAGTATTCTAATTAAGTGTAAGTTCCTGGTCTTTGATTCTACGCTATGGCCGAACTGGAGGAATTAAAGAGACAGTTTGCAGATATGCAACGGAGGTTTGGTGAACAGGCAGGCATGTTGGAACAGGCCAGAGCCGAACAGAGAGAAGCGTTTTCGCTTGCCAAAGCTGTGATTGATCAACAGGCTGCCGCCCAAAGAGCGCCATCTACCGTTTACACACCAAGAGACCGCAAACTTCCAGAGTTCAGTGGGTGTTGATCCAGGCCTGGTGAATTGAGTATAGAAGAATGGATAAACTCGATGAAGTCCACCTTTAAGGTGATGAAAATTCCAGAAGAGGACAAAATTTAGTTTGTTAAGCAGTATTTAAAAGATGAGGCTAAGATGACAGTCAAGTTTATGCTCAATGGAAATGAGAGGTTAGTGGATGATATCTTTGACGCTTTAGACCAGACTTATGGGGACAAACTTCCAATTGGCAGCAGACTGAAAGAGTTTTATGACCGCAAACAAATGCCTGGAGAAACCATCCGCTCTTACGCTTATGACTTGCAGGAGAAGCTGAGCATCATCCAGAACCGGGAGCCGTCTAGAGTTCCTGATGCTGACGGTGTACTGAAAGAACAGCTGGTGTTAGGTCTCAAGGATGACTCGCTACGACGTGAGATGAAGAGGAGAGTCAAAGCTGAGAGGGACCTGACATTTATTCAGCTTATGCAGGAAGCGATTATTTGGTCGGAAGAAGAGGAGGTGCAAGCTCCATGCAATTTGAGAAGCAGTACTCGTTCACGTGGTGTCGTCCAGGCTACCACTGCAACAGATAGCTCTTCAGCTCCCCTCACTCTGGAGAAGCTTCATGAAGCTATTCAACAGATAGCTGCCAGACAAGAAGAACTCTTTCAGATGGTGAATAGCAAAGAGAAAGTGAAACCTGTAGAAAAAGAGGGCAAAACTAAAAGTGAACCTTTAAAAGACAGTGAAGGAAGATAGATCTGCTATACGTGTGGTAAGCCAGGGCACACTAGCCGACGCTGTAATCAGAGCCGAGAGAACTCAAGTGGAGCGCAACCTCTGAAACACAAAGTGGAGATGGTAAAGGCAGCGGATCAAGTTCCCTCGGTGCTAGAGAGTCCAGGTCCATCCGTTATCAGAAGTCACACTGCAGACTGTGATGCAGTGCATGTTTCCAAAGCTCTCTGTGAAAGTGCTTTCGGTGACTGTCTTACCATCGACCTGATAATTGCTGGTATTAGGACTGTTTGCCTCTTGGACACAGGGTCAGAGGTGACTACTATCACAGAGTCGCATTTTAAGAATCACTTTGGAGACGTTGTGTTGTCATCCGCCAATTGGGTCCGACTTACAGCAGCAAATGGCTTAGACATTCCCATCGTAGGATGTCTGGAAGCAGACATAGAATGTATGGGGAGGATGTTGCATGGAAAGTGTGTGTTTGTGATCAAAGAGAGCAATTCCAATGAAACAGAGCTGAAAGGATTACCTAGCATCGTTGGGATGAATGTATTGAGAGACCTCAAAGATCTATTCATGGCCACTGAAGGTATGAGGAAGATGGACAGGTATAACCAAGGTGCCGGGGAGGCTAAAGTCCAGCGAGTGTTGGCTAACATTAAGATGCAGACTGAGGCATTGAGCTGTGGAGACAAGATTGGTTTTGTGAAAGTAGCTGGGAAGCAAGCCATCACTATTCCCCCATTCAGTGAGCGTGTTCTGGAAGGGCGCTGTAGAATACCACCAAGAGTGAGCTGCCAAGTGTTGATCGAGGCCTCATCAGAAGTCAGCTTGCCCAAGAGTGTTCTGGTTGCTAATGTGCTGGCCAGGACAGCTGATGGTAAAGTCCCAGTCAGAGTGTTGAATTCAAGTGAGAAGGCTGTAAAGCTCATGCCGCGATGTAGGATAGCAGCACTGTGTAAGCCGCATGAGGTTGTCCCAGAACTGCTTGTTGAGTTTGAGGAAAAGGAAGGTGCTCTGCATGTCAAGGCTGTGCAGCAACATCAGGTAAAAGAGGAGGAAACCACCACAGAGCAGTTGCCTGTTGCAGTGCAAACAAATGTTGCAGATCTCTCTGAAGCTCAGCGTGAAAAACTCTGCAACCTACTGACAAAGCACAGTGACATGTTTTCTAAAAACGAATGTGACTTCGGTTACACGACAGCTGTCACACACAATATCCCTACAGGAGACGCTCCTCCCATTAAGGCGAGACACGGCAGGTGAAAACATCGTTTTTTCATGCAGTGGTCAATTTTGAGATTTTGGGCCAGTTTGCTCCCTTAACATGTAAGCTTTCATGTCAAAAAAAAAAAAAAGTCAACATTACACATTAAGTTGGTTATTTCATTATATTTTGTCACCGTGCGCCTTTAGATTTCTACCCGAAATCATCAAAAGTTATTCTAGCGCGATCTCTCGTGCCGTCTCCATTCACAGAAACATGTCATGCTTGGTCTCATTATAAAGCTCGCAGTCTCACACACAGCACTGTCTAATCCAAATATGGATATTTCCTTTGTAGAACTAACCAACCGCGAAAGTTTGCAGCCGAACACCACATCTGATTGGTCGATGTGAATTTCTCACGCGCTGCCGCTTGCTTGTGTATTCTCTGCTTGAGAGAAAGTGCAGACAACGCTGAAATCGGCTCATAAACGCTCACAGAAAAGACCAAGTAGCAAGAGCAAGTAAAAAGAAAGTAAACAACAACAGATTAGACAACGAAACCCCGTCAGAATTAGATTCAAATAGTTATAGATGGACATATGCAACAAACAGGGACAGTTCGTCTGCAGTTTTTGTGACTGGTGTTTGTTAAGGTAGTTCTCTTAAGGTAGTTCTCTAATAGCTATTGCTATTAATAATTTATTCATTTATCAATTTCCACGTGTTTTAAATATTATACACTACTGATATTAATTAACTGAATATATATTTTGTTTGTAGGTTGGGGGTTTTATAGAAATGTATGCAGTTATACAGTATAAAACTTTAAAGGCCGTTTTCTCAGAATTAGTTTTTTCTCACACTCAGAGTCAGATATATCCACTTCAAGAGCACCTACAAGCACCAACTTTAGCAGTCTTATGCTGAACTATATTCTGAAGGCTTTTACAGAGGGATTTGTTGATATATCATTCCTATCCTGAGTTATAGGTCCTTTAACTCCAAAAAACATGGCGAAAATTGATTTTTTAAGGCTATTGTCAGTATTCTCTAATTTACTAAAGCACAAAATAAGATATCCAGAATCCCCTCTGTAAAAGCCCTCTCATCTAACATGTCAACAAATAGAACCAAGAATTTTAAACATGGTCCTTTCCAATTTCCAGATTTTGTTTTTGGAAAAGTATGCAAATGAGCGTATATTTAAGTATATAAGGCCTCATTTGCATATTAAAACATTAATTTACACAAAACTTGTAATACATTTTTTTCTTATGTTTATGCCAGTAATAAACTGGAGAAGTTTCACAGTGATATCTTGTAATTTAAAAAAAAACCCTATTCACCTGTAGTGTCTCGCCTTAAGCAAAGACATCGCAGAATTCCACCCCAGGTATTTCAAGAAGTGAAAAGACATGTTCGAGATTTGGTATCTCAAGGTATTCTCCGAGAAAGCTGCAGTCCATGGGCATCTCCAGCTGTGATTGTAATCAAGAAGGATGGCAGTGTGCGATTTTGTTGCGATTATAGAAGGCTGAATAAAGTGACCTGCAAAGACGCTTACCCCCTTCCGCGCATCGAGGAGTCACTTGATGCCTTGGGAAATGCACAGCTATTCTCCACGCTTGATCTTACTTCAGGCTATTTCCAAGTGGCCATGAGTGAGGAAGACAGAGCAAAGACCGCCGTCACCACTCCCTTTGGTCTATTTGAGTGGACCAGGATGCCGTTTGGACTTTGCAACGCTCCTGCGACTTTTCAACGTCTGATGGGGGTGGTGCTTGGCGATCTGACGTTTGACATACTGCTCATCTACCTTGATGACATTATCGTCTTTTCAAAGGACTTTGATAGCCACTGTCAAAGACTGGAAATAGTGTTCAACAGATTGAAGCAGCATGGTTTGAAACTGAAGCCCAGCAAGTGCTTCTTGCTAAAACCTGAAGTGAAATTCCTGGGTCACGTAATTTCCTCCAAGGGAATATAGGTGGACGGAGAGAAAACTCGGGCATTGGAAACATGGCCTGTACCCAAGAATGTCAAGGAGTTGAGACAAGTCCTGGGATTCATGAGTTATTACAGGAGGTTTGTTCCTGGTTTTGCTCAGTTGGCCCGGCCACTTCATGCCCTAGTTGGTAAGGGAGACAAAAGGAAAATGATGGAACCTTTTAACTGGACGACTGAGTGCCAGACTGCACTCGACAAACTCAAGCAGTGTTTAATGTGTCCGCCAGTCCTCGCATACCCAGATTTCAGCCAGTCTTTCATACTTACAACTGACGGGAGCCTGCATGGTCTTGGGGCTGTATTGAGTCAACGACAAGGAGAAGTTGAGCGTGTGATTGTGTATGTGAGTCGAGGCCTTCGTGGATCAGAAAAGAACGATCAAAATTACAGTGCTTTCAAGCTAGAGATGCTTGCCCTAAAGTGGGCAGTGACCGAAAAGTTTAAAGAATACTTGATCTACTCCAAATTCTCTGTGGTCACTGATCATAACCCTTTGCGCTACCTTGAGACGGCAAATCTAGGAGCTGTTGAGCAAAGGTGGATGGCTCAGCTAGCGGAGTTTGATTTTGAGGTGTACTACAAGCCAGGGCGACAAAACACAAATGCAGATGTGTTATCAAGGATCCCATCTGGTGAGGAACCTGAGCAAGAGGATTCTGCTAAAGATTTCATTAAAATGAATTCAGAAGAGGTGCGGACATGCTTATGGCCAGTTACTGAATCGCAGCAGAAAGTACAAGCATCGGTACAGGTGTCCGTGACAAAGAAAGTTCCTGGACATGGCTGGAGTGAGATCGAAGAGCAACAAAAGGTTGACCCTAATATAGCACCTATCTACCGCGCTGTACTTACCAACAAGAATCTGAGTCCGGTCGAGCAACGAGGCATGAATGTGGAATCTAAAAAACTTGCTAGGCAGTTCATACGACTCCAGATTAAGAAAGGATTGCTGTTCCGAACCATCCTTGATCCTCGAGATGGAGAAGAAATTTGTCAGTTGGTGGTTCCAGAACCCTTACGCTACAAAGTGTATGAGAGTCAGCATGATCATTGTGGTCATTTTGGAGAAAGAAGCACGCTGGAGCGCATGAGGCGAAGCTATTACTGGCCCACAATGACCAAGGACGTTCAAAGTTGGATTCATGAGTGTAAGAGATGCTCTCTCGCAAAGGATGTTTTCCCTAAAATTCGAGCCCCGATGATGTGCACCAATGTGTCTGCACCGCTTGAAGTCCTCGCTATGGATTATACTCTCTTGGAGGAATCTGTGGGAGGATACGAGAATGTCCTCGTCTTAACTGACATGTTCACTCGTTTCACAGTGGCAGTGCCTACCAGAAATCAGACTGCTCACACCACAGCAAAAGCACTAGTGCAGTATTGGTTTGTCCACTACGGCTGTCCTGCACGACTACATTCCGACCAAGGTCGATGTTTTGAAGCCAATGTCATCAAAGAACTGTGTAAAGTCTACGGGATTGGAAAAAGTCGCACAACTCCATATCACCCACAGGGCAACTCCCAGTGCGAAAGATTTAACAGAACTATGCACGACATGTTAAGGACATTACCTCCAGAAAAGAAAAGAAACTGGAAGCAGTATCTCCCGGAGTTGGTCATGGCTTATAATAGTCGAACTCACACTTCAACTGGCTATTCGCCATTCTACTTGATGTTCGGGAGGGATGCTCGAATGCCGATGGACATTCTGGGCTGGAGAGACTGGGAGGACAGTGGAGATGATAATCTTGATGACTGGGTGAAAAACCATCACAACAGATTAAAGACAGCTGTTGAAGTGGCCAACCATGCAGCACAAGAAGCTTCAAGAAAAAGAAAAAGAGCCTATGATCGCAGATCGCATGGAGCACTCATGAGACCTGGTGACCGTGTTCTGTTACGAAACCATTCACATAGGGGGAGGAAGAAGATACAAGATCACTGGGAATCCCTACCTTACCTTTTGGTAAAACAGAATCACACGGACACTCCAGTCTACACAATTCGTCCAGAGAAAGGGGGCCCATGTAAAGTTGTACATAGGGATCAACTCAAGCATTGCACTTTTCAGTCATCACCACTACCTTGCACATCTAGAAGTAAATCTAGAGAACATACAAGACAGGAACACACTGACTCAGAAGAACCTGATGTTCTTGCCAATCCTGTTGTTACACTTGCACCACACATAAACACAGGGTGTAGAGAGGCAGGTGAATTAGACATGGGCATAGGGGATCATGACAGTGAGATGTCAGCTGATGATTCAGTTAATCAGTCTGTACTTGAGTCAGTAAATACGGGTGGGTCTGATGCAGAAAGTGAAAATGAAAGTATTCCGGAACCTAGACGTTCTCAACGTCATAACAGAGGTACATTACCTGTTAGGTATAGGACTGACTATGTCTTAAAATAATTCTAGGCAAAACCTGAATGTTTGGGAAGTTTATTTTAATGTGAATGTTTATCAAATTTCCTAGTTGAGTAACTTGGAACCTTTTCATTGTTGTACTGATGTTTTGCACTGTGAAGAACGTTAACCTGCTATTCTCTGTTATATATTTTTCAGGGACTGAGTTGCTGAATGGAAGTCCGATGGTATGGCAGGGTTTAGCAGGGGGGAATCTAGGGGATCTACAAATTTGTGATTAAAATTTTGAAGACTTTTATTTTGACGTTTGATACGGGCGCCGCCATTTTGGGTTTTTGACGAGTTGCGCACGAAGAGAGAGTTAGCACGAGGAGAGAGTGAGAGAGAGCGGCGGTGAGCTGAGAGTGAATGTTGAGCTCGGGTAGTCAATCGCGATAAAATATCACGTTTAGACCCGCGACATCCACAAGAGATGCATGACGTTGCCTCAGAGTCTTTGTTTATGTGAACAAGTTTGTTGAAGTGAGTGTTAAAACAAGTTTTCTGCCGTGTTCGTGCGTGAGGCTGGGCAAAAGGCCTGTTAGTTTCAGTAAGTTTCAGTCACGTAGGAGTTAAATACTCTCGTGTTTTCTTTGCTTAAACCAGTTTTTGTTTCATTTGTTCAAACGAACTTGAAACCGTGATTGCTACTGATCGTGGGAAGAGAAAGGTTCGCTGAGTCGTCAGATAGGGTTGTGTGTTGTTCGTCTTCTCATTGCGTCTTCATCAGCTGCGGCCTCGTTGAATCAAGGTCAGGGTATATTCTGGCAAACCGTTTGCCAATCGCGTCTAGCAATAGGCAAAGCAAACTGTTGTACACGCTATATACGAACACGTGATGGATAACTCGCCGAGCAAATCATTCGTTTACCTTTTCCCAGCGCGATATTGGTGAAGGAATTAAGTATAAGAGAATGAAGCAGCAGGAGGCGGGTCAACAGTTAACAATTTCAAAGTTAAAGTTCCTGCAAATTAGGTTTTAAATAAATGTATAATAGCTCTATTAAAATAGAATTTAGTTTTAATCCAAATTCAACACAGATAAACTGCCCTCTACTTTAACAATGACTTGATTATTCCATAATCTTAAGAATCCAATGGCATCCAAATCGTCCTTATGTTATGTCTCAATTTAAATAAATAAAATATAAACAAAATAAGCAGCCTACCTGACTGTGCTGGTGGTAAATATTACATAGGCAACAGTGTACATTTTATTTCTTGTAATTTAATTGAAACGTTTTCATATACATACTTATATAGCCTACTTTCATATACATTAACACTTTTTTTCTTTATTTAGTTATGGTATCATAACACATAGGACAACTCCTAATTATTAATACATATTTTTTTAAAAGCAATGCAAAAATTTATACATTTAACAATTAATAAATACAAAAAAATCCTGTTGACTTTTTAATTTTATTTTAGTGCATAACTATTTGAAATAACCGTAAACATTATTTCAGTTCTCACATCACAAATTTTTTCTTTTGACCATATGAAACAAAATCTCATATAATTGAAAGGTGCAGTGTGTAGTATTTATGAGGATCTATTGACAGAAATTCAATTTATTATACATAAACCAAGTTTTCAATAGTGTATAAAGGCCATTATGTTTTTATTACAGTTTTTTTTTATTCGCTTTGGTACTATTTTCAGAAGTAACGTGTACATTTTCAAAACTCTTAGTACAAAAATCCAAACTGCTCACACTTGTAACACAGCTAGTCATTCTTTCAAAACCTGATCTCATGCTTTCATTCAGTTGCACATATCTTCAGTCCACATAATCATTGCTTCAAACACAAGATTATTGTAATATGTAATGAGAACATTTGGTGTAATCACTGAAACACAACAGTGTGATCTTCTTTCAGTTTAGTACTTTTAACAATCAGTTCATCCAACAGCAAACAATGCAAGATACATGTTTCAAATCTCCTTCGTTTCTGAATTATCTACAGTAACACAGGGTACATATGCCTCATTAGAAAATACACTTACATTACCTAACTTATATAATTGAATCCATAATGTTTGTGATAGTATTTCGTGTGTTATCAAAAGGTGTGATAAAGTTATGACACAGCCATGATGTTCTGTGCTATAACAGAGTTTGCTGCCAATAAATGTTCTCACTTCTCACTATACCATATGACTGAATCTACAGTGATTGAGCTTTATAAGGGTGAGTTACAATAATGTGACAGTCTCTACCATGGTAATCTGTTTACAGTATCACATGGCATACATACTGTAAAGTAAAATGCTGTATTTGATACCATCTGTCTCCCTTCTTCTGATTTTTGATCAGTCTGATGTTACTCTCCCTTATACTCTATTCAGAAATTGAAAAAACACACACGCACACACACACAGATGTTGGGTTTTCATGTTTTATGGGGACTTTCCATAGGCGTAATGGTTTTTATACCGTACATACCGTATATTCTATCCCCCTACACTGCCCCTGCCCCTAAACCTACCCATCACACACACACACACACACACTTTCAAAAGTGGCCCTGAACGGACAAACTTCTCTACAGAGTGCTAGCTACTCTCTGCTGTCTCAGACGACCACATCTTTGTCCTGTGTTGGCCACCGTAGCTTCTCTATGTGCTTCGAAAAAGAGGGGTGAGCGGAGGGCAGTTGCAATTCACAACCTCACCGCTAGATGCCGCTAAAAACACACTGCAACTTTAATGAATGGCTGTGCTCTTTTTAATTTTGTAATTTCATCTGAATATCAGCATTTGTGAGATTTAGTCATTCAAAACAGTTTTATTAATTTATCAAATTTGTGTCTCTGGAAAATAGCAATCTATGACATTGTAATATGCTTTAATAGGTTTTTGTTAATGAGGGATTTGTGGACACATTAATGTTTTTGCATTTGGTTTGTGGAAAATGCCAAGAACTGGCACAGAAGACAAAGTGGCATGTTAATACTTGTTTTTATTTTAAAATGTATTATACTTACAGAGTGCATTAGTGACCACCCCCTTTTTCAAAAATGCTGGTTTCTGCAAGTATTTTTTCCACTCATTTAAAAAAAAGCCATGAACCAAGCTAACATCTACGATGTGAATCACAATACAAACTACAAAAAAACATATTTGAAAGACAAAAATACATTTATATATTGCAAAATATGCACATACATACAAACATTTACAGTAGTTACTTTGCGAGCGTAGGCAGATCAACTCAATTACGTAATTTGCAGTGCTTTATGGGAGAGGGCAGGGCTAAAGAGCTATTTTGTTACCTTTTTATACTCTCTGATTGATGGAATTTTCTTCTAATTTCACTGTTGTAATGTGAGCGGATGGCTTCCGGAACTCACTCTGTTGTAGTGGGGTTATTTAAATAATTCAATAAGAAAGTTGTACATTACAGATATCTTAGCTACATATTCATTAAAACCTCTAGGCTACTTGAGTAAAATCATTCAATTTGAATCGCTGTTGCTGTTATTACATATCTCCAATTAAAGTATGGGTATTTAAAAATGGGCATAAATGGAGTAAACAGAATAGTTCTTCAATGTTATTTATTATTTTAATTAATACTTTCACTTAATACATTGGCTGATGATGCAGCATCACCATCTACATGCTAAACTTAAAACTTACAATTTAAATGTAAATGGAGGAGGAGATGAGCTTTATTCGCCAAGTCTTTGCAAATACACCAAGGAATTTGTTGTGGTTTTCAGGAGCTCAGGGTATATATATATATGCATACATGAATGACACAATAGAACAGAAATAAAATTTAAATAATAATAATATTATATATATATATATATATATATTATTTCAATTTTCTTTCTGAGGCTACATAACTTAGGCGACCATACGTTCTGATACAGATATGTGTGTGTGTGTGTGTGTGTGTGTGTGTATATATATATATATATATATATATATATATATATATATATATATATATATATATATATATATATATATATATATATATATACACACACACACACACATCTGTATCAGAACGTATGGTCGCCTAAGTTATGTAGCCTACATATTTGCACATAATGTAGGCTACAGTTTAAAGGCTACAGCTGCACACTCTCGTGGCATAAAGGATATACAAGTGCTGAGTTTTAACTTTAACTTTGACATTGTTAACTGTTGACCCGCCTCCTGCTGCTTCATTCTCTTATACTTAATTCCTTCACCAATATCGCGCTGGGAAAAGGTAAACGAATGATTTGCTCGGCGAGTTATCCATCACGTGTTCGTATAGCGTGTACAACAGTTTGCTTTGCCTATTGCTAGACGCGATTGGCAAACGGTTTGCCAGAATATACCCTGACCAATCAAGCTGCTGTCGTCAGGATCGCGAGGACAATCGCTGAGGTTCAATGAGTGAAGAAACAGTACCCTGCCATCCGTTGGGCATCATTCAGCACCTCATCCACGAACCAAGAGTGGTGATGTACATTGTTGTTTCTGTTTTCCAAATGAACACTGGTAAGCAAACCACCATTTTCTGTTATTGAATCATCAGAACTGAACTGTTCGATCGTGCAGTTATCTGTGATGGAACTGTGATCAGTGAATTTTCCTGAAAAGGGATTCATAGACTTTCTTTGGTGCACGCAACTGAATTTTTTCTGGCCTGTGAACTCAAATGGACAGAACATAACTTTTTCCTGGATTTTTTAATCGGATCTTGGATTTTTGAGCCGAATTGAAGTGAACTTTATTTGAAAGGTTGAGTTAACTGAAGTGAACGGTGAAACGTTTCAGTCCACTTACAATACGTGAAGCTGATTGTTATTTTTTTTCATATTGAACTGAAACTGAAACCAATTTGTTGTTTTTCTCTCTTTATTATTTTCCACATTTTTATTTCACTTTGATTTTTCTGCATTTGAAATTGTTTTTTACACTTCCTGTGAAAACAAAGAAAACAGAATAATTTCAATTCATGCAGTAAATAAATGCTGTTTGTGTTAGCTAAGCTAAAACTGTCTAAGTTAATTTTGGGTCACTTATACTAAGGAGTGGGGGCGTCTTAACTATCCTGTTAGATCTGGGGAGGGCGGGGTTTGCAGTCAACTAGGTTTAACTCCTGAGTTTTCTACATACACACACTTCAGGTGGCTGCCGTGTAGTGAGTAAATCCTGAAGCCCACTTCCCCGACTCTTGAGCATTACACATGGCAACACGATAGACACCACACACAACAAGTTAAGCAGTTGTACAAAGACTAAAAGCATTGGGTGGGGGGACTAGGATCCTGTTGCTCACTCAGTCTTCCTTAGTTTAGTGCCGAATATATCCCCCACAAGGCGGTGGCATATTTCCCTCCGCCACATATGTTTAGTTACTTTATGTAGATTTATTAACATTACTGACGTTCATGTAAAGTTAAAGCTACACTGTGTGATATTTTCCCCCATCTAGCGGTGAAAAGGTATATGACCATCCAGTGAATATTAGTTTCTTCTCAATTCCGATTTCGTTTTAACTCCTACGGTGGCCGATTTAGTCCAAGATTAACATGGCTTCCAGTTCGACCTCGTCCACATTCGACACAGTACCATCGAGTGTGAAAACGCGAAAGGCAAAGCTTGAATTAACGGGTATGTCCCTCTTTGGCTAATGTACTTTTTTGAAGATGGAGGGGCAACATGGCGACCCGCATTCTAACCCCTCACCCATATGTATTTTCAATGGCATATTATAAACTTACGAGAATACTTTATTACTTGAAAGAAGTAAATATACATTAATGAGCACATATATTTTTGAAAGAACTAAGTGTTTTTAGTAGGGATGTCCCGATCAGGTTTTTTTGCCCTCGAGTCCGATTCCAAGTCATTTGATTTTGAGTCTGGGTGATTCTCACGAAAACTTGGTTTTAAAAATGTCAACATTTTTTTTACATGAAAATGTAAAAGATGCTTAAATTAACCCCCCCCCCCAGACATTAGAAACAAAGTCTGGAGTATTTTTGGAAATTAATTTTTAAACTTTTACTTAAATAAGTCCTTTACGAAAATAAGTCCTAAAAAATCTCATTGCCGCAACAGTCTGAAAACATCAACACTGTTAGAAAAGCTCATATATTTTCACATTTTTAAAAATGGATTATTAATACACATGCACAGTTACTTGAAATTCAGAAATAATATTTATTTTTAATTTAACAGCTTTTTTTTATTGATTAATTTCTCTCATTGCCGCAACACCTTCCACAATTTACAACCATTTTTTTCATATATTTTCATGAAAGCTGACATATTTTCAAAATGACGTGACAAACCTGAAAGAACATAATTTGTAGATACTGCGCATGCATTTAAAATCAAAGTACCATGTTTCTATTAATTAAATTAACATTTAATGAACATCTGTTGCGGTAATGATACATAGGTTTCGGAAATGAGGTTAATTATTTCGGTAATGATAATACATATACTAGTGTGAGATTTTGTTAAGAAACTAATTGTAAAGTAGAAAAAACAGATAATATTTGCACAACCATTCATTCAAGTTCAAAACAGTTTTATTGTGTAGTGTTTGAAAAATACATACGGCAAAAAAAAGAAAGAAAGAAAAACATTAGAACAGGAATAAAACAGGGCAACATATCAACGTGTGCCTTAAAACATTTTTCTTCCAATGTAGATTAGTGAAAGTATTTAGTATTCATTAAAACAAATATGAATTAATTACATTGGCATGGTATTTAATTAACTGCACACAGGAACATTTAATAGAAGACAATCAGTTAAAGGGTTAGTTCACCCAAAAATGAAAATTCTGTCATTAATTACTTACCCTCATGTCGTTCGACACCCGTCAGACCTCCGTTCATCTTCAGACACAAATGAAGATATTTTAGTTGAAATCTGATGGCTCTGAAAGGCCTCCATTGGCTCAATGCACTTTACACTCTCAAGACCCTTAAAAGGCACTAAAGACGTCGTTACAAAGTCCATCTCACTACAGTGGTTCTACGATAACTTTATGAATCGGCGACAATAGTTTTTGTGCGCAAAAAAACCCTAAATAACGACTTGCATAGTGATGACGATTTCAAAACACGGCCTCATGAAACTTCGAAGCGTTATGAATCAATGAGCCGAATGATGATTCGGATCGCGTGTCAAACCGCCAAACTGCTGAAATTTGGCGATTCAAACCGCTGAATCGACTCGCTGATTCATAACGCTTCGAAGCTTCATGAGGCCGTCGTTATCGCAACACACACTGGCCTGCACAATGTCCCTTGGAGAGGATGTGGCTACAATTCCTAGCTGATGCAGCTTTTTTATCTTCAGGCCAAAATTTTCATGTGTTTTACAAGCACATGTTTCTCTGTCTGTTACTCTACAGTGGATGATCCAAAATGGCTTAAGTTTACAGAACTGAGACATCGAAAGATTGTGCCTGGGATTCTCAGTCTGAAATCTTCTATGAAGATTTGCCATGTTGTTTGTCAAGGCTCTCTTGCGAAATATCTGGCCCTTTTTTCGGATTTCACCAGATTTGCCATTAATTACAGTAGAAACTTCATCTTGGTGAAAGAAGCGGCTAACAATTCTGCGCATTAATCTTCTCTGGCTGTTGGGTAATATTCTCTGATCTCTCTGTCTAGCTTTTTGTTTGGCCTCTCTGCCTACCAAATTAATAAGTCCCTGCTTTCTCTCTCTCTTCTCAAGTCTTCTCAGTCTTTTCCTTAGGTTTAACATTTCTTTAGTCCTGTCTAAAAGCTTCTCTTCTGTGTTACGCAACTTTGCCCTCTATTTTGATAGTGTTTTTTTTCTTTTCTTCATTTTGGGTGATTCTTTTGGGGTCGATGTTTTTATATCTCTTGCTCTCTGTATCTCATTTTTGGCGGGAATTAAGTTGATGTCATTTTCCTGTAAAAAAAAAGATATTTATACAAGTTGGAAACAAAAACAAAACAAAGCTTTAGAACTTTTGAGAATAGTGTATGTTGTGTTTGTTGAACATAATTACATTAAAACAACCCTCTACAATGAGAGTAAAACACTTGCATATGCAAGTATATTTCACTCTGGGCGACTAAATAATATCTATCATCAGCCATTGGCTAATAAATGCTTAGATTTTACTCGCCAGTGTTTGTTAGAGGTTAAGAATAAGTATAGCATAGATATATTTTCACTCGCTGAACACTCAGAAAAACCGTTTCGCTCTCCGTCAAGCGATATGTCTATTTCTGTTCAGCTCAACGGATACGAGCATACCTGTATCTGACATACCGTAAACTCTAGTGTGAAGGCGCACAACTCGACGTCGCTTTGCAGAGAGCGCTGTGTTTCTCTCGCTCTCTCACACACACACACACACGTTGGTGCAACAGCATTATGAGGACTCTCCATAGGCGTAATGGTTTTTATACTGTACAAACCGTATATTCTATCCCCCTACACTGCCCCTGCCCCTAAACCTACCCATCACACACACACACACACACACACACACACACACACACACACACACACACACACACACACACACACACACACACACACACACACACACACACACACACACACACACACACACACACACACACACACACACACACATGTTTGTTTTTGTGAAATGTGAGGACATTCCATAGGCGTAATGGTTTTTATACTGTACAAACCGTATTTTCTATCCCCTTACACTGCCCCTGTCCCTAAACCTAACCCTCACAGGAGACTGTGCAGTTCACTTTCTGTGAAAAAAAACCTTGTTCTGTATGATTTATAAGCATTTTGAAAAGTGAGGACATGGGGAACGTCCTCATATTTCACCCTCTTTTTGTAATACCTATGTCATACCCATGTCATTATTAGGGTTGGGAACCGAGAACCGGTTCTTATGCAGAACCGAAACTGATTTTTGAAAAATACCAGAACCGCGCGAAATTCCTAAGTTTCGGTTCCGAAAACGGTTCTGGTGCAATGTGTGTGCGCGAAGCGCTGGAAGCGTATCCTTTCATAGCGAGTGACAGCCAGTGTTGCCAAGTCCGTGGTTTTCCCGCTTTCCACTGTTGCCGCGGGCTGTGTTTCATGTCCGCGAGTTGAAGCGATTGTGCAATTGCGTGGTTTTTTTTGTAAAAACCTGGCAACCCTGGCTCACCTCATCATGAATATTAATTACGTTGCCTGCCGCTTCCAGGAGTGCCTGAAAGCCCTCGCGCTACACATTTACGGTTTTGCGTCAGATATTTTCTCGTTAACCACCAGCATGGCGAAGAGAAAGTCAAAAGTATGGATTCATTTCCAAAGAATGAATGATAATGAAGCAAAATGTAACACATGTGAAAAGTTAATAACATGCAAAGGAGGCTGCACTAGCAATTTGACAAAACATTTGCTACAGCACAGAGTGCCTCAGGGCTTACCAGATTTATAGAGAAAGGCCTATATATATATATATATATATATATATATATATATATATATATATATATATATATATATATATATATATACATATATATATATACATATATATATATACATATATATATATACATATATATATATATATATATATATATATATATATATATATATATATATATATATATATATATATATATATTTGTCAACCGTTGAGTCACCATGGTTTAGGTAAGCGTTTAGGCACAATTACCTTTGTAATGCTGAATTGCAATGTATTATTTACAAGTTCACTGAATAACTGAATTACTATTAAATTAATATACAACTAATTAATAAATATAACTAATAAATATAATTTATAACTTGGTTTTATTCAGAGACAGAGAGATAAAATGTAATAAGACAATTTCAGAGGTGTTCATATGAAAAAAATGTGTTGCAAGAATGGCTTAATTAATACTGTAATATATGTACAGTACAGGACTTTTTTGACATTGCCAACCTGTAAATGAATTTTAGAGCAAGTTGTTCGGGAAAATTGTTTTATTAATCTTAGTGAACTTGCAAATACACTTCCAGATACATACACACACACACACAAAAGACAAGATCCTAAACAAGAGGGGAGAAAAGGTCGAAAGAATATCAAGGCATGGAAGAAACTGCAGGAGATGGCATCGTCTGTCTAGGGGCCATGATCATGCTATAATTTCAAGAGACTAAAGTGGACTTCAGTTCCTCTTTCGAGAGGTGATGGTCATGCTCAAGAGACTCGTGATGAACTTTAGTTCCTCTTTGGAAAAACCCAGATGCCTTCATCACCTTTTGATTCTGTATAAATACTACGGAGAAATTACTACTCGGTGTGCATTCTTTTTGGTTTTTGATTGATGTACCATCATAGGTGAATACTATTTTTCTATGATTATTTTGCTCTAACTGCTCTGCTGTATTATCTTAACTTGAATTGCTCGGACGAGAACAAGTTAGTTTTTTACATCTATTGCTTTTGAACTGCATACAAGGTAACCACCTGTATATTGATCCACTCATACAGAATTGTCTGTTTGAGAATGGCTAAGCTGAAGTATTATCTGTAACCTTTTGTTATTTTTGCTAATCTATTTTTTGTCATTGTATAACCAGTATTTTATCTTTTGTATAAATAAATTTTCTTTTTATAAAGACAAAGTATTGTTTTTTAGTTCTTTACTTCAGCTTATAAAGTCAGTTCTATAAAGAATAAGACAGAGCATTTTTTGTTACACCTTACAAAGCCCAAAGTCAACTAACCTTCGACGAGGAACTCAGCTGGACGGTGAGCATGCTCTTATTAAGAAGGTTATTGACTGTTTATTGATTCTATATTGTTTGATTGAGGGATTGGTTTCATATCACTAGATTGCTGGTATAATGAAAACGAGCTAGGTAGGTTTAGGCCTAATTCTGACCTGACAGTAAAAGACTGCTTACTTGCAATGGTTAACATTGTATTTTAAGGGTTAATCAGGAACGGGAACGATACCGGTTTCCCAACATGGGGGCTCGCACGGGATCATTGAGCAATTTAAATTGCCCAACCTAATTGAATCCGATTGAACAATACAAATAAGAATCAATAAGGCGTTTCGATTCAAATGCTCTAACAGAGTCTCATATGCACAGGGAGGAACTTACTAGGAAAGTAACTTCCTCATTTTAACATTTAGAAATATATCTCAGGGACGCCTGAGGAGAATATTTCTGTTGTTAAACCGGTAATAATCTGGAGGACAGCGCTGTGGGACCAGAGAGTACCCAATACTAGAACCTCAAGTGTTAAAGGATTTTTACCAAAAGTAACTTTCAGAGGAACAGATACACAGTTATGGATAAGATAGCTAATATCAATCTGCTCTCACAAGATGAATTATCTGAACGGCTAAAAGATGCAGGTCTTGAAGGAAATGAGGAAATATTAACCATTGGAGATATTTTATACACCGCTAACGTAGGAAGCTTAAGGAAACCAGTTAAAAACGTTGGGGCGTCAAGTAGAAGTAAAAAAGTTACTGTAGATATTGGATGCAGTGAAACTACAGTTCCAAATTGTTAAAGGGGTTACTATACGAGTAATTAAAAATGGTATTCCCAATACCGAAGCATTGGTTCAGGCCGACTCCCCCACTCCTTCAGAATACACTGACAGGGAGGGAGCGGCAGGAAGTGACTATGGCCATTTCGACAAAGAGGTTAGAATGGCATCAATGGAGACAGGAACAATTCCTAAACACAATGCCTTCGTTACCGGATTCAGTCCCCTGATAACTGGGGAAGGATCATGGGAAATAGGAAAAAATGCGTTTAGGCCGTATCAGACATCGACTGAACGGAAAAATAAAGATAACTATAGTATAAGGGTAGAAGAAAAATCCGATAGAAGTTCAAGTTCAGAATATACTGAAGATGAGGAAATACCTCGTAGAAAGAAAATTAATTACAAAAAATCTAGAAGCCAATCTCGTGAGAGGCGAAGTAGCTCTCATCAAAGAGAACACGACACTTTGGGAGGAAGAACGTTCTTAACCTGCCCCGGTCTTGTTCTTAAAACAGGAGATTCGCATCTAGCAAATATAAAGGGACCAGGACAAAAAATACTAAAATTAGCGTGCGGTCCTACCGCGGATGAAATTTTAGATATGCCCGGTACCAGTTCAAAAGCTAAAATAGATATGTTAGCAGAACAATTAGATTGTATGCAGAAATCGTTGTGTTACATGCTGTTAGACGAAAAAAGAAACGACAGACAAGAACCGACTAACAACGAAATTTGGAAATTGAGAGAATACACCCACCAGGAGCTACCGCCCCATAAGGGCAGAGCTCCAAGAAAACAATTAAAACCTGATAAAGCTGGAAAGCTTATTAGGGAGAGTAGTGAAAAAGACTACAGAAGAGAAGGATATGAAAAGAAGGTGGAGGATGAAGATGAATCATCCGAGCCTCTGTCTGAATCTGATTACTCAACTTCCGACAGAGAGGGGGAGAGCAGCAAGAAAAGGTTACTTCCTCCTAAGGCACAAATAGATCTGTCCCTTATGGCCGCGATCTCTAGGCAAGAAAAGGGAAGACGAAATTCAGAGTCAGATGAGGAAGTTAGGCCTCCACCAAGACGTGGTCCAAAAAGACAGGCAAAGACAGATAGCATTACTTCAATTCAGCTATTACAGAATATGAGATTCCCCGGTTCACAAAAATAATTTAATGATTAAAGCCAATATGGTAGCTAAATTGGGGGAAACGCTGAATGTCACAAAAGGCCTAATTGAACAAATGATTAAATACCACACTGGGTTATCCTTAAGATTGGAAACCTTAAAAGACCACAGTTCACAGGTAATTGGAATTGATAAAGAAGCTGAATTTAGAAAAGAGGTAGAGATTGTAAAAACAACAGGATTGTGGCCTTATCTCTCTGAAAAAGCTAGAGAAGGGTGGACTGAAACAAAAATGTTAGCCAGATTAAAAAAGATAGCAGCAGAACTGCCAGGCTGCAGAGAGATTGCAAGTTGGGGGGCAGAAACTGTCTGGTCCGAATTATCTAAATTTGCAGCAAGATATGATCGAGAAACGATTAGAAGACAAAGAATGAAGGACAGTTCAGGACTGGAAAGGAATAGGCCCACAGAGAAAGCTAGGGACAAACAAAAATCTAACTTTCAAAAGGATAAATTCCGATCAAATGACCGACATAAGCTCAGGCCTAGTGAAAAAGCAAATATAGAGTGTATGGATTTAGTAAGGAAATGGGGCCTGTCACTAGAGATAGATATCTTTGGGAAGGTTTGCATTGCATATTAGGCAGCTCAAATTTAATGTGTTTGAAAGATGTTATTTTCGTTAAAGAAATGACAGAGAAGGTTCCTGAGGAGATCAGGGAAGTTAAGTGGCTTAAAACAGTCGACCTGGGGCAAGAGATAAATAGAGTAGTAAACGAGACTCTACTACCAAAAGACGAGTTAAGAAAATTACTCGAAAAATATAAAAATAACTGCGCAAAAAGTAAAAACGATTGTGGAAAGTTATCAGATAAATATGAGTATACTATAGTGGGAGGAATCCCAACACCACAGAGGCAATACCCGCTTAATAAAGCTGCATATGCAGAAATAAAACAAACTATAGGGGAATTGCTTCGTAAAAAGGTTATGGGTATTCAGAGCGTGGAAAAATCTGATGGGACCTATCGTTTAGTGACAAATTTCAAAGCATTAAATAAAGTAACAGTACCTGACACCAGGTATTTAATTAATGCGAGAGACGCAACAAATGGCCTACAAGGTGGTAAAATCCTGTCTAAAATAGACTTAGCTAATGGGTTCTGGTCAGTCCCATTGGCTAAAGAAAGCCGACCACATACGGCCTTCACCTTTGAAGGGAAACAGATGATATTTAACCGTTTGCAAGGGTTCTGCAACCCTCCTAAGGTATTCCAGGCAATAATATCGGAAATTTTGGAAGGTTTACCTGTCACAGTGTACATTGATGATGTATTAATTGCCACGGAAACCGTAAAAGATCATATGGAAGTCCTAACGGACACCATTGGCAGATTAGCAGAAGCTGGCTTCCTGTTAAATCTGAAAAAACTAGAGTTGGGGAAGGAGAAGGTCAATTTTCTAGGGTTTGAAATTTCAGGAAATTAAAGGGGAATTGCACAATAAACCCAAGAGAAACTTAAAGAGTTAAAAAATACAGAAATAAAAAACTTGAAACAGTTGCAAAAACTTGCTAGGGAGATTAAATTTCATACGAGATTTAATTCCAGGATATAGTGCTAAAGCAAAAACAATGTATAAAGCCACAGCCGGGGATAGCTTTAAAATGGGATGAAAACCTGGAAAAAATAAAATGTGACCTAATAGAAATGGCCTTAAATTCAGGGAGGATTATCAGAAGAGATCCTGATAAGAACCTGGTAGTTAAAGTTAATAACACAAATGAAGAAATGGAAGTTATCCTATATAATGAAGGTAGCTCAAAATCACCAGTGATGTTCATTTCGCATGAAAAACCGGCAAATCAAAGAAAGAATGAAAATATGTCATCAGTTGACATATTAGCGACGTTAGCAAGAAATTTACTGACAATTAAATCCTTAGCTGCAGAGAAACTGATAATAGTAGTAGCTAAAGGCGAAGGTATAGATTTACTGGTGAGAGAAGCCAAAAATCTTGTGAATGAACAAAAGATGATTCACACCTTTACCTGGGCGAAATGGAAAAAATTAATCTTTGATAAACAGATTGAATTTAGAAATGAAAAAAACGCCTAAAAAGGAAAAACAGACTATGATAAACCCGAAACAAATGTGTTACTTTACTGATGGTAGTTCAGAAAAAGGCCAAGAATGGTGGGGTTTCTTAGTCAAGCTAAATGGAAAAATTATCCATAGAGAGAAAGGTAGATAGTAAAAGTGGAGGATAGTAAAAGTGCTCAGGAAGCTGAAGTAACTGCAGTGGACAGAGCAATTTCACATATGAAAGATAACAATCATAAAGATTGTATACTAGTAACGGACAGTGAATATGTATATATGGGTATAGTTCAAAATTTGGACATAGGGCAACAGAATGAATTCCATAATGCAAAAGGGAAACCTTTAGCACAAAGAGAATTATGGATGAATATTAAAGACAACTATGAGATTGCTAAACCAAGAGTATTGAATAAGACAAGCCACAGTGTTCAAAAAACGGAAGCTGCAAGAGGAAAGGTCGATGAATACATTCGAGTGAGAGCAGTTACGAAAGCAAGCGAGGGGACCCTATTGCAAGAACTGCACGATAAACTGAAGCATCCTTCCACAGCGTATATTGCGAAATACTGCCAACAAATGGGTTTGTATGTGCAGAACCTGAAAACCAGCTATCACAAAATCAAGCTTAACTGTCCTGAATTGTAGGAAGGTAATGACCAGTGTATATCATGATTTTGGAAAAATCAAAAACTGAAAAAGAGAATGTCGAAATAAGCCTCGATTTCGCGGGTCCCTTGAGACCTAAAACGAAGAGAAATAATGTTTATTTCTTAGTGATAGTGGATAATTGCTCAAATTTCACACAAATATACCCATGTCCACAGGCTACGAGCACAGTGGTTGTGAATAGCTTAAAGGACTGGATAAAATACAGAGGTGCGCCAGAACGTGTTCGTGGAGATAACGCACATAATTTAACAGGGCTAGAGGTTGAAAACTTTTGTGAAGAACAAGGTATCACCTTAATTAAAGCAGTTAAATATCAGCCAAGTTCAAATGGAATAGCTGAGAATTGTGTGAAAAGATGTAAAAATTGGTTTATTAAAAATCAGAGTCTAGGAGACTGGGACCTACTAATTCCAGAATGCATCCATTTCCTGAATTATAGGGATTCAAAGCCAAATCAAATTACGGAACCTACTGACACAAGCAAAAATCCGTTTCGGGTAGGACAATCTGTTTATATATTGTCTAAACAAAAACAGGGACGTTTTCGGAGTAAAACGGGCACTGAAGATAAAGTAGTTGAATTAACTTCAAATACTACTGTTAGACTTGAGGCAAACGGAATTTGGTCAATCAGAAATCTTGTGGGGAGCAAAAATTAGACCTAAAATGAACAAACACAGAGTGACCTTTCAGCAGGACGTTAAGTGTCCAGCAGAGGGCGCGGTGGTGGTGTTTAAAGATTTTAGTGATTAATTGCTGGTTAAGGTTTGGCATGAGGAATGTCGTAACGGAACTTCCTCTGTTAGACGGAAGCCAACTGACTGTGTGATCTGTGGCAGACATGATGTTTGCAAGCTCCTCTGGGCAGGCCCTCGGGAAATGAGGGAAAGCCCTACCTGGCTGAAAGCACAGGTGGAAAGTGGGCCGAAAATGGTTCTGTAGTGACAGGAACATTGGGCCATGTGCAATTGGAGACATTACAATCTGTGGAGCATGTAGGAAGAGAACGCAAAATTGGATCGTTTGGCAGTACGAAATAACCACAGGAAGTTGTGGTTGTAAAAACTGTGTGGATTGTAAATTAAGATGCAATCTTAGGGGCCAAGAATGTAAGTGTACATTGGTCGAGGAAGGTCAGCTCAGACGTTGTGAGAGGTGTGAGTTGCTCCTGAAGAAACGCTGGATGGTGGTGACCAGCCAGAAAGGGGTGTGGCAAACCAGGAAGAGTGGTGCCAGCCTGGGGTGTTTCCAGAATGATAAGATCATGACGGATTGGGAAGTGAACCCCTTGGCCTTAATCTCTGACAAAGAAAAGGCATTCTTATGGGATAGGCTGTACATTTTTGGAGAGCAGATCCCATTAGATTCGGACCCCTTTAGGAAAGGGGAAGTGTTGGACGAAACTTTGTCCAGAGACACTGACTTAAATCTATGGAAACTTGTGGTTAAAGAGTCGTTAACAGATTATGATGTTCTGGTGTCCTATAAGAAAGATAGTGAGTACCAGGAAAAGGCATTGTATGAGCTAATTACGGAGGTAATAGAAGGAATGTCTTTTGAAGAAGATTTCCCTATTTATGTGCCAAGAGAAAATAGTTACTATGTCTGGGAAACGGACCTAACGATCCAGGCACGTAGACAGAAAACGTTTACAGGGTCTGAAATTGTGAAAGCCCGGTTAGGGACAGAAAAACAAAGGGTAGTGTGGAAAGTGAAAGTCTCACTGGCGACCACGTCAGACTATATGGGGATTGGAAGATCCATAGAGGGGGTCAAGGTGGAAAGGTTACTAATTACTAAAACCAGCCCGATGAATAAGGTAACTAATTGGTTCAGGAAGCGGTTAGGGAAAGTTTAGGTTGATGTGTCTATATGTTTCTCTTCTTGTGTTTTGCAGCGTCATGATGAGGAGGAATGGAGCGAAGCTGAGGAGAAAGCAGAAGAGATTACAGATGGAACGAAGGACCTTGAGTCGTTTTATATTATCAGCGTTAGTATCGCTGATATTAGCCTTGGTGATAATTTGCCTAGGCCTATCGGTTGAAAATGAAAATAGTATAATGGGCATGGCGTCATGTACTGAAATAGAAAAAGTCGTTGGTAAAATTTGCTATAGACAAAACGTAACTCTGAATGGTGAGATATATGGGCCAAAAATGATAAGAGATATGTTCAGAGGATTTATTGCGGACATAGATAAATCATTTTGGAACTGCAATGGTACGAAACGTATTAGTGCCACAAAAGGGCCAATTCTTTATGGGAATAAGGTAATAAAAAACAAAACCAGGTTACAATGGAATAGTCTGAAGGCCCATAATCGAACTCATGTAAGACTGAAGGGTCTAGCGTACAACCTCACCGATGTGACCAATCTGACGTCTAGCTTACATGTTTATAAAATATGGAATAGTCCTATTTTAGCCATATCAAAGACGGAAACATGGGATTGTTTGACAAAACGGGTCATTGATATAGTTCGGGAAACATGGATGGGCAAAAGTGGCATGGAAAAAGCCGTCACTATGGACATAGCGGATAGCCGCCCGAATAATAAAAAACGAGGTACCAGATCTGCTGATAAAGTTAGGATAACTAAAAACACATGGAATAACGCAGACCTTGACGACCCAGTACAAAAAAATTATTGGCCGATAGGTTTGAAGCCACATGTACTAATTTTGGGCGTGTTTAAAAATAAACCCAAACCAGCCTATGAAGAGTTGGAGTGGGTAACTTGTGAGAATATGGTTATGCCACTTAAGATGTGTGAAAATCGTAAAGATTGCCCATATTTGACAAAAAATACGTTTCTGAGTAGTAAACCGGAAAACCAGGTTTGGTATAATTTGGATATACATTGTAAATCTGAATACGGTAAAACGAGGGCCTGGATTTGTTATTTAGATAGCAGCTCAAATTGGGATAATGATAAAATGGAAAAATATTCCCCATAACTATTAATTATAGAGGTAATAGCTCGTCTAGAGGTCTAAAGAGGGTAGTGTTGACTCATGGGTACTGGAGTACCAAATACTATTTGCCTATGTTGAAACCCAGTGAACATCGGGGTAGCACGGGTATAGACTATAAAGTATTGATTGCTTCACCTAATTTTGATATAAAACGAACAAGCCCGTTTTCAAGGCACAGTTTAAGACCTAGTGAATATCTGAAGGATGTAAATAAAATTAAGTCAAGCATCTGGAATTTTGGAATTGGCAAGTTCCAATTTAGGAGAGATGAGTCTGTTAAATATTTATGGTTTCCAGCTCACGAGCAGACTTGCGACAAGCGGATGTTTGACGAATGGAGCGTTAAAACTCCCGGTGATGTGTTTAGCCCTAATCGAACTTGGTTACATAAGGGGGAACATGTATTTTGTACCTTTAAAGATTTGGAAAAAATAGGACAGGAAAAGTTTGGAAGCGAAGTAGGATGGGATGATATCAGCCTAATTACGCCAGGGGCTCCTTTAATGTTGATAGCAAAAAATCAAATCTTGAAGAAATGTGCTTTTTCATCTCTGATAAAATCTCAGCAGGAATTGGGAGGATTTTTTGATTTAGTAGACGATTATCTGGAAGGATTTTCTATGGGCCCACATTTTTTGTTTGCTGCAGATTTTTCATCTCAATTAGTAAGGTCAAATAATGGGAATCTGTTTACAGTTTACTGGAAATTGCAGACCAAAGCGATTTTGTGGGTGTTTGACAATGTTAAAGAATTTGCTATCTCAGTGTGGGATTTATTAAAGGATTCATGGTTCTACATACAGATAGCTTTAATCTGTCTTGCTGTCATCTTTGTGATAATAGTATTAGTGATGTTGATTATAAAATTTTCGAAGTTGGGGGTGGTTTGCAGCCAAATTTCGAAAATAGATGATTCAGCTAAAGATCGAGAGGCCCTCTTGCCGATGACCGTTGCAGATTAAGACTGGAGGGGGGGTGTAAGATTTTGAAAGAACTGTAGGTTATGTAATTTTGAGGGGCCCTCTCTCGCTTAAAAGTAGAGCAGGTTGTTTTAGTAAGGTGGAGGTGGAAGACTTCGGATACTGATTGATCACTTCAGAATTGCAACGGCAGACATTTCACAAAACGAAATGGCTTACTCAAATTGCTCAAACACTAGTTCGGTCTGGCCCTGTCAAGCAAACGCGAACAGAGATATCGTGAGTATAATTATTATTAACATTTGGTTGATTATCTATTGGCTATCTGGGCTTTTCTATAATCACCGACAACAATTTTTTTTGATGTGTTTGAGCCTAGGCATGTACAATGTACTAAATGATTTTTCTTTAGTTTTAATCTTAGTATCTCAGCTGTTGCGTAGTGCTAGATATGTAAAAATTTTCGGCCATCGAGGCATTTTTGCAGTAATGATTTTTGCAGTTGCAATTTTCGTGTACAATTTTTCTAAATGTTACATCGACATTTTTTGGTTGAAATATGTCGGAATAGTTATTGCTATTTTGACATATATTTTTCTGATCACATTAAGTTATCAGAGAAATGATATGCTTAGGCCTCTTGTGGTGAAACTGGCGGTACTATATTTCTTAGTGATACTTATGGCCGCCAGTTCTCGACATTTAGAGGAGCCAAAATTATTTATGCTCTGCATTCTTGTGGGTGTCAACGACTACAGCAGACTATTTAAGTTTGTGGACAGGAGTAAATTTTGGTGTTGTTAATGTGTTAGAACCTAAAATGGTTTAAGGATATGACTAAGGATTAAAAGTCATCTTTGTTGTATTTTGTTTTGAGAATGATAAACAAATTACCTTTTGTTTTGATTATTGCATAATTTTGTAAAATGAATGAATGATTTAAATTTTGTTTTCATCATTACTTTTATTGAACTACAAATGATTTAAATTTTGTTTTCATCATTACTTTTATTGAACTACAAATGATTTAAATTTTGTTTTCATCATTACTTTTATTGAACTACAAATGATTTAAATTTTGTTTTCATCATTACTTTTATGGAACTACAAATGATTTAAATTTAGTTTCGATATTACTTGTTTGGGGATAAATGAGTTGCCAATAATTAAGACGTGATTGATAAAAAAGTTTTGGAAATCAGGTCTAAATTGAGACAAATGTTGATCTGAGGATTACTTTGTTTTATTTCTCTTGATTTTTGTTTGGGTTTCTCTCTTATCAAATATTAGAGGTATGTTGGCTTTACTGTTTGAAGTAAAGTTCAGCACAATTGTTCTCTGTTTTTATTCTGGCCAAATAAAAACAGAAAGCAAACAGGATATAATTGTGGGTATCAATGGGGTTTTTTCGATTTTATTTTTGTTGTCATTTTTGGGCATTAGTTTTTGTTTTATTGTGGGACCTATGACAATTATAATTGAATAAGATAATTTATGGCAATTTTTGTTTTATGGTTTTGTGTTATAATAGGTACCTATAGACAAACGGACATCTGGAGGAGCAGAGCAAAATACAAAAAAGAGTAACCCATGCATTGAACGAAGATGCAATGAATGTGAAAAGTATTGTTACCCGTTGAAATTAGAAGTTTTTAAAAGAGAGATTTCTATGTATAAATATTATTGTACAGATTGTGTGATTACAAAGGGGTATTACATGGCGGAAATTCGATCTATAACATTTTATAAGGCTAAAGTGGATTTTACTGACCCAAGGAGCACTCATTATTTGGATAGCCGGGCAATGGAATTTATCCTTGCCATGAAATGGATAATTGTAGACTTAAACGAAGCGGTTGAGCTTTTGATCGGGACAAGGGAAAAAATCTCTAAGGGTTCTTGCTGTGTTTGGATTCAGACTTATGAGTGGAGAGGGATGGTGGTTCCGGGGTTCTGCACGAGACAGGCGCGTAATAACGGCCAAATTGTCTTTGTCTATGTGCTCGATCCAACAGCTCTGCTTTCTACGTCTGTCTCGGACCCACTGGGTGCCGAAAATGGTGGACGAAGGCTTAGTGGAGAGTGGTGCCGAGTTGGCGTTATCTCCACAAGTGCTGATGACAATGGATCGGGCCCCGAGGAAAAGGAACTCATTCCGGTGGATGTCTGTGTGCCCAAAGTGGTACCGGGAGACAGTGGGGAGTTTGTCGGCACAGTTTGGGACCCTTGTGATTGGTTTCTTTTGTAAGGAGTCTGAAACTAGGTATCGATTTAATGAGTGTTGTTTGGATTATGTATTTCCGACTGTTTATGTTTTTAATGTTAAACTGGACAAATTGGATGTAATATACCCTGAGAGTGGTGAAAGTGATTTTTTAAGTCCAAGAGGGGGTGTTCGGGAAAATTGTTTTATTAATCTTAGTGAACTTGCAAATACACTTCCAGATACATACACACACACACACAAAAGACAAGATCCTAAACAAGAGGGGAGAAAAGGTCGAAAGAATATCAAGGCATGGAAGAAACTGCAGGAGATGGCATCGTCTGTCTAGGGGCCATGATCATGCTATAATTTCAAGAGACTAAAGTGGACTTCAGTTCCTCTTTCGAGAGGTGATGGTCATGCTCAAGAGACTCGTGATGAACTTTAGTTCCTCTTTGGAAAAACCCAGATGCCTTCATCACCTTTTGATTCTGTATAAATACTACGGAGAAATTACTACTCGGTGTGCATTCTTTTTGGTTTTTGATTGATGTACCATCATAGGTGAATACTATTTTTCTATGATTATTTTGCTCTAACTGCTCTGCTGTATTATCTTAACTTGAATTGCTCGGACGAGAACAAGTTAGTTTTTTACATCTATTGCTTTTGAACTGCATACAAGGTAACCACCTGTATATTGATCCACTCATACAGAATTGTCTGTTTGAGAATGGCTAAGCTGAAGTATTATCTGTAACCTTTTGTTATTTTTGCTAATCTATTTTTTGTCATTGTATAACCAGTATTTTATCTTTTGTATAAATAAATTTTCTTTTTATAAAGACAAAGTATTGTTTTTTAGTTCTTTACTTCAGCTTATAAAGTCAGTTCTATAAAGAATAAGACAGAGCATTTTTTGTTACACCTTACAAAGCCCAAAGTCAACTAACCTTCGACGAGGAACTCAGCTGGACGGTGAGCATGCGATTGAGGTTCGACCACGGGGTGAGTGTCTGTAAGCAGGCCCGAGTCACTAGTACCCGGAGCGTGCCAGACCGCCATGCCCATCTCGGGACTCGATCGCGTAGCCAGTGCTGAAGCGGTCTCATATGAAGCAATCCGAGCGGCGTTACCGCGGCTGCAGATGCCATATGCCCCAGGAGCCTCTGAAAATGTTTCAGTGGAACCGCACTCTGGCCCTCGACTTGTCGAAGGGCAGTCAGCAGAGACTGCGCGCGCTCGCTCGAAAGCTGCGCGCACATGGCGACCGAGTCGATATCCATACCGAGAAAAGAGATCCTCTGCGCGGGGCAAAGTTTGCTCTTCTCCCAGTTGACCCGAAGGCCCAGACGGGCTAGGTGATGGAGCACCAGATCTCTGTGTCCGCAAACCTGCTCTCGAGAGGGACCCAGTATGAGCCAGTCGTCGAGGTAGTTCAGGATGCGGACCCCGTGCTGCCGAAGGGGCGCAAGGGCTGCCTCGGCAATCTTCGTAAAGACGCGAGGGGACAGAGATAGCCCGAATGGTAGAACTGCGTACTGATATGCCCGCCCCTCGAAAGCAAACCGTAGGAACGGTCTGTGTCGAGGCAAAATGGAGACATGGAAGTAGGCGTCCTTCAGGTCGATCGCTGCAAACCAATCGTGTGGACGAACGCATTCGAAAAGGCGTTTCGCTGTCAACATCTTGAACGGAAACCGGTGAAGGTAACGGTTCAGGATGCGCAGGTCCAGGATTGGCCGTAGCCCACCGGTCTTTTTGGGTACAATGAAGTACGGGCTGTAAAACCCGCAATTCATCTCGGCTGGAGGGACAGGTTCGATCGCACCCTTCGCCAGTAGGGTGGCAATCTCCGCTCGCATGACGGGGGCGTTGGCCCCGATCATGGTGGAACGGACTCCCTGGAAGCAGGGAGGAACCCGTGCGAACTGAATCGCATAGCCGCGCCTGAAGGTCCGCTCGACCCAGCGGGACAGCCCTGGAAGCTGAAGCCAGACATCCAGAAACTGCACCAGCGGGGTCATACGGTGTACAGACGTACCCGGTGTGGGCTTGCAGCGATGCAGCGTCACCGGCCCGGACATGGGAGGCTGTGGGGCGTCCCGGTGCGGGGGCACGGTTGACAGCTGCGTCCTGACAGAGGAGACCAGGGAAGGACCAGCGTTCCACTGGGGTCTGCTCTGCCAGGAGGCTGGCGACAGAGTGGGATGCGAGTGGCGGGACCCGTGGGTGGCGCGCACCGTCATCACCGGACTCTGTGGGCTCAGGGATGGGAGTGTTAATTCTTTCTTTGACCAACATAGGGTGCTGCTGACCCGGGGGCCAGCAGCTGAACAAAGGATTCTCCCCCGGCCCTCCACCGGGGGAAGGAGTGGTCCTGCTACCATCTCCTTGAAAGAATTTCCCATCCCTGAGCCGTCCGTCTCAGGAGCGCCGCTTGGCCTGGCGTTTAGCGGGGCGCGGGGCGGCCTGAGGGGACTTGGACGCCTTCCTACGGCTTCCTCCGCGACCCGGCCCGGGTGAAGGCTGCTGCTTGGACCGGGTGGGAGGGGCGGGAGCCTTAGGAGGGCGTCCTCGGCGTGGAGCAGACTGAGTTGACTGCGCCGGCGGCGGGGAGGAGGCAGCAGCTGGCCGCCGGGGCAGTACGTGCTTAATAGCCTCAGTCTGCTTCTGGGCGATTGAGAACTGTTGGCGAAGTCCTCAACCGCCCCGCCGAAGAGGCCGGCCTGGGATATGGGGGCATCGAGGAACCGGGTTCGCTCGGTGTCCCGCATATCGGCCAGGTTCAGCCACAGGTGACGCTCCTGGACCACATTTGTGGACATCACTTGACCCAGGGAGCGTGCGGTCACCTTCGTCGCCCGGAGAGCGAGGTCGGTGGCGGCACGCAGCTCATTTAAGAGCCCCGGATCAACTCCACCCTCGTGCATGTCCTTGAGGATCCTGGCCTGGTAGACCTGGAGGATCGCCATGGCATGCAGCGAAGCGGCAGCCTGCCCCGCGGCTCTGTGCGATTTCGACACCAAGGTTGATGTGAATCGACAGGCTTTGGAGGGGTGCTTCGGATCACCACGCCAGGTTGAAGCGCTCTGAGGACACAGTTGCATCGCAACAGAACGTTCAACTGGAGGGACCCCAGTGTACCCTTTAGCTGCCGCCCCATCGAGGACGGAGAAGGCGGAGGAAGTCAGTGAACGGTCACGGGAAGACAACGGGGACTTCCAGGACCGCGTGAGTTCCTCATGCAGCTCGGGAAAGAAAGGTATTGAGGGCAAGGACTGACGGGTGTCAGCGCGAGCCCCCAAAAACCAATCATCGAGCCTTGAGCGTTCGGGACAGGGTGGAGGGTTCCACTCGATCCCTAAACTCGCGGCTGCCCGAGACAACATGGCTGTCAGCTCTGGATCTGACTCGGGCAATGCTGGCACGCCCGAGGGCGGCAGCACAGCCGAGTCATCATCTCCAGAGGACTCGAGCCCACCTTGTGATGCGGTGATCGACATCGCATCCTCCTCTGGAGCGCCAAATGAGATGCGCGGGGGGGCCGGAGCCGGCCCCGCGATCTGCATCTGAACACTCGCGGGTTGCAATGTGCAAGACGGGGGTGTGGCCCGAGGCATGAGCGTCGGGGCTTTGTTCCACACCGTAACCGTCAAGTCACCCTGACCACCAGCCGAAGTACTGGGCCTCTGGGACTCAGTAGATCGGGGTGTGGTAGAGGGGACTCTCACTTCAGTACGAAGGTCATGGAGTCTTGACCGCAACATTGCGATGGTCATGTTCCCGCAGTGAGAACATGACTCATCCGCGAACGCTGTCTGAGCATGCTGAAAGCCCAAACATATCAGACAGTGTTCGTGCCCATCAGAAGAGGAAAGCAACCGACCACACCCAGAAGTACACGGACGAGACATCCTGAAAAGGACGCGTCACGTGTAAGCTCTTTTATGAGAGGAAGCCTCGCAGAGAACGCCGAAGCGCCCAGGGACCACACACCAGCTGTCTAGCGGACCACTGCGCAGATCAGCAGGCAGGCAGTATGATGATCACTGGAACGCGCCGTAACACCAACGCCTCTGGAAAGCTGCTCGTCTCGAAAGCTGTCGATGACTCAGATCAGGCTTGTAGGAGTGAAGAGATCCTCTTGGCTCCAAAGCAGAAACATAATGCGATGTTCGCAGCGTACTTCCTTATATACCCACGAGGTGGGGCGGAGTTACGCATGCAAATTCCGCATGCCCATGGCATTGGCACTGCCATTGGGCGCTGTTGAATACGATGAAGATGATTGGCTTCTAAGCGAAACCCCCATTCGTTAGTCACTAACGTACGTCGTAGTGACTGAACGAAAGGGAACTACCTGTTTCGGTAATGATAATCAAAATGTCATGTAAACATTCAGACAAGACGATATTTAACATTTTAACTGGAGATATATAAAGATATGATCTTACCTGGTAGCCATCTTGAAGTAACTGCTCCATGTGCTCGGTCACTCAAAATCAAACTTTATTTAAATTCTGTATGTGCGCTTAAACAGTCCTCAAAATGTGTTGCGGAGGATGAGAACATTAGGCATGGACACATCATTTTCCTAATTTCTTTTCATTATTATTATACATGAATATTCAGTAAATTATTTTTCTGTCATCTGAAATAATCTAGTAAAACATCTATTTATTTTTTTTGAAATATTTTTATGTTAATTTGTTTAAATTACAACATAACACACATTCAAACACAGTCGGACACATTGCGGTAATGAGAATTTCAGCAGAAGATGCAATAAAATTGAAAAATAATAAATTCTTATGTTGAAATCACACATTGTGCAAGGTAGAGAAAGGTATTGTCTTTATTCTGATGCTTTTTAATATTACTATATTACACATTTTATATTTAAAATCATTAGTGCCGTGGTGTTTTAATGGTTTCGTGAGAATCACCCATCTACCGATACCGAGTCCCGATCCGATACTTCTATAATATAAGTATATGGGTAATTCCTGGGATTCGGTAATATTTCAACTTGGACTTTTACATTTTTTGAACTACATATGATTACATTTCTAAATACTCCACATTATTAGGCACATATCAAACCTTCAAAAAAATAATATTTTCCCATCTAAGGCATTAAAGACTTTTTATTATTTTCAGTTTTTTTTTTCAGATTTGTACACCTGTTATTCTCAACCCCGTAACGGACAAAACTGAATTAGTTTAAACAGGATTTTACACAAAACTTGTTATAAAACAAACATCTACCTACTGCTCATATGTCCCTCATACCAATTCAATGACTTAAAATTTAAAATTTATGATAATTTTCAATATACTTACATATACCCAAGTATATATACTTCTATATGTTAGTGGGCAGTAGATTATCTGCCATACCTCCTCTCTCCTTTTTTCATCATTCTCTCATTTCTATAAGCCTCCTCATTTACATCACTCTTTCTTTTTGTCTCCTTCTCTCTCCCTGTCTCTTCCCCTCCTAAAGCTGAGCTCTGGTTGATAGTCTTTTCATTGTTTAACATTTTATATATTAAAACAGCTGTCAAATATGAAATGTTAAGTTTGGCTACTTGCATCTCGCACCGTTTACTGAAGCGTGTTACTCGCACAGCAGCTTCTGCGTATAAAGCCTGCATACTTTAATTTGATTGGTCATCTCAAATATTTTAATATTGATGAGCGGTGACGGTGACTGACCGCAGGCAGGGCAGCTCAGACAAGAATATATCCTTGCAGCATTAAAGTAGTGTTAATACTCTATTAGGCAATTATTTCACAACATTTATTACATTTAACACATATTAACACTTTGTTGCCCTTGACTGTTCTAGTTGCTTTTATTGCTCTCATTTGTAAGTCACTTTGGATAAAAGTGTCTACTAAATGACTAATGTATTATGTAGGCTACACCTCGTTAAAATACAGAGGTCAAGACCTCATATCTTTCTACGGCCATCGTGTAGGCAGCCTAGTTTACCTCAACACTTCAGTTTACATGGTCGGAGCTATTCAGTCTTGTTAGGGCCCGAGCACCGATGGTGTGAGGACCCTATTGGATTTCGAAAGTTTATTATTAGGGCCCGAGCACCGATGGTGTGAGGACCCTATTGGATTTCGAAAGTTTATTATTAGGGCCCGAGCACCGATGGTGTGAGGACCCTATTGGATTTCGAAAGTTTATTATTAGGGCCCGAGCACCGATGGTGTGAGGACCCTATTGGATTTCGAAAGTTTATTATTAGGGCCCAAGCCCAAAGGGCGCAGAGCCCTATTGTTCTTCCTCAGATTATTCTTTGTTAGGGCCCAAGCCCAAAGGGCGCAGAGCCCTATTGTTCTTCCTCAGATTATTCTTTGTTTTTTTAGGGCCCAAGCCCTGAAAGGGCGCAGAGCCCTATTGTTCTTCCTCAGATTATTCTTTGGTTTTTTTTTGTTTTTTTTTTGTTTTTTCGACTTCTCGGGTACTTTTGGGGCACTTAACATGCTCGAAAACTCTTGAAACTTCGCACAGGCGTCGGAATGCGCGGCCATCAGAGCCGGGCTGAAGCTGGTACCCGGGCGTGGCAGGGGGGCTCGACAGCGCCCCCTTAAGTGGGGTCTGAAAACTTGGTCCATATATCAAACACACTTGCACGTATATGTATGAAACTTGGTACACATTTAGATCTCATCGGGCCGAACAACTTTCGTGCTCATAGTTATGTGTCAGCCCAACAGGAAGTGAGCTATTATGGGTTGTTCGGAAAACGCATGCTCTGGAATTTAATATACTCCTCCGAGGCCATTGTTTCGATCATTGCCAAACTCGGTCAGCATGAAGAGAACATATCCAGGATGCTAAATTGCGAGCGGATTTTTGATATCTCGAAAAGTCTGGCCGTGGCGATGCAACGAATTTATGGCGAGAAAAGGGAAACAGGAAGTGTGTTATAACTTGTGCAAACATTGACTGGTTTGGATGAAACTTCAGCTGTGTGTTCGTTGTAAGAAGCCGATCACATGGATATGACTTTTGTGAGTCAAAGTTATAGCGCCACCAACTGGCAGCAGGAAGTGTGTCACTTTCAAAAATGCTTTGAATCACCATCTTATTTTCACCAGATTTATTTCAAACTTCATCAGTATAATGTGAAAACATGACAGATAGAGACGTATGAAATGGATTCCTGAAATTTCAAATACTGTTGCCATGGCAACGTGTCAAAGTTTAATAATCTTTTGGCTGTTCTGAGGCTCTTAGCATGCTTGAAATTGCTTGAAACTGCTTGAAACTCAACACACACATCAGAGATGTCAGTCAGTACACATGGGCAAAGCCTCAGAAACGGGCGGGGATGAGGGGCTCTCTAGCGCCACCTTTTGACAAAAGTGAAGGGCTTCGTTTCATCTACAATCACCAAACTCAGTATATATATTGACCTCATCGAGCCGGACAACTTTCTAATTTACAGTCATTAGCTCCGACCAACAGGAAGTCAGATATTTTGGTTTGAAGGTAAATTTTTGGTTAAATCGGGGTCTGAGTTTTTACGTTCTCCTTGTAGGCGATTTATTCAATCTCCACCAAACTCGGTCAACATGAAACAAAGATACTGAAGATGCTAAAATGTGAACGGATATTGGATATCTCAAACGGTGTTTCCATGGCAAGGGATTAAATAAGGACAAAAAAGGGGAACAGAAATTCTCTGTGTCTGCTGCTCTCACCTCAATGAACACAAGATGGCAGCATTGTATTAGTTTTGAAGCAGGATAAAAAAAAACTTGTTTCTCTCTCTCTCTCTCTCTCTCTCTCTCTCTCTCTCTTGTTTGTGATTTATGAGGACACAAATTTGTATAATGACATGGGTATTACACTGGTATTACAACGTGTATGTGTGTGTGTTTAAAAACATACTAAAACAATGTTTTATTAAAATGTAACCAAATAGCTTTAAAATAATCATACTATTTTTCAGATCAATATATTTATTTTATTTAATATATTTCTTCTGAATATTTATTCTCTGTCTGCCCTCCCCTCACTAAAAGGTAGCAGTGTTGTTCTGAGGCTCTTAGCATGCTTGAAATTGCTTGAAACTGCTTGAAACTCAACACACACATCAGAGATGTCAGTCAGTCAACTTTCTAATTTACAGTCATTAGCTCCGACCAACAGGAAGTCAGATATTTTGGTTTGAACGTGAATATTGGTATAATTCAGGCTCTGAGTTTTTACGTTCTCCTCGTAGGCGATTTATTCAATCTCCACCAAACTCGGTCAACACAAAGATACGGAAGATGCTAAAATGCGAACGGATTTTGGATATCTCAAACGGTGTTGCCATGCCGAGGGATTAAATAAGGACAAAAAAGGGGAATGTGTGCTGCCCTTCCCTCAATGAACACAAGATGGCAGCATTGTCTTAGTTTTGAAGCAGGATAAAAAAAAACCTTGTTTCTCTCTCTCTCTCTCTCTCTCTCTCTCTGTGTGTGTGTGTGTGTGTGTGTGTGTGTGTGTGTGTGTGTGTGTGTGTATGTGTGTGTGTGTGTGTGTGTGTGTGTGTGTGTGTGTGTGTGTGTGTGTGTGTGTGTGTGTGCTTCTGTGATTTCTGAGGACATACATTTGTAGACATTTCATGTGTCCCCGTACATATATTGTTCTCTTCGAGCCGGACAACTTTCTAATTTAACTAATCTAATTTAACTAATTTAAAACTTTCTAATTTTAAATAAAAACGTCATGTGCTGTGTTTGCCAAGATCACGTATGATGCATATGCAGGGTATATGCAGGAATCCTGAAGTAAATTTTAATACCTTTTTAAGACTTTTTTAAGACCTTCTCAAAATATTTAAAGACCTCATCGGCGATGAGAACTACTGTTGAGCAATAAAATAAAAATATATAATCATAAGCTATAACAAAAATATATATTAAATTAGGTGAGTGGATAGTTAAAAAAAATTGCAATTACAAAAAGTAATTCTTGAAAAAACATCTCTGGACTAATTATCTTATCACCTGACAGCCGTGATTCCATGTACTCATTCAGACAGAACTCTTTTTTAAAACAGAGGAGTGTGAGTGTGTTTTCTATACATGTGCTTTACAGAAGGTCATGTGCTGTGTTTGCAAAGATCACTTTTGACACATTTGTCTTTAAATTCATTATTTACTGGCATAGTTCAAATTTATTTTAAAACAAAATTCACATTATTTTCTACAAGTGTCTGTTTATAAGTGTCTTTTTTTCACAGAAAGTTTTTGTTTGAACGTGAATATTTGTATAATTCAGGGTCTGAGTTTTTACGTTCTCCTCGTAGGCGATTTATTCAATCTCCACCAAACTCGGTCAACGTGAAACGGAAGCTTAACGCATTAAAAATATTTAACGCAAATAACGCAGCGTCCGTTTTTATATCCATTTTTGCTTAGCGTTACATGATCACGCTCCTATTCATGTAAATGCTTCCAAGCGCGACAAGACACAAGAGAGCGCGCTGTATGCCAATGTCCTGTCTGTGTGTGTGTGTGTGTGTGTGTGTGTGTGTGTGTCAGTGTCCTGTCTGTGTGTGTGTGTGTGTGTGTGTGTGTGTGTGTGTGTGTGTGTCAGTGTCATGTCTGTGTGTGTGTGTGTGTGTGTGTGTGTGTGTGTGTGTGTGTGTGTGTGTGTGTGTGTGTGTGTGTGTGTGTGTGTGTGTGTGTGTGTGTGTGTGTGTGTGTGTGTGTCAGTGTCCTGTCTGTGTATGTGTGTGTGTGTGTGTGTGTGTGTGTGTGTGTGTGTGTGTGTGTGTGTCAGTGTCCTGTCTGTGTGTGTGTGTGTGTGTGTGTGTGCCAGTGTCCTGTCTGTGTGTGTGTCAGTGTCCTGTCTGTGTGTGTGTGTGTGTGTGTGTGTGTGTGTGTGTGTGTGTGTGTGTGTGTGTGTGTGTGTGTGTGTGTGTGTGTGTGTGTGTGTGTGTGTGTGTGTGTGTGTGTGTGTGTGTGTGTGTGTGTGTGTGTGTCAGTGTCCTGTCTGTGTGGATGCGTCTCATGTCAGCTAATCAAGGGACACTGACACACACACACACACACACACTCGACGCATAGATAGACACGCGTTAGTTTCCTGCTCACATCGAGTTCTCTTTTGCTCTTGAACAACCAATAACACAGAGGATTTTGAGTATTCTCATATTAGAGTCTTAAATTAGTTAAATAACGTCTTAAATGAACTTAAAGAGTTGTGAGGAAATGAGATGCGCGGGACAGCGCGTGAGACCCGCGGCTGTTCTTAAAGTGACAGTAGCACTGATGATGCCTGTCATTAATGTTCATCAAAGAACAACGGGAACAGAGAAAATTGTAGCTTTAATGATGATTCATCTATATTTGATTTATTATTTATGCAGTTAAGGAAGGTTTGATAACTATTACATTTCTGTATAACAGGTAAGGCCATGGGTAAATATAACATTTATTATTTTGGGTTTATGTAAAGATTGTTTTAAGTTCACTTAAATTAAAAGTTGTTTTTTAAAGCCTAATAAATGTTGAAATTGGGAGCTTTCAGTTATACTGTAATGTAACGTCATTAATGTTTCATAGAGACTTTAGTATCAGTGATACTGGCCTTCATTCATAAAAAATGACAACACAACACATATTTACAATATGCTGTCTTTAAATTGTTTCTAAATTAATTTGGAGAGTAACTGAAATTATTACAATATCAAAATATTAAAAACTTAAAATATTAAAAACTTGCGATTAATCGCGATTAATTACAGAAAAAAATGTGATTAATTAGTTAATTTTTTTGTTAACGATGCCCAGCACTAATATATATATTATAAATATTTCTTTGAATAATCTATTGTGCCTGTGTGTGCTGCCCTTCTCTCAATGAACAAAAGATGGCAGCATTGTGTTAGTTTTGAAACAGGATAAAAAAAAACATTTCATGTCTTTCTTTCTGCCACTCTCTCTTAGGCTTTCACAAATAACTATCACTTGAAATAAAAACGTCATGTGCTGTGTTTGCCAAGATCACATATGATGCAGATGTCTTTTAATGAATAATTTACTGATATAATTTAAATGTATTAAAAGTAAATTTCACATGGTTTTCTAAAAGTGGCTGTTTATAATAAACTTCCATAAAATGTAGACACGTATCTTACTCTTACCTGACACTGATATTAAAATCATCTTTGCATTTTACTGTGATTTGGCTCAATTTATAAATTTTTTTATAAAAAAAAATTTATTGGACCACCCATATTGAAATGAAAGCACGCTTTATGGTGCATAAGATTGGTGCACAAACGGTAGCTAAGGTAGGTCAAAAACACATGAAGAGAAATGTTAGGATAATACAACATCAGCATTTGAATGGTATTGTGAACTCATTCCAATTTGACCTTTGACATCATCTGACATGAAATTAATTTAAATTTAATTGATCTCATAGATGTGGCTGTTGTGGTTTGTGGTCATAGCAGCACCAACTGCTGCAGTTAATGTGGTGAATTCAGATGACTTTGACATAGTCCTTTTAGTTTTTCCAATTTTAAATGCCTATTGCCTGCTGTGCACAGTTAAGCTGATGCCACCGGCGTGGCGGTGCCACCGGCTTGGGCCCGTCATCGCTGCTCGCAGCTTTAATTTATTTTTATTTTTTTTATTTTTTTTTTCGACTTCTCGGGTACTTTTGGGGCACTTAACATGCTCGAAAACTCTTGAAACTTCGCACAGGCGTCGGAATGCGCGGCCATCAGAGCCGGGCTGAAGCTGGTACCCGGGCGTGGCAGGGGGGCTCGACAGCGCCCCCTTAAGTGGGGTCTGAAAACTTGGTCCATATATCAAACACACTTGCACGTACATGTATGAAACTCGGTACACATATAGACCTCATCGGGCCAAACAACTTTCGTGCTCATAGTTATGCGTCAGCCCAACAGGAAGTGAGCTATAATCGGTTGTTCGGAAAACCCATGCTCTGGAATTTAATATACTCCTCCGAGGCCATTGTTTCGATCATCGCCAAACTCGGTCAGCATGAAGAGATATATCCAGGATGCTAAATTGCGAGCGGATTTTTGATATCTCAAGTGGTTTGGCCGTGGCGAAGCAACGAATTTATGGCGAGAAAAGGGAAACAGGAAGTGTGTTATAACGTCAGCAAACATTGACTGATTTGGATGAAACTTCAGCTGTGTGTTCGTTGTAAGAGGCCGATCACATGGATATGACTTTTGTGAGTCAAAGTTATAGCGCCACCAACTGGCAGCAGGAAGTGTGTCACTTTCAAAAATGCTTTGAATCACCATCTTATTTTCACCCCATTTACTTCAAACTTCATCAGTATAATGTGAAAACATGACAGATAGAGACGTATGAAATGGATTCCTGAAATTTCAAATACTGTTGCCATGGCAACGTGTCAAAGTTTAATAATCTTTTGGCTGTTTTGAGGCTCTTAGCATGCTTGAAATTGCTTGAAACTCAACACAGACATCAGAGATGTCAGTCAGTACACATTGGTAAAGCATCAGAAATGGGCGGGGATGAGGGGCTCTCTAGCGCCACCTTTTGACAAAAGTGGGGGGGTTAGTTTTATCTTCAGTCACCAAACTCGGTACATATATTGTTCTCTTCGAGCCGGACAACTTTCTAATTTACAGTCATTAGCTCCGACCAACAGGAAGTCAGATATTTTGGTTTTAAGGTGAATTTTTGGTTAAATCGGGGTCTGAGTTTTTACGTTCTCCTCGTAGGCGATTTATTCAATCTCCACCAATCTCGGTCAACATGAAACAAAGATACGGAAGATGCTAAAATGTGAACGGATTTTGGATATCTCAAACGGTGTTGCCATGGCGAGGGATTAAATAAGGACAAAAAAGGGGAACAGAAATTGTCTCATATCTTGTAAAATCATATTTTGATTTCAATTAAATTAAGATTGTATGTTTGGCAATTGAACTTAGATTAATTTTAAATGACTATACTATTTTTCAGATGAATATATATATATATTTTATAAATATTTATTTGTATAATGTATTGTGCCTGTGTGTGCCCTCCCCTCAATGAACACAAGATGGCAGCATTGTGTTAGTTTTGAAACAGGATTAAAAAAAAAACATTCCATCTCTTCAGGGATTTGTCTGTGTGTGTGTGTGTGTGTGTGTGTGTGTGTGTGTGTGTGTGTGTGTGTGTGTGTGTGTGTGTGTGTGTGTGTGTGTGTGTGTGTGTGTGTGTGTGTGGTAATCCCTGATGTTGGGTGCTGCCCCTTTAAGGACGTTGTTCCGGTGAGCGCAAGTTATGTGATCGTGCAGGAAGAAGTGCAGGGAAAAACAAACTGAACTTAGAGAACTGAGTGAGAAAGCCATGTTGATCTCAAATGAAGATTTGAACATTTAATAATTCCAGCTAAAACTATTATCTTACATTATATTCCCAGCGTGGTGAGTAGTGTTATGTTGTTTAAGTGTTGTGATGGTTTGTGTATCACTATGAAGATCGCTATTTGCGATTAGCGCCTAAACGCCTATATGTTATATATTTGTTTTGTTTTAGACATTTACAGTTTGTATTGCCTGTAACATATGTTGCATTTAGTTAAACAAAGTTTAATGCTTAGTACACAAAGCTGATGTTACAATGTTTTAGAAACGTATTTGGTGATGTGAACATTACTAGATAATAATTGTGAATTGTTTTGTGTTTGCAGTTTGACCACACACGCACACACATAAATGTGCACAAATACTCAACTAAAGTACCACCAAACTCGGTCAACATGAAACGGAATGACTATACTATACTTTTTTAAGACCTTCTCAAAATATTTAAAGACCTCATCGGCGATGAGAACTACTGTTGAGCAATAAAATAAAAATATATAATCATAAGCTATAACAAAAATATATATTAAATTAGGTGAGTGGATAGTTAAAAAAATTTGCAATTACAAAAAGTAATTCTTGAAAAAACATCTCTGGACTAATTTTATAAAATCTAAAAATGTTAATGAAAAGGTACAAATTACTTTGTGTTCTTATTAAATACATTTATAAAAAAAACAATTTATATTTAATTTATATATGAATGTAAATAATTATATGGGCCTACACAAATAATATAACATTTCAAGATTTATAGTTTATTGTAAACGTAATGTGCAGCTCTGTAAAGGGGCAACAAATATATGATAGATGCGTGAGAACAAGATTTTTTTTAATCATCTTTAAGTGCACAAAACTATGAAAATATATGAAAGCGTGGCACAATGCGCTTATGCGCATCCCGGGTGCAGAATGATGCGCTTAAAGCAACATGGAGTCAGAGGGCGCAGTGCACCGCGAGTGCACATTAAAAAGTTCACGGCATAAAGAGACGATGAGCGTTGAGCGCACAAATCCTAGTCTACTATGTATATCGGTCGGTTTCTTCACAGTTTTAAATTCCGGTTATTGTGCGTGTGATGCCTTGTGTTGTCACCCGGGTAGGGAGCACAACATCGTTCAGAAACCGCTAGATAAACTCCAGGAAGATAAATTATTTTATCTGCATATCAAGTATTATAACGGGAATATATCATCTTGGAGTGAGCTTTACCGAGCAGCTGACTGACTGTAACCAAACACGACGCGCAGTTCGAATGCGGAACGGAGAATGATGGACAGCTACAGCGGAGGAAAGACATTCAGCTATGGAATGGCTTTAGATGACTTTGTACTAGCAAATCATAAAATACTAATAAAGATTGCTGAAAGATCATGTGACAATATATATTTCTGATGATTATTTAATTACCACGACATGCCTAATCTGAGCAAGTGACTGCCTGTCTTGAGTTTTGTCGACAGACGGAGGTGGCACGAAATGTGACGGAGGCGGCCGCTATGCAGGAAAAACCATAGAAAAACCCTGCGGTCATTGTTTAAACTCATCCTTTTCCAACCAGGAGTCCGCAAATTTACATTTCCCCATTTCGGAGTCTGTTTCGCAACGTGTGGAGGGCGACACATCACCTAACTGCGCATTTCGCAAAATACGTGACATCACCCATAGACGGTGTGCGCGCGCGCGCCCGAGCTGATCTCACTGACATATCACTATTCAGACAGGACTAGTTTTTGTAAATTATATTTGAGTTACAATTCTCATCACCCAACATCTGTGATTTCAAATATATTCAAAATAATGTTTTCAGAGATTGAAGTAAAAAAAAACTTTCTCCCACCATTTAGATTTTATTTCTTTTTGTTGTTAAAATCTTGTGAATCTTGTTCAATGTGCAGAGTGCCTCTCTCTCAGTCCTTCCCCTCCCCCCTCACTCTCAGGCTCACCCTGGGTGTGTGTGTGTGTGGGGTCTCTCTCTCACCCTGTGAGTTTGTGTGTGTGCCTTTCTCTCTTGATGATGATAATTTACCCCTTTCATATCATAGACTATCACAAATAACTATCACTTGTGAATAAGTAAAAAAAGAACTATACAAATACCTTGAATTAAATACTGGCCTTCTGGACTTATAACATTTTGAGCAGGAAAAGATAACTTTTCACATATTTGAAAGAGATCTATTTCATCCCATGACATTAAAAATCATCTACATTTAAATTACATCATGGGTGTGGCTTGTGGTGATAGTGGCACCAGCTACTGCGGTAAATGTGACATATTCGAGCGATTTAAAAAAATTATCCTGTTTAAATGCATATTGCCTGCCGTGCACAGTTATGCTGATGCCACCGGCGTGGCGGTGCCACCGGCTTGGGCCCGTCATCGCTGCTCGCAGCTTTAATTTTTTTTTTTTTTTTTTTGACTTCTCGGGTACTTTTGGGGCACTTAACATGCTCGAAAACTCTTGAAACTTCGCACAGGCATCGGAATGCGGGGCCATCAGAGCCGGGCTGAAGCTGGTACCCGGGCGTGGCAGGGGGGCTCGACAGCGCCCCCTTAAGTGGGGTCTGAAAACTTGGTCCATATATCAAACACACTTGCACGTACATGTATGAAACTCGGTACACATATAGACCTCATCGGGCCAAACAACTTTCGTGCTCATAGTTATGCGTCAGCCCAACAGGAAGTGAGCTATAATCGGTTGTTCGGAAAACCCATGCTCTGGAATTTAATATACTCCTCCAAGGCCATTGTTTCGATCATCGCCAAACTCGGTCAGCATGAAGAGAACATATCCAGGATGCTAAATTGCGAGCGGATTTTTGATATCTCAAACGGTTTGGCCGTGGCGAAGCAACGAATTTATGGCGAGAAAAGGGAAACAGGAAGTGTGTTATAACGTCAGCAAACATTGACTGATTTGGATGAAACTTCAGCTGTGTGTTTGTTGTAAGAAGCCGATCACATGGATATGACTTTTGTGAGTCAAAGTTTTAGCGCCACCAACTGGCAGCAGGAAGTGTGTCACTTTCAAAAATGCTTTGAATCACCATCTTATTTTCACCCCATTTACTTCAAACTTCATCAGTATAATGTGAAAACATGACAGATAGAGACGTATGAAATGGATTCCTGAAATTTCAAATACTGTTGCCATGGCAACGTGTCAAAGTTTAATAATCTTTTGGCTGTTTTGAGGCTCTTAGCATGCTTGAAATTGCTTGAAACTGCTTGAAACTCAACACACACATCAGAGATGTCAGTCAGTACACATTGGCAAAGCATCAGAAATGGGCGGGGATGAGGGCCTCTCTAGCGCCACCTTTTGACAAAAGTGGGGGGGTTAGTTTTATCTTCAGTCACCAAACTCGGTACATATATTGTTCTCTTCGAGCCGGACAACTTTCTAATTTACAGTCATTAGCTCCGACCAACAGGAAGTCAGATATTTTGGTTTTAAGGTGAATTTTTGGTTAAATCGGGGTCTGAGTTTTTACGTTCTCCTCGTAGGCGATTTATTCAATCTCCACCAAACTCGGTCAACATGAAACAAAGATAGGGAAGATGCTAAAATGTGAACGGATTTTGGATATCTCAAACGGTGTTGCCATGGCGAGGGATTAAATAAGGACAAAAAAGAGGAACAGAAATTGTCTCATATCTTGTAAAATCATATTTTGATTTCAATTAAATTAAGATTGTATGTTTGGCAATTGAACTTAGATTAATTTTAAATGACTATACTATTTTTCAGATGAATATATATATATATTTTATAAATATTTATTTGTATAATGTATTGTGCCTGTGTGTGCCCTCCCCTCAGGATAAAACAGGATAAAAAAAAAACATTCCATCTCTTCAGAGATTTGTGTGTGTGTGTGTGTGTGTGTGTGTGTGTGTGTGTGTGTGTGTGTGTGTGTGTGTGTGTGTGTGTGTGTGTGTGTGTGTGTGTGGTAATCCCTGATGTTTAGTGCATTTTGAACACTAAAATAACTGCTGTGCCAAGCTGAAATTCAGTTGTGTGAATTTGTGTGAAAAAGTGTGTGAAGAGTTTTAAAAAAGTGACCCAAGTATTGAAAAATGTGTCGTAGGGATTGGAAAAAGTGTACATTGATTTAATTTTCCCAGGTAAATCCCAGCGTTTTCTCTAGTTTGGATGAGAAGTTTGTGTCTGTGACATGGGTGTAACAGCTAGCTCTGTAAGGCTTCTTCCTCACCTGTGAGACAATGGCTTTGGCCTTTCCTGTATTCATATGTAAATGGAGTTTGGGGGATGTGTAAGCAAACAGATCTACACTAGGCTAAATACACGCATGAGTTTTTTTAGTTGTCTCTTGTGACTTTCTCACTGCAACCGAACATTACTTTGGAGTTTTTGCAGAAATATCTTTGCCATTGTGCCTGTTATTTCATAAAGAAACCGTACAGCAGCCATTTACAGCAGCCACAGTGCTGTAACACCACAGAATTCTGGGTCTTTGTTTGAGTCTGTTTGACGTCTATCTCTCAGCTACAATTGCTAGGACACCTTTCAAAGCAAAGCAGTTAATTTCACGTTCAAAATGTGCTAAAACTACCAAAACACTTCATTGATGTCTTAAATCAACTCATTCTTCCAGAACACAATGAGGATTCACCCAACATATACACTTTTAACTCATACAACAAAAAACACTAACAACAGTCAGCATTATAGTATATTTTTTTGCTGTTAACTTCAGTTTATGTCACATGGTCCAAGTTTTCATTAAAGTACACACGTTTTCTCCTTTTGTAAACAATAGATTATTTTTGTAAAACAATAGATCTGTATGGAGTTATTTATACTCATATATCTTATAACATCCGGGTACTTTTGTGCATCCTCTGTACATGTGTTCTTGAGTATTGTAATTGAACTTAGACAGTTGCTGATGACGTACAGCAGAAACAAAAGGACGCAATATCACTAAACAACGCTTTTGCGAAACATCCATTAAGTATATTTAATTGTGCTAAAATCACACTATTGCAAGTATACTTTAGGTTCACTTTAAATATCTCACATTTAAAGACTGATATTATACAGTGATCCCTTACTAATAGTGATATTACAGGGTTTTTTAAACATCTGCTAGGACACATTTCTGAATACTCATCACTTTTTCAAAACTCTTCACTCAGGGATCACATCAGCCTATGTGGCTAAACTGTGGATCATTTATTTGCTTTGGCACAAAATGCGTTCAATGACAACATCTTTCAATTTACATTCATTCTTTTCTCAATTAGATACAAACGCCAGCAAAACTTTATGAACTATAATGGCTAATTTGAAGGTTCACACTTTCTTTTTTAAACTGTTCAACTTATGTTCAAAATTTTAACACAAAAATGAATAACACAGAAATTTGAAACCCCTCTTTAAATGCTTGCTATGGATGCGAAAAATGCAGAAAACTGAACCTGATCAGATTTTTTTTATGATGAAGGAAGGAAAGTTTCAGAGGCTGTGTGTAAACGTGCTTGATCTTTTTTTTAACGTGTGAAAATTTCGGTGTGCGAGGATATTTAGTCATTACCATCTATATAAAAGGGGAAAACTTAGGAACAATTTTATACTGTAATGTAAACATGGACCATGTAACATAAACAATAATGAATAAGCAGTAGAGAGTCAAACTTGAGTCAAACTGTTTTGTAAGGAAATTTTTATTTTTTATTTAAATTTAATATACACTGTATAATGATTTTGGAGGTCAAAACTCAGTTGTGTGTTGATTGTTGAGTTGAAAATCTTCGACTAAAGTGTCAATGTTAAAAGACATTCAGTTCACATAATTTAATTGAGACGGATGAAGATTTTCATGCAAGTCACCAAAAAATTTAGTTCTGACCTTCAAAATCTCTACAGTGTGTTTGTGATGGCAAGAAATGGCAAAGCAATCAAACAGGTGTCGTGTTTTACCATCCAACAGGGGACTTAAGTCAATTTAAGGAAATCATGTTCACTGTATAAAGTGTGACCTGCAATTGTTTCCTTAAAGAGTGATTTCTGCTTGATTTAAAACATAAAACACCAATACTTACCATAAAAATACACTATAATAAGATTTTGGAGGTCAAAACTCAGTTGTGTGTTGATTGCTGACTTGAAAATCATCAGTTGGTTAAATAACTAAAGTGTCAATGTTAAAAGTCATTCAGTTCACAAAATTTAATTGAGACGGATAAACATTTTAATGCAAGTCACCATAAAATTGAGTTATCTCAATATATACAGTGAATATCTACAGTGTGTTTGAGATGAAGAAATGACAAATTAAACACACTGGTGTCGTGATTTACTATCTAACAGGGGACCGAGTCATTGTGTTTAACATAATCATTATTCAAAGATGATCTGCAATTAATACATTAGAGAAATATTTCTGCTTGATTTAACTCTTAAAACTCAGTTATTGCTATAAAAACTCTAAATCTCTACAGTGTGTTTATGATGGCAAGAAATGACAAATTAAACACACTGGTGTCGTGATTTACTATCTAACAGGGGACCGAGTCATTGTGTTTAACATAATCATTATTCAAAGAGGATCTGCAATTAATACATTAGAGAAATATTTCTGCTTGATTTAACTCTTAAAACTCAGTTATTGCTATAAAAACTCTAAATCTCTACAGTGTGTTTGAGATGAAGAAATGACAATGCAAACACACTGGTGTCGTGATTTACTATCTAACAGTGGACCGAGTCATTGTGTTTAACATAATCATTATTCAAAGAGGATCTGCAATTAATACATTAGAGAAATATTTCTGCTTGATTTAACTCTTAAAACTCAGTTATTGCTATAAAAACTCTAAATCTCCACAGTGTGTTTATGGCAAGAAATGACAACGCAAACACACTGGTGTCGTGATTTACTATCTAACAGGGGACAGAGTCATTGTGTTTAACATAATCATTATTCAAAGATGATCTGCAATTTATACATTAGAGAAATATTTCTGCTTGATTTAACTCTTAAAACTCAGTTATTGCTATAAAAACTCTAAATCTCCACAGTGTGTTTATGGCAAGAAATGACAACGCAAACACACTGGTGTCGTGATTTACTATCTAACAGGGGACCGAGTCATTGTGTTTAACATAATCATTATTCAAAGATGATCTGCAATTAATACATTAGAGAAATATTTCTGCTTGATTTAACTCTTAAAACTCAGTTATTGCTATAAAAACTCTAAATCTCCACAGTGTGTTTATGGCAAGAAATGACAACGCAAACACACTGGTGTCGTGATTTACTATCTAACAGGGGACAGAGTCATTGTGTTTAACATAATCATTATTCAAAGATGATCTGCAATTTATACATTATAGAAATATTTCTGCTTGATTTAACTCTTAAAACTCAGTTATTGCTATAAAAACTCTAAATATCTACAGTGTGTTTATGGCAAGAAATGACAAATTAAACACACTGGTGTCGTGATTTACTATCTAACAGGGGACCGAGTCATTGTGTTTAACATAATCATTATTCAAAGATGATCTGCAATTAATACATTAGAGAAATATTTCTGCTTGATTTAACTCTTAAAACTCAGTTATTGCTATAAAAACTCTAAATCTCTACAGTGTGTTTATGATGGCAAGAAATGACAAATTAAACACACTGGTGTCGTGATTTACTATCTAACAGGGGACCGAGTCATTGTGTTTAACATAATCATTATTCAAAGAGGATCTGCAATTAATACATTAGAGAAATATTTCTGCTTGATTTAACTCTTAAAACTCAGTTATTGCTATAAAAACTCTAAATCTCTACAGTGTGTTTGAGATGAAGAAATGACAATGCAAACACACTGGTGTCGTGATTTACTATCTAACAGTGGACCGAGTCATTGTGTTTAACATAATCATTATTCAAAGAGGATCTGCAATTAATACATTAGAGAAATATTTCTGCTTGATTTAACTCTTAAAACTCAGTTATTGCTATAAAAACTCTAAATCTCCACAGTGTGTTTATGGCAAGAAATGACAACGCAAACACACTGGTGTCGTGATTTACTATCTAACAGGGGACAGAGTCATTGTGTTTAACATAATCATTATTCAAAGATGATCTGCAATTTATACATTATAGAAATATTTCTGCTTGATTTAACTCTTAAAACTCAGTTATTGCTATAAAAACTCTAAATCTCTACAGTGTGTTTATGATGGCAAGAAATGACAAATTAAACACACTGGTGTCGTGATTTACTATCTAACAGGGGACCGAGTCATTGTGTTTAACATAATCATTATTCAAAGAGGATCTGCAATTAATACATTAGAGAAATATTTCTGCTTGATTTAACTCTTAAAACTCAGTTATTGCTATAAAAACTCTAAATCTCTACAGTGTGTTTGAGATGAAGAAATGACAATGCAAACACACTGGTGTCGTGATTTACTATCTAACAGTGGACCGAGTCATTGTGTTTAACATAATCATTATTCAAAGAGGATCTGCAATTAATACATTAGAGAAATATTTCTGCTTGATTTAACTCTTAAAACTCAGTTATTGCTATAAAAACTCTAAATCTCCACAGTGTGTTTATGGCAAGAAATGACAACGCAAACACACTGGTGTCGTGATTTACTATCTAACAGGGGACAGAGTCATTGTGTTTAACATAATCATTATTCAAAGATGATCTGCAATTTATACATTATAGAAATATTTCTGCTTGATTTAACTCTTAAAACTCAGTTATTGCTATAAAAACTCTAAATATCTACAGTGTGTTTATGGCAAGAAATGACAAATTAAACACACTGGTGTCGTGATTTACTATCTAACAGGGGACCGAGTCATTGTGTTTAACATAATCATTATTCAAAGAGGATCTGCAATTAATACATTAGAGAAATATTTCTGCTTGATTTAACTCTTAAAACTCAGTTATTGCTATAAAAACTCTAAATCTCCACAGTGTGTTTATGGCAAGAAATGACAACGCAAACACACTGGTGTCGTGATTTACTATCTAACAGGGGACAGAGTCATTGTGTTTAACATAATCATTATTCAAAGATGATCTGCAATTTATACATTATAGAAATATTTCTGCTTGATTTAACTCTTAAAACTCAGTTATTGCTATAAAAACTCTAAATATCTACAGTGTGTTTATGGCAAGAAATGACAAATTAAACACACTGGTGTCGTGATTTACTATCTAACAGGGGACCGAGTCATTGTGTTTAACATAATCATTATTCAAAGAGGATCTGCAATTAATACATTAGAGAAATATTTCTGCTTGATTTAACTCTTAAAACTCAGTTATTGCTATAAAAACTCTAAATCTTCACAGTGTGTTTATGATGGCAAGAAATGACAAAGCAAACACACTGGTGTCGTGATTTACTATCTAACAGTGGACCGAGTCATTTTGTTTAACATAATCATTATTCAAAGAGGATCTGCAATTAATACATTAGAGAAATATTTCTGCTTGATTTAACTCTTAAAACTCAGTTATTGCTATAAAAACTCTAAATCTCCACAGTGTGTTTATGGCAAGAAATGACAAATTAAACACACTGGTGTCGTGATTTACTATCTAACAGGGGACCGAGTCATTGTGTTTAACATAATCATTATTCAAAGAGGATCTGCAATTAATACATTAGAGAACTATTTCTGCTTGATTTAACTCTTAAAACTCAGTTATTGCTATAAAAACTCTAAATATCTACAGTGTGTTTATGGCAAGAAATGACAACGCAAACACACTGGTGTCGTGATTTACTATCTAACAGGGGACCGAGTCATTGTGTTTAACATAATCATTATTCAAAGATGATCTGCAATTAATACATTAGAGACATATTTCTGCTTGATTTAACTCTTAAAACTCAGTTATTGCTATAAAAACTCTAAATATCTACAGTGTGTTTATGGCAAGAAATGAAAAATTAAACACACTGGTGTTGTGATTTACTATCTAACAGGGGACCGAGTCATTGTGTAAATCATAATCATTATTCAAAGATGATCTGCAATTAATACATTAGAGAACTATTTCTGCTTGATTTAACTCTTAAAACTCAGTTATTGCTATAAAAACTCTAAATCTCTACAGTGTGTTTGAGATGGCAAGAAATTACAAAGCAAACACACTGGTGTCGTGATTTACTATCTAACAGGGGACAGAGTCATTGTGTTTAACATAATCATTATTCAAAGATGATCTGCAATTAATACATTAGAGAAATATTTCTGCTTGATTTAACTCTTAAAACTCAGTTATTGCTATAAAAACTCTAAATATCTACAGTGTGTTTATGGCAAGAAATGAAAAATTAAACACACTGGTGTTGTGATTTACTATCTAACAGGGGACCGAGTCATTGTGTAAATCATAATCATTATTCAAAGATGATCTGCAATTAATACATTAGAGAACTATTTCTGCTTGATTTAACTCTTAAAACTCAGTTATTGCTATAAAAACTCTAAATCTCTACAGTGTGTTTGAGATGAAGAAATGACAACGCAAACACACTGGTGTCGTGATTTACTATCTAACAGGGGACCGAGCCATTGTGTTTAACATAATCATTATTTACTATATAAAGTGATGACCTGTGATTATTACCTTAAAGAACAATTTCTGCTTGTCCAGTCCTATATATATATATATTTTTTATTGGTGCAAGAAATCAAATCTCACTCTAAAAATCTCAAAAACAAAGGACATTATTTGGGATTTTAGAGAGCAGAAACTATGTTTTATTCAAAAATAAGTCACACATTGAAATACCTTTACTGTAAAAAAAATGTGGGTCTCCAATTGAAAATTTTCTGTAAATTGATGCACTTTAATTCAATTAATATTCAAGAAATTCAATTTGGCCAACTAAAAAATTTAGATGTGATCGGTCACTAGAAAATTTTCAATTGGAGACCTGATTTTTTTTTACAGTGTTGGTGTTCTTGAAAATAAGCTTAAATGAGAGATGTGGACGGATCATATACTGTAAGTATGAAGACACAACAGAGAATGAATTTCTTAAAGATAACTCTTAATTTTAAGAATTTTTTTATTTCTTAAATTCTTTTCTGTAATGTCCACAACATGGCTTTTTCTCCGTTGTGTGCTCATTGTGTTCCCTGATGCCTGTGTGAACATTATATAATTATAATTATATATATATATTAAATAATGAAGACAGACTTGACTACCAGCTCTCTTCCCTTTCACACACACAGCTCCATTGCAGGCTATGGAGGTCCCCTGTTGGATAGGTAGACATCGGTCAGGTCCCCTCTTGGCATGTTTAAAAATAAAAAAATAAATGCTTATTTGAAGTTATATTATGAAAAAAGACCTTAAAACAAAATTTTGTATCTAAGTTTTGTTTCTTCAAAATGACTAGAAACACAGGTCCCCTCTTGGTCAGTGTGGAGTGATGGTCCCCTGTTGGTAATATAGACGTGTATGTGTGTGTGTGTGTGTGTGTGTGTGTGTGTGTGTGTGTGTGTGTGTGTGTGTGTGTGTGTGTGTGTGTGTGGGGACTGGTAATCCCTGATGTTGGGTGCTGCCCCTTTAAGGACGTTGTTCCGGTGAGCGCAAGTGATGTGATCGTGCAGGAAGAAGTGCAGGGAAAAACAAACTGAACTTAGAGAACTGAGTGAGAAAGCCATGTTGATCTCAAATGAAGATTTGAACATTTAATAATTCCAGCTAAAACTATTATCTTACATTATATTCCCAGCGTGGTGAGTAGTGTTATGTTGTTTTTAAAGTGTTCTTATAAGTGTTGTGATGGTTTGTGTATCACTATGAAGATCGCTATTTGCGATTAGCGCCTAAACGCCTATATGTTATATATTTGTTTTGTTTTAGACATTTACAGTTTGTATTGCCTGTAAAATATGTTGCATTTAGTTAAACAAAGTTTAATGCTTAGTACACAAAGCTGATGTTACAATGTTTTAGAAACGTATTTGGTGATGTGAACATTACTAGATAATAATAATTGTGAATTGTTTTGTGTTTGCAGTTTGACCACACACGCACACACATAAATGTGCACAAATACTCAACTAAAGTACCACCAAACTCGGTCAACATGAAACGGAATGACTATACTATACTTTTTTAAGACCTTCTCAAAATATTTAAAGACCTCATCGGCGATGAGAACTACTGTTGAGCAATAAAATAAAAATATATAATCATAAGCTATAACAAAAATATATATTAAATTAGGTGAGTGGATAGTTAAAAAAATTTGCAATTACAAAAAGTAATTCTTGAAAAAACATCTCTGGACTAATTTTATAAAATCTAAAAATGTTAAAGGTCCCATGGCATGGCATTTTTCTATTATTTTATAATGTTTCCTGAGCTGTACTTATATTGTTAGTATGACTTTTACATCATAAAATGTCATAATTTAGAAATAAAAGGCATTTTTTCTATACTGCTGTTTGCCCTGTGGCTGAATGCCCTGCTTCAAGAGGCGTGTCTGCTGTGAGACTTCAGTAAAAACACCCACTGTTGTGATTGGCTGACATCTTTGCATTTTATATGAGCGGAGGGGGCGTGGTTTATCGAGGCACGAGCAGGCACGAGTCTGCCAGGGAGACGGATGGACCTGAGTTCACTTCACATCAGTTCTCAGCATGTCTGAACTGTTTTAGTTACAGCATATACTTTAGGTTATTAGTCTATTTCTAGTCGGAGGGACTGTCACTCATGTCAGAAAGTTAGTAACTTTAGTAAATTATGGATCAGCGCTGACTGGAGACGCGAACCGTTTAGAACGATTCAGTCCGATTTGGTGAACTGATTCGGTTCACTAAAAAGAACTGGTTCAAAAGAAAGATCGTTCGCGAACCGGACATCACTAATGTATCAGAGACTGAGCTCAGTGATTGCAAACAAAGTTATTTATAGTAACTACTGAGTTATGAGAGCGCTGTCAGTCAGCGCGAGTTTATTGTGTTTGTATCTGAGAGTTCTGAATAAACACGAGTCCCAGTCACACCGAGTCTTCATCATTATTCTACCAACTTTGTAACACATGCAAAGTACCATTACAGCTGTCGAGATGAACGAGTTAAAAGTAAGTGTTGATAATAGCATTATTTTTAAAATAAAATAAAAGCGTCAGTGACGCGCGTTGAGTACACAGCGCAAACAAAGACACAACAGCAGTAATCGGATGTAATCCAGTTTATTGTGGGGCTAGGCTGGCTAGCCCGGATATGCTCAAGCTTACCCCCCTTCTGCTTAATCTCACGCCGCGTTTGGTGCCTCCGCTGTGGGCCAGATGCAGTACTGTGGGTCGGGGATGTTGAAGGCCGAGCTTCGGCGTGTGTGAGGTTTATCTCTGCTGATGTTGAGCAGAAACTCATGACTGTATGCACATTTTAGAACCGATAGACGCGACGAGGACGTACAAAAACACTGACTCACAAGATATAAAACACGAAAACACCGTTCTGTCTGGAGAGAGAGAAGCCGCATTGTGTGCACGAATAATAAATAATTAGCTACACATCAGAAATCACTGATCACAGATCAGAAGGAACTGAAAAAAGACTTCTGTTTTCATTTGTACATCCAAACACTGAGAAACTGCCAGCGTTCACTCGTTCACAAGCAATGATGCAATGATCTCTCGACGAGCGTTTGCATGGGCGTGCCAGATTCTCTGGGCGGAGGAAAGGGAGGAAACCGTGCCTGCTTGGACGTCAAACCAGGAGACTTCAGGATTGGCTAGTCTGGCCTGTCATTTTCTCAAAGGCAGAGAAAGACAGCCACAACTCGGTTTTACACCGATCAACATTTCTATCCACTTGGGGACAATATTCAGGCTAGGGGAACTCATATTAATGTTGAAAAACCTCATAAAATGAACATTTCATGCCATGGGACCTTTAATGAAAAGGTACAAATTACTTTGTGTTCTTATTAAATACATTTATTAAAAAAAACAATTTATATTTAATTTATATATGAATGTAAATAATTATATGGGCCTACACAAATAATATAACATTTCAAGATTTATAGTTTATTGTAAACGTAATGTGCAGCTCTGTAAAGGGGCAACAAATATATGATAGATACGTGAGAACAAGATTTTTTTTAATCATCTTTAAGTGCACAAAACTATGAAAATATATGAAAGCGTGGCACAATGCGCTTATGCGCATCCCGGGTGCAGAATGATGCGCTTAAAGCAACATGGAGTCAGAGGGCGCAGTGCACCGCGAGTGCACATTAAAAAGTTCACGGCATAAAGAAACGATGAGCGTTGAGCGCACAAATCCTAGTCTACTATGTATATCGGTCGGTTTCTTCACAGTTTTAAATTCCGGTTATTGTGCGTGTGATGCCTTGTGTTGTCACCCGGGTAGGGAGCACAATATCGTTCAGAAACCGCTAGATAAACTCCAGGAAGATAAATTATTTTATCTGCATATCAAGTATTATAACGGGAATATATCATCTTGGAGTGAGCTTTACCGAGCAGCTGACTGACTGTAACCAAACACGACGCGCAGTTTGAATGCTGAACGGAGAATGATGGACAGCTACAGCGGAGGAAAGATTAGATTAGATTAGATTAGATTCAACTTTATTGTCATTACACAAGTACAAGTACAAGGCAACGAAATGCAGTTTAGGTCTAACCAGAAGTGCAATAGCAGCAAGTGCAGGATATACAATGGATGCGTAAGTGCAGGACATGGATATGTACTGAATATGTATAAATATGTATAAATAGAGAGACGTTATTACTATAAACAGAACTGAATTTACAGGTGAATATGTACAGTGAATAAATATACAGATGGCTATTACTATAAACAGAATTTACAGGTGAATATGTACTATGAATACAATATACAGATGGCTATTACTATAAACAGAATTTTACAGATAGAGGTATACAATAATATGCTAGGCTAATATGAGGAATAGCAGTGGATTAGGGTAGTGCAATAAATTATGGACAGAGCTATCCGGAAAAAAAAGTGTAAAGTGCAGTCAGAAGACATTCAGCTATGGAATGGCTTTAGATGACTTTGTACTAGCAAATCATAAAATACTAATAAAGATTGCTGAAAGATCATGTGACAATATATATTTCTGATGATTATTTAATTACCACGACATGCCTAATCTGAGCAAGTGACTGCCTGTCTTGAGTTTTGTCGATAGACGGAGGTGGCACGAAATGTGACGGAGGCGGCCGCTATGCAGGAAAAACCATAGAAAAACCCTGCGGTCATTGTTTAAACTCATCCTACTCCAACCAGGAGTCCGCAAATTTACATTTCCCCATTTCGGAGTCTGTTTCGCAACGTGTGGAGGGCGACACATCACCTAACTGCGCATTTCGCAAAATACGTGACATCACCCATAGACGGTGTGCGCGCCCGAGCTGATCTCACTGACATATCACTATTCAGACAGGACTAGTTTTCTAAATTATATTTGAGTTACAATTCTCATCACCCAACATCTGTGATTTCAAATATATTCAAAATAATGTTTTCAGAGATTGAAGTAAAAAAACTTTCTCCCACCATTTAGATTTTAGATTTTATTTCTTTTTGTTGTTAAAATCTTGTGAATCTTGTTCAATGTGCAGATTGCCTCTCTCTCAGTCCTTCCCCTCCCCCCTCACTCTCAGGCTCACCCTGGGTGTGTGTGTGTGTGTGGGGTCTCTCTCTCACCCTGTGAGTTTGTGTGTGTGCCTTTCTCTCTTGATGATGATAATTTACCCCTTTCATATCATAGACTATCACAAATAACTATCACTTGTGAATAAGTAAAAAAAGAACTATACAAATACCTTGAATTAAATACTGGCCTTCTGGACTTATAACATTTTGAGCAGGAAAAGATAACTTTTCACATATTTGAAAGAGATCTATTTCATCCCATGACATTAAAAATCATCTACATTTAAATTACATCATGGGTGTGGCTTGTGGTGATAGTGGCACCAGCTGCTGCGGTAAATGTGACATATTCGAGCGATTTAAAAAAATTATCCTGTTTAAATGCATATTGCCTGCCGTGCACAGTTATGCTGATGCCACCGGCGTGGCGGTGCCACCGGCTTGGGCCCGTCATCGCTGCTCGCAGCTTTAATTCTTCTTCTTCTTCTTCTCCCGAATGAATCGCTTTTTTGGGGGCCTAAACACGCTCGAAAACTCACAAAACTTTCAAAACTCGTCCAAATTGGCGAAAATTTACGTCTGTTATGGTATTCAGAATTAGGCGTGGCAAAATGGCTCGACAGCGCCACCTAACGTAGTGCCCCTCCCGCTACGTTTCACGTACAGCTATGAAATTTGGTAGACACATGTAACAGCCCAGGACCTACAAAAAAGTATCTACGTGCAAAATCTGAAAACCAACAGGAAGTCAGATATTTTTAATTTTTTGTTGCAAAATGTGCCATTTCCAGACGTTGTAATTTAACGAACTCCTCCTAGAGATTTAATCAGATCAACATCATATTTGGTCAGTCTAATCTAAAGGCCTTTGCGACGTTAAATTGCGAAGATCTTGAGTTTTCCCTGAAGGGCGTGTCCGTGGCGGCCTTGCAAAATCTGATGTTTCGCCATGAAAAAGGAAGTTGTTGTAACTCGGACATACAATGTCCGATCTGCCCCAAACTTCACATGTTTTATTAGAGTCCTTGCCTGAAAACATCAACATGCCAATATTCAGTGACAGTCATAGCGCCACCTGTGGGCAACAGGAAATGGCATGTTTTACGCTGTGATTAACTCCTCCTAGAGATTTAATCAGATCAACATCATATTTGGTCAGTCTAATCTAAAGGCCTTGGTGATGTTATATTGTGAAGATCTTGAGTTTTTCCTGAAGGGCGTGTCCGTGGAGGCCTGTCAAAGTCTGATGTTTCGCCATGACAGAGGAAGCTGTTGTAAGTCAGGCATACAATGTCCGATCTGCCCCAAACTTCATATGTTTGATAAGAGTCCTGGCCTGAAGACATCTACATATAAGTTTCAGAATTAGGCGTGGCAAAATGGCTCCATAGCGCCACCTACAACATTTCAACTAAGTGCCCCTCCCGCTACGTTTCACGTACAGGTATGAAATTCGGTAGACACATGTAACAGCCCACTACCTACAAAAAAGTCTCTTGGTACGAAATCTGAAAACCAACAGGAAGTGAGATATTTTGATTTTTCTTTACTAAATTGATGCAAATTTTCCCATTTCCAGATGTTGTACTTTAATCAACTCCGCATAGAGATTTAATCAGATCAACATCATATTTGGTCAGTCTAATTTAAAGGCCTTTGCAACGTTAAATTGCGAAGATCTTGAGTTTTCATTGAAGGGCGTGTCCGTGGCGGCCTCGCAAAATATGATGTTTTGCCATGAAACAGGAAGTTGTTGTAAGTCAGGCATTCAATGTCCAACCTGCCACAAACTTCATATGTTTGATAAGAGTCCTGGCCAGAAGACATCTACATATAAGATTCAGAATTAGGCGTGTCAAAATGGCTCCATAGCGCCACCTACAACATTTCAACTAAGTGCCCCTCCCGCTATGTTTCACGTACAGGTATGAAATTTGGTAGACACATGTAACAGCCCAATACCTACAAAAAAGTCTCCTGGTACGAAATCTGAAAACCTAGAGGAAGTGAGATATTTTGATTTTTCTTTACTAAATTGTTGCAAATTTTCCCATTTCCAGATGTTGTACTTTAATCAACTCCGCATAGAGATTTAATCAGATCAACATCATATTTGGTCAGTCTAATCAAAAGGCCTTTGCAACGTTAAATTGCGAAGATCTTGAGTTTTCACTGAAGGGTGTGTCCGTGGCGGCCTCGCAAAATCTGATGTTTTGCCATGAAACAGGAAGTTGTTGTAACTGGGACATACAAATGTCTGATCTGCCCCAAACTTCACATGTTTTATTAGAGTCCTTGCCTAAAGACATCAACATGCCAATATTCAGTGACAGTCATAGCGCCACCTGTGGGCAACAGGAAATGGCATGTTTAACACTGTGATGAACTCCTCATTGAGATGTAACCAAATCAACATCCTATTTGGTCAGTCTAATCTAAAGGCCTTGGTGATGTTATATTGTGAAGATCTTGAGTTTTCCCTGAAGGGCGTGTCCGTGGTGTCCTGACAAAGTCTGGTGTTTCGCCATGACACAGGAAACTGTTGTAAATCAGGCATACAATGTCTGATCTGCCCCAAACTTCACATGTTTGATAAGAGTCCTGACCTAATCCCATCTACATGCCAATATTCAGTTAGTCATAGCGCCACCCGCTGGCAACAGGAAATGGCATGCTTTATACTATAATTCTCTCCCAGAAATACTTTTAAATATGCCATGAAATCCCAAACATGCTAGAAACACAATGAATCTTGCAACACATGGAAACATGCTACTGTATGTGATTTACGGCATTAAACAGGAAGTTGTTGTAACTCAGCTATACAATGTCTGATCTGCCTCAAACTTCACATGTTTGATAATAGTCCTGACCTGAAGACTACATGGCAATATTCAGTTATAGTCGAAGCGCCACCTGCTGGCAGAAGGAAGTGTGGCACATTGAAGTGAGTTTGCCATATTTCTCCTATATTGACCCGCTTAACTGCATGTCGCCCACTATTCACTGTTTTCCTGAGGCCACCGGGTGGCGGTGCATGTGCGAGGGCCCTTTCATCGCTGCTAGCAGCTTTAATTAGGGCCCAAGCCCTGAAAGGGCGCAGAGCCCTATTGTTCTTCCTCTGTTTCTTATTAGGGCCCAAGCCCTGAAAGGGCGCAGAGCCCTATTGTTCTTCCTCAGATTATTCTTTGTTTTTTTTTTTATTTATTTTTTTGACTTCTCGGGTACTTTTGGGGCACTTAACATGCTCGAAAACTCTTGAAACTTCGCACAGGCGTCGGAATGCGCGGCCATCAGAGCCGGGCTGAAGCTGGTACCCGGGCGTGGCAGGGGGGCTCGACAGCGCCCCCTTAACTGGGGTCTGAAAACTTGGTCCATATATCAAACACACTTGCACGTACATGTATGAAACTTAGTACACATTTAGATCTCATCGGGCCGAACAACTTTCGTGCTCATAGTTATGTGTCAGGCCAACAGGAAGTGAGCTATTATGGGTTGTTCGGAAAACGCATGCTCTGGAATTTAATATACTCCTCCGAGGCCATTGTTTCGATCATTGCCAAACTCGGTCAGCATTAAGTGAACATATTCAGGATGCTAAATTGCGAGCGGATTTTTGATATCTCGAAAAGTCTGGCCGTGGCGATGCAACGAATTTATGGCGAGAAAAGGGAAACAGGAAGTGTGTTTTAACTTGTGCAAACATTGACTGGTTTGGATGAAACTTCAGCTGTGTGTTCGTTGTAAGAGGCCGATCACATGGATATGACTTTTGTGAGTCAAAGTTATAGCGCCACCAACTGGCAGCAGGAAGTGTGTCACTTTCAAAAATGCTTTGAATCACCATCTTATTTTCACCAGATTGACTTCAAACTTCATCAGTATAATGTGAAAACATGACAGATAGAGACGTATGAAATGGATTCCTGAAATTTCAAATACTGTTGCCATGGCAACGTGTCAAAGTTTAATAATCTTTTGGCTGTTCTGAGGCTCTTAGCATGCTTGAAATTGCTTGAAACTGCTTGAAACTCAACACACACATCAGAGATGTCAGTCAGTACACATGGGCAAAGCCTCAGAAACGGGTGGGGATGAGGGGCTCTCTAGCGCCACCTTTTGACAAAAGTGAAGGGCTTCGTTTCATCTACAATCACCAAACTCAGTATATATATTGACCTCATCGAGCCGGACAACTTTCTAATTTACAGTCATTAGCTCCGACCAACAGGAAGTCAGATATTTTGGTTTGAAGGTGAATGTTTGGTTAAATCGGGGTCTGAGTTTTTACGTTCTCCTCGTAGGCGATTTATTCAATCTCCACCAAACTCGGTCAACATGAAACAAAGATACTGAAGATGCTAAAATGTGAACGGATATTGGATATCTCAAACGGTGTTTCCATGGCAAGGGATTAAATAAGGACAAAAAAGGGGAACAGAAATTCTCTGTGTCTGCTGCTCTCCCCTCAATGAACACAAGATGGCAGCATTGTATTAGTTTTGAAGCAGGATAAAAAAAAAACTTGTTTCTCTCTCTCTCTCTCTCTCTCTCTTGTTTGTGATTTTTGAGGACACAAATTTGAATAATGACATGGGTATTACACTGGTATTACAACGTGTATGTGTGTGTGTTTAAAAACATACTAAAACAATGTTTTATTCAAATGTAACCAAATAGCTTTAAAATAATCATACTATTTTTCAGATCAATATATTTATTTTATTTAATATATTTCTTCTGAATATTTATTCTCTGTCTGCCCTCCCCTCACTAAAAGGTAGCAGTGTTGTTATTTTTGAAACTCTCTCTCTCCGTGTGTGTGTGTGTGTGTGTGTGTGTGTGTGTGTGTGTGTGTGTGTGTGTGTGTGTGTGTGGGTGTGGGTGTGGGTGTGTGTGTGTGTGTGTGTGTGTGTGTGTGTGCTTGTTTATGTGATTTATTAGGGACACAAATTTGTATAATGACATGGGTATTACACTGTTATTACAACGTAGTGGTTAATGAGGACATTTCATGTGTCCACATAATAAAAATATCTTTAAAAACATACTAAATAATGTATTATTAAAATGTAACCAAGTAGCTTTAAAAATATACTACAAATTACAATGAAAACATGGTTTATGAGAATATTTCCTGTGTCCCATAAATGAAATAGCTTTAAGGGGTTTGTGTGTCTGTGTGTCTGTGTGTGTGTGTGTGTGTGTGTGTGTGTGTGTGTGTGTGTGTGTGTGTGTGTGTGTGTGTGTGTGTGTGTGTGTGTGTGTGTGTGTGTGTGTGTGTGTGTGGGCATGTTTTTGTGAAATATCAGGACACAAATGTGTATAATGACATGGGTATGACATAGGTGTTACAAAAAGAGGGTGAAATATGAGGACGTTCCCCATGTCCTCACTTTTCAAAATGCTTATAAATCATACAGAACAAGTTTTTTTTTCACAGAAAGTGAACTGCACAGTCTCCTGTGATGGGCTAGGTTTAGGGGCAGGGGCAGTGTGTGTGTGTGTGTGTGTGTGTGTGTGTGTGTGTGTGTGTGTGTGTGTGTGTGTGTGTGTGTGTGTGTGTGTGTTTGTGTGTGTGTGTGGAGGGGGGGGGGTCTCTCTCTCACACCCTGTGAGTATGTGTGTGTGTGTGTGTGTGTGTGTGTGTGTGTGTGTGTGTGTGTGTGTGTGTGTGTGTGTGTGTGCGTGCGTGCGTGTGTGTGTGTGTGTGTGTGTGTGGGGGGGGGGGTGTCTCTCTCACCCTGTGAGTTTGTGTGTGTGCCTTTCTCTCTCTGAATGATAATGTACCCCTTTCGTATCATAGACTATCACAAAAAACTATCACTTTAGTGTGAATAAGTAAAAAAGAACTACAAACACCTTGAATTAAATACTGGCCTTCTGGACTTAGACTGTGACTTTCTCTATTTATTTTTTATATTGGACCACACATATTGATTTCAAATATATTCAACATATTTTTTTCAGAGAGTGAAATAAAAAAAACTTTCTCCCACCATTTAGATTTTATTTCTTTTTGTTGTTAAAATCTTGTGAACCTTGTTCAATGTGCAGAGTGCCTCTCTCTCAGTCCTTCCCCTCCCCCCTCACTCTCAGGCTCACCCTGGGTGTGTGTGTGTTTGAGTGTGTGCGCGCACGTGTGTGTGGTGTGTGTGTGTGTGTGTGTGTGGGGGGGGGGGTGTCTCTCTCACCCTGTGAGTTTGTGTGTGTGCCTTTCTCTCTCTGAATGATAATTTACCCCTTTCGTATCATAGACTATCACAAAAAACTATCACTTTAGTGTGAATAAGTAAAAAAGAACTACAAACACCTTGAATTAAATACTGGCCTTCTGGACTTACAAAATTTTGAGCAGGAAAATATAACTTTTATTTATTTTATCCTATGACATTAAAATTAATCTAGATTTAAATTACATCATGGGTGTGGCTTGTGGTGATAGTGGCACCAGTTGCTGCGGTAAATGTGGCATATTCGAGCGATTCTAAAATATTCTCCTGTTTAAATGCATATTGCCTGCCGTGCACAGTTAAGCTGATGCCACCGGCGTGGCGGTGCCACCGGCTTGGGCCCGTCATCGCTGCTCGCAGCTTTATTATTATTATTATTTTATCGACTTCTCGGGCACTTTTGGGGCCCTTACCATGCTCAAAAACTCTTGAAACTTTGCACACACATCGGAATGCGCGGCCATCAGAGCCGGGCTGAAGCTGGTACCCGGGCGTGGCAGGGGGGCTCGACAGCGCCCCCTAAAGTGGTGTCTGAAAACTTGGTCTATATATCAAACACACTTGCACGTACATGTATGAAACTCGGTACACATATAGACCTCATCGGGCCAAACAACTTTCGTGCTCTAAGTTACGTGTCAGCCCAACAGGAAGTGAGCTAATATGGGTTGTTCTGAAAACACATGCTCTGGAATTTAATATACTCCTCCGAGGCCATTGTTTCAATCAGTGCCAAACTCGGTCAGCATGAAGTCAAGACACAGAGGATGCTAAATTGCGAACGGATTTTTGATATCTTAAACGGTTTGGCCGTGGCGAAGCAACGAATTTATGGCGAGAAAAGGTAAACAGGAAGTGTGTAATAACTTGTGCAAACATTGACTGATTTGGATGAAACTTCAGCTGTGTGTTCGTTGTAAGAGGCCGATCACATGGATATGACTTTTGTGAGTCAAAGTTATAGCGCCACCAACTGGCAGCAGGAAGTGTGTCACTTTCAAAAATGCTTTGAATCACCATCTTATTTTCACACGATTGACTTCAAACTTCATCAGTATAATGTGAAAACATGACAGATAGAGACATATGAATGAATTCCTGATATTTCAAATAATGCTGCCATGGCAACATGTCAAAGTTTAATAATGTTTTTGACTGTTTGTGTGCCCTCCCCTCTATCACCAAAAGGGGGCAGTGTTGTATTATTTTTGAAACTCCCTTTCTCTCTCTCTCTCTCTCTCTCTCTCTCTCTGTGCTTGCTTATGTGATTTATGAGGACACAAATGTGTATGATGACATGGGTATTGTATTACAACGTAGTGGTTAATGTGGACATGAACTATGACACTATATCAGTACAGGACTCATTTTCTAAATGACATTTGAGTTACAATTCTTTTCACCTGACAGCCGTGATTTCATGTACTCATTCAGACAGAACTCTTTTTTTAAAACAGGAGTGTGAGTGTGTTTTCTATACATGTGCTTTACAGAAGGTCATGTGCTGTGTTTGCAAAGATCACTTTTGACACATTTGTCTTTAAATTCATACTGACATAGTTCAAATTTATTTAAAAAAAAAATTCACATTATTTTCTACAAGTGTCTGTTTATAAGTGTCTTTTTTCACAGAAAGTTTTTGTTTAAACGTGAATATTTGTATAATTCAGGGTCTAAGTTTTTACGTTCTCCTCGTAGGTGATTTATTCAATCTCCACCAAACTCGGTCAACGTGAAACGGAAGCTTAACGCATTAAAAATATTTAACGCAAATAACACAGCGTCCGTTTTTATATCCATTTTTGCTTAGCGTTACATGATCACGCTCCTATTCATGTAAATGCTTCCAAGCGCGACAAGACACAAGAGCGCGCGCTGTATGCCAGTGTCCTGTCTGTGTGTGTGTGTGTGTGTGTGTGTCAGTGTCCTGTCTGTGTGTGTGTGTGTGTGTGTGTGTGTCCTGTCTGTGTGTGTGTGTGTGTGTGTGTGTGTGTGTGTGTGTCAGTGTCCTGTCTGTGTGGATGCGTCTCATGTCAGCTAATCAAGGGACACTGACACACACACACACACACACAAACACACACACACTCGACGCATAGATAGACTCGCGTCAGTTTCCTGCTCACATCGAGTTCTCTTTTGCTGTTGAACAAACAATAACACAGAGGATTTTGAGTATTCTCATACTGTCTTAAATTAGTTAAATAACGTCTTAAATGAACTTTAAAGAGTTGTGAGGAAATGAGATGCGCGGGACCGCGCGTGAGATCCGCGGTTGTTCTTAAAGTGACAGGAGCACTGATGATGCCTGTCATTAATGTTCATCAAAGAACAACGGGAACAGAGAAAATTGTAGCTTTAATGATGATTCATCTATATTTCATTTATTATTTATGCAGTTAAGGAAGGTTTGATAACTATTACATTTCTGTATAACAGGGAAGGCCATGGGTAAATATAACATTTATTATTTTGGGTTTATGTAAAGATTTTTTTAAGTTCACTTAAATTAAAAGTTGTTTTTTAAAGACTAATAAATGTTGAAATTGGGAGCTTTCAGTTATACTGTAATGTAACGTCATTAATGTTTCATAGAGAATTTAGTATCAGTGATACTGGTCTTCATTCATAAAAAATGACAATACAACACATATTTACAATATGCTGTCTTTAAATTGTTTCTAAATTAATTTGGAGAGTAACTGAAATTATTACAATATCAAAATATTACAAACTTAAAATATTAAAAACTTGCGATTAATCGTGATTAATTACAGAAAAAAATGTGATTAATTAGTTAATTTTTTACTTTACAGTCATTAGCTCTGACCAACAGGAAGTCAGATATTTTGGTTTGAACGTGAATATTTGTATAATTTCTCTTAGCATGCTTGAAATTGCTTGAAACTCAACACACACATCAGAGATGTCAGTCAGTGGAAATGGGCAAAGCCTCAGAAATGCGTGTGTTGGAGGGGTGTTTATTACAACATAATCATGGTTTATGAAGACATTTCATGTGTCCCCGTAAATAAAAATAGCTTTAACAGCATACTAAACAATTTTTTAATAAAAATGTAAAAATGCAGAATGTTTTCTGTGATGGTAGGTTTAGGGGTAGTGTGTGTGTGTGTGTGTGTGTGTGTGTGTGTGTGTGTGTGTGATATGTAGGCTTAGGGGTAGTGTAGGGGGATAGAATGTACAGTTTTTACAGTATACAAACCATTAAGTCTATGGAATGCCATCTGCCTGTCTTTCCCCTTCCCCCTCTCTATCTGTGTGTGTGTGTGTGGGGGGGGTCTCTCTCTCACCCTGTGAGTTTGTGTGTGTGCCTTTCTCTCAGTCCTTCCCCTCCCCCTCACTCTCACTCTATCATTGTGTGTGTGTGTGTGTGTGTGCCTTTCTCTTTTGATCATAATTTAACCCTTTCATATAGGCTATCACAAATAACTATCACTTAAAATAAAAACGTCATGTGATGTGTTTGCCAAGATCACGTATGATGCACATGTCTTTAAATTAATTATTTACTGATATAATATAAATGTATTAAAACATAAATTTCACATGATTTTATAAAAGTGGCTATTTATAATAAACTTCCATAAAATGTAGACACGCATCTTACTCTTACCTGACACTGATATTAAAATCATCTTTGCAGTTTCTGTGATTTGGCTCCATTTATACATTTTTTATTAAAAAGAATTTATTGGACCACCCATATTGAAATGAAAGCATGTTTTATGGTGCATAAGATTGGTGCACAAACGGTAGCTAAGGTAGCTCAAAAACACATGAAGAGAAGTGTTAGAATAAAACAACATCAGCATTCGAATGGTATTCTGAACTCATTCCAATTTGACCTTTGACATAATCTGACATGAAATTCATATAAATTGAATTGATCTCATAGATGTGGCTGTTGTGGTCATAGCAGCACCAACTGCTGCAGTTAATGTGGTGAATTCAGATGACTTTGACATAGTCCTTTTATGTTTTCCCATTTTAAATGCCTATTGCCTGCCGTGCACAGTTAAGCTGATGCCACCGGCGTGGCGGTGCCACCGGCTTGGGCCCGTCATCGCTGCTCGCAGCTTTAATTCTTCTTCTTCTTCTTCTTCTCCCGAATGAATCGCTTTTTTGGGGGCCTAAACACGCTCGAAAACTCACAAAACTTTCAAAACTCGTCCAAATTGGCGAAAATTTACGTCTGTTATGGTATTCAGAATTAGGCGTGGCAAAATGGCTCGACAGCGCCACCTAACGTAGTGCCCCTCCCGCTACGTTTCACGTACAGCTATGAAATTCGGTATACACATGTAACAGCCCAATACCTACAAAAAAGTCTCTACGTGCAAAATTTGAAAACCAACAGGAAGTCAGATCATTTTAATTTTTTGATGCAAAATGTGCCATTTCCAGACGTTGTACTTTAACGAACTCCTCCTAGAGATTTAATCAGATCAACATCATATTTGGTCAGTCTAATCTAAAGGCCTTTGCAACGTTAAATTGCGAAGATCTTGAGTTTTCCCTGAAGGGCGTGTCCGTGGCGGCCTCGCAAAATCTGATGTTTCGCCATGAAAAAGGAAGTTGTTGTAACTCTGACATACAATGTCTGATCTGCCCCAAACTTCACATGTTTTATGAGAGTCCTTGCCTGAAGACATCAATATGCCAATATTCAGTGACAGTCATAGCGCCACCTGTGGGCAACAGGAAATGGCATGTTTTACGCTGTGATGAACTCCTCATTGAGATGTAACCAGATCAACATAATATTTGGTCAGTCTAATCTAAAGGCCTTGGTGATGTTATATTGTGAAGATCTTGAGTTTTCCCTGAAGGGCGTGTCCGTGGCGGCCTGTCAAAGTCTGATGTTTCGCCATGACACAGGAAGCTGTTGTAAGTCAGGCATACAATGTCCAACCTGCCCCAAACTTCACATGTTTGATAAGAGTCCTGGCCTGAAGACATCTACATATAAGTTTCAGAATTAGGCGTGGCAAAATGGCTCCATAGCGCCACCTACAACATTTCAACTAAGTGCCCCTCCCGCTACGTTTCACGTACAGGTATGAAATTCGGTAGACACATGTAACAGCCCAATACCTACAAAAAAGTCTCTTGGTACGAAATCTGAAAACCAACAGGAAGTGAGATATTTTGATTTTTCTTTACTAAATTGTTGCAAATTTTCCCATTTCCAGATGTTGTACTTTAATCAACTCTGCATAGAGATTTAATCAGATCAACATCATATTTGGTCAGTCTAATTTAAAGGCCTTTGCAACGTTAAATTGCGAAGCTCTTGAGTTTTCACTGAAGGGCGTGTCCGTGGCGGCCTTGCAAAATCTGATGTTTTGCCATGAAACAGGAAGTTGTTGTAAGTCAGGCATACAATGTCCAACCTGCCACAAACTTCATATGTTTGATAAGAGTCCTGGCCTGAAGACATCTACATATAAGTTTCAGAATTAGGCGTGGCAAAATGGCTCCATAGCACCACCTACAACATTTCAACTAAGTGCCCCTCCCGCTACGTTTCACGTACAGGTATGAAATTCGGTACACACGTGTAACAGCCCAAGACCTACAAAAAAGTCTCCTGGTACGAAATCTGAAAACCAACAGGAAGTGAGATATTTTGATTTTTCTTTACTAAATTGTTGCAAATCTTCCCATTTCCAGATGTTGTACTTTAATCAACTCCGCATTGAGATTTTATCAGATCAACATCATATTTGGTCAGTCTAATCTAAAGCCCTTTGCAACGTTAAATTGCGAAGATCTTGAGTTTTTACTGAACGGCGTGTCCGTGGCGGCCTCAGAAATTTTGTTGATTCGCCATGAAACAGGACATTGTTTTAACTCGGACATACAATGTCCGATCTGCCCCAATCTTCACATGTTTTATTAGAGTCCTTGCCTGAAGATATCAACATGCCAATATTCTGTGACAGTCATGGCGCCATCTGTGGGCAACAGGAAATGGCATGTTTTACGCTGTGATTAACTCCTCATTGAGATGTAATCAGATCAACATCCTATTTGGTCAGTCTAATCTATAGGCCTTGGTGATGTTATATTGTGAAGATCTTGAGTTTTCCCTGAAGGGCGTGTCCGTGGTGGCCTGATAAAGTCTGATGTTTCGCCATGACACAGGAAGCTGTTGTAAGTCAGGCATACAATGTCCGAACTGCCCCAAACTTCACATGTTTGATAAGAGTCCTGACCTAAACCCATCTACATGACAATATTCAGTTAGTCATAGCGCCACATGCTGGCAACAGGAAATGGCATGCTTTATACTATAATTCACTCCCAGAAACACTTTTAAATATGCCATGAAATCCCAAAAATGCTAGAAACACAATAAATCTTGCAACACGTGGATACGTGCTACTGTATGTGATTTACGCCATTAAACAGGAAGTTGTTGTAACTCAGGTATACAATGTCCGATCTGCCTCAAACTTCACGTTTGATAATAGTCCTGACCTGAAGACTACATGGCAATATTCAGTTATAGTCGAAGTGCGACCTGCAGGCAGAAGGAAGTGTGGCACATTGAAGTGAGTTTGCCATATTTCTCCTATATTGACCCGCTTAAATGCATGTCGCCCACTATTCACTGTTTTCCTGAGGCCACCGGGTGGCGGTGCATGTGCGAGGGCCCTTTCATCGCTGCTAGCAGCTTTAATTCAGCTTGTTTCTCGACAGAGCCTTTACTGTACACAATATGTTGCGCTTGTATCAAATTCAAATGGATAAAGCGACTGCCTGGTGCTCGTAACTCGTTATCACTTCAATAGAGCGGCAAAATCGCCGAACGAGTTGGTCAGCGCTGTTCGTGAGACGACCCAGCTGCTCTCGCGCTTCGAGTCTGTTGGATGCGCTCACGGTTTAATCAGGTAATGCCGTTTCTTCACCTGGCTTTTGATGCTTGTTCCCAATCCCATGCATTTGCAGCACTCGAGTTAATAACAGCGCTTAATATGTGGGGGCGTGGTGGGGTTTGGCGAGCGGCGCTCCAGGAAAAGTTTAGGTTCTCCCGATCAACTGTCAATCATTTCCTCGGCCAATTACGGGCCCCCTCTGCGGGCCCTGGAGATTCAGCCCCAGGCCCCCAGCTAGCCCTTACGTTAATCCAGCCCTGTACATATATACATCCGAGTCCTGATCGGGAGATAACGTCCGATTCCGATCGAGTCTCAAACCACGTGATTGGGCCCGATTTCCGATCACAAGATCGGATCGGGACATCCCTAGTTTTTAGCTAAGAATAAACAAAAAAAGTTACACAGTGAAGCTTTAACAGTGTTGACAACAGTGAACTCTACATTATAGCACACACACACATCACTCTGATCAGATGTCTATTTCATGCTGTGATGTCATCTGCAATACTTATCGAAAATGTTCCTGTCAGATGTTAAATAAACATTTAGTAAGCATCTTTATCTTTAAGATGTATGGTTTATGAAAATCCACTTTGGAGTGTGTTACTGGAGCTCATACATAATAAAACGTGTTTTTACAGCCCAATCACAACTACACTATACTGTCTGTATACTCTACAGTAGTTCAACAAATGCGATTTTAACACAAGGAACCGTGATTTTGGTTTGTAATACTCACATTTGATTCGCTTTTCTCCGCCTGACGTATCCTTTCCTGTGGCCTCATGGGAAGGCAGGGATAGAAAAGTATCCGACGATGGGTGCTTCACAATCTGGGCGGAATCAGTAGGCAATCCGGGGATTTCTCGCGTATTCTTTTATGATTACTGAGGTTTCGAACATACTACTCCTTTCACGTACTGTTTTCTCCTACTATATAGTAGGTAAGTAGGGATATTCGAGCACAACAGTAGTACACGCACGTCCGAATCTCGCGAGAAATAGTCCAAAACCCCGGTAGTTCTCGCCTACTCTTTAATGAATACAAAGGATTCGGACATACTATTCGCTCGCCTACTGCTTTTTACATACTATATAGTAGGGAAGTATGCGGTTTCGAACGCAGCCTATTCAAAATATATTTTTTTGAAGGCAGATTAGCGCCCTCTTTTGGAATTATTTAAGAAATCATGCAACCATGGGTGTAATCACTAGAGGTCTCTATGGAGAATTCCCTAGTTCTGTTTTGAACACATTTAATGATCTTTTTGTTGATGGATTTGAATATATTTTTAAAAAAATCTCAAAGACTATTTATTATAAAGTTTTAGATATTTTTTTTTGTTAGAAATATAGATTTTTTTCTGTGAATTTGTGTTTTTGCAGATTTCCCATTCATTTCCTAGGGTGTCATTTTTGACCGAAGAGCACAAGTGGGAGTATTTTTTTTACGACCACTTAGCATGCTCGAATCATGCCCTCTATATATTTTTTTGTGTTAACATACCTAATGCTGGAAAAGTCACCAAGTTTCATATTTTTCCGATGAAGCTGTGATTTAAAAAAATTCCAAATGTGGTTCTTAGGCTCAGTTTTTCATAGGTGTGTGTGTGTATAAGTGTGCATGTGTGCGTGTGTGTGTGAGTGGATGTGTCAATATCACACTCTTGATGTTTTAGAGTGTCACCCCTTTACAGCTGTGCACTTTTTTTCAGCATTGTGGCCGATTTGTAGATTGTACACACAAATATTCTGAGAATTTTTGTGTTCTTGCCGATTTCCCGTTCATTTCCTATGGTAGGTCATTTATGACCGAAGACAATGAACGCTACTTGTTTTTTTACGACCACTTAGCATGCTCGAATCATGACCCCAATTTTGTGTGTGTTTACATACCTAATGTCAACAAAGTCACCAAGTTTCATATCATTCTGATGAAGCTGTGATTTTTAACATTTCAAAACAGAAAATGTTCCGGTCAGAAATGACCGAAGAGCACCAGAGGGTTAAAACACCAGTCTCTGGCTCTTTTTTTTTTATAAAAAAAACGTAAACATATTAATAGCCACACAAATGTGGTTCAGGCAACGCATATCTTGATTATCTTCAATGCATTACAAAATTAAAGCACAACACAGAATATGAATAATATCAAAAACTTTAGGAGTCAGCCGACCACGGCAGTCCTAAAGCTGGCAAGATACAGCACAATAACACATTCAGCAAAATATTGTCTAATTATCGTTATCGAGAAAATCCCAGAAAATATCGAGATATCCTTTTTTGTCAATATCGCACACCCCTAATTGCAAGTTTTCATTAGTATCATTTCACATACTGATATCTGTACTGTGCATTTACCATGTGATAACTATTACACTCATGTATTGAATGTTAAAGTTATTTCTGGTTTATTACTCATTTTTATATAATTTGAAGTGATCCAGTGTACGTTTGAGATGTCAGTTCTTCACATCCTGTATACTTAAATTCATACATTTATGTACCATATGTTCTTTTCAGTTTTGCCCTACTTCCAGTCATCATTAAACGAAGTGAACTGGGTATCTGCTTCAGTGTGGTGATTGGCAGAGGAGTTATCTCTCTGTCAACATTTGCAAGGCGCATTGGGGTGGCAGAACATATTGCATTCTAACAGTGTGGGAAGTGACACTTGAGTTTTCCCATCCAGTGAACTAACAATGAAATTGTCTGCTCTTCTTCCCATTGTCTTCATAGTACCAGCACATGTTCGAAGAATATAGGTGAAAGAATCTCCCTTGATCCCAAACAGCTCGATAAAGTCAGACCTTGCTAGAGACCGGTTACTCTGGTCATCCAGAACCACATACATCCTCTTAGCCTTTTCAGGATAGTTAGATGGATAAACATCAACCAAACAGATTTTCGAGCATGATCTAGGTCTGGGAGCTTTGCCACAAATTTCTGTGCACTTAGAAGTAACTTCAGGCTCCCCGCCTTGCTCTTGCTGTGTTACAGACATGGCGTTCCCTGTTACACTCTCTAGACTTAACCGCTGCCGCACATTCCTTTGCTATGTGTTTAGTGGAACCGCAACACCTGAAGCAGATAAGATTGTTCTTTGAGGTACGCTTTTCTTTCATCCAAGGGTTTTCCTCTAAACCATGGCACTTGGACAACGGATGTGGCTTATTGTGAATTGGACATTGCTTACAAGGGTCCAAAAACTTTTGTTCTGGAGAATGGTTGGCCTTGGAACTTGAAACTGTGGTTAGCACTTCAGTTTTCCTCACTGACACAGGTATTTTGTTGCTGACCCATGAAAATTTCTCCTGTTTAGGAAGACTGCATAGAGAGCGAAAAACTGGGATCATTTCTTATTCTTGCCTGGTCGCAAATAAATCGCACAAAGAAGCCAAATGGTGGAAAAGAGACATGATAATCCTCTTTAAACTTAGCACCATGACTGATCCATCTTTCCTGCAGATTAAAGGGAAGCTTCTCAATAATGGGATTGACTCCCCTTGCTGTGTCAAGAATTTCTAAACCAGGTAAATGTCCAACTGACTTTGCAGATTCCAATTCCATAAGCATGTCTCCTAACTCCCTGAGTCTTTGTCCATCCCTGTTAGAAATCCTTGGAAACTCCTCCAGTTTTCTCAACAGCGCATTCTCAATTACTTCTGGGCACCCATAACACTCTTCCAATCGCTGCCAAAGCATACGGACACCTGCTATAGGATAGTACGCATGAACCGATTTGATCCGCTTGGCTTGCATGGATGACTCTGGGCCTAGCCATTTTGTGAGAATGGCTAGTTGTCCGAGATCTGGCTGTTAGTCTGAGATCTTTTGTGACATTTTGAAAGGAGGGTTTCCAGGCCCAGTAGTTCTCAGGGTGATCATCAAACTTCACAAGACCGGAACTCACCATCTCTTTTCTTATCATGTAGTTTGCTAAATCAGACGTATATGGCAGACTAACCATGGGAGCTTTAAAGCTGGTAGCTGGGTATGCTTGGAAAGTGGAGTGATGTCCATGATCTTTATCTCTCTGGTTATCCATTGTTTTCTGATTTATTTTTAATTCCTCCATTCCATAAGATGGATATACACTTGGAGATGTTACTGTCGCTTCACACCGAAAGGATTCAGCATTCCTTAAGGATGACTGTAGAATTGGAGCATCAGGAAACTAGAACCCGACCGATTATATGAATATTTTAAAAAATAATAAAAACGGACGAAACACCGCTCAACCACATTATGAGTGTTGGCGTTTCATAGTTTGTCCACCAGAGGGCACTCTACAACGTGCTGGTTGGCAACACCAAGCTGATCCAGCTGAGTCATGCTGCGCACCGTGAACATTCACAACACAAATGAGATCATCTGTGAAGTTCATGGTAAGCTGGCACGAGACATACATTGCTTGAATAACATTGAAAAGAACATCCCCATCAGTTAAGCATGGCAAAATTCCAGTTTTGCCAAGTCCAGTTTTGCTGTTACATGTAAGCCAAGAGTGAAACGGAATTAGCTAGTAAGTTATAGCGTGAGAGTTTCACAGCATGAGACATATCATCTCTTCCCTGCCCGTTATTTTGAAAAAGTATGTTTTTCAATATTTTGCAGTATGACGTTGTCCATTTCTAAATCACATCTTATCATAGACTTTAGCTAACCATAAAGCTAGCTAATGCCATGGCTATCAGTAGAAGACCGCTAACATTAATGCGCTTAAAAATCACAACAAACTTATTCTGCCTAAATAAAGTAATGATCACTGTATTTATAACTAGTATATTTGTAGTTCCAGTCCCTGCATTGTAAGTTAGGCACACGAGGAGTGAAAGTGCGTTGCAGCATTAACGAGTCACATAATGGATTTACTGCATTTTAGAAGGCAGGCAGCTTATATTTTGCTGTTGTTATTTTTCAGAACTTAACTGAACTTCCAGTCTTTCTCAAAGTTAAATTTATGAAGTTACCACGTCTATTAATACTGGTATCTTTGATTTTTTTGTTTTGTTTTTGTTATTGTGTTTTTGTCCAAAGGACTTTAAGGACTTTAAAGGACTTTAATTTTATTTATCAGAATTTGAATATATTTTTACGTTCCTCTGTTCTGTTGTGACAATAAAACAAACAAGTTTATTTTTAAACTGCATTATCATATTATTTTAGAGATTCATGAATAACTACAAATAACTAATGTAAGGGAAAGTTTTTTTACTCGATTCTGTATATATATATTGTAGCGTATTAGGGTTACATATATATTTAAATTAAAAATTAGCTCAATAGGGAATTGTGGGTATTAATATTTAGGGATTTATGATTAATCATAACGGGTTATAATCTAATCACCAATCTCCAAAATCACCCAAAATGGGAATACCTCACCTCGGTATTTATGCAATATAATATATATATATATGGTTAACAACAATTTATTGTAATTAACTATAGATATATCTATATTAAATAATCACAGAATAACCTCAAGGGACTTGATTCAAAATTCCTCTCCGTTCCGTTTAAAGGACGAGCGGAGATTCCTTATCCACTCACCAGGTCTATTCTTCCTACCCAATTTTCGGGAAGTTTATCCCTCTGGCCACAAAGGACAAACTTTCCGAGTTATGGTATTAATTAAAGCATTCAACGATGCTTATAAGAGCTTGTAGCTTAGATCTGACATTAAAGGGACTCGTGTTCCCTGAGCAAACAATGACAATCAAAACGTGAATATCATGGTTTTAATAAAGATTAATACTACGATTACATATGACTACCTAAAGAATACATGTATTTACAGAATAGTGGAAAGTAAAGAGGAGGATGAGGGGAAGGGAAAGGAAAGGAAGGAGGGTAAGATCGTGTCCGATCCGACACCTTCCCAGACAAAACCATTGGAGCCAGCAAGAAATGTCACCTTAAACAGGGGTACAATCTTTAAAACGCATCTAAATTTCGGTAGAATTGATACTTGCATGGTTTTTTGGTGTTGTGTAAAGCAAGATGCGTGCGTTGGCGTATCTCAGAGAGTTTGCGCGCTGAAGCGTTCTCTCCGTTTGGTTCTTCCAGAGCTTCGTTGGTCCGCGGGACTTTTAAAGGTGTCGTCTTGGAAGGGAAAGTTCATCTCGTCCAGCTAAGTGCGTCCGCTGACTGCGTCGCGGAGCGCGTCGATCTTCAAGGAAACATCAGCTTGGCTGGACCGCGCCGGCTCGCAGGTCGAAAACCCGCGAGCCGCGCTGATGAGATGGGAGGAAAAGGGAATTTGTCTCGTCCGGGGTTCTTGCAAGATGACTGAGCCGGGTGTGCTCGAGTTACTGTACTTTAAAGTCCAGTAACCTCCGCCCACCTTCTCTGAGATGACCAATCGTAGATGTGGTATACTCACTGGAATGTTAATGCTGGCAAACACAACGAGTGAGGTTTTGCTCCAAAAGGGCTAAGCATATTAACGGTACATGTCATAATCATACTTTTTACATAATTGGCTAAGGCAGAGAAAGAGGAACGGATAGACACCAAACATGCTAGTTTAAATGCATGAAAGACGGTGTATCTCTTTTACAGAGCCATCTTGAGCATTTAAGATTAACATCACACAAATACATAAATATATACTTTGTGGTCAACATACATACAACAAAAGGGGTCATCACATATATTTCTGGGATGGTTTAATTAGAATAGTTCAAGCCACATGGCACAGGCTGTCTGTGTGTGTGGAGGTCAGTTCTCGGCCCCTCTGCAGGTGTGAGCTAGTGGCCCGGGGTGTGTGTGTGTGTGTGTGTGATAGGGATCTTTTGAAGTTCCCCCCCCCAGAGCAATTGTCGTAGGCCTGGCCATTCTCTGGTGGGTCGTCAGCCTGGCATTGAGGGCCATTCACCCCAGACTTATGGGTGCCGGGATCTGATTTCCCTGCAGAGCTGGGTAGCGAAAGGCATCCCTGCTGTTTCGCATCACTTTGATCCCATGAGAGAGAAACGGAGAGAGAGAGACAGAGAGACTCCAGACGCTACAGCTCCCCCTTTGCCATGTGACGACGTCCGGTTGACCTCGTCGGATGGCAGTTGTCGTTTTGATCGGATGGTGGTCGAGTGGGATCATGACGGTCGGATGACAGGTGGTTTCTAATTGTTCTCAGCCTTTGGTTCCTCAGGCTGAGAGTCCATCTCGATGAGATTTGGCATTGTCTCTGTCTTGGTACCTCCCTTCCGTGGGTTTCGTTTGAATCCCAGGAGGAGAGAGGCTGTGTTCTTGGTCATGGACTCTCGCATCTCGTGGACCCTCTTGACTAGGATGAAAGCCAGGCCCAGTGTCAGGGTGTGGCATGATGCTGTAGCAAGGTAAAGAGCTGTGTCGATGAGAGTGATGTCAATTGGCTAGGACCCCCTTTCTTAATCTTTAGTTCCAGTTCTGGATCTAGAGTGAAGTTGTGATTCTTGAAGAAGGATGGTTTCCAGCTCTGACCAGTACTCTTCACTTGGGAGGTATTACGATGCCAGATCATCAAGGTGGAGGATGGTACCCTTTGGTACGTGAATCCACACACTCTGGTCGTTTGTGTCCCCTGGAGTGATGGTCACTCCACGGCAGATAAGGCATGCAGTAGCCAAGTTCAGGTCTCTGACCTTGTGCAACAGGTGTCGAGGCAGCAGGTGCCATGACGGTGCGTCACCTGTCATCCTGAAGTCTGTCTGTGTGGCGCAGGTTTCTGCTTGTGGTCTTAGGAAGTGGTAAGGGGTCTATGTGGCCTGAAGAGGGTTTCAGACTGACCTAGTGCTGGTGACAGGAGGGAAGCAGGTAGTTGTTAGCCTCTCAGTCACGAGAAGTCCGAAGGATCGGAGTTCTGCTCTGCTTCTTGTAGCAGTGCTGTTGTGAGCTTGCCTGAGCTGTGTGAGGGAAGGAGTTGGAAGCTTGTCCTTTGCGGTCCTCATCTGGTGAGTCCTGTTCAGGGGCTATTTTGCTGGTGTCAGCAGCTCCTGTGACCCTGAGATAGTAGTGTCCAGCTGTCCTTGTGCCGCCTCCGCTTGACAGCTGCGTGAAGGGTTTGGCAGAGGGCGTTGTTGTCGACGGCTGTGGGACATCCTGTGGTGTGCGCAGGGTGGACGCGCTGTCTTCCGTGGCTACGCCCAGTGGCTTGTCTGGTACTTGGCGTTTGCCATAGTGACAGTTCTGCATGTGTTTGATCTGTCCAGCTGCTCTCATGGTTCAACAGCTGTCTGAGCCACTTCAGGTGTAGTTTGTCAATGTGCTGGTGAGCAGTGTAAGTTCTGACAAAACTAGAGTCTCTTGTTTGATGCAGCAGGGTCGTCTGACACCCACTCACAAGTTCCAAAGTAGACACATGAGTTGATTCATGCGGGGTGGCTCTGATGGTCATGAGCACCAATGGACGTTTCACATCCCAGTCTTTCTGGTTGGCAGACACATACTTTCTCAGCATGCTGGCCCCAGCTCAATTGGTTCGTTCAACTTGGTGTCGTTGGGTGCTCAAAGACATTCTACTCACTTGGAGAACTGGCATACAACTGTGAGGAAGTACTTGTGGTCCCTCGTCGATCTGGGAAGGGATCCCGCCCAGTCTATTCGGAGGTATGACCACGGGACTGTGACTCTTCTGCGTTGCAGGGGCTCTGGGGTTTGGGTTTGCCGGTTAGAATTGTCAGCAAACCAGACACTTCTCTGACATACTCTGACACGACTTGCTGCATGCCAGGCCAATATTTCACTTGCTTCTGTGTCTTGTGGCTCTGGTACCGTGGTGTCCGGCACATGGTGCGTTGTGGGCATACATTTAGCACCCTTTTGACACTGTGGCATCACAAGCTTTAGCGCTGTGAGGGCGTCAGAGGCATACCCAAGAATGTTTGTTTTCTCACGCAGCATGTGTTTGCCGTCATGCGGTCGTCTGAGGCCTGTGGTAGCGGTGAAGTCAGACATCGTGACAGGGTGGTTGGAGGGGTCTGAGAGGTGGTTACTCATAGCTTTTATGGCAGTGTCAGAGGCTTGCATGTCAGCTGTGTCATTTATGGAAATTGTAGAGCCAGCGTAAGCGGCTGTGATGTTGGAATCGTCGCAGGAATAGTCAGTTTGCTGCGGGTTATCACAGCGCCATCACGGGTGGTTGCGTGGGTGGGAGGTGACCATGGATTGCCGTGAAGTGTGCCAGTCTTGGCCAGGGAATCAGTTTGGTCATTCAAGTCTTTGTCAAGGCCGGGTTGCCTTGAGTGTCCTGTCACCTTTTCCCGGTGGACAGTCATGTCGTGTGTTCTTGTGATGTCATCACACGCGTCGAACAGGTGTTGGGCATGCTTCGTTTCGGAAGATGTTAAACTCGGCTGGTGAGTTGGCATAGCCGATTGGGCACCTGGTGAAAGTACGCTGTCGGTGGCAGAAGGTGAAAGACAGCTGGTGCTGCAGTATCCTGTTCGTTGATTAAAGTACAGACTCTTGGGATGGTCTGGCCTGGCGGGAGGTTTTCAGGCTTGGCAGGAACCACAGGGGGCTGTGATGTCAGTGGGGCTCACACTACCTCATTGGTAAAGTCCACATGAGCCTTGAGGCGAATCAAGGGGTCTGCTTCTATGTAGACGTTATGCAGTGGATCTTGAAGGACCAGGATGTGGTGTGTGAGGCACTGATCGTTCCATTTCAAGTTCAAAGTGCAGGTGCCCTTGACAGTTACCATGGTTGTTAGGCAGGAGTCCAACGGGCAGTGGGTGCACTTGCTTGCAGATGGAAGGTTGGATGTGTCTTTCATGAGGGCTTTGAACAGTGCTAGACTGATAGCTGAGTTGTCTGCCCATAGTGAGAGTATGATGTCTGTAGTTGTTACATCATTCAGCTGGAGGTCGGTCATGACCTTGGGGCAGTGAAAGTCAGAGTCTATGGTGAGTTGAAAAGTGCAGAGTACCGAGCTTGAACTTTGCTCTGGTGCTGAGACAGTGTTATCGCGGCGGGTTGCAAGATTTCTCGTGACCTCTGTGACCTGACAGTCTGGCTCAGGTGATTGGGTGGCTGGAGAGGCAGAGGTTCTCGTACTTGAGCCCAAATCTTTAGCTGTTTGAAGTCTAGTAGGGGCTCAAAACGATCTAGCAGATCTTTGCCGACGAGAAAGGGGTACGTGTCCATTGGTTAGATGTACACTGGGTGTACCAGACTCATTAGGCCCATCGTTAGCTGGATGGGAGCTATCTGTTCAAGTTGGATCTCATTTTGGCTGTATGACTGCACATTCAACTCACATTTTGGGATTTCAGAGTTCGATTGTTCAGGAAGTGCAGCTGTCAGCTAAGGGAGTTGAGCGACGCTGTCACTTGGTGATGAAGTCTCTGGATCTTTGGACTGTGGTTTGTGCGGTGCTTGGTTCCGTCGGAGAGCAGTCAGGCAGGACGTTGGGTGCCGGTCTTGGTCACAGTCGTAAGCTGTCTGGCCTGTCCTTCTTGTCTCCCTTGCGAGAAGTTCTTTCAGAATCCTCAGGATCTCTGCTGACTCAGATGAAGCTGCACCGTCTGGCTCTGGTGAGTGCTCAGACTTGTGTTCGTTTGGGGCGAGCTGTTCCGCCGCTGGCTGTTTGGGCTAGGGGTGCTCCCATTTGGGTGGTTAGACAGACGTGGCTTGTCTCAGAGTCTTTCAGAGTGCTCGGACAGGTGCTTAAGACGGGCACCGTGCCAGTTGCGCTGCTCTCTGCTGGCTTGGAACGGTCTTGCCGGTTACAAAGTCTGTCACTGCGTTGTTGCAGGGCGCCCCCTGGAGCCAGCTCTGAACGGTGATTTCACCCCCCTTTTGAGCTTGGAACTCTTAGCTGGGGGTTTCTTGTCCCACTTGTCAGGGGAAACTGTGTGGTGCGTGTTTCCCCTTGCTGTTCACTGTGCGATGTACATGTGAACTTCAGTTCTCTGTGAACAGTTTCAAGTTCTTTGTCTTGAATAGTCTTGAAATAGTTTTTTTTTTTTTTTTTTTTTAACAAAATCTTGGACCTTGGCATGGGCGTTTGCAAGTGGGTTTCACAAGCTTTGGCCTTGCTGTTTCTTTCTTTCAGTTCAATCTTTGCTCTTGTTAGGAGAGCTTCACCTCGTTGGAGTTTTTCTTTTGGTTCCTCTTCGGATTCTTTCTCCAACTGCTCTCTGTGCTTGTCTCTACACGAAGTTCTGCCGGGGCATTTTGGAGTCTCTCAACTTCCTCCCGAAGTTGTAGGTCCGTTCCGTCCTTCCGTCCGCGTCGGTCCTGAGTCTCGAGGAGTAGCTGATCTAATCGACTCTGCGCGTGGTCCTGGTTCCTACGGGCCTCCTCGGCATGGAGTTTCAACGCTGCCGTTCTTGGCTCAGGGGCTGCAGGTCACCGTGGCTTTAGGCAGGAACGCAGTCGTCCTGGTGCTCGATCAGGTCTCGACGTGATCCCAGTGCCGGTGGGGCTGGATGAACGGGACACACCGCTTACTGTGGGCAAGAGAGAGACAACACAAAAGAGGCCAATGCAAGTCCGTATAGGGTGTAGTGCTTATAGCCATATGTGACTATTTAATTGTGTGTGCAATTTTGGACTAACTGGTGCAGACAGTTAGTGGAATCTAGGCCGTGCACCTGTTGTCTTGGCCGTGAGCGGCCAGGTGGGGCCGATTTGTGTGGGTGAGTGCCGGATTTAAATAACAATTTTGACAGTGCGGTAGCCTAGTGGGTCGTTTACTGACACTGGCTGCTGATCGTCAATCTATTATTCAGCTTTCCTTGATGGCTCTCATAGGTTTTGTCTTTAGGTGAACTGGAAGAAACTAAACAACAGAATAGTAGAGTAGAAAAGAAAAGAAAAGAAAAGGGCGAAATATCCAAGAATACTAAGAAGGCACGAAATAAAACAGAATGAGAACATGAGAAGAGATAGATATGGGAAGGCTCTAAGCTTAATACCAATGCTAGGGTTTATGACAGGGCCAACGAGTGAGGGGGCGCTGTTGAGCTATAAAGCCTAGGGGAAAGGTATGGCTTACAAAAAAAAGAAAGGTGTGGCCAAACACTTAAGTGACCGGGAATATGTATATTCTAGGGCTTGCAATAAGTGAATGGGCTTATTTAACTTACTATGCCTGGGGTGAATCAGGGTCGCCTCAGGTGAGAACCGATGGTGAGGTCAATCTCGCCGGCGGTCCCTGGACACTCGACCGCGGTGTTCCCAGATCCTCGTCCCTTGGTACCACGGTGCGCCCACTCAAACAGCGTGTGACTTTTAGCATGACTGGGCAGCACTCAGGTAAGTTTGGTCAACGGCCAGACTGAAGGGTTGAAATTGGGTTTCCTCTGAAATCCCTTTGGAGTCCAAACGGAGGATCAGAGTAATTAACCAAGATGCCCTTGAGCGGTTCAGTTGGACTCGTTGACTTCTCCCTGGAGTGCCCGAAATGCTTAGTCTGCTGCGTGCCGCCGCCAATGGTACGGAGACAGGTGTCTGCGATTCACACACGACCGGTGTAAGTTACGCAGGCCAGGTGACTCCACTCACCGGAACCCAGCCAGAAGACAACCGGAAATTCACCACAAGCACTAGGGGAGGTACTACCTGTAAATATATAAATGGCTAACAAGGAAAACGTGACATCAGCTTAGCTTAAACTTGTTTGAACCAAATTCAAATAATTCTGTAAAGTGAGTGAGGTAAAAGACTATTCAACAAATAGTACTAAAACATAAAATGATGATAATGTTGGTAATTATCAGAACAACCTTGAAAAAGGGAGAAATAGAATTAATTAAATTAATCTATTCAGAAATGGAGCCAAAGGAGAAGAGAGAGAGGAGAGCCAACTTATGAGAGTGCCCAACAGGGGGCGTGCTACTGATAAGTGGCTGTCGCAGGCTGAAAAGAGAAGGCTTAATTTAAATTCAGGTTCAAACTTGCTTAAACCAAAATTTAAATAAGTGCAGGGTATCAGACTGGTATGAAATGGAAGAAACCAATTGATAAACAAATAACAATAAAAAGGAAAGAGAGGAACAGACAAGCAAAAATAACGTCTCGGTTACGTATGGTAACCCTCGTTCCCTGAAGGAGGGAACGGAGACGTACGTCGGTAATAACCGACGAATTGGGATCACTTCAGAGAGCCCCTATCAGCTTCGAGAACTTAAGAACAGGCCAATGAACAATTGGCGTGCGAGATTTGCATCTCGCGCTCCGCCCCGCGCCGCGGGTATAAACGGGAAGCGAGAGCACCGCACTGACGTTTTTCACTGAGGAGCCGAACCAGTGACTCGGCCAAGCAGTGATGGAAGGAACTGTGGCGACGGGACGTACGTCTCCGTTCCCTCCTTCAGGGAACGAGGGTTACCATACGTAACCGAGACGTTCCCTTTCAGTCGGTCACTACGACGTACGTCGGTAATAACCGACGAATTGGGATCCCTATGGAAAACGCCACGGTTACTACCACTTCCAGCGCCCAGCGAGAGCCCCTCAGACCCCGTTCTGAAGCGGGCGGGAAGATTCACGCTAGAAGAGTCATACTGCTGTTCCGCAAGACCCATTCAGCAGACTTGATTGGATAACGCTGGGAAAGCGTGCCCGAAGGACGCTGCGGGAGCCACATCATGCCCGGAGGGAGTTACCATGTGGAGAACACGTATGGGCTGGCCGTGGGCAGCACAACATACGGAGTCCCAGGGGAGGCCCCGGCCTAATGCAGGCGGGGGACGACACCGTACTGAGACGGCAGAGAACTCTGCCAAGGGAAAGACACGAGCTCGCCGTAGGGAGCTGTACTGTGGAAATACACGTATGGGACCGCCGTAGGGGTCACGACATACGGAACCCAGCCTGACACAAGTTCCACCAATGCATACGAGTGCCAGACCTGGTGTCGGACGCTCCGCAACATCCGACTGCCGAGGGGTGCGGAGGACTCAACAGGGTTCGCCTATCCTGTAGTGCACTCTCCGTATCTGAAGCGGATGTAACCCGATCCTTCCGGCGGGTGAACGTCCGAAAAGCTGCGGGTCCAGACGGGATTCCCGGCCGCGTCATCAGAGCGTGCGCGCGCCAACTGGCTGGAGTTTTCACGGACATTTTTAACCTGTCCCTCTCCCTGTCTGTGGTCCCCACATGCTTCAAAACGTCCACCATTGTTCCTGTACCTAAGCAGTCAAAAACACTCTGCTTAAACGACTGGCGTCCTGTTGCTCTGACCCCCATCATCAGCAAATGCTTTGAGAAACTAGTCAGAAACCACATCTGCTCTGTTCTCCCCCCCTCACTGGACCCACTGCAGTTTGCATACCGCAAAAACCGCTCCACTGATGATGCCATTTCATCAACAATTCACACTGCTCTCTCCCACCTGGAAAAGAGGAACACATATGTGAGAATGCTGTTTGTAGACTACAGCTCAGCATTCAACACCATTGTGCCCTCCATACTTGACATGAAACTCCGGGCTCTCGGCTTAAACAGCTTGTTATGCAGCTGGATCCTGGACTTCCTGTCAAACAGACGCCAGGTGGTCAGAATGGGCAGTAACATCTCCTCACCACTGACTCTCAACACTGGAGCCCCTCAGGGCTGTGTTCTCAGCCCACTCCTGTACTCTTTGTACACACATGACTGTGTGGCAACCCACAGCTCCAACACCATCATCAAGTTTGCTGACGATACGACGGTGGTAGGTCTCATCACTGACAATGATGAAACGGCCTACAGAGAGGAGGTGCACACTCTGACACGGTGGTGTCAGGAGCACAACCTCTCCCTCAACGTCAGCAAGACCAAGGAGCTGGTGGTCGACTTCAGGAGGAATGAGAGAGAACACCGCCCCATCACCATCGATGGAGCACCGGTGGAGAGAGTCAGCAGCTTCAAGTTCCTCGGTGTCCACATCACAGAGGAACTCTCATGGTCCGTCCACACCGAGGCCGTTGTGAAGAAGGCTCATCAGCGCCTTTTCTTCCTGCGACGGCTGAGGAGGTTTGGAATGAGCCGCCACATCCTCACACGGTTCTACACCTGCACCATAGAGAGCCTGCTGACTGGCTGCATCACCACCTGGTACGGCAACAGTACCGCCCGCAGCCGCAAAGCCCTGCAAAGGGTAGTGCGCACGGCCAGCTGCATCATCGGAGGTGAGCTTCCCTCCCTCCAGGACATTTATGTCAGGCGGTGTGTGAAGAGAGCTCAGAGGATCATCAGAGACTCTAGCCACCCGAACCATGGGCTGCTCTCACTGCTGCCATCAGGCAGACGGTACCGCAGCATCAGATCACGCACCAGCCGACTCCAGAACAGCTTCTTCCCACAAACAATCAGACTCCTTAACTCTTGACCCATCAGGATCATAACACACACTGGACAGAATATCACTCAGCACAACCCACTGTAGATAAACACACATTATATACACATTTATTTATCATACAGCATCTATTGCACTTTGGATTTCAATTTTTCAATCTGTGAATAATATTTTATACTGTACATTGTATATTATTATTACTATTATAGCGTAATGTATATTGTTTAGTGTATGTTTAGTGTATATTGTTTAAAGTATATGTATATTGTAAGTATGTGTATATTGTTTAAAGCTGTGAGAACTACACTCACATTGTGTAAATTATTTATTGTTTATTGTAGAGTTTACTGTGCTGTGAGTAATTGTGGGCGCATCAGTGTAATCTGATGCTGCTTTAAATGTTGTACATGTCATGTCATGACTACCATGTTGCTCGGAACTGCACCTAAGAATTTCACCTACTGTTGCACTTGTGCATATGTAGAGTGACAAATAAAGTGATTTGATTTGATTTTGATTTGATCCTGGGGAACTCGACTGGAGAAAATAAGCGCACGTATCCGTTCCAGGGGAAGGGAATGGCGCAGCAAGCCGACACTAGAACGGGCACTTCAGTGAAGCTGACTATGGGAAGCGAGCACACGAGAAGCCACCGGCTCTACACGCAGGCTATAAAACCTAGCGAACGTGTTGGGTGTCGCCCAGCCCGCAGCTCTACAAATGTCTGTCAGCGAGGCGCCACGAGCCAGCGCCCAGGAAGAAGCTACACCCCAGGTGGAGTGAGCTCTAACCCCGAGCGGGCAGGGCACGTCTTGGGATTCATACGCCAAGACGATGGCAATCCACTATCCAGTGGGCCATCCTCTGCTTGGAGACAGCCTTTCCCTTCTGCTGTCCTCCGTAACAGACGAAGAGCTGCTCTGAGGTCCTGAAGCTTTGCGTTCTGTCCACGTAAGTCCGGAGAGCACGGACGGGACAGAGCAAAGCTAGGGCTGGGTCTGCCTCCTCCGAAGGCAGCGCTTGCAGGCTCACCACTTGGTCCCGGAAGGGAGTAGTGGGAACCTTGGGCACATATCCAGGCCAGGGTCTCAGGGTCACCTGAGAATCACCCGGCCCGAATTCCAGGCACGATTCGTCGACCGAAAATGCCTGCAGGTCCCCTACCCTCTTAACTGAGGCCAATGCAATCAGGAGTATTGTCTTTAGAGACAAGATCTTAAGCTCTACTGACTGTAAAGGCTCGAAGGGCGCCCTCTGCAGTGCGGTCAGCACCAGAGACAAGTCCCAAGAGGGTATAGAAGAAGGGCGAGGAGGATTTAGTCTCCTCGCTCCCCTTAGGAACCTGACGATCAGATCATGCTTGCCTAAGGACTCACCATCAATGAGGTCATGGCTTGCGGCGATGGCGGCAACATATACCTTGAGGGTGGAGGGAGACAGCCTTCGCTCCAACCCGTCTTGAAGAAAAGATAGCACAGATCCGATCGAACACTTCCGGGGGTCTTCTCGGCGAGAAGAGCACCAGTCGACGAACAGGTTCCACTTCAACGCATAAAGCCGTCTCGTAGAGGGGGCTCTGGCGGAAGCGATGGTGTCGACTACCGCTTGCGGTAGGTCACCTAGAACCTCCGCGTCCCGTCCAGGGACCAGACATGGAGTTTCCAGAGGTCTGGACGCGGGTGCCATAGGGTGCCCCGTCTCTGAGACAGAAGGTCCTACCTCAGAGGAATGGGCCAAGGAGGTGCTGTCGCGAGGAGCACTAGTTCCGGGAACCACGTCCTGTTGGGCCAGTACAGAGCTACCAAGAGGAGATGCTCCTCGTCCTCCCTGACCTTGCACAGTGTCTGTGCAAGAAGGCTCACTGGGGGAAACGCATATTTGCGCAGAGCCCGGGGCCAGCTGTGTGCCAGTGCATCCGTGCCGAGGGTCCCCTCGGACAGGGAATAAAACAACTGGCAGTGGGTCGTGTCGTGGGCGGCAAACAGATCGATCTGTGCGGCCCCAAAGCGACTCCAAATCAGCTGGACCACCTGGAGGTGGAGTCGCCACTCTCCGGGAAGCACTGGCAACCGTGACAGCTCGTCGGCCGCACGATTGAGCAGGCCCGGAATGTGGATAGCACGAAGGGACCTCAGATGCTTCTGACTCCACAGGAGGAGATGGCGGGCGAGTTGGAACAAACGGCGGGAGCGTAGACCACCTTGTTTGTTGATGTACGCAACGGCCGTCGTGCTGTCCGTCCGGACCAGAACGTGCTTGTCTTTGAGCGGCCCTTTGAGGCGGCTGAGAGCAAGACGAACTGCCAGCAACTCTAGGCAATTGATATGCCATTGCAGTTGGGGCCCCGTCCACAGACCCGATACTGCAAGCCCGTTGTACGTGGCCCCCCAACCCGTGGGTGAGGCATCCGTGGAGACAACATGATGCCTGGACACTTGTTCTAGAGGCACTCCTGCCTGTAGAAATGAAGGGTCCGACCACGGGGTGAGGGTTTGGCGGCATCTCGGCGTCTTTTTTTTTTTTTGTCTTTTTTTTTTTTGTCTTTTTTTACTTGGACACGGAGGGACCCGCTGTGCCACGCCCATCTCGGGACTCGGTCGTGTAGCTAGTGCTGAAGCGGTCTCATATGGAGCAGCCCTAGCGGCGTTACTGCGGCTGCTGCTGCCATATGCCCCAGGAGCCTCTGAAAATGTTTCAGTGGAACCGCTGTACTGCGTTTGAGCGTACTCAAGCAGCTCAGCACCGACTGGACGCACTCCTCTTTGAGGCGCGCAGTCATGGCGACCGAGTCGATCTCCATCCCGAGAAAAGAGATCCTCTGTACGGGACAGAGTTTGCTCTTCTCCCAGTTGACCCGAAGACCCAACTGGCTGAGGTGCCGGAGCACCATGTCCCTGTGTTCGCACAACTGCTCCCGTGACTGGGCAAGAATCAGCCAGTCGTCGAGATAGTTGAGGATGCGAACACCACGCTCTCTCATGGGAGCAATGGCCGCCTCCGCGACTTTCGTGAAGACACGGGGCGACAGGGATAGCCCGAAGGGCAGGACTTTGTACTGGTATGCCCGTCCGTCGAAAGCAAAGCGTAGAAACGGTCTGTGTCAAGGGAGAATCGAGACATGAAAGTACACGTCCTTCAGGTCGATCGCTGCAAACCAATCCTGGGGACGGATGCATCTGAAGATGCGTTTCTGGGTTAACATTCGGAACGGCATCCTGTGGAGGGAGCGGTTCAGGTAACGCAGGTCCAGGATCGGTCGTAACCCGCCACCTTTCTTGGGTACAATGAAGTACGGGCTGTAGAACCCAGACTTCATATCGGCTGGAGGGACCGGCTTTATCGCATCCTTCGCCAGTAGGACAGCGATCTCCGCCCGAAGCACGGGGGCATCCACCCACGCAATAGACGTGAAGTGAACGCCCCCGAACTTGGGCGGACGCCGGGCGAACTGAATCGCAAACCGAGTCTGATGGTACAGATGACCCAGCGAGACGGGCTGGGGAGCGCTAGCCAGGCCCCCAGAGACCGAACAAGCGGGGTCATCGGTACCACAGACGTACCCGCAGCAGGGCAGCGAGGCGGAATGCAGGGACCCCAGGACGACATGGGAGTGGTCCGTGTAGGGGTCTGGGTCTGACACACGACCTGCATCCGCTGAGGGGGTGCGCGAGTGTGGGAAGGCCGCTTGAGTGCGTTCCCACAGCCGGCACCCCCTGCTGGCGATTTGGAGAGGCACCAGAGGCTGACAAGGCATGGGAGCGTTGTACACCGCCCAGCGCGCTCTCCAAATGAAGGAGGGGCTGAGCGTGGCAAGGCTTTGTGGCGTTGCACACGGTCTGCCTCACCTCCTTCCTCAGCGGGGAACAAGAGCGGCGAGGCATAGCGTCGCGCACTGTCGTCCACACACCGCTGAGAAGAGGGGAATGAGAGTGGCGAGGCTTGTAGCGTCACACACTGCCATTCTCGCCCTCTTGTGGGGAGGGGAATGAGGGCGGCGAGGCTTGTAGCGTCACACGCTGCCATTCCTGAACTCCTGAGACCCAGAGATATTGGAACTGTTCTTCTCTTTTTTTTTTTTTTTTTTAGATATATATTTGGGTACCACTGGCTGTTTTTAACCCCAGTGGCGGAACAGAATTACTAATGGTTTTTACCCGGCCCTCCTCCGGGGGAAGAACAGTCCCGAACCAAATCCGGGTCAATGGTGTTTCTGGACATCGTCTAGCCAAGGGCCAGCGCTGTGCGCAGCTCAACCTCGGCTGAGAACTACCCTCATGCCCTAAGCAGGGCGGAGGTGGCCTGCCAGTGGCACTGCCACCCCACCGATGAGGGTAGTGAGAGAGAGGAAAACTTTATACAGATTATGGCCCTATTGGTGTTCCATATTTTGCCACCAATAGTTCCTATAATGCAAAAGCCTTCCAACGCACATCCGGGAAAGGCAAGAGGCAGGCAAGGCGAATTATGCATTGCACTATGCCTCAGCCACCCGGGAAAGCATGGCTGTCGAGCATGAATCGGATTCAGCACGAGCGCCCACTATTATAGTGGGAATCTCAGCATCATCTTCATTTTCAACACATAACAGCCCTCTCTCCGATGCAGCGATTGACATCTGTCCTCTGCTAGAGCCCCAAACGAAACGCTAGGTCCTTTTTTTTTTTTTTTTTTTTTTTTTATTTATTTATTTTTTAGGACCAGCAATCCCATCTGTAAGCTACCGGCAGACACGTGAGACAGTGGGCGTGGCCGTGAGACGGCACACGGCGCGCTGAACACTCAAGCCCTTATGAAAAAGGCAAGATGAACAGCGCGCCGACGTGGCCATGCTCTCATTAGAGAGCATAGACCACCCACAAACACTGTCTCAACATGCGTAGCCGCCGAGTGACGCGCGCTGAGCTGCCGTGGCAACCCGCGCTGTCACTCGGCAGCTAGACGGCACACGGCGCGCTGAACACTCAAACCCTCACGCGGAAGGCGAGATGACCAGCGCGTCGACGTGGTCCCGTTCCCCTGAGAGAACACGGATCACCCACGAACACAGTCTCAACATGTTTATGCGAGAGGGATCGTGGCCGTCAGGACAGGAAACAACCGCATCCAGAAACGCACGAGTGGAATGACGTCTTGAAAAAGACGCAGTGTCACACCCGTGTTGCTCTTTTTGTGAGGAACGCTCTTTTAAGAGAGTGCTGAAGCACCCAGGGAAACCGCGGCAACACACAGGGGATAGTGCAGCCTGTGTTTGCACTCAAAGAATGGAACGCCCAACAGATTGCTGTGATAACAGCAGTTTGTTCCTTCTAGCAGCTTGAGTTCGCGGTCCCGCTGGAAAGCGCCGTCACACCAGCACACGATCCTCTTCTCTGTTCTGATGAATTCTCTTTCGCTGAAAAGACAGGAAAGCAGTCTCTGCAACTTCAAACGCCGGTTCGGCTCCGAAGTGAATGACGTCAGTGCGGTGCTCTCGCTTCCCGTTTATACCCGCGGCGCGGGGCGGAGCGCGAGATGCAAATCTCGCACGCCAATTGTTCATTGGCCTGTTCTTAAGTTCTCGAAGCTGATAGGGGCTCTCTGAAGTGATCCCAATTCGTCGGTTATTACCGACGTACGTCGTAGTGACCGACTGAAAGGGAACTCAAATTGAAACAATGAGAAAGAAGGGAAACTGACTTAGCAGGAGATGTCACAAAAGGGGCCCATTCCCCTTAGGTAGCATCACTGGCTGAAAGGAGAACTTAATTTAAATTCAAATTCAAACTTTGTTTAAACCAAATTTAAATAAGTGTGAGAAGTCATTGAACCCGAAAGATTGAATGATACCAAACAATAGCAATAACAGGAAATAAATGAAAATAATTATAATAGTAAACAAATAAAATAACGAGAGTTCGCTTGAGAGAGTTTAATAAGGCAAACATCTGCAGACGTCCACAAGATGGCGTGGTGGAGTCAGGCGTGGGTAATTTGAGAGGTGCAGCACACCTAGCGGGCTGCCCCCTTGTGTTACTCGGAGGTATTACACTACCCTAAATTAGGTGATTATGAAGCTTGAGCGTCCGACAATGGGGAGGGTCCAGCTTCCTAACGCAGCAATTTAACTGCAATCACAAGTGTGAAGAGAATTTGTTTTCAAATTTCCTTTGTGCCAATTTTGAAGCACAGAGTGTGTGGACGGATTTATTTACCGCATATGCACACAAGTGTAGAACAAAGCATTTTCTCTGCAACAAATTTTTAACGTGATCAAGGTTAAAATAAAATACTCCCATTCACACATCAAGCAGATACTGGCCAGCAGTTTTTTTCTGGTTGATTTGTGCAAGGTGTGCGTTCTGGTTAGCTATGCCAAAACTCCACCTAAGGGGGTGAGATCGCTAGCGATTGATAAGGCCTTTTACAAAACGAATAAGAGGAATACGCTCAAATCGTCATCACGCTGAGAGAAGATTTCTTCGTTCTAACAGGTGGCATCACGCACAGGTGGCATCACGCTGAAAGAAGATTTCTTCGTTCTAACAGGTGGCATCACGCACAGGTGGCATCACGCTGAAAGAAGATTTCTTCGTTCTAACAGGTGGAATTGATAATATTAAAATGTTCTGCACAAGAAGTTTTTTTCCCTTTACAGAGACAGTTTTAATATTATGAACTGCAGTTTCTTTTTAACAATTAACAGTGACCAAAATGTTTGACCAAAATAGACGCTGTTAACATAGGACTAACTGAAATGAGCTTTGGGCTTTTCAGTTACAGATACGTGAGTTCGCGATTGCGACTTGTCTCACTGAAGCGCGCATATAAGACAACAATTAACACAAATGATATACGCATAAAATTGACAAAGTTGCTCACAAAACAGAGTTTAGAATGTGCTCGAAATATTCTCCACCAAAATATGTAGCGTATTAGGGTTACATATATATTTAAATTAAAAATTAGCTCAATAGGGAATTGTGGGTATTAATATTTAGGGATTTATGATAATCATAACGGGTTATAATCTAATCACCAATCTCCAAAATCACCCAAAATGGGAATACCTCACCTCGGTATTTATGCAATATAATATATATATATATATATGGTTAACAACAATTTATTGTAATTAACTATAGATATATCTATATTAAATAATCACAGAATAACCTCAAGGGAGTTGATTCAAAATTCCTCTCCGTTCTGTTTAAAGGACGAGCGGAGATTCCTTATCCACTCACCAGGTCTATTCTTCCTACCCAATTTTCGGGAAGTTTATCCCTCTGGCCACAAAGGACAAACTTTCCGAGTTATGGTATTAATTAAAGCATTCAACGATGCTTATAAGAGCTTGTAGCTTAGATCTGACATTAAAGGGACTCGTGTTCCGTGAGCAAACAATGACAATCAAAACGTGAATATCATGGTTTTAATAAAGATTAATACTACGATTACATATGACTACCTAAAGAATACATGTATTTACAGAACACTGGAAAGTAAAGAGGAGGATGAGGGGAAGGGAAAGGAAAGGAAGGAGGGTAAGATCGTGTCCGATCCGACACCTTCCCAGACAAAACCATTGGAGCCAGCAAGAAATGTCACCTTAAACAGGGGTACAATCTTTAAAACGCATCTAAATTTCGGTAGAATTGATACTTGCATGGTTTCTTGGTGTTGTGTAAAGCAAGATGCGTGCGTTGGCGTTTCTCAGAGAGTTTGCGCGCTGAAGCGTTCTCTCCGTTTGGTTCTTCCAGAGCTTCGTTGGTCCGCGGGACTTTTAAAGGTGTCGTCTTGGAAGGGAAAGTTATATATATTATATATATATATATATATATAATCGCATTTTTAAATCACCAAATATTTGCATCGGTATCGGCCTTAAAAATTCTTTATCGGTCGGGCTCTACAGGAAACTGCTGCTGATGTTGTTCCACTGTATGCTTCTGAACATACTCCTTAGTTCGCTGAGTGCGAACTGAGTGTGTCTCATGGTCCAATTCATCTATATTTCCTTCCTCAATGTCAGCTGCTGCTTCATAAATCGCTGCTTCAGCGGATGCTGCAGTTGCTTCTTTTTGGGATTGTAGCAAGAATAGATCTGCTTCTACCTCTGCTTTTTTCCTCATCATAGCTGCTTCTTTTTCTGCACAAGACGCATTAGTTCTCGCTTGCTACAAACAAGAAGAAAAAACATGTATAAACATTATGTACACATCCAGCTTAACATTACAGTTTGATTTTGTACATAGTTCCCTTTTAACATTATTTAAAGTAATGTACATGTCAATATATTATACAACCCCAAATCAGAAAAAGTTGGGACAGTATGGAAAACGCAAAAAAAAAGAAAAAAAGAAGTGATTTCTAATTTTACTTTGACTTGTATTTCATTGCAGACAATATGAACACAAAATATTTCATGTTTTGTCTGGTCAACTTCATGTCATTTGTAAATATGCATCCTTTCCTGTCATTCAGACCTGCAACACATTTAAAAAAAATTTGGGACAGTAAAGCATTTACCACTTTGTAATGTTGCCATTCCTTTTCACAACACTTAAAAGACGTTTAGGGACTGAAGACACTAAGTGATGAAGTGTTTCAGGTGTAATTTTGTCCCATTCCTCCTGCAAACAAGTCTTAAGGTGGGCAACAGTACGGGGTCTTCGTTGTCGCATTTTGCGCTTCAAAATGCGCCACACATTCTCTATTGGAGACAGGTCTGGACTGCAGGCAGGCCAGTCAAGTACCCGTACCCTCTTCCTCCGCAGCCAGGACTTTGTAATGTGTGCAGAATGTGGTTTTGCATTGTCTTGTTGAAATATGCATGGACGTCCCTGGAAAAGATGTCTTCTTGAAGGCAGCATATTATGCTTCAAAATCTCTGTGTACTTTTCAGCATTAATGGTGCCTTCACAGAAGTGCAAGTTACCTTTGCCAAGGGCACTGACACAACCCCATACCATGACAGACCCTGGCTTTTGGACTTGTTGCTGGTAACAGTCTGGATGATCCTTTTCTTCTTTGGTCCGGAGCACACAGCGTCCATTCCTCCCAAAAAATACCTCAAATACTGATTCATCTGACCACAGTACACGTTTCCACTGTGTGATGGTCCATCCCAGATGCCTCCGAGCCCAGAGAAGTCGACGGCGCTTCTGGACACTGTTAACAAAGGGCTTCCTTTTGGCACAGTACAGTTTTAACTGGCATTTGTGGATGTAACTACGTATTGTGGTACTTGACAAAGGTTTGCCAAAGTAGTCCTGAGCCCATGTGGTGATATCGCTTATAGATGAATGACGATTCTTGATGCAGTGCCGCCTGAGGGATCGGAGATCACGGTTGTTCAGCTTAGGCTTGCGCCCTTGTCCTTTACACACTGAAATTTCTCCAGATTCCTTGAATCTTTTAATTATGTTATGCACTGTTGAATGTGAAATCCAAATCTCTTCCTATCTTTCTTTGAGGAACATTGTTTTTAAACATTTCAATAATTTCGTCACGTATTTGTTGGCAAACTGGCGATCCTCGGCCCATCTTTGCTCCTAAAGGATTAGACCTTTCTTGGATGCTGCTTTTGTACCAAATCATAATTACAATCACCTGTTGACATCACCTGTTTCAAATCACATCATTATTTAACCATTTTACCTCATTACTAGCCCTAAATTGCTCCTGTCCCAACTTTTTTTGAAATGTGTTGCAGGTCTGAATGACAGGAAAGGATGCATATTTACAAATGACATGAAGTTGACCAGACAAAACATGAAATATTTTGTGTTCATATTGTCTGCAATGAAATACAAGTCAAAGTTAAAAAAAAAAAAATTATTTGCGTTTTCCATACTGTCCCAACTTTTTCTGATTTGGGGTTGTATTCTAAAGAGATTATGTATAAACAGAAGAGAAATTAGCATGCTAGTACATGTTACCAATAACGTGAATCATGCCAGTTTTTAACAAAAATATAGCAATCTTGAACTACACTTTACTGTTATCTAAACAACACTTAAAGGCACTATTAGTATAAAATTTAGCACTTACAGACATATATTTCCAAATTCTAAAAGATGGAATCATTTGCCGATAAGAACTGCGTGCACAATCCTCTTTACTGCGTTCACTGAGAGAAACTGAAAGTGTTAAAATTGTTAATAATTAGGATATGAATGAATGAATGAATTTATTTTATTTCGAGCAATATATAAAGACACATAACAAAGGCAATAAAGAAGCATTTTGATTGGTCTGTAAAACTAGTTAAATTCATCATACTTTAAAACTTTGACTTATGATATTTGACTTGTGATATAAAGTAAGTTTGGAGTAAAAACATGGTTTTAATCTCATAAATTCTTGTGTTTTAATAAATTGGTTTAATAAATCATAAATTATGGTTTAATAAATCATAAATTGTTGTGGCAGATAATTTAGCTTGTTTTTCATTTTGATTTTTACCCCCAGGAAATTGCAACCTGGTCTCATTGTGAAAATGTACCTCTGGCAACGTTTTTGCAAACCGCCAAAATACGTACCAATAAGTACATATCTCTGCAGTTTCAAAGTGAAATGAACACTAGAGGCAGTAAAACAGCAAGCACTTTTTATCGTTTTTTTTCCATGTAAATGAATACATTTTGGAGTTTGCGTCACTTAATCTGCTCCATATGCTCGGCTTTTTTTATATAATAAGTTTGCTCAGTAGCTCAGCTGGTACAGATTTGTACTTGTAATAATGAAAGCTCAGGTACGAATCCCGTGAAAGACAAGTCATGATAAAAGAGCTCAAAGATGAGTTCACACAAGCTAACAAGACATGGTTACTATTGTATTTTTGTCACATTTGCTTTTGTTAACACTATCGGTTAGGTTTAGGGTTTAGTGTAGGTGTACGTTAAAAAAACAATGTCACAAAACGTCAGATTGACGCTCATCTGTTCCGGGAAAAAAACTAAGCTTTTGGCGGCACCCAGTGGACATATCACTTTGAAACTGCAGTGATATGTACATATTGGTACGTATTTTGGGGTTTGCAAAAACGTTGCCAGAGGTACATTTTCGCAATGAGACCAGGCTGGAAAATTGTACTTATCTAGTAAATGAATCTTGATTTAAGAATTTTAAATATTTGGACAGTAAACAAGAAAAAATACTAAATAAGAAGAGCATTTTTTGCAGTGTAGTCAAATCTTTTGATTTAAAATATAATGGGCCTTTGTTGACTACATTCTAAATAAACTACAACAAAACATATTTCCTTGGCTCCTGTTGCTCCCTCTCAGTCACATACCTGAAGCTCATTCATTATGCAGGTCATTATGCGTTCTTTTGTCTCTCAGGTGTGATACCCAGCATTATTAATGATTCGTTCACGCCTCCTTGCATACTGGCTTTGTAAAGAAAAAGTGTCTTACAAATTTTAAATCAGTGTATTGTTTTATGTGAATGTGTAGGCTCAATGATTTTCACATCAGTTTGAAGCAAAAACTCTAGGCAACAACACCCATTAGTCAAAAGTATTTTGGACACTATTGTGTGTTTGAGGCCTTCATTTAAAAAAAAAAAAAAAAAGTGTTTTTTTCAAAAACCATGCATAAACATTATTCTCTCAAAAATACAAGCATGTACATACATGTTGCTCACATATTATGGTAGCCCAGTTTGTGCTGAATACAGTGTAATTACACTTTTGCCATTAATATGTTTATAAGCAACTGAAAAAAGCACAAATGTCAGAGCATGTCAAAACTTCTAAAGGGCCCCAAAAGAGCTCAGACTCCTAGGGGTTAACATCACCATATGAATGAAATCCCCATTATATCATGACAGGAATATATCCGTTTTGCGTAGATACATTTATGTGAACAAAAGTGTAAATTAAATCATTTTGATAAATCAGATAGCTATCTGATCTGTAAAAATGCATGAAGTGACCGGGTGTAACATGCCCTTTAAGAAAACTAACGTTAATATCATTTGATCTATTTTAGCTGAGATGGGTCCACCTTGGCACTGACAGGCATTAAAAGCTCAGGGTGAAAATGGCTGACATGGTTTCTCAAGTTAGTGGTATTACCCCCTGCATATTTTATTTGGGCGTGATATGATTTACACACAGCGTGTATCTTCTCCAGGTCGAGCTTACTTCAACTATATTTATTTGTATAGCGCTTTTTACAATGCAGATTGTTTCAAAGCAGCTTCACAGTGTTAAACAGGAAAATAATGCAACATAATTTTATTGGGCCGTACAGCCGCTCCGGAGAAAATGGTGATGTCATCTAGCTCATTTCAATTATCATACAGTGACAATGTGGGCATTAGATTAGTAATAAGATCAGTAATTTAGTTTATATGGTTAATTTAGGTTATTTATGGTTATTTAATTTACCAGGTTGTTCATAAAAGCCGAAAGGTGCCCAGATGTCTGCTTTTAAAGTAGTTGGAGCATTTTTAATTACTCTCACTCGTGTCTCGCCTCCCTCTGCCATTGTATGCTACCGCCACAAAGCATGTACGGGACAAATGACAATAGGAAAAGCGTCAGTACATTACAATCGGTTATGGTCTATTACTGAACCGATACCGAATCATCCTCTTCTGCATCACGATGCATCGTAGAAACGATTAATTTCGACACCCCTAATTGCCCAACACATCCCACAAAGCTGTATAGAAATCAACAGTTAGACCATCCAAACCTGGATCCAACCATTCTCCATGCTCATTAAGGCTGCATGTAATTCTCCCAGAAGTAGTTGGCTTTCAGCTTTCCTTTTGCCTCCTCCTGGGTAGAGAAAATCTTGTAACAGCTCATGAACTTCTGCATACTCTCATTTAAATAAATCTATATAACTCAGCAGCTCTCCTGCAAACATCAGCAGTTTCAGTGAGCTCTTGCCCATTGTCTGGCCAAAGACGCTCAACACTCTTACAGTGTAATTTAATTGCAATTGTAATGTACATTTGAAGTTTATGCTGAGATAATTCTGCATTTGAAGAGTTCGGTTGCAAAACGCGATAAACGCCATTTTTTGACATTTGGATTTTATTATTGGAAATCACTGTTTAGATGTACCTTAATCTATGTGTGAATTGCTGCCATTAATAAGATTTAAAAATGTACATTTTAAGCCTACTACAAAATGTATTTTTTCACAAAACGCGATATCCGCCAGCCCAGTTTCTTTACAAAGTGCGATATAGAACGTCCAGGATGCTGCGCGAGCTCAGGATGTCACGCGAGGAGAGAGTCACCGCCGGTGAAGTGCTCCGAGTTTGCTCTGTGATTTAACAATAATATCAAAACAAAAAAAAACATATTTTTAAAAAGAGGATTCAATAGGCTAACTAAAAAACGTTTACCATTTAATTGTTTATACTGTAGGCGAGCTGTCAGTCACGTAGGCTAAGTCACTGATCAACAGCTGTCTGTCAGTCAGAGAATCAAAGCTTCAGAGTCAAGCTAATGTTATGGATTTCGATGACGGATTGGAGCCGGTCATTCCAGCTGCTGTTGGGAGAAAGAGGAAGGCATCTAAAGAAAATCATTAAAGGGAGAAGACCAAACGGGCAAGGCATTCAGGGGAGGGAAAACATCCAAAGATTAATTGTTGTCATCGTGCGACTGCGAGTAATGTTGGTCTGTCATGCCGACACACACACACACACACACACACACACACACACACACACACACACACACACAAACAAACAAACAAACAAAACATTGATTCACTAGCTTTTCTTAATGGTATTACAGTAGTAGAATATAGCCTAAGGTGGATATATAGTGTTTTGCAAAAAAAAAAAAAAAAAAAAGTTATGTTGTGTATGTTCTGGCCAAAACTAACTCGGAATCGTATTATTATTAATCAACCTTTGTATATACTATTCCATATATTTATGATGTTTTGTTTTTTTAACCAATTTAAGATGTTTGACAATGTTAAGATAAATATGTTGCATTTTGGCATGGTTTTTGACTTATTTATGTACTATTTATGGACATAAAATTAAATAAAAAATATCCTGGATTTGAAGAATATTGTGTCCCTGGCCTTCACTGAGCTCAAGTAATAGTTTAATGTACAAAAAATTGTGAATGAACTTGACTGTTGATGTCTTAAATAATAATGTCAAATAACCAACATTTCTCAAAATGGATATATCTCGTTTTGCAGTATATTTATATTTAAGTAAAATAAAATTATATCTAAAGCAGTATAAGAGTATATTTAAATTGTACTTAAGTATACTTGGAATAGTTCCACTTTAGCACAAACAAGTATATTTAATACAACTTTAGTTGAACTTTAGCACTGCTTTTGTACAATTAAAATGTATTTAGTACAAAATTTGTTTTTCCAATTTAACAGAATTTAAGTATACCAATTTATAGTTTGTCACAAATACATTTAGTTATACTTAAGTACATTATGAATAAATTGTGCTTAAGGCCTACTATTTTTTCACTAGGGTAAAGCTGCTTTGAAGCAATCTGTGTTGTGAAAAGGGAATATATAAGGGAAGGTGACTTGACTTGATTTGACTTGACTTGACTCACTTTCTGTCCCTGCTGCAAATAGGTTGCAGCTCGACAGATAGCTAAACAGGATGAGGGTTGAAGAAAAAGTCGAAACCAAAGAAGTTGCTTTTCAGTGTTTTTTTCTTCTTCAGTCTCACAATGTCAATTTTGTTAAACTATAATACAAACACAAAAAATGAATAAACATTCAATAAAAGTACATTTCAATAAAGAAAACAATCTAGCGTTAATAAATGAAAGAAAGATAACGTCTCGGTTACGTATGTAACCCTCGTTCCCATTCAGTCGGTCACTCTCGACGCCACGTTGGAGTACCGACGAATAGGAATCTCGCTCGCGAGAGCCAATCTACTTCGAGTGTAACTAAACGAGCCAATGCACATTGGCATGCAATGATTGCACCAGGTGCTCATGTCACGCTGTGCGGGTATAAATGAGACACAGGTGATTGCATCAAATCAACCTTTTGCTTCGGAGCCGAGTGGTAGATGGTAACGCCAGATATCACTCACTACTTCGCAGTCCTGACTGAAGACGGAAGCCGCCTTTCGGAAGCAATCTCTTCAGTCGGTGTTGGTGTGACGGCACAGCAGCGGGTCGCGTGGTTTTCGGATCATCTCTCTGTGTTGTTTGTTAGAGCAATCACAAAGGCTGTTCTCACAGCTGGTTCGGTGCTCTAAGTGGAGAGCGCTGAAAAGCCGTTCTTACGGCTAGTAAGAGAGCGCCTTCGTGTGAGAGAGCGCGCACGTCAGGCTGCACCCACACCCTGACTGTGTCGCCACGACCCCGCGCCCTGCGTGCTTCAGCACCAAGGAGAGCGTCCTTCTGAAAGAGCATACACTGATAGAGCTTGCGTCTTTTTAAAGATGACATTCTATCTGTGTGTTTCTGGATGCGGTGGTTACCTGTCACCGAGGGATGGTCACCAGCTCTGCTATCTCGTGTTTGGCTGTTCAGCACGCTGAGGCAGCGCTGGTGGATGACTCATGTTCTCACTGCGGGAACATGACCATCTCGGAGTTGCGGTCTAGACGCCATCTCGCAAGGGGTGGAGTCCCTGTGCCTCTGCCTCGGTCTAACTTCAGGTTTACTTCAGGCAGTAGCGCGGGTGATTTGAGGGTTACGGTGAGCGCGCTTCCCCAGGGAACCAACCCCCGGGGAACCCTCATCCCTCTCGCACTCTGCAGCCGAGCTGCCGTTGGAACGCGGTGGGCCATCCACGAGGTGTGCACCATCCGTATCCTTCGGGGCTCCTCTCGAGGACCAGATGTCCATCACTGCATCGGAGGGAGGGTCAGATATTTCTGGAGATGACGTGTCGGCGCAGGGGACTCCTTCGGGAAGATTCGCTGTGCCCGATACTGATCCCCTACTGACTGCTATGCCTTAGACGCTATGGCGTTGTTGCAGGTTCATCAGGCCCAGGCACTGAAGAACCTGCACGAGGGTGGTCACGATCCCGCAGTTCTCCAAGAACTGAGAACCGCAACGGACCTCGCGCTTCGTGCGACTAAGGTTAGGACGCGGGCCGTGGGTCGTGCGATGTCCACTATGGTGGTCCAGGAACGCCATCTCTGGCTGTGTCTGGCAGACATGAGGGAGACCGACAAGATCAGGTTCCTTTACTCCCCTGTCTCCCAGACCGGCCTCTTCGGCGACGCGGTCCAGAACTTCGCCCAGCAGTTCTCGGCCGCACAGAAGCAGACTGAGGCCATCAGTCACATCCTGCCACGGCGGTCAGCTGCTGTCTCCACCCCGCCGCCGGCAGCACCTCAGTCTGCTCGTCGCAGAGGGCGGCCGCCTGCGTCTGCCCCCGCTCCCACGTCGCAGCCTCCACCCAAGCAATGTCGTGAAGACGGGCGCAAGCAGGCCGCCCCGCCCGTCCAGGCTCCTGCCAAGAGAGGTGGCAAGGGCAAGCGGCCCTGAGACGGGCGACCCGGAGATGGGGAGGACTGCTCTTCGGGAGACGGTGACCACACCGCTCCATCCCCCGGAGGAGGGCCGGGAGGAGAATCTTGTGTTCCATTTTGTTTATGTTTGTTTGGTACCAAAATTTTCAATAAAAGAGCAGTTTCCTCCATCTCCGGGTCCTCAGGGGGCTCGGAGAGTTGTGGCCGGACGACCTCCCCACGTTCCTCCTGCCCACCTGTGGAATCAGGTAAGTGTTTCACAGCACACTCACACCTCGCTGCGGGTCGCCTCGACGAGACAGCCGCCCCAGCCCGGTACCTGCATTCCACCTCGCTGCTCCACAGTGGGTACGCCGGTGGTCCCTATGGTCCCGCTTGCACGGTCTCTGCGAGCCTGGCAAGAGCTCCCCAGTCCGTCTCGCTGGCTCATTCGGACCAGCAGGCTCGGCTATGCGATTCAGTTCGCCCGGCGCCCCCCCAGGTTCAAGGGCGTCCACTTCACCTCGGTGAATACCGCAGATGCCCATGTCCTGCGTGCAGAGATCGCTGTCCTGTCGGCTTCTACAGCCCGTACTTCATTGTACCCAAGAAAACCGGTGGGTTACGGCCAATCTTGGACCTGCAAGTCCTGAATCAGAGCCTCCACAAGCTACCGTTCAAGATGCTCACGCAGAAACGCATTTTCGAATGCATCCGTCCCCAAGATTGGTTTGCAGCGATCGACCTGAAGGACGCGTACTTTCATGTCTCGATTCTTCCTCGACACAGGCCGTTTCTGCACTTTGTGTTCGAGGGTCGCACTGCATGAAAAGTGGGATTTTCGTCAGTATGTGGCACTGTAGATTGCCGTGAAACTTCAGGTTTACGACTGTGCACGGCAATTTGGAGGCAACACCGAAAACTGCCGTAAATTGTCGGAAATTGACGTGGGCCTTGCTTGGCAGTTGTCCCCCCATGACCCCCCCTCCCCTTAATTCTAGGGGAGGCTTTATCATGTAAATGAACATGCTGTGAGCTACACAAATGCAAATCAGAGTAGCAGCAGGGGGAGTTTTATCTAGGTTCTGAATTTTTTTGACTAAAACAAGTTTAAAGTTTAAGTTAAAATGTTAACTTAAATTTAAGTTAAATGTACTCGTTTTAGTTCACATTACAAAATTTTTAGGGCAACCAGTTTGCTCCAATTTTTTAAGTAGATTCAACTTGTCCGGGCTCACAGTGTAGATTAATTACTCTGTATGTCATTAGCAATAACCAATGTTATGTAAAAAAAATAAAAAAATACAGGACAGCAGTTCATGTCTTCAAACTTTAGAGATGTTATGTGATGCAACAAGACAATGAACCAAAGCACACAAATAAATCAAGTAAAGCATACAGTTTACATACCAACATTAATTTTTCCACCCTGCACTGTGAATGATTTTTTAAATGGCTATTAATCATAAATGTGAAAAGTACAAGTTTGTTTGTTTATAGTTAAGTCAGATTGTGTTTTTCTGTAATTGTCATTTAAATTGAGCTCACACCACATTTTATGAATTATCAATGCAGATTTTCAAGAGGTGGTTTCCTGGACAGGGTTTAAATTATGCCAAGAGTAGGCCTTAATCTATTTAATCGTGAGTTAAAAAATTGTTGCCTGGAACAAAGATTAAGCACAGATTACTAACACCTGGACTATGAGTCCTGAACTAAAATAAACTGGATTCATTTACAGTTTTATCTAATTGCTTACACACAATTTCTGAAAATATGGCTCCATTTCTTGTAACTCTACACACAAAACATCAGACATCTCTTGCAAAAGCAACACTTTGTGCAAAACTATTTTAACTATTTCCAAAAATTTGTTTTTGCATATATCTAACTACACACAATGCACAACTGAGGAATTTACAGTTGAACTGAAATCAGCTGAACTGAATCAACACTGAAGTCACTTGAGCTGAATATTGACACTATATTGGCTTGTTAGAGCCGGTTTACAGCAGAATTTGTTTTGAACTTGTTACTGAAGCTGCTATGAAACAATATATTTTGTTGTATGCATATTCTTTCTTTCTCAAACCTTAGTTTTGATTTCTAAGTGATCAATTTATGTATGTGTTTTCACACATGATCATTGGCTGTATGGGTCCTCAGTAAATGAATGTGGCATTTAAATGGCAAAAGTTATTATTGTCTATATGACTTATGGCTTCCTAAAGACACGTTTATGGGTAAATAAAATATTAATAATATAAATAAAATGAATATCAAAACATATTTTAAATATAATGAAGTCATTTTATTATAGCACTCATCAGATGTTCCTGGAAACAAAACAGAGACAGAACAGTATAAACAAACTATACAACAAACTAAACACCAAATTACAAAAACATTATTATGTGAAAGTGAATAAAGTTGTGTGTGTTTTCAGTTATAAATATGTGCTGTGTAAATTAGCCTATACTTTTAGAAATTATATATAGCCTAACTTTAAAAAACAAACAATAACCCATATAGATAAATTATAATAATTGTATAATATTAAGCATTTACTTAATATACATTGTAACATTAGGCTACTTTACTCTAGCACAGTAGTCAGTTAAGCAATTAATTAATATCTTATATTAATATGTATGTAGCCTAGGCTACATCTAAAGGTAAGTCTGCTTTAAAAAAAAAAAAATATTACACTTCGACATGTACAGAATGTGCGCGTTAAGAAACGTTCAAATGTGTCTTCTTAACATGTTAAAACTGTGCGTCGACTGTGTGTGTATGCCTGTTACACGACCAGAATGTGCGTGTCTACACATACAAAAGAAACACGTAAAAAATTGCTGCGTTGAAGCGGAAAACAGGGCGTGTTGAAGGTTGAAACGATCATAAGTCACGCGTTTCGCATAAAGAGATTTGGTCCCGGGCGCGTTCCATATTAGAGCCCTAGTCCAATGAGGTGCGAGGTCGAGGTCATGGCCATGACGCGTAGAAGACGAGCTTTAAACTTTTTTTTAATGTTTTTTGCTGCTTTCCTTTTTCGTGATCAACAATGACAGGACACCGTCTTCAACTCAATCTCTGCATGGACGCGACAAACTTTTTGGACTCATTTTCAGGAGGCTGTCTTCGTCTTCATAACTCTGAGGCAAACTGCAGGCGCTATGAACCACAGCATGGGTAATGTAACGTTACGATTTAAAGAATATGCTTTTATTCAGCTGTATAAGGAAATGGATGCGTTAATAGATCCGAGCTTAAAACTGCACATTTTGTTTACACAGACTATCCTCGCCTCATAACGAAGCCGTGAGCTCTTATCTGCTTGGAGCGATTTCCACGAGTCCAGATTTAACCGCTGATCATGACGAAATTGTGTGTAAGTAACTTCTAATGTGTTTCTCATTCCTTGTTTAATTTTACCGTGACTGTTTTTATTAATACCAGTCTCATGTAATTGTTTTCCAGCTGCCTGTAAGACGTATAATGAATCGACACGCCGGAGCTTCAGATACAAACAACCTGAACTTACATCGCAGGCGGAAACTGCGAAGTTTAGCTCGGAGTCGATCAAGAAGAAAAAGGGTAAGATTTATTATATTAGATCCGTTTTTTGTCAATGTGAGTATTTTTCAGGTTGCTTATTGTCTTTATGGATTGTATTACAGTTGCTGGAAGCGAGAGTGTGCTGGATGAGGTGGACGTTTAGAAGTCCGCGACCATTGAACTCATGTTTGACGAGGAAGACGGCTTTGTTGACGGGGTGTCTGGATGGATTGTGCGGCCACCGCCCTCTCGCAGCCTGGAGCTCGCCGAACTTTACATTACATTACGAGACATTACTGCTGCACTGTACATAGTTGTGTGTTTAACAATAAAGCTCTTTCTTTGAGTAAACCGCTGTGTTTTATAAATGAAGCCCTTTCTTTGAATGAACAGCTGTATGCTTATAAATGAAGCCCCTTGTTTGAATAAACAGCACGGTCCGTATAATTTTCCCATATATTCCTTGATGGTATGAATACTTCATAGCACAATAACATTAATATGAAACAAATTATTACAACATAAATTATATATTTATTATTATTATTGGGGTTTACATTTATAATGAGCCAGGGGGACCAATAATGATTGGTTTGCAGTGATCTGCCAACCAATCACGAGGGATTTTTCTTTTTTAAATGTAGTGGCTTCAGCCAATAGTGAGTGAGTAAATTCAAGTCTGGCCGTTCACTCTCTGGTTTCGCTGCTATTCATATGCAAATTAGAGGCGTCGCACCTCCGCGCGGTCTCTCAGCGGTGGGCTCTCCACCTACGTCATGGTTCGTTTACGACAATTTGTGGCACAGACGAATGCGATGTTCGCTGCCTCTAAATTGTCGAAAACTGCCGAAAATTAGGGAGATTTCCAGGAGTATACAGGCGTTTACGGGGTCGAAAATCCCACTTTTCATGCAGTGTCGAGCTTATCTGTACAGAGTCCTGCCCTGTCCCCTCGTGTCTTCACGAAAGTCACGGAGGGGGCCCTTGTGCCCATGAGAGAACAGGGCGTTCGCATCCTCAACTATCTCGACGACTGGCTCATTCTAGCACAGTCCAGGGATCAGTTGTGCGAACACAGGGACCTGGTGCTCAGACACCTCAGCCAGTTGGGTCTTCGGGTCAACTGGGAAAAGAGCAAACTCGCCCCCGTGCAGAGGATCTCTTTTCTCGGTATGGAGTTGGATTCGGTCGAACGGACAGCGCGCCTCACGGAGGAGCGTGTCCAGTCGATGCTGAACTGCCTGAACACGTTTCAAGGCAGGATGGCGGTTCCACTAAACAGTTTCAGAGGCTCCTGGGGCATATGGCAGCCGCTGCGGCAGTAACACCCCTCGGCCTGCTTCATATGAGACCACTTCAGCATTGGCTACACGGCCGAGTCCTGAGATGGGCGTGGCAACGCGGCACTCACCGGGTGAGCATCACACCGGCCTGCCACCAGTCCTTCAGTCCATGGTCAGACCTCTCGTTCCTTCGGGCCGGAGTGCCCCTGGAACAGGTGTCCAGGCACGCTGTGGTTTTCACGGATGCCTCTGCCATGGGCTGGGGAGCCACGTACAACGGGCATGCAGTGTCAGGGGTTTGGACGGGCCCGCACCTGCATTGGCATATCAATTGCCTCGAGTTGCTAGCAGTGCATCTTGCTCTGAGCCGCCTCAAAGCGCGGTTAAGGGGCAAAGATGTACTGGTCCGCACGGACAACACTGCGACCGTTGCGCATATCAACCGATAAGGTGGTCTGCGCTCCCGTCGCATGTCGCAACTCGCCCGCCATCTCCTCCTCTGGAGTCAGAAGTGTCTGAGGTAGAAGAAATCAAGGCTATGGCCGAGTAACACGAAACCTCACGAGAACCGGTGCGAGATCGAAGATGGCGGCGCTCGTCTGCTAGATTGTAAACAACTCCAGCTGAAATACCTACAACATTTTTGTTTTCTCTCGTTTTCCCACCGCTCCACACTTCTCTCATTTCGTCATTTTTTTTTTTTCTTCTCCGTTTAAAAACCGGATTATAATATTATACAACCTGGATCATCTCGAAGAATATATCGACGCGCACTACAACACATTCTGCTGCACCATGAACAGGGACAAACCGGATCACAACAAAAAAAGTAAAGGTAACCCCACTCCAAACTCCAAGAGACCTCGTCCCGATTCACCTTTCAGCCCAAGTACAACACCATCCACATCACCCAAACCACCGTGCTGCACTGAGGTAAGCGACATTTTGCTCTCAATCGAAAATAAACTCACCGGACTTGATACCAGGATTGCACTTATAGAAGTCAAACACAAGGAATTCCAGGAATTGCGGCACAGCTTGGAATTCAGCCAAGAACAGATAGACACTCTAACCAAAGAAAATAACTTTTTAAAGAACTCCGTTCAAGGACTTACCATTCAACTCACTTCCATTGTCGCCGAAAATAAAATCATGAAAGAAAACATTTTGGACTTGCAATCGCGCAGCATGAGGGACAATTTAGTTTTTACAGGCATCCCGGAACAAACTCCAGACGACCCCGAAAAATCTGTCAAGGACTTCATGATAAAACAACTCAAATTACCAGCGGAAACAGTTCAGAGCATCACCTTTCACCGTGTTCACCGTATCAGATCCAGAAACATCAACAACAGACCACGAGCGATCATCGCAAAATTCGAACACTATAAACACAAAGAACTGGTTCAGAGGCAAGGCAAACAACTCAAAGGCACAAACTATGGACTCAATGAACAATATCCAAAGGACATTCTCGAACGCCGGAAACAACTCTTCCCAATCCGAAAACAGAAAATAAATGAAGGAAAAAAGGCAGTCATTACAGTGGATAAATTATACATAGATGGACAACTATATCGCGATAAGGATATTACTCCCTGGCTTTTCTGAACACTTCACCTCCATTCTTGAGTCAATAACTGTCGTCGTTAATCATAAACTGAACTAAATACACTCAATACTTCTTTCGTAAATCTATTAGATGTGGTCCTACTTTTGCACCTAAGTCTCGTGTCCCCCTTCCCATGTTCCACCATATGTCGGTATTTAATGTTTTCTGTTTTGTTATGTCTGTTCTGCTATGTATATTCTGTCAGTTGTGTTTCTGTATTTTTGTTAGTCTGCCTACAACATTGCATTATTATTATGCACACACGCACATACACTACTACACCCTCTCGAATATATACACTCACATGTACACATATACAGTACTAACAGGCTCACACATTAATATACATTTATGTCTATTTTTGCAATAAAACATGTCATGTATCACTTTTGTAACCTGGAACGTTCGTGGATTTGGTTCTCAGACAAAGAAGGTCAAAGTTTTTAATCATTTAAATAAACTACAAGCTGACATATGTCTCCTGCAAGAAACACATCTATCAGAATCAGATTATAACAAAATTAAATCATCAAGTTACAGTCATTTATTCTCGGCTCACTACAACACAAAACAAAGAGGAGTATGCATTCTAATAAATAAAAAAATCTCTTTTGTTCATAATACCACCATTACAGACCCTGAAGGACGTTTCATTATCATAAACATCTCAATTAATAATAGCCCAGTCACAATTGGCAATTTATATGGCCCAAACACAGATGACCCATCCTTTTTCCAGGCCCTTTTTTCTTCAATTTCAAATTTCTCTAATTGTCCAGTTATAATTGCAGGTGATTTCAATACAGTTCTAGATCCAACAATAGATAGATGTAATAGTTTTGGCAATATACGCATTTGGAAATCTGCAGAGACCATAAAACAGTTCATGAGTGATTTTGGTCTTGGCGATAGTTGGCGTCTACAGCATCCTAACAGTAAAGAATACTAATTTTTCTCTCCAGTACACCACTCATATTCCCGCATTGACTTATTTCTTACCAGTAATTCTATCATATCAAATATTTCTGAATCAAAGATCCATCCAATAGTCATTAGTGATCATGCCCCGGTAACATTAAAGTGGAACACAACTAGTCAACATAAACCCATTACCAGATGGCGATTTAACACATCTCTACTGAAAGATCATGATTTTGAGAGTTATTTGAAAGGAGAGTGGGCATGCTTTCTAGAGATGAATGACTCCCCGGAAGTTTCTCCATCTCTTCTTTGGGAAACAGGGAAAGCCGTACTAAGAGGAAAAATTATTTCATTCTCCGTTTACAAAAAAAAGGAAAGAAAAGGATCAACGAATAGAATTGGAACAAAAAATTAAACAACTAGAAGACATTAATATAAATAATCCAACAGAAGAAACACAGGATTCATTAAGAAAATATAAACTCAAATTGAACGAATTAATCAATAAACATACACAATTCCTAATTCATAGGCTAAGACAAGAAAACTACCATCATAATAACAAATCTGGTAAATATTTGGCAAATCAGATCAAACAAAATAAAGAAAAAGCTACAATACCAGTGATTAGAGACACAGCAGGGAAATCGTCTCAGGTTACGTATGTAACGTCTCAGGTTACGAATGTAACCATTGTTCCCTGAGAACAGGGAACGAGACGCTGCGTCAGCTTGACGCTACGGGGAACGCCTCCAGCGTGACTGGTGCCTGAAATCACAATGAAAAAACTTCAATCCTATTGACCGGCGACAGCCTATGATGTCATCAAGGTGCGACCAGGAAGTATATAAGGGCGCCTTGCCAGCATGACAGTATCTAATCGTCTGAAGGGACTGTTTTCGGCAGGCAGGCCCTGCGGCATGGCACAGCGACGCAGCGTCTCGTTCCCTGTTCTCAGGGAACAATGGTTACATTCGTAACCTGAGACGTTCCCTTTCGAAAGGGAACTCGCGCTGCGTCAGCTTGACGCTACGGGGAACGATATACCAACGCCGCCATGCCGACGGGAGTGCATGCCCACTGGCAGTGACAACTGTCAAGACAAGCAAATTCTACTGAGATGCCTGAACCACTCCCCTTCTGGTCACATTAGGCTGTCAGTGACAGCGCTCCCTACGGTCATAGCCCAAGCTATCGCCCAAGAAGGAACCTTCACACACATGAGGTCCTTCCCAGGCCCTGCTCGAAGGCCTGGAACCAGCCCATTCGACTTAGAAGGGGTTCCTTTAAGGGAACGTGGCAAGGGAACTACGAGGGAACCCTATGCCAGTCACTATTCGGGAGGTTCTCACCGAATGCCACCAGGGAGACCTGACCAGGTGACCCAGACTAATGTGGGACACGTAATACGGTCAACCCTGTCTGTACAGTACAGAGCCTCTGGTACTCGCCTCCGAAGAGGCATCCCGCTAGGGTGCTGCAAAAAAGGCAGTGACATCCACTAGCCAGATCTCAGAGACGGGTTATCCCGGAGAGCAGCTCTCAGCGAAGTGCTATATAACCCTTGCTAGCGAGGGGAGTTTAGCCGCTCGATCCTCGGATCTACCAAGCACCTACTTTAAAACGTGCTTAGGAGGCCAGAGGCCTTACAGGCTGATTATGCCAGGGAGGCCCCGAAGGGCCTACGACCCTTAACCAGCGCCAAGCGGCCGTAAGCTCATAGTAGACCCTCATTCGAGAGGAGCTCATAAGCCTGCCTGGTAGGTAACCATGCAGTAGGCAAATTATGAAAGACCCCTCCCGTGGGGACCGCATAGCAGCAGTAACGTCTCGTCGTGCTAGGGTAAGAGCACCGCCTCCAGGTCTCGCGAACGGCCAGAGACCGGCGCCTGATAGCGGGTGACCACTAGCTGTCAGCGTAAAGCCAGTTGTGCGTTCCCACCCAGGGAACTCGTTCCTCAGGGAGGCCGAGAGGGGCCTCCACCTGATGACAGAACATGCCGCCCATAGCCAGAATGTGCTACTCATAGCACTCCATGGTCACCGCCTCAGCGGCTGCACTCAGGGAGGCCAGTTGTGGCCTACTACCTACTAGCACTCGTGCTAGCCATCCAGTGCCTACTAGCAGTTTGTACCAGCCGTCGAGGGACTTAATGCCAGTCGTGCCCCCTCGGGGGAGACCAGGCAGCGCCTGCTGACCACAGCAGGCCCTCAGGGAGGCCAATCGGGCCTACCATCTGAGTAAAGGTAAACCAAACCGGGAGCCTACCCCTCAGGGCGGCCTTAAAGAAGGCTGGCTGCTGCGCCTGGGCTGGCGGCAGCTGTCTGCTGCTGACAAAGCCTGGAAATCCAGATCACACCTGGGGACTCATCCCCAAGGAGACTAGCTGACGAAGTTACTGCTGATGTCAACACCAGTGGAGAAAAACCCCCAGGGCCCACTCGTGGGCCACGGCATCGAGACTTCCTTGCAGGGAGGCCAGTTGACGCCTACTACCTGTTCTGAAGTCCAACTGCCCAGACTGCCCAAGCTGGCTACTAACAACCAGCTGGCTCCTACGCCCTGGGGCTGGCTCCATCCCAGAGGCAGCTAGGGACAACTTGCATCGCCGTGTCCTAGGGCCCCTAGGACGGCGCAGTCTCTCGGGCAGCGCCTACAAACATGGACCTAATCACATTGCCAACAGCAGTGTACTCAGCGAAAGTGCTTAAACAAAGACCCTCTAAAGCGAGGGGAGTACAACTTACGTCACCTGCCTCGGGGCGGCTGTCTTACTTTCCATGCAGCGGCCAACCATAAGTGCGAGGGCGTCAGCCATTGGTAATGCTCGGGCCTCAGGGGAGCATCCGACCAGAACCTTCACAGAGGTTTATCCGATGTTCAGTTCAACCCGAGCCCTAAAGGAGGTGGAGCAGAGACATAGAGCAAGGGTGAAACAATACCTTTTCTTTTAGAAAATATAGAACCCACCGGCCGAACATCCTCCAGGAAGAGGCCGGGGGCCGCCAAAAGATGGCGGCCACCAAGCTCTGAAAGGCGGAAACGGCAGATAAAGTCTGATCGCAAAACCAGCGAAAGACGCTTCACTCCGCCCCACGACCACTGGCAAAGTCGCTGTCTGCTGCAACACCCCGACTGCGTTACTCGTAACCCCAGAACGCAGAGAAGGGGGCGGGCCTTGGCCGGACGACTCTGTAACAAGAGGAGGCTGAAACAAGGATGCATAAACCACGCCATGTTCTCATATCAAAGGACAGGCCAGGGGCGAACAACCTTCATTAAAAGGGAACGCCCCCATCCTTGACAAAGCCTAGGCCAAGTGGTGCGGCATACCGCACTAGATCTACTCAGGGCTCGGGAAAGAAATATTATTACCTCTAATATAACACACTGAGGCCCCGAAACCCCTTTTCCCAAAGCCCCGCAGAGCTGGGCGCAGATCTTACTACAGCTCGCGCATTAGCGCGTACCCGGTCTTCAGCTACTTCCCACTTTTACGCTAGGAAAACACAGCTAGCCCTCTACACTACAAGCCCTTGGGCAAGAGCGCAAATTAAACACCCACATAGTGGGAAAAATAACACGGAGAGGCAGCAAGACTCTACTAGCAAAAGTGAGGCATTCACAGACAACCACATAATGTTGCAAAGAAGATCGTTCTTAGCTTACTCACGGGGAGCTGCAGGCCCTGCGAAATCCCTCGATGATCCAAAATTTCCCCAAGCAACCCCTCAGGGGAGTGACGGTCAAAAAGTCCTGAAAAACATAGTTTTGAAAATGTTTCGCCCTCATAGAGGGGGACTTACCAATCGCTCCTCGCGGTGCTTCAACCCAGCCATCGAGCTAGTATCCGCCCGCCATCCTGAGGGGGGCGCTTTCACCAAACTAGCCAGGCGAGCCGGCAGAATCTTACATTTTCTGCTCATCATAGGCCACCGGCCTGATGTAAAAGCGCCCGGGGGAAAACCAGAGGAAGGGAAAAAAGGCAGCGTTCATCTCCGCGCTCCTCGGGGGGTGGAGTCTGCTGCCTGCGCTGGTTCCGGTTACCAGCCCCGGCTTCCTTCCTCTTCCTGTCGCGGGTGTCCCGCCTCCCCTGCGCCCCCAGTCCTCCGCGGCGGGGCGCACGAGAGGCGACGCTGGCTCACTATTCCCGTCTCCAGCCCTCAGACTGGGACGGGCCGGGGACACCCGACTGCCTGGGCACGGTCCCGGACCTCAGCGGAATGCATGTCCTGAATGCCGCCGAGCGCGCCTTCGCCTCTCCGAACTTTCCCACCACCGCCTCTACGGAGGTGCCGAAAAGTTCAGATGGCGAAACCGGGGCATCAGGGAGAAAGGATTTTTTCCTTCTCCCTGATGTCCAACGGTTTAACCACAGATGTCTCTCCGTGGCCACCCTCGCCGCATCGGCGCTATTTGTACGGTGGCCCGGAGAGCGAAAACCGCGGTCCGGCGCGACTCGACTACCGCCTCAGGGGGTCCCTCCCCCCTGATCGAGGTCCCTCAGCAGGTCCGCCTGCAACACAGCTGTGGTGTGCAAAGCCGCTGCAGCGCGACCCACTGACATGTACGCCCTGCCATTCAGGCATTTAGACCGGCAGGGTGGGAGCCACAGTGTCGCCGGCCGCCCAGAGGTGAGATAAACATAACATCTCGTCCACGGGCGGCATCGACATATACCCAGCCAGGCAGTCCCTCGACATCAGCGACATCTAGCTCGCCGATGTCGACAGATGCGGGGCTGAGTATTGTTTCTTCCATTCCCTCGAGATCTGTTGATAGAGATCTGGAAAGAATGGAAGACTCCCAGGAGTTGGGAGGTCATGGGCGGAGAGAAACCGATCGTCCGAACTGTTTGGACGCTCAGCCTTTCTCCTCACGCGCCGCAAGGCAGCTGCAGTCTACCCGCAGCGCGTTCCATGACTTCCAGCAACTCCCCGTACATGGGACAGGATGGTTTGAAAAGCTTCAGCATCTTTAACTGACTCACCCATCCTCTGCTCGAGCCTCTCGCGATCTGGATCGTCCTCAAGAACCATAACTGTCTCCAAGCGACGAGCCAGATCCATCTGGGAAGCGCGTTTCAGACGCCGCTCAGCCTCAGCTTGAGCGTGGTCTTTCCCAGATGCTGAAACCTCTCCCCTCGAGAAGAGGTCCCACCGAGAGCGGAGCGTTTCCAGAGGACAACGCTCACAAATACTTTCACAAGAGGTTCGCAAACCTCTCATGCATGCTCTTCTCCCAGACAGTAAACGCAAAGTGTGTGTGTATCCAAAGCGCAAGATACACATTCAAAACACACCTGCAGAAGTGGCGTTCTCAGCACACTTCATTGTTATCCTTCTTGTAGACGTTTCACGTGAAGACAGGCAAAACAGTCCCTGAAGACGAAGAGATACTGTCATGCTGGCAAGGCGCCCTTATATACTTCCTGGTCGCACCTTGATGACATCATAGGCTGTCGCCGGTCAATAGGATTGAAGTTTTTTCATTGTGATTTCAGGCACCAGTCACGCTGGAGGCGTTCCCCGTAGCGTCAAGCTGACGCAGCGCGAGTTCCCTTTCGAAAGGGAACCATGGTTCCCTGAGAGGGAACGAGACGCTGCGTCAAGCGCTGCGGGAACGCCCCTGCGTGATGCGTCATGAAGCACTCGTAAAATCAGTCCAATGGTGTGGCTGGACGTCGTAGGCGGGTGACGTCATAGACCAGGAAGCTATAAAGCAGCCCTGAACCAGACAATGTCAGCTTCTGAAAAAGTCGAACAAGTCGGTCACAGGCGTGCCGGGAGTATGGCTAAGCGACGCAGCGTCTTGTTCCCTCTCAGGGAACCATGGTTACATACGTAACCTGAGACGTTCCCTTTCAAGGGAACTCGCGCTGCGTCAAGCGCTGCGGGAACACAATACCAACGCCGCCATAACTCTCAAATGCCTGTACATGTGAAATTTATAGCGCACATTAAGCTACAAGCACCCGAGAACCTGGAGTAGGCTACATCAAGGTTGTAAAACCTCACAAAAGTGTGCGGAGAGGACCACCCTGCCGCATCACATACCTCCTGCAGGGAGACTCCTGACAGAAGAGCCAAAGAGGCCGCCATACTCCTAGTAGAGTGGGCTCGGACCTTTAGTGGTGAAGGTTGGCCGGCCGACTCATATGCGAGTGAGATAGCCTCGACTATCCACTTGCTTAATGTCTGCTTAGATGCAGGTTTCCCTTTGTTTGGGGACCCGAAACAGACGAACAGTTGCTCAGATTTCCTCCACAGGGCAGCTCTGTGGACATAAGCATCTAGTGCCCTTACTGGGCAGAGCAGATTTAACTTCTCCTGGTCTGGATTCTCAAAGGGAGGCGGAGAGAAGGCCTGCAGCATTATAGGACCCGCCACGTTCGTAGGAACTTTCGGGACATATCCTTCTTTTGGGTATAAAAAAGCTTTCACCATTCCTGGCGCAAACTCAAGACAGGAGGGGGCGACAGATAGTGCTTGCAAATCCCCCACTCTCTTTAGAGAGGAAATAGCCAAGAGAAACACAGTTTTTAACGTGAGGAACTTCTCTGGCACCTCCTCAATAGGCTCAAATGGGGCCAAAGCTAGACCTTCCAGCACCACAGCCAGATCCCAGGTCGGCACCCTTGAGCGTGCCGCAGGCCTTAGCCTCAGAGTACCACGAAGGAAGCGAATAACCCATGGGTGTTTCCCCACCGATGCACCATCCAGATAGATGTGATAGGCCGATATTGCCGTCACGTATACCTTTAAGGTGGAAGGGGATAACCCTGAAGCGAACTTTTCTTGTAGAAAATCCAGTACTGAGTTGACTTGGCAGTTGACTGGGTTTAGAGAATGGTTAGAACACCAAGCTACAAAGACTCTCCATTTAAGGGCATACAGCCTCCTCGTAGAGGGAGCTCTGGAGTGCAACATGGTCTGAACTACCTCAGCAGAAAGACCTGAGTCTACGAGCTGGGCCCCCTCAGGGGCCAAGCCCACAGTTTCCACAACTCCGGCCTCGGGTGCAGGATTGCCCCCGACGCCTGGGAGAGAAAGTCCCTCCTGATCGGAATCTCCCACGGGGGACCTTCGAGGAGAGATATAATGTCTGACAACCAAACTTGTGTCGGCCAAAACGGGGCTATTAGCAGCAGACGAACCCCGTTCCGGCGCACTCTCTCCAGCACTCCTGGTATTAATGCCAGAGGGGGAAAGGTGTACAGACGCAGCCTCGGCCACGTCTGCACCATGGCATCCAACCCCAGCGGGGCTGGATGTGTGAGGGAGTAAAATAGGGGACAGTGCGTTGTCTCTTGAGACGCAAACAGATCCACCTGAGCCTGACCAAACCGGTTCCATATGAGCTCCACCACCTCGGGGTGGAGTCTCCAACTCCCCGGCACCACTCCCTGCCTCGACAGGGAGTCTGCCGTCGTATTCAGGTACCCTGGGATATACACTGCTCTGACCGATAGCATCTTGCCCTGGGCCCAAACTAGGACTCGATGTGCCAGCTTCCATAGCCGGCGCGAGCGTAACCCCCCCTGGCGATTTATGTATGAGACCACCGATGTGTTGTCCGTGCGAACCAACACATGATGGCCACTGAGGTCTGGGAGAAAGTGCCTGAGTGCCAGGAACACTGCCATCAGCTCTAACTGGTTTATGTGCCAGGAGAGCTGCTGATCGCTCCACAGACCCTGGGCTGAGCGACCACTCATGGTCGCCCCCCAGCCGGTGAGGGATGCATCCGTCGTTAGCGTTAAGCGACGACAAGGAGCCCCCAGCACCGGACCCTGGGACAGGAACCAAGGATCCTTCCACATGACTAAGGCACGTAGGCACCGCCGCGTGACCTTGATCGTGCGAAAAGGATTTCCCCTCGGGGAGAATCCCTTGGTCTTGAGCCACCACTGTAAGGGCCTCATGCACAGCAGGCCAAAAGGTATCACGTTGGACGCTGCTGCCATCAGACCCAGAAGTCTTTGAAAATGCTTCACAGTGAGTGACTGGCCTAGCTTTATCTTGGATACGGATTGTAAAATCGAATTCACCCGAGCGGGCGTCAGCCGAGCCCTCATGGTTTTCGTATCCCATAGCACACCCAGAAAAGTGACGTTCTGCTGTGGAGATAACATGCTTTTCTTTGTGTTTAGCCTTAACCCCAGCCTCTTCATGTGAGCGATCACAGCATCTCGATGCTGAGCCGCTAGATGTTCCGACTCTGCTAAGATCAGCCAGTCGTCTATGTAATTCAATACGCGGATGCCCTGGAGTCTCAGCGGAGCCAAAGCTGCATCCACGCATTTTGTGAAGGTGCGGGGTGATAATGCTAGGCCGAATGGAAGTACCCGATATTGGAATGCTTCGCCCCCGAAAGCAAACCTGAGGAACTTCCTGTGTTGAGGAAGGATGGAGACGTGAAAGTATGCGTCTTTCAGGTCTATTGTGACACACCAGTCCTCGGACCTGATGTGACACATGATCTGTTTTAGCGTGAGCATTTTGAACTTTAGTTTCTTTACTGCCCGATTTAGCTGGCGCAGATCTAGAATAGGACGCAGTCCTCCATCCTTCTTCGGAACTATGAAGTACCGGCTGTAAAACCCTGACTCTCTGCAGTCTGGAGGTACCCGCTCTATAGCCTCTTTTTGCAGAAGAGTCTGTACCTCTTGCTCCATTACCAGAGCCTGCTCGGGGTTTACCACTGTGGATAATACCCCGTTGAACATAGCCCTCGGGGCTGGCCTCTGGATTTTGAAGTGTGAGCAGCCCGGTGTCCTGAAACGGCGTGCCGGCAGGAAGCAACCGCACTGACCCACTTTTGACCCTCCTTGGAGGGAGCGAGCATCCCCGCGCCGCTACGTTTCCGGGCGGACGTGGAGATTTGCGCTCGCTGAGGACCGCTGCGCCCTGAAGCACCCGAGGTGGCAGGGTTGGCAGAACGGCCCCCTGATGGCACCGAGAGGAGACGGGTGCCTCGACACACCGCTTCCCCCCGGAGGGGACTGCCATCCGAAGTCTGACGCCTCTGGCGTCAGGACTTCTTCGCCGAGGCCTTCCTAGAGATAATAACAGTCCTCAGATCTGCTCTACCTCGGGAAGACCTCGGCTGAGAGTGCTGACCCCGCCCCCAGTCTCTCTGTGGGGGAGCGCGGGTGGCAACACTCTCTCGCTGTTGCGCTCTGTGAGAGGAGGACGTACTCGGTTGGGGCTGCTCCCGCCCAGCAGCCCCAAAGACATGAGATTTGCGGGGGAGAAATTTTTGAAACGCAGCCGCCTGCTTTTTAGACTCTTGAAACCTCTCGACGACTGTGTTGACTGAGTCGCCGAAGAGGCCAGCAGGGGAGATAGGAGAGTCGAGAAGGAACTTTTTATCTCTATCTTTTATCTCTGAAAGATTTAGCCAGAGATGTCTCTCCGTGGCCACCAGGGCTGCCATAGAACGGCCGATGGATCTAGCCGTCTCCTTGGTGGCCCGAAGAGACAAATCAGCAGCTCTCCTAATCTCAGCTATCGTTTCCCTCCCCACTTCTTCACATTCATCATCAATGTCTTTCAGCAGGTCGGCTTGATAAGCTTGCAACACCGCCATCGTGTGGAGACATGCGGCTGCCTGACCTGCTGCCGAGTAAGCCCTACCCACTAAAGCTGATGTTGTTCTAACGGGCTTAGTGGGCAGCTGCGGGGCTTTTACCGACAATGACGACTCGGGAGAGAGATAGCTCGCGAGCGTCTCTTCTACCCGCGGCATCACCGCGTAACCATGCTGTTTCAACCCCACTATGTTTGAATAAGCAGCTGTATTGGGGTTGAATGGTCTGAATGATGCCGGTTTTTTCCATGATTTCGACACCTCGGTGTGGAGATCAGGAAAAAAAGGCAAGCCCCGCTTTGGAGGTTGTGATCTAGATGGAAGGAAGCGTTCATCTAATTTACTAGGCTGATGCGCTTCGTGAGTCTCGGCTGGCCAGTCTATTTGCAACCTGGCAACAGCGCGAGTCACAACCTCCAAAAGCTCCTCTTGAGCGTGTGACTGAGGCGGCGAAACCTCATCTAAATAATCCAGGCTTACAACATCCACTTCCTCAGAACTGGAGTGTTGCTGCACCTGCGCTTCAGCGCGAGCAGAAGAAACCGCAGAGCGTGCTTCTAACTCGGCAACTGAAGCATCGGGTCTGACGGGTAAAGGCAGAGAAAGGGGATCACCCGTCTCTAACCCCGCCGTCAGATCCATTTGCGAACCCCAAGATGAAAGCCTTCGCTGTGCCTCAGCAGCAGCGGGACCTGCACCCTGGGGAACGCGAGCCGAAGCGCCCTCCTCAAAGAGCGAACGGCGGGACCGGAGAGTTCTCATTGATAACTGTTCACAATGCTCGCAGCCAGCCCCCTCGAGAGCTGACTGTGCATGCTCCGGTCCCAAACACATTACACAGAGCAAGTGTGTATCCCCACCCGTGATGAAACGAGGGCAGGGAGTAACACACTGTCTGAATTGTTGATTCGCCATTTTTTAAGAGACACACACACTTTTCTTTCATACAAGGACAAACGATTTCACATGGAGCGCTTGTGAAGACACAGAAGCTGACATTGTCTGGTTCAGGGCTGCTTTATAGCTTCCTGGTCTATGATGTCACCCGCCTACGACGTCCAGCCACACCATTGGACTGATTTTACGAGTGCTTCATGACGCATCACGCAGGGGCGTTCCCGCAGCGCTTGACGCAGCGCGAGTTCCCTTGAAAGGGAACTACCAACTCACCAGAAGAAATAAATAAAATCTTTAAAAATGTTTACAGTAAATTATATTCCTCCGATAAAGACCCAGATCAGAAAGATATTGACTCATTTCTCAACAATATCAACCTACCTCAACTCAGTAAACATCAAATAAATAATCTTGAATCTCCCTTATCAGAACTTGAACTTTTTAATGCCCTCAAACTCATGCCAAACAATAAAGCACCAGGCCCTGATGGATTCCCTGCCGAGTTCTACAAACACTTTTGGTCCATTTTATTGCCACTCTTCATCCGTATGATTACTGAATCAAAACAAAAATCAAAACTCCCAGATAGTATGAACACAGCAACAATTTCACTACTTCTTAAACCAAATAAAGACCCAACATTACCAGCAAGTTATCGTCCGATTTCCCTAATCAATGTAGACATTAAAATCATAGCCAAAGCACTAGCGCATAGAATAGAAAAAGTCACACCATTTATAATCCATCCAGATCAAACCGGTTTCATCAAAAGCAGACTTTCATCCAACAACACACGCAGACTTTTTAACTTAATGCATTATTCATCAACTCCAACCAAAACCAAAACCATCATAGTTACTCTCGATGCAGAAAAAGCTTTTGATCGGGTCAATTGGAAATTCCTGTTTTCCACATTAGGGAGATTTGGTTTTGGGGAGTCATTCATCAATTGGATCAAAATTCTGTATACATGACCTTCAGCTACTGTCATCACCAATGGATTAACATCACAAATCTTCACACTGCAACGGGGGACTAGACAAGGATGCCCACTCTCCCCTTCATTATTTACCATTTTCATTGAGCCATTAGCAGCAGCTATCCGTCAAAACAGCTACATTAAAGGAATTCAGACACTACACATGCACCACAAAATTAGTCTTTACGCTGATGATATATTACTATATTTACAAGATCCCCCATCATCATTACAAGAAACAATTAAACTCATTGATTCATTCTCGAATATCTCTGAATACTCAATCAACTGGAGTAAATCTGCCATACTCTCATTACATTCCAACAGCTTGGATGTGACATCCCAGTCACCACTGTAGCGACTATGAGTCAGATAAAATAATAACTCAACGGGGAACTGAATTAAAATGAAAGAGACTCAAATGACACTATAATTTATAAATAATTCAGAATTAATGTTTACACCTTAACTTATTCGTCCGCCGATATGTAAGAACTTAAAGGGGGCTCTGTTAAAGGGAAACATGTATATTTAGCTCAAATGAATGAATTAATGAATTCATAGGGAATTTTGAGAGTCTATTTTACAGCCGAGCAAATGACTCTTCTAGCGTTCATTTGAACGGGCCGTAAATATCAACTCTGCAGCGGATATTAATATCCGAACAATAGTGAAACACTATTTAACAGCCAGGTAACTTAGATCGGCAGTTCAAGACATTAAATTGATAAGCACATAACACAAGAACAGTTATCTTTGAATACAAACGGAACTTTATTGATTAATCTAACACATCAAACTAATATCTAACATAAACACACACACTCGCACATTCACACGTTGCAGAAAGGAAGAAGGTGAGGAAAGAATAAGTTCTAAGAGAGAGAAATTATGAAATCCTAAGCAATCTATGCATTTATGAAACATGACCTGAAGAAACCATTGATCAGTAATTAAACCTCCTATCGTTTCTTAGGCAGGGTTATTACATTTGATCTAATGCACCAGTTCAGCTTGGAATCAAAAAGGCGTTACTTGCATTTGTGTTTCGCGTGTCGTCTGACAAGGGGGATTCCCTTTTCCTGGCTGGACAGGGGTTTTCCCGGATCTTTGATTTGCTGAAGGTCTGGTCGACGTCTAGGGAAGCCAACCACGTGGCGTGTTGGCGGCTGGATGAAAGTCTTGTGGGCGTTGTTTGAAGTTGGAGCGCGCTGTTAGAAACTCGTTGTTGAGAGACTTTTGCGGCGAAACTTAACAGAACCCGAGACTTAACGGAAATAAAATAAACTTTAAGTAAAAGAAAGGAAAGTGAGAGAAAAGCAGATGGCCTGAATGAAATCGTTGTTAACCCATTTTCTCTGATGTTGGTCTGTCACGATAGTCAGACCGTCTCCTGGGAGCTCCGTTCAGAACTCACTCTGGTCAAACTGCTAGGACTTAGATCATCTCTGAACTGCGAACAGGCCGCGAACCAGCTCGAACCGAACTGGAACCGAACTTGATCTGAACTCTGCACTGCTTCTGGTCTGAACTGTACAGAACTGTACGGAACTGTAGACAGACCTTTTCGTTCGTGTTCTGAGATTAAACTCAAACATTTGCCCATCCCCTGGATGGGTTCTGGCCAATTAGGCTTCAGGGGTGACTGTGTCTCCACCCCTCCCACAAAATTGGGTTAACTATAGAATTTAGTTTCCTGCTCTTAAGCAGAGAGTAAATTTAGACCTAATTTCTTACTATAAGGACATGATCAATTCTATAAAGATTTCATTCAGCTCATCTGTTGGATTATACCCATACCAACACACCGGTATCAAACACAATGCTTTTTCATCCACTCATTCAATAGTTACATAATTGCATGAATTGTGAGTAATATACATGCCTAATAGTCTAACTAACGTGTATTAGTTGTAAACACACTAACAAGTTATGTCGAAGGCTATTTGAATGAAAGTCCAATAATCAGTTATTTGATGTACTCCATAAGCTAACAGTTTCTGTGAGCTTACTTGGAGTTTTAGCTGTGTCGTGGAGTTCATTTACCGGTCATTGCAAAGACAGAGGTCTGGTTGTTTCTTTGTCTTGTGACAACCACGAGCCCTTTGTCCTCTTTTAACTGAGTTTGGTGGCGAGTCCATAGGAAGTCAGAACTAGTAGCTCCGGGCAGAATCAAGCCCCCATCTCCCTCGTAATCGATGTTCGATTTCCTGGAGCTGAATTGTGCTTTGTGAACGGGGATGTTCATTTGATCGAATCATTGGAAGATTCATTACCTATGTCTGCACCCATAATTGCTACACCACCTATTCCTTTGTGCACCAACTATATCACATACTTAGGTATTAATGTTTCCCCCAGGCTGTCAGAGCTGATTGGACTCAACTTTACTCCATTACTGAAAACAATAAACGATGACCTTCATCGCTGGATGAATTTACCACTATCCATTATGGGCAGAATATCAGTAATTAAGATGACTATGCTCCCTAAATTAAACTATTTATTTACAATGACTCCAGCACTACCCACCCTCACCTGGTTTAAATCACTAGATTCAATCGTCACTAAATTCTATTGGAAAAATAAGACACTAAGAATTAAATTAACTACACTTCAGAAACACTTCAGACTTACCTTTCTATAATCAGACAATCAAAAAGCATCACTGTTTTAAAACTCCAACAATAGCCGCAGCTCTGACAGCCTGGTGGAAGTTTCATCAAATCAAAAACCATCAAAATACACCCCGATTTGGAATAACCCTGATTTTATAGTTAACAAGAAGCCACTCAACTTACGCACATGGGTAGATAAGGCCATCACACAACTTCAACACATCCTCCTTAATAACAACCTGGCACCATTTTCCCACTTGGTCCAGAAATACGGCATTGGGAGTAATTGCTTTTTGGAATATTTACAAATCAAATCATCTATTCAAGCAAAAATCGACACTCAGACAATTAATCTAGACCTTCCTCCTCCAATCTCAGAGCTAATTAATATAACTTCCCCCCCAAAAAAACTACTCTCCAAAATATATAAAATAATATCCAAATCAGACAACACATTAAGCCTGGCCAATGCTAAATGGGAATCAGACTTATCCATTGCTCCCAATGTCGCTTTCTGGACACAAATCTGTAAAAATATCTACTTCATGACAAAAAACGCCAATTTACAACTTATACAGTATAAAGTACTTCATAGAGTCCACCTAACTGGACATAAATTATTTAAAATGGGTTTTACCTCAGAAACATGCTCACATTGTACACAAAACACTCCGGACACCTATTTACATGCTATCTGGCATTGCACCTCAGTTAAAAAATTCTGGGAAAAAGTCACTGACTCACTATCCAACCTTGTGGGTTGTCACATCCCGCTGTCTCCCTCTCTCTGTATATTAGGTGACATATCCATAATCAATTTAAACAGTACAAACCATCAGTTACTCCTAGTGGCTTTAACTATCGCCAATAAAACTATCCTCATGAACTGGAAATCAAGGAACTCCATACACATTTCAACTTGGAAAAATTTACTAATAGAGTACATCTCCATGGAAAACTTGACTACCTCCACTCAAAATAATACTACAGAATTACACCCTTCTTGGTCATATCTCTTTAACTTCCAACAGTCATGAATCCACTGACCTTCTTTGTCTGAAGCCATTCTCAATGATATACCATCAATAATCACACATGATTGAGGGGAGGGGGGTCAGGAAGAGGTAGCAACACAGACTAATATAAATAAAATGCCTATAAAATTATATTTAAATTTCTCTTTCGCTTTTTCGCTGCTTCCGGACCCTGGTTGGTTATGGCATACTGGTCCCGGCCATGTGCAGTTCTGATTAGTTGTGGGTGGGTGTGATGTGGGCCTGGGGGGCTTGGGTTTTCACCCTCCAGCCTGTACTTCTGCCTGGGATTTCTTGTCTCCGGCTGGCACACCACTTGTCTCGCTGTTTTAATGCTTCACATATTAGATGAGGTGCACACACACATTCATTTGGAACATAAAACAAGGTTTAAAGCAAAGAAGAAAAAAAAAAAAAAAAAAAAAGTACACATATAGGGTAAGTGAGGCGTGGGTATGGCGGCCTGGGCTTTGCACCGGGCTGGTTCCATGCTACACGCCTTTTTTTTTTAATGCATTATACACTAGTCGACATAAACATATTATGAGTATAACAATGAAAGTAGCCATAAAAAAAAATAAAAAAAAAATACAAAGACAGGGTAAGCGTGGCATGTGTGTGACGGCTGGGGATGGGTATGGTTTTTGGGACACTAGGCCCCGCTGCACCTCACCTTGATAGCCCGTTGCAATATGATGCTGGCGGGGGTCTATCGTGTGCCATGGCCATGAGGGGTATCAGAGGCAGCTTTATAACACCTTACTATTAATGGCTGTATCAATATTACCGTTATTAATAATATTACTATTATTATTATCATTACTATTACAACCTCTACTATTATCACTACTATTAATGGCTGTATCAATATTACCATTATTATTATTATTATTATTTTATTTTTTTTATTTCCTCTTCCTGATCCTTTAATCCCCCCCTCATTCCGGATGAAATAGGTATATTTGTTCATATGTTTATCATTACTACTACTACTGCTAATCCTATTATTTATCATTTCTTATTAATTTGATTCATCATTATTATTATTATTATTATTATTACTATTATTATTAATATTGCTATTACTTTTAGTGTTGTCACCTTCCTCATACCCCATTTTCCATTTCCTTTTTTTTTTTTTTTTTTTTTTTTTTTTTTTTTTTTTGGGATACCATTACTATCTTCATCATCATTATTTTTGTCATTTAAAATTTGTATTATTTATTGTATTTTGTTAATTTTATTTTCTTTTTCTGGTTATGTCTGTTGTACTTTCCTACATGCTCCTTTGTTCATATATTTTTCCATCCCCACACCCAATTACACTTACAGTTGCACACACACGAACACACACACACACACACACACACACAAACACACACGTATATATATCCAAATCGTACTGACCATAATTTATGTTTTGTTGGTCTATGTAATGTTCATCTAATTTCTCATTTGTAAATATTGTACTTGTCTGTTTACATAATAAAAAAAAAAATAATAAAAAAAAAAATATATATATATATATATATATAATTTATTACAAAAAAAAAATTTAAAAATAAAATTAAAATAAAGAAGTGTCTGAGGTCGCTTCGGGCCATTCATGTCCCTGGTGTGCACAACCGTGTGGCCGACGAGCTTTCACGAGCTGCGCTCCCAGGCGAGTGGCGACTCCACCCCCAGGTGGTTCAGCTGATTTGGAGACAGTTCGGGGTGGCACAGGTCGACCTGTTTGCCTCCCCAGAAACGTCCCACTGCCAGTGGTTCTATTCGCTGACCGAGGGTACACTCGGCACGGATGCCCTTGCGCACAGCTGGCCCCAGGGGCTGCGCAAATATGCGTTTCCCCCAGTGAGCCTACTTGCACAGTCTCTGTGCAAGGTCAGGGAGGACGAGGAGCAGGTCCTGCTGGTGGTGCCGTACTGGCCCAATCGGACCTGGTTCCCAGAACTTATGCTCCTCGCGACAGCCCCGATTCCTCTGAGGAAGGACCTTCTGACTCAGAGACGGGGCACCCTTTGGCACCCGCGTCCAGACCTGTGGAAGCTTCATGTCTGGCCCCTGGATGGGACGCGGAGGTTCTAGGTGACTTACCCCAAGAGGTAGTTAACACGATCACTTCGGCACGAGCACCGTCTACAAGACAGGCTGACGCCTTGAAGTGGAACCTGTTCGTCGAGTGGTGTTCTTCTCGCCGAGAAGACCCCCGAAGATGTTCGATCACGTCTGTGCTTTCCTTCCTGCAACAGGGGTTGGAGCGTAGGCTGTCGCCCTCCACCCTCAAGGTTTATGTTGCTGCAATATCCGCCTATCACGACCATGTAGAAGGTAAGACGGTTGGGAAGCATGACCTGGTCGACAGGTTTCTTAGGGGGGCGAGACCGTTAAATCCTCCTCGCCCTCCCTCCATACCCTCTTGGGATCTTGCACTGGTGCTCCGAGCACTTCAGAATGCCCCATTTGAGCCTTTGCAGTCAGCAGAGCTAAAGATTCTGACTATGAAGACTTTGCTGTTGGCCTCAAGAGGGTAGGGGACCTGCAGGCATTTTCGGTCGACGAATCGTGCCTAGAGTTCGGGCAGGGTGATACCCACGTGGTGCTGGCTATGTGCCCAAGGTTCCTACCACTCCCTTCAGGGACCAGGTGGTTAACCTGCAAGTGCTGCCCCCGGAGGAGGCAGACCCAGCCCTAGCTTTGCTCTGTCCCGTCCGCGCTCTGCGGATTTTCGTGGATAGAACTCAAAGCTTCAGAACCTCAGATCAGCTCTTTGTCTGTCACGGAGGTCAGCAGAAGGGAAAGGCTGTCTCCAAGCAGAGGATGGCCCACTGGATAGTGGATGCCATCACCTTGGCTTACCAAGCACAAGGTGTGCCCTGTCCGCTCAGGGTGTGAGCACACTCTACTAGAAGTGTTGCATCCTCCTGGGTGCTGGCACGTGGCGCCTCGCTGTCAGACATCTGTAGAGCTGCGGGCTGGGCGACACCCAACACAATCGGTAGATTCTATAGCCTACGTGTAGAGCCGGTCTCCTCCTGTGTTCTCACCTCAAACGGGTAGAAGCACTGAGAGGCCCCGGCTCTTGTCGGCTTGCTGCACTCCGGCGCTCTTATTCTCCAGAAGCAAAATCTGTGAGTCCTCCATCACCCTCTGTGCAGGACGTGGCAGTACGTCTGGCATCAGGCCCCTTGCCGCTGAATCCTTGAGAAACGGTATTGGGCTCGGGTTATATGAGTGACCCTGTGGGATCCCATATATCTTTCCACGGTCGCTCCTACGGGAAGCCCGTGTTTTTCTCTTGGGAGAGCCTTCCCATCAGTGGGACTGAACCCCCTCCTCCGTTGCGGGCTGCGGCTCAGCATTGTACTCCACATAACTCCTTCGGGGTACGATGTGGGCTCCGCAGCGTTCCCTTCTCTAGGGCACGCTTTCCCAGTGTTATCCAATAATCACTGAGCAGGTCATGCGGAACAGCAGTGAGGGACTTCCCGGTGTGAGCCCCGTCTCATCAGGTAAGAGAGCTCAGGTGGCTCACACAGGGCACTGGATGGGGGCAGAGGCCATGGCGCTTTGGTAGGGATTCCTATTCGTCGGTTGGCTAGTTTAGTTACACTCGAAGTAGATTGGCTCTCGCGAGCGAGATTCCTATTCGTCGGTACTCCGACGTGGCGTCTCCGTTCCCTCCTTCAGGGAACGAGGGTTACATACGTAACCGAGACGTTCCCTGAGGAGGGAACGGAGATGTAACGTCAGTGACTTACGAATGGGGATTTCGCTCAGAAGCCTATCATCTTCGAAATGTAAAAAAATGCCCAATTCAAATTTATTCAATTAAAATTTATTTGTATAGCGCTTTTCACGATACATATCGTTTCAAAGCAGCTTCACAGAAAATGCATGCGTCTACATTACAATTTAAATTGATTTGTACGTTATACATTTCAGAAATGCACATATACAAAGCACTCAGATTAGCTAACAATCTATTATTAATCAATATAATAACTATGGCACAGGAATTAGTAAAATAAAAATACATGTTGTTAAAGAATAGGGTATATAGAGATGGGCATGGGTGCGTGTTGATGCAGAGCTGCGCCATCTGAAGTCCTCGCAGGAGTTGATTCATCTCTTCACAGGTGTTGGTCATCTGCAGTCTTTACGAGAAGCTGGATCCAGACTGGAGCTGACGGACTCTCTTGTTACCTCGGGATGGGCGTCCCGAGATAAAACAGAACAGAAAAATAATTAGCGTAGCTGCTGTTCAAAGCATTAAGCAAAGACGATCATGTGCACTGATTAGAGCTTTTATCGGGCTCAAAAAATCAAGCCCGACCTTACCCGAGCCCGTGCACGTTGTGTCCGAGCCCGGCCCGGCACATTAACTGTAATTATGAGCCCGAGCCCGATTTAAACACGACCGTTTTTTAATACGTGGGCATTCTGAGAACAAGCCTGTAATGAGCGAAGCGGATGGGTGTGACGCTCAGCTCAATAATCCGCTCTATGCAGGCACTCATGAACCGTTCACTGGTAAAACAACGCTCGCTTAAATCCCACTCAGACATTCAATTCAATTCAATTCAAATTTATTTGTATAGCGCTTTTCACGATACATATAATTTCAAAGCAGCTTCACAGAAAATGCATTTACATTACAATTTAAATTGATTTGTACATGTTATGCATTTCAGAATTGCACATATACAAGCTCACAGATTAGCTAACTATCTATTATTAATCAATATAATAGCTATGGCATAGAATTAAGAATATATGTTGTTAATGAATAGGTATATAGAAGAGCATGAGTGTGTGTTGATGCAGAGCTGCGTCATCTGAAGTCCTCGCAGGAGTTGACATGACATGCATCTGTACTGTACCCTACTATAGGCCTACTTGTTGTAGCCATTAAACAATGTATTTTGTTTAATATTTATGTTTAAATATTATAATGTTATTTTTAAATTTCATCTGATTATGAAAAGTGCAAAGATGCGAGTGGGTCAGAAATGATTTTGGTGGTTATTATATTTTGTTTAATATTAAGTTTTGTTTTGTATGAAGCCCTTCTTTAAAATTAATTTTGTTTTGTATAAATTGTATCTTAATTTTAATCAAGGTTTCGTCAGCCAATTGCTTGGATTTAATAAATAACAAGCAAATAGAGTAATAGCAGATTATAAGGGTGAGATGAAGTCGCGCAGGAGGCACATGAGCTGGAGTGCGTCTCATAAATAAACGAAACTCAGAAGGCTACTTGCCTCACAGACATGACAAATATGTGTATAGAAAGCTTGAAATGTCTACTTTTCTTTAACTTCTAGTTAAGAAAAGAAATAAACTAGTTAAGCAATGCACAGTGTTAACGCAAGCAGCTCATGACTGGCATCTCAGAGCTTTTTCTGAATGCTGCGCTTCATCACTGCGTGTGCTGTGAGTTTAACACGCATTTTTAGACTAATCCTGACTTGTCCAACTTTGTACACATTGTACACATAATAAAGTAATGATAAAAAAAAAACACAAACGATCAAGGGCCGGGCCCGACCTGGCCCAAGGATAGTGCCGGGAAATCTCGGCCCAACCCGGCCCGCGGGTCGGTTCGGGTCAAGTTTGGGCTCGGGCTCAGGCAGGGAATCTAAACTCTAGCACTGATATAACTGGAGTACAAGGTTAGGAGATGCATCATGTGAATGCCTGGCTAAAGAGATGCGTCTTTAATCTAGATTTAAACTGGAGGAGTGAGATTGAGCCCCGAACATTATTAGGAAGGCTATTCCATAGTTTAGGTGCCAAATATGAAAACGTTCTTCCTCCTTTAGTGGACTTAGATATCCTCGGTATTACCAGAAGCCCAGAGTTTAGTGATCTTAAAGATTGTGATGGGTTATAAGGCGATAGAAGATCAGTTAAATACACAGGAGCTAAACCATTTAGGGCCTTATAGGTCAGTAGCAATACTTTATAATTGATACGAAACGTAACAGGTAACCAGTGTAGAGATGTTAGAATTGGTGTTATGTGATCATATTTTCTTGACCTAGTAAGAACTCTATCAGCTGCATTTTGGACTAATTGTAGCTTGTTTATTGATGTAATAATTTCACTTTTGGGCCCAAACAAGGGATGCCAATTATGTAGTGATTTTACCTTCGTCCATCCAAGGAAGTAAGGTAGTGATTGGTACTCACGTCACCGCGGGCGTTGTGATTTTTGGATCACACGTCACTTAAGGTGTGGTTATGAGTACATCAGATGACCACCTTCCACCTCTATTACTTTGGGACACTAGTCAAGGTCTTTTACCTTGGCTCTATGAGAACACTCCAAACAGGAGGCTGTTCAATCATTTTTGAATGTAAAGTGGGGAGAGTTGGTCAGCTGATTTATCTGAAAGATTGGTGAGATTTCTAACTTGTAGAACCTTTTCTGTATTATCAGCACAAGTAAGAGACAATTGTAATAAAATACATTTTATTAACAAAAGATAAACAAGAATAACTAATACAACTACTAAATGAATACAATGAATAATAAAGGAATAAAGAGCATAATATATATAAAATACATGTGATTACGTTGTGTGTGGCTATGGAAGAGTTGCGTTATCTTATGGAAAGATAAACTGTTGTTTCTCTGAAACTAAGGTGAAGAACCTTATTATGCATCAAACAAATAACGAAAGATTATTTGATATTAACTAGCATCAGTAAAATTACCTCTGATGTAAATTAGAAAATCATATACTGATAATATACAACAATGCCAAGGTTTCTGGAAAGAGGTTTGGTTAAGTGATATTTACGTTCCACTTGGTTGAGTAAGTAGACCGATGGAGGCGACTTCTTCCACTGGTTGTGCTGGGTAACAATGCAGTGGGAAAGGAGCTGGAATCCGTTTCAACAGTCTTGAACACAAAGATCTGTGGGATGCTGATCTCCTGGAGCACCAAAGGGTTCTAAAATTTGGAACACACAGATGAGGCCCTGAAGTAGGTGCAGAAGGTCCTTAATCTGGAACACGCAGGCGAAAAAACCTTGAAGTGAAGGTTTGCTCTCCTGAGCTTAACCTTGTTGCAAATGTCTCTGTGTGTCTTCTGACTCTGTGGGTCAGACACTCAGGACTTGGTCAGTCCACTTTTGTCTCTCTGGCATAGAGATTCGGGACGTGCTGTAGTCGTCTCGCTGGACTAGATCCCTGAACGTAGTGGTTGTTAATGTCTCTTTCCTCACAGGCTGGAGGCTCAGAACGTGGTCGTATCTGTTGCTGCCTCACAAGCTGTAGATTCAGATCCTTGGATCTTTTGTTGTCTCTCTGGATGAACCAGAGGCTCAGAACTTGGTTGCTCTGTCACAGTCTCATCCTCGCTGGACAGACTCAGAACTTTGTGAATTGTTTGTCTCTCTCAAGGAGAAACTCAGAACTTGGTGTATCTGTTATGTCTCTCTTGAAGGGAGACTTAGAACAAGGTGTGTCTGTTGAAAGGGTACCTTTATCCTTTTCCGAATAGGAGGAGATTGCAATTTGGCGCTTCTCCATTCCAGTGTTGCGATTGGCTGCTGGCATCAGAGAGGGTCCACAGTGGGACTCACCCTCCTTTCTCCTGTGGAACTCATTTGCATACTGTACACAGTTAGAAGTCTTTAAAGTGTCTTTAAAGTTTACCAATGCATTTCTCACTTTCCAAACCACCATCAGAATACCCTTGGCAATATTCTAAACAAATAGAAACCAAACATGATGGGAAAAGATTGAACTGTTCATTCATTTGTTCATTAACAGCTGATTCTGTGTAAGATGTTGCATTACAAATAGCTGTCACTGAGAATACTTATTTCTCTGAATAAGTATGAAATGGATGTGTGTAGTTTACATCAGTCTTAAGGTTTCCAAACATAGTTATGAATGGATTTAGATGAATCATTGTGGTCTTTGTTTCACCCACTGCTGCTAAGGTCCTGTGGAATTTTTATGGCAGTCATAGACCAGGACACTAGGGATTTGGGTGAAGGGCAGAAACTGCATGTGGACCAATGAGAAGTCTTGTCCTTCCTGGGCTTGGTACAAGAGTTCTTCTTATTTCCCTCTAAGAGGTGTCTGGATGTTGTCCTAGCATCTTTATCTGATGGCGTTTGACAGTTTGTTTGTCTCTACCAAGATCCAATCAAAATGTAGCAAACCTTTGTCCACTGTTATGGACAGAGAGGGGCCCGGCCATAAACTGGGCCCTGGAATGTGCTGTCCACTACATTGATGATGCAGGACAGCCAGCTAGTACTGCATTACAGTAATCTAGTCTAGAGGTCATGAATGCATGAACTAACTTTTCTGTATCAGAGACAGATAGCATGTTTCATAGCTTAGCAATGTTTCTGAGGTGGAAGAAGGCTGTTTTTGTAGTATTTGAAATATTTTCAAAAGACAAGTTGCTGTCTAATATAACACCCAGGTTTTTAACTGTAGCAGATGAAGTAACAGTACATCCTTCTAAATGCAAGTTATAATCTAAGAGATTCTGTGTACCAGATTTTGGTCCAATAAGTAATACCTCAGTCTTATCTGAATTTAGTAGGAGAAAATTACAGGTCATCCAATATTTTATATCTTTAACACACTCTGTCAGCTTGGATAATTTAGAGATTTCATTTGGTCGTGCTGAAATATATAACTGAGTATCATCGGCATAACAGTGGAAACTAATTCCATGTTTTCTTATAATATTACCAAGTGGCAGCATATATATTGAGAATAGCAGAGGGTCTAACACAGAGCCTTGCGGCACTCCATCATTTACAGACGTTGTCTTAGATTGTTCCCTGTTTAAATAGACAAATTGGTAATGCTCTGATAGATACGATCTAAGCCACTTTAAAGGGCACCTATTATGCAAAATCCACTTTTGCATGATGTTTGAACATAAATGTGTGTTGACAGTGTGTGTAAACAACCACCCTATAACGATAAAAATCCACCCAGTATTTTTTTTTAATCCCCAAAAATCATAAGCAGTGTTTCAGAACAAGCTATTCTCAGATTTTCTGCAGTGTGACATCACACTGCAAAGGCCCGCCCGCGAGGTTTGACTGACACTGCCATTTAACATAGACCCACCCTGTGAGACCTGTATGCACTCCGCCATTGTTGAGAGATGTATATGCTACGCCCTCTTCTAAAGACGGGGCGGGATATGCAGCTCATTTACATTTAAAGCGGTACACATCAAAACAGCGCTTTTTATAGACAGGTCTCAAAATGACATTTTCAACACGTTATAATACATTTTCTGTGGGGTATTTTGTGCTGAAACTTCACAGACACATTTTGGGGACACCCAAGACCAATATGACATCTTGTAAAAAGGGGCATAATAGGTGCCCTTTAATGCCTGTCCCTGAATACCAGTGTAATTTTGTAGACGATCTAATAGTATTTTATGATCTATGGTGTCGAATGCAGCACTAAGATCAAGTAAAACTAGTATTGAGATACAGCCTTGGTCAGCAGCTAAGAGTAAGTAATTTGTGATTTTAACGAGCGCAGTTTCTGTGCTATGATGGGCTCTGAATCCAGACTGAAATTTTTCATAGATATCCTTTTCTTGTAAGTAAGAGCATAATTGAGCAGACACAATTTTTCTAATATTTTAGACAGAAATGGAAGATTTGAAATAGGTCTGTAATTTGCTAATTCATTTGGATCTAGTTGCGGTTTCTTAATGAATGTTTTAATAACTGCCATCTTGAATGGTCTTGGGACATGACCTAGAGTTGAAAATTAATTAATAATATTGAGAAGAGGCTCTTTTGCTACAGGTTACAACTCTTTCAGTAGTTTAGTTTGTATTGGATCTAATAAACATGTTGTTGGTTTAGAAGCAATGAAAAGTTTATTTAGCTCTTCCTGTCGTATATTTGTAAAGCACTGCAGTTGTTCTTCAGGGGTGATAATTGAGGCTGAATCGTAAAACCCTGTCAATGGTTGTACATTTATAATTGTTTTTCTTATGTTTTCGATTTTTTTTTGTGAAGAAATTCATAAAGTCATTACTACTAAACTGTTCTGGAATATTTTGTTCAGGTGATAGGCGTTTATTTGTTAACCTGGCCACTGTTGTTTTGGTTATTTTCTATCAGTTTATGGTAATGCTCAGCCCTGGTTGCTTTTAGAGCTTTTAGAGCCTTTAGAGCTCACTGGGGGAAATGCATATTTGCAGAGGCCCCGCGGCCAGCTGTGCGCCAGAGTGTCCGTGCCGAGGGTGCCCTTGGACAGGGAGTAAAACAGGCAGCAGTAGGAAGAGTCGTGGGAGGCAAACAGGTCTACCTGCGCGTCGCCAAGCTGTTCCCAATCAGCTGAACCGTCTGGGGATGGAGTCTTCATTCTCCAAGACAGCTTGCACGTTCAGACCTCCCGGGACGTGAATGGCACGAAGGGACTTCAGATGCTTCTGACTCCCTAGGAGTAGATGGCGGGCTAGTTGCGACATACGGCGGGAGCATAGGTGACGGCGTGACGGTGTGTTATCATTATGGACCAGTGCGCGTCTAACCCAGAGCAGGGCTCAAAAGCTGTGCAGGGCGAGGCGTACGTTCAGCAACTCGAGGCAATTGACAGCCCTAGGCGCTGGGGTCCTTGCCAGGAGCCCGCGATAGCACGTCAATTGTGCATGGCACCCCAGCCCGTGACAGAGGCATCCGTTGATACAACAATATGCCCAGAACTCGTTCTAAGGGAGCTCTGGCCCATAGAAAAATTAGGTTTGCACTGGGTGAAGGTATGATGGCAGGCCTGAGTCAATGGGACCTGGAGCGTGCCCTGTTGCCATGCCCATCTCAGGACTCGATTGCAAGGTCAGTGCTGACGCGGTCTCATATGAAGCAGTCCGAGCGACATTACTGCGGCTACGGATGCCATATGCCCCAGGAGCCTATGAAATTACTTCAGTGGAACCACACTCTTACCCTCAATTAGACAGAGGCAAGTCAGCATCGACAGTGCGCGCACTTGCACTGCGCGTACATGAGGATCAAGCCGAGAAAAGAGATCCTTTCCTAGGGGAATTTGCTCTTTTCCCAGATGACCCGAAGGCCCAAACGGGTGAGGTGCCAGAGCACTAGGTCCCTGTTTCCGCAAACCTGGTCTCGAGAGTGAGCTACTTAGCCAGTAATCAAGATAGTTCAGGATGCGAACCCTGTGTGCCTAGGTGGAACAGGGGCTGCCTCAACGGCTTCAGTGAAGCCGCGAAGTGATAGGGCTACACGGATGGGGGAGCCGTGTACTGGAGTGCCACTGACCAAAGGCAGACCACGGGGACGGTCTGAGGCGGGGAGAAGCGGAGACATGAGTGTACGTGTCCTTCGGGTCAACGCTGCTGACCAGTCCGGAGACGAACGCATCGGAAGACGCGTTGGCTGTCAATGCCTGGAAGGAAGCGTGAGAAGAGTTCGGTTAAAAGACCTGCAGGTCCAGGTCTGGCCACTGACCCATGGGCGAACCAGCTGATCAGTCTGGGAAGCCATCTTTTTGTCTTTTTTTTTTCTTTTTCTTTTTTTTTGGCCCCCAACTGAACTAACAGCCGTGCGAGCCACAGATGTACCCACGATGGGGCAGCGATGCGGAATAACCAGCCCAGACATAGGGAGGCGTGGGAGCGTCCCAAAGTGTGGGCGGGGTCGAATCTGCACCCTGACAGAATGTTTTATGACTGTAAGTCATTCTCTTCAAATGTCATTGAAGTTAGAAACGTGTATACCAATCTTGTAACTTTAGAGACGGTCCCTAAATTCGCGAATCTAGAACGTCAAGCCAACTTTATGCCAGTCATATCAGATGCGCTTTGGTTCTGCTGTGTTTGTTTGAAACTTTTTTCGCTGCTGAAATAGAACAAAAACAGTCAACCACTGTATGATGAATGAATCTCCTGCGTGCATCACACGTTTTCAGTTTCAACAAAACTCTGGCTAATCTGAACGCCTCTGATTATTATAAACACGTGTGGTTAGTTGTAATGCGCAACGCGATTATAACAGATGGCTTTTGAGAAGACCGCCAAAGAGGCTAGTGTGAGTGGTAGTAATACCACAGTCCACTTGCCTTACGTTCGCAGATTTGACACGTTTCCCCTATTACAGCGACTTTCTTCTGGCATGTTCTGCAGACAGGGTGACCATCTTCGATTAAGTTTCCCTCAGGACTTTTGTAAAAGCCAAAATATGACCACACCTCAGATTTGGTCCTTTTAGAAGGCTGAACAATCCCCTGAGTGCTGTCACTGCCTTCTTCATTCAAAAAACAGCCTTGCGCTGTGCCTGCACCAGACTGACGCTGACAGGACAGGATTTACCGTGATAATCAAAATCGTAATAATCACGCGCGGTTTTAATGATAATTCATTTTTAAATGATATTACTAACCATCAGTACATTTTATTGTGGTTTATCGTGAAACCGGTAATCGTTCCATCCCTATTTTGTAGAAAGTGAATTGCTTTATTTACAGTGAATTTCGTTTTGTATAAATTGTTTCTTAATTTTTATTATTTATTATACATTTTTTTAGCATTAGACTACTTTCAAAAACAAAACAAAAATAGTACAAAAAAATTTAGAAAAAATGCTCTTAGTAATTTTTTTCTTGTTTCTAGTATAAATATTTAAACATTCTTAAATCAAGATGCATTTACTAGATAAGTACAATATAATGTCCTTTGTCCTGCTGCTCTCAGTCACATAAGTACCTGAAGCTCATTCATTATGCAGCTCTTTATGCAGCTCATTATGCGGGTTATTGTGTGATATCACGCCTCCTTCAGTCCAAGCACTCGCGAGAAGGGGGTGTGGCCCGAGGAATGATTGTCTGGGTTCTTTGTACCACAGCCCCACCCTCAGGTCACCCTGGCCACCAGCCAAAGTACCACCTCTCTCGGAGGCGGTAAGTTGGGGTGTGACAGAGGGGACTCTCTCTCCTTTACAGAGGTCATTGAGTCTCGCCACAACATCGCGATGGTCACGTTCCCGCAGAGGGAATATGACACATCCACAAACACTGCCTGAGCGTGTTGAAGCCCAAACACATCAAGCAGTGATTGTGCCCATCAGACGGCAACGGAGATCGATCGCACTCGGAAGTGCACCTGCGAACCGTCTTTAAAAAGACGTGCCACGTGCAAGATCTTTTTGTGAGAGGAAGCTCTGCAGAGTGCCGAAGCGCCCAGGGAAAACACACACAGCTGTTGCAGATCACTGCACAGATCAGCAGTCAGGCAGTGTGAGATCGCTGGAATGCGCCGTCACACCAACACACTGAAGAACCGCTTGTCTCGAAGAACTGAAGGAGTGAAGAGATGCTCTTGGCTCCGAAGCAGAAACATAGTGCAATATTGCCAACGTACTTCCTTATATACCCCTTATACTGTATACCCGAGGTGGGGCAGAATTACTTCATCGCCATTGTGTGCTTTTTTACATCTCGAAGATGATGGGCTTCTAAGCGAAACCCCCATTCATCAGTCACTGACGTCACTCAGAGTGACTGAACGAAAGGGAACAGTAATCATCTTCATTAAATGTACAGCAAATGGGTTTTTAAAGGGCATGAAATACTCCTATTTTAACATAGATTATATTAAATGAATATATATATTAAACACAGACGATGGCCTCTTTGGCATGAAATAACAATTATATAACTTTTATCAGAAAGACATCTGCTGCTGTATCACTACTGTTGTGAAGTGAAAACTAAGATGGCTGCCACAGCCTCTAACCTAAGTCACATGATGCATCCTAACCAATGAAACTAAATTAAAGGACTACTTAAATAGTCAGAACAGACATAGTAAACATAACAGAAAAATAATCAGAGATATGAGATTCAACAACTATGACATCAGTAATCAGTAAAGGAAAACAACAGTACTAAATCCAATATATGTCCATGAATGTGCGTTGGATGCTTCGTCCACTGAAGCAAGTTAAAAGAATCAATACAAGTGTAACGCGCGTGAGTTATCCACTAACTTTAGTTCTCTTACCCAGCGCTGTTCCGTGGGTTCTTGGCTTCGTTCCTTTTATTGGGTTATCACCACTGTAGGGAGGACACTGACAAGGAGTTCCGGTGATGACAACACTTGTTTATTGAACACTTCAGACAGAGGCAACATCATGAATGGCCGCAGCCGATTAGAGTGCATCTCATCTCTCCCTCTGTACTATCACAACTGCCCAGATAGATATCTCCCGCGATCTAAATTGCGGGGCGCGTTCGCGCGATATTATCCCAAATCCTATTTAAAGTCATAGAACATTATAACTCTTAAATTTCACTTCCTACATAATACTCCCTTACCCAACAAGGAATGTACTCATTTCTATAACATAGTCCTTAAGACACCCAAAATTGTTTTTTTTTAATCAAAAAAGGGGGGGGGGGGGGGCGAAATTAACAAAAACATGTTTAGCAATACTAAAACATAGAACTCAAATAGACCCTTAACGGCATCAATATATATTTATATATAAGCATGCTCTAAATAAAGATTCCCATTGATTTAACTTTGCACATAATATAAAGAACACATGAGAACAAAGAACATTTAGCAAATCAGTAAAGTGCAAAGTCCTTCAAATGATAAGGCAACCGACGTGTCCTGGGGAGCACATCCCGAGTGGACACTGGAGTGTCAGGAACCTCATAAGCACCTGTTGACAGTCCAGCTTCAGGTGTGCACAGTGTTAGAGGAAGCAGTTCAGGGTTCAGGGTAACATGGCTGTCCTGTGCATTTTGCGTAGAGCTGGAGGGTTGTGGGGTGCTAGGTTGTTGAATATGAGGTTGCAACTGAGGCAATGGTGTGGGCTCCAATGGAACCTGGGGTGCAGGGAGTCCCGGTGGCACCGGTGTAATGTGAGGTGGGAGGAGTCCTGATAATGTATTCAGGGTATTCGGTTTAACAGGGGAAGAAGGGGGAGTAAGGGCGTGTGCATTCTTTGAGTCTGTGATGTAAGGTTTCATGCAATTGTAATGAATGATTTTTGCTTTTGCACAAGGCCTGGATACATCCCGTACTTCAAAATTAACAGGGTTGGAAATACCAGAGGGGCATATTGGTTGCAAAACCTCATAGGGGCCCACCCAACGTGGACACAGTTTGTTGTGGCGGTGGGCAGGATCATCCACTAACACCAAGTCACCATGGTTATAAGGAGTGTATTTTAAATGACGATCGTAGTTCAGGCGTTGTTGATCTTGTGCCCTGTCTCGGTAAGCAGTTGCCGAACGGTAAGCAGAGGTCAATCTTTTCCACAGCTTGTTAGTGTAACGGGGTTGTTTCTGCGTTGTGTTGTATTTAACTCAGCACTGACACCAATTTGTTCTTGAAGACAGACTTTTATTCTGTTGAAAACATTAAACAGTGGTGTTCAGATTCGCCATTCACCCTTGTGCATGCTCGCAGCCACTCACTCTCGCGGCTGGCGCGAATCTAAATATATATCTAACATTTATATAAACAATTATACAACACCATTGAAAAATATGTACCTGTTGAAAACATTAAACAGTGGTGTTCAGATTTGCCATTCACCCTCGTGCATGCTCTATAATGATGTGAACAAACTTGATATTACAATAAATATCATGCAGCACGAACACAAATCATACAATATTCTTTTAAACACATGTATACATTAATATTAGTCCATAAGAGGGTTATACAATTAATACAAAAGACTTATATCATGGAGCACTCACTCACCGCTGCCACTCACTCTCGCGGCTGGCGCGAATCTAAATGACCCTACCGGAACCAGTTCATTATCTGGGTGGAGTGTAATTAAAGGGGCCCTACATGAAAATGTGTAGCAAGTGGAAACATCTTCTTAACCCTGTTACACTCCCCCCTGCTGAATTCCACTTGCTTCTTCAAACACGTACTCACACGCACAAAAAAAAATGAATACAAGAGCAATGTCAAGAGCGAAATACTGACCACAAAAGAACATCAGGTACATAACCAAGAACCATATATAGTAATAAGAAGAAAAAAATTATAAAAGGATCAAAACTTCATGAAAATGTCAGTTTAATTCAGAGTAGTTACTATTCCCCACAGGAATTAAAGTGAAAAGAGGGTGGCCAATCCCCCAGACACTCATAGACAAACATGCCCATTACATGTTAGCTAAACAATGACAATTCATACATTTGAACCCACAAGTTACTCAGGTGAGAGACCTCACTTCAATCTCAAATCAAAACATCACAATTTTTAAAGCGTACAAAACACACTACTATACACAGTTACAGTAACATTTGCATTAACCAATAGAGCAAAATGTATACCAAAAAAAAAAAAAAAAACATAAGATAAGATAAGATAATATATAAGACTCAAGCAACATTTGTTTATCCCAGAACTTTTTGCTGGTTCATTATCTCAATAAATCTTGTAACTGGTTTAAACAGTCTACCAGCTCTGGATGTCACACGACTTGGTGAACGTTCAGCAGGAAAGTCATTAACACTTGTATGAGACACTGCATTATCTTTTGCAAGGCGACCACCTTCAGGCATCACAGCACTCAAGGAAACAGGAGCAGATATTTCAATTAGCTCTGCAATGGATTCAGGTACACTCCTATCCATACCCTCAACATCATCATAACCCTCGGTTCTCAGCTGGGTCGTATCAGAGCTGTCAATCACATCATGCTCTAATACATCATTCTGAATCATATCCATGGCTTGTATAGTCTCAAGAACATCTGTAGCTACCTCCACATTGTCCATGTCTGCATCTTTCGTGCTATCGGAAGGTAGATGTGATACCCACTCTTGCGTCCTGTAATTGGAAGCATCTTCAGACACATCCACAACCACAGAATCAACACTCTCAGAGTCACTCAGGTGGTTTTCAGTCGCATCTCCTTCCAAGTCGTCATCAGGAAGTGGAAGAAAGTTTACTGGCATTATAAGGTTACGATGTACAGTCTTCACAACACCAGTACGAATGTGCTGAATTCTGTAGGTATGACTGTCTGCATTAAGTCCAACAACAGTGTACACTGTATCCTCCCAAAGATCAGCAAGCTTCCGTTTCCCCCGTGCTCCCTTGTTTGCCAGCAACACTCTATCACCAGCATCAATTGGTCCTCCCTTGACTCTCCTATTGTACAAGTCAGTGTGTCTCTTAAGCTGTTTTGTGGCAGATGCCTGTGCAACACACATAGTCTCCTTCATATCTCTCCGAAGAGCCTGGATGTACTTGTCGTAGTCCACTACATCAGGACTGTCCAGAACAGTTTCAAATACAAGGTCAATGGGCAGCCGCGGAATCCTCCCAAACATCAACAGGAAAGGAGCATACCCTGTGGTCTCATGGATGGTACAATTATAAGCAAAAGTCAGAGATTTGAGTACTTGCGGCCATTTGTTCTTGGTCTTTGCCGGCAGAGCGCGTATCATATTGCCCAGCGTCCTGTTCATCCTCTCACATGCTCCGTTACCCATCGGATGATAGGGAGTTGTCCTCGATTTTTGGACTCCAGCGACATTCAACATCTCTGCGATCAGGGCACTCTCAAAGTTGGCTCCTCTATCAGAGTGTATACGCCCTGGGAAGCCATAAACGCAAAAATAGTTATGCCACAGTTGATGCGCCACTGCTTTGGCAGACTGATTTGGGCACAAGAAGGCATTAGCCATTTTTGTGAAGTGATCTGTTACAACAAGAACATCCAGAGACCGGTTGGCAGAGTCCTCCGCCGACCAAAGTCTATGCAGACGAGTTCAAGGGGCTCTGTTGTAATGATGTTCTCCAACGGAGCACGACCCTCCGGTTCTGGTGTCTTGCTGATTACACATCGACGACAGCGCTTCACATACTCCCTCACATCTTTCTCCAGGCCATGCCAAAAGAACCTTTGCCGAGCAAGATACAGAGTCCGCTGCTGACCTTGATGTCCTGCTTGGTCATGAACACCTTTCAACACCATGGTTTTCACTGCATCAGGCACCACATACAGGTAGGTTTTCTTTTTGTTGACACCATTCTTTGCAACCCTGTACAATACACCATTCTTCATCAGTAGTTTTCCCCAGTGTTTCATAAGTTTCAAAACAGCTATTGGCTCATTCACTCGCTCCCTCCTATTTGGTCTCCGTCCTCTCTCTACAAAGAAAATCACCCTACTCAAGATATTATCTTCCTGTTGTTTCTCAATTAGATGATTGTGGGACAGTCCATCAACATCTGTTGATTCCGATGGCATTACTGCTTGCGGAAGGTGAGGCAGCAACAAGGCATGTGACTTGATGTTTTCATTGCTATGCCTACAAGAGTGCAGAACAGATTCCACCTCCTGCTTTGATATTGTGCCAGGTAAGGAGACTTTAACTGTATGGCAGGCAACGGCCACTACTCCGGCATCTGGAGTACAGTCAAGGGGGTGAGTAGACCAACGAAAGACATCTTGGACACAGTCTGTGCGTACAGCTATAGCTTCTGCCAGCAAGTCATCATAAGGAACTCTCGTCAGACGATGGAGTACACTAGGGTGCACAAAAGGCTCTCGGCTCACACTGCATGAAAAAAGGTGTATCCGGACCAGGATACTCCTGTATACACTGCTGAAATTCGGAAGAATCCAGGAGTATACTGGCCGGATAGGTCAAATTCCATGGATCCGTATATGTCCGTATTCATCCGAAATGGTACCAAATCGGATGTATGTTGTGGCCGTATACTCCCATGCTACAGCCATTTGTTGCCATGGCAAATAATCCCATCAAGTTTTTCCCAGGAGACATTTTCACACCTCTAAACAGCTTTGCCTTCCATCCCCTATTGGTCCTTCATCTCAAACTGGATTGGTTGTTTTTTTTAAAACCACTCCCAAAACCCAGACTGCTATTGGAGGACAGGACGCATTGAAAACCCAGTCAAGTGACTTTATTGGTTACTTCTAAGGCTAAGGGTGGGCTAGGTTTTGTAGCATAGGGACTTGATTGGTTATAGGCCAGCTATGCAGATTTTGCTAATTAATATATAATATATATATATAAAAAATAATCCCCTCTCCCTCCCAAAAGAAAAATACACACAAAACAATTTGAGAAAGTCTGAAATATTTATTAAAAAGGTATAAAAAAAAAAACCTTCTTAACAGCATTATAAACGAACATTAAAAACAATGGTGAAACAAAAACAAGTGAACTAAATGTATTTAAAAGGGATGAAAATGTAAAGGAACAAATGTAAAAATATAAACAGTCCAAAGAACATAAATATACGTTAAATTGAATTGGTAAAGAAACAAAAAGGGAAAAAAAATTAACAAAATGCATTTAAAAGACAGATGTAAAGGAATAAAATACACAGTGAACATAAAAAGGAAAATAATAAATATACAAATTAAACAATATAAAATGAGAACAATAAATTTATAAGACAAAAAAAAGTATATAAAATACACATAAATATTCCAAGTAAACAATATAACCAAATAAAAAGAACAAAGAGCATTATAAACATACATTCAAATGAATGGGGGAAAAGATAAGTGAACAAAATGTTTCTAAAGGAAGGCGACGTAAGAGGAACAACAATACAAAACGTGGAGATCAAAAGCAACATGGACATCTAAAAAGGAACAAACATACAAAGTATACAATATAAAACGAGACAAAGAAATCTATAAATTAAAAAGTGTATATAAAATATATGTAAATGTTCTATATATGGGAACCAATAAAAGTATAAGTATATAAACATAGGAATAAAGAAAATATAAAATGGAACAATTGAATATTAAAATTATAATTATAAAATAATTGTGACCAACTCTAACACAATGTTGTTTGAGCTAGCCAAACCATCCACACTGGCCATCCATCAACAACAGCAGCATCTTCATCAGACATCAGGTCTATAGTTGCGGTCTTCCACAGGTTCTGTGTTGGTTTGTGCAACCCTGGACCTGGTCTCCAGCAACTGCAAAACATGACAGTGAATTAACCACTAAAACTCAGAGAGGAGTATAGTAACATTCTGGAGGGAAAAAGCTTAACCGGTTTCTTAACTTACCCGTCTCTTTCTCTGACGGTTCTGTGTGATGTTCTTCATAGTGTTTCTTTTCTGGGCCTTTTCAGACTGAGCCAAAGAATACTTCCTCAGCAAAGTCTCACAAAATAAAATACATCTTGCGACCTGCCAAATAATACATTAATAATATATAGTTAATGCCAATAAAAGTAAGTAAAACAATTCAATTAAAATGTATTTGTATAGCGCTTTTCACAATACATATTCAGGGTTTTTCCTGGGTCAAAAATGGTCTTCGGTGGTGGCTGACAAACATGGTCATCCACACGCACACACACGCACGCACGCACTCAAAGAAAGTTTGTAACTTTTGCTTATCTTATTTTGATACCTTGATGTTTGTTTTTTTTCCTCATTTTTACACTATTTACTGATAATTGTTTGTTTTGGTAATCATATCAATATTAAAAAAATGAACAAATAGCCTAATTTTCTGCCATATACAATCAGCTAGCTAACAACAACTTTGTTCTGGGAACCAGTCGTTAAAATGATTCAGTTCAAAGGAGCCATTAGGTGGCGAATCGGACATTAGCAGACGCGTTGTGTGTGAATCCCGTCTTTAGAACATCGCGAAAGATTTGTCAACACACAGAAAACACTTCATAACCGGATAGGATTTGTTTCCTGTTTATTTAAAGTATGCTTTATGCAGCTGGTCAGAGAATCAGTCAATGTTTTTTGAGCGCATTTCACACCCAGCGGTAATTAAAGGAAGACGTCTGATAGCGCCACGTGCAACATGGATTCGGTCTTCCGACCTTTTGATTTTGATTAACGTAATATGTGAAACATTAGAAAGCTAAGAATACTTATTTTGAAGACAGAGAGCGTGCGAGCGGGGTAGGAGCTCACTGGTCGTTCTCTCTGTCACTCAGTTAACGCAAGCGCAGCAGTCATCTGTTCTACATCACTCATAAATCACAATAACTGATCAAATAAGGCTTTGGCGGGACAAAAATTTGTTTTGGCGGCCGGCAAAAAATTTTCAATGTAGGAAAAACCCTGATATTGTTTCAAAGCAACTTCACAGAAAATGCATGCGTCTACATTACAGAAAAAAACAGAGAACATTAAAATAATTTTTAAGATTACCTTTTACAAATTCAGGGTCAACATCTGTAAAAGTTCTTCAGGATCATGGATCCAAAACTTCTGGATCATGAGGGGGGAAGAAACATGCACACACACAAATGAATATTAATTTGTTTGATAAAACATTAATATTAATTATCAACTTACGGACAAGGACTTGCAAAACATACTCACCAGGCCCATACAAAAACTTCACAGTAGATCCAAAATCCTGGTTTGCCTATAATTCTTCAGAGTCCAAGTATGGTGTTTTCCTGTCCTCTCTGTTGAACAAGTGTACATGACAGTGTTTTCGGATTACTCATTCCAAAGCTCTGTTACATTTTATGACAAGCTTGATCTTAAAACTAGCTGACAGTAGGGATGGGCATTATGACCATAGAATTATACATACATGAGAAATTATATTTTACAATAACGATATCACAATATATTTATTTTGATGGATATTTTATTAAAATGCTACAGAATAATACTGCTTTAAAAGTCTTCACTGTATGATATTCAATTAATTAATATCACTTGATTCTTAAAGAAGCAGAAGGTCTTCTCTATTCTTTTGTTTTATTAAAATGATGACAAAGCTGCAGCCCCTTTAATAACGGATGCACAGAATGACACGCATCCGGGATTCCCCACGTTAACTTGAACTGTTTGACTTTACTTAAGACATAACTGACTGTTTAAATCAAGTGAATACCTCACATGACAAGGTTTCTGAGATAATTGTGTGCATTTTACAGAAAGATAATTGATTTCGGGATCGCATGCTGTCTGAGAGAGGCTTATTTTAACACATGCATGTCCCGTTCATTATTCTACATTCATGCATGTTTCCTTGTCAAAATATCAAAAAGTTTTAGTACAGTCAGTGCTGCTTTATATACGCTATATTCCCATTCCGCAATATAAAAAGGTAATGTTAACGTTTACAGCAAAATCGCTAACAATAGTCAGTATCATCAGATCGCCATAACACCCAGCCCTATCTTAACAATATTACAACACAACAAAACACAGAAACAGAATATGTAAGTTAATCACGATTAGCATATGACTTTAATGCACTAACGTTATATCTTGATGAGCAGTAGAAACAATATAAAGGGATTTACGTTACCTTCTGCCGTCTGCTGTCCGCCATTGGAAACTTAGTCTGTTCGTATTCATGTTTTTTCCTTCTCAGTCGACATCCCACCATCAAAATTCGTCCAAAATAAGATTTTAACAGGTTTAAATGGTCCATGCAATGCCATTAATAGACCGACGTGAAGATTAGAAGCCGCGATCACGTCGCGTCCCCGCGAGCCACGAGCAACTCCAACGGCAACGGGTGTATAATTCAAACTGAAGGCGCGCACTGTCATTGGCCAGATTTCTGGATGACGTTCAGATTGACCAATCACGCTCAAAAGAACACGGAAAGACAGCAAATAGCCTTGCAAATATAGAAAAAAACTTGTTTTAAACAACAGTTAGAAAATGTGTATATTTATTTTTATTTGCTGTTATATTTAATTAATTGGTCAAATGGTGTTTTGTGGTGTGGGCAGAGGCCTGGAAGTTTCAACCTGGAGAGCAGTGCAGATTTGTACTCTTTAAAAACAATTATTGTTTGATATTTAGTTTGCTATATATTTTGTTATATTTGTATCCAGAATTGAATGTAAAAATACACCTTCACTGTAAAACAGAAAATTAAAGTAAAATATCTTAATTTAAATAAGGAAAAATCTGTAAACTAATAGTGTTTTCTCTAAAACGTTTAATGTAAATTTCTGTGAAGTTTTTTAACTTTATTTGACTTAAGATATTTGACTTTAATTTTACGGTTTTTGTTTTGCAGCTGTAGCTGCTGTTTTTTTAGGTTTTTATTTTTACAGTGTAAATATAAAACTAATAAGATTTACTTTAAAATGACAAAGAATAATGTTAAATTGTTAGTATGGACATAAACATAAACCTTTAATATAATGAGCTAAATATTGTATTACAGTTGTTAATTTACAGATATTGTTTGTAATTTTGCATGAATTTGTTATTTATGAAAACAGAAAAATAATACAGTGATGTTCCTGTATAAAAAAAGGAGAATTACTGTAGTTTGTCATTAATGATATAATCCTTAAAATAACAGTCAAGTTGTTTATTTAGATATTGTTTGTAATTTTACATCGTTTTAAACATAATTCAAAATTACAAGAAAATACTGTAAAAAAACTGAAGTTTTTTTCTGTAAAATTAGGATTCTTTTTATTGGTTGCCTTATTTTTATTGGTAACCTTATTGGTTGCACCTACATCTATTGTGAGTGGTGGATTTCAAACCTCAAAACGCCCCTCTTTTGCAGCGTGTTAAAGTTAAGAATCTTAGAGTGACACTTTTTGTGAACAGTTGCAGAGCTGAAAGATCTGCTTGTGTTTCTGTGTTTCTTGAGCAAGTGAATCCCTGCTCTTTTTTATTCCATATTTTTATTTTGAGCATATCAGTTTTTGGTGTTTTTAAAACAAACTTTTTCATTTTCCACATTTCATCTCCTTTTTATTTAATTCTATTATTGCCTACAATTTGTAAAACTTTGCAAAAATTGTTTGGGGATAGTCTAAAATGTTTGGTTAATTATCCTTTGTTAATTCCATTACATTTCTTTGTTTATTTCATTACATATTCAGATTTTTTTGTGAACGTATATGTTCAGACAGGGTTTTTATTTTTTACTGTTTTTATAAAAAATATTTGATTAAGAGACTCTTTTCATGCAGTGGTTTTAAGGCCCTGACACACCATTCTGATGGTTTGGCCCAGACCCAGGCAACGTGAACCAACCCCACAGTCGGCTTTAGTCATTGCTAGTTCAGTTTAGTGTTTCAGGGCCTTAAGAATTCTTTTTTCTGTGCAAAAAGCTTGTTTGCTGTAGCCTACAGTAGACCAGAGATAATTCTCAATCCTGAAGTCCTCCCCTGCCCCCCCTCCCTCTGAGAACAGCCAGCACAAGTGTCAGTCATTAACATATGAAAGGTCTTCTTCACACCTAACAGTCCTCAGTCCTAGCACACCCAGCAGTGTTTCAGCTGTATATGTCCGTGAAATTTCACGGATTCCTGTATACGTCCGCATACGTGAGGTTTCCGGGTTTTTCTGGAAATATACTGTTCCGTGTTACTCTGATCCGCTTTTTCCCACATACATCCGGTAAACATCAAATTACACAGGAGTATACCATGCCCGGATAGTGCCGGATTTCAGTGTTTTCATGCAGTGTCAGGGCGTCAGCAACTATGTTTTTCGGACCAGGAATGTACTTAATATCAAACTGGTATGGTTCTAGCTTAGCAACCCATCTGTGTTCACAAGCATCCAATTTCGGTTTGGACAGAATATACGTTAATGGGTTGTTGTCTGTCCAGACGGTAAATTTCTGACCCCTGAGCCAATGATGGAATTTGTCACAGATAGCCCATTTCATGGCGAAAAACTCCAATCTATGTGCAGGGTATCGTGATTGAGCATAGGTAAGTGACTTGCTTGCGAAAGCAACTGGCCTAGCTACTGTTCCACCAGCAGAAAGCTGGGACAACACTGCCCCGAGTCCATTACTTGACGCATCCACTGAAAGCAAGCATGGCTCATCAAAGTTTGGATGGGACAAGATGACTTTTTCAAGCAAGGCTTTCTTCAGTTGTACAAAAGCTTGCCTACACTCCTCGGTCCAATCTGAAGAAGACAACTCTTTCTGATACCTTTGACGCTTCCATTTTCCACGTGGAGCTTTTGTTCCAGTAGTAAGGCTGAACAATGGTTTGGCAATAGCCGAACACTCTTCAATAAACTGCTGGTAAAACACTACCATACCCAGAAAAAATCTTATTTTCTGCCGGCAGGGGACATTAGTACCTTCAACCATCAGATCATTTTCAGTGACAGAAGCGATGGCTTGGACTTTTTCAGGATCGGTAGCAATACCGTCTCCACTGATGATGTGACCTAAAAATTTTACAGAGCTCCGCAAGAGATGACATTTCTTCGGAGCAAGCTTGAGGTTATGAGCCTTCAAACGCTTAAACACAATTTCCAGACACTCCAACGCCAACTCCTCAGTGGGCGCAAACACCAGGACATCATCCAGATAACATAATAGGCTGTTGAAATTCTGATCCCCAAAGATCGTCAACATCATCCGCATGAAAGTGGCCGGACTGTTACACAGCCCCTGCGGTAAACGATTATATTCATATAACCCAAAAGGTGATGTAAACGCTGTGTATTTCCAGTCATCTTCATGAACTTCTACATTATAGTAGCCAGATGTGAGGTCCATGGTTGAAAAATAGGCATTTCCACCCAACGCAGCAAGAGCGTCTGCTTGATGGGGAAGGGGATGTGCGTCTTTGATTGTGCGAGCATTAATCCAACGAAAGTCTGTGCATATTCTCAAGTCTCCTGACTTCTTCCAGACTAAGACAAGAGGTGATGCAAACTCGCTACATGATTTTCGTATGATCTCACGTTCTTCCATCTCATTCAAAGTTTGCCGAAGTTTGTCATATTGATTCGGAGCAAGGCGTCGATATGGCAAACGAAAGGGCTTGTCGTCACTCAGGCGAATGCGATGAACAAAGCCTGTTGCTTTTCCACAGTCCAACTTGTGTCTGGAAAAGATAGAATGGTACTGAGAGATAAGCTGAACAAGTTTTTCTTTGCAGTCTGCTGACACATCGCATGACTCCACATCCAAGTCAGATAAGCCCAAGTCACGCAAGACTGCCATGCCATCAGCAGAGTCGTTCGGTCCAGATTCGACTGGTAAGCTTAGAGCATCTGTTACACTCCTTTCATCCTGTCTGTCAGTTAAAACATCAGCTGTCCTCTGAACATTTCTTTTCAAGGTCACTGCTTTCTCAGAAGGGTTTATCACTTTGAGTGGGACCCATCCATCCTTACGTATCAAAGCTACCGTTTTTCCAACCAGCACTGACCTTGGCCTTAATTTTACTCTACTGGGCTCCAAAATGACAGCACTGCCAGCTGAGATGTCATGAGTGCTATGCAGTCTGCCCCAAACTAAGTTTTCAGTCATGGGCTCGAGTGACACTGCCTTTTTGATTTTCACGGTTCCCACTAAGTCAGGAGCAGTACCATTTCTCCACTTCTCCACATTGGCTAGCAGGTCAAGTAACTTGTTTTGTTCAGTGTCATTGTACTTTTGGTCCGACACACCTATTAATAACTCTGCAGAGCTCCTCAGCTGATGAATCAAATGTTTCAAAAGGTTACTACCAAGAATTAGATCATCACTCTGGCCATCGACTACCAAGGTCGGCACAGTGACGGGACAGCCGTACACGTTCATATCCAGCTCACACACTCTTAAAGGGTTTGTTCTGGTGCTCATGGTGCAAGCCATTGACCCACTGTCGAGCATTGCTTTTGCCTCAACTTTTCCACCGATAATCACTGAAGTGTAGAAAAGATCCTCATATGGCTCAAGTTTCTGTGTATTTTGCAAGACAACTGTACATTCAGAACTATACTCTTCACATACACTTATATAGAGAGATTCCCGATCACAATCCAACAATGATGGGGGATCATCACTTGGCCTTACACTCACCCCCTCCACATGCAGGCCTATTCGTTTCCCGTACGTGGAAGAGCATCCAACTCAGGCATCCTATCGGCAGCTGCGCAGGCTTTGGCTTTAGGACACTCTACACGTGAATGACCTGCTTTGTAACAAAGAAAACACAGATGATTTGCTCTGCAGTGGAAATGGGTGGTGTGGCCAATATCTCCACACACCTCACATGGAAGGGTAGGCCTCACTCTGCTTCTCTGTGACTTAAACGCATGACGCTCTGTACCAGACTGATTTCTTGATTGCCCTTGGTCCAAGACACGTTCTAGCATCGCTAAGATTCGTTCCATGGGTTCAACAGGCTCTTTGGTTGGAGTTTGGTACTGAACAGGCTCAGGTTTAACAGTTGTTTTCACCATTGTTCCAGTAGGCTGAACAGCAACTTCCTGTTTCAGAAGAGAGATGGCTGGGGGCACTCTAGACATAAAGCCACATCGTTTCTCTCTACCATACTCTTCCAAACGTGCATGGACATCAGCTGCTGTCCACTGCTCCAACGGTCTGCACTTGAAAATTAATGAAAGTTCAGGATCTGGACAATGTCTGATAAACATTACAGTGAGCTCAAGGGACAGATCATCAGTCTTCTTGTTTTGTCTCTTTAAACAGTCCTCTGCCATGTCCATGGCTCTATTTAGCCTCAGCCAGTAATCAAAGGGGTCCTCACCAGCGTGTGGGAGTGTGCCATAAAAATCCGCTAATGGCATGCTAGAAAAAGCTGTGTCACTGAAATGTTGTTTCAGCAAATCAAAAATAGGACTTGGGCCTTTGCACAAATCAATAGAGGGGTTACTGCGCAAGGCCACCCTCACAACTTCCCGTGCCCGCCCCATTAGCCTACTCATGACTTCATCAGCTTGTTCTTCGATTGGTGTCCCTACTTTGCGCAAATATGACAGCACTATGGCTTCCCACTCATGTATGGTGTATGGCTCAGCCCGATCACCTCTGAAACAAACAGGTTCTTTAATTTCAGATTTTAGGACTCTGTTCAAGATGGATGAGTCTGCACTACTTGAACTGCCCACTTTAGACTCTAAACAGGAAGCAATGCTCTCCCCAATAGAGCGTCCCATTCGTTCCACCATCCCCACTATTAATTCCATTGAGTCATTTCCTCCCATCAAACTTGGTTGTTTGAGTCCACTTTCTCTGAACTGGGGTAGTGGAGGACTTGAATTATTATTTACATCTTGCACAGTATCTAAGGCAGACTTTGGGGTAGATGTGACCGGAGTATAATCAAGTCTGCCTCTCCCAACTGATGGCATGGGAGAAAACATGTATAGACCTCTACCTCTTCCAAAACTGTTCTCTGACTCCATATGCAATACTGACAATATCAACGATGAACAAAAAAAAAAAAATTGTCCTTTTTTTTTTTTTTTTTTTGGGATGTAACTTTCTGGAACTTCAAAACAAAAACGTTCAGAAAAATCAAATTAAATGTTCACATTCCAAAGTTCAGCAAAAATGTGTTCAATTTTCAATCTCCCCAACAAGATTTTTCAATAGAGTCATCAAATTAGTCAAATAGTCTTTTGTTTGTTTGTTTGTTTTTGTTTTTTTGTTGTTGTTTTTTTCAAAGTTCAGTTCAGTTCACAAAAACATATATAAATCTTAAAAGTTCAATCTTCAACGGCTATTGCTGTAAATTAAGTCAATGTTGCTTTCAAATATATATCACAATACCAGAACTTTTCTCCTCTCAACGGTGAAACATGTTCTTTTACTCCTCCTTGTGGACGAAAACGGTATTGCGCCAAACAGCTCCGACACGAAAACTCTCTCATCACCCACGGCACGAACTCCTCTGGAAATCTCCGATCAGTCGTTTCAGCACGCTGCTTCCAGAGTCACGGTCACGGCACCATTGTAACGGGGTTGTTTCTGCGTTGTGTTGTGTTTAACTCAGCACTGACACCAATTCGTTCTTGAAGACAGACTTTTATTCTGTTGAAAACATTAAACAGTGGTGTTCAGATTCGCCATTCACCCTCGTGCATGCTCGCAGCCACTCACTCTCGCGGCTGGCGCGAATCTAAATATATATCTAACATTTATATAAACAATTAAACAACACCATTGAAAAATATGTACCTGTAGAAAACATTAAACAGTGGTGTTCAGATTCACCATTCACCCTCGTGCATGCTCTATAATGATGTGAACAAACTTGATATTACAATAAATATCATGCAGCACGAACACAAATCATACAATATTCTTTTAAACACATGTATACATTAATATTAGTCCATAAGAGGGTTATACAATTAATACAAAAGACTTATATCACGGAGCACTCACTCACCACAGCCACTCACTCTCGCGGCTGGCGCAAATCTAAATGACCCTACCGGAACCAGTTCATTATCTGGGTGGAGTGTAATTAAAGGGGCCCTACATAAAAATGTGTAGCAAGTGGAAACATCTTCTTAACCCTGTTACATTAGCATATGCTGCTGGTGTGCCCGCTGTCGCTCTACTAAGAGCATTATTATCCTGGAGCAGTGCGTCCAGGGAAATGCGTGCCTCACGGCCATGAACCAAAAAGAAGGGTGTCAATCCCGTACTAGTGTGCTTGTTGGTGTTATAAGCCAATGCAACCTGCGGGAGGTGCTCGTCCCACTCTGTGCCCGATGCGAAAAGATGTTTGGAAAGTTCTTCTTTCAGAGTACGATTAAAGCGCTCAACAGCCCCGTCGCATTGAGGGTGATAAGGAGACGTACGAAGCTTCTTGATTGATAGCAAGTTACAAAGGTGCTTTATGAGGTCGGATTCAAACTGTCTGCCCTGGTCAGAGTGAAGGGCCTCAGGGACACCATGTTGTGGAATGTAGTGGTCAAAGATGCAGCCTGCTACTGAGACAGCCGTTTGATCCTTCAATGGGTAGAGGTTGACAAACTTTGTGTACAGATCCATCATTACTAGAACATAACGGTTACCCTTGGTAGAAATTGGCAACTCTGTTATGTCTGCTGCCACTATTTGAAATGGACGGTCAGGAGAGATAGGAATGAGTGGTGCCTGTGGTCGGGGCACAGGAGAACGCCTTGACTGACAAGCAGCACATTGGGAGCAATGTTTAGCAATGTCTGACGACATGTAAGGCCAGTAAAAGGGCCGCATGGCTCTGTCCAACGTTTTGGCCAAACCATAATGACCCACTGAAGGGTGTCCATGGACATGACTGAGGATCTCAGGAATCAGCGATGTAGGAATGACAACTTGCAAGGCATTGTCACCAAGAGAATTGCGTAAATGTCTGCATAACACTCCATTATGAATGACGAGGCGACTAAACTGTGCCCACAGTTTTCTGAGGTATGATGAAGCGTCCTGTAGCTTCCATAAGGGTGGTCTACGCCCTGTTTCCATCCACGAGAGAACAATAGCTAAATCTGGGTCTGACTTTTGTTGTCCCGTGACGTTCCAATCACTTTGGATTTGAACCAGATTTGATGTTGTGTGGTTTGGAACAAACGTGGGCAAAGGGGCATTTTTGTCCATGGGCAGTGTTTGGGAGTGTGCTGACATCGGTTTTGCCTGCAACGCTATTGAGGTGGTCTGAGTTGCTGCCGAGACAGAAGATGTATCGCTCTGAAGATACCTGTCCAGTTCCAGGGGATCAGTCTCTGGCCGCCTAGACATGGCGTCTGCATTAAGGTGTTTAGCTCCATTACGGTGAATGACATGCCAGTCATAAAGGTCCAATTCTATAGCCCAACGCGCCGTCTACCTGTAGGGTCATGATCTAAAGGAAGTTTCTTGAGACCGACCAAAGGCTTATGATCAGTAACGATGGTGAACGGATGACAAGCAAGATAGTGTCGGAAATGACGGACTGACCATACAATGGCATACAATTCCCGATCAAAGGTAGACCATTTCTTTCAGAGGCAGACAGCACATGGCTGGCATATGCAATGACATGCTCTTTTCCTTCCACTTGTTGTGAAAGAACAGAACCCAGTGAATGAAGGGAAGCGTCAGTGTAAAGGATGAAGGGATTTGAAAAATTTGGAAATGCCATAATTGGTTGTGACGTCAGTTCCTGCTTCAGTACACTGAAAGCTTAATTTGCTCCTGCCGACCAAGAGAATGATACTCCTTTGTGTGTGAGATGGTACAAGGGTTCAGCTGTGCGTGCAAACTGTCTAATGAATCTACGATAGTATGAGCACAGACCCAGGAAAGCCCTGACCTGTGTGGCTGACATTGGAATTGGCCATGTCTTGACTTTGTCTATGTTAGATGGGTCTGGTTCGACACCAGCACTCGAAACATGGTGGCCCAGGAAAGTAACAGAAGAACTTGCCAGATGGCACTTGGACGGCTTAAGTTTGAGTCCAGCTGTACGAAATCGCTGAAAAACTTCACGCAGATGCTGAAGGTGTTGTGGGAAATCAGCACTGTAGACGATAATATCGTCTAAGTAGATTAAACAAATACTCCAGTGCAGACCCCGAAGTACAAGCTCCATTAAGAGCTGGAAACTGGGTGGGGCGTTTGAGATTCCCATTGGCATCATACGGAACTGAAATAGGCCTGTACCAGTGGAGAAAGACGTTTTTTCTTTGTCATCTGGATTGAGTGGTATTTGCCAGTACCCAGCAGTTAAATCAATTGTGCTAAACACTCTGGCCCCAGAAAGTCTATTGAGGGTATCATCCACCCGAGGAAGAGGGTGTGAATCTTTGATCGTGACGTCATTGAGACGTCTGTAATCTACACAGAACCGGTGTGTGCCATCCTTTTTCCTAACAAGCACAACCGGAGCTGACCACGGACTGTGAGATTCCTCGATGATGTTATGGTCCAACAGCCTTGACACCTCTTTTTGTAATACTGCTTGAGTAGCTGGTGACGTTCTATAAGGGCGCAGTTTTATTGGAGCAGCGTCACACGTGTTGATACTATGTGCAATCAGGTTGGTTTTCCCATAGTCATGAGAATGGGAGCTAAAAATGTTAGCGAACTCTGTCAGCAGGCTTTTGAGCTTTGCCTGTTCTTCAGCGTTTAAGTGTGTATCCTCCAAATGCACATCAGGCACTGGATGGACCGCTTCTGTGGAAGTAGTCACAGCTGAGACTAATGCATACTCATCAAGTGTACTGCCAGTGACAGAGAAAATCTGACCTAATGGACACCCAGCCTCAAAAGAGACCGTTTCGTTAGTCGGGTTAACCACTCTAACAATGCCCCTTCCCTTTTGAACTGATGTCAGAGTTCGAGCAACGCCTAAAGTCACGACTGGAGGGGGCTGAGGTTCCAGTATACCGACATACGTGTCTGTGAAAGGATTCGCCACACCATTATCTCATTATTGCCATCTCTGACATAGGCGGGATGGTCACCTGAGCGACGCTGACAGCAGAACTCTGTACTGGAATCAGTGGCTGGGGTGGTGAAAGAGGAACTGACGTGTTATACAGTTGTAAACGTGCATGTGGTATGTCAATAGTGACAGTGTTCAATTAAGAAATCCCATCCTATTAGAACATGATGCTTAGCTGTGCGTACCACATGGAAAACATGAGAAAATGTTACATCTCTAATATGTATGGGAGCTATCACAGAGACAATTATGTCCAATAACTGTCCAGTTACAGATGACGCTAACACAAACGACTTACTGATAGGCTGGGTAGACAAAACTGGAATCGATCTCCGACAGTCATCAGTAATGAGGGACAGACCTGACCTAGTATCGACCAAGGCATGGAGTTCAGTTCCCGCCAGTGCAATTTGAATGAACGGTGTAGGTGGAGTAGGTTTAAGACTGACTGTACCAGAGTGGACCATTATTGGGGAAGAAGCTGGCATTTGGTCCCCAATGACAGCTTCTACTCGTTTCCCCGATGTGGTGAGAAGGGGGCCGTCACCTTGTGAGATTGGGAGAAATGTACATGTCGTGTGGGTGATCTTGGCGAACTTTGGGAATGGGGGGGTGGCGATGGAGAGCTATGTCTGTGGTAACTGGAAGTTCTGTACTGTGGCCTTGGTGAGGGTGAACGAGCATAACGGGTTCTGTGTTCATATTCTAAATCAGGCCGGCGGTCTCGTGTAGGCGAGCGGTCAGAGCTAGAGCTACCATAATGATGTTTATGGGGGGTGTATTGGTCAGATTGTGTAGTGTGAGAAACTTGTGACTCACGACTGCGGGAGGAAGGTGAGTAGCTGCACTGTCTTTGGCAGGAGAAGTCATCCTTTGGAAGTGCTCGATCATTTTCTGAACGGCCATGATAGCGTCGTGGAGGACAGCAGTCATCCTGAGGGTGTTGTTGTCGACCTCGCTGTGTGCGTTGTGAAGAGCAGCAGCAGTCCCGGCGGTAGTGATGATCGTCCAGGCGGTAGTGATGATCGTCCCGGCGGTAATGATGATCGTCCCAATCAGGCTGGCGATGGTGTGCGGTGATGTCGTAGTCCACGGCTGCGCAGGTATGATGTGGAGAGTGTGTGGAAGACGTCACATCATCCTGAAGGCTGGAAATCCACCGCGAGAGCTGGTCCATGCACTCATCAGTTCGTCGCAGGTGAGACTGAAGTAAGGAATGCAGGTCAGTTCGAAGTTCAGCAATGGCTGATGCTAGTTCAGTGATGTGAGTTGCAGTCACTGTGTTGGCCGATGGTTGTGAATGTACTGTCACAGGCATAACAGGTGAAGGGTTAGCAACACTAATGGCCAACTGAGCATGTTCACATTGAGTGGCCACTTTCAAGGCATTGTCTAAAGTTACTGCCCCGTGCTCATGAATTTTCAGTTGAAGTGATGGATCTAAGCTGGTCACAAATCTGCGAAAAATTTCACAATTCCGTGCTGCTGTATCGTACTGAGGAAATGCTTCAGTCACTAGATTTGTGAGCTCAGCAGCATATACTTCAAGAGGTTCTTGTGGTTTACGGGGACGACCATTCAAAAAAGTCTGAAATGTGGCCAAAAAAGTTGTACGTCCAAAAACAGTGCTCAAACTAGCTTTAGTCAAATCATAGTCAGCTTTCACCCCAGGGGAGAGAGACTGCCAGTATGCAAATGCTGAACCAGTAAGCTTTACTGGGAGAAGTTTGGCCTTACCCAGTGGTACAGCTGAGACATTTAGTGCTACTTCAAATCTCTGTATCCATGCACTAAAAGGCTCTTTACCATCTCCAGAAAAATGAGCAGGAAGATCAATTTTAAATGGCAGATGAGAACTTGCTTCATCTGCAGCGTTTCTGTCTCTCTGCACTGCAGCTGCGTCATTCTCGTCGTCCGGCATTTTAAGCGAGGGGGGGGGGGGGGGTGCACGTAATCCGAACTTGCAAAAAGAGCACGTGAAAAAAAAAAAAAAAAGAACAGTATTTAAACGGCTCTGCAGGTTAAAGCGGCGATATCCACGTCGTTCAATGCGGGGGAAAAACAAGCATCCCAACAGAAAACAAGCCAACCAGCGCTGCCAACAGTGTAACGCGCGTGAGTTATCCACTAACTTTAGTTCTCTTACCCAGCGCTGTTCCGTGGGTTCTTGGCTTCGTTCCTTTTATTGGGTTATCACCACTGTAGGGAGGACTCTGACAAGGAGCTCCGGTGATGACAACACTTGTTTATTGAACACTTCAGACAGAGGCAACATCATGAATGGCCGCAGCAAATTAGAGTGCATCTCATCTCTCCCTCTGTACTATCACAACTGCCCAGATTGATATCTCCCGCTATCTAAATCGCGGGGCGCGTTCGCGCGATATTATCCCAAATCCTATTTAAAGTCATAGAACATTATAACTCTTAAATTTCACTTCCTACACAAAATTTAAAAAAAAAAAAAATTGCCCAACAACAAAATACTATAAAACTTAGTATTTAGATCCCCTAAAAACTCAGAAAAATCGGCTATAAAGTCTTAAGCTGAGTGTGGTGGCCAATAAACTACTGCAATAGCAAAAGGTCCAGACCAGTCAAGTTGTAAAAGTTGGACTTCAAAACTATTAAACGCGGTGGTCGATAGCAATAGAGTTGTAAAAAGAATAGTCAGCAAGTACCAGGTTTGTTACTCAAATCTCCTACATTTGTCCAAGGTTCAGTGATGAACATGAAGTCCAGCTTATGAGTGGAAATTAAGTCATTAAAGAGGATGTCTAATGGTATTTCGTGCATTCTGACTTATTTACACTGTTAAAGAGTTGGATTCTCATGCTAAACATGGCCAAAGTTTCAAAAAACTTTTCAAGTTGGATGTATAGCAGAGTATTTCTGGGCCAAATACACTTCTTCCGGGTTTGTATAAGTTTCAGAACTGTTTTTTCTTTTTTTTTTTTTATTATGGCCATGTATGACGTCATAAAGGGTGGGATTCCTTGTATGGGCACTTCTCCTGGAAGAGCGCATGCACACATCAACCAGAGGGAGAGCAAAAGTACGGCCATCAACATGCTTCGTTTGGGTTTCGGAAGTCGTCTGCAGAACTGCACAGGACTTGCTCGAGAAAGATTTGTCATTTTGTTTTTAGACCACAAAATCAACAATGTCACCAAAGAAGTGAGTTTTTGGTTGTGAGGGAAAAATAACCTTGTTCAGCTTCCCAAAAAAACTGAATTAAGGGAACAGTGGATGCAGTTTGTTTTTCCGGAGCAGCAACGGAGTTGTGCAAGTGTATTTGTTTGTTCCTGGAATTTCGGTAACGGATGTTTATAAACAAAGCTCAGTTTGATGCTAGATTTGCAGATCGTTTGAACAACACAAACATATAGTGAATCAAAAGTTATCCAGGGATAATGCGATTATGTATTGTGTGTGTGTGTGTGTGTGTGTGTGTGTGTGTGTGTGCCCGTGACTCTTTAGCTCCTCTAACAGTTTAAAACTGTTTTTTGGAAAGGTGAGTAAGGTCAACTTGAGGGTGAGTAAATGATAACAGAATTTTCATTTTTGGGTGAACTATCCCTTTAAGTATAAAAGTTTTGTTTTTCAGGGAGCACGTGTTTATCAGAGCCATTTTTGGAGGAGGTATGATGTTGCGTGAGATCGGAGCTTTGCTCAATGAAAGTTGGCTGACTGTCAGCTGATCCACATCTACCTATAGGAATACGACGCCTATCACCGTATTCATATAAAATATGGTTAATTTAGTATTATCAGCAGCTTTATCACGTTGCTCAGGAGCTAATTACCCTTCTCCATCCCCAGCTCCTCCTCTCGTCCAGTCAGGACTGGGCTTTCTGATATTCCTCTTGAATCAGACTAATTTCCCCAATTATGTTGTAAATTGAATTATTGTCATAAAGAAAATTATTGATATCAAAATACTGTGGTTCTGTTCTGTTTACCCTAAGGGGGTTATTATAGCTCTCCCTGCTATTATCCATGGTAGGCTGCATGGATGCACCGAGAGTTCTTGCCCAAAACAGAACCACACTGGCAATCTTTGACGATAGTGGTCCTGGCAGAAATATTATTGTGCACCAAATGAGAGGGTCTTTCTGTTTAGTTTGCAGCATTATTTGGGAGAGGTTTTTTCCCATAAGAAAAAACAAACTATCGGCATCGGCCGATATCATTCTGAATAATCAGTATCGAAATTTAGTATCGGTGCATCTCTACTAATAACTGTAGACAAAGTAACTACTGATAACCCATCTATCTCTCTGTAATGTGTTTGAATGGGGAATCTCTAGAGTCACTGCATTGTAGTACATTTCATCCTCGAAACACTGAGCAAACATTATTATTTATTTTTTTTAAGAGTGCTTGTACTAGAACATGTTGGGCCCACACAGGTTTTTATTTTACATTATCCTGTGAGAACTCTTTGATTGGTTGTCACCCTGTAATCTTGTAATTTATCCCTTGGTAAAAATCCAAGGGTGGCTGTTTTGTCCTTTAATTGATAACTTTAAAGGATTCCCCTAAAAGTGAAAATTCTTGGATACAGCTTATTTTAAGGTGTCCTTGTTATAGTGTAATTATACAGTTAGTTATACAGTATTGAGTTATACAGTACTGAGTAATATTAATGAACAACATGTACTTATACATTTAGAATTAGGGATAGGCCTATGGTTAGTTGCTTGTAAATATTTACTGTTATTACTACTAAATACATGTAACATATGTAACAAAGACACTGTAAATTATAATTTAAGTCATTAGACATAACTCATGTTGTTCAAACATTGAAAACATTTTCTTTTGTGTTCTACAGAAGAAAGGCACACATATATTTGTAAGGACATGAGGGTGATTAAATGATGACAGAAATGTTTGCATAAACTCTCTCTTTAGCAGTAGCACTTTACCTTACTCCTACACATTGTCTGAGTTATGGGTTTGGTTGAGTGTAGAGAGGGGAAGCCCATGAAACCTTATATCCTGCTATTTTTTTCTGTTTATTCAGGTAATTTTCATTAAGTTCATTAAAATCATATTGTTTACTGAGACACAATACATTGAAATACACAAGTACAAATATACAAACAAAACACTTATACAATTAGAGTAGAATGTTTAATTAAACTAAATGCAGATTTCTGTTGTTGTTGTTGCTATTGTGATCATAAATATTGGCTTCTCACAAAATGTTGCTTTTTCACAGAAGTCTTGCATTTGCACACTTTATCTACTTATCTTACTATCATGTTCTTTTTTGTATTTTTCTCAGGTTTAATCAGAATGATGTAACATTTTGGGGTGAATATACACAACAACAGGCCGTAACTGGAAGCCAAAATTGCAAAAATCTCCACAGCCACTGTGTACTTCCCCGGTGAGCTGACGTACGCCGGCACAAATGCAATCCAAACAGCACAGAAGATCAGCATGCTGAAAGTAATGAATTTAGCCTCATTGAAATTGTCTGGGAGCTTTCGAGCAAAGAAGGCCAGTAGGAAGCAGACTACTGCTAACAGAACGATGTAGCCCAGCACCAGTACAAACCCCACAACAGATCCCACTGTGCACTGCAGGATCACTTGAGCGCCAAGCTCACCTGCACTCTCTGTGGGCAGAGGGGGAGCCAGCAGCAGCCACAGAAAACATATGACAACCTGAATCAGTGTGCAGAGGATGATGCCTGCCCTCTGCTGGATGGGCCCAAAGTACTGCATCAGGTTAGATCCAGGCAGAGTGGCTCGAAAAGCCACCAGCACCACCACAGTCTTACTAAGGATGCAGGCGATACAGATCACAAAGCTCACTCCAAACAGGGTGTGACGTAGCATGCAGTTCCATGGCGCAGGCCGACCAATGAAAATTAGGGCGCACAGGAAGCAGAGGGTGAGCGACACCAATAGCAGGAAGCTCAGCTCTGAGTTGTTGGCCCGCACAAGGGGTGTGTTACGATGACGGAAAAAGGCAGCCAGAACAGTTGTGGTCAGTGTCGCCCCAGTGACAGATAAGACCATCAGGACAATTCCCATGGTATCTTGCAAGGACAGAAACTCCACAACCTTTGGGATGCACCTTGTTCTTGCAGTATTTGACCAGAACCACTCTGGGCATCTCCTACACTCTGTAGAGTCTTTGGAACATTATGATAAAGATGAAAAGTGTGGCCTTACACTTAATAGACCAGCATTATTTAGAAACTAAATGTTTTTACGTATGTTAATAATACCTGTCACATTGCTGATTTCCCCTGCTGCACAAGGGAGGCAGTCAAAACAGCAGATGGGTTTTCCTTTTTGCACAGACTTTCTAGTGCCCGGAGGACAGCTCACACTGCACACTGACACAGGAACCTAAATGATAGAGGAAGAAACTCCATCAGACTCACAGCAGCCCTCTAACAATACTATATCTGTCACATGGGCACAACAAGCACATAAAGAACAGCAGATTTTTTTTTTCTTCTCTCACATGCAATACAGATACAAAATCATAGACTCCCATAGCATATCTCTTCTTTCACACCAGAGGTCTGTCCATTAAAGGTTTTTATCAGCTATGTCCCTTATTTAAAGGATGATGGGTACATACACAAAAACACATTAATGAAAATATACAGAATACAGTAATTAGGGTTAATGCACATGATAATAAACATATACCCCACACACATAATACCAACACACAGGTAACACCACACACAGACTGTTTTCATGTGGCTGGAGATTCCAGCCATTTAAATTCTGTTTGCTGATTTATTTCCCCTTCCCTCTCAACACTGCAAAAGAATCATGCTGACCCTTAATAGAAAAAAATACAGTAATAACAAAGCAACAGCTGTCTTCTTAGATTTCACAAAAAAATAAATCTAATATTTATAAAGATACAGCTGGATTGAGGCTCTTTCTTTTCTCTATTTGTATTTTCATCTCCTAAGCCACAAACTTTCTTTGCATAGATAACAGAATATCAAAACGAAATGCTAAACCTATTCTCAATTCTCAAATATTTATTAAAATTGTCTAAATACTTTTTTGTCTTCATTTTGAATATTGTGTCTATTGTTTCATATTTTACAACAAAAGTTATATATATATATATATATATATATATATATATATATATATATATATATATATATATATATATATATATATATATATATATATATATATATATATATATAACATTTGTTGTAAAATATGAAACAATAGACACAATATTATATATATATGTTTTTTTTTTTTGCTTGACAATCTGCTTGTGTAATAAAATAAATGTCACTTGCCTTTTTCGTTATTTAATGTTTATACAGTATGGCTTAATTGATGGCTTAAAAAATTAACCAAAGTCACAGGACTCCTACCTGTTCTGCCCAGCCCCCACCCCAAACCACTTTCTCAAGGTTTATGTTCAGCTGCTGGCCTGGTCCTTTGACTACATCAAACTGTCCAACCTGGACAAAATTCACTGCTCCGTTTTCATTTACATGCCAGTTCATAATGTCATAAGAGGCAGATGGTTCGCCGTTATCTTCAAAATAAACCAGCTCACCCACTGGTGTTGTGAAGTTTACTGCTTTTAAGTAGTGCAAGAGCTGTAAAAGGAAAATGTGCAGTCATTTTAATTATTAATTAATTATTAAATATATAGCCTATATATAACAAATAATTTTTAATTATTTAATGAAGATTTCAATTTTTGTTATCTAGATTTTTGTCTACCTGTATGGGCTTTATCCAGGTCATATCAGGACATTCTCCATCTTCAAACGGCCCTCTACCAGGCTGACAGGCCATCATGTTGTGAATAGCGTTGGCAATAGCATACACAGCCTTATACACATTGTAAGTAACTCTCAGCTGTGAAACATATGTGTAGATGCCACCATGTTTCTCCACATTCTCTGAGCCTGTGCACTTTGGTATTTTAAATGAAGGCTGCCAGTTCTGTGCCAGGGAGCAACCAAATATTTCTTCCCAGACATCTTTTACGAATGGTTCATTTGGCTGCTTTACAGGGCTCAGCTGGGCAAGATAAGCACCAAGACCCTGAATATCAGCTCGGCGGAGGGCAAAACCAATGGTACCGGCTAGAAAAGGAATGCTTGCTGGGTCGGAGTACTGAGTGGAGGTGCTCCAGGCCTCTGTGGCTATCCACTGCCTGTTGGTCACATTCTGCAGTACCACTTCCTTGAACACAACTTCAAGGTCTGGACCGATGGCAAAAGTCACCACCACATGAGCTGTGGAACTCTGGATCCTCTCCACAATCCGCCTGATCCTGCTCTGGGAATGGGATTTAGGAATGACTTCCACATAGTCCACACACACCCCTGTACCTTCAAGCTCTTTCAAGAGCAGCTGCACACCACTTTTACCATATTCATCATCCCCTGCAACCACCCCTACCCAGGTCCAGTCCAGCAGGTGCAGCAGACGGGCCATGGCCTTGGCTTGGAAGGCATCACTGGGAACAGTACGCAGGAAAGAGTGAAATCTGCGACTGTCACTCAGACAAGCACAGGATGCAAAATAACTCACCTGGGCAGACAAAGCACAGGACAAGAGTTGGGAGGAAAGGGAAGCATTTCACTGAAATGTATGAATTTCTGATTACTGAATTTGTTGTTTAAAAATAATATAATCTCAGCTGTAAAAATTCAGAACATTTTATTATACCATGGGGATATCAAATGCTCCCAGTGTGTCAGCCACCACTATGGAGGCAGAGGAACGAGCATCACCGACAATAACAGGCACCATTGGAGACCTGTTGCACTCTGTGCCTGACACTATCTCCTCTTGCCCTGTTACCAGAGTTAAAGCAGCACTCAGTGTTGTGCCCTCAGCTAGGCAGGTATCAGCTACTAGGTACCCCAAAGTAATGTTTGGTAGCAGAACACGGTCCTGATTAATCTCCTCCACGGTGAAGATCATTGCTTTGAGCCAGCGGTATGAGCGAAGGTCAACACTGGGGGAGAATAAAAAATGTAAAGTTGAATGTGTTGCATTACAGGAGGAATTCAATAGATGACACAGTTTGGTAATATATGATATGATGGAAAGGCTGTATGAAGGGAAGATTCTTAACATTATGACAAAATATTAAAAAAATGTTTTTTGAAAAGCAACCTAAATTTTGGCTTTTCTAAATAATTGGTTTTCAAAATATAATTTAATTAACTGTACTGCATTAGATTGCAGTAATAAATAATTATTTATTATATGAATTATTAATAATGAATTATAGGCGAATTATAGTTAGCAAAAATGGTTAACAGTTGCTCTACAACTCTGCCTATTAGTTTATTTTAAACACGCACATTATACTTACCCATGGCAGCGACCACCATGCTGTTTTTCAGTAAAAGCATGATCAGGCTCTGGAGATTCAACATGAACTGGAAACAGACCACCAATTATCACATCTCCCTCTTTATACAAGCTCTCTGAAACAAATCTGTCCTGCAGACCACAGGATAGACCTGCACCACAAACCCTGACCATCTCAACAATAAATCCCACAAGCCACAACCACATAATCAATCCCATCACTTTACACACAGAAAGAGAGAGAGAGAGAGAGAGAGAGAGAGAGAAAGAGACTAAGTGCGTGAAGAAGTGCAGGCTCACACTTTTCCTGCAAAGGAAGAAGGGGTGGACGTTAACTCCCCTTTTGTAGACTTTAATTTGCCTAGGGCAAAAGAACATGCAACAGAAAAAACTGGAGTGTGGGGGATATTTGCTTGAACCCCTGCTGAGAGTGATTTTCCTGGAGGATGAAAACTTTTAGAACAATTTTTAGAACTTATATTTTGAAGATGAGAGCATTAGAACAAAGCAAGACATACACTTTAATAATAAAAATACAACAACCAAACATGTTATGCTGATATAACAAAAAAATTATATATATCTCGCTGCGTGAGAGTGATATGCACACAATTTTACTCCGTTTCACACAATCTTTTGTTTCTTTTGAGATGCAATCACACACACATGCATATTTGATGATTAGTAAATATCAGACATTTTAATAATAAAAATTACTAACAAATTAATGGGGGCACGTGGGCAATATCGCATTATGTTTAGGAGGAGCCAAGACTGAACTCTCGGCCGTTCCAGCGGTACAGCGGGCTCCACTCGGTGATAGTAGAATCTGTGAATGTGTTCGGTGTCGCCCAGCCTGCAGCTCTGCAGATGACTGTTAGCGAGGCGCCATGCGCCAAAGCCCAAGAGGAGGCCACGCTCAGAGTGGAGTGTGCCCTGACCCCAAGGGGGCATGACGGCCCTGCTGCTGGTAAGCCAAAACAATGATGTCCACAATCCAGTGAGACAGCCTTTGCTTTGAGAGAGCCCTTCCCTTCCACTCTCCACCATAACAGACAGAGAGCTGGTCTGAGGTCCTGAACATTGCATCCTGTCGTACATAAGCGCGGAGAGCGCGTACTGGACAGAGCAGTGCCAAGGCTTGGTCTGCCTCCTCCAAGGGCAGCGCTAGCAGGTTCACCACCTGGTCCCTGAACGGAGTGGTGGGAACCTTGGGCACATATCCGCACATAGGACGGCCCGAACTCCAGGCACGCTTCGTCAACCGAAAATGCCTACAGGTCCCCTACCCTCTTGATGGAGGCCAATGCGGTCAGGAGCGCTGTCTTCATTGACAAGATCGGCTTAAGATCGACTGACCACAAAGGCTCAAGGGGAGGCCTCTGCAGAGCATCTAAGACTACTGAGAGGTCCCAAGAGGGTACGAGGGGAGAGCGAGGAGGATTTAGTCTCCTCGCTTCTCTAGCAACCTGATGACCAGGTCGTGCTGACTTACTTTTCGGTTCTCCAAGAGGTTGTGTGACCGACTGAAGGTATTAGATCAAAGAGTGACATTGATTGAGGAACTGTATCGTAACATCTCAGGCCGGACTGTGGAGTGGCTCCATCGGGGGTCAGGCTAGTGAACTGCTACGCAGTATGTCTGGTCTGACCATGAAATTGGATGAAATGTCCAAGTCCATTCATGAACCGGACGCTCGCCACTGACGCTGAGGATCAGAACGGATTGATTGATTATGGTCCGGAAAATTACCGAAGATCAGCTAAATGGATTAAGATATTGACCCCCTGCTTCCCTCACCCCACCGTCAAGCTTGTCCCTATCTCTCTCGGTTGGGAGGTCAGCTTGACAGCTGGGTCTATCTTGCTTTTGTTCCCTGTGCACTGCCATATCTCCCTTCAAGGACAAGCCACAGAACTGAACTCGAAAACATCTTAAGTTATGGCTAACATTCTCACACAACACAGGAATCTTCAAGACTCTTACTTGCATCATACACACCTCACCCCCATCCCTGCCCCCATCGAACCATCTGCCTCCCCTTTCCTCCTTATTATCTCCCTTACTAGGCCCAACAAAAAATCCCATCACATGACCACGTGTACTGTGTGTACTATGTATGTAATGTTTGCATGTATGCTTAGCAATCTGCATTTCTTTTTTTTCTGGAGAGCGTGTGGCAGCGCTTTAAATAGCTGCGGCTCGGAGGCTTGCTCCAAACTCATTTCGTTGCATGCAGGAGGCGCAGGCGTCCTGTCCAGGAGCCCACAGCAGCACGTCCATTGCACATGGCACCCCAGCCCGTGGTGGAGGCATCTGCTGATACAACAAAATGCCTGGAAACTTGTTCTAAGGGCCCACCGAGGGCCCGTAGAACAGAGGTTTGACCACGGGGTGAGGGTCTGCAGGCAGGCCCGAGTCACTGGGACCCGGAGCGTGCCCGAATGCCATGCCCATCTCGGGACTCGAAGTACTGAAGCGTTCTCATATGAAGCAAACCGAGCGACGTTGCAGCGGATGCCATATGCCCCAGGCTGGAGCACTAGGACTCTGTGTTCGCACCCTGCTCTCGAGAGTAGCACAGTGTGAGCCAGTCATCAAGGCAGTTCATGATGCAAACCCCGTGCTGCCTGAGTGGCGCAAGGGCTGCCTCAACAGACTTTGTGAAGTCACGAGGGGACAGAGCTAGCCTGAATGGGAGGACCGTGTACTGAAATGTCCGCCCCTCGAAGCAAACCGTAGGAACGGCCTGAGTCGAGGTAGGGGACATGGATGTAGGCGCCCTTCAGGTCGGTTGCTGCAAACCAATCTACTGGACGAACGCATTCGAGAAGGCATTCGCTGCCAACATCCCAAACAGAAGCCCATGAAAGGATCTGTTCAGGACGGGCAGATCCAGGATTGGATTGCAACACCCTGGAGAACCGCTCGTCTCGTATATTTTAGAAAAATATATTTTAGAAAAATAAACTTAAATGAAGTATATATATATATATATATATATATATATATATATATACACAGTATATATTTTTTTTTGTTTATTTTAAACTGTGCTCAAATTTGTCATTCTAACATTGCACTGAAAGCACATTTTAAAAATACATATTAAATATCCTTAATTTGTAGTATATTTAAAGTTAAATTTGAGTAATGTTTAAGGTTATTCATGCTTAAGTGTAAAAATAAAGCATGAATAAATAAGTGTTAAAATATGACTAATGCATTAAAGGTGAACTATGTAACATTTTTGCAGTAAAATATCCAAAAAACCAGTAGGCCAGTGTTATTTATTTTGTTAAGTTGAGTACTTAGAATATCCCAAATGTTTCCAACTATTTGTAAATCGTGAGAAATTGCTATTTTAACCAAGGAACCGGGACGTGTGAGCTATGCGTGTGAGGGTCGCCTGTTGCTCGGTTTCCCGTTTTATTTTGCAGAAACGCTTTACTCTCACTGCAGTGTGAACAAGTGTCATAGCAGCCGAGCGAACGTCATAACTTCCTTTTCAACACACTCAGATATATCTAATATGATAAACAGAGTTGCGTTACCTCATACTAATGACTGGAAAAGCAGAAGTGGCGCCGGCCACCGTGTCATAATAAAAGTCCCACCGACTGACTGTTATTATGCCATAATAACAGTCCCGCTCTTCAATCGCTCCTGTGGCCTTGCTCAGCTCCACAACACTCGGCCCTGCTCTGCTTCATCCTACAGTAATGTTAATAATCGCATCCATGAATATGATTTCTGACGGAGTCCTATCCTGACTCTTTTCCACCGGCTTTGAGGTAAAGACCACATATGTCCCAAGATTCAGCACTCAAACGTGGCGTCATCAAACTACGCCTTTACTATGTAAAGTTACATAGTGTAGCATTAAAAGCCCATTTTTCATTGTAGGCTACAATCCCTACTGTAGTTGTGATTTAAGTGTAAAATATGTTTAATGAGTTTACACTGGCAGAGAAGAATCATGTTAAAATCGTACACACAATTCTATATGGAACCGACATCACACTAAAATACAACACAAGAAAATTTGAGTTGAGTAGTTGAGTAATATCGGAATTCAAATGTCTCTTCAACTTGGTCTGTGACCAATCTGATTGTGTTGTTCACTGCCTGCAGCCAATCAGAGGCAGAGCTGCTATTTGTACACGTCTGTCTGACGCTCCCTCCCTCGTCACTCACTCACGGCAGGTTTGCAGCCTGACCTTCATGGCGACGATAAACTGGCTCGGAATAAAATGGCCTAACGTTACGCGATGCCGAAAAGAACTAGAGAAAAAGTCCTGCTGTTTGGAGGTAAGTAATAAGTAAGACTAACGTAAACGTGAATAAAAGTTGTATGAACACGCGTTTGACCTTATGTCTTGTATATTCTGTTTACAGATGCTGTTTCTTCACGAGTATTTGCTGTCAACTGCCTCTGATGTGCAAGCGGCCATCAGACGCAAGTGTAAAATTGAGCAGCTCATCGGAAAATTGAATATAATGTGTAATTTATATTTGTGTATAGTCAGTGGAGTTTTTTTTAATCTTCCAGTGTTCTTTTAATGAAAAACATAGTAAGATCATTTTGTTTAGTTTTGCTGAAACCATGTAAAGTTTTTGGGCTTGTTAATGGAATGTCTCTTCACAGCATTGGTAGCACATTTAAAATATTGTATTGTGTGACATTATGTAATTCAAAGTATATTGTACAATGTATAGCTAAGTAATAATACATTATATTGTTATTGACTACAAAGTGTATATTTTTTAGTATTTAGGGAAGTTGAATAAAGTAAATAAATAAACCTGAAAAAAAAAAAAATCATAGTATATTGCTTATGTGTTTTGAAGACACTGGTAATTAATTTGTAATGTACTTAAAACACAAATAAAGTATACTTATAGCACAAATAAATATACTTATAATAAAAATAAAGTATACTTATAACACAAAGTATACTTATAATACAAATAAAGCACATTTAACATCACTATCAAGCATGTAATTAGTCCCTATACTTAAAGCATACTAAGTATACTTAAAGTTGTTCCAATTTAGCACATAAAAGTACACTAAATACACTTAAAATTATGCTTTAATACAACTTATTTACAACTAAAATATACTTAATACAAAATTAGTTGTTTCAAAATAGCACATTTCAAGTTAGCTAGTCATTAACACACTTCAAGTATACTGATAATTAGTCTGCCTGCAAGTATACTTAGCATACTTTTTTTCACTAGGGTTGATTCCAAGATTCAAGGTTCTTTATCTTCCCTTTCAAAAAAAAAGTATACTTCAAGTTCATTTGAATAAGTATACTTAAGTAAATTCAAGTAAATTCAAACTCAAGCATATTTTTAAGTATACTTTATGTAGCAAGTATACTAATATAAGTGTAGCTACTAGAAGTATACTTGTAAAGGCCTGTTCACACCGGGAAGATTTTCGCACGCGTTTATCGCCGACGTTTAACGCCTCGGGACTAAACAATGGGCACCAATGTGAGTGTTCACACCGACGCGCAAAACGGCAGGCGTAAAAGCGTCATTTTTAAAAAAACGCCTCGGGTTCGTTTTTTTATTTTGACGCGGCACGTAAAAAACTGGCCGACCAATGAGATCGGCGCTTTTGTTCACGTGCCTGGAGCTGCTGGAGTGACAGTAAAACACGACTTGGTGGCGCTCAAGCACAAAACGCTCTTGCCGAGCACACATTGATACGACGAAGAAGTAGTAAGTAGACAAAGAAGAAGATGAACTGCTAATGCTGCTTGCCAGTTAGCAAAAAGTGTGTGAATGGTTTTGTCCATATACATAATATGTCTATGGTTTTGGCAAGCACGTAAATACTGTCTCTCTTCTCCTTCTGTGTGACAAGCGAGTGTCAGAGGCTTAAAGTGCCGCAGCACCATCTTGTGTACCGGGAGCGCATCGACTGAATGTGCACGTTCACTCGGCGCAGCGCCAGTGAAAATCGCTTGGGTGTGAACACTCAAGACGCGCCGAAAAACGGCACGAAAAACGCTGGCGATAAGCACGCGCGATATTCGTCCCGGTGTGTACAGGCCTTAAGTGTACCGTTTCAATACTACATGAGACTAAATTGGCCCACTTTTGTATAAAAATATACTTTAAGTGTAACTCGTGTATACTTTTGAGTATACTCTCAGTAAACTACTAGTTTAGTAATTTTATACAGCAAGTGCAAGTTCCCTTTCGAAAGTGAACTTGTGCTGCGTCCCTAGAGAGCGCTATGGGGAATGTCTCTGGCATGACTGGTGTCTGAAGCATAAGTCTAAATATGACAATGGACTTGACATTGGCAGGAGGCAGTCTGACATCACTAACAGTGCTACTGTGAGTATGAAAGAGCACCTGTACGTCATCCTCTTTCTTGTCTTCAGGAGACTATTTGTTTGTACATGAGTGAGGAGCATGCGCGTTTAGCTCTATTCTCTATCCCTCTATTCTCAAGTGATGTGGGATGCACATTTGGGTGGAATGCAGTCAAAAAAAAGTAGTTAGCGTTTGCATGAACGTGTTCGGCTCTCAAGGGAGTTTAAGGCAATCATAGCGATGCATTCGTATCTGTTCTCATATGATTATTTTCAGAATTATAGAATCTGATTTTTAAACTAGTGCGCTTGACTCTCGAAGGGGTTAACCGCTTGCCTGTCAGCCCCCCATTTCGGCAAGTGGGGCATTTAACCACAACTAAAGTGAAGCCACAAATGTGGTCATGCTTCATTTCAAATCTGAGGATGAAATCTCTAAAATTATGCATTTTATGAAGCATATTGTATGGCATGTCATGTGAGTTTTTAGCAAATGCTAAGATAAGATGCTATCATTATGTTATTGGCCTGTAAAACACATACTTGCAGTCTACTTACTAGTCTTTCAACTATTCAATTCATACTCTATTGTTTTCACTTAATTAACTTTTCACACGTCTGTCATGAATGACTTCATCCTCATTATTCTTTTATAGTAATTATTTTGTTTGTATTGAGCTAGGGCTGGACAATAATTCAATATCTAAATATATAGCGATATAATTGTTTTCAATAATGGTGATATGATTTTTAAACACATTTCCAATATTTCGATATATACATTAAAGCATTTCTCACTGACTTGACGTTCAGGGCACAGCCGTCAGAAAGAGCAGAACACGATTGGCTACTTGCTTGATGACGTACACCACAGAAACGCAGCCAGTGCTCAGCACAGCAGCAGTAGTAGGATCCAACAGTAAGATCCAATGCGGCAAGGTTTAGTTACAAAACGAGTACCCCTGACCACAATACAAACGTGACTGAACGAGCTTCCACAAGTAAGGAGAAAGCAGAAGAAATGAAAGAGAGGAAAGACTAATGCATGGAAGTGGTTTGGCTATCTAAGATCTGATATTAAACTTCAGGTTTCAGTGTGCTGCAAAATGTGCTGGAGAGTGGTGCCGACTAGGGGTTTAACAATACATTGACATAGATTGATGCATCGATCTAATGTCTAACAATACGATGCTATATAGATATTTAAGAGGCACATTTGTTTTAACACTCTCCACATTTTCACACAATGCCAGTCTATGTATTATCGCCAACACGCTCATTATCGTTTAAATTACCTTTCAGAGCTTGTGAAAGACGCTCGGACAGCGCTTCACGAAAGTTTATCATTTGTTCGTGTTTAAAGCCTTGCAAAAGCACCGCGCACTCATCTCAAATAGAGCACAAATAGACCACTGAATTGAGTCTTCTTTTATTTATTTTTTGTGCTTCAGTAGATATAGGTCTATGGTTTTGCATATAAGGAGAATAGAGCACCATGAATCGTTCTTCACACTGAAATTTAAAACTGTTAAAAGAAAATGCTCAATAAACTGCGGCATAGGCACACTGAGCGCTGTGACTCTGTGTTGCTTCAAGTGTATCATTCTGCTCGGGATGCGCATAAGTGCTTTGTGCCGCTCTGTATTGAGGGTATGCACGTGGCGTCACCGTCAGCTGGTGTGACTGCGATTATGAATCGCGTTGAACCGTCCGATTTACACCCCTGGTGCCGACTAGCAGCAGGAACACATCAAATCGCTTCCATCATCTGAAGCAGTTCCATCCGATAGAATATTCTGAGTCAGAAGATGAAGATTCTGTTTTCAGCTAATCTGAGCACTTTTCATATTCTTAAACCTGGCTGAAGCACTTTTGTTTTAATATAAATTAAGAATAATATAATCAGCCTACGCTATAGTTTCAAGTTTCTTTATTCATATTAATAAAGTGAGTGAGAGTCTAATGTTTATTTGACGGTGATTTCACATTTCTTTTTTGTAGGAAGGCAAAAACAAATAAAAGGTGAACATTAATTTATTTGTACCATTTTTATTTCAAAAATATTATATAGTTTTATAGGAGGAGCTTTCATAGACTTGGCAAATTCATTTTTCAGAAGTTTGTAGGTACAGACATCCGTTGTGGGCGTTCTTGGCAGTTTTTCTGAGGCTTTTATATAGTTCATATTGATATCGGAATTATATCGCATCGACCGAAATTAAGAAATATATTGTGATATAAATTTTGGCCATATCGTCCAGCCCTATATTGAACCATTATAGCATTTTCAATCATTCCGAATTGCCCATCAACCCCACATTCATCCCACTTTACATTAAAACCTACAATCCGAAGTCTTTTTAGCAAACAGACGAACAAAAAAAGCATACTTTTGGTACCTTATGTGAAATAAAATATATCTCCTGGCGTGACAGGTGCATCAGAGCTACTGTTAGCTAGAGATCGATTTGAATGTCATTCAGCTCTTCAGATCAGCATAATTCAGTGAGAAATTAATAGAAATGTTATTCTGTATGACGAAATATTTTGCAAACGTGATAATAAATCTATATTTGTCCAAATATGCACACTTTTTGACTAAGAGCCCGAACGGATGCGGTTTAGGGCATGTATGTGACCACAAATAAACCGGAGAAGACGTGACTGGCTTTTTATTCTTGTTGATATTTTTATTCAAAATATTGTTCATTATAGATCGATTATTTTGCACTCCTGACATAGATTAAGAAATTAATGTCACTGCAACTTCGTTTTATCATTAACAGTGGTCAAATAACGAAGCTGGAGGCTTTAATCTTTATAATTATACCAAGTTTTTCCATATGAAAACTTGGTATAATTATAAAGATTAAAGCGTAAGAGTGTGATGTTTTAACGAGCAGTGAATGTTGAACTCTCCTTGGCTACTGCCTTTACAGTAGTGGAGCATTTTAAGGCCCCCTCTCGTTATAAAGACACACGCTTCTAAGGCCGCCATCCTTAGAGCTCAGCCAGGCAGTAGTGTCAAGTTGTTAGGCTGTCTATGAGCTTCCTTGATTACTGCCTTTACAGAGGAGTGAGGCTGAAGCCTCCACTCCTAAGAGCTCCCCCTGGGCAGCGGTATCAAGTTGCTAGGATCTCTGTGTGCCTCCTTGATGGCTATTATCTTAGCGTTGAGCATAGTAGGCCTCCTCTCACTTTGGCAGTAGTGCCAAATTGTTAGGCTCTTCAGAGCCTGTTTTGCTTCTGCCTTTAATTGTTGCCTCCTCGCACTATAGAGAGTCATCCCTTGAGGCCTCCACTTCTTAGAGCTCCGCTTGAATAGCAAGGAAGCTTTGGAAGCGTCTCAGGTTACGAATGTAACCATTGTTCCCTGAGAACAGGGAACGAGACGCTGCGTCAGCTTGACGCTACGGGGAACGCCTCCGGCGTGACAGGTGCCTGAAATCACATTGAATCACGTCAATTCTATTGACCGGCGACAGCCTATGATGTCATCAAGGTGCGACCAGGAAGTATATAAGGGCGCCTTGCAAACATGACAGTATCTAATCGTCTGAAGGGACTGTTTTCGGCAGGCAGGCCCTGCGGCATGGCACAGCGACGCAGCGTCTCGTTCCCTGTTCTCAGGAAACAATGGTTACATTCGTAACCTGAGACGTTCCCTTTCGAAAGGGAACTCGCGCTGCGTCAGCTTGACGCTACGGGGAACGATATACCAACGCCGCCATGCCGACGGGAGTGCATGCCCACTGGCAGTGACAACTGTCAAGACAAGCAAATTCTAACTGAGATGCCTGAACCACTCCCCTTCTGGTCACATTAGGCTGTCAGTGACGGTCCCCTATGGTCAAAGCCCAAGCTTATCACCTGAGAAGGAAACCTTCACACACATGAGTTCCCTCCCAGGCCTTGCTCGAAGGCCTGGAACCAACCCATTCGACTCAGAAGGGGTTCCTTTAAGGGAGCGTGGCAAGGGAACTACGAGGGAACCCTATGCCAGTCACTATTCGGGAGATTATCACCGAATGCCACCAGGGAGACCTGACCAGGTGACCCAGTCTAGCATGGGACACGTAATAAGGTCAACCCTGTCTGTACAGTACAGAGCCTCTGGTACTCGCCTCCAAAGAGACATCCCGTTAGGGTGCTGCAAGGAAGGGCAGCGTCACCGACTAGCCGGACCTCAGAGACGGGTTATCCCGGAGAGCAGCGCTCAGCGAAGTGCTTTCAAACCCTTGCTAGCGAGGGGAGTCAAGCCGCTCGATCCTCGGATCTACCAAGCACTTACTTTAAAACGTGCTTAGGAGGCCAAAAGGCCTTATAGGCTGAATATATCGGGAGGGGCCCCTCGGGACCTACCACCAATAGATCAGCCCCAGGAGGCTGTAAGCTCACAACAGACCCTCGCTTGAGAGGAGCTCATAAGCCTGCCCGGTAGGCAACCATGCCGTAGGCCTACTATGAAGGTCCCGTCCTGTCGGGACCACATAGCCGCAGTGACACCTCGTCGTGCTAGGGTAAGAACACCGCCTTCAGGTCTCGCAAACGGCCAGAGGCCGGCGCCTGATAGCGGGTAGCCACTAGCTGTCAGCAAAAAGCCAGTTGTGTGTTCCCGCCTAGGGAACTCGTCCCCCAGGGAGGCCGAGAGAGGCCTCCACCTGGTAACCTGATAGACCGCTCGCGCATCCAAAGCAGCGCTCGTCCTCAGGAAGGCCAAACGGGCCTGATACCTGATCGCAGTCGTGCTAGCCCTCGAGGTAGCTGGGAAGACCAGGGACTCGCTTAATCAGGGAGGCCAAGCGGGCCTACCAACTGCAAGACATCGGGCACTCACAGCCAAACTGAATGTGCTACTCATAGCGCTTCAAGCTCACCACAGCGGCTGGGGACCGGGAGCTCGCTTTCAGGGAGGTACCATGCCTACCACCTGATAGCAAAAAGTGCCACTTATAGCACTTTACGCACACCACAGCGGCCGGGGAGCCAGCCTCTGCTCATTGACTGGACTTATCCAGGAACCACGAGACCAGAGCGTGCCCTCAGAGGAGGCCACGTGGGCCTACTACTCCAAAGCGAATCCCCTCAGGGAAGCCAGTGCAGCTTTGCCTGATAGCAGCCCATGCTACGATCCGTTACCGAAACTGGGGACCGGGGAACGATTCCAGGGAGGCGCAATGCCTCCACCTGGTAGCAGAGCATGCCGTCCGTCGTGCTTCGCTAACCGTCTCACTCTCGCGCCTGAGAAACAGGGGCTCGTTTTCAGGGAGGCAACAATGCCTACCACCTGATAGCAGAGCACGCCACGCCTAGCGTTTTGTTTCGCTAGTTGTCTCAGCGCCTGAGAATCGGGAGCTCTCTTTCAGGGAGGCAACCGTGCCTACCAACTGAAAGCAAAATGTGCTACTCGTAGCACTTCACGCTCATTGCCACAGTGACTGGGAACCGGGAGCTTGCTCTCAGGGAGGCCATAATGCCTACCAACCTGATAGCGGAGCATGCTACTCGTAGCACTTCGTGCTCATTGCCATAGTCGACCGGAAGCCGGGAGCTCGCCCTCAGGGAGGCAACAGTGCCTACCAACTGATAGCAGGACATGCTACTCGTAGCATTCCATGCTCATTGCTACGGCGACCGGGAACCGAGAGCTCGTCGTCAGGGAGGCCACAGAGCCTACCAACCAACGGCAGAAAGTGCTTATCCATAGCGCTCCATGCTCATTACCACAGCGACCGGGAACCGTGAGCTCATTGTCAGGGAGGCCATCATGCCTACCACCTGATAGCAGAAGGTGCTACTCATAGCACTCCATGCTCACCGCCACAGTGGCTGGGAACCGGGAGTTTGCCTCCAGGGAGGTCACTCAGGGAGGCCGGATGAGGCCTACTACCTGCTAACACTCGTGCTAGCCATCCAGTGACTGGGGCCCAGGAACGCCATCCGCAGAGGAGGTCAAGTGGGCCTGCTTACCCCACAGCAGGCCCATAGGGAGGCCCAATAGCGCCTACCACCTATTTAGCAGCTCGTACCAGCCGTCGAGGGACTTAATGCCTATGGTGCCCCCTCAGGGGAGACCAAGCAGTGCCCGCTGACCACAGCAGGCTCTCAGGGAGGCCAGACAGGGCCTAACTCCTGAGCGAAGGAAACCCAGACTGGGAGCCTACCCCTCAGGGAGGCCTGGCAGGACCTGTCCCCCCGAATAGGGGGTCTGCAGATTCCAAGGATCCTGCCGAAACTTTAAGAAGGCTGGCTGCTGCTACCTGGGCTGACGGCAGCTGTCTGCTGCTGACGAAGGCCTGGAAATCCAGTTAACACCTGGGGACTCATCCCCAGGGCCAATGACGGGTCATCTGCTGACGTCGACACCAGTGGAGAAGAGCCTCCGAGGCCCACTCGTGGGCCATAGTGTCGGGACTTTCCTGCAAGGAGGCCGGTTAACGCCTACTACCTGTCCTGAAGTCCAACTGCCCAGACCGTCCAAGCTGGCCACTCAGAGCCAGCTGGCTCCTATGCCCGCACCTGGGGCTGGCTCCATCCCAGAGGCAGCTAGGGACAACCTGCTTCGCCGTGTCCTAGGGCCCCCAGGACGGCGCAGTCTCTTGGGCAGTGCCTACAAACATGGACCTAATCACATTGCCAACAGCAGTGTACTCAGCAGAAGTGCTCAGCAAAGACCCTCTAAAGCGAGGGGAGTACAACTTACGTCACCTGCATCGGGGCGGCTGTCTTTCTTTCCATGCAGCGGCCAACCTTGATTGCGAGGGCGTCAGCCATTGGCAATGCTCGGGCCTCAGGGGAGCATCCGACCAGAACCGTACAGACAGAAGGATTATCCGATGTTCTGCTCGACCCGGGCCCTAAAGGAGGTGAAGCAGAGACATAAAGCAAGGGAACAATATCACAGAAATGTGAAATCCACCGGCCGTACCATCCTCCAGGAAGAGGCCGGGGGCCGCCAGCAGATGGCGGCCACCAAGCTCCGAAAGGCAGAAACAGCAGATAAAGTCTAGTCGCAAACTGGCGAAAGACGCTTAATTCCACCCCACGACCACTGGCAAAGTCGCTGTCTCCTGCAACATCCTCGTCTGCATTACACGTGACCCCAGAACGCAGAGAAGGGGGCGGGCCTTGGCCGGACGACTCTGTAATAGAGGAGGCTGAAACAAGGATGCATAAACAAGACCATGTTCTTAATTAAAAAGACAGGCCAGGGGCGAACATCTTTATTAAAAGGGGACGCGCCCATCCTTGACAAAGCCTAGGCCAAGTGGTGCGACATAGGTCCGCACTAGATCTACTCAGGGCCCGGGAAAGAAATATTATCACCTCTAATATTACACAATGAGGCCCAAAAAACCCCTTTCCCAAAGCCCCGCAGAGCTGGGCGCAGATCTCACTACAGCTCGTGCATAAGCGCGTACCCGGTCTTCAGCTACTTTTCACTTTACGCTAGGAAAAACACAGCTCGCCCCTTACACTACAAGCCCTCAGGCGAGAGCGCGATTCAGTTACCCAAACAATGGGGAAAAATATAGCACGGAGAGGCAGCAAACTCTCTAGCAGAAAGTGAAGTATTCACACACAACCATCATAATGTTGCAAAGAAGATCGTTCTTAGCTTACTCACGGGGAGCTGCAGGCCCTGCGAAGATCCAGCGGCGATCCAAATTTCCCCAGAAAACCTCTCAGGCGAGCGAAGGTATAGGAGTTCTGAAAAACATAGTTTTGAAAATGTTTCACCCTCAGCGAGGGGACTCACCAATCGCTCCCAGCGGTGATTCCAGCCATCCATAGGCTAGTATCCGCCCGCCATCCTGAGGGGGGCGCTCTCACAACCAAGCCAGGTGGGCCGTCAGAATTCTTACATTTCTGCTCATCATAGGCCCACCGGCCTGATGTTAAAAGCGCCCGGGGAAAATCTTTTTCCAGAGGAAGGGAAAAAAGGCAGCGTTCACCTGCGTCCCCTCGGGGGCGGAGTCCGCTGCCTACGCTGGTCCCGGTTGCCAGCTCCAGCTTCCTTCCTCTTTTTGAAGCGGGTGTCCCGCCTCCTCTGCGCCATAACCCTCCGTGGGGGCGCTCGAGAGGCAACACTGGTTCTCTGTTCCTGTCTCCGGCCCTCAGGCTGGGACGGACCAGGGACACCCGACTGCCTGGGCGCGGTCCCGGACCTCCGCGGGATGCAGGTCTTAAATGCTGCCGAGCGCGCCCTCGCCTCCCTGAACTTATCCACCACCGCCTCTACGGAGGTGCCAAACAGTTCAGAGGGCGAGACCGGGGCATCGAGGAGAAAGGCCCTCTCTTTCCCCGCGATGTCCGCCAGGTTCAGCCACAGATGTCTCTCCGTGGCCACCATAGCCGCCATCGAACGACCGATGGCGAAAGCTGTTTGTTTGGTGGCCCTAAGAGAGAGATCGGTGGTGCGGCGCAACTCGGCCACCGCGTCAGGGGTTAGTCCCACCCCCTGATCGAGGTCCCTCAGCAGATCTGCCTGGTAGGCTTGTAACACTCCCATCGTGTGTAAAGCCGCCCCAGCATGACCCGCCGACATGTATGCCCTGCCGTTCAGACGTGATGTTGTCCTAAGGGGATCTGACGGCAGGGTGGGAGCCCTTAGTGTCGATGGCCGCCCGGAAGCGAGGTAGTTTGCGAACGTCTCGTCAACGGGCGGCAGCGACACATATCCAGCTTCCGGTAATCCCTCGACGTCAGCAAAATTAGCCCGCTGACGCCGATGGACTCGGGCTGAATAGGGCTTCTTCCATCCTCTCGTAATCTCATAATGGAGATCAGGAAAAAATGGAAGACTCCCGGGAGCCGGCTGGTCACGGGCGGGGAGATAACGGTCATCCAGTCTGCTCAGACGAACGTCATCTCCCCTAGCGCGCCGCCAAGGCAGCTGCAATCTGCCCACGGCGCGCTCCATAACCTCCACCAGCTCCCCATACATGGGACAAGGTGGTTGAGAAGCCTCAAACACTTCACTCGACTCCTCAACCATCCTCTGCTCCACTGGAAGAGCCACAGACGAGGAGGAGGAGCTTAGATCCTGCTCCGCCTCCAAAGTCTGCCCCTCGCGATCTGGCTCGTTGTCCACAAGCACTATACCAGTCTCTAGACGACGAGCCAGATCCAGCTGGGAGCCCCAGGATTGAAGGCGCCGCTCGGCCTCGGCGCGAGCGGGACCGCTCCCAGCTGCTGAACTCTCTCCCCTCGAGAAGAGAGCCAAACGAGAGCGGAGCGTTCTCAACGGAAAACGCTCGCAGTTCGCACAGGAGGCTCCCTCGAGAACCTCCCGTGCGTGCTCTTCCCCCAGACAGTATACACAGAGCGTGTGAGTGTCATCAGGTGTAAGATACCTGGTACACGGCTCTGCGCACCTGCGGAAGTGGCGCTGTTTCTCTGCACACTTCATAGCTTGGTACTTGCTTGACGTTCAGGATACAGGCAAAACAGTCACTGAAGACGAAGAGATACTGTCATGTTGGCAAGGCGCCCTTATATACTTCCTGGTCGCACCTTGATGACATCATAGGCTGTCGCCGGTCAATAGAATTGACGTGATTCAATGTGATTTCAGGCACCTGTCACGCCGGAGGCGTTCCCCGTAGCGTCAAGCTGACGCAGCGCGAGTTCCCTTTCGAAAGGGAACTTTCCTGAGCATGGAACGTAGTTAGCCTACTGAGACCCTGCGACCTCATATGAGGACATTACATTTTTGCCTCTTGACACAATGATAGTCAATTTTGTAAATCTTAGACCTGTTGGCCACATTTAGGGACACTGCCCACACCATCTGGTGGTGATATCACAACATTACACCACTGCCAGTGAGAACAAAATGGCTGGAATATCAGCAAAAACCTTCTACCCCAGTTCCCGAAAAAAATGACCCAGGTAAAAAATCTATTCAAATTATATGAATGAAACAAATGTATTTATGTACAATGCTGTCTCTATCATCATATGGGGATTCAAATTTGACATATTTTAGTAATAGTAGCACTCTAGGACATCAATAAATGTGAAGCACTCGTTTGAGGACATTGGGACTATATAACGTTATTTTTTCTACCATGTGGTAAGCTAAACATGGGAACATTTAGATGGATCGCATTAGCATTGAAAAAAAAAAAAACTTTTGTCTGTGTGTGTGTGTGCGTGTGTGTGTGTGTGAGCAGAGGAAATCATGGTAAATCATTCTAGTAAATATCGGATATCGGCAGATAGTCAAACTCAAACCTCAGCTGGATCTCTAATTTTTTTTTAACGTTTTTTACGTTATTATTGCAAAACTTTCATTGTCAAGAGCAGAACAATTGCTCATGGCAATTGCAAACAACTCTGAGGTGGAGGACCTCTCAGATGGGGTGATAATGATCCTGCTGTGGACGAAGTCATTTTACAAGATGTAGACCTCATGGATGAGCATCCTGATTTTTCGCCACCCGCGGATTCATCAGGAGATGATTCCGGTGAAGAGTACACACCACCTGATGCAGCTGAAGATACTGATTTTGAGAATGAAAGTCAGCCAATCATCCGCAAGTGCACAGACGTGGACGTAAACAACAGCATATTGAGAATGATGAGCTGGATGAGGAAGATCAGAGACATGGAGAGCCCAGACCAGAACCAAGGAATGCTGGACAAATGTGGTCCAGTTTCAGGATGGAGATGATGGACTGAAAGATGAGCGAACAGATTGGCAGCCACTGGATTATGTGGAGCAGTACATTGATTCAGACCTGATGAAACTCATTGCTGACTGCACAAATGCCATGTCACTGGGTAACAGTGGGAGATCTCTCTCAACTTCGGTAGATGAGATTTATCACTTTTTTGGAGCAGCAATCTTGATGTCTTGCGTGCCTTATCCACACACTGCATGAAAACACTGAAATTCAGCAATATCCGGGCATGGTATACTCCTGTGTAATTTAATGTTTACCAGATGTATGTGGGAAAAAGCGGATCAGAGTAACACGGAACAGTATATTTCCGAAAAACCCGGAAACCTCACGTATGCGGACGTATACAGGAATCCGTGAAATTTCACGGACATATACAGCTGAAACAGTGCTGGGTGTGCTTGGACTGAAGACTGTTAGGTGTGAAGAAGACCTTTCATATGTTAATGACTGACACTAGTGCTGGCTGTTCTCAGAGGGAGGGGTGTCAGGGGAGGACTTCAGGATTGAGAATTATCTCTGGTCTACTGTAGGCTACAGCAAACAAGCTTTTTGTACAGAAAGATAAATTCTTAAGGCCCTGAAACACTAAACCGAACTAGCAATGACTAAAGCCAACTGTGGGGTTGGTTCACGTTGCCTGGGTCTGGGCCAAACCATCAGAATGGTGTGTCAGGGTCTTAAAACCACTGCACGAAAAGCAAACTGCAAATATTTTTTATAAAAACAGTACAAAATAAAAACCCTGTCTGAACATATACGTTCACAAAACAAACATTTTAGACTATCCCCAAAAAATTTTTGCAAAGTTTTACAAATTGCAGGCAATAATAACATTAAATAAAAAGGAGATGAAATGTGGAATATATAAAAAGTTTGTTTAAAAAACACCAAAAACTTATATGCTCAAAATAAAAATATGGAATAAATAAAGAGCAGGGATTCACTTGCTCACGAAAAACAAGCAGATCTTTCAGCTCTGCAACTATTAACAAAAAGTGTCACTCCAAGATTCTTAACTTTAACAAGATGCAAAAAAGGGGCGCTTTGAGGTTTGAAATCCACCACTCACAATAGATGCTGGTGACGCAATGGAGGTGCAACCGATAAGGTTACACTGTAAAAAAAAATCCTAATTTTACAGAAAAAAACGTCAGTTTTTACAGTATTTTCTTGTAATTTTGAATTATGTTTAAAACGATGTAAAATTACAAACAATATCTAAATAAACACATTGACTGTTATTTTAAGGATTATATCATTAATGACAAATTACAGTAATTCTCATTTTTTATACAGGAACACTGTATTATTTTTAAACTTTTTAAAATGTATTTCATAAATAACATACAAATTCATGTAAAATTACAAACAATATCTGTAAATTAACAACTTAAGTATTATTTTATCATTAATGACAAATTACAGTAGCCTAATTCTCATTTTTTATACAGGGAAATTACCCTATTATTTATACAGTATTTTTCTGTTTTCATAAATTACATACAAATTCATGTAAAATTACAAACAATGTCTGTAAATTAAGAACTTGACCATTATTTTATCATTAATGACAAATTAGAGTAATTCTATTTTTTATACATGAAAATCACTATTATTTATACAGTATCTTTACAAACAATATCTGTAAATAAACAACTTGACTGTTATTTTAAGGATTATATCATTAATGACAAATTACAGTAATTCTCATTTTTTATACAGGAACATTTTTTTTCTGTTTTCATAAATTACATACAAATGTATGTAAAATGACAGAAATAATGTGTAATAAAATATTTAGCTCATTGTATTAAAGGTTTATGTCCATACTAACAATTTAACATTATTCTTTGTAATTTTAAAGTAAATCTTATTAGTTTTATATTTACACTGTAAAAATAAAAACCTAAAAAAACGGTCAAATGACTGGCAGCTACGGCAGCCAAACAAAAAACGTAAAATTAAAGTAAAATAGCTTAAGTCAAATAAAGTTCAAAAACTTCACATAAATTTACATTAAAAGTTTTAGAGAAAACACTGTTAGTTTACAGATTTTTCCTTATTTAAATTAAGATATTTTACTTTAATTTTGTAACATACGGTCCACTGGAGGCAAATGTTCAGAACCCATGTGCAGCATTTATTTATCCAAACATAAATCCTAACATAACTCAAAACTTGGCAAAACAACAAACAAAACTTGGCTTGACAATAAACTTGGCTTGATTAAACATAACAGACTTGAGAACACTCACCACCAACGGGTACAACGTTAATAACAGACAAAAGCTGTGTCCCAATTCGGGGGCTGCATCCTTCAAAGGCCGCATTTGAAGGCCGATTGCGTCACCGCAGCGCGACGAAGGCTGTCTCAATTCGAAGGGGCCTTCAAATGCAGCCTGCCGTCCGTGTTGCCAAGTTCCCGGTTTTTTCAGCCGAATTAGGCTACTTTTAAGTTGTTGCCGCGGGTGAAAAATTATTTCCGCGGGTTTGTTTCTACCCCTTAAGTACGATTTCGCCGCTCCAACACCCCCAAACGTACAACTGCAGTGGATAATTCGGCCGCTCGATGGAGAAAATCGCATTGGGAGTTTTGGACTACTTTTGTTGCAGAGACCTGGCAACCCTACCCACCGTCCGTCTCCCCGGCCGCGAAGGATAGAACCAACCAGAACAAGTGGATCCTTCGCAGTGTATTCCTCTGCCCATCCCGCGGCCGAGGAATACACTTATACATGTAAGTAGCCTATTCTGTTTTAATTTACTAAAATAACCAATGAAACGTTTTAAAAGCCGGTGGTCTTTATTTCTGTTACCACGGCACAGCTTTATTCGTTAGGTGATCTGATGTAATATTTCGTTTTGTTTTATGGATCAAGTTACTTTTAGCAGCTTTATTAAAATGAGGGCAGCAAATGAGTATTTATTTACCAGGCCGGAAAAATCGAGAATATAGAATTTGAGTATCTATAAATATGATTTCTGGAGTATTTTGTATGTTTGTAGGCTACTGATGCATCATATTTTTAAATTTTCTTAAGATTGCACCCCTGCCTTGCAGGTAAAAAAAATAAACTTATTACAACTTAAAAAATAAATGCAAGTTAATAGACACATCTTTACTGAAATGTATTGTGCTGTTGTGTTTGTTGTTGACAGACATGTTTATTTTCTCTGCCTTAGTATTGAAAGTGTCCTGGGTCAGGTGAGGGAGTGGAGAACTTGGCCATGGTTTGTCTTCATGATTGAGGGGTTGGGACAATCCCCCTGTCCTCATTGGCTCCATCATCCCTGAGGACACACCTGGGCCAAGTTCAGCAGTGGATGACCAAGAGGAGATGAGACCGAGAGGAGACGAGACGAGAGGATGAGCTGATGGAGAGACTGAGGGAGGACAGGAAGAGCGAGAGACAGAGGAGAGCAGGGAGAGAATGGATTGATTGTTTTCTCTTCTTGAGAGATTGTTGAGAACTAAAATTTTGGTTTTGTAAATTAAAATGTGTAAATGAAATATTACCGTTCTACACATTATTTTTGTTATGCAAGTTATAATTTGTAAATAAAATAAATAATTCTGTACATTTATTTTTGTCATGTCAATTAATTTGTAAATGAAAAAATAAATTGTTCTATACATTTTTATTTACAGTACTTTTTACAACTATTTACATAAGTTACGTTTAAGATTAGAAAAACTAAATAAATGTTAAAATTAACAGTACATAAAACAGATGGAAGAAAATGTTTTTATGTAGACTTTTATTGAGCTGGGCAGGGAGACCCTGGTGAAGCCTCTGTCAGCGGGACATCATCTGGATCAGGGCATATTTCCACTGTCTACCAACAGGTTTGCAGTGCGGACTTATTCGACGGCTGCCATGTCGCTAAGATGTTTTCAGAAAGAGGGAAGAATAAATTAAATTAACTCACATCCTCAAAGCAAACAACAAAATATTTTAACATGCATAACTGTTCTATGAGCTGAACTCTGCAGGACAGTGGTCCTCCAGGACCAACGGTGCCTATCCCTGATCTATAAGACATATTTCTAGTGTATTTTATTTTTAGATTCTTTTTTAAACAATAACTAATATCAAAATCTAATATCCATGTGTTAAAAGTCAGTTTTTCATAAAACCACAATATTTGCCTCTGAGATGAAGTTGAATAAAAATCTGAGGTACTTCACAATTATACTCAAATACAGAGTAAATGTATTTCGTTACATTATTTGTAATATTTAGCAACTGTTGACAGCTGCCGTTGAAGAGAACTGAAATGAACATTTATACTGGACTTTAAAGTTATATTCAACTGCCTAAAAACAAAACAACTAAAGATCTTTACCTCGGCCCATTTATGTGCATAATAAAGAATATAAACTATATAAAAATCGTATGTTGGTAACATATTAGTCAACATTTTATTTTTATCAGAAGATACATTAGATTACTGGAGTAAATTGAAACCCAATACTTGCATTTAAAAGTGTAATCTGGCAATTTCTCTTCAAAAATCTGACGTCGCGGTGCGCAATGAATTCTGGGGAAGGCAAGGCTGCGAAGCATCCATCCAACTATCCTTCATTTCATGGGAAAAGAAGGACGCATTTGCAGGCCGTATTTTGAAGGAGCCTTCGAAGGACCTACGAATTGGGACAGCCTTCGTCGCGCCGCGGTGACGCAATCCGCTATACCTTCCACTGTAAACGAGTCTCGGAGCGTCCTTTGAAGGCTGCGTCGGCCGCGCACTTCAAAGGACACGGCCTTCAAAGGATGCAGCCCTTGAATTGGGACACAGCTAAAGACACATCAGAGCCCGTCTACGGAGAGCCTGCCCACTCCCTATTAAGCCCTGTTGTACAGAATTTTGGTTGTAGTACCACCAGAGTTCCACTGGGGGCGATCGCCATGAGTGCAAAATGAATGGAAGTCAATGGGGCTTGACGGCTAAATTTGTCTCTTTCACCCGATTGCCGTTGAGAAATCTCAGAAATGATTGTAGATTTTGCAAGTTCAACATGGGTTTTAGGTCGAAAGTTGAATGAACGAGTACTTATGTCCTTTTGATTTCTTACAGGTTGAGTTGTTGTTGTCCATAACACGCTAGCATTCTGCTAATGAACGCTGATTGGTCAGTGAAGGACTGATTACGACCAGAGATCCCGCTTGATGGCATCGTGTCATCTGAAGCGGGACCAGAAACAAACAAAACAAAAACTCTTCTAGCACGTGTATTTACCTGTGTCAGCTGTGTTGTCGATGCCTCGAGAGAAAAGAAAGTGCAGAGCGCGAAAGCACCAGAGCGACTGAAGGATTGCCGTTAAGTAGTATCTCTGGTCGTACATGTGTATGACGTCATTGACACTTTAAAAGACTTTTTAAAGCAAATAAGTGACTCTAAAAAATCTAACACCCAGCAATGTGTAATTTATTTGCATTTCCTTTCGAATACAACATTCAAATTACTAGATAAAAAATTATATCCTGAGAAAAGTGGATTTTTATTGGTATAGCGCCATAGACCTCCATTCATTCTGCACTCGTCCTGTGAGCGCCCTCATATGGAATCAGAGAGGAACTGCAACCAGTTCAGAAGCCGAAAGTTCAGTGAGAGTGAAACTTCTCGCCATATTAGACATTCTCTGGACACATCTTCTTCTTCTTCTTCTTTGGTGTTTATTGGCGGCTGGCAACCTAACTTATTGGTGCATTACCGCCACCGACTGGAATGGAGTATGGATAAGGATATTATTTGTATACGTCATATAAATAAACAAACAAACAAAAAAAACCAATCAAAATAAATAAACAAACTGAAAAATAAAACATAACAAATAAACAAACAAACAAAAAACGTTATATTCTTTTGTATAATTTACTTACTTTCAAAAATGTAATAATATCATCATACAACTTGCTATCTGTTTCCCCTAATAAACCTGGCAATGTAAAGTCATGATGTTTTGCTATCTTAAGTGACTGAATAAGGTGATGTCTCTCATTATTATATTTCATACAATGAAAAAGTACATGCTCAACTGTTTCTTGTTGACAACAGTATATGCATTCCCCAGTTGGATGCTTTCCAATCTTATATAGTGTACTATTAAGTCCTGTGTGACCTATTCTCATCCGAGTTATAATACTTCCTTCTCTTCGATTCCTGCTCTCCCTCCTCCCAGAACCAACTTGATTTTGTATATTATATAAGTGTCTGCCTAATTCAGTATCATCCCAATGTATCTGCCATACTGAATACGCATATTTCCTAATGTATGCTTTAGCTTCCATTTTGCTTAATGGAACTTGTAGATCTATCCGTTTCAATTTTAGAGTTTGTTTTGCCAGAATATCCACCTTCTCATTCCCTTCCACACCAACATGAGCAGGAACCCAAATAAATTGTATTTCTTTGCCTTTAACCTTCAAATTATATACCTTATGGAAAATTTCATTAATTATGTCCATTCTAAAAGATGACCTGCCAGACTTTATACTTTCCAGTGCAGAATAACTATCAGATGCAATGACTGTGTTATTTAGTTCTTTCTCCTCTAACCACTGCAATGCCAATAATATCGCTAATAACTCTGTTGTATAAACTGACAAATGATTTGTAACTCTTTTCTTGATATAAAAATCATATGTTGGAATATATACAGCTGCCCCTGCATATCCTGTATCCGGATCTTTTGATCCATCTGTAAATAAAACCACTGAATCTTGGAAATGCATCTCAAAATAATTCCTCACTATATGACACACTGGAGTTTGTTTAGATTTATTATTTATTTCCTGCTTTATATTGAGGTCAACAGCAGGTGAGGGGAATAACCATGGAGGGATGGAGGATATTGATACTGTATTGCTGTACTGTAATTGACATAAACCTATATTCCTAGCCTTTGCATCACCTATCCACCCAAAACTTACAAAGTTTGTTTCATTATGTTCCCAGCACTCTTTCAATACACTTTTGACAGGATGCGAAACATTTTGTCCCTGGATATTAACCCAATATGTCAACATCAACTTCATTCGCCTGATGCCTAAAGGCATTTCTCCCATTTCCACCTGCATTGATGACACTGGGGATGTTTTAAATGATCCACTGCAGATTCTTAAGGCTTGAGCTTGCAATACATCTAATTGTTTGAGATTTGATTCTGCTGCCGACATATAAGCTATACATCCATAGTCAAAGACAGACCTCATGAGTGCCCAATATATATTTTGTAGAGATGTTCTACTTGCTCCCCAGTCCTGTCCTGACAAACACCGAAGAATATTAATAATCTTTTTACATTTGTCCTTAATTTTATCCAAATGAACTTTCCATGTCAATTTTTCATCAAACCAAACCCCAAGAAACCTTACTAATTTGACTTGCTCCAGAGGATTCCCATACAATTTTAAAGATAGAGGTGTGACTTTATGCCGCCTTGAAAAACAAATTACCTGAGTTTTTGCTACAGATAATTTAAAACCCCATTTATTAGCCCATTTTTCAACTTCAACTATTGCTCCTTGCATTTTTTTATTAATATAAGTTATATTACGACCTCTAATCCACAAAGCCCCATCATCTGCATATAAAGATTTTCCAATGTTTTGTTCAACTTGAGAGAAAATATCATTAATCATTATATTAAATAATAACGGACTACATACACTACCTTGTGGTGTTCCATTCTCCACTGTGTACACACTGGAGTATTCTTCTCCTACTTTAACTTGTATTTTCCTGTTTAATAAAAAATCTTGAATCCAATTATATGTTTTACCTCCAATTCCCAAAGATTTTAACTTTATTAATAATCCTTCTTTCCAGAGCATATCATATGCCTTTTCCACATCAAAAAAGACAGCTATTACTACTTCTTTGTTAGTTTGTGCTTTTCTGATGTCTGACTCTAGACATAATACAGAGTCCATTGTATTCCGACCCCTTCGGAATCCACTCTGATAAGGAGATAATAGATCTTTACTCTCTAAGAAGTACGTTATTCTTTCTGTGATTATTCTTTCCATTACTTTGCATAAATGAGAAGTTAAGGCAATAGGCCTATAGCTAGTAGGATCTGATGAGTTTTTCCCAGGTTTAAGAATAGGTACTATTGTTGCTTGTTTCCAAACAATAGGGAGTTGACCAGTATCCCAAATTAGGTTAAATAATTTTAAAATGATTTCCAATGTAGTATCTGTCATGTGTGCCAACATTTTGTAACATACTTCATCTTTTCCAGGAGTAGTCTGCCGAGCACTTATAATTGCTCTTCTTAACTCAAACATGTTTAGAGGAAGGTTAAGTAAACTATCTGACATCTCATCTTTCTCTAATAAATTTGGGTAGTCCATTAATGTTCTACTCCTACTCTTCCTAGCTTCTTCTGAAAGATTATCTGAGCTATGAACTTTCTTAAAAATTTGTACTAGAAGTTCGGCTTTATCTAGATTACTGACAGCCATTCTGTCTGCACCGACCAACACTGGTAACTCATAATTCCTTCTAATCCCCCCCATTTTCCTGATCATATTCCATATTTCTGACAGTTGCACTTCTCTTCCAATACTATCACAGTACTGCCTCCAAAAAATACGCTTTTGTATTTTTATTGTTTTCCTTACTAATGCCTGGGCACATTTATACTTGATCATGGCATCCATAGAATGCTGTTTTTTAAGTTGCCTAAATGCTTTATTTCTTGCTTTCACAACTACTTTACAATCATCATTCCACCAGGGTACGTTCTTGATACGTCTAATTCCTGTAGTTTTGGGTATTACTTCCTCCGCTGACTGAATTATTTCACTTACTAGCTTATTATTGAATTCATTTACATCCATCTGGTTCTCCTCTAGTAGTGTCATACATCTATTTCCACATATTACTTGAAAAACTTCCCAATTTACCTTCTCCAATTTCCATCTAGGACTTCTCTTTTCTTTTTCATAACATATCTTAAAACCAACTGTAGTCACTACAGGATAATGATCACTCCCTATTGTATGTTTGATCACACTCCATGTACTTATCCCTGCTATTATGGTAGATACAAATGTCAGGTCGAGTGCCGTTTCTGTATTATGTAAACAATTATATCGCGTTCCCTCTCCATTATTAATACACACCAAATCATTATCATCAATAAATTCTTCAATAAGTTGGCCATTCACATCAGTTTTATTACTTCCCCATAATGAATTATAAGAGTTAAAATCACCACACCATACTGTATTGTCATACAAAGGACCAACAACAGCTTCTAAAATATTTTGACTTAATTTTCCACATGGATTATAGTAATTTATGATATCTATACACCCTCTTTCAGTCCATATCTTACTTATAATTGATTCATTATCTTTATTTATTTGTACTACCTTATATTTCATTCCATTTTGTATAAATGTAGCTATTCCTCCCCCTCTACCAGATTCTCTATCTCTTCTTATTACATTATATCCTTTTATTAAAAAATCCAATTGTGGTATTAACCATGTTTCCTGAATACATATTACATTAGGTTTCTCTATTAAATTATCTATATATTTCTTAAACTCTTGACCGTTCGCAATTAAACTTCTTGCATTCCACTGTAGTATTGTCAAAAACATTAAGATGATCCAGCACATGCCTGAGAAGATTGTGTCTCTACATTAAGGGTATCTCTAACGGTCTCCCATAGCAGCCCTTTAATATCTAGATACTTCTCCGCAGATTTGACAATTATTTTAATTCTTTCATTTCGGCTTTTTGTCTGAGCAGAACAGTTTATAATCTCTGCCATGAACATTACAAAATCATTTTTTTTCACTATCAGAGTTTCCTCTTTCAGCTTATCACATCCTTGACACATATTCATTTCTTTGCTCCTAATTTCTGGTTGTCTAACCATCGTCACAATTCCTGGAACCTTCCTTGCTGCTTCTGCATAGCTAATTCCCTGTACAGCCTTGACACGTTGCACTTCAGCTTGCCTCTTGCTAACCTCACATCCTCTGTAGGCAGAACTGTGTTCCCCACCACAATTACAACACTTCAGCTTTGTACCCTCTTGGCATTTTCCATACTCATGCTCACCACCACATTTACCACATCTTTGCTTGCCCTTGCATACTGCTGCCACATGTCCAAATCTCTGACATTTAAAGCATCTAAGTGGAGGTGGTATGTAGAGCCTCACATCATAACACATGAAACCAATATACACTCTTTCCGGGAGTTTTTCCTGATCAAAATTGATCATAACTGAAAGGCTATCTTGCATATTTCCGTTCCTGTTTATTTTTAGACGTCTGACTTCATTTACTTTTACATTTGTTATGTTTTTTTTCACCTCTTCAACTGATACGTTTACCGGAATCCCTGTAATGACTCCTTTTGCGAATTTCCTATAAGTCATAGAACACTCCACTTTCTTTTTGTTTATCATGTTTATTTTGATTGCGTTCCCCTGTTGTCTTTCATCCTTACACACAACCAGCAGTGCTCCATTTCTTAATACTTTAGCACTCTTTATTTCCCCTATTTCCTTATTAAGAGATTTCGTTAGCTGTATTGGATTCATACCTCCAAACGAGTCCCCTTCATCCACAAGTTTTGCAAAGACCACATACTCCTCCCTCCGCTTATCCTGTATATTCGATCCCCTATCCGAGTCACTTTCATCTGTTTTATCTTTCCTTTTCTTTTTCCGTTTATTATTCCTAGTCATCTCCCATTTTTCATACATCCCGCCACCTACTTCCATCTCTCCTCGTTCATTTCCTGATCCGTCACTTCCCTCCATACTCTCCTGTCCACTCACAATCCAGCTGTTGCCAACCGCCTTCCAGCGACCGACAAAGACACATGGCAAACATGAGGGCTTAAATACACACACTAATGACAAGACAAGTGACACCTGTGAACAGTGATTAAACAATGAACCAATGACAGGACAAGACAAGATCACATGAGGGCATGGAAGTCACATGACAATGAAACACATGACAAAACCAGGAAACTGAAAGGACAAGACAAACTAGAAACATGACAGTAAACTTGATGAACTAAACACATGAAACATGAACCAACACCAAAACACCATGTGACAAATTTTCTGTTTTACAGTGTAGGTGTATTTTTACATTCAAACTGTAATTCTGGATACAAATATAATAAACTATAAAGCAAACTAAATATCAAACAATAATTGGTTTTAAACAGTACAAATCTGCACTACTCTCCAGGTTGAAACTTTCAGGCCTCTGCCCACACCACAAAACACCATTTGACCAATTAATTAAATATAACCGCAAAAAAAATAAATATACACATTTTCTAACTGTAGTTTAAAACAAGTTTTTTTCTATAGTTGCAAGGCTATGCTTTCTTTCCATGTTCTTCTTTTGAGCGTGATTGGCCAATCTGAACGTCATCCAGATCAATGACAGTGCGCGCCTTCAGTTTGAATTATACACCCGTTGTCGTTGGAGTGGCTCGCGGGGACGTGGGCGCGGCTTCTAGTTCTAGTCTGCAACAGGACTGCTTCGTCGGTCCATTAATGGCATTGCATGGATCATTTTACATCTGTTAAAATCTTATTTTGGACGAATTTTGATTGTGGGATGTCGACTGAGAACGAAAAAACATGAATACGAACAGACTAAGTTACCAATGGCGGACAACAGATGGCAGAAGGTAACGTAAATCCCTTTATATTTTTTCTACTGCTCATCAAGATATAACGTTAGTGCATTAAAGTCATATGCTAATCGCGATTAACTTACATATTCTGTGTTTTGTTGTGTTGTAATACTGTTAAGCTAGGGCTAGGTGTTATGACCATAGTTATGACGATCATACTGACTATTGTTAGCGATTTTGCAGTAAACGTTAACATTTACCTTTTTGTATTGCGGAATGTGAATATGAATATAGCGTATATAACACAGCACTGACTGTACTAAAAGTTTGTGACATTTTGACAAAGAAGCATGCATGAATGTAGAATAATGAGTGGGACATGCATGTGTTAAAATAAGCCTCTCTCAGACAGCATGCAATTTGAAAAATGTATTATCTTTCTGTAAAATGCGCACAAATATCTCAGTAACCCTGTCATGGGAGGTATTCACTTGATTTAAACAGAATATAATGTTACCCATTCATTTTAATGTACGTTTATAAGGCTCTTTGTTATTTTTACTTGGTTATATTGTTTACTTGGAATATTTATGGGTATTTTATATACACTTTTTTTTGTCTTATACATTTATTTTTCTCATTTTATATTGTGTACTTTGTATATTTATTCCTTTTTTTTAGATGTTCCTTTTTACGTACACTGTGTATTTTATTCCTTTACATCTCTGTCCTTTAAATGTATTTTGTTCACTTTTTTTTCCTTTTGTTTCTTTACCAATTCATTTTAACGTATGTTTATAATGTTCTTTGGACTGTTTATATTTTTACATTTGTTCCTTTACATTTTCATCCCTTTTAAATACATTTTTTTACATTTGTTTCCCCATTGTTTTAATGTTTGTTTATAATGCTCTTAAGAATGTTTTTTAATACCTTTTTAATAAATATTTCAGACTTTATCAAATTGTTTTGTGTGTATTTTTCTTTTGGGGGGGAGAGGGGATATATATATATATATATATATATATATATATATATATATATATATATATATATATATAGATTTTGCATACATATGAGCAAAATCTGCATAGCTGGCCTATAACCAATCAAGTCACTATGCTACAAAACCTAGCCCACCCTTAAGGCCCGGGTATACTTCGGCCGTCCGCGTTCGTGCACCGCTCGCATGACGTAATTTTCGTCATTCGGAGGGCTCGCGGCCGGCCGCACACCCCGTCCGCGTGCAGCCCAAATTTTGACTGTCCGCGTGCAATAGCGCATGCGCCAGCAGTACAGAAGTGTCCACTAGGTAGCAATACACACAGTGTTGAGCACAGTTTTCAGCCATCGAAGAAGAGTGTGCAAAGACCGGTTTAAAAACAACACGCTTGAAAAAAAAAAAGAGAGAATTTTTGATTCTTCAGTGTTTCTTTCAAACTATGTTGCAATGGTGGATGTGACAGACAGGGCTGCCAGACAGGGCTGCGCGCGTGATGCGTCCGGGCGCGGTAAGTGAAGTATACCCGGGCCTTTAGCCTTAGAAGTAACCAAAAATATCACTTTACTGGGTTTTCAATGCGTCCTGTCCTCCAATAGCAGTCTGGGTTTTGGGAGTGGTTTTAAAAAAAAACAACCAATCCAGTTTGAGATGAAGGACCAATATGGTATAGAAGGCAAAGCTGTTTAGAGGTGTGAAAATGTCTCTTGGGAAAAACTTGATGGGATTATTTGCCATGGCAACAAATGGCTGTAGCATGGGAGTATATGGCCACAACATACAACCGATTTGGTACCATTTTGGATGTATACGGATATTTACGGATCCGGCCAGTATACTCCTGGATTCTTCCGAATTTCAGCAGTGTATACAGGAGTATACTGGTCCGGATACACCTTTTTTCATGCAGTGACAGATAAGGATGTTTTGGTCCAATGCCCTACAAATCCCCGCCATTAGTAACACAATGTCACGTGATCGCTTCTTCAAACTTAGCAGCCATCTGAAAGTAGTTATTGACTATGATGTATCAGAAGATAAGAGGGAAACCGACAAATTCTGGAAGGTGAGGCCTTTTATGGACCGTATACTTACTGGCTGCCGCCTTCAGGTTCGTCCAGAATGCGTCTCAATAGACGAGCAGATGATCCCGTTTACAGGGGCCTGTCCATTCCGACAATACGTGCCACTAAAGCCAAATCCAGTGGGAAGGAAGAACTTTGTGCTGGCATCTGTGGATGGACTCGTGCTAGACTTTGAAGTCTATCATGGTTCAAAAACCCTGGCTTCGAAGGTTCAGGACTCTAGGGTCTAGGAACACTAGTCATCAAACGTCTTTCCGAAACCCTCACTGCTGGCACACAAGTGTATTGTGATCGCTTCTTTACCACCATAAAAGCAGTTGACCACATGCTGAAGGATGATATTTATCTTACTGGTACAGTGATGAAGGGCCAAGTCAAACAAGCAATGAACAAGTTACCCGATGACAAAACCCTGAAACACCAAGGGAGAGGTGCCGTCTCCACAGTAAGCAGGGCAGATGGGAAACTATGTGTAACACTCCACTCAATTTAGTACAGACACAAAGTCTGCGTATGGACCAGTTAGATCAGAAGGGCTAGATTCGTCTGCAGAGAATAAGGATGTCACAATAATGAACCACTCATCAAACAGGTAAGGTTTAACTCGATGTATTTCTTTCCAATTTTCAAAATTTAAATGTGATAATTGGAATGTATGACATGGAGGGGGAAAAAAAAAAAGAAAGAAAGGAAATACAAGTATAATAAAACACAAAAAAAAACAAAACAAAGAAAGTGAAATAAAATACAATGTATATTTCCCAAACAAATAAAACTACAACAATTTCTTTAAAACCCAAAAATTCTCCGTGATCCTAAACTCTGTTCTCTCTTATTTCCCTTACAGGATTCAAGACTCAAGGGAGCTCAAAGGACTCAAAAGGTAAGTGTAATAAATAAATAAAAATAATAATTTCTATAAACCAATCAAATTAACTTCTCATTTGTTTTTCTTCTAGGTTTCACTAGTCTCTTTCAGTTTTTTTTTCTTTTCTGAATTAATCAATTTAACCCAGTTATTGAGGAATTCACCTTATGAATTAAACTTGAAATATTGAAAAATGAGAATTTTTTTTTTTGAAATTTAAATCCCTTTTTGAAATGTGTCTATTTCTGGCTTCAAATTAATAAAAAAAAACGGAGAAATAAAAGAAAGAAAAATAAATAAATAAAATAAATTACATTGATCAATCAAAAACAATAAATTCACATTTAATTCCCTTCACAGAAATTTAAACCTGTTTTCAAGGTTTTGTTCAGTAGCTCAGTCTCTCAAATGATTCACAACTTTGGGAATATGGAATGAACGACAATTGTGTGCATTTCTCAGTCTATCCTCTGCGATTGAATCCTTTTGGAAGAACAATGAATCAGGTGCAAGTGCTGTTAGTTCAATCCCACCGTCCAAATCGGCAATGACAAGATCAGTATCACAAAATCACGCTCGCTGTTAGGTCCGTGTGGCTCGCCTGTCCCACTCCCTCCGCGAACACGGGAGTAAGAACGAAATCCAGGAATCCAGAACTCCACTCCATTAAGCATCGATCATGTTGCAGCAACTCAGCAGTGCACTCGTCAGGATAAAGATTCACTCAAATCCAGAGAAATAGACAAGAAAAACAGAAAAGAGAAACAAAAAAAACCTGACCTTGAATACAAGGTCACAAAATCATCATTAGTATTTTGTCCGTAACATACAGATCTCACATCCATTACCACGGTTTAACACAGCATCAAAATGGCGATCGCATATATATATGAACGTTCAACATTCGTTCACCACATGTGGTCTTATATCATACAGATTAAAGGAAAACTACAATACATCGTTCTCTTTTTTTCTTTACATTTCACTAGTATGAACATTTTTAGGAATATTTTACCCAGATTAATACATGACATGAGAATTTTAACTCACCAAAACACGATGAACTTGAACACTCAATCTCTTTTAGGTCTGTAGATCTCTTACAACTTGACTTTTTCTGCTCATCCAGCTCTCAGAAATAAATGAACTCTGTTTCCTCATAAAACGTCTTTTTCAATGCACTATGCATTACGAGGCTTCTTCTCAGTAGCTGCGTCACGCATTATAAATCTCAAACTTCTTTTTCACATGAACTTCACTTCTTCACAGTCTAAATAGTCTCTGGATATGTATAACTTCGATTAAAATCACATATTTCTGTTTGATTTGTCAAATGTGTTACTTTTCTTTGGAGAGACTCGAATCACGTCTGCTCTTCTGATCAGCCGATGAGAGAGAGAGCTCTAGCCGTGTGCGAAATCCGGAAAACAAAAAAAATGCGCTAGACAACATCCTCGATCCTCATTGGTCGGTTCTTACAAACACAAAATAATTTCATTGGATGTCCTAATACTCATGAAAATAAATTATAAATTGAAAAGGAAAAATGTACTGATTCATTTATTTAATTCTATCATGTATTTTTGGTAACCTGGGTTACATATGCGTGGTCAAGTGGTACGACAACAAGCCAGTTGTGATGCTCTCCACTGTTCACTCAGAGCAGCCAGAAGATACTTGCCAGCGGTTGTCCAAGAAGGGAAAAAAAGTATGTGACCGTGACAGGACCAAGCATCGTGCGCGAGTACAACTCAAAGATGGGAGGTGTAGACATGTCAGATAGAATGATGAGCTACTACCGAATGTCTGTGCGGACGAAGAAGTGGACAATTTGCATGCTGATGTATTTCATGGATCTTGCCCTTGCCAACAGCTGGCTGCTGTATCACAGAGATTACCAGGAAAATGGCACCCCAAGGAAATCTATCATGAAGTTTCTTGAGTTTCGCATGTTAGTGGCTCAGGTATTCCTCAGCAAGTGTGATGTTCTTCATGAAGGTGCTCATGTCACAGAAGAAGAGAATGAGAACAGACACCTTCCACCACCAGGCAAAAAATCTTGGGTCGCTCCAATCCCCCATATCTTTCCGTTCCAGTGCTGCTCATCTCCCGGAGATGGTGGCCTTGAAAAACCCCATGCGTTGCAGAGCACAAGGCTGCACTGGGAAATCCTGTGTGCGATGCATGACATGCAATGTGCATCTGTGCTTGCAAAGTGAACGAAACTGCTTTGCAGCATTTCACACCAGCCAATAGGGGCTATTCCAGACAGGCTGGAAAGAAAGAGGCAGCTAATTAGAAAAAGTTTACATTTTAGCCATGTTTCAGGCTTTTTACATTTTAGCCAGGTTTCAGGCTGTTTACATTTTATGTAGGCTTTACACTCTGATGTTTACATTTTCAAATAAACTGTGAAAATGTGTCAAATTAACTTTTTGTACCAATGGAGTCTATGTGTGTCATACAGTAACATAGATCCACTGCACTCGTATGAGGACATTCATTTTTGAGAGAACTACTTATTGTATTAAGCTGAAATTTTGAATTTTTACTAATTAGGACCTTCTGGTCCCAACAGCAAATAATATTTCAAAAAGTTATGATAGACCCACTGTCCTCACATGAGGACATCTTTTTCTGCAAAAACTACTTCCTGTACAAAAACAAATTTTAGGAATTGTACTTATTAGGTCTTACATATCCCAAATAGCAAGAAAAATTATAAAATGCACACCAGGCAAACTCTCGGGTCTAGGGAGGCTAGAGATCATGTTGAGGCTTCCATTCTTAGAGCTCAGCTAGGCATTGGTACTGAATGGTAGGTTATCAGTGAATCTCCTCGATATTCCTGGGTTGGGAACATTGCTAGGCCTCCTCTTGCTATAGAGAGTCGTTCTGTTAGAGGCTTCTGCTTCCCTGAGCTTTGCCCGATAATGTGTCAAGATGACAGTTGAACCTGTCCGTCGATCGATCGGACCTGTGCAAACGCATTTTTGAGCGACTCATTCTGGGACTGTTCCAGAGGAAAATCATCGCGGTCAGTCTCTCCCCGCCCTCTTTTGTCCCAAGAGACATCCGCATATAAATACCCCAATAAACTACCAAATGCTGGCCAATTGGTCCCCAAAATCAGCGGATGTCGAAGGTGCGGACTAACTGCCACCTCCACTCTATGCTTTTGTCCCCGGAATTGAGTTATAACCGTCACTAGCGGATAATTCACCACATCCCCGTGCACACACCGTACCTTAACCATGCGACTCTTATCCAATGGCAACAATTGTATCAGGCTTTGGCATCCACCAAAGCCGGATAGGTACCCCTCTGAATACTCACTGGTATTTAGTACAGCCCGGCTCGATCGGGGGCAGCCTGGGGCGCGTCGGGGACCCGGATCAGCGTCCCCACCTCCATCACGGGACACTGATCTATAAAGTGACCCGGATCCCCACAGTGCCAACAGGTCGGCCCAGACTTCCCCGCCGCCCCAGTGGCAGGAAGTGAACCAAGGAATTGGCGTGGAGAGAGATAGGGGAAATGGGACCAGAGGCTGGAGGGAACTCGAGGGGCTCCGTGCCCCTTGTTGGCACTCGAGAGCCCGAGGCTCCATCCGCCCATCCATCCATTCCTTGAGCCGGACCCCGGGACTGGAACCCTCCCCTCGTACAGGGAGCCGGAACAGGCCTATGGGGAGAAGGAGAAGAAGAGGGACAGGGGAGAGAGAGAGAGAGAGAGAGAGAAGCTGCCGGCAGGGGTTCGCCGACCCCTGGGCACGCAACCATTTTGTCCTCCGCCAGCTCGATGGCTTTGTCCAGCGACGCCGGCCTGTGGCACTGGACCCATTGCACGGTTTTCCTGGGCAACCTCGCAATAAACTGCTCCAGTGCCACTCGATCCACGATCTGGTCAACAGTCGACTGGTCAGCCATCAGCCATCTGCGGCAGGTGTCCCAGAGCTGCTGGGCCATCACGAAGGGCCGGGTGTTCTCCCCTAGGGTCAGCGACCGAAACCGCTGACGATGTTGCTCGGGGGAGAGCCCGACCCGCTGGAGGATGGCCCGTTGCAGGTCATCATAGACCAGGAGGTTCTGGACTGGAAGTTGTTGAGCCGCTATCTGCGCCTCACCAGATAGCAGCGGGATGAGGCGCACCGGCCACCCACATGCCTGGTACCGCTCGAACAGATCGAGGAAGGCTTCCGGATCGTCTTGCGGCCCCATCTTTGTGAGCTGCATGTGGGTGGCTTTGGCCGGGGCTGATGTTGGATCCCCGGCTGGAACCTCCCGGTCGAAACAGCTCCGGAACAGCTCGAGGTCCTGCTGCTGGGCCAGGAAGAGCGCCTGGAAGCGTCGCTCCTGCTCCTCCCGGATCTCCAGCATCGACTGGTGTTGTTCCTTATGCAGTCCCGCGAGCGCCTAGATGATGTCCGCAAATGGCGTTGCTGACGGCGCTTGCATGGCGGCGGCTCTGGTCTTCTTCCTCCCGGGTTTCGGCACCAATGTAACAAAGTTCGTAAATGGGAAAGGAAGAAGACAAAGGGTCGGCTGACTGGAAACTCGGAACAGGTTTTATTTTCTTTAACTCAGGTCACAGAACAAGGTGCACGTCGCACAACTCATAACAAACTTCGGCTCTCATATATCAACGGTTTCACTTTGGCAGTTCCTCTCTGCAGTGTCCTCCTCAGACCGGATCTCAGAGACGGGCATCCTGGAGAGCAATACTCAGCATAGCGCTTTCAACCCTTGCTAGCGAGGGGAGTTAATCTGCTCGATCCTAGGATCTACTGAGCTCTTATCTTTATAGAAACACTCAGGAGGCCAGATTGGCCTATACGCTGATCTAATTGGGAGGCCTCGCGAGGGGCCTACAAGCAGGGTGTAGGCTGAATTCCCTCACTTGGGGACCAAGTAGCAGAAGCGACACTAGTCACACTAGGGTAAGACCATCCTCAGATGCTGCCAGCTAAAGGCCAGATTACTGATAGCAGGTCCCCACTAGCTGTCAAGGTCATGCCAGTTAACAGTTCTCGAACTGAGAACCCAACCCCTTAGGGAGGCCTAGTGAGGCCCATTATCTGATAGCAGCCGAGAATCCAAACTCAGAAAGTTACAACATAGATGTTGGAGAAGCTAAACTTATACGTCAGTGCTTCTATCGTGTCATATTGGATAAACATTTTGAAATTAAATATATGACTGAGCTGAGCATAATATTGCTAAACCATCCTCTTCCAGCTGGGTATCCCCTTGTTTATTGGTTGGTAAGCCAGATGGAACATTCCGCTTCTGTACAGACTATTGCAGAAAATTTAAAAAAAAAGTCACAAAATCTGATTCTTCCCTCTGCCACGCATGGAAGATTGTATTGACCAAATTGGTTCTGCCACCTACAGTTTGTCTGTAACATATTATCCACTGGAGGAAATGTTTCAGATCCCAAGTGCAGTTTATTTAACTCAAAACAATAAAAGTAAACAATAACTTAACATGATCTTGACAACAACCAAAACATAAACTTAGACCAGACAAAGACTCACCACCAACAGGTTACAATATCAATACTAGACAAAGACACATGGCAAACATGAGGGCTTAAATACACAAGGACTAATGACTAGACAAGGAACACCTGTGAACAATGATTAAACAATTAGATTAGATTAGATTAGATTCAACTTTATTGTCATTACACAAGTACAAGTACAAGGCAACGAAATGCAGTTTAGGTCTAACCAGAAGTGCAATAGCAGCAAGTGCAGGATATACAATGGATGCGTAAGTGCAGGACATGGATATGTACTGAATATGTATAAATATGTATAAATAGAGAGACGTTATTACTATAAACAGAACTGAATTTACAGGTGAATATGTACAGTGAATAAATATACAGATGGCTATTACTATAAACAGAATTTACAGGTGAATATGTACTATGAATACAATATACAGATGGCTATTACTATAAACAGAATTTTACAGATAGAGGTATACAATAATATGCTAGGCTAATATGAGGAATAGCAGTGGATTAGGGTAGTGCAATAAATTATGGACAGAGCTATCCGGAAAAAAAAGTGTAAAGTGCAGTGGAAAGTGGTTGCATATTACAGTTAGAAGTACAGTGCAAAATGCAAATGTAAACATTGGTACTATAAATACAGTCGGCAGTGCAAATGAGCATAATCCAGTTAAGATATGGCAGTGCAAGATGCATATGTAAACAGTTGTTACTGTGATAAACAGTCGGTAGTGCAAATAACAAAGTGAAGGAAGATGTGAGGTAGGAGAGTTATCAGTTTATGAGGGAAGTGGATCAACGGGGGTTTGAGTTCAATAAAGAGACAGCTCTGGGGAAAAAACTGTTCTTTAGTCTGCTAATTGCAGAATCTGGAGAGACGCTGAGCCTCGCGATCTACTCGCGCCGCCATCTTGGTCGCCATAATGAACCAATGACATGACACAAGAACACATGAGGGCATGGGAATCACATGACAACCAGGAAACCTGACAGAGAACATGACAGTGAACATGATAAACTAACACTGCATGAAAACACTGAAATCCGGCACTATCCGGGCATGGTATACTCCTGTGTAATTTGATGTTTACCGGATGTATGTGGGAAAAAGCGGATCAGAGTAACACGGAACAGTATATTTCCAGAAAAACCCGGAAACCTCACGTATGCGGACGTATACAGGAATCCGTGAAATTTCACGGACATATACAGCTGAAACACTGCTGGGTGTGCTAGGACTGAAGACTGTTAGGTGTGAAGAAGACCTTTCATATGTTAATGACTGACACTAGGTGCTGGCTGTTCTCAGAAGGAGGGGGGCAGGGGAGCACTTCAGGATTGAGAATTATCTCTGGTCTACTGTAGGCTACAGCAAACAAGCTTTTTACACAGAAAAAATAATTCTTAAGGCCCTGAAACACTAAACTGAACTAGCAATGACTAAAGCCGACTGTGGGGTTGGTTCACGTTGCCTGGGTCTGGGCCAAACCATCAGAATGGTGTGTCAGGGCCTTAAAACCACTGCATGAAAAGAGTCTCTAAATCAAATATTTTTTATAAAAACAGTACAAAATAAAAACCCTGTCTGAAAAAAATCTGAATATGTAATGAAATAAACAAAGAAATGTAATGGAATTAACAAAGGATAATTAACCAAACATTTTAGACTATCCCCAAACAATTTTTGCAAAGTTTTACAAATTGTAGGCAATAATAGAATTAAATAAAAAGGAGATGAAATGTGGAAAATGAAAAAGTTTGTTTTAAAAACACCAAAAACTGATATGCTCAAAATAAAAATATGGAATAAAAAAGAGCAGGGATTCACTTGCTCAAGAAACACAGAAACACAAGCAGATCTTTCAGCTCTGCAACTGTTAACAAAAAGTGTCACTCCAAGATTCTTAACTTTAACACGCTGCAAAAGAGGGGCGTTTTGAGGTTTGAAATCCACCACTCACAATAGATGTAGGTGCAACCAATAAGGTTACCAATAAAAATAAGGCAACCAATAAAAATAATCCTAATTTTACAGAAAAAAACGTCAGTTTTTTACAGTATTTTCTTGTAATTTTGAATTATGTTTAAAACAATGTAAAATTACAAACAATATCTAAATAAACAACTTGACTGTTATTTTAAGGATTATATCATTAATGACAAATTACAGTAATTCTCATTTTTTTATACAGGAACATCACTGTATTATTTTTCTGTTTTCATAAATAACAAATTCATGCAAAATTACAAACAATATCTGTAAATTAACAAATGTAATACAATATTTAGCTCATTATATTAAAGGTTTATGTTTATGTCCATACTAACAATTTACCTTATTCTTTGTCATTTTAAAGTAAATCTTATAAGTTTTATATTTACACTGTAAGAATAAAACCCTAAAAAAAACAGCAGCTACAGCTGCAAAACAAAAACCGTAAAATAAGTCAAATATCTTAAGTCAAATAAAGTTAAAAAACTTCACAGAAATTTACATTAAACGTTTTAGAGAAAACACTATTAGTTTACAGATTTTTCCTTATTTAAATTAAGATATTTTACTTTAATTTTCTGTTTTACAGTGAAGGTGTATTTTTACATTCAAACTGGTTTTACATTCAATTCTGGATACAAATATAACAAAATATATTGCAAACTAAATATCAAACAATAATTGTTTTTAAAGAGTACAAATCTGCACTGCAAATCTGCACAGGTTGAAACTTCCAGGCCTCTGCCCACACCACAAAACACCATTTGACCAATTAATTAAATATAACAGCAAATAAAAATAAATATACACATTTTCTAACTGTTGTTTTAAACAAGTTTTTTTCTATATTTGCAAGGCTACTTGCTGTCTTTCCGTGTTCTTTTGAGCGTGATTGGTCAATCTGAACGTCATCCAGAAATCTGACCAATGACAGTGCGCGCCTTCAGTTTGAATTATACCCGTTGTCGTTGGAGTTGCTCGTGGCTCGCGGGGACGCGACGCGATCGCGGCTTCTAATCTTCAACAGGACGGCTTCTTCTGTCCATTAATGGCATTGCATGGATCATTTTAAACCTGTTAAAATCTTATTTTGGACGAATTTTGATTGTGGGATGTCGACTGAGAACGAAAAAACATGAATACGAACAGACTAAGTTTCCAATGGCGGACAGCAGACGGCAGAAGGTAACGTAAACCCCTTTATATTTTTTCTACTGCTTATCAAGATATAACGTTAGTGCATTAAAGTCATATGCTAATCGTGATTAACTTACATATTCTGTTTCTGTGTTTTGTTGTAATATTGTTAAGATAGGGCTGGGTGTTATGGCGATCTGATGATACTGACTATTGTTATTGATTTTGCTGTAAACGTTAACATTACCGTTTTATATTGCGGAATGGGAATATAGCGTATATAACGCAGCACTGACTGTACTAAAACTTTTTGACAAGGAAACATGCATGAATGTAGAATAATGAACGGTAACGTTACATGCATGTGTTAAAATAAGCCTCTCTCAGACAGCAGGTGATCCCGAAATCAATTATCTTTCTGTAAAATGCACACAATTATCTCAGAAACCTTGTCATGTGAGGTATTCACTTGATTTAAACAGTCAGTTATGTCTTAAGTAAAGTCAAACAGTTCAAGTTAACGTGGGGAAACCCAGATGCGTGACATTCTGTGCATCCGTTCTTAAAGGGGCTGCAGCTTTGTCATAATTTTAATCAAACAAAAGAATAGAGAAGACCTTCTGCTTCTTTTAGAATCAAGTTATATTAATTAATTGAATATCATACAGTGAAGACTTTTAAAGCAGTATTATTCTGTAGCATTTTAATAAAATATCCATCAAAATATATATATTGTGATATCGTTTTTGTAAAATAAAATTTCTCATGTATGTATAATTATATGGTCATAATGCCCATCCCTACTGTCAGCTAGTTTTAAGATCAAGCTTGTCATAAAATGTAACAGAGTTTTGGAATGATTAATCTGAGAACACTGTCATGTACACTTGTTCAACAGAGAGGACAGGAAAACACCATACTTGGACTCTGAAGAATTATAGGCAAACCAGGATTTTGGATCTACTGTGAAGTTTTTGTATGGGCCTGGTGAGTATGTTTTGCAAGTCCATGTCCGTAAGTTGATAATTAATATTAATGTTTTATCAAACAAATTAATATTCATTTGTGTGTGTGCATGTTTCTTCCCCCCTCATGATCCAGAAGTTTTGGATCCATGATCCTGAAGAACTTTTACAGATGTTGACCCTGAATGTGTAAAAGGTAATCTTAAAAATGTTGTCATTATTTTAATGTTCTCTGTTTTTTTCTGTAATGTAGACGCATGCGTTTTCTGTGAAGTTGCTTTGAAACAATATCAGGGTTTTTCCTACATTGAAAATTTTTTGCCGTCCGCCAAAACAAATTTTTGTCCCGCCAAAGCCTTATTTGTTGAGTTATTGTGATTTATGATCGATGTAGAACAGATGACTGCTGCACTTGAGTTAACTGAGTGACAGAGAGAACGACCAGTGAGCTCATCCCTCGCTCGCTCTCTCTCTGTCTTCAAAATAAGCATTCTTAGCTTTCTAATGTTTCACATTTTACGTTAATCAAAATCAAAATGTCGGAAGACCGAATCCATGTTGCACGTGGCGCTATCAGACGTCTTCCTTTAATTACCGCTGGGTGTGAAATGCGCTCAAAAAACATTGACTGATTCTCAGACCAGCTGACATAAAGCATACTTTAAATAAACAGGAAACAAATCCTATCCGGTTATGAAGTGTTTTCTGTGTGTTGACAAATCTTTCGCGATGTTCTAAAGATGGATTCACACACGCGTCTGCTAATGTCCGATTCGCGACCTAATGACTCCTCTGAACCGAATCATTTTAACGACTGGTTAGAACAACTGATCTGTCCAACACTGAACTCACGAATCAGTTTAAAGGTCCCGTTCTTCGTGTTTTTTTGAAGCTTTGATTGTGTTTACAGTGTGCAATATAACATGTGTTCATGTTTCGCGTGTAAAAAAAAACTGTATTTTTAACACAATTTACTTATCTGTACACCGCTGTTTTCACTGTCCTACAAACGACTGAAGACTTCCTTTATTCTATGAAGTCCCTCCTTCAGAAACACGTAACGAGTTCTGATTGTGTCAGCGGTTCCTGTGTTGTGATTCGACAGCAGCTTAGCGCACGTGGAAAGGTCACGCCTCTTAACGGGAGAAATATACGCGCTTAATAATCTCTACAGCGTCCCTGGGAAAGCCAAACAAAGGTGATTTGACTCCGGGATGAAAATAACAGCGTCTCGACGACATGGCGACAAACACACTGAAACGCAGCACTTCCTTTTCTCCACGCGACGTCCTCTTCTTCTCCACGTGGGACAGCAACAAGACCACGCCCCCTTTTTTCGCGTTTTCTTGTGGGCGGAGGTTAGTCTGTTCTACTGCTCTACTGACGTAATTAAAGCAGGAAATACCAGGATGTAGTCCAAACCAGCCGTTCGCTGTAGGCTTTGAAAGGGAACTTCTGTTAAATAAAATATCTCGCTTGGCATTGAACTTTGAGCTTTATCATTTTACAGGTATTATTTATGCTCTAGCAGCAACATTACACACTAACTAAAGTTTGAACAATGGGATCACGAAGAACAGGACCTTTAATAATTTACTCAGAACAACACCTGAAATGAGAACACAAGTGTGCTTACACAATTTAGCAAGAGTGGATAGTAAGAATTATTTTTAATTATCAACAGTCTTTCAGCTTATTTATGTGGACAATGTGTAGTAAAATAAATAGCCTAAAATCATTTAGTTTAGACTGGAGTGAGGTGAACCCAGAACAAAGTTGTTGTTAGCTAGCTGATTGTATATGGCAGAAAATTAGGCTATTTGTTCATTTTTTTAATACTATTTTTTTTAATATTGATATGATTATATACCAAAACAATTATCAGTAAATAGTGTAAAAATGAGGAACAAAAACAAACATCAAGGTATCAAAATAAGATAAGCAAAAGTTACAAACTTTTTTTGAATTTATTTCAAATTTATTGTCAGTATTGCGCTTGCAGATCAAGGTATTTTTTTTTTTTCGTGCGTATGTGTGTGTATGGATGACCATGTCTGTCAGCCACCACCGAAGACCATTTTTGACCCAGGAAAAACCCTGAATATGTATTGTGAAAAGCGCTATACAAATACATTTTAATTGAATTGTTTTACTTACTTTTATTGGCATTAACTATATATTATTAATGTATTATTCGCAAGATGTATTTTATTTTGTGAGACTTTGCTGAGGAAGTATTCTTTGGCTCAGTCTGAAAAGGCCCAGAAAAGAAACACTATGAAGAACATCACACAGAACCGTCAGAGAAAGAGACGGGTAAGTTAAGAAACCGGTTAAGCTTTTTCCCTCCAGAATGTTACTATACTCCTCTCTGAGTTTTAGTGGTTAATTTACTGTCATGTTTTGCAGTTGCTGGAGACCAGGTCCAGGGTTGCACAAACCAACACAGAACCTGTGGAAGACCGCAACTATAGACAAGATGTCTGATGAAGATGCTGCTGTTGTTGATGGAAGACCAGTGTGGATGGTTAGGCTAGCTACTACAAACCAGACTAGACTGACCCACACTACGTGTCACATCACCAGCCCATCACGGCAGTTTGAAAAAATGTTCAAAACTCAAACAACATTGTGTTAGAGTTGGTCACAATTATTTTATAATTATAATTTTAATATTCAATTGTTCCATTTTATATTTTCTTTATTCCTATGTTTATATACTTATACTTTTATTGGTTCCCATATATAGAGTATTTACATATATTTTATATACACTTTTTAATTTATAGATTTCTTTGTCTCGTTTTATATTGTATACTTTGTATGTTTGTTCCTTTTTAGATGTCCATGTTGCTTTTGATCTCCACGTTTTGTATTGTTGTTCCTCTTACGTCGCCTTCCTTTAGAAACATTTTGTTCACTTATCTTTTCCCCCATTCATTTTAATGTATGTTTATAATGCTCTTTGTTCTTTTTATTTGGTTATATTGTTTGCTTGGAATATTTATATGTATTTTAATATATTTTATATACACTTTTTTTGTCTTATAAATTTATTGTTCTCATTTTATATTGTTTAATTTGTATATTTATTCTTTTCCTTTTTATGTTCACTGTGTATTTTATTCCTTTACATCTCTGTCTTTTAAATGCATTTTGTTCATTTTTTTTTCCTTTTTGTTTCTTTACCAATTCATTTTAACGTATATTTATGTTCTTTGGACTGTTTATATTTTTACATTTGTTCCTTTACATTTTCATCCCTTTTAAATACATTTAGTTCACTTGTTTTTGTTTCACCATTGTTTTAATGTTCATTTATAATGCTGTTAAGATTTGAGAGCATTAAGAATGCTGTTTTTTTTTATACCTTTTTAATAAATATTTCAGACTTTCTCAAATTGTTTTGTGTGTATTTTTCTTTTGGGAGGGAGAGGGGATTATTTATATATATATATATATATATATATATATATATATATATATATATATATATATATATATATATATATATATATATATATATATATATATATATATATTATTAATGAGCAAAATCTGCATAGCTGGCCTATAACCAATCAAGTCCCTATGCTACAAAACCTAGCCCACCCTTAGCCTTAGAAGTAACCAATAAAGTCACTTGACTGGGTTTTCAATGCACCCTGTCCTCCAATAGCAGTCTGGGTTTTGGGAGTGGTTTTAAAAAAAACAACCAATCCAGTTTGAGATGAAGGACCAATAGGGGATGGAAGGCAAAGCTGTTTAGAGGTGTGAAAATGTCTCCTGGGAAAAACTTGATGGGATTATTTGCCATGGCAACAAATGGCTGTAGCATGGGAGTATACGGCCACAACATACATCCGATTTGGTACCATTTCGGATGAATACGGACATATACGGATCCATGGAATTTGACCTATCCGGCCAGTATACTCCTGGATTCTTCCGAATTTCAGCAGTGTATACACCGGATACACCTTTTTTCATGCAGTGTAAGAACATAAAACAACACCAAAACACACTGTGAAAATGTCAGTACTCCTCGTGCTCAATAATTTGCATTGTTCATTACTTAATTTGGGCTATACTCTTATTCTGTGATGAGTTTTGGCTTTAGAATTGTGCCTACCACTTTCCAGCTCCTTATGAACAAGGTGACATCTGGTTTAGAGGGTTGTGTTGTATACTTGGATGATGTTGTGGTCTACAATCAGACCTGGGAACAACATCTCTGCCGTGTCCGAGCTCTGTTTGAACGTCTTGCTGAGGTTCAATAAAGCATTAACCTGGCGAAGTGTGAGTTTGCCATGGCAACGGTAACCTATTTGAGTTGGGCAAGGCATGTTGCATCCTAGGAGGGCTAAGGATTTGGCCATTGATAACTTCATTTCACCAAGTACTTAACTAGAGAATGCATTTTTTAGTAATGGAGTTTTTGTCCAAACTTTTCATCAGTAGTAGCTCCTTTAACTGATTACCTGATAACGAAAGTAAAATTTGAGTGGTCCTTACAGGCATTTGAAAATGTTAAGAGGTTGCTTAGCACTGCACCTGTCCTGGCTGCCCCACGCTTTGGGTCACCTTTTCAGATCCAGGTGGATGCTAGCTGTATATACTATATACTGATTGGCTTCATCACTCTGTTTGTCTCCTCTCCACCAATAATCTGGTGTGTGGTAGGCGTTCTGGCGCAATATGGCTGTTGCCGTCGCATCATGCAGGTGGATGCTGCACATTGGTGGTGGTTGAGGAGATCCCCCCTCCCTATATGTAAAGTGCTTTGAATACCCAGAAAAAGCGCTATTTAAATGTGACAAATTATTAACGGCCCTACAGAGAGCACCCTTTAAGCCCTTGCAGTTTGTAGAGATTAAGATCCTGTCTTTTAAGACAGCGTCTATAAAGAAGGTATGGTCTCCACAGCTTTCCTTTTTCTGGTTGGAATAGGCACGCTTTCCCAGTGTTATCAAATAGTCTCACTGTATAGAGTCAGAAGGAACACCAGTGATTGACATTCTCTTTGCTGTTCTGTCCTTTCTTCCCCAACAGGTGCGAGGGGGACTAGGCAGCTTACTTGAGGCGCTGGAAGGGGCAGAAGTTGTGGCACTTTCCTAAGGGGTCCCAATTCGTCAGTTCAGTCCGATGTAATGTCAATTGTGACTGACTGATAGATAACGTCTAGGTTACTATTTTAACCATGGCGACGATGCCACAACTCCTGTAGCTCTGCTGGAAAGGCCGGGACCACGTCTCGGCTCCTCAGTGGAAAACTTAATTTGAGAGATCTCTCAGATGAGATCCCAATTAGTCAGTTCAGTCTGTCATAATGTCTATTCCCTTCAGGGAACGGTGGTTATAATTGTAATCTAGATGTTTTTTCACCCAAGTCAGACCCATCTGTTATTGCCTGAAGCGCAGACCTCCACTGCAGTAGTTTGAAATGTGCCCGTCAAATGCCAACTCGCTCTGTTGCTCGGTCAGTACCTTTTTTGTACTTTGTACTTTTGGTGAAAAATGTATGTACAGAACCTGAATACTTTATTTTTATTCAACTCAAGCAAAAGTAAAAGTACCACAATTTAATTATACACAAGAAAGTAGAAACATTTAAAAATGTACTCAAGTACTATAACAAAAGTATTTGTTATAAGTTACTTTCTACCTCCGGATAAATTATTTATAATAAACACTGCAGTAATAAGAATTTTGAGACATTCATATTTTTCCATGGACTCAACACACAGAGTGCATCTCAATAAGATCCCTCGTTCACCGGTCAGGGCACTTATCAGAGTCAGCCATTTTAAGAGCTGTCTCAATCGCAACATCCTTATGCTGCGTTCACACCAAACGCGAATAGAGTGTCAAAATCGCGTCTACCACGTCTAGTTGGAACATTTTGAATCCATTCGCGCGTCAACAGCGAATTGGACGCGCGTATAAATCAAGCGTTTGAAGCTAAATATGTCAAAGAACACCACATAATAGAAATATGTCAAAAACACCACTCTGCCTCTTTTCATTTTCATTAAAAATATATATTAAACATTAATAGCCACACAAATGTGGTCCAGGCAACTCCTACATTATCTTCACTGCATGTATATTTAAATATCTTTAAAAAATAAAGTTATGAAACTTCTCTTTGCCCTCAGTCAAAACGATTTGGCAGACAACAAATGATAGATTCATGACACCAAAGATCGCCCGTTAGATCCACACAAGACGAACCACTACAGGTCATCAGAGCCAGCGGTAAACGTCAGAAGGACTAGCCGAGGAAAGCCTGCTCTCGTCTGGGTTAATGAGCGCTGAGTGCCCGGTGATCGCCTGGATCTCAAAACTCCAAAAACGCAAGATTATTTTTTTTAAAAAGGCGCTCTCTTTATAAATAAACCACATATTTGAGCTTTAAACAACTACATTCTCATCTGAAATAGTCTTAAAACTACATTTTGTGACACAATAGTAGTATTTTTTAATTATGCAGGGTTTCTCATCATGTCACTTTACCATGTGACAGCAGCAAGCAGGCTCCTGATTGGTTAACGCAGCGCGAATTGACGCCAAAGTTAAAAACTTTCAAGCGCAAGTGCAAGACGCTCAATTCGCGAGCAATTCGCGAACTGGACGCACGAATGAGGCAGATTCATGAGCATGTTCAGATAATTAACCTAATTAACACGAGAGGAGCACATTCAGGTAATCAAACCAATTAAAAATAAGATATATATATATATATATATACACTCACCTAAAGGATTATTAGGAACACCATACTAATACTGTGTTTGACCCCCTTTCGCCTTCAGAACTGCCTTAAATCTACGTGGCATTGATTCAACAATGTTGGCCCATATTGATAGGATAGCATCTTGCAGTTGATGGAGATTTGTGGGATGCACATCCAGGGCACGAAGCTCCCATTCCACCACATCCCAAAGATGCTCTATTTGGTTTAGATCTGGTGACTGTGGGGGCCATTTTAGTACAGTGAACTCATTGACATGTTTAAGAAACCAATTTGAAATGATTCGAACTTTGTGACATGGTGCATTATCCTGCTAGAAGTAGCCATCAGAGGATGGGTACATGGTGGTCATAAAGGGATGGACATGGTCAGAAACAATGCTCAGGTAGGCCATGGCATTTAAACGATGCCCAATTGGCACTAAGGGGCCTAAAGTGTGCCAAGAAAACATCCCCCACACCATTACACCACCACCAGCAGCCTGCACATTGGTAACAAGGCATGATGGATCCATGTTCTCATTCTGTTTACGCCAAATTCTGACTCTACCATCTGAATGTCTCAACAGAAATCGAGACTCATCAGACCAGGCAACATTTTTCCAGTCTTCAACTGACCAATTTTGGTGAGCTTGTGCAAATTGTAGCCTCTTTTTCCTATTTGTAGTGGAGATGAGTGGTACCCGGTGGGGTCTTCTGCTGTTGTAGCCCATCCGCCTCAAGGTTGTGCATGTTGTGGCTTCACAAATGCTTTGCTGCATACCTCGGTTGTAACGAGTGGTTATTTCAGGCAAAGCTGCTCTTCTATCAGCTTGAATCAGTCGGCCCATTCTCCTCTGACCTCTAGCATCAACAAGGCATTTTCGCCCACAGGACTGCCGCATACTGGATGTTTTTCCCTTTTCACACCATTCTTTGTAAACCCTAGAAATGGTTGTGCGTGAAAATCCCAGTAACTGAGCAGATTGTGAAATACTCAGACCGGCTTGTCTGGCACCAACAACCATGCCATGCTAAAAATTGCTTAAATCACCTTTCTTTCCCATTCTGACATTCAGTTTGTAGTTCAGGAGATTGTCTTGACCAGGGCCACACCCCTAAATGCATTGAAGCAGCTGCCATGTGATTGGTTGATTCGATAATTGCATTAATGAGAAATTTAACAGGTGTTCCTAATAATCCTTTAGGTGAGTGTATACCTCTGTTACTCTGGGTTGGGGCCAAATTCTGAGCTCGGGGCCATCCCCCCGGACAGCACGGTAAATAATTAAAATTAGCAAACCGGCAATGCACAGACACAGGTGATAGCGATACCTACAGCAGCAGTTACAGCGGTTCTGAGACATGTTCTTGGTTCACACGCTGGCAATGTTTACAACAGAGAGATGAGGGATGAGTACAAAAGTGGCATGCAGCAGGAAGAACAGACAGAGATCGCTCGAATGTCATTCAGCTCTTCAGATCAGCATAGGCTAATTCCGTGAGAAATGAAAATAAATGTTATTCTGTATGACGAAATATTTTGCAAACGTGATAATAAATCTATATTTGTCCAAATATGCACACTGTTTGGCAAGATGAACAACGCGCGTGGTTATGCTCTCATGAGAGAACATGAACCATCCACGAACACAGTCTCTACATGCTTGCGATGCGATAGAGGAGTGGGGGCCCACAGAGATGTACTCGGCAGGGAAGCCTCACTGTAATCCTCAGGTCACCCAGGCTTATCAACCAAAGTAGCCCCTTTTCTGGTGCACCAGAAAAGAAACTAGATCGGGGTATAAGCAAAGGGACGCAGTACTGCAGATTAACGAAAGTAATCCAGGGAGCACATTCACGACACGCTGAAAACAACACCACACTTTCCTCCTTGACTTTTCCGCACGCTGCTTCCAAAACTTCCCCACCATGTCTCAACAATAATGATGGAAGACGAACCTGACAGAAAGTGACTGTCTCATGCATAATAACTAACTTATATTTTATGCATACTACAGCGCAGTGATTGGATTGAATGAGCTTTAGGTCATGAATATATGTCGAGAATCGCTCGAAGCAGTCCACGTCAGCATGTTCGAGCAGCCCCATATTTGGGCCTACGGTGCACGTTGACGTCAGCTTCTGTGACATTGCTCCGACTCAGCTTTTCAAACCGGAAGACAGAAATTGCTCTGAAAAATGCAAAAATAACTATTTTTCACATATGAATAACATTAATGAGTACCTTTAGTGTTTTCAATGATGTGCCGCCTATACATATCTGTTTACATCTCAAAAAAAGTGTTTTGGGGTTTCATGACCCTTTAAAAAAATTTATGTCAGAAAAATATCAGTTCTGTTGTTGTTCATAAATACCAGTAGTGGCATCATTAAACGAGGACACTGTCATGTCACCATCAATGTCCTAATGTTAAGTGAGTCAGGTTCCTTACTGTCCTTACCAGTTGCCGAATTTCTGTACACAATATACGGATTTATGACCCAGGGAGCAAGGTAGCTGATTGAGACACATGAACAGACTGACTGTTCTGAACAGACAGAATGTCCTGTCTGGCTCCACCTTGTTGCCCAGCTGCCAAGCTGTGTTTAATTAGTGCCATAATTAACTGGTTTTGCCATGAAACCTCATAACTTAACAGTGTTTATCCCTTATGAAAAAGTTTGCTATTATTATACTTCTTTTAAACTAAAAATAAGAAAGTATATTTTCAGTCTACTTCTCAGAAATACACTTAAAATTGCACTTAAGTATACTTGACTTATACTGCCAGAAAATTGTAAGTATATTATACTAGTATACTATAATTTTGATCAAGATATACTTAAAAGTATTCTAACTATACTTGGACAACGTTTGTAATTGTGTTTACTCTTTTGTTTGAATAGCCTATTAAATACTATTTTCACATAGTTTTCTTTAAGTATGTAATTTATAGTTTACTATGTATATTATTTTTGCACTTTAAGTATACAGTACTACTATGTATGTTCCTATTAAGTATTAATTTTTATACTTGAAATATATCTTTAACTCTTGCCATTTTAAAAACATTTTATTTTAACTTCATGCATTCTTTTTTATAAACACTTGAATGTGGGTAAGTTTATTTTTAAAAAAGCAACATTTTAAACAAAAGGCTGAGAAAATTGTATTTTAATCAAAGGCTTCGTCAAGATCATATTCCATCAACACCACCAAAGCTTGACAATCATTTCATGGATTTAACATTTCATGACTAGTGGACTAGCCTACACAAAAAAAAACTGAATTAGGAACAAATCTGTTTTCATTATAAATCAATATTTTCAAACAATGTAAGTTTATAAGACTTATAAGAAGGTATTTAAAACTACTGTTACACTTAAAGTACACTAAAAACGTATACTTTTTATAAATTAAAAGTGGGCCAATTTAGTCCAGCAGTGTTGAAATAGTACACTTACAAGTTTACTACTAGTACATTGAAATTAGTATACTTATTAAAGTATACTTAAAAATATACTTGAACATTACCTAAGTGTACTTAATATAATGAACTTAAAAACTTAAAAGTATACTTCCTTTTCGGAAGGGTAGTAAAACTACATCAGGCAAGTCATAAAATATTTCACATATGCCAATGTCAAATGAGATTAAATGAATGTCAATCCGATCCTGCATTTTTGTGGCTTATATGGTTTGACATGTTGTAGGCTACACATCTAGAAAGCAAAACGGGTCTCATTTACGAAAAGAAAATACGACAGAAAACTGGACGTAAGACATTTATCAAGATGGACATGAGAGGTGGCTATGATCAAAAGTCACATCAAGTCTCGTCAGGGCCGGCTCTAGCTCTTTGGTTGCCCTAGGCGAGATTGAGTTTTGCCACCCCCCTTAATTGTTAAGCCCACCGGCAACTATAGTTGCCAGTGTATAGTTGTCATTTTCCTTCTGTAAGTATTTTTCTAGATATTATCCATGTTTTATATCTTAATGACACACAAGCAGACAACCAAATAAAGGATTTCAAGGAAAAAAAAAAGTATTAACTTCCTTCCTGTCACATGAGACTGCCAACTTCCTACCCCTACTTCCAGGGAGCACAACGAAGGCAAACCCTCCCAAAGAAAGGTCATTTTTATGTTACTAATAAGTATTTTTTGTTGACATATATATATCAACATAATCATGAAGGTCACTAGAATCATCCAAACAAAACAAATCTTACAACAGATCTATAGTTTTTAGTATACTTAGTCAAACATAATAAATTTGATTATGAATAAAGATTGATCTGTTGAAAGCAGTTATTTTGAGTTAGATGCTAAATGTTCTCCTCTTATACATATTTGACATTGAAGGGGTGGATACAACATATTTGCCCACCGGCAACTATAGTTGCCACAGATTCAAATACGATTTTCAAGAAAAAATACAAAAACCTGGGGAAAATAAATGCAGAACAAGCCATTCAGAAAAAATTGGGCACAAATGGGTTAAGTATTTATAAAAACTATATTAACAAAAATGCTCCTATAGTTACTCCAAGACTTAAAAAGCTAATTATGACTTTATAGTCACTCCAACACTTCAAGAAAATCAAGAAAATGAAGACTTGAAGGATCAACTGCAATAAATTGGTCATACACAAATGCTAGAAAGAATGTTCAAGGATATTTACCAAATATTAACTCCATAAACTGTGCAACAACTCTCTTAAGCACCTATACCCTCTACAAACAAAAGTGCTGTTATGGATACACTGTACTTACCACTACAAAATTAAAATATATAAGTTCTTGTAGCTCTATCCCCATCTTAAATAATAAAAGATGAACAGTTGTTTCTGGCATTTCTATTCACCTTCAAAATTGACGCAGCATTAAAATTTGGCTCGCCTGGATTTCCTTATTGTCAGTGAAATGCGTTGTAATATGTAGATAACTAGCTAGCTAGTTATAGCTTAGTGACAGCAATAAAACGTCCAATGCCGTCCAATATTAGTTGATAATATCGATAATACGAAGTAAATTTATTTTGTTTGACACCTTTATGGCTGAGATGAGAAGACTTACCTCTATACTGGGCTTTCTTTTGATCGTCTGCCTTTCTCTTTTTCCGTCCCTGTGCACTCGAGGGTTTAACGTTAGACCGCTTCATTTTTGAAGAACGCGCCAATGCTGAGCACTTGCCTGACCTAACGCCTGAACGCCTGTGCTCGACAATACTCACCATCAATTCAATCTAATAATCAGGTTAAGTAATTAAACGTGCGGCTGAGGGGGCGCCCAATGATGATCATGTTTAATAAACAGTATGTTTTATTTCGCTTGTTTTAATTCTATGCTTAATGGGAAGTAAGTTTAAGGGCGCCACTAGAGGGCGCCTGCGAGCGCCCCCAACACATTTGTCGCCCTAGGCAACCGCCTAGCTCGCCTATAGCAAACGCCGGCCCTGAGTCTCGTGCATGTTTTTGAGTTAGCGTGAACTTGTGTGCAGCATTGTAAATCTGATGGAGAGAGCATTTTGTTCACTTATATTATTTTCCTGACTGACAACCGAAGCTCATTAATCGATCATTAACCGTTAAGATTATAATGTCAAATTAAAATTAAATTAATTTAGAATAGATGGTTGTCTGTGACCCATTAAAATACCACAAATGTTTTTCTTCCCCCCACAAGGAGTTTATTTTTAAATGCGCAAATAGCAGCATAAAAAACAGAACACGAGGATTCACACATCGTCACAGCAGCGCTTGTTTGAACAAGAGAAAAAAAACTGAATACAATTAAGTATATAAAAGCAATAAAATAAATACGACTACTCAAAATATATCACTTAAATAATTAACAGATTAATAAAATAAAAATTGCTTTGATGTTCATTTTTGTGACACTTCGTTTTCTTTATATCTTTATTTGATTAAATCCTTGCCTCATGCATGCACACACAACATCAGTTCTATCATTCCTAACTTGACATTTCTGCCATTCATCATCAAATGAAAATGCAAGCGCAATAACTTGATGAGATATAGATAATGAATATTTGAATTCCAATATTTTGTTTCTTATGAAGTGCAAACCATGTGAACCATTTATTTACAAACATTAATAACCTGTGAAAGTGAACCTTAATGTAAAGTGAACACATGTGAATCATTTATTAATGAGTTACTGATTACATCATTTATTATCGATGCATTGTATCCGTAAACACAACTTTAAACTTTAACATTAACATATTTGTTACAGATGTAGGTTGCAGCAGGGATGAGGCAGAATCGGAACTTCCACAAGAGACGGGGTTTATTAGACACAGGAACAAAACAGCAAACAAACACCATAAGCAATCATAATGTAGCAAATTATTCAATCAAATGAACATACCCTTCACAAAGCCCAATTCAGCTCCAGACCCCAGGAAATCGACCATCGTTCACGAGAGAGATGGAGGCTTGATTCTGCCCGGAGCTACTAGTTGTTGATAACTGACTTCCAATGGACTTTTGTTCAAAACTTAGTTAAAGAGGACAGAGGACTCGTTGTTATCACAAGACAAAGAAACAACCAGATCTCTGTCTTTTCAATGACCGGTAAATGAACTCCACGTGACACAGCTCAAACTCCCAGCAAACTCACAGAAACTGTTACATATGGAGTGCATCAAATCACTGATTATTGGACTTTCATTCAAATAGCCTTCGACATAGCTTGTTAGTGTGTTTACAACTGATACACGTGACTATTATGCATGTATTTTACTCCCAATTCATGCAATTATGTAACTATTGAATGAGCGGATGAAAAGGCACTGTGTTTGATATTGTTGTGTTCGTATGGATATAATCCAACAGATGAGCTGAATGAAGTCTTTATAGAATTGATCATGTCCTTATAGTAAGAAATTAGGTCTAAAATTACTCTCTGCTTAAGAGCAGGAAACTAAATTCTATAGATAACCCAATTTTGTGGGAGGGGTGGAGACACAGTCACCCCTGAAGCCTAATTGGCCAGAACCCATCCAGGGGATGGGCAAATATTTGAGTTTAATCTCAGAACACAAACAAAGTGTTCAGTTCAGTTTTAGTTCAGTTCACGTTTAGTTCTGTTCAAGTCAGCTCAAGTTCGGTTCCAGTTCGTTTCGAGCTGGTTCGTGGCCTGTTCGCAGTTCAGAGATGAGCTAAGTCCTAGCAGTTTGACCAGAGTTGAGTTCTGAACGGAGAGCTCCCAGGAGACGATCTGACGATCGTGGCAGACCAAGATCAGAGAAAATGGGTTAAACAACGATTTCATTCAGGCCATCTGCCCTTCTCTCACTTTCCTTAAATTTAAATTAAAGATACTTAAAGTTTATTTTCTTTCCGTTAAGTCTCGGGTTCTGTTAAGTTCCGCCGCAAAAGTTTCTCAACAACGAGTCTCCAAAAGCGCGCTTCAACTTCAAACAACGCCCACAAGACTTTCATCCAGCCGCCAACACGCCACGTGATTGGCTTCCCAAGACGATCCAAGACACGACCAGACCTTCAGCGAATCAAAGACCCGGGAAAACCCCTTGTCCAGCCAGGAAAAAGGGAACCCCCTTGTCAGACGACACACGAGACACAAACGCAAGTAATGCCTCTTGATTCCGAGCTGAACTGGTGCATTAGATCAAATGTAATAACCCTGCCTAGGAAACGATAGGAGGTTAAATTACTGATCAATGGTTTCTTCAGGTCATGTGTCATAAATGCATATATTGCTTAGGATTTCATAATTTCTCTCTCTTAGAACTTATTCTTTCCTCACCTTCTTCCTTTCTGCAACGTGTGAATGTGCGAGTGCGTGTGTTTATGTTAGATAGTTTAATGTGTTAGAGTAATCAATAAAGTTCAGTTTGTATTCAAAGATAACTGTTCTTGTGTTATGTGCTTATCAATTTAATGTCTTGAACTGCCGATCTAAGTTACCTGGCTGTTAAATAGTGTTTCACTATTGTTCGGATATTAATATCCGCTGCAGAGTTGACATTTACGGCCCGTTCAAATGAACGCTGGAAGAGTCATTGCTCGGCTGTAAAATATAGACTCTCAAAATTCCCTATGAATTCATTAATTCATTAATTTGAGCTAAATATACATGTTTCCCTTTAACAGAGCCCCCTTTAAGTTCTTACATATCGGCGGACGAATAAGTTAAGGTGTAAACATTAATTCTGAATTATTTATAAATTATAGTGTCATTCAAGTCTTTCATTTTAATTCAGTTCCCCGTTGAGTTATTATTTTATCTGACTCATAGTCGCTACAATAACAAACATAACAACGGACAAGGAGTGCAGGGAAGTGAGTCCAATATAAAGGGAATGCAAACAACAGAGACCAGGTGCAGGGTATCCGGGGAGAGTGGGAGAGATGATGACGGAGTGAGTTCAGGTGTGAGACAGGGAGGATCATGGGAAACTGAGTCCAGGACAGGCATGGATTGTAACGTTACCTCCCCCTCCCGGTAGGCGCGTCCTCACGCCCTGGAAACCTACACGCAGGTGAGGGGGAGGTGCAGACAGGTACGGAGGTCTCATGGGCAGGTCTAGACTTCGGGCGGCCATGGCAGGTCAGGAACCTCGGGCGACCATGGTGGGTCAGGAGTCTCGGGCGGCCATGGCGGGTCAGGAGTCTCAGGCGGTCATGGAGGTTCAGGTGCCGTGGACTCGGGAACCTCGGGCAGCCATGGCCAAGAGCCCCACCCACATGTTCCCCACCCAAGGGTACATAGTCCCCCCCAATTTCCTTTGGGAGTTTCAGGGGTGGCAGGAAGGGCTCGTGGAATGAGGCAAGTTCGTGAGTTGGAAAGGATCCGTGGACTGGAGCTGGCTTGTGGAGAACTGGAGCTGGCTCGTGGAGGACTGGAGCGGGCTCGTAGAGGACTGGAGCTGGCTCATGGAGGACTGGAGCTGGCTCGTGGAGAACTGGAGCGGGCTCGTGGAGGACTGGAGCGACAGGTTCACTCTAAAAATCAATGAGCCAGTGGTCCATGTCGTTCTGTGGCTCTGGTACGGCAGCGGCCTTCTTAATTGGCGGCTTATGCTTCACGGTGGCCACTTTGTTATGGGACTTAGATGCAGCTGTGGCCATCTTTTTTGGCGGTTTGGGCCTTGGGACAGGCAGGAAAACTCGGGAAGACCCACTGGAGGGATATGTGGAGGAAACTGGCAGTGGGTGAACTGACCACAAATTTTTTCTTGAACCTCTTCAATTTCGAAAACATAACCATTTAAAAAGAGAATCAGATTAATAGACTCAACTAGGGAGAAGGAACAGGCAGGTTCAATATACCGAATGTCCTCGTCCAGTCCCGTCAAAAAACATGCGTTAAGTGGATTATCTGGCCAGTTCACCAAACAAGACAGCTCAGAAAATTCCTCCACATACCTCTCCAGCAGGCGACCATCCTATCGAAACCCCCACAGACGATCCACCGCTGAAACATCTCCCTTTGGGAGCACGGGAGAGATTGGGACCAGGAAAATTCCCATCCTTGTAGAAGTCCTTACTGTAGGATCCGTCAATCTGTTACAAACTAGTGTGTAGGTCAAACTCACGAAGGCGAAGGAGAACTTGGAACAGGAACTTTTAATGAACAAACTCACAGGGTTGAGATATAGAAACAGAAACATCAGTATACGTAGACGTCGACGGACAAACACAGAAGAAACACTGAGAATTAAATACACAGAGGCAAACAAGGTAATTGACAAGACAAAGGTGCTAGACATTACTAATTAACTGGACACAGGTGATGGAATGAACTCATAATGACAATGGCGGGAAAACTGAACAAAGGAACAAACTCAAAGACAAGCAAAACAGACTAGACATGTAACAATATTAATATGCAATCAATAAATATTTTGATATCATGATAAAGGCCACTGTAACCTGAGCATCTGACCATCCACACTTTATTTACAGTAACATTACATGCGCATGTCTGAGAGAGTGCCGGAGCGGTTATTTGTGTATGATAACTACATCTCATTGCCTTATGGTTGTAATTTTTTTTTTTTTTTTTTCAAAATAAAGTTTGATAATTTCATCTCAGTTTAAATAAAAATCAGTTTTATACAATACTTAGGATAGGCATGAGCCTTTTGTGGAGTATCATGGTTAAGACTGTAACTTCTGGTAAGGGACATTTTAAGAAAAGTGGCAGTCATGAGATATCATTGAGAAAACCACAAATACAACACACTTCAGTCTCACAAAGACAATTTTTGCTGCATCATGAAATAAATCAGGAATCTGGTTTTAAGTTAAGTGTGAATAAATACATTTATTAAGCATTTATAACATGTGAGTTAGAAAGGGCTCACTATTTGGCAGGTATTGCGTTAAAGTCACCCTTTTTATTCACTGCTTATCAACGATCTATAATGCATTTGTAAATGAGTTATTAGTCATTAACAAACACCTTTATAAACCCTTTACAAAGGGAACCTTTATGTATAAGTGTTACCCAAATTTTTCATGAATCACATGTGAATCCTGTTTTAAGATGATTTCTGTGCTCGGATCGGCACTCATTTCTATGTTTGATTGATAAATAAGGCCCAATATGTTGACCCTGAGGCATGAATTGCTCTCTCCTCACATTGCATACTTTAATGACACGAAAAGGTAAAGACATAAAAAATGTTATACATATTTATTTCTGAAATTGTAATATGTTTTTGCTGACAAAAATTACACAATGTTAGATTAAACGCTTGTCAGGCATTAATTTGATGAAGTGCACATGTATAGCATTATATAGCATTGTATTTATCTGCAATACTTTCTACAGCCACAAGATGTCATTGTATCATCCTGTGTTGTGTACCAGCTAGTGAATTTACATTTAATTTGTAAGAGATTTACAAATGAGAAAAAGTACAAGCAATTTATCATATGAAATATTAGCAGTACTAAATTACTAAGGTACTGCAGAGTAAACCAAAAGATTAGGCCTAAACCTAAACCAGAAGTGTAACTGTGGAGATATTATAATATACCCTGTATTATTAATTGTTCATTATATTGTTTTTTATTTATGGTTATGAATTAATTGAGTGACTAACCAAACTTTTGATAATTCGCAGCACAGAGTAAAAAAAAGGTAATAAAGTGGCTGTGGTTGTTTTATCTGTCATTGTTGCTAAAACTGACAATCCACTAAGGAGAGGTATTTGTCCTCTTTTGGAGCTCAGTTTTGTGTTTTTTTTTATTTTATTTTTTTTATGAATAGCTCCCCTTCACAGACCAGAATGTTTATCTCTGTAACCAGACACAGAGTTATAACATTTCGAAATTTTTGCCTGCAGAATGTATACATTTTGTTTAGATTTAAATTTTTAATGAACAAAATTGACAATAAGGGTAATTAAGAAACAGTGAGTGTAAGTGTTTAAGTATATATATATATATATACTTAGTATAAATAAGTGCTTGATGCTTGATTTATTAATGGATTTTGACCCTTATTGTAAAGTGTTCACTATTTAAACATTACCTGATGTGTTACTAACATTTGAAGACTCTTTATTTACATGACCACTAACAAAGCATTTATTAATGTTTTTTGAGAACCTTATTATAAAGTGTACACTATTTCACCATTAACTGCTGTGTTAACATTGGTAGGTTCATTACAAAGCAGTCATTATTGATTTTACTGGACCTTAAATGAGTGAAAGCCATTCACCACTTACATTTTCAGAATGTTGGGAAAAGGCCTCATTATTACATTACATAACTGGTCAAGATTGGCAATATTTGCCAGCTCAACATACAAAACAAAAATTTCTAGGAACAAAAACTTCTACGCAGAAACAAACCATGTGCAGCAATATCAATTCAGGCCTAAACAAGGAACAAAACATTACTGGAATTAAGCATGGGGAAAACATATTTGGATATTTTTTTCGTTAGGGTTTTGAAGTCCCTCTTCATGGAAATTAAATATTTTTTTATTGGAAGCAATTTCCCATCAGTTTTCATCATTTGTATTTTGTTTGCAATGTTCTCATCGGCCATAATTGCGTCTTGACATTTCTGGTTTATGTTAGATAATTTCTGGTAGAGGTGTTAGCGAGGCCAGCAGGGGGTGCTCACCCTGTGGTCTGTGTGGGTCCTAATGCCCCAGTATAGTGATGGGGACACTACTGTAACAAGCACCGTTCTTCGGATGAGACATTAAACCGAGGTCCTGACTCTCTGTGGTCATTAAAAATCCCAGGATGTCCTTCGATAAAGAGTAGGGGTGTAACCCCCGGCATCCTGGCCAAATTTGCCCATTGGCCCCTGTCCATCATGGCCTCCTAATCATCCCATATATATATATATATATATATATATATATATATATATATATATATATATATATATATATATATACGATTGGCTTCATTGTTCTGTCTTCTCTCCACCAATAAGCTGGTGTGTGGTGTGGGCTCTGGCGCAATATGGCTGCCAGCGATAAAAAAATCAATTTTAATCGTTCTGAACAGAAACATTTATTTGAAATGACCATTAACCGGTTAATAACGTTATTTTTTCGTTCTCTTTAATATTTTAATTTGTCAGTGACCAATCATCATGAATTGAGTATTACAGCATGACGTGACGTAACTTATAGCGTGAGTGAAATGCCCGCGCAGCAGTCATCGGCAGACGATCTCTCCGGCCAGATAAGATTTGTCTTAAATAAGCAAAAAGTAGGCTACCCATCCAATGTTCAGAGGTATGTTAAAGTTTAAAAATGCTTTGAAGATTAGCCATACGAAGTAATGCAAACAATTTTTGTTTGTTTCTCAATGTGAGTGAGCTAATTTTAGATTAAATGTTAGAATGTAAAAAAGGCTTGGGCCTATAGCTTATTCCACTATCAGTGACTTTTTTTTAGATGGGCCGCCACCAAGAAAATCCTTTTCGTCATTATTTCTCCTATGACAAGTCGTCTGACAAGTCTGTCTGCAATATTGAAGGATGCGGGGCAGAAGTAACCGGGAATCATGGAGGAAACTTGCAGAGGCACATTCAACGTAAACATCCAGCAGAGTATGCCAATTCAACCAGCAATAAAAAACCAGCATCTACAGCAGACGGACAAACAACTCTGGATGCGGTCATAGTTAAAAAGCCAAAGACAACAGGCCTACATATTCAACTGAATCCTGATGTTCTAAAAGATGTGTGCATAGAGCTAGAAACTGTCAACGGGAGACCATTTACATTAATGGAAGACACTGGCTTCAGAAAAATTATAGACCCATTACAACAGGCTATAGGAAATAATTTCGCTATCAACTCCTCAAATATCCGTGATATGGTGTCAAGTGTTGCTCAGGTGGGAAGGGAAAAGCTCAAGAATGAGTTAAAGGGAAGGCTACTGATGCTTAAAATTGATTCAGCCACATGCAGAGACCGATCTGTTCTTGGCAGAAATGTACAGTACACTGACGGAGAAAAAATTGTGTTGCGCACCTTGGCCGTAAGGGAGCTAACTGAACGACACACAGCCGAATACATTTCATCTGTTGTGAAGGATGTCTTGCACGAATATGATGTTGAATTACGGCAAGTTTTCTCGATAACGTCAGATAACGCCGCTAACATGTTAAAGGCAGTGTCTTTACTATCCGATATGCAAGAAGAGGACACCCCATTCAATGAAGCGAATGAAAATCATACCCTGGGCGCAGGAATGGATGAGGATGAGCAAGATGCAATCCAAGAAGAAACACCGGAAGTGCTAATTGAACTTGACTCTTTGACCGGACATGTGTTGCGCAGTGTGAGGTGCTCGGCTCATACCCTGCAGTTAGCAGTTGACGACGCATTAAAAGAGCAACGGTCATCCAATTTGATTTCCAAAGCAAGACGTGTTTCAAAAAAGTTGCGCACACAGAACGTTGTTACAATTCTTAAAAGAATGGGACACAAAAGGGCCATTGTTGACTGTCCAACACGCTGGCATTCAACACACGATATGCTGGAGCGGCTTTTAGAGCTCCGGAATTTTTGCGAGGACATGTCACCAAATATTAAAGAACTGCTTTTAGGTGAGAATGAATGGGAGGCAATATCCAACTTGGTGAGTGCACTGAAACCAGCGAAAATGGCTACGAAAAGCCTCCAGTCGGACCAGCTCACAGCAGGTGACTTCTATGGTGTTTGGCTTCAGTGTGTACTGTGCACTGACAGAATTGACAATCCCTTTGCAAAACGCCTCGTGACAAACAGCTCTCTTTGACAATGACGCCTTTGTGGCTGCTTTATTTCTCGACCCTAGATACAGACTTTTTCTCAGCGAACTTCAATCCGAAAGTGCAAAAATTCACTTATGTCGTTCCTGGGAAGCCATTCAGACTTTATCCGGCAGCAAAGCAACTACACAGCACACTCCATCCCAGTCATCCGACGATGACGATGAGATAGAACAGCTGTTGATGGCAAAAGAAAAAGAAAGCACAACAGTAAAACACACTCGTGTTTCCATCTCATCTGTTTTGGATATGTATTCAAGAGAAGCACGCCTTAAGAGGAGTGAGTGTATTTTTAAGTACTGGGCAAGTGTTGCTCCCACTAACCCAGATTTGCACAAACTTGCTATGAATGTAATTGCACTACCGGTAACGCAAGTCAGTGTAGAGCGCGCATTTTCATGCCTCAAGTTCATTCTTTCCCCACTGAGGTCTTCAATGAATGCGCAGGTATTGGAGGACATTCTTTTTGTACGTCTAAACAAGCAGTACGGACTTTAAGCAATAGACTGATTTAGGCTAGTTTGTGGATTTCGTTTAAGCCCAGCAACTATCGCACATTTTCCCTTTCAGGTAACAAATACAGGACAGGTCAATGTTTATAGACTGTTGATGCTTTGTATTAAATGCATCAATTTATTGTATTAAATGGTAGAAATATTGTTGTAGTTCTACAATGTTATGTTGCATTAAATAATCAAGCTTTATTAGCTGACTGTATTTGATTGTGATGCACGGATGTGTTGCGTAGTGTTTGCATTGAAATTAGCAGTTGACGGTGCAATAAAAGGGCAATGGTTATCCAGTTTATTTCTTTTTTATTCATGTAATTTTTAAAACAAGTCGTGTTGGGAAAAACAAGTTATACAAAGAATATTATTATCACTCTTCTTAAAATAATTAGGCATAAGAGCCACTTTCGATTGTCTAAAGGTCCATTAGGCTACAGGACAATATTCTTCCAGCTGTTTAATGCAGGTATTTCTGTTGTGGTTTTAATATATGTTATATTATTTTTGAGTGAAAATAAGTCTTTATTTATACATATTTGTTTAAAGTATAGGCTAAATTAAAATAACGTTATTAACCGGTATTTTTTCAAATCAAACCTTTATCGGAACAGTAATGTTGAATGAGGAACGCAAAAATGGAAACGTTAAAGTATCGATTCTGCTCGGAGTGAACCGATTGATATTTTTTTTCCGTTTTTAATCCCTGATAATTAGTGCTGGGCGATTAATTTTTTTCAGTTTAACGCATTCAAAATATTAAACGCAATTAACGCAGCGTTCATTTTTATATCCATTTTTGCCTAGCGTTACATTAAATGATCACGCTCTTATTCATGTAAATGCTTAAGAAATGCTGTAATAATCTAAGCGCAACAAGACAGAAGAGAACGTGCTGTATGTCAATGTCCTGTCTGTGTGGCTGCGTCTCAATCAGATCCCTAGTTCAGTAGTCAGGGCACTGATCAGGGAGTCGGCCACATTCATGTACGTTACACAATATACTGCTTCAGCACCTAGGAAGGTAGGGAGCTGACACACACACACACACACACACACACACTCGACGTACGCGCCAGTCTCATGCACACTTCGAGTTTTCTTTTGCTCTTGAACAAACAATAACAACAACACAGAGAATGTTGCCAAAAGGCCAGATTTGTTGAGTATTCTCATAATAGGAGTCTTAAATGAGTTAAATAACGTCTTAAATGAACTTGAGAAAATGAGATGCCCGTGACAGCGCGTCAGATCCGCGTCATGTTCGGCAGCCGCCGATCTTAAAGTGACAGCAGCACTGATGATGTCTGTCATTAATGTTCATCAAAGAGCTACAGAAAAAAGTGTAGCTTTAATGATGAGTAATATATATTTAATGTATTATTTATGCAGTTAAGAAAGGTGTTTGATAACTATTAAGTTTCTGTATATGTCTAGCAGGGAAGGCCACAGGTAAATATAACACACGGCAGTGGCTCAGTGGTTCATGTAGGTTGTCTACAAACCGGAAGGTTGGTGGTTCAATCCCCGGTTCCACCTGACCAAGTGTCGAGGTGTCCATGAGCAAGACACCTAACCCCAGCTGCTCCCGATGAGCTGGATGGCGCCTTGCATGGCTGACACCGCCGTCGGTGTATGAATGGGTGAATGTGAGGCAATGTGTAAAGTGCTTTGGATGGCCGTGGGTCTGTTGAAAGCGCTATATAAATGCAGTCCATTTACCATTTATTTAAATGGGTTTATGTAAAGATTGTTTTAAGTTCACTTAAATTAAAAGTTTTTTAAAGCCTAATAAATGTTTAAATTGGTAGCTTTCAATTATACTGTAATGTAATGTAATGTAATTAATGTTTCATAGAGACATTAGTATCAGTTATACTGGCCTTCATTCATAAAAAGATGCCATTACAACACATTTAAAATATGCTGTCTTTAAAATGTTTCTACATTAATTTCGAGAGTAACTGAAATTAATACAATATCACAATATTAAAACTCCCAAAATATTAAAAACTTGCGATTAATTACAGAATTTTTTTTGATTAATTAGTTAATGTTTTTAATCGATTCCCAGCACTAATAATAATATAATAAAATATTTTGCAGTGTCAAAACAGTACTAACTTAAGAAAAATTAAAGAACAGCAGTGCAGAAGAGAACTGAGCCTTTAAATCTCCTTTGTAAAAGCTTTACGAGGCATAAATAGTCCCCACTTTAGATGAGCTCACAGAAATAGTTATCTGACAACTAGTAAATGGACAACTAGTAAGGCCACCTTTATATTAGGTGGCCTTAACTACTATGTACTTACATAAAAAAAATAAGTACAATGTACTTACTGTGTTCAAATTGTATTGCAAAACACCTGTGCTGATATTGAAGTGGGATACGGGTAGGGTTAGGGACAGGTGTGGTGGTGTGGGTAAGTTTAAGGGTAGGGTTAGGTGTAAGGGAAGTGTCAACTGTGTAATTATAAATGTAACTACATAAATTAATTACAGATGTAATTACATGCAGGTATTTTTTAAAAATGTAAGTACAATGTAAAAACATGTATGTACACAATAAGTGCATTGTATCAAATTATTAATTAAAATGTTAGTACATAGTAGTTAAGGCCACCTAATATAAAGTGGGTCCAGTAAATGTTTTATAACTACCTGAATGAATCATGAATTACACTGGTAATACCTGTTAATAAAGCATTTATAAACACACTGAGTAACTATTACTATATGTCTAAATAATAAGATGTATAAATGTACATTTAAATAGTTTATCAATCCTTTACTTACACTTTCTAAATTATCTTATGAACCACTGACAACTCCTAAATAACTGGTTTGTAAATAATGTAATACTTTATTTAGAAATTATAAATTGGTAATTTATAAAGTATGAAAATATAATTATATTGCTTATAAATCAAGAATAAAGCATTTATAGCTGTATTTATAAACTGCTTATTAATGTATATTAATGTTTTATAAATAAGGAATTAACTATTTACTAATGCTTAACTAATGCTTCATAGCGTGCAGTTATTATAAAGTGTTACCAATTTCGGTTCCTACAGAACCCAGAGAACATAAAGGGAGTCTACAAACGCTATCTCCTGAAACGAATGGAAGCCATAGATGCTGACATACAATATAAAAAAACTCAAGATAAGACCGTTGGAGCTGGAAATCCAACAGCTACAGAAAAATGCAAGTATAACTGCCATATTTAAAACAATGACACATGACCTTTTGGTTTTTTTGAAAACATTTAATTGTGTTTTCACCCCCAACAGGCTGCTTCAACCTGAATGAAAAAAAATGACTTGTGTGTCTGGTAAATTAAGGGGAAAGTTGGTTGCCTCTCTCTCTTCAGACAGGCTATGTTATGTAGCACAACACATGCAACTACAATGTCACCTGCCCTTTGCGGAGTCACTCTGAGGTAATTCAGGCACTAGAACCTTGATTTGATGAGCCCAAATGCCATCTCTATACGAGCTCTTGTGCATGCATGGGCAATAGTTGTGCTGTGCCTCAGTCTGGGTCTCCTGATAGGGAGTCAAGAGATAAGGTAGGCATGCATATCCCTTGTCTCCCAACAAAACTCCTTAGAATTCACCTGAATAGAGTTTTTTTTTTTTACATTGAATTTTAGTGAAGGTATTTTAAAGCTGTAGTTTCTGAGATAAGTTACTAACATACCTCTGCCAGTTGGTGGGAAAGAGAAGAGGCCCGAAAGATTTTGGAATCATGCACTTAGCCAGGCCATTTTGCCTCTACATTTGTAATGATGCAATCTGCATCACAGATCATCTTAATAATTAAAAATGTTGGTTACTACACTGGACTTACATAGATATAAAATGAGTAATGTTACTGCATTTGTAATGAACAGAACACCGGTGCCCAGCTTATTGTACAGAACAATCGGTTCTACAGTAGTAGCCTACAATGTCATCTAAGCGGGACTGTACCTGTACATTGATGCTGTGTAATGATTTCCTATTAACGAAGTCTGCTTCATGTGGACCAGACGGACGCTTCATGTGCACGTTGGTTGGTGCAGTCCAGCCCACCGATAACATTTGGGAAAGCTACAAAAGTTAAGTGTTTGTCTTTCAATTGTCTAACATTAACAGACCATACATATTTTCTATATAGTTATTATTTGAACTTACCAGTGATTCAAGGCCTGTTTAATAGTATGAATCGCTCTGTGGCCAGGGAAGGTGATGAACACATTGAGTATTTTTTTTAAAGACAGTACACAATTCGTACAGAGCGGTAAACCGGTGCTTTGCTGATATTCTCTGCATCTCCAACTGTGTACATAAATGTTTCACTGGGAAAAAAAGCGAAGTGCAATGCACTTGCGGGACTGTGAGCGTTGTATTGCTCTGTATGCTATTTGTAATGTGTGGGCTCAGTAAACTACAAATATATGCTATCTCTTCCGTCGAGATTCTATACCGCTCATGCAGGTAGGGTAAACGTACCTATTAAGCTCACCAAAGTCTACATTGAGACATTTTAGTGCACAGGGTATTGGTTTCAGTAGTTATGTTATGTTAAGTTATGTTAAAATAAAATATGAATCTCTCACACACTAATATTTTATTTTATTTTAATTGACAAAAGCATTTAAATTAATATGTACATCATTAAATGCAAAAATTCTGGCTGTGCTTGGTACATGTTTGTACCCTTTAACCACACCCCTGTTGCCATTAGGCTCACAACGTTTTTTTTTTTTTTTTTGTGGAAACTTCTTGTTTATTTTAAACAACATTTTTAAAGAATAATTTTATAAAGATTAACTTGAATTGACAACCATTGTTAATATTTAAAGTCTGTTTATGAAGTATTTACATATATGTTCAATGTGGATTAGTTTAAGGGAGCACACTTAGCTTTATTGGAACAGCAAATGTTTTTTTTATTAATACATATTATTAAATTAAATGTAATTAATTAATCACTTAATTGTTAATGGGGCATTTTTGCCCCCTTACCTTGAATATGGGGGGCATATTTGTTTTGTTTATTTTGGTGGCATTTTTTTGCCCCAAGTCCCTGTTAATTTCTGACCGTTAATTTCTGGACCCTGGTCTCAAAGAATAGTATGTTGAAAATAGTATGGCAAAAATCCATGGATGGTCTGCTTCTTGCTGAAAATTTCCAAAGTGTTGATCTGTCCACACTCAAACAGCTATTGCTCACAACCCATTGTGCTTTGGAGGAGGATTAAAGTGTCCATTGGATGCGCACTTGTGAATCTTGCAGGAAGTAGGTCATCCTTTAGGCCATACTTTTTGACTACTGTTTATGAATACTGTGAATTCGGACACACAACTTTTTTCACATACTGTACTTGCTATATAGGGGAAAAACAGTATGCATATTCGGAAGCAGCCACAGTGTGTGACACTCGCAAACATAAAAGCTCAAATGGTTTTTGATAAGTGCAATCAGCCTTCCTACACTCTTAAAATGATAAGGTTATTTTCTGGCATTCAATCATTCCATAAAGAACCTTTAACATCCATGGAACCTTTCCAGTGTACACATTTTTGGATTTATTTTTGGATAAGAAAAAATAGGTTATTTTAAGTACTGCTTTTAAAGAACCTAAAAATGGTTATTCTATGGCAATGCTTTTTGTATGGGTTCTTTGCATGTTGAAAACAAAAAAGGTGAAAGGTTTGTTCTCTCTCTCTCTCTCTCTCTCTCTCTCTCTCTCTCTCTCTCTCTCTCTCTCTCTCTCATTTTACTTTTTTTAAAACTGATTAGTAATGACTTTGCATGGTAAAGCAAATCTAGAGTAAATGAGCTTGAACCTATATTAATGACCTATAACTGATGGGACAAGAGAAACCTGTAATGCCTGTGTATGCAAGAGGGTGCACTGTAATAAAAGTTTTGTCAGATCAACTTAGAAATTGTACTTCATTTGGTAACATCTGCTTTATAATTGAGTTTGTTGAAGTTAATATCTCATTTTAGATTACTGCGAATAACTCAATTCAACCAACCCGAAATTCCAAGGTTTTACTAAGGCATAACTGTCATTGGTTATAACTTGGTTTGTCCTGCAAGTTTAATTCAGCTTGCAAGTTTGACATTAGCTACATTGTCTTGCATAATGAAACTTAATTTCCACCTTGATTTAAATATGTATGTTATTTTAGTTGAAATCTAAATTTAAGTGTGATGTCACTTCATATTTTGTTTTACCTGAAATCCCAATTTTGCATTGATGTGAACTCATGTGTTCTATAAAGGCAAATGTCAGTGTGACTTTAATGTAATTTCATGTGTAGCATAACTTCAAATCATGTTTTTACTTTGATTTAAAGTTATTTATTTTATAAGCTCAAAATACAGTTTCATTTTGATGTAACTTCATATGTACCATAACTTTAAATTGCCTTTTTACTTTGGTGTAAGGTAATTTCTTTTATAATGCTAAAATCCAGTTCCCTTTCGTTCAGTCACTACGACGTACGTTAGTGACTAACGAATGGGGGTTTCGCTTAGAAGCCAATCATCTTCATCGTATTCAACAGCGCCCAATGGCAGTGCCAATGCCATGGGCATGCGGAATTTGCATGCGTAACTCCGCCCCACCTCGTGGGTATATAAGGAAGTACGCTGCGAACATCGCATTATGTTTCTGCTTTGGAGCCAAGAGGATCTCTTCACTCCTACAAGCCTGATCTGAGTCATCGACAGCTTTCGAGACGAGCAGCTTTCCAGAGGCGTTGGTGTTACGGCGCGTTCCAGTGATCATCATACTGCCTGCCTGCTGATCTGCGCAGTGGTCCGCTAGACAGCTGGTGTGTGGTCCCTGGGCGCTTCGGCGTTCTCTGCGAGGCTTTCCTCTCATAAAAGAGCTTACACGTGACGCGTCCTTTTCAGGATGTCTCGTCCGTGTACTTCTGGGTGTGGTCGGTTGCTTTCCTCCTCTGATGGGCACGAACACTGTCTGGTATGTTTGGGCTTTCAGCATGCTCAGACAGCGTTCGCGGATGAGTCATGTTCTCACTGCGGGAACATGACCATCGCAATGTTGCGGTCAAGACTCCATGACCTTCGTACTGAAGTGAGAGTCCCCTCTACCACACCCCGATCTACTGAGTCCCAGAGGCCCAGTACTTCGGCTGGTGGTCAGGGTGACTTGACGGTTACGGTGTGGAACAAAGCCCCGACGCTCATGCCTCGGGCCACACCCCCGTCTTGCACATTGCAACCCGCGAGTGTTCAGATGCAGATCGCGGGGCCGGCTCCGGCCCCCCCGCGCATCTCATTTGGCGCTCCGGAGGAGGATGCGATGTCGATCACCGCATCACAAGGTGGGCTCGAGTCCTCTGGAGATGATGACTCGGCTGTGCTGCCGCCCTCGGGCGTGCCAGCATTGCCCGAGTCAGATCCAGAGCTGACAGCCATGTTGTCTCGGGCAGCCGCGAGTTTAGGGATCGAGTGGAACCCTCCACCCTGTCCCGAACGCTCAAGGCTCGATGATTGGTTTTTGGGGGCTCGCGCTGACACCCGTCAGTCCTTGCCCTCAATACCTTTCTTTCCCGAGCTGCATGAGGAACTCACGCGGTCCTGGAAGTCCCCGTTGTCTTCCCGTGACCGTTCACTGACTTCCTCCGCCTTCTCCGTCCTCGATGGGGCGGCAGCTAAAGGGTACACTGGGGTCCCTCCAGTTGAACGTTCTGTTGCGATGCAACTGTGTCCTCAGAGCGCTTCAACCTGGCGTGGTGATCCTAAGCACCCCTCCAAAGCCTGTCGATTCACATCAACCTTGGTGTCGAAATCGCACAGAGCCGCGGGGCAGGCTGCCGCTTCGCTGCATGCCATGGCGATCCTCCAGGTCTACCAGGCCAGGATCCTCAAGGACATGCACGAGGGTGGAGTTGATCCGGGGCTCTTAAATGAGCTGCGTGCCGCCACCGACCTCGCTCTCCGGGCGACGAAGGTGACCGCACGCTCCCTGGGTCAAGTGATGTCCACAAATGTGGTCCAGGAGCGTCACCTGTGGCTGAACCTGGCCGATATGCGGGACACCGAGCGAACCCGGTTCCTCGATGCCCCCATATCCCAGGCCGGCCTCTTCGGCGGGGCGGTTGAGGACTTTGCCCAACAGTTCTCAATCGCCCAGAAGCAGACTGAGGCAATCAAACACGTACTGCCCCGGCGGCCAGCTGCTGCCTCCACCCAGCCGCCGGCACAGTCGCCTCAGTCTGCTCCACGCCGAGGACGCCCTCCTAAGGCTCCCGCCCCTCCCACCCGGTCCAAGCAGCAGCCTTCACCCGGGCCGGGTCGCGGTGGAAGCCGTAGGAAGGCGTCCAAGTCCCCTCAGGCCGCCCTGCGCCCCGCTAAACGCCAGGCCAAGCGGCGCTCCTGAGACGGACGGCTCAGGGATGGGAAATTCTTTCAAGGAGATGGTAGCAGGACCACTCCTTCCCCCGGTGGAGGGCCGGGGGAGAATCCTTTGTTCAGCTGCTGGCCCCCGGGTCAGCAGCACCCTATGTTGGTCAAAGAAAGAATTAACACTCCCATCCCTGAGCCCTCAGAGTCCGGTGATGACGGTGCGCGCCACCCACGGGTCCCGCCACTCGCATCCCACTCTGTCGCCAGCCTCCTGGCAGAGCAGACCCCAGTGGAACGCTGGTCCTTCCCTGGTCTCCTCTGTCAGGACGCAGCTGTCAACCGTGCCCCCGCACCGGGACGCCCCACAGCCTCCCATGTCCGGGCCGGTGACGCTGCATCGCTGCAAGCCCACACCGGGTACGTCTGTACACCGTATGACCCCGCTGGTGCAGTTTCTGGATGTCTGGCTTCAGCTTCCAGGGCTGTCCCGCTGGGTCGAGCGGACCGTCAGGCGCGGCTACGCGATTCAGTTCGCGCAGGTTCCTCCCTGCTTCCGGGGAGTCCGTTCCACCATGATCGGGGCCAACGCCCCCGTCATGCGAGCGGAGATTGCCACCCTACTGGCGAAGGGTGCGATCGAACCTGTCCCTCCAGCCGAGATGAATTGCGGGTTTTACAGCCCGTACTTCATTGTACCCAAAAAGACCGGTGGGCTACGGCCAATCCTGGACCTGCGCGTCTTGAACCGTTACCTTCACCGGTTTCCGTTCAAGATGTTGACAGCGAAACGCCTTTTCGAATGCGTTCGTCCACACGATTGGTTTGCAGCGATCGACCTGAAGGACGCCTACTTCCATGTCTCCATTTTGCCTCGACACAGACCGTTCCTACGGTTTGCTTTCGAGGGGCGGGCATATCAGTATGCAGTTCTACCATTCGGGCTATCTCTGTCCCCTCGCGTCTTTACGAAGATTGCCGAGGCAGCCCTTGCGCCCCTTCGGCAGCACGGGGTCCGCATCCTGAACTACCTCGACGACTGGCTCATACTGGGTCCCTCTCGAGAGCAGGTTTGCGGACACAGAGATCTGGTGCTCCATCACCTAGCCCGTCTGGGCCTTCGGGTCAACTGGGAGAAGAGCAAACTTTGCCCCGCGCAGAGGATCTCTTTTCTCTGTATGGATATCGACTCGGTCGCCATGTGCGCGCAGCTTTCGAGCGAGCGCGCGCAGTCTCTGCTGACTTCCCTTCGACAACTCGAGGGCAAGAGTGCGGTTCCACTGAAACACTTTCAGAGGCTCCTGGGGCATATGGCATCTGCAGCCGCGGTAACGCCGCTCGGATTGCTTCATATGAGACCGCTTCAGCACTGGCTACGCGATCGAGTCCCGAGATGGGCATGGCGGTCTGGCACGCTCCGGGTCCCAGTGACCCGGGCCTGCTTACAGACACTCACCCCGTGGTCGAACCTCAAGTTTCTACGGACCGGAGTGTCCTTAGAACGAGCTTCCCGGCATGTTGTTGTGACAACAGATGCATCATCCACGGGCTGGGGTGCCATGTGCAATGGACAAGCAGCCGCGGGCTCCTGGACAGGACCCCAGCGCCTTCTGCAATTGCCTCGAGTTACTGGCTGTACGGTTCGCCCTGCACCGCTTCCGAGCGTTGCTGAAGGGTCAACATGTGCTAGTCAGGACAGACAACACGGCCGTAGTAGCGTACATCAACCACCAGGGCGGTCTACGCTCCCACCATATGTCTCAACTCACCCGCCATCTCGTTTTGTGGAGTCAGAAGCGCCTGAGGTCCCTTCGTGCTGTCCACATCCCTGGAGACCTGAACTGTGCAGCCGACGAGCTCTCACGGTTTCAGCCTCTCCCCGGAGAGTGGAGACTCCACCCCCAGACGATCCAGCTGATATGGGAACGGTTCGGCGACGCACAGGTAGATCTGTTTGCCTCCCAGGACTCTTCCCATTGCTCCCTGTATTATTCCCTGACCGAGGGCACCCTCGGCACGGATGCACTGGCGCACAGCTGGCCGTCAGGGCTACGCAAGTATGCGTTTCCCCCAGTGAGCCTTCTTGCACGGGTACTGTGCAAGATCAGGGAGGACAAGGAGCAGGTCGTCTTGGTCGCCCCGCTTTGGCACGGCCAGACCTGGTTCCCAGAACTCTTACTCCTTGCGACAGCCCCTCCCTGGCCTATTCCTCTGAGACCGGACCTCCTTACTCAGAGACGGGGCACCTTTTGGCACCCGCGTCCAGCGTTCTGGAAGCTCCACGTGTGGCTTCTGGACGGGACACGGTAGGTTTGAGTAGCCTTCCACCTGCGGTGGTCGCTACCATCACTTCCGCTAGAGCTGAGTCTACACGACGTCTCTACGCGTTGAAGTGGAACCTCTTCGTCACATGGTGCTCTTCCCGCCAAGAAGACCCCTGGAAATGCCCGATCGGGTCCGTGCTATCGTTTCTCCAGGAGGGGGTGGAGCGAAGGCTGTCTCCCTCCACCCTTAAAGTGTACGTGGCCGCAATATCTGCAAAAAGGTAAGTCAGCACGACCTGATCATCAGGTTCCTGAGGGGGGCGAGGAGACTGAATCCTCCTCGCTCTCCTCTCGTTCCCTCTTGGGACCTCTCAGTAGTCTTAAGTGCTCTGCAGAGGCCTCCCTTTGAGCCTTTGCGGTCGGCCGAGATTAAGTTCTTGTCTATGAAGACGGCTCTGCTGACCGCATTGGCCTCGCTTAAGAGGGTCGGGGACCTGCAAGCATTTTCGGTTGACGAAGCGTGCCTTGAGTTCGGGCCGGCTAACTCTCACGTGATCCTGAGACCCCGGCCCGGATATGTGCCCAAGGTTCCTACCACTCCGTTCCGAGATCAGGTGGTGAACCTGCAAGCGCTGCCTTTGGAGGAGGCAGACCCAGCCTTGGCATTGCTCTGTCCAGTACGCGCTCTCCGCGCCTACGTAGACATGACGCAGTGTTTCAGGACCTCAGACCAGCTCTTTGTCTGTTATGGTGGAGAGCGGAAGGGAAGCGCTCTCTCAAAGCAGAGGTTGTCTCACTGGATAGTGGACACCATTGTTTTGGCATACCAGCAGCAAGGCCGACCATGTCCCCTTGGTGTGAGGGCACACTCCACCCGGAGTGTGGCCTCCTCTTGGGCTCTAGCGCATGGCGCCTCGCTAACAGACATCTGCAGAGCTGCAGGCTGGGCGACACCCAACACATTCGCCAGATTCTACAATCTCCGAGTGGAGCCAGTGTCCGACTATGTACTCGCCCCTACGGGTGGCCGGTAATGGGCCAGGCTCAGGTGTCTTCGCTTGCTCGCCATTCCACTCCAAGGACTGGATACGTGCAATATTTTCCTCAGGTGAGCTCCCCGAGAGCCCTGAGCTCCTCCAGCACTGTCGACGCCGACATCAGTTCAGTCTGCCCTTTCGAGCCCAGACCCTCATGTCCGGCCAGGTGCTCCGTGTGCATGGTTCCCCTCCGGCGACCCCCACACGAGTATTCCCACCGTAAGCCTCCTCAGTGAGCAGGTGTCTTTCCCTTGGCAAGTCCCTGCCACCCCTAGGGTTAAAAATCCACCTTCGGCTGGTACCCTAGAGATCTTCCATATGCAACCCTCAGCGGGTCATATGTGTATTCTCTAAGTCCTCCCTACGGTAGGCATCTTGGCATTCCCTCACTGGGATATGCTTCCCAGTGTACCTTGGTATTCCTGTGATAAGTGGGAGTCCTAGGGCCTTAAGTGGCGGGATCTCACACTTACGCAGGGCACTGGATGACAGCTGAGTAGCGTTGTTGAATAGGATCCCCCATTCGTTAGTCACTAACGTACGTCGTAGTGACTGAACGAAAGGGAACGTCTCGGTTACGTATGTAACCCTCGTTCCCTGAGGAGGGAACGGAGACGTACGTTTCCTTAGCCACGTCAGCTGTGCTGCCTGGAACGCGGAGTTCAGTCTTGGCTCCTGCAGCAGTAACATAATGCGATGTTCGCAGCGTACTTCCTTATATACCCACGAGGTGGGGCGGAGTTACGCATGCAAATTCCGCATGCCCATGGCATTGGCACTGCCATTGGGCGCTGTTGAATACGATGAAGATGATTGGCTTCTAAGCGAAACCCCCATTCGTTAGTCACTAACGTACGTCTCCGTTCCCTCCTCAGGGAACGAGGGTTACATACGTAACCGAGACGTTTCAATTTGATGTAAAGTTGTGTGTTGCTTAACTTCAAATCAAGTTTTTACTTAAATGTAAGGTAGTTTATTTTATATGGTCAAAATGCAGTTTCATTTTGATGTAACTTCATGTGAAGCATAACTTCAAATCACGTATACACTTTCATGTAATGTTATTTCTTTTTTAAAATCAAAATATAGTTTAATTTTTGAGTAACATCATATGTAGCATAACTTCAAAACACAATTTTCCTTTGATGTAAGGTCATTTCTTTTGTAAAATTAAAATATAGTTTCATTCTTATGTAACATCATGCGTAGCATAAAAATCATGTTTTAACTCTTTAATCACTTCTGTACAAAGGTGAAGTCTCATTCACTTACAACTTCTAATCAGTTTCTCAAAATATACTTTAAATCAGTTTTTATTTTAGCAGGGCAGGAAGGAGGCAGGACACAAACAGATGTTTAAATGCCCAGGTGGGGCATTTTATTTTCAAATAGTCAAGGAAATGGAGGAAAGTGAGGGGCTGAGGTGTCCTCCTGGGCTTTGTGGGTGCCTCTTGTGAGTTTGGGCATCCGGGTGAATTCGGGAAATCGCTTGCTTCGTGCTGTGGATAGTTACGTCAGCTCAGCCTGGGTCTTAAGTCGTTTCCTAGGAAAAGGGGAACACACATTAGACAGGTTATGTACTGACATGTTGATGTAGGCCTAAATGTTTTTCTTTGTATAGATGACAATGTTGGCAAAAAATCTGATCACACGGATCCTTGAAAACGACTAACATCGTATGATGTATGCCAGACCCGTCGTTAGTGCTTACATTATGGACTACGTGTCTCAATAGCCTATAGGCCTACATGTGCATTCTGTACGGAGCACCTAACAGAGTCAACATGAACAACGCACCCACACCCTGTCAAAGTTTTCACAGATTTGTTTTTTGTAGTCTACACTGAGAGTATAGCAACATAATTGTTAAAAACCTTTACATTAAAACCTGTTTTTACAACCTTCCTTTGCAATATATATATATATATATATATATATATATATATATATATATATATATATATATATATATAACTGTTTTAGATTCCAGTTGAAAACGGTCTTGTGTAAACAGTCCCTGCTGCTTTTTGCGGCCTTTATATCGCTTTCTCCCTGATGACTTGAGTAGGGTCAGCTGTGCCCTGGCAGTTAGTGCAGGAGGCAGCTGTAATCAAGTATGGGTTGCTGCAGCTCGGAATGGGTGTGCCAAAAGGTAGGGGGCATGTCACGGTCATAAAGTTTATCATTGGTCAAAGGTGCTCAGTTTACATGTACTTACAGTAAAATAAAACAATATGCCATCGTATATCATAGTTGTATTACAACTAACACGGTATGAATTACTTCAATGACAGCTATGTTTTTCTAGCATGATGACAACTAAAGCTTTTTTTATTTATTTACAAAACAGCTAGAGCAATTTTGTCTCTTAAAGGTTGGGACCCCATTAGGAAAAAAGAATACGGAATATGGAAGTAAATGGGGTCCACGCATTGGCGGGCACAGACCTCCGTAAGGGCAGCCAGGGGCTCAAGCGAGTTCGGGGGCAGGGGAGAATTGTTGCTACAATCATGCTATATTAGATATGTACAATAACAATTGTAGAAAAAAAGAATGTCCAGAAATCAATTTCAATAGTACATTGAGAACATTGTTTAATGTGTCTCATAATAGTAGTTTCGAGATTCTTCACTTTTGTGAATAAATACATCAATCCACAATTCATTTTCAATGTCCCCAGTGGTCAAGTGGTAGAATCTTGGACCACAGTTTTCAAGGTTGCGTGTTCTAATCTGGCCTCGCATAGTCATTTTTTTTTTAATAGTTGAAGATGTCCATCAGTGGTTGTATATCAGCAGGTACACGTTTGTGTTCTTTTGTTTTGTGATTTTACCGGAAAAATATAGTCAAACCTCTACAACGCCGTTAAACGATCGATTGACGGACGCGTGCGTCTGTGCTGTAAAGATTGTGCACAAGCAAACCCGAACGTAAACCCCGCTTACTTTTTCATTTGATTGGTCAGCTCAATCATTTTGACAACTGCTGAGGCAGACCAGACAACAAATTAAACTTTTTAACCTTTTTATCATCCTAACATGGTGACAATTTGGCCACTTCTAATTATTCTAATCAATGCCTATGGTGGTTACGGCCCTGGCGCAAAGGGCACTTTCTCTTTCGCGATCAAATGGGCAGGGGCTCAAGCCCCAACCGCCCCCCGCCCTCTTCTCGGCGGCAGTGATTGCCCAGAAGTCGCACCTCAGAATTCGTCATGGCAAATACACGACATTTGCACCTGGCTCTGATGTTTCTTCAGTGGTGAACCTAGGATATTAATCGTCTTGCACATACCATTCCAATGGTCTGAATCTCTGTTACACCTTGGAAAAACAGAGGTTCAGACAATGTGAACCTCAAAGGTGGATTCGGCTCTCCTAACTATATTTTGACACCATACACATGACACTTGGTTTCATTTAAAATAAAATATAAGCGCAACACAATGAATTACAACTTCTCATCTGGTAAATTCTTGTATTTAATAGTCAATTTATCAATGGCATTTTTTCTTTGCTGATAGTTACAACTAATCAGCAACCTATAGAGAAGACAAGTTTACATAATAAAAAAAAATACTACAAAATAAAACAAAAAACACTTCAGACAAACCTAAACCGGGTAGATGCTACATTCCTTTAAACCATCTCTCCTTGTTATCAAAAATATTTCAGCAAAACAATAACATAAATTACTTGTCCTCCCACCACCCAAATGCTTACTCCGTTTGTAGCAACTTCACATAAAGTGTGTGCACCTTGCTGGACTTTTTCTGACCTTCAAGGTCCATAAATAACTTTTGGATTGTCTCAAATGTGTATTTTAGATCTCGTGGGTAGCTGAGGTTTAGACAATACATAAGGCCAAAAAGAAAAGAAAAGGCAGATGCAACCGATTTTAAATTATTCAACACCACATTTCCTTCTATGACGATTCCCACGTCGTCTGGCATTTCAAAGGGTCTCTCACATGGTTTTCGTTTCACAAAGATGGCCATTGTCTGTTTAGAGAGATCATCTGATTCCTGCTCATCTGTTATATCCTGTTTGAAAAGTGACAGCAAAATAAATGTAAAGAAAAATGGTACACCACATATTATAATAATTAAAAGGTTTACCTGCCAAAACCAGTACCACACACACTATGAAAAAATGTTAAACACTTCAGCTACACAACAGGACTTTATAATTCAATATTTAAAGCATTTCTAATGTTAACACATAATTAAAATAACGTAAGTTTCATTTAAAATGTAGATCAAATAGAATTTTATACATATTACAAACAAGTTACGATATTACAACAGAACAGTGGGCATCATCAACCAAAACTGTTGTGTATTTGTCCTTACCATGTAGTCTTTTATCAGGTTTTTTTCATCCTCACCAAGGTAGAGAATGATGGATCTAAGGATACACTCTCTCCTTATATTTATGTCAGTAGTCTGAAAATTAAAGATTTATCAGCAGTAAATACCAATGAATAAGGGCAGTGCAGCAAAAATGTAAACTAAAGCAGGCTGTAAACAAAGCAAACAACTAATTTTACTGTACCTCATCAAATGCCAACACTTATTGGCTAGTTTTGGAACGAATGGCTCCACCTCTGGTTTTGATAACTTTTACAAGATGTGTGGAAAGTCTGTCTAATTCTGCAAAGAATCGAAACTGAAGGGGGACTGTTGTGATGCGGAGAAATTCTGCATTGATCTAAAAGAAAAAATAACAAATGTGTTCTCATCATAGCAATTACAGTAAAATCAAACATATGCTTTACCTGACAAAAAAACATACCTCATTCTCCTGGAAAAGAGTAGGCCATCTATTCATAAAGTCAGCTATTTTTGGCTGTTCTGTGACGACTTCATTACGCCTATAGGCAAAAGTCCTTGCCATAATTTCCCGAATTACTTTATCATAGTTTTTTTTCTTTGCTTCTTTCAAAAGGGTTGTGCGGAGTTTTTCAAGGCTCTCTCTTGTTTCACCAACTGGCAGACTAGGACAGTAGTTTGCCTCTGCTCTTCTTGGTCTTTTAATATTCTTAGAAGGGTGAGCATCTTCATTACCTTTAGCTTTTAGTGAATTAACATTAATTTCGGCACAGCCATGTAATTTCAGCATGGTTCTGTAATTGGCCATTTTGAACTTTAGCCTCTGCTTCCATCCATAGGATCCACAACAGGAACCAGGCTCGTTTAGGCAAGGATGTGTCTCCACTAATGCCTCTGCTACCTTACTAAAATCAGTGTCTAATGGATATGCTTTGAGTTTGTAGATTTGATCTGCCACTTTGTGTAGAATATCACTTTTCATCTTTGACCCAACAGTCAACACTTTCTTATTAGCTTTGTAGTCTGCATTTCCCCTTTCTAATTGAAGCTCAGTCTCATATGAAAACAAAGGGATTGGGAAATTTGTTGGCCAAGGATGGGTTCTGGACAAAACAGACTCAGGATGGGAAATATTTGTAGTGTCTGTGCTGCTTTCTGTATTACATGAAATTTCAGATGTAACGTCATCCATCTCCATGGCTAAGGTGGCTGGAGAACCTAAATCTTGCACTGGAAACATTTCATCCTGCAGTTGAATTACTTTTATGGTGCCAAGGTGTTGTATTTCAGAAATGGCAGTTACATTAACAAATTCCCCGAAATCAGCATCCAAGTACTGTAGCCTTATGTTTCCTCTCAAATTAAAAGTCTTCTTCACTTTCTCAACCATATCATCCAGGGATGCAGGCAAGCCATTAGGAAGGATCATTTTATGTGCATCATCTTTACCAAAAAGTACTCTAAGCACTATGTTCTTTGTGCAAGCCATGGTGACAATCTAAAGAGAGAAAAGACTTAACATTCATAATAGTCACCAAATAAATAGCAATATATATCTGTCAAATTCCTAATTACAATTACCTAGGCATGTATGTATCTCTTTACTGTTGTAAGATGCATCCCTGAAACACAGTAATCTGCAAGTGGGTACACATCCATTAATTCATGAGGCTCTACAAGCAACACTTCTGAAGTCAAAGACTTTTCCAAGACAAATTATCTGTAGTGTTCAAAGTACCATGCCTTCAGCTTCCTCACAATAAAACATAATCCGTCTAGCACAACAACCATTTGGACAATTTCACAAAACTCTGGAAGTCCTGCTAGGGAGCCATGTGCCAGAATCATTCCAGTCTTGTAATTTAGGCCATTGTATGTAACATTTTTCGATAAACATGCCTCCTCAATATGCACATATTTTTGCTTTAGTGCTTGTGCAATGTTTTAATTTAGAACACCAAGTGGAAGTGTAGAAACATCTGTAACTTCAATAGATGGTTTAGGGACACAGCTCGCATGCAAATAATATGCTATCTGAAATTGATGTTTCATTGACAATGACTGGAGCACATTCTTAAAGGAACTGTATGTAAGAAATGTATTTCAATTAATCATAAAATGGCCCTGATATGTCACTAGACATTAAGAAATCATGTTAATTTCAAATGCTTATATCACTGACAACAGTTGTCAGGCCAAGATATTGTCATTTTAAAAGTGAAGTTGCAGCCCTCAACTGATGTTGATGTTGACATGTTGTGTCATGCCTGAAGCGCCACCCTCCACCTATCTACCAATCACGAAGTCAGTAGTGTTTCTGCATTCGGGTTGCCAGCTCTGCTCTAGTTACCACAGCTGCAGCTACAAACTTTTTGGATAAACAATGTCTAACTTTACGAAACCTAAACGGCCTCGTTATGAATCAGAAAAACGTCATGACAGTGTCCGAGATAAAACAAGGATTTGTATAAGAGATGCCTTTGAAAGATGGAGACGGCTGAAAACGGAGAATAATTTGAAGACTGATGCCAACGTTGCTAATTTTCTCCTGGACAGGTAAGGTTTATCTATGTTTGGCTAACTTGTACTTAATGTAAATGGACATTTCAAATATTCATGACAGTCGAACAAAGTTATGCATGTTCGTGCAAAGTAACGTTAGGTTAGCGCAGATGGAGGAGGTGGGTCATTGAATTGAAAAGGTAACGTTAAGGAATTGTTTGGTAAATAAAAACGGCGAGTCGTCATTGCTAACATTAGTAATGCATTATCAGAGCCCTTTTCTCTGTCATTATTCTTCACACCACAGTAACTAGACAAAGACTTTTGTCTGATTGTTTTAAGGTGCTCTGCATGAATTTCCTTTGTTCTGAAACAAAATACCCCACTTCTTACTTCTTGGGACTGTATGTCTGACATTTTTTAGCGGTACAAAACCTGCACACATAAGTTCCAGAAAAGTTCTCAACAAATCCTCCAATACCATGTGCAGCAAGATTATCAGCAACAACAAATTGAACAGTACCTTTTAGAACCCGGCCCAACTTGCTAATGAAAACACCATGTTGCTCCAAGGTTACAAGATCATTTATCAGTGGCTCCAGCACCTTCTCGTAGCCATAATTCTTAACATCTTCAGATTTGATTAAAGCAGCCAAATAAATTGATGACAAAGATGACTGACAATATAAGGGTAAGCTTCCTAGAACCCAATACACTCCATAAACTTTGTGCTTTTTCTTTGATGTGCCAAGAGGATTGCAGATTTCGAAATCATCCACATATAGTATCAAAGAAATAACTGAGGTTTCTGAAAGTAAAGGATTCTCTTTAAAATGTAGTCCATCACGATATGATTTATACACCGATGTTTCAATGTGTACTTCTGATATTCCTTCTGTAAAGTTTATTACTTTATCCAAGATAGGTTGACAATTTAACACCTGCTGTAAAGATTTCAATAATGGTACATACTGGAATGTTCTGTTTTTCTTTGGGTCTAACACATATTCAGTTGGCTCAACCACATTAAAATGATTCTTATAGTAAGCCTTTCGTCTCCATGAAGTGGACAGCAGACCACTGTCTGCAATTGCACAATGAATCGGATTTGACTTACAAAGTGTTGATGCCAACTCATGCAGTACACTCTCCTCTATCTGGTAGTTGTGATGCTGTAAGACCTGACTAACAATGCTCTGTGTAGCTGGCACACTTAGAGAGCCAATTAAGTACCGTAACTCACAGAGAAGATCATTAATAGCTGAGCTAGATACAAGATATATGTGCTCTAGCTTTAATAACAGTGAAGCTAGGTTTGCTTCAATGTCATTCAACTGGTCTCGTTCTTCATTGGAAAAGCCCAGACTTGAACATCCCTTAGGTGGTTCCTCAAATTCTGATTTATTATCAGTTTCTACTGACAAGCCTGAAATTGCCCTTTGTTCAACAACTCCAGGCTTGAAGTCTTCCAATCTGAAATTTCTGTGTTTTCTGTATTTGTGGGTTTTAAAATTGTTATAAATGTTGGTTTTATAAGAGCAACCTAAAAACATACAATTGATTGTCTCGTAGTTTTTAAGATGCACACTAATGTGTTGAAAGTACTCTCTGTCTGATGAAAGCTGATTGCAGCCACAAACATGACATACGTTTAGAACAGCTTCAACAGCTTGATGTTGTTGCTTAGATGGATGGCCTCTTGACAAATGGCTTATTAAAGCATTCCAGGTTTTAAAGCGGCAGGGGCAGGTCAAATATGTGCATGGATACAAATGACTTCTTCCATGGTGGTTATGGTCAAGTCTGTAGTGTTTTAGGAGCACAGATCTTCTTTGAAAAGATGCATCACAATCTTTGCATGTCCACATTAATGTTCTAAAAGACAACAATATAAGACTATTTTATGTACAACACTAAATGCTTTGCAGTCAACACTGCTTAAACGTTAAAAAATCATTTTGACCTCTCAATTTTGTGCATTAAGAAACTTGGTGAATTTTATTTGACCATTTACACATGTTTTTTTTTTTTTTAAATCTTCGACACCCAAAATAATTTCTTACACTGAAATGTTAGTGTATCATGACAACAAAATAGATTTGTGTGATGCATTCTGCCAACAACAGTAAAGTATCACTCAACTCTAACAATCTTAAAAAAAATATCTACATTATACTAAAATTAAAAGGAACATCACAACTTACTTTTAAGCTGCTAAATGAGTTGTACCAAACAAGAAACACCACTTCCAGCTAATTCTCATCATCATGCCATCAGGTATTCTTCTTCTTCTTATGTTGTTTTTTTTTTTTTTGTGATCAACTTTTTATGTGGTTTTAACACAAGATGTACAATATACTTGTTATATACCAAATGGTATAAATGTATATTAATGTATATAAAGTAACATCACTTCTCAAACTATATACAATTGCCAAAGCCTTGCGAATAGGTAAATAAATACATTACATAAAAACAAAAAAAGAAAAACAAAAATGAAATAAAATAAAAAATTACATAAATACGAAGATAAAATACAATTGCAGTAATGTTAAGACCCATTTCAATTGTGCGCTAAACTTGAGAAAAAACGTGGTTTCAAGAGTGCAACAACGTCTCGGTTAAGGATGTAACCCTCGTTCCCTGAGGAGGGAACGGAGACGTAACGTTAGTGACTAACGAATGGGGGTTTCGCTTAGAAGCCTATCATCTTCGAGCTTAGAGAAAACGCCCAATGGCGTGCCAATGCCATGGGGCATGCGGAATTTGCATACGTAACTCCGCCTCACCGCGTGAGTATATAAGGAAGTACGAGGCAATATCGCATTATGTTACCTGCTTGAGGAGCCAAGACTGAACTCCTGCGTTCCAGGTAGCACAACTGAAGTGGCAACGGGACGTTACGTCTCCGTTCCCTCCTCAGGGAACGAGGGTTACATCCGTAACCGAGACGTTCCCTTTCGTTCAGTCACTACGACGTAACGTTAGTGACTAACGAATGGGGGTCCCAATATAATCCCGCCACTCAGCTGTCTTCCAGTGCCCTGCGTAAGTGTGAGTTCCCTGTCGTAAGACTAATACGGACGAAGGACTCCCACTTAACACAGGAATACCAAGGTACACTGGGAAGCATATCCCAGTGAGGGAAATGCCAAGATGCCTACCCGTGGGGAGGACTTAAGAGACACATATGAGCCGGTAGGGGCTGCATATGGAGATCTCTAGGGTACCAGCCGAAGGTGGATTTTTAACCCTAGGGGTGGCGGGGACACGCCAAGGGAAGAAACCCGCTCACTGAGGAGACTTACGGTGAAATACACATGTGGGGGTCGCCGGAGGGAACCATGCACATGGGGCACCTGGCCGGACATGAGGGTCTGGGCTCGAAAGGGCAGACAGAACTGATGTCGGCGTCGACAGTGCTGGAGGAGCTCAGGGCTCTCGGGGAGCTCACCTGAGGAAATATCGCACATATCCAGTCCGTGGAGTGAAGTGGCGAGCAAGCGAAGACACCTGAGCCTGGTCCATTACCGGCCCCTCGGGGGGGCGAGTACATAGTCGGACACTGGCTCCACTCGGAGATTGTAGAATCTGGCGAATGTATTGGGTGTCGCCCAGCCTGCAGCTCTGCAGATGTCTGCTAGCGAGGCGCCATGCGCTAAAGCCCAAGAGGAGGCCACACTCCTAGTGGAGTGTGCCCTCACACCAAGGGGACATGGGCGACCTTGCTGCTGGTAAGCCAAAGCAATGGTGTCCACTATCCAGTGAGACAGCCTTTGCTTTGAGAGAGCACTTCCCTTCCGCTCTCCACCATAACAGACAAAGAGCTGGTCTGAGGTCCTGAAACACTGCGTCATGTCTACGTAGGCACGGAGGGCGCGTACTGGACAGAGCAATGCCAAGGCTGGGTCTGCCTCCTCCAAAGGCAGCGCTTGCAGGTTCACCACCTGGTCCTTAAACGGAGTGGTGGGAACCTTGGGCACATATCCAGGCCGGGGTCTCAGGATCACGTGAGAGTTGGCCGGCCCGAACTCCAGGCACGCTTCGTCAACCGAAAATGCCTGCAGGTCCCCGACCCTCTTAACGGAGGCCAATGCGGTCAGCAGAGCCGTCTTCATAGACAGGAACTTAATATCAACCGACCGCAAAGGCTCAAAGGGAGGTCTCTGCAGAGCACTTAACACTACTGCGAAGTCCCAAGAGGGTACGAGAGGAGAGCGAGGAGGATTCAGTCTCCTTGCTCCCCTCAGGAACCTGATGACCAGGTCGTGCTGACTTACCTTCTTGTTCTCCAAAAGATCGTGGTGGGCAGATATTGCGGCCACATATACCTTGAGGGTGGAGGGAGACAGCCTTCGCTCCAGCCCCTCCTGGAGAAATTCAAGCACGGACCCGATCGGGCATTTCCAGGGGTCTTCTTGGCGGGAAGAGCACCAGGTGACGAAGAGGTTCCACTTCAACGCATAGGCATGCCGAGTGGACTCTGCCCTAGCGGAAGTGATGGTGGCGACCACCGTAGGTGGTAGGCCACTCAAACCTGCCGCGCCCCGTCTAGGAGCCACACGTGGAGGCTCCAGAGGTCGGGACGCGGGTGCCATAGGGTGCCCCGTCTCTGAGTAAGGAGGTCCGGTCTCAGAGGAATAGGCCAGGGAGGGGCTGTTGCAAGGAGTATGAGTTCGGGGAACCAGGTCCGGCCGTGCCAGTACGGGGCGACCAAAAGGACCTGCTCCTTGTCCTCCCTGATCTTGCACAGGAGCTGTGCGAGTAGGCTCACTGGGGGGAACGCATATTTGCGTAGGCCCCGCGGCCAGCTGTGCGCCAGTGCATCCGTGCCGAGCGTGCCCTCGATCAGGGAATAGTACAGGCTGCAGTGGGAAGAGTCGTGGGAGGCAAACAGATCTACCTGTGCGTCGCCGAACTGTTCCCAAATCAGCTGAACCGTCTGGGGATGGAGTCTCCATTCTCCCGGGAGAGGCTGAAACCGCGAGAGCTCGTCGGCTGCGTGGTTCAGGACTCCCGGAATATGGACAGCACGAAGGGACCTCAGGCGCTTCTGACTCCATAGGATGAGATGGCGGGCGAGTTGAGACATACGGCGGGAGCGTAGACCGCCCTGGTGGTTGATGTACGCTACTACGGCCGTGTTGTCTGACCGGACAAGCACATGTTGACCCTTCAGCAGCACCCGGAAGCGGTGCAGGGCGAACCATACTGCCAGCAACTCGAGGCAATTGACATGCAGGAGGCGCTGGGGTCCTGTCCAGGAGCCCGCGGCTGCTTGTCCATTGCACATGGCACCCCAGCCCGTGGCAGAGGCATCCGTCGATACGACAACATGCCTGGAAACTCGTTCTAAGGGCACACCGGCCCGTAGAAAACTGAGGTTCGACCACGAGGTGAGCGTCTGTAAGCAGGCCCGAGTCACTTGGACCCGGAGCGTGCCAGACTGCCATGCCCATCTCGGGAATCGATCGCGAAGCCAGTGCTGAACCGGTCTCATATGAAGCAATCCGAGCGGCGTTACCGCGGCTGCAGATGCCATATGCCCCAGGAGCCTCTGAAATAGTTTCAGTGGAACCGCACTCTTGCTCTCGATTTGACGGAGGCAAGTCAGCAGAGACTGCGCGCGCTCGCTCGTAAGCTGCGCGCACATGGCGACCGAGTCGATCTCCATACCGAGAAAAGAGATCCTCTGCACGGGGCAAAGTTTGCTCTTCTCCCAGTTGACCCGAAGGCCCAGACGGGCTAAGTGGTGGAGAACCAGATCTCTGTGTCCGCACACCTGCTCCCGAGAGTGGCCTAGTATGAGCCAGTCGTCGAGGTAGTTCAGGATGCGAACCCCGTGCTGCCGAAGGGGCGCAAGGGCTGCCTCGGCAATCTTCGTGAAGACGCGAGGGGACAGAGATAGCCCGAATGGGAGAACTGCGTACTGATATGCCTGCCCCTCGAAAGCAAACCGCAGGAACGGTCTGTGTCGAGGAAGGAGGAAGGATGGAGACATGGAAGTAGGCGTCCTTCAGGTCGATCGCTGCAAACCAATCGTAAGGACGAACGCATTCGAAAAGGCGTTTCGCAGTCAACAACTTGAACGGAAGCCGGTGAAGGGATCGGTTCAAGATGCGAAGGTCCAGGATTGGTCGTAACTAGGGTTGGGTATCGTTTGGATTTTTTTCGATTCCGGTGCCAAACCGATACTTTTAAAACGGTTCCGGTGCCTAAACGGTGCCTGAACCGATACTTTTTTTTTTTTTAAAAGGCCACCAAACGAGGTGGATGACATTAAATGGCTTTTTATTTATTTATTTATTATTTAAATTGAACAATTTATTAAAAGTTTAATGTATACTTAAATGTATGAATATAAATAAATACAAAACACAATTTACTTATTTACAAATTATAATTGACATATTTACAAATTCACAGTAAAACCTAAGCCACCTAACCCAACTACAACAAGCCTAATATAACTCTAAACAGTTACAGTAATAACAGCAGTCGTCTGTATTCTTGCTCTGCTACAAACCAGCTTCGAGCTTCAGCTTTATTTTGAAATATGATCATATTCTCTGGCTAAATATTTTTGAACGCATCGCCTTAATGTTTCCATGGTGACGCGTCATGTTTCTCACATGACACACAGCAGCCGCAATAGCGCTGACAGCTCAGCTGTATCGGGTTTATTTCGTTTTTTCTTTTTATTCAAAATATTCACAAACTTCTTAACTGTGTCACGAACTATCTGATGTTCAAATGTGTGAGTGAATGTGTGTAAGTTGATCTATAAAGCGCAATGGGCGGCGGCGCCATGTTAGTTTGCGCCTCAGAATCGGATCTGTCGGATTTACAACACTTGAGTTCATTCTCGTCTCACGAAATACATGAAAGTAAGTGACCAGTGAACTGGAAGAAGAATAGAGTAAACTATATAGTTACTGTATAATGTGCATTTATCTGATGTGAATAAAACACGTAACGTTAGTCAAATTATAACCGTCTGAAAGGATTGTCATTGCCGCTTTCATAGACATCAGTGTGTGTTTTTTGCTAGTAGCCGACTTATGAGCATTTAAATGTCTGAAACCTGAAATAAACATGATTGAAAACACTGAATAGTTGTCATGAGTTGTGGTTGAAAACACTGAATAGTTGTCATGAGTTGTGATGTGACCAGCGCTGAGCGTCTGTCTCTGGCTCAGCCAAAGCGCGAAAGCACGTTTGAATTTTGGCACCGAAATGAGGAACCGAAATCTGCGTTCTGATTCGGTCCGGTACATACCGGTTATATAAGTACCGGTGCCATATTGGAACCGGATTTCGGTACCCAACCCTAGTCGTAACCCACCGGTTTTCTTGGGTACAATGAAGTAGGGGCTGTAGAACCCCGACTTCATCTCGGCCGGAGGGACAGGCTCGATCGCACCCTTCACCAGAAGAGTGGCAATCTCCGCACGCATGACGGGGGCATGGGCCCCGGTCACGGTATAGCGGACTCCCCTGTAACGGGGAGGAGCCTGCGCGAACTGAATCGCGTAGCCGAGCCTGACGGTCCGCGCAACCCAGCGGGACAGCCCCGGAAGCTGAAGCCACGCTTCCAGAGACTGCACCAACGGGGTCATACGGACGGCAGACGTACCCCGGGTGGGGCAGCGAGGCAGCGTTACCGGCCCGGACAGGGGAGACTGTTGGGCGTCCCGGGGTCGGGGCACGGTTAACGGCTGTGCCCTGACAGAGGAGACCATGGAAGGACTCGCGGTCCACTGGGGTCTGCTCTGCCAGGGGGCTGGCGACAGAGAGGGACGAGAGTGGCGAGACCCGAGGGTGGCGCGCACTGCCGTCACCGATCTCTGGGGGCTCAGGGATAGGGTTGTCAGTTCTTTCTTTAACCACATTAGGGTGCTGCTGACCCGGGGGCCAGCAGCTGAACAAAAGATTCTCCCCCCGCCCTCCACCGGGGGAAGGAGCGGCCCTGCCGCCGTCTCCTGGAAAGAACTGCCCATCCCTGAGCCGTCCGCATCAGGAGCGCCGCTTAGCCTGGCGTTTCTTCGCGGGCTGCGGGGCTGGAGCGGACTGGGACGCCTTCCTGCGGCTGCCTCTGCGCGGCCCGGGTGGAGGCTGCTGCTTGGGTGGCGCAGAGGTAGAGGGAGCCGCCCTCGGCGGCGAGCAGGCTGAGGCACCTGCGCGGGCGGTGGGGTGGAGGCAGCAGCTGACCGCCGGGGCAGGATATATTTTATAGCCTCAGTCTACTTCTGAGCGGCCGAGAACTGTTGGGCGAAGCTCTCGACCGCTCCGCCGAATAGCCCATCCTGGGATATGGGGGCATCGAGGAAACGGGTTCGCTCAGCGTCGCGCATATCGGCCAGGGTGAGCCATAGGTGTCGCTCCTGGACCACATTTGTGGACATCACCTGACCCAGGGAGCGTGCGGTCACCTTCGTCGCCCGGAGAGCGAGGTCGGTGGTGGCACGCAACTCATTGCTGAGTCCTGGGTCAGCCCCCCCCTCGTGCATATCACACAGCAACTTGACTTGGTAAGCCTGAAGAGTTGCCATGGTATGCAAAGAAGCGGCGGCCTGCCCCGCAGCTCTATAGGACTTCGCCACCAGGGATGACGAAAACCTACAGGCTTTGGAGGGGTGCTTAGGGTCACCCTTGGGTTAGGTTACCCTTGAGCCGCGGCTCCATCGAGGGAGGTGAAGGCGGAAGAGTTCGCCAAACGTTCACGGGAAGACAACGGGGACTTCCAGGAACGCGCAATCTCTTCATGCACCTCGGGAAAGAAAGGATTTGGAGGAGCGGTCGGACGGGTGTCCGAGCGCGCCGCCCCCAAAAACCAATCGTCCAACCGCGAACGCTCAGGCTGAGGCGGAGGGTTCCACTCCAGTCCAAGCGCTGCGGCTGCCCGAGACAGCATGGCTGTCAATTCTGGGTCCGACTCGGGCAATGCTGGCGCACCCGAGGGTGGCAGCACAGCCGAATCATCATCCTCAGATGACTCCAGCCCACCTTGTGATGCGGCGATAGACATCACTTCCTCTTCCGCCGTGCCAAACGCCACAGTCTGGACAGCAGGAGCCGGCCCCGATGTAGACGCTTGAGCACGGGAAGGGTCAGGTGTATGAGAGGGGGGTGTGGGCCGAGGAACGAGCGTCGGAGCTTTGTTCCACACCGTCACCCTCAGATCACCCTGGTCACCAGCCAAAGTGCCGCCTCCAGAGGAGACCGCAGATTGGGGGGTGACGGAGGGGACTCTCGTTCCGGCATCAGCACGGAATTCACGGAGTCTTGACCGTAACACCGAGATGGCCAGGTTCCCGCAGAGGGAACATGAGTCATCCACGAGCGCTGCCTGAGCGTGCTGAAAGCCCAAACACGTCACACAGCGCTCGTGCCCGTCGAAAGAAAAAAGCGATCTACCGCACCCAGAAGTGCACGGACGAAACATCCTGAAAAGGACGTGTCACGTGCAAGCTCTTTTGTGAGAGGAAACTTTGCAGTCGATGCCGAAGCGCCCAGGGAAACACACACCAGCTGTCAGGCGGACCACTGCACAGATCAGCAGGCAGGAAGTATGCGATCACTGGAACGCGCCGTCACACCAACACCGACTGGAAAGCTGCTCGTCTCGAAGAAGCTGACAGAGTCTCAGAAGGCTGTAGGAGTGAAGAGGTAGGTACTCTTGGCTCCGAAAGCAGAAACATAATGCGATATTGCCTCGTACTTCCTTATATACGCACGCGGTGAGGCGGAGTTACGTATGCAAATTCCGCATGCCCCATGGCATTGGCACGCCATTGGGCATTTTCTCTAAGCTCGAAGATGATAGGCTTCTAAGCGAAACCCCCATTCGTTAGTCACTAACGTTACGTCGTAGTGACTGAACGAAAGGGAACAACTTTATCCCAGACATCTAAAGTGGAGCTACGTGGTTTATGAAGGACAGCCAATGATCTCTCTATAAGAACAATATCCCTGAAGTGGTTAAACCATTCTTTTATTGAAGGGGGTCCAAGAGAAAACCAAAAATGTATTATAGTTTTTTTAGCGGCAGTTAAACCTGCTAATATAATTTTCTTAGAAGCCAAATTAGCATTGATCAGTGAAGAATCATCATTAAATAAAAATAGGGTAAGCATTTTAGGAACTGGAAACTCCAAAATATCTTCAAGAGATACTGCCACTTGGGACCAAAGATTAAAGACGTCTGGGCAATCCCAAAAAATGTGCAAGTGCAAACTGTTTTCATATTACATTTTGTACAAACTGGGGTATCTGTAAGCTTCATTTTAAAGCGTCTGTATGGGGAAAGATAACATTTCTGAACAAACTTAAAATGAATCAATTGATGTGCAGGATTCTTTGAAGAAATAAACACATTGTTCCATACATTCCCCCAGTCCAATTCCATGCCTCTCTCCTTAAGGTCACGATTCCATGATTCAATCACTCCCAGAGTTTTATCACGTTTTGAAATTAATTGTGTATATATTCTAGATACCAGTCCAATGCATGATGTACCTGGATTAATCCACAGACTCAGCGGGTGAACAGACAAAGGAGAATCCCAAGGAACTCCATGAGCTTTAATTGCTGATCTCAATTGTAGGTACAAAAACCAGGAAAAACCAGGAAGAGAGTATCTTACTTTAAGGTCCTGAAATGATCTTAAGCCATTTTCTCCATACAGATCTTGCAAAATGTAAACTCCTCCAGAAGCCCAGCTTGCATTGAAGTATGGGCCAGAGTGCTGAAGTAGATTATAGTTATACCAGATGGGAGAGCGATCACAAAGTTTAGTGTTGCAACCCATATGCTTCTGTACAGATGCCCAAACTTGCAGAGAGTGGCCTATAATTGGCCCAAATAGTTTATGTGCCGATTTAGGTTTAAGTCCAACGAATAACAGATCTTCAATTCTATGAGGTTTTACAAGTTCTTGTTCCATCTGGCGCCAGGGAAGTACAGAGTCTTTATCACACCAAATTGTAAGTGATTTCACCTGAAAGGACCAATAATACAGTTCGAAGTCGGGCAGTGCCAACCCACCAGACGATTTCATCCGCTGAAGAGTACTCAGGCGGATACAGGTTTTTTTACCGTCCCAAATAAAACTGGAGATCTGAGATTGCAACTCTTTGAAATAGTTTACAGGTGGAGGTAGAGGAATCATGGAAAAAAGAAAATTCAACCTACCAAGAACATTCATTTTTATTATTGAAATTCTACCTTGCAAAGACATTTTTAGATTAGACCATCTTTGCATATCGGCCAAGATTTCAAGTTTAAGTTTGTCATAATTTATGTGATATATTCGAAATTTTTTTAATTTTTAATCCTAAATATGTAAATGCTGTGTCGTGCCATTGAATATGAGGAATGGGTGGCAATGTAAGACATTTTGCAGAGCCATTTAAAGGAACGAGAAGGGATTTATCCCAGTTTATTTTATAGCCGGAGAATTGACTGAACTGGGTGAAAACTTGTATTATTTGCTGTAAGGGGACATGTATATTGGTAAAATATAGTAGTATGTCATCCGCATAAAGAGAAATGTTATGCTGTATTCCTTTTATAACTATGGGTGATATCAGAGAATCTAATCTAATCGACTGCGCTAACAGCTCAATTGACAACGCAAAAAGTAGGGGAGAGAGTGGACAGCCCTGACGGGTACCACGGTGCAGAGGAAATGATTTTGACATAATATTACCTGTTAATACAACTGCAAAAGGATTAGTGTAAAGTGTTTTAACCATTGATATGAATGCTCTTCCAAAGCCAAATTCTTCCAGAACTGTCCAAAGATACTCCCAACCCACCCGATCAAATGCCTTTTGTGCATCTAAAGTAAAAACGGCTGCCGGTAGAATATCCATCTCAGATGCGTGGATGATGTGCAAAAGACGTCTGACATTGTCAGATGCAAGTCTCCCTTTTAAGAATCCAGATTGGTCAGAATTAATCAGTTTGCTCACAGATAGCTCTAGTCTTTTAACTAAAAGTTTTGCAAAAAGTTTTAACTTTAAATTAGATTAAAATGTTCCTATTAAGTTATTATAGAGAACAAGTTCAGTGTAGACCAGGGTTATTCAAATCTTTCCCTGGAGGGCAAATGCACTGCAGATTTTAGCCCCAACCCTAATCAAACACACCTGAACATGCTAAACAAGGTCTTCCGGATCATTAGAAAATCACAGGTAGGTGAGTTTGAATAATCATTTTAATCTAATTTAAAAGTGGATTTAATTTTTCTGTCCAAAATAATAATTTGGGGACTGCATAGCCTATGTCATATGCAAGTTCACATTCACTATAGTTTGCAATGCGTCGCTCGCATGCAGTGTAGACACGATGTAAAAAGCAACCTATGATGGCAGGACTATAGCCTATATACAGATAATGGGTTGCTAATAAGTGCTAACGTGGCTTGTTGTTTAGATATGTAATGAACAATTAGCAAAAGAACATCTCAAAAAGGGTTATTATACAGAAACTCACCTGTTCACCGCTCATTTCGTCAGCTGGAAAAGTGTTGGTTTCAGGGTTTCTCGGGGGAGACCAGAATCGTGTAAATTGACCCAAAGCGCCATCTGCTGTTTTGGAAGAGGAAGTTGCTCTACATTTGTGAGAAAATCTGCGCGAGCTGCATTTGTGAGAAAATCTGCGCGAGCTGCATTTGTGAGAAAATCTGTGCGAGCTGCATTTGTGAGAAAATCTGCGCGAGTCTTGTAACAGACAGATATTGCATTTGTATGGACTAGATTTGTTCAAAGGTTACATGTAATTTGTAGGATGGTTTGTATTTATTTGTGAGATATGATGTGTGCTCACTCATTTATTATTTGCAAAACACAACACATATGTTTGTTACTCCTCTGCGTTCTCGCTCAAACTGACTTTGTATTTGCACATCACTTTCTATTTGTTTGCAAGTCGAGATTTCCTTTGCGAAGCAGATAGTGTTTGTTTGCAAAATGCTGGATTTGTTTGTTTAATTATGGCACAAATTTTATTCCATACATTTTGCTTTAACTTAGCAGCTAGGAGTCTGCTTGAGTTTTCGCTTTGACTGTAGTAAGTCACTCTAGTACGATGGATAGAGAATTCTGCTTTAGCTTTTAACAGTTTATTTAATTCAAATTTTAAAACTAAAAGGGATGCATGTTTTTGATTGGAGAACTGGCGCTTCTGCTCTGATTCCACTAGCTGAATCTCATTTTCTAACTGTTTAATTCGGTAATTCCTAGATGCCTTCATATGTGTAGAAAATGCGATAGATTCCCCCCTGATAAAACATTTGGTTGTTTCCCAAAGGATTTGGGGTGATGACACTAAACCTAGATTAATTTCTAAAAACCCTTTGAGATTGACTTTCAATTGCTTCAGAAATTCTGAGTTCTGAAGTAACGTTGTATTAAAACACCATCTATGTGTACGTTTGCCAGGATTCCGTGTAAGCTCAAAGGTATATATCACAGGGGCATGATCTGAAATAGTGATAGGAAGAATGTCTGTAGATGTAATTAAATTATTTAATTGAGGTGAAACAAAAATGTAGTCAATTCTAGAATAAGTCTTATGTCTACAGGAAAAAAATGTATCATTTTTCACTAAGGGATGTCGTAGGCGCCAGGCGTCAACAATGTTCAATTCAGCAGTGAATGTGTTAATCCCAGAAGGTACATCTATACCAGAGCAGATATTTGTAGATGTCTAAAGATATATCGCATACCTGATTGAAGTCACCACCTACTATCATTAAGCACTCAGGCATGTCTAAGAAGGTAGCTAAAGTTGCATTAAAAAAAGTGGGGTTCAGGTATATTTGGACAATATATTGATGCAAAACAAATTTTTAGATTATGGACTGTTACTGCCACATATGATAACCGTCCAGCACTGTCTATTCCACATTTATCGATGGTTACTCCTAATTTCCTATCAAACAAAATAGCAACTCCTTTAGTTTTATTTGGTGCAGAAGAATGAGCTACACATTTATAAAATCTGTTCTGAAACCTATGTATATCATTAGTTTTTAAATGAGTTTCTTTGATCAAAGCAATGGAAATATTTTTACGCTTAAGAAATTCTAAGCACTTTGTTTGTTTAATCGGCGAGTTTAGGCCGCAGACATTCCACGACATTACATTAAGTGGTATATTCATAGGAATCTTAACATCGGATATTTAGTATATAAATAATGCCTCCATAAAATTGTAGCATAAAAACAGAAACAAGAAAACTATATATGGTGCACATAACTTACACAAAAACAGCAAGGCTTTGGCGGTAGAACATTTAACAACAACAACAAAAAACAGAACAATACAATCCATCCGCAAGAGATAAGATCTAGAATCCTTTCTCTTTGGGTGGAGAAAAATAAACAAAATTCAAAGTTTTACTGCCTGTGGCTATTCAAAGCAGCACGTCCCGAGTCCGAGTCCAAACGAATATCAGAAAAGTAACTAACGTTAAATATAACCCGTCAGACCTATTTAGACAGGGCCCATTTGCTTACCAACTCCGGTTGTACTGATTAACTCGACTTAGAAGTAGCGACTGATGGGTTTTCCTGGTCATCAAATGCACTTGGAAATGAAGACGCATTAGAAGTGCTCGGTATAGAAGCTGTTGGCAGCGAAGAATCCAGTGTCAGAAACTTTCCAGCATCCTCAGCGTTGTTGAAGTGATGCAGCGATCCGTTGAACTTCACTTTCAGGATTGCTGGATATATCAGAAATGGACGTAATCCCCTGTCTGCAAACTGCCGTCTCACATTGTCAAACGATCTTCTCTTCAGAGCCGTTTCGTTGCTGAAATCCGGGAAAAATAGCAGCCTGGATGTACCGTGGGTTATTTCCGACCTTGGTGCTCTGGCTCCGTTAAGAATTCTCTCCCTATCTTGATATCTGAGGAGCCGAAAGATGAGTGTTCGAGGGCGGTTTGTCTTATCACGATTGCCATAAATTTGATGAGGCCGCTGGATTTCTATCTTCCCGCCACCTTGAAGAAAGGGGATCCATTTCGGGAGGTGCTCCTGGAGAAACTGAACGGCATTCTCGCCCTCCGCTGCCTCAGGCAGACCTACGAGCCGGACGTTACATCTTCGTGATCTATCCTCCATTTCAACCAGTTTGTCACAGAGTTTCGATATCTCTTGTTGATGCATGTTAACATCGTGTTTAACCATACGGGTATTCGCGTTCATAGTGTCCATCCGCGCTTGCAATGTTTTACCGAGTTCGGCTTGGCGTGATATCTTGTCTTAGTTCGTTAACTGCAGAGTTCGAGGATTCAATCATGTTCTTCAGAGTTTGAATTTCACCGGAGATTACCTCCTCCATTACCTCTCTTACTGCCAATTTGACCCTCTTGGAGAACCTCTCCTCCTGTTCTTGCAAAGCCATTAAAATGTCTGGGTTTGGAGAATCTTCGATTGGCCCGTCTTTGCACTTCTTTTTCATTGCCGTCTCTTCTTGAGGCGGTTTATTCTTCCCGGATTTTGTCCCAGACATTTTCAGGGATACTTCAATATTGAAATAATCTGGACTAATTTCTGAATGTACGGATTTAAATCGAGTTATCAGACTTTTTGAGACGGAGCTCCGTTCTAAGCGTGCATCGCTCGTGCCCAGCCACCGGAAGTCCTTCTTATGTTTTTGAATAGTGGTTGGCAACCAGCTTTTTGGAGCATTACCACCACCATCTGGACTAGAGTGTGGCTTGTAGATGACACAACTCTATACCGCCCTCTATGTCTGGGGTTGACATCCCATCCCAAGCTCTGTTAGAAATTGTATGTTGATTCAATGTACCTTATTACATTTAAACAGCATCCCCTTGTTTTACATTACATACACTTGATTAAAGTAGGTTACATCAACAAAATTACTTTTTATTGGTAGAATCAGGTAAAAATAGCTCCTTAAGTCAACAACTGCACATGTTCACTTTTTACAGTGTGTACTGATTATTAGCTTTACTTGGGATCAAACCTTAAAGAGCACCTATCATGGCATTTAAAATGTTCCAAATATTGTTTTAGAAGTCCCCAACAACAGTTTTGCATGCATGCAATGACAAAAAAGACTTTAGTTTTCTTATAATATGCATTTATTTTTACCTGTTTTGACAGCGATTCTCAAATGATTCCTTTAGTGATTCACTTTTCAAAACCCCGCCTTTACGTGACGCTAATCTGCGGTGATTGGTCCGATGACCCAGTCAGTTGTGATTGGTTTAGTCTGTGCAGATATTTTCGGAAACGGAACGCCCATCAAAGTCTTATAGTGACAGTAATTTGTTAATATGTGTCAGGAGTTATGAATATGAAAACCGCGTCGGTACTGTTTGATTGTAATATGAGCCTCAGCTGATCTCATTCATAAAAAAACTCCTCTATTCTCCTCACGAAGACTCGCGACAAATCAACATCCCTCAGGGCTTTTAGTTCAAAAGTGTGCAGATGAGGAGACATATTGATAGATTCTCATATGTCTGTGTCAAATTTCTAAACAGAGGAGTATTTTTTATTCAATACTTCCTCAAAATGGGCAGTTATAGCCTAATCATGAGCGATTGAGTCTCTTATGTGTTGTTTTCAATTCATACTGGCAGCCGGAGGGCGCTCTGTGCACATGTAGTCCATGTATGGTACAGACAGACGAAGAAGAACCATGTGCCATAATAGAAGTCCATAATAAAAGCTTCCTGAGATCGCGAAACATACATTTGACGACTAATAATAAACACACAATCGCGACGATGTATGGTTTGTCTTCAAGCCACTTAGTCTTCAAATGCTCATCCTTGGGCAGATGAAAGAAGTTTGCTTTTGAGTGGCACTTCAGAACACAGCGTCTCGTCGCCATGATGTTTTCTAGTTTTCACTGGCGTCTTGGAGCGCAATAAGTGGGCGTATCGTATTCAAATAACTTGACAAGTTGACGTCATCTAGTCAGAGAAAAAGCTTCGGTCTTCTAGCGATTCTTAAAAATGACTCCGAGTCGACTCTTACTTTTGAAAGAAAATAACTATATATACGGTGCACTGTCATATTTCAAGCTATCACAGGATGTTTTTGTTCACTTAGATCTATGTTACACACTACATGAAAGGTACATTTCAAAATTCCATGATAGGTGCTCTTTAACATCCAATTTCACAGCCAAGTGGGTTCATAAAAATGCAAGTACAGTAACTCCCCCGTTAGAATAATTAAATCGTTTTTTCAACAAGAGAAATTATGTGTTACAGTTGTTAAATGATCTTTTGCGGTGAAGACAGTGGGGAGACTTGTGCTCATTCACAAGTGAACATTCATAATACTGGCCAAAAAGAGAGATTTTGCGAGCATTTCTTTGCTTCCAAATCATCACAAATATAGCTTTAGACATATTTTAGAAAAATTGGTGGTCATGTTAAACCTAATGCAATTACAAGATGGTACAATTATACTGAGCTAAACTATTCAACTATAGCAAATTAAAAAACAGCAAAACAGGACAGAGGGGATTGTGAAGTGCCATATAGGCGAACATCTTTTGGACAGAAAGTATTGTCTGTAATGGGGATCAAATATTAGAATAGTTTACCACAGTCAATAAGACAATGTTCTACTTCCCAGTGGCTTTCCCAGAATTTCCTTCATTTAAACGAAGAAAAGACTGAGTACATCCTGTTCAGCCCGGATTCATCTAATAGTGCTTGTAGCTTTGGTCCTATGACACCTCAGTTTGCTCCGTTTGTACGTAACCTGGGTGTTATTTTGGACAAAAACATGCAGTATGATAAACAGATTGGTGCAGTAGTGAAGGCGAGTTTTTACCAGCTACGACTTCTTAGTAAGGTCAAATATTTTTTGTCCAGAGCCGACCTTGAAAAAGCAATTCACGCCTTCATCAGCTCGAGGATCGACTACTGTAATGCCCTCTATACTGGTCTAAATACATCACTCATCAGTCGCCTTCAACTGGTACAAAACGCAGCCGCTCGTCTTCTCTCTAATAGTTCGAAATGGTCACACATCACCCCTGTCCTCCGCTCGCTTCACTGGCTTCCAGTGCAGTTTAGGGTGGAGTATAAAATTCTGTTGTTTGTGTTTAAGGCCATCCATGGTTTGGCCCCAGTATACCTCACTGATCTAGTAAAAACATATCAGCCAGCCAGAACACTCCGTTCCTCTGATCATATTTCTCTGGTTACCCCAACATACAGGTATAAAAAGTTTGGAGGCCGGTCATTTAGTGTTCAAGGACCTAAGTTGTGGAATGCACTCCCTGCGCACCTCCGAAACATCACGGTGCTGAGTGTTTTCAAAACTCATCTGAAAACACACTTTTTTAACCAAGCTTTTGACTCTTAGCGCTGGACTTGCTTGGTTGGACTTGTTTTTATGTTGTCGTTTGATGCATGTTTTGGAAAGCGCTTTGTGCACCTTTTGGCTGCTGTAAGGCGCTATATAAATAAAAATTGATTGATTGATTGATTGATACTTATCACACTTTTAAAGATCATGTTAAAAAGTGGCTTATGATGAATCAGTAGTGAAAACATTTTAATTAGACATTTTAAATAATGTGTTGGGGCATTTGTCTTTTTATGTAGTGTTGTATGTACACTATACTGCCAAAAGTATTGTGACAACTCCTCCAAACCGTTGAATTCAGGTGTTCCAATCACCTCCATGGATGGCCAACGGTGTATAAAATCAAGCACCTATGCATGCAGACAGCTTCTACAAACATTTGTGAAAGAATGGGTCGCTCTCAGGGGCTTAGTGAATTCAAGCGTGGTACCGCTGTCATGACGAAATACAGGAAGCAAATGCAAGTAAACTCATTTATTAGCAGGATGATTAAGAAGGGAACAAAGTCACAAAGTCCAGGAATGACAGGTGGCGCAGGGACTAAGATGGTCAGATGATGAGGTGAGATGAACACAGAGAACACCGAACAGGAACAGGATGCACGGGACTGGAACGCCGAACAGGAACAGTGTAACACACAGCACAGAGGACATCAACAACGATCTGACAAAGGAGATCAGAAACTGATGAGTCTTTATAGGTGAGGGTGATTATTAGCAGCTGGCACTGTGATCGAGATCAGCTGGATCACTGATCAACCAATGAGGCTCGGAAACGCCCACTCACACACACCCACATACACATAACAACACAGACACGAGACAAGCAAGAAACAATGCATTCATAAACTGTGACAACCGTGACATGTTGCCACATGTGCAATTAGTTTGTGAAACTAATTGTCATTTGTGAAATTTCCTCACTACTAAATATTCTACGGTCAACTGTTAGTGGCTGTTAGAAGCAATTGTGAATAACAGCAACTCAGCCACGAAGTGGTAGGCCATGTAAAATTACAGAACAGTGTCAGCGCATGCTGAGGCGCACAGTGCACAGAACTTTTGTCAACTCTTCCAGATTCATTAGCTACAGACCTCCAAACTTAGTGTGGCCTTCAGATTAGCTCAAGAACAGTGCGTAGAGAGCTTCATGGAATGGGTTTCCATGGCCGAGCAGCTGCATCCAAGCCTTTCATCACAAGTGCAATGCAAAGCTTCGGATGCAATGGTTGTAAACCACGCAGCCACTGGACTCTAGAGCAGTGGAAATGTGTTCTCTGGCCACGCAGCCACTGGACTCTAGAGCAGTGGAAATGTGTTCTCTGGAGTGATGAATCACGCTTCTCTGTCTGGAAATCTGATGACCGAGTCGCTGCCAGGAGAACGTTACTTCCCTGACTGCATTGTGCCAAGTGTAAAGTTTGGCGGAGGGGGGATTGTGTGGGATTGTTTTTCAGGGGTTGGGCTTGGCCCCTTAGTTCCAGTGAAAGGAACTCTTAATGCTTTAGCATACCAAGACATTTTAGACAATTTCATGCTCACAACTTTGTGAGAACAGTTTGGGGATGGCCCCTTCCTGGTCCTACATGTGCACAAAGCAAGGTCCATAAAGACATGGGTGAACGGGTTTGGTGTGAAGGAACTTGACTGGCTTGCACAGAGTCTTGACCTCAACCCGATAGAACACCTTTGGGATGAATTAGAGCAGAGACTGCGAGCCAGGCCTTCTTGTCCAACATCAGTGCCGACCTCACAAATGCCTAGAGACTGCAGATGTAAATTAGCAATCTTGCTATAATCCAGTTTGTTTACATTTTGTATTGCATACTAAAGTTCTTTAACGTGCATTGTCCCTTTCAAATAAATAAATACAAAATACAAATATGCAGGAGGGAATGAAGAGGGTATCGCAGGCCTGCAGTTCAAGTTTCAGCCCTCACTGCAACTTGTCACCAGTAAGCCAACAAATCTGTTTTTAATCAGGTGGGTGGCAGTATGAGGTATATTTAACTCTGCAAAGAGGCAGTAAAGATAGTGGACAGGACCTACAGGACTAATATGATAAAGTAAAGAGTGGAAAATCCCTATGGTGATGCTATACTATGGTCAGGAGATTTGTGAGTGCGCACTGCAAAGGGCTGTACACTCTGGCTTTTGCAAGCCCCACTTGGGAGCAAGTACCCCAACGGAATCTGACCCAATGAAGAGTAAAGACATTACATAGGGAAAAATAACAGTGTTTCTTTTCACTGGGCTGCTGATATTGTGCATTACAGTCTCCCAGGGCTTGTTTGCCTGCCAAAGAAAATGCCAGAGAGGTTGTCTGTTTTAGATGCCTGTTTTTGTTCCACATTCAATGCTTTTCATCAAAGAAACAGAACAAAATACACAACAAAGAGATGTTTACATTAATTTATTAATACTTATCAACTTATCTAAATACAGGCATCTGAGGTATATTTGTCTGTGGAGTGGTTTTGGAGATGGATTTTGGTGAAGAGTATTTTATCAGAGAAGGGGAAGCAATGTGCAAGATGTAAAATGTCAAACTATACTTAGAACAAAGATCCTCTGGGAACAAATGGACAGAAAATAACAAAATTGTAAAGAATAAAAAAACTTTTGTTGACACAGCACAGAGGAACTTTTGGACAAAATTATTTTGAACTTCTTGTTTTTAGACTTACAGCATCCCAATGCCCACAAAAAATTAATATAACTTATACAGCTGATGTAAAATACACATAACAATCATTACAATATTATACATTTAATAATCTAAATTTCCAAACATTAATTGATATGTTGGGAACAGCATTTCAGAAGCAATTATATCAGATATATAGAGTATTTTTATATTAAAAAACAAAAGCCCGGGGTAAGGGTACGTGTAAAAATCTTTGGCTCAAACATGTACTGTGTGTATGGATTGGTGTCAGTATGACTCATTTAGCCTTCATAATATGCAAATATTGATTGATGGTGAGGTAAGGCTTTAATTCAATGAAGCTTGATAGACTAGAGATTATTTGTCACATGCACACCCATTCAAACAAACAAATGTCAAGGCCAGCACAACGAAAAAATAAAAACAACACAAACAAATAATGTAAGCAGACATCTTTGCATTTTAATGTGTCTATCCATCTCATCATTTTTCGGATTTTCAGATCAAACATTGAGTGTTTGATTTACTGTAAATTTATATTGTCCCAGTTAATCGTTTATGATAAATTGCTAATTAATCTACATATTTTAATTTACAATGTGATGTGTACAAATTAGATCATTTGCTATTCAAATAAAGGAATACAGAGTTAAGAAAATACAATTTTCTTATTCTCTGAAATATCTATTACATCTCATTATACTATACATAATGTTATTGGTATAATTGGGTAGCTTTATACTGAATTTACTCAGATTGACCAGTGGCAGAATAAGCAGTGGATGTATACTATTATTGCTACACACACACACACACACACACACACACACACACACACACACACACACACACACACACACACACACACACACACACACACACACACACACACACACACACACATATATATATAATGCTACTGTTATCTCCAATTCACAGTTTTACGTGATATTAACAATGTGGTAAAAAAAATACAGTATCTCTATATAATCTTCACTTTAGATTTGACATGGTGTATGAAATAGTAAGAGCCATGGATTGAGTAATGATTTCACAAACTGTAATCAAATATTGGCTGTTGCTTGTAGGAGTGTACTGAGACAGCTACCCCTCTCCGTATATAGCTCAAATACACTGCTGGAGTTGAGCATAACGGCCATAGCTTAAAGCATTGAGAACCTTTCTCAGCATCTGCCATAGTTAAGAGTCAGCAGAGAGGTGAGAGAGTCTACGGACCACAGGCCCCCAATATAACCCTCATCTTCTCTTCCTCGAGTAATCACCACACCCGGCAAATCTTCTCAGGCACCATGTAGTCATTTGTCTGGCACTGGAAGGCTTTGACAAACTCTGGGAAGTTCTGTAATGACCCAAGAACTCTGCACAAAGAGAAATGACAAAGTAGAGATTACCAGCACAATCTAACATTACTGTAACAGCCTGAATATATAAAGACAGAAATGCATCACTGTAAGTGAAAGAAGGTTAACATACCTAAACTTTCCTGGACTGTGGACATCAGTTTTGACGGAGTTGACAGCATGCTCAGGTCTATGTGTTCCACACCAAACCTTGAAAGCAAATCATTGAGATCAATTCATATTCATCAGACTATATAGGTCCTATGCAGAAGTTCAATACATTCAATATTTGCATAATGTCAATTTTCACAAAAAAAGAAACATGCAGATTAAAAGCAGATACGTGAAGCTTAATATTTTATAATTATTCTGTTAAAACTGTTATGTATTTGAGATGTCAATTAATTTTTATTTAAATGTTATCATGGCAATGAAGTTGAAAGGCAATGAATGAAAATTGGATGTAACTATACACAGAAATGATTAGTAAGTAATTTGTTACACTACAGTAACACATTTTGTTCACGTCTTTGTGGTTAATGTTTATAAACTTAACCATTTACTTGTAAGTGCTTCACTGTAAGCCAGATTTTTTAAGGAGGGAAAAGTAGGGGAAAATGTGGTCATCAAGACAATGTCACAAAGTGTCAGTGTCAACTTATCTTATCTTGTAATAAACATGTAATATTCCTTTATGTTCTTAGTTATAAGAACATAAAGAGTTTCACCTGTGCAAAGTTAAGGAAAAAGAGTTGCTCATGATTGAGATCAATTCCAGGCAGAGGAGCTTCTTTTCCATGTTTTTTCACATAGTTCTGGTAGGCCTGAAAAGGTGATAGCACAGTGATACTGATGAATCTTGGGAAGCAGTTACTGGAAACAAACTTTTCTCTCTCAGAATTCAAAATAATAATTAACATCAGACATTTAGTTTCATCTCACAGCCAAATGCTTTCTGAAGATAATGTGAATCACATGTGATCTGTGAATCAGTGACAGATTTGTGATTGTATCTAATACTGTATACTGTAGACCATATTTGATGATTCAGTGAGACCTAGTATTAAACACACTGAACTGTAGCCCATGAGCCATTTTCTTTCCCTTCAGCTTCTCTAAGAGTCTAAACTATTAAGCTGATTCCTTCTGTCATCACAGTATGACTGAAATCCATCCATGGTGGAACAAATTGAGATGCCTTCTCTGCTCAGCATATGATAATCTATCATCATGGTTTTATTAACCTATTTTAACCTTGACATTTTGGGCCATTTTGCAAGTGAGAATGTGTATTAAACTAAATATATTCTTCTGGCAGTAAAAATGGATGTCAAAAGAGCTGAAGTAAAGGCTAAGATGCCCTGCCCTTACTTGATAAGACTGACGAATGCCCCCATTGTCAGCAATGTTCTCCCCAAGGGTATTATTCCCATTTAGCTGTTCACACAAAGGACAGAAGAGAAAGAAAAAAGAAGAAAGGGGATGGAAAATAAGACAGTAATTTAGATGTCTTTCTACATCTCTAGAAAATTGCAGCTTATTCGAGTTCTAGGAAATCTATTTGTGTACAATAAGGTCCAAATTACTGTTGTCAGAAATTCACAGACAGCTGTGAATAACCCATGACAGAGGTAAACAGCCTAGCACAGTAGGGTAGCTAGAACTGTAGTATTTTCTGTTAAACAATGTTTGCTAAATGGTTTACGATGGTAAGCTTTATTGGACTGGACATTACATTATTTGTCATGTCAGCTTCAATAAATAGCCCTCATCATGCTACATAGAATATAAAATACATAGAATATAAAAAAATTAAGACATCTTCAATTAACATGATCATGGTCTGATTATACAGTTATTGACTCTGTGAATTGGTGTGAATCAGTGTGAAGACATTTGATGGAATACATTTTGTCCATTCGCCAAATCCCAAGAGTAGTTTCCATACTGGTCAACAATGCATTTGGAAAGCTCATGGAATTTCTGAGTCGAAGATGTAGTCCACCAGTCTTTGAGGTCACCATCTTTATCAAAATTACGTCCTGAACAAGAAAGGAAATGCAAAGAGCTTACAACAGCGTTATGTGAAGAATTATTAAGGGAGATCTGTTTCTAGCCTGATACCATTGTCATCAAAGCCATGAGTGACCTCATGTCCAATGACCATTCCGATGCCTCCATAGTTCAGAGACCAGGGCTGACCTTTACCAAAGAATGGCGGCTGAAGAATACCTGCAGGAAATACTGAGAGCAAGCAGATAATTCCAATGTATTAATAATAATTAATTAATTGATCAGACATACCTGATTTGTTTTGTTTAATTACTGCTACATTGTGCAAATGCGTTACAAGTATACCTATTTGGTTTCTGCTAGATGAGTAGAAGGCATTGACCACGGCAGCTCCTGTGATCCACCTAGAATTAAAGATGCATATCACTTTAATATTTAATGACAGATCTTTATTCGTTAGGGTTTTATAGCAGTTACTAAACTCCGAAAATAGCAGCTATTTTAGAGCTATTTTGGGGGACATTAAAAGAGGTCTTACTCTTCTTTGTTCACTTTGACTCTCAGTTTCTTTAGGCGTTTCTTCTGACCAAACTCCAAGTTCTTCAGGATGTTCTCAAAGTATTCTTCTGCATTATAGCTTAACTGATAAAAAAAACAAAAAACATTTTGCACAACAGATTGGTCTTAAATGGTTCAAATCAGTGCTGCCCAAATCTACTCCTGAAGGGCTACTGTCCGACAGAGTTTATCTCCAACTTGCCTCAAATAACCTGCCTCGAAGTTTCTCTAGTATGCCTAGTAAGACCTTGATTAGCTGGTTCAGGTGTGTTTCATTGGAGTTGGATCTAAACTATGCAAGATAGTGGCTGTATCCGAAATTGCATACTGTCCTTGTCACAGGGTGTTTTGGTGTTGGTTCATGTTCATTGCTCCCTGTTCATGTTTTAAGGTTATCATGTTCTTATGTTTTACTGTCATGTTTCTAGTTTGTCCTGTCCTTTCAGTTTCCTGGTTTTGTCATGTGTTGCATTGTCATGTGATTCCCATGCCCTCATGTGATCTTGTGTCTTGTCCTGTCATTGGTTCATTGTCTCATCACTGTTCACAGGTGTCACTTATTTTGTCATTAGTCTGTGTGTATTTAAGCCCTCATGTTTGCCATGTGTCTTTGTCAAGTATTGAATGTTGTAACCCGCTGTCGGTGAGTTAGTTAAAGCTGTTTATAGTTTGTTTTTGCCAAATCCTTGTTTTATGTTTTGTTATGAATAAAGTACTGCACATGGGTCCTTCAACTTGCCTCCAGTGGAATACCTTGTTACAGAATACTTGACCTACAAAATGGACCCAGCAGTTGTATCTTTGCTTCGTCTACGCCAGGGAAATCAAGCCATAGAGAACTATGTGGAGGAGTTTTGTGGACTGTGCTACCAGGTGGACTTTAATGAGGTGGCCCTTAAACGGGTTTTTTCGAAATGGTCTTAGTGACATTTTAAATTTCCTAATGCCTGTTAGCAGTGTCCCATGGACTTTGGTGGATTATATTGATCATGCCCTCCTGCTGGGTGGCTCCTCGTTTACTGTGGGAACGGTGGATGAGGAGCTCCACTGTCCCACAGTACCGGCTCCAGCCCACGTCCAGGCTCCAGCCCACGTCCAGGCTCCAGCCCACGTCCAGGCTCCAGCCCACGTCCAGGCTCCAGCCCAAGTCCAGGCTCCAGCCCAAGTCCAGACTCCAGCCCACGGCCCCGTCCAGGCTCCAGCCCACGAGCCCGCTGTCCCGCCCAAGAAAATTTGGGGGGGGGGGCAAGGGGTACATGGAGGCCATGAAGGCCACGCCTCTGTGGCCCCCTGAACCGCCATTACCGCCATGGCCTGTTGAACTGCCATTACCGCCATGGCCTGTTGAACTGCCGTTGCCGCCATGGCCTGGTGAACTGCCATTGCCACCCACGCCTGAAGGTCCAGGTCCTCCCACGCCTGAGGGTCCAGGTCCTCCCACGCCTGAGGGTCCAGGTCCTCCCACGCCTGAGGGTCCAGGTCCTCCCACGCCTGAGGGTCCAGGTCCTCCCACGCCACAGGGTCCAGGTCCTCCCACGCCACAGGGTCCAGGTCCTCCCACGCCACAGGGTCCTGGTCCGCCCACGCCACAGGGTCCTGGTCCGCCCACGCCACAGGGTCCAGGTCCGCCCACGCTCCCAGGCCCGTCCAGGTCATGTCTGGGTCCGGTGCCCCTGCACGGGCCTGGTCCACCATCCCTCCCCCAAGACCGCCCCCCAAGACTTTTTGTTAAGACTCTTTGTTAGGCTATTGATGTGTTGGTGTTATGGTATTGTTTGGGCGTCAGGGGCCGCCCATAGAGGGGGGGGATCTGTCACAGGGTGTTTTGGTGTTGGTTCATGCTCATTGTTCCCTGTTCATGTTTTAAGGTTGTCATGTTCTTATGTTTTACTGTCATGTTTCTAGTTTGTCTTGTCCTTTCAGTTTCCTGGTTTTGTCATGTATTGCATTGTCATGTGATTCCCATGCCCTCATGTGATCTTGTGTCTTGTCCTGTCATTGGTTCATTGTCTCATCACTGTTCACAGGTGTCACTTGTCTTGTCATTAGTCTTTGTGTATTTAAGCCCTCATGTTTGCCATGTGTCTTTGTCAAGTATTGAATGTTGTAACCCGCTGTCGGTGAGTTAGTTAAAGCTCTTTATAGTTTGTTTTTGCCAAGTCTTTGTTTTGTTATGAATAAAGTACTGCACATGGGTCCTTCAACTTGCCTCCAGTGGAATACCTTTTTACAGTCCTACTATATAGTAGGCAAAAAACAGTATGTGACAAAAGAAGGATGTCCGAATTCACAGTACTCATAAAAGAGTAGGCAAAAAGTCCCTGATGACCTATTTCTTCCGACAAGATTCTGAAGTGTGCATACGATGGACACTTTACTTTCCCATGAGACCACAGGAGAGGATTTATGAATGGCAGTGAAGCAACGTGAAGTAATTACAGATTTAAAATAAGTACCTACTCAAGAGAGTATGCGATTTCGGACGCAGACAGGTGCAGGATTGGACACCCCTGGTTTAAATTAAAATTATATTTTTGAACTCCTGACTCCTTAGTCTACTCTTTATATTGTAGCCACTCACATCTTGGTACTCCTGGTCCAGATATGTGTTGTTCATGATGTTTTCTGAGAAACCGATTCTTTCTCTGATTGCTCGGGCCTGCATTGAGGAAGATGAAAGAAAAGTAACTAAAGTAGTTTTTAAGTAGTTAATACAATAGATCTGGGGCAATCCTTTTATTTCTTCAATTAAGTTTTCTATGGAATTGACTTTCAAAGTTACCTTTTGCCATGTCTCAGTTCAAGTCTTTGTTTTTTATTTGATCAGCAGTGATTATACAGTATCATTAAGCTTAAACTTGAAACACATAACTGAAAATAAGCCTAACCTTCTCCTCGGCAGCTTTCTTAGTTTCAGCGTCCATCCAGTCGAGATCATCCAGATTGCTCACAAATACCTCTCTGATGTTAGTGATCATCTCATCCATCTGAACAAATCACAGAGAAGGGCATCATAAGACACCATTTCTCCACAGAAATGCCATACACTCTCTGGTTGGGTATTTTTTTAGTAGGTTGAGCTTATACTGTATTTAGATACGAGTAAAAATGTGGGCAATTTACATTGAAAGGATCAAAAGGTTATATTCAGCAAGTCTAGTATAATGAAGCAACAAGATGTCTATGATACAATAACAAATTTCATGGCTTTCGAGGAATTTGTTACAAGTCCAGGCTTTCATGCGGTTTAGACAGGTAGCAAGTATGCAGGCCAAGATCCACAATGAGTGTTGTGGAGTGAAGTTTAGTGGAAGGTCTAATCTTATGAAGCAAATGTATACTAACATTTCTCAAAATAATGAACAGTTTTCTATTCTTTATCACCCATTTAAAGCTACTGACCTGTGAGTAAACAAAAAAATTGTATATCTATTCTGTTTATGTTTGACAATGATAAATTTAAGGGAAAATGGAAAAAGAATCAACTATCTGTAACCGCATGATGGATTTGTTTTAACTGGAACTTACAAGACATCTCGTTTTCTCATTTATAAAACTGGCAGATTGAGAGACCACTGATAGCTCACTGAATGTTGTTCTCATTACTTCTTGATAGACTCCTGGACAGATAGACAGTGCTGTATCAGGCTAATTATTGGCATATACTTCATGCGCATATCTGTAATATTATCCTCGTGACCTCAAACCCACTGGCACGACATGGATGTGAGGAATGATTTGTGGGAGGGTCTTGTAGCGGTCACCTGATCAGGCACACACACCCACAAGTCCACATGCTAATGCTTGCTGTTATGCATGTGCTTATGCAGAAGTGTACAGTCATAAAACCAAATGCAGCTGACATGTGCCAAAAACAAAAAACGTCATCAAGCAAGCTGATATTCATCAATGTTCACAGAACATCCAGTGCATAAAATTATTGTACACATAAGGTTATTATATTTACTTACCTGTATGTAAAAATAATACAGCAAAAATTGTACTTGTAAGGATATGTGTGGCGTTGGTGCACTGAAAAATTATCTTAAGTTTTTATATTCTCTGTCATTTTATCTGGCCAACAACACAAAGCAATAGTTGTTTAAATATAAGTTATCATAGGTTCACTACACGGTTATATTATTATTTAATGATCTTGCTTCTTCCACATATTACTGAGCAAAACCCAACACAGCGGTAAATCTACAATTTTAGCCTAATGTCAGTTCATACATAGGCTTACCGCCATGTTAGTTGTAGTCGGTGACTTACAACAAGCTACCAAACAAATAATCAGTAAAAATATCTGACTTTTTTTGTCATTGCTAATTTATAAATAATTCGGCATTGTCTGTACTAAAGAGAAAATAATCACTTCATCCAATGTTTAAAGTAAATAAAATAGCCTTAACAGACTACTTACTGGAGTTCCACAACTACTGAACTTTGTACTCTCCCACTGGAATGAGGTGCGTGCTGGACCAAACCACTGTGAGGCAAGAGAGGGGGGACTCAAAATGTTTCTAAATTTAAAACGCATTTTTTGCCCCATTTGTGTTTTTATTGTTTTACTACTTACACAATTATTTTAAGTATATGTCAATATATTATTTACAATAATGTACAATACAATGCGTTTTTTAATTATAATTTTAAGGGGGGACAACCCTCACATAGGGAGAGGCTATAATATATATATATGGATATAAAAAGTGTTTATAAAACAAATTGCCTTCCCTACCCTAGTACTTTTATATAATTCAAATTAATGTTTTGTTGTTATTTTTTTCTTACATGAAGATCACATTCAAACTCTTTTGGAAATGTTTTACTATATTTATATAATGCATTTTGCATTAGCTGCTTTTCAAATGCTGTTAATATGCTTGTCCTAAACTTTTAATCTTAAACTATGAAAATGTATAATAAAAATTAGATTTTTTTTTTTTTATTAGAAATTTGCATAATGAAGTTTTGTCAAATGTTTGTGTACTAATTACCAAGGAGAAGACAGTAAAGAACATATGGGATATGTGAAATATATGGCATATGGTGTGTGGGGAAAAAGTATATAATCACTTGTGAACAGAAAAATTATATTTGTCATAATTTCCATTCAAATAGTAAATTATGCAAATTAAAAAATATATATTTTTACCTTTATTTTATATAATAAATATATTTATATATATATATAAATATTTTGATATATTTAATTGTTTGTATTTAGGTTACAAACATGCTAACAAAGGATGTTTAAAATGTAATTTCCAACACTTAAACTGTGTTATGAAAAACACATACTGTAGGTTGAGATGGAAATAATCATGACAGTGTTTTGCAAAAATGACTTGGTGAGAGAGAAAATTGTTTGAAGTCTAAATGGCCATAGTTGAAGAAACAGCCGTGCACACACGCTGTGCAGAGTGCTGTGTGTACATGTGGTGGGCTTGAGGCCAGAAGAGTCCAGTGATTAATATAGTGTTAGAGAGTGTGTTTTATGACAGGTGGTACTTGTGCACTGCTCAGCTGTTCTTATGCATACGAGGAAATGGACCCAACTCAAATCATCCCACACAGGACTGAGATTATGTACAAAGACACAAGCACATCTCCAGGAACAATTATAGGACTCACACACACATACATTGCATGCACACAAAGCTCACCATGTCTTTGCTGTCTCCAGCAAAGGCTTCCTCCACGTACAATCTCCCCACAGCATTTTCCATGTTGTTGTTCACATAGATGGCACACTGTCTCCAAACTGCTGCTTCAGATGTGGTCCCATAGATAGCCTGAGAGAGGTGGGAGAAAGAGCATAAATGTTTTTAAAAATGATGACAGTTAATTCACAGTTTGAATATAATTGTTTTAGTCCTTACCTTTCTGAAAGCTTTTCTGGTTTCCCTGTATTGCCTATTTAAACCAACCACCAGATTCATAACAAAACGCCACACCATGTAGTTCTGCATGTCCCTGCACATACAATCATATGGTTTCTATGTATATATTGTATTTTCTTAATTAGTCTAGTGAATTCAGGGAGCACAGTTATAGAGATAGTTCCCTTTAGAGTGGAACTGCATTATGACGTTAACACTATGGGAACACTTTTGTGTGAGCCGGTGTCGGAAGCATGTGTGGATAACAAGTCAATTACATTGGCCGGACAAAGTTAATGTCAGCGCATCACAAAGAACATAAATAGACACCAGAAAAACACGTCATCAGCTTCTTTGTCTTCAGGAAGCTGTTTGTTTGTGTATCTGTGCGGAAAGCCCATTGTGTGTGTACGGAGTGAACAAAAAAAGATTCTAAGGGTGTTTTCACATTTGTAGTTCGGTTCACTTGGTTAATTTGGTCTGGACCAAAAAAAACAAAAAAACATTTAGTCCTGGTCCGCTTAGCGTTCACATTGACATTTTAACACCGAACCTAAAGGCATTGGGATATGTTTACAACCTGATTGGTCGGCCTTCGTAATGAATATATGTCACGTCAGAACTTACCAAACATCCAAAACAATGCTGTGTGCTGGGCTAAATGCGCTTGTTGTATGTGCGTAGCCTACATATGATGATATTCTGACCAGCTCATAACATGTGAAGAGCTTAAAAAATGTGTAAAGGAGTCAAAACTGTGGCAGGAATCCCTCCGTCACACACATAAACCAAGATCTGCTGTGAGGAGACACGATTCGTCCTGTCCCGAACTGTGATGGGCAACATTGTGACTATGGCAAGAAAAAACAGGTATGCTTGAGCATTCTGTCTTTTTTAGGGTCACATCTTGTGACATCATGTCCTGTTTTTTTGGTACGTTTGAATGTCTTTGGTCCATGTTGCGTTCATATTGAATTCCAACCACACCAGAGTTCATTTAGAAGCAGACTGAGACCCATCTTTTCAGTGGTCTTGGTCAGCTTGTTTGGTGTGCACCAGGGTTCGAATGGCAATGTTCAAACTTATTTTAATCAAACCAAACATGCGTGTGAACATGCGTGTGAACACACCCTTAGTTTGTCAAGTCAAGTCACCTTTATTTATATAGCACTTTTTACAATGCCGTTTGTGTCAAAGCAGCTTCACAGTGTAAACAGGAAAATAATGCAACAGAATATGATTCAGCTGTACAGTCGCTCTGGAGAAAACGGTGATGTCCTCCAGCTAATTTCAATTATCATATAGTGTCAATTTGGGCAGATCAGTGATATAGTTGAAATTTTAGGGCCCTAACTGAGCAAGCCAAAAGCCAAAGGCGACGGTGGCAGGGAACCAAAACTCCTTCAGGGGCCAGAATGGAGAAAAAAACCTTGGGAGAAACCAGGCTCAGTCGGGGTGCCAGTTCTCCTCTGGCCGACGATCAAATAGTGTATGATTATGATTCTGGCAACATTACAGGTCAGAGGTCATATTAGATCAAAAGATATTCGTAAAATTATTTGAAAGATAAGAATCGTCACACTGGAGACGGGTTTAATGAGTCGTGCCGATGCGGCATTTACGGGGGAAATGTAATTGACACGGTCTCTGCAGACATTTCAAGGATGTGTTTGTCATGTCTAGGCGCAGGTCCACCATCTGATCTGGATACGGCCCGGACCCGGCTGACTGCAATCAACCTGATGTTTATCAGGTTTATCAGGTCTCATACGCTGCTGCCAGGATTCTGAGTAGAACCAGAAAAAATGACCATATCACACCAGTCCTCAGGTCTTTACACTGGCTTCCAGTTACATTTAGAATATATTTTAAAGTATTATTACTGGTATATAAATAACTTAATAGCCTAGGACCTCAATACATTGCAGATATGCTGACAGAATACAAACCTAACAGATCACTCAGATCATCAGGATCAAGTCAGTTAGAAATAGACAGTGTTAATTTTGAAAGCAAATTTTGATTTAGTTTTAGTCATAGTCTTTTGACTAAAATGCCATTTAGTTTTAGTCATATTTTAGTCACCTGAATTGTTTTTAGTTTTAGTCTAGTTTTAGTCGACTAAAACTCATTAGATTTTAGTCGACTAAATCTACAGTAGATTTAGTCTCCTAAAATCTAACGAGTTTAGTTAAATTGTAATACATCAAGCATTTAAGCATTACATAACCAACTGTCACTTGAACTGACATTTTGACATCATTTTGTTTTTGACATTAAAAATACACGAAAGAGAGCTCAATTCACCGTTCTTTTTTATTTTTTTTATTTTATATATCTATATAGTTTTTATAACTTTGTATTTCTGTTTGAGTTAGTAGGCCATATCAGGTTAAGCTAAAGCTTCAAATAAGTTTGTTTATTTATTTTTTTAATTTCAGTTAACATTTATTTAATATCAATTAGATTTTTTGTAATGGTTTTAGTTAACTATTATAACCCTGATACTTTATTGAATATGTGTCAAATACTAGTCTTTCCTCCTGACTATGAATTAAATGGGAATGAAATGAAATACAGTTTAATGTGTAAGCAAAAACTAATAATATATTATATATATAACATTATATAATATATATAATGCGTGACTTTTAATTATAAACAAGCTGTAAATACACATTGACTTTTATTTTGAAATGTCTGCGCCTTACTATTGCAGTTGCAGGAGCTCATTCAAGTTCAGGAGATAAAATATGCATTGTTACAACCGTCTAAAACATATTACTATATAAACATTGTAAAGTAATTATTGTCATTATTCATCAGCATTAGTTCATAAACAATTGCCTGGCATAAATGTGTGTTATTCATTGATTGTGAACCGCTCTGGAGCGCTGTATTTGGGATACGTGAGCCTGTAGAAGCGCAACAGCGACGTGTTTTCCAGCGGTTAGATCAGCACATTCAAATCAAATGTGCGCATCTGTTACACAAGATATCAGTTCTGACTGGATCTCTTCCCTAATCGTCCCTCCCAAACATTTTCGTCTCGTTTTTATCTGTTGACGAAAATGACAGTAGGTTTTCGTCATAGTTTTTGTCACCCAACACTAGTTTTTATTTAGTTATCGTCTCGTTTTCATCAGTGAAAAAAGGTTGTTGATGAAAATTAAGAAGAAAATTATTCGCCAACGAAATTAACACTGTACCAAGGGTTCACTCAAAGCAAGGAGAGTCTGCTTTTAGCTATTATGCCAGCCGTAGTTGGAACCAGCTTCCTGAACAGATCAGATGTGCACCTACAGTAGCCACTTTCAAATCCAAATCCTCAAATCTGTTTAGCTATGCATTTATTAAATGAGCACTGTGCTTTGTCCAAACTGCTTGCACTTTATTTTATGTTTCAATTTAACCCTGTTTCATCTTTGCATCGTTTTACTCTTTTCATTCTTTTACACCTGTATCGTGTTTTTTAAATATATATATACAGTATTTATGCAATTAATTTCACCTCATATCAGATGAACGCTTCAGCTCTGCAGACTGCCATCACTTCCCGTGTGTGAGGTCAAAATCCCGGCCGGGTCATAGATATGTATACATAGATTCCTCATTCGAGCGATCCACGCCATGATCCACGCAGGCACTAATGAGGTATCTATGTATATATCTATGATCCGGCCGGAATTTTGAAAAGTGAATTTGAGAAAAATGGCTTTCAAATGAAAGATTGGTATCAAAGAGCACACCCAGGTTCCTAACTGACGACGAGGACTTGACAGAGCAATCATCAAGTGTTAGACAGTATTCTAGGTTACTACTTGTGGAGTTTTTTTGTCCAATAATTAAAAATTATGTTTTTTCTGAATTAAGTTGCAGGAAATTAATAGTCATCCAATTTTTTATATCAGCTATGCATTGCTTTAATCTTGTGAATTGATAAGTTTCATCAGGGCGTGAAGAAATATAGAGCTGAGTATCGTCAGCATAACAACGAAAACTAACGCCATGCTTCCTAATGATAGCTCCCAGTGGTAGCATATACAGGGTGAAAAGCAATGGTCCTAGCACTGAGCCTTGCAGTAATCCATACTGAACTTGTGATCAGTGTGACATCTCTTCATTTACTGCTACAAACTGATAACGGTCAGATAAGTATGATTTAAACCATGCCAATGCAATTTCACTAATGCCAAAATAATTTTCGAGTCTATTCAAAAGAATGTTGTGGTCGATAGTATCGAATGCAGCGCTAAGATCGAGTAACACTAATAGAGATATACAACCACGGTTGTAACTCTAAAGAGAGCAGTCTCAGTACTATGATATGGTCTAAATCCTAAAGCTTAGTCGGTATAGGGTTGAGCATAAATGTTGTTGATTTAGATGATTTAACAAATTTAGCCAATTCTTCCTCTCCTATAGCAGTGAATGAGTAGAATTTTTCCTGAGTGACACTACATTGCACGGTCTGATGCGATACTGTAGTAGACGGCTGCATGGTTATAATTTTCTTCCTAATATTATCAATCTTGCACGTAAAGAAGTTCATAAAGTCATTAATTAGACTCCCCTGAAATTACCTCATCGACACGGCATCCTCAATAAACTCGTCTCCGGCGTGATGACTCCGATCGTTCGAATATTCCTATTTAATAACTGTTTAATCGATATGTCATCCTCAATAAACCCGTCTCTGGCGTGATGACTCAGATTTTTCGAATATTGCAATTTAATAATTGTTTAATCAATACGTCATCCTCAATAAACCCGTCTCCGGCGTGTTGGCTCCGATCTTTTGAATATTCCGATCTAATATTACCCCTGACCTGTAAAGTTGCCAGAATAATAATCATGCACTGTTTGTTAATTGGCCAGAGGAGAACTGGCACCCCGACTGAGCCTGGTTTCTCCCAAGGTTTATTTTTCTCCATTAGGCCACCTGATGGAGTTTTTTGTTTCCTTGCCACTGTCGCCTATGGCTTGGCTTGCTCAGTTGGGGACACTACATTTTCAAATAAATATCCAAATAAATCTAATTAAGTAAACTAAATTAACCATATAAACTAAATTACTGATCTGCACACATTGTCACTGAATGATAGTTGAAATGAGCTGATGACATCATCGTTTTCTCCGGAGCAGCTGTACTGCCGAATAAAATTCTGTTGCATTATTTTCCTGTTTAACACTGTGAAGCTGCTTTGAAACAATCTGCATTGTAAAAAGCGCTTCAGTATAATTGTATATATCCTAATTACATTTATAATCAAAGCCTCAATCAATATTCATCCTCCTATATAATTATGATTTTAATGATTCTTTCCAGTTATGAGTTTGCTTATATCAATAGGACCCATGATTGTTTCTTCCTTTATAATTTCTGTCCTGGTTGTGTGTGATGTTTCGCCAAAACACTTGATTTCAACATGTTGTTGTATGTTTGGATTTTAGAGGCATCACACACCTCCAACTCGACAGGAATGCAGTAACAGAGATTGCTCATTTAGCCCGGCTTCCAGAGATGAAATATGGATTTGTCTTTCATGTTATTTCTTTATTTTATTTCATTTATATTTCCTTTTACTGAAACCCTAAAGAATCAAGATGAGCATGGTCTGTGCTATTGTCTGCATCTCTCACTGAGACAAAAGCACATGTTATCAATATCTTTTGGAAAACTTTCTCCGGTTGGGACCAGATCTCACCAACTCCAACCTTGGAAAGACTGTGTATCTGTGTATGTGTGTAGTATTCGGTGTTACAGATCAGTATTGGAGGTGGATTGCGGGCATGCTAAAAGATGAGGGGCTTGTTGTTCTGGACAAGCTGGCGACTGCTCCAGAATCTGGAAGGTCATTACGTGCCTAATTCACAACAAAAGCAACACTTTGTGCTTTTTGCAAAATAAAGAAACCAAACATGATGCACGTTCTGTCATCTCTCAGCCCGTGAAGTTCATTCTGAAATGTGTTTGAAAATGAACTAAAACTCAGCGAAAATTGTCTACATAATGCTTGGAATGTCTACTTTTAAATGAGTTAAGTCAAATAAAAAACAAATATTCTCAGTTTATGTAATACGTTTTAAACCAAGGAGAGGTACAGTCTTTCCCATCTCACTTCATTATCTCTAATGAGCGGAGATCGCCACGCCCCCGGAGCCATTCACACAGTAAATAGTTTAGGTGATTCATTTGCATCGCACACGCCTCCCGGTCAATGCCATAAAAACATGAAGTTTCTACATCAGATTCACAACATTCATCGCGTTTTGAGGATGGCACGCTACTCCAGTGAAGAGGCCCTTCAGATGATTCAGGAGAGCGAAGAAGAATTCACCTTTTCCTCTGAAGAAGATTTCAACTCAGATGACGAACGAGTGCATTTTGAAGAGCGAATCGACCCTCCTGAGGATATAAGTTCTGAGTAAGTTGTTTAGTATTATATAATAATTTTTCTGATAATATGCATTATGCCATATGTAAATTCAAGTATACTGTACAAGACTTGTATTGCTAGGAAAGTTGTTCTTTTAAACTTTTTCTTCATCAATTAATCGTGAAAAAAATACAAACTTTTGACCGGTACTGTATATGTTTACATATGTAGCACTGTGAATCTCCTTACATTCTTTGTTCAGGCTGCCTCACAGCATTCCACTTTGATGGGCCATTAGCCATTGGAGGGTGTCTTGTTTCAGGTGTGAAAGACATTAATATTCATGATCCTTCACGCCCACCCCGCATACACCTTTCTAACACAAAACATGTCTTACATTTTTTTAATCACTATATTGTGTTATATGAATGAGTGGCCAGAGTGATTTTTACATAGTCTTGAAGCAAAAATTCTAGCCTACATGATCCAGTTTTCAAAAGTCTTGTGAACAAATATTCAGTATCGTTTTTATGGCCGTATTTCACCGTATTTTTTTTTTCACAAATCACGCATAAACATAATTTTCTCAAAGCGACTAACTTTTACATAAATGCTGCTCACATATTATTGTAGCAGAGTTTGTGCTGAATACAGAGTAATCAGACTTGCCATGAAAATGTTAGAAGTAACAGAAATAAGCACAAATGTCAGGGCATGTCAAAACACTTTCAGGGCCCAGAAAAGAGCACAGACTTCAGAGGGTTAAGTAAATCACGCTTACATAGACCGGACTCAAAGCTTTAGGACCTCAGAGCAACTCTTCGTCTGTTACGGAGGCCAGCAGAAGGGAAAGGCTGTCTCCAAGCAGAGGTTAGCCCACTGGATAGTGGATGCTATCATCTTGGCTTACCAGTCCCAAGACGTGCCTTGCCCGTTCGGGTTGCGAGCCCACTTAACAAGGAGTGTGGCTTCCTCCTGGGCGCTGGCTCAAGGCGCCTTGCTGACAGATATATGTAGAGCTGCGGGCTGGGCGACACCTAACACGTTCGCTAGATTCTATAGCCGGTATCTTCCCGCATTCTTACCCCCAGTGGCCAGTAGTGCTAAGTGCCCGTTCTAAGTGTTGGCTTGCAACACCACTCCCGCCCTCTGGGCCGGATACGTGCGTTTATTGTCTCCAGTTGTGTTCCCCAGAAATGGCTAACCCTGTCGAGCTCCTCCGTCTCCTCTTCGGTGCCAGACGTTGCGACCGTCTGACGCCAGGCCTGCACCCGAATGCTTGTGGAACGAGTGGGTAGGCTGGGTTCCATATGTAGCGTTTCCTCACGGCAACTTCATGTGTGTATCCTCCACGGTACCAGCTACCCTAATCGGCTAGCCCTGTGTCTTACCCTTGACAGAGCCCGCTCTGTCGTCTCTGGCGGTGTTCTTTCCCCCCTGGAACCAGGTTGGAACCACCCCAGAGACTGCCATATGTTGTACTACCCTGCTAGGTTAGTCCTTATGTGTATTCCGCCACCTCTCCTTCCATTCAAGGACGTGTCTCCGCAGTGTACCATCTCCCGAGATGGGCACGCTTTCCCAGCGTTATCCAATAGTCACACTAAGTGGGTCTTGCAGAAACAGCAGTGACTGACCTCCCTTACTTCCGCACCATACAAGTGCGGTCCGGTGCACTGAAGCAGGACGCTGGAAGGGCCAGCTTCCTGGCGAGTTGGTATGATCCCCAATTCGTCGAACGTGACCAACTGAAAGAGAACGTCTCAGTTACGTATGTAACCCTCTTTCCTTGAAGGATGGAACGGAGACATACGTCCCATCGCCAGGTGCTGCGCTTCCGCTAGAGGGCTGGTCACTAGTTCGGCTCCTCAGCAGAAAACAATGATTCGGCATTCCACTTCCTTTTTTATACCCGCGCCGCATGCGTCTTCATTGGCTCGTTTTTAAACACTCAAAGTAGATTGGTCAGTTCCGACGTACGTCTCCGTTCCCTCCTTCAGGGAACGAGGGTTACATACGTACCCGAGATGTTATTTGAGCGGTAGAGAAACGTTTCATTGAATGGCCAGATGAGAAAACGCAAAACAAGAAAAGTAAGCTAAATGAGTGCTTTCTCACTAGCGGTCGGGGACATCCGCCCCATAAAAATCTGCCATTCTTTTCAGACCTCCACACTGAGGGGTCGAGGTCTTGACACAGCCCATACTCAGCTTGTATGCATACTCCCTTGACGTTACGCCACCTGACCTTTCTCCAGCCAATGTAATTGGCTTGTTTTCCACACGTGCTTCAGACACTGGCTAACGCAGAAGCTTTTCCATAGTGTTAACGTCATAATGCAGTGTCTCGTTCCCTCTCAGAGAACCGGGTTACCTGAGATGTTGTTCAGTATTTTTAATATGTGTACACATCTTAAGCTTTTGCAGGCAAGAAACACATCTTAACCAAAGTGAGTCAAGAAACAGAAGTTAAATTAAGGGCATTAAGGTTTTCCAATAACCAGATGAGTTTTAAAACCTCTCCTCTAACAAACTGTTCCTTACATGAAACAATCATAAAAATGAGCAAATGACATTGATGTCCCGATGGACAAAATTAAGTCTCAAAGCATAGTAAGTAATTTCACTCCCGGATACATAAAAATAGGTAAGAAAAGAATAATAATAAAAAAAACGAAATTTTCTGTTCCGACTTTAAAAAGCATGGTGAGCACATTGCATTGTAGGATACAGCATTTCACACAGTGTATCCTGCACATGTTTGCAAATGCAGTAGCCCATGCTGATATTCATGTACAAAGAAAATTTGCAAGCACAGTATGCATATTGTATACTAGAAAAATAATATAAGTTGTGTGGTCGTGTTCTATAGCAATATTTTAATAGCACATTCTAGAGCACTAGATAGAAAAGTGTGCATGCAGTGAACTACCTCTTTGTGTACTTGGCAAGAACAGAGTTGAGCCTCTTAAAGTAATTTGGGGCATACACAATAACCTCCTCAGTGTCTGTAATAGGAACACCAACTGTATCCATGATCTTACTAGTGAAGAGCGTCCAGTTGAACACCTGAATAGGAACAGTGAATATGAAAATACAAAATGAAAATATGTTATTTCATTTTTTTTATTTCATTAGGATAAGATAAATAATATTGTTCAATAAAGATCAACTTATATATATTATAGGTAAACTATACAGAGCTGCATGATAATGCATTGTATGCAGTATCATGGGAGGTGACACTTTTTTTTCTTTTTCTTTTACCCTGGAATCAAAGTCCAGGGTGAAGTTGTTGTTCAGGGTCTCCAGAGGCAGCTTGTTATAAAGCAGAACCGGGTTGTTTCTGTCCTCTGGTGTATCTGTTGCCTGTGATGACAGGGAGAGCATGAATTTCAGAGCATTTCCTGGGATGCAAGGAGATTCAACAGGTTTTTGTAAATTTTTCTGTCATTTCAGTCCCTCCACTTTTATTACAGCAGCCCAATTCTCTAATAGGCTACTGTAAGTTTTTTATCTTTTACTTTTTATTTATCATTATTTTTTTGTTTCTTGCCATCGCTTCAATAGAGAATCAAATCTAGGACATGTAACCTTGCTGTGTACACTTCTCTGAACCAAATCCACTGCTGTTGCATAAATCCATCTGCCATTGTTAGGATTTTTACTGAGCATGAGCCTTCAACTGTATTATTATTATTGTCAAGAAGAAGGTCTCAACAGCAGTGTGGGTCTGACTCAAGCTCCAACACAAATTACGAGGCCTGTAATCCATACTGTGTAAACTCAATAGGAATGAGCTCACTAACATAAAAGGTAAAAACATTACCAGGAACACTGAGGGGAAAATGGCAGCGATGTTTACCAAAGTTGCTCTGTACAGCCACTCAAGCAAATTGTTTCAGGGTGTAGCACAAACACAACATATGGGTTAAGCAAAGAAACACACTGTTCCTTGGGCAATGCAAGTACAATAAGTTTCAAGTAGTAACTCACAAGTTTTTACCAGATTTAGCTTTAAAGAAGCGGGTTGAGCCATTTTCAAAATTAGAAAATGGTACAATAAGGCACAGTAATTACTGTATTTATTAAAACATAAAAAACAAACAAATTTGATAGGTCCTTCTCCTTCTAGAAGAGTTTTATTCCAAGCCATCATTGTAATACTCAATTAATCCCAAAACCTTGTTTTTCTAGCCCATGGATTTACATAAGCTTCTATGTTTTTGGACAACATTTCATTTCAACACATGCTTGCTGTAGTCTCCTGGTAAAGCCTACACTAAGTGTTGGATGTGGTGGCTGTGGTGATTTGCTCTGATTCAGACACAAGAACATCAGGGTCAGGAACAGATTTTGCCAATTCATCCCAAATGTATCCAGTTGAGTTCAGGTTGATTTCTTCAATACCAGACTCAGCAGACCATTTATTTACAAATTTCACAATGTACACAAGGACTTTTCCATTCCTGAATAGAAAAGGTTTGCCTTATTCTACTAAACATATTTGTCTGAGATAATGTCTATATATATTTTTTTTATCTTTGTGCATCTCCTAGTAATGGGTGTAAGCCGAACGTAATGGAGTGAACACAAAATATAAATTATATAAATATAAAAATATACAGTATGTATTAAATGGAAATCTAAACCTAATTTAACTAAATTTAGTTCTAAAAATGTGCTTATCGGTCTATAAAAATTAGTAATGAACAGTGTCAACCAGTGTAAAAAGTATTAAATATAGGTCAATTAAAAATTACCTTAGATTTACTTACACAGAAAAATTAGGCTGTTTCAGCATACATTAGTGAACATCTGGTGATATTTGAGTGCTGCAGTTACTATTAACCTTCTCAATAGGTTGAGAGGTATTGATTACTACAGTGTATCAGGTCTGTTAAGACACCAGAATTTAAGAAACTTTCCATGCTTACATTAGCAATTTCCTTTTCCATCATCATCACCCGGGCAACCTCTTGCCTGATATTAGTGTCATTAACCTTCAGATCTCGGTCAGTTCGGATAAGCTTTGCCAAGTCAGTCATGAAGTTCTCATATGTCACACAGGCCTGAGAAAAAAAACACAAATTGAAAACACATGAGTGCTAAATTCAATACCTGTTAGCAAGGGGGTAGTTTTGGCTCAAGCAAGGGGGTTGAAGTGTGAACTGTTTAGCGGGGTCCTGGAGCTCCCTTGTGAGATTTATTTGTTTGTTTGTTTGTTTTGCAAAATGGTCATTTGTGGTAGGCTATCATCCACACATGCAAAGTTGGTTGATAACTTAATTGCAATAAAGCCTAGTAGTTAAAGGGTTAGTTCGAATGGAACGCACCCAGTCAAAACTCTGTGTTTACCCCAAAACTTTATCTTTACCCGGAACTTCTTTTAGACCCTGGTCCCTGCAGTCAAAACTGCAGGGACCAGGGTCTAAAAGAAGTTCCGGGTAAAGATTTCCTCCTCAGAAAGTCCCTGTTCGCGAGGTAGTACTTTTCAGGAACTTCAGGAAACTTCAGAAGTTCAGGAACTCCATGCAGCATTTTATTTCAACCACCATTTTAAAAGTCTGTTGCGGTGCGTGCAATAAGAGTTGTTTGCTATTCGAATCAACAATGGAGTTAAAATACGACTGATGGGCCGATGGCAAGGTTCAGGCTTTATTAAGCTTCTATGCGGAGGACGAAATCCGGAAACTGGAAAGTCGCACGCAGTCCTACGTCACCGGACTAATTTGCCTAATCTTCACGGTACTTTAGACCATGATGGAAATGCAGATGACAACAGGTCTGGGGCAAAAAAAGAACAAATTGCTCTTGGTAATTTTGGAGGAAATGCAGCTCTAGATCATGTTTGACTTTCTCATTAGAATTCAAATGGGTTGCACATTTCATCATCAGTGCCATTGGGGAAATGAGGCTTCCCCACTTTCTTTATTGCCTTTTTTGTTTCAAATTCACCAGGTCTGGAACATATTAAAGGCACATAGCACATATAAGTCTGACCTGAATAACGATCAGTTGATGATAACTGTTTGTGTCTGAACACTCCAGTCCAAGAGTGAATGTTTCTCCAAGAGAAATGAAATGCAAATTGATTATCTTATTTTAAATGAGCAGACTGTTGGATTTTAGGAGATGTAAAGCCTCATCTTGCACTTCTAACTTGAGTGGTCTGGGCAAATCCAAGGTAAAGCTGGAAGCAAAACTTAATCCATTCTGAGAGTTAGATATGGATTTACACATTCAGATTGATGTTGCAATAATTTCAATCTACTACACACAGGAAGAACTCAAGGTTGCTTAATCTGTAACTCCTACATGTTGTAAATGTCATAAATATGGGCTTTTGTATTGGATAAATAAAATGTCGGAGAAAGAGAGAGAGAGAGAGAGAGAGAGAGAGAGAGAGAGAGAGACAGCTAGAGACACTATTAATACACTGGTTAGACCGGTATAAACCAGCATGAAAGTTAATTCTGGTCTAAGCTGGTCTTTTCTGTAGGGAGGGGTTAATGAGGAAAAAACAACAGACAGAAAGAACCAACATTGAAGCTTGACATGCCATGCTTACCTCCTCGTATGGCCCGGTGCACACATAGTAGTCTCTTGAGGAGAGGCCAAGACTTGGCTGGTCAAACTGGCACAGAGAACAACACCAAGAGACAATCAGCCTTTCATTCTTAATTGAAAATCCAATGCATCCACATGTAGTTTTGCCCCAATAAAACTGTATCAGTTACTCCAATTAAAAACCTCACAGACCCATGACCAATAATACTGTTTGTTTAAAGAAATTATGTGATTTTAAGTCATTGGATTGACTTCTTAGAAGGTACAGGCATTTAGAGAACGTTTTTTTGTCTGCCATGGAGAAGTGTTTTAAACAAAATTAAACATGCATTTTTGTTTGTATGCAAAAGAAGTAGTCTGTTGTTGTGCACACCTACATGAATGATGTGTGCATTGGAGTCTCTGTCATCTGTACCAATAAAAAAGCTAATTAGGACTTGCTTTCCATATTTCTCATTAAGTTTGGCTATGGCATCTTCTGCTCTCCAATTCATTCCTGTAGAGGAGGAGAGAGAGGAAATATTGGGATACAATGTACATATGAGGTAATTAGTGTTATGCATAAAAATCTACTGAGAAATTGTCTCCTACCGTAGGTGGTGTCCCAATCATCTGTTGCTACAGGCCACTCAAAGACATCTGGCAGCATTGTGAGGAGAGGTGTCCCACCTCTCTGTTCAATGAGGCCTGTGAGGAAAATATTAAAGTAATACAGGCTTATTTAAGCAGCCAATGAATATTTTGAAATTGTAGTTTGTTTGTTGAAAGTCTCTGAATGATTTGCAGCTCATTTAAACTACATAATGACTTTATAATGACATTCTCCATGGACAATGTTGAGACAGCATCTATCTGACAATTTATGAAAATATAATATTAAGAGCCTATATAATTATACAGCCAAACATGTTATACTCACTCTCATTGGTGCAAGACCTATAGAGAATCTTGGCTTTGGTCAGTGAACTACTGCTTCCACTCTCTTCTCTCTCTAGCACTCCTATAGAAAAAGAATATAAAGTATCATTGCATTGGTTGGACAGTATAACAGAATGTCTTGGAAACAGATTTAAAAATGTTTTTCATCATCATCATCATGCTAAACATGGTCCCAAATGAAAACCTCATGCTTCCGTGTCTATTTTTCTTCTGTCTACCTCTCCTTCAATAAATGGGCCAGCTGTTGTTCTAAACCTCTTATATCCTATTTGCAGTACTTGTGTACAGATTTTGTTTTAATTAGAGCTTGGGTCCCAGCATTTCTTGTGAAAGGGCACAGACCATGTGTGTGTGTGATTGGATTAGAGACCGCCTGCTGGCCATGTGGCACGGACCCCTACAGCTTCGCAACTCTGTCACTTCATCTCAGTCACTCTTTTTCTCCATCCATCTGACATGTGCAATTACATGACCCCTTCAAAATGTATTTTGTGTGTGCTCTCTGAAGAAAGTAATACAAGTTAGAAATTAAATGAGGGTAAGCAAATAATTATAGATATTTTTAGGTGAACTATCCCTTTAAAGGAAAATCAGGTAACACAGTGGTTCCCAAACTTTTTAGAGTGGTGTTCCCACTGATGTCATACTGTATCTTAAAGACTCTCTCGACGAAGGATTGTAGAATCCAGGGATAACTTTTATTTTAAATTCAAAACCAAGAAACTCAAGGAATATCCAGACAGAACAGAATCAAACAAACTATACAGTATTTAACATAGATCATTACAAGGAACTAAAACTGAGGGCTTATATACACAGACCTGCCAACCTTGGGAAAAAATGTAGTACCATCAGTGTGACGGGTTTCTGCCCGAACTACTCTCAAATATTGTGATTTAAGCAAGAATAAGTTAATTATAGGGGTTGAATCTGTAACAGACAACATTTTTTAAATGTTTTTCCCCTTTACGTGACGTTGGCAGACACACACAAACACACAGGCCTATCTTCATATTCTAGTTTGACTGTTAAAACTAATTATACGACCCAATTCAAAAATTTAACTTGCACTGCGCTGTCAGTGCTATATTATTATAATATACAGTGAAAGTCAAACTTTTCAATACACCTGCTCAAAACTATTTTTTTGTTCATGATTAACATTACATTGCATAATGTGTGCTTATACAAACTGATAACCACAAGTGAATCGCATTCAATTATTTCCATTATATAAATGGAAATAATTGTTTTGTTTACAATTTCAACTATTTACATTAGGGACTACAACTAATTTGACAGTCATTTAAACAGGTTAGTCTAAAACTAAGAAACCTCTAGAAAACAGTAAAAAATAGGAACATTATGTGTATGTGTGATTCATTTTAAACAGTTAATTTATTATTCCAATATCCAAATATGATACTAAATCCAACAGAAAAAAAAGGTTTAAATTTGTGACGTGCTGTCTTTGCATTTCATTGAACATTATAAACAGGACAAGCATTAGCTGAATAAACGTTAGCCAATACAAACACATTAATAGAAAACACCTGTTTCTCCAGACTCGCGCTTGTCAGTCATCCATGATTTCAGTTTTAAAATCTTTGCTAACCTGCACATTACGTTGTGCTGAAGTGTTAAAGACTACGACTGGAAAGTGATATCGGTCTAAATTGTGGCCGAATTCCTTTTAACCACTTCAGCTCTGCAGCATATTTTGAGTTTTTTAGGGAATTATGCATATCTGAATTTAAAAGATATACATTGGAGTAAATTGATAAAAATGGTCTCATTTTACAGAAAACACTCTAAATTTTAACACAGTGGTGGAATATTGCATATATTATATTGTATGTATTCACAATTTTATGATAAATATATATAAAAAGTCATATTTTGATTTATTTTTTAATTAATTTGTTATTTGAAAATCTATAATTTTTAATCTGTTTGGTCTATGTCCCTTCAGAAAGTTTCTGTTGATTCCACTAGTTGGCATTAAACAGGGGAAACATTTTTTTGTTTTTTAAATATCTCCTTCCAAAGAAACATTACTGTAAAGTTTAAAGTAAAGACAACTTAAACCTGTGGACTATAGACCCATTTACAGCCTACGTCACACTGACAGGTTCAAAAGACGATCTGTAAAGTGTTATAATGTATGAAACACATTGGTTTAAATCGTGCTTTAGGCTATACATATAACAACAGTTGAATGATTTCAGCAAATAAGCAGTTAAATTTGATTAAATGTTTGATTAAATTGCCGACACTGAATAAAAATAATGGAAATTTGAAAGAAATTTGACAAAGTTTAAGATTAAGTTTAAGAAATTTTTTATCTTAAAAATAAGATAAAAAGCTGCAGCACCCCCTGGTTTCGAAGGATTGCAAATGCAATGCAAATTTTAGTTCATTTACATTTATTCATTTTTAGAATTTAGTAATTTATTTGTAATAAACATTTTAAGTGGCCCATTAAGTATTATTTATATGTTCAATTATGTTTTTAAAACATACATGAGGTCATATTGTGACTGTTGCGGTGGTGTGTGCATAGAAAGAGCGGTAATATTTCCGCCAGTGGAGCGCACCTTTCTGAAGATTCCGCTCATTTCTGAAGCTCATTCCGCTCAGCGCCGCGTGCTCAACCCAGAACTCCCTTTGTGACATGCTGGATCAAATATAGGTCTATCTGAAATAAATAATTAGGGCTGCCCCTGACTAAAGTTTTTTTTTTTTCTTTCTTCCTAGTAGTTGTTCATTTAAGCCGTTGTTCACGCAGCACCACCGCCTCCATGTCATTGCTGCTATATTTGCCTATTATTTATTAAATCCGGGCAATTTGGTTGATAAAACGTTGATAAAAATTAAGATACAATTTATACAAAATGAAATTCACTTTAAAGAAAGGCTTTCAACAAAACAAAATTTAATAGCTAAGTGTTCAAAATAATTTCTGACCCCCATGTCTTTTGACATATTATGCGTCTTATGTGTCTTGTTCACTTTTCAATGTAAATGAAATTAAAAAATAACATTATAATATTTAAACCGAAACTAAATACGTGATTTAATGGCAACAAGTAGGCTACAGAGAAATATCATGTCGGAGCGGGATTTGCGCGCACGTCATTCTACCGGTGAGCAGTTCATGAGTGAAGCTCCGCTTGGTAAGGTAGGCAGGTTTTTTTGTGTTCATTTTTATCTCCTGTCGCTGTGCATGCTCTTTTATTGTATATGGCTGTGTAAACAGCTCAGTAAACCTTTTAACTTTGTTGTGTTTTCTAGAATCGATATTGTTTCTTATAAAAATGTGGTGACCCCCCCCCGAAAAAAATAACACCCACAGCACCCCCAACCTAAAACATCTTCCCGCGCCCCTGAGTAAGCCTACTGTTAAATTCGTGGAAAATCGGGTGAACAGATCGCAAAACGTAGTCAAAGCATAAATTCGGCTCACCTCACAAGCTCTCTCTCGTTCGTTGAGAGAATCCATATGTTTCCATGGCTGCGATGTAACATTTAATTGCGAACCTATTATTTATTTTGTAAATAAATGTTTGTGCTTCACTCGTGTCATAATATTCACGTAAAACAACATTCACATACAAAAAAAAGTGTTTTGGCTGACCAGCGCCGGTGATAGGCTACTCTGCCACCGCGGCAACACTGAACCGAGCGTCGTTAAATGGGCTATAGCAGGTGTGTGACAACTGACAGCGGACGTTCGTGAGGAGATTTTAAAAAGAGAAATGGGAGCAGAAAAGTTTTTTTGTTTGTTTGTTTGTTTTTGTTTTTTTGCTTTTTGGGTCATTCTTCAATTGGGGTCGCAAATGAGAGGCAGAAATTGTAAAATGCTTGTTTGTTTTCTTTTAATAAAATGTATTGCTGTGCATTTAAAATTAGTTTAATATGCTATATCCATTAAAATTGAAGCATTATAACATTTTGATTTTTAAATAATTTTAATCAAACACTGGTAAAAGAACCACTTATGTCTATGGTGTTACCAATATATTAAGTTAAATTTTGGTTTGTTCTAAAATGAGCAGGGATATACAACTAAGTAATAAATAATAAATAAATACATTATTTTAAGGACTCCGTTTTGATCATTTAAATGTCATTTTTTGTTTAATTGTTCATCTTGGCCCCTATTTTTGCCAAATAAGAATTGTTTCTTTTTTTCTTTTCTTTTTTGGATATACATAAAAAAGGCATGCAGGAAAAATGGTCTGTGCTACCTTTATAGTCTTTATTCTAATAGATTAAATCCACTTTACAGTCTAAAAACATTAAATTATAAGATTAAATAGCTCTGAAGGAAATACATTTCAGATAGGCCAACATTTTGAAGTAACACCACAGACGTAATATTGCATAAAAGGTTTGTGGAGTTACTATCCACCCGTTTCCAGGGGGTGCTACTGTAAAAAAGAACGTGGGTACAACTTCCGATGAGGCGGCGGAAGTAGTATACCAATAGTATTTTGTGTGTTAGTTAGTGAAGAGTGAGCTAGTGAAGCTAATGCCTAGTTCAGACTGCACAATTTTCAAACTCGTCGGATCACTGCTCTTTTCACACTGCTTTTCACACTGCTCTTATCTGGGCCAGCATTCAGTCACTGCTGTGTTCACACTGCACGATGGATTGACTACAGGGGGTATCACACTGCATGACTGTACAGTAGGAAGAATCGGCGACAGCTCTGTCCCATCCGCAAATTACGTTTCACAACAAAACACACGCGAGAAGTGAGAAGGAAACAACGCTAGATTACACGTGCGTCAGACCTGAGTTCTCGTGCGAGACTGGAATTGTTATTAAAAATATAGACTGCAGTGCAGAAACTTGCGGTCCAAATTGTCTGTGCGCTGATTTGCAGCAAAAGGGAGAAAAAGAAAAAAGATTATGGCGGAGGAAATGGTTGGGGAGACACAGGGAGCAATGATTGTGTTCTGCAAAGAGAGTTTGAGGTACATAAATAATTTTGCAATGTGCTACTGTTGCGGCTGGTCAAGCAAATGTTTGTGCTTTGTTTCTGTTTGATATAATTGTAAATTTATCTATTAAAATACTGATATTCTGGTCTATAACTCCTCCCTGAACCTCCCGCTGCCCTGTATCTCACTCTCTCATTGGCTGTCGGTCATCACCGATGTATTTTTCAGTCAGAAAACAGTTCACACAGCAGGAGTTTGAATCGCTGACACGTCCAGATATTTAGCATTCCAAACATCCTGTGACTCATCTGCAATTCTCTCTGATCGCGTTTGATCATTCACACTGCGTGATTGTCACTCACGTGCACGAGCACCGATTTGCCTATGATTTCAGGCATTTGTCGGCGATTTCGAAAAACCTGTCGGCGAGTCAAAATCAGGGCTAAAATCGGGCAGTCTGAACTAGGCATAAGTGTTTTTCGGATATTGGCAAGGTTTCAAAATGATCATTTTTACTATTTTTTTTATCAGATGGTGCCATAAGGGTTAAGTGAAGGTTACTGTTAAGCAACATTTGCAATATGAATGACACACACTAAACATTTCAGTTTAGAACATTTATTAGTTAATTAATAATATCACAATACAATAAACAATAAAATGTTCATGTCCTTAATTGTCCTTACTTTACTGACCTACAACAGTGACTACAACAGCGTCCTGGCCCTAATACATGAACAACCCGCTGTCTGTACTTCCCCTGCCACTGATGCTAACACCCATGCCTTGTGATGGGATACGTGTAGGCTCAGGTTCGGCTCAATGTCTGCTTTTAGATAGTTTTCGACAGATACTGATACGCCTCTGAGGTCTCATTTATAAAACTTTGCGTATAAACCTTACAAAAAGTTTCCGTATGCACAAAAGCTAGATTTTGCACAAAAAAATTCAGATTTAAAAAACCATGTGTACGTCAGAACCTGCGCAAAAATCCCTTTATAAATCACAGCCTGCAGAAGATTGTGGTACGTGCATCTCCACCCCATCTCCTGCAGAAATCACCATATATGGAGCATACAACGCCTAGTTTTACTATGCATAACCTCATTTGCATATAATTTGCATGCATATTCCCATCCACGTGTGACACCATGTTTAATACTGTCAAAGGTACAAGACAGAATAATATTGGATACGGACTATAAATGCCATTTGTGCCTTACACAGTACATTGCTGACAATCATCCAATATCTTTTTTATGTTTTAGAATAAATATATCAAAATATCCATAAAACAAAATTTTACTTTTCAGATATTTTTTTTAAATAAAGTTTATTCATTCATTTCCACGGGCCAAATGTTATTTTAATTTAAAATATTTTGTTAATTTTAAACCCTTCAACTCAAATTCATGCAGTTCCCCTTGGAGGGAACTCGAACTGCGTCATCGTGACGACACTTTGGGGAACGCCCCTCGCGTAAAGCGTCTGAAGAAACAGTAGAATCAGCCCAATCCGATTGGTGTTGCGTGATGACGTAGTATGTGAAGGCATACCCGGAAGATACAAAGAGACGTCTGAACACAACAGAGATAGCTTTTTTGCTCTTCAGCGTTAGCGCTCTGTTTGTTCAGTCTGAGAGTAAAGTGTTGTTATATTGTGTGAAAAAAGTGAACTATGACGAGCGAGCGATTTAGGCTGTGTGTGCACCCGTGTCCGCGCTACATTACGGGCACGGACACACATTAGCTTTGTGTGCAGTGTCTCGGTGTGCAGCACGTCCAGGCCGCTCTCGAGGGGGCGGCCTGCGGTGATTGTGAACTGCTGCCACTGAGGGTGCTGCGCTCGCGGCTGGCCGTCATTGAGGAGACCGGCCAGCCTCGTGAGCCCCGCGGTTCTGGGCCTGCGTCTGTTGTGGCAGCGCGGCGCCATAGATCGTGGGGCTCACAGCGGGATTTGTCAAGATGATATGGGACTGCTGAGGCATCTTCCCTATCCTCCTCTGACGATTCCGATATCCTCCCGCCCCGTGTGGAAGCCCGCAATGCGGCTTCTTCCCGCGGGGCGGAGGGTCCGGTTCTCAGGCTGTCTGACTCTGAGGAGTCAGACGCTTTGAAGATCGAGGTGGATGATGTGGGGCTCTCGCCACCCCACACGCCCGCTATGGAGGAGCTTGTGGAGGTTTTAACCCACGCCGTGGCCAAGCTGAGTTTAGATTGGCCACAAGAAATAGTGGACATCCAGCCTCCATCTAAGCTGGATGAACGCTTTTTTAGGCGTCGGGTTCAACCTCCACAGTGGGGCCTTCCTTTTTTCCCCGATTTGCATAACGAGTTGTGTAGATCGTGGGAAAAACCCTTCTCAGCTCATCTATCGAATCCCCCGGTGCTGGATTTTGCTAATTTTGCTGGGGACGGCTGAGTTGGGTTATGTAGCGTTGCCACAGGTTGAAGAGGCGCTTGCGGGTCACCTCTCACCCGGGGCCGCTGCATCATTGAAGGCCCCGTCGCTGCCCACTAAACCTTGCTGCGATACATCCAAGTTAGTCGGCAGGGCTTTTAGTGCGGCAGGTCGTGCTGCTGGCTGTCTGCACACCATGGCGGTCCTGCAGGCATACCAAGCCGACCTCCTCAAAGAGCTGGATAAGGGCGAGGGACCATCACCGGATGACGTCAGCGAGCTCCGGAAGGCGACAGATTTGTCTCTCCGTATTACCAAAGAGACGGTTCGCGCTGTGGGCCGCTCTATGGCTGGTATGGTGTGCGTTGAGAGACATCTCTGGCTGACGCTGTCGGGAATCAAGGAGAGAGAGAAACACTTTCTCCTCGATGCCACGATCTCACCTTCTGGCCTCTTCGGCGGTGCAGTTGAGACTGTTGTCGAGAGGTTTCAGGAGGCGAGGAAGCGGCTAGAGCAGGCCCGAGTGGGCAGCCCGGACCTTCATCCAGCTCATCGCACCGCGATGTGCAAGAGCAGAGTGTCGCCTCCCGCGCCCCTCCCGAGGGAGCTTGGCAAAGGAGACGGCGCTCTCGTAGGAAGTCTTCTCAGCCTAAGGGCGACCTGAGGGACGTCATCCAGGCTAAGAAGGCTCCCAAGCGGTCCTAGCTTCGGCAGGGCCGCTGAGAGCTGCCCCACAGGGTGAAGCGATCGAGATCGCACTGAACCAGTCGCCTCTAATAAGACCTGCGACGGTCCACTAGTCGCGTGCGCCCTCTGGATCTCTTCCCCAAGTTTGCCCTGCCGGTCAGCCGCTTCAGGGGGTTGGGGAAGAGGCTCGATTAACACCCGAGACTGGCCTCGAGAGGCTAGTTCCCTTGGTAGATTATCTCGGCGCATGGTCATGCCTTCTGGGTATATCTGCGTGGGCCCTGCGTACTGTGGAACGGGGTTACAGACTGCAGTTCGGTTTCCCTCCCCCGAAATTCAACGGGGTGGTATGGACTGTGGTCGGCCCCGAGCAGGTGCGGGTGATGGAGCAGGAAGTATGCTCCCTGCTGGTTAAGGAGGCTATAGAATGTATTCCTCCGCCAGACAGGGAGACCGGGTTCTACAGCCGGTACTTCATAGTTCCCAAGAAGGATGATGGGTTGCGTCCAATAATAGATCTCAGGCATCTGAACCGGTCTCTGAGGAGATACAGGTTCAGGATGCTTACTATTCCAGCCATCGTGAGTCAGATCCAGTTCGAGGACTGGTTTGTCACGATAGATCTGAAGGATGCATACTTCCATATCTCCATCCTTCCAGCTCACAGGAAATTACTGCGGTTCGCTTTCGGGGGCGAAGCGTACCAGTATCGGGTTCTTCCATTCGGCCTAGCTCTCTCCCCCCGCACCTTCACGAAGTGTATGGATGCAGCACTGGCTCTGTTGAGACTCCAGGGTATCCGTATACTCAATTATATCGACGACTGGCTCATTTTGGCTCAGTCGCGCGATATGGCAGTTCGACATTGAGATGTCGTTCTAGCCCACATAAGGTGCTTGGGTCTGAGACTCAACACGAAGAAGAGCGTATTGACGCCCTCCCAGAGGACTACGTTACTGGGGGTTGTATGGGATTCAACGCTGAATGCGGGCACAGCAGTCCCCGGCACGCGTCGAGTCCATTCTGGCGATGGTCTCGAGAGTGAAACTGGGCCGCAGCCTCACTGTGAAGCAGTTTCAGAGACTGCTGGGTCTCATGGCAGCAGCGTCCAACGTGATTCCGTTCGGACTGCTCCACATGAGACCCCTCCAGTGGTGGCTGAGAACCAAGGGGTTTTCCCCCAGGGGAAATCCTTCCCGTATGATCAGGGTAACGCGCAGATGCCTTCGTTCCCTCGTCATGTGGAAGAAACCTTGGTTCCAGTCCCAGGGGCCAGTGCTGGGAGCGTCTTGTTGCCGGAAATCCGTTTCAACAGACGCTTCCCTCACTGGTTGGGGCGCGGTCATGGAAGGCCGCTTTTCCAGAGGTCTGTGGGGGACCCGGCATTCTTCCTGGCATATCAACTGCCTGGAAATGCTGGCGCTCTACAAAGCTCCCGGACCTCCGCGGCCACCATGTCCTGATACGATCCGACAACATGTCGGCAGTATCGTATCTTAACCACCAGGGGGGCCTGAGGTCGCGCCTTCTTTGCAGACTGGCGCATCAGGTTCTCCTGTGGTCCCAGGGGAAGTTATCATCCCTCAAGGCGATGTACATCCCCGGGGACCAAAATCAGGGAGCAGACATCCTGTCGAGGCAGGGGCTGAGGCCCGGGGAATGGCGACTCCACCCCGAGGTGGTGGAGGCTATGTGCGAGCGGTTGGGCCCGGTGGAAGTGGATCTATTCGCGTCTCAAGAGACGTCCCACTGCCCGCTGTGGTTCTCACTCACTCATCCGGCCCCGGCCCCATGGCACAGACGTGGCCGAGGCAGCGTCTGTACGCTTTTCCCCCGATAGCTCTGCTCCTGGGAGTTCTGGAACGTGTCCGCCGGGAGGGCGACAGCCTTCTGTTAGTAGCACCCCGGTGGCCGGTCCCCCTTGGCAGGTCCCTCTGAGGCATTCCATCCTCCACCTCACGTGATGGCGGAAGAGAGCAGACTTCACCTCCTCTGCCCCGTGCGGGCATTGAGGATTTAATTGGAGAAGTCTGCTCAGTGGAGAAAGTCAGACCAGCTGTTGGTGTGTTTTTGTTCACCCAAGTAAGGGCTGCCTGTGTCAAAGCAGACAATCAGTAACTGGATTGTCCAGGCTATAGCCACGGCTTATCAGGTGCGCAACTTGCCTTCACCGTTAGCCGTGAGGGCCCATTCTACCAGGAGCATGGCCTCCTCGGTGGCCCTCCTTTCTGGCTGGGTGAGCCACCCCGCACACCTTCATTCGTTACTACAGTCTGCATCTCCCTGAGACGCCTGGCGCTAGAGTGCTCGCCCCCTAGTTGTGCCTGGGTTCCAGCTTCACACTGGGTTGGGTATGATTGGTGCGGGATAGTTGATACTCGTTCAAGTATGAACACTTTGGTACTCCCAAAGTGTCGTCACGATGACGCAGTTCGAGTTCCCTCGAAGGGGAACGTCTCAGGGTATGACTATAACCCTTGTTCCCCTCAAAGGGGAATGAGACACTGCGTCTCGTGTCCACCCAATCATCAGAGGGCTCGCTTCATCACAAAGAACGCTATCTCTGTTGTGTTCAGACGTCTCTTTGTATCTTCCGGGTATGCCGTCACATACTACGTCATCACGCAACACCAATCGGATTGGGCTGATTCTACTGTTTCTTCAGACGCTTTACGCAAGGGGCGTTCCCCAAAGTGTCGTCACGATGACGCAGTGTCTCGTTCCCCTTCTCGGGGAACAAGGGTTATAGTCATAACCCGAGACGTTTTGCTGATAATATGAACATTTGATGTTAGGCTATTTTAATTTAAACAGATAGGTCTACTTATTTATTGCAGCGTAAATACAATCGTCTTACTCAGAGCGTCACTGACTAAGTATTTTTTTAAAAGAAACGTGCAAATCTTAATTTTTTCTTCAAGTTGTATCCTTCAAATACAGTGGTATTTTTCATAATTTTGTGAAGATGTCTTTACTCTCCGTGTCCGTGCAGCTGTGGTTGTACCATTGGACCTATTCAAACTGGATAACCATTCGACCACCGAATCCTGCAGTGTCTGTGATATCGAATTAAGTGTGCGTCACTGATCATCGTTCTCGCTAAAACATATTTTGTCATAACATGAGATCTGCAGTTTAGATGAAAGAATTATTGGAATTAGCCTATATTTAATCCTTGCTGTCATTAAAACAGCGTGTCACAGGAAAACTGCTCGGGTTATGTATATAACCCTTGTTCCCTGAGAAGGGGAACGAGCACTGAATCGAGACGACACTTTGGGGAACGAGTCCCCACTAGGCCACACCAAGGGTAGCGCCTGCCCTAGTGTGAAGCCGGAGACCGGGCACAGCTAGGACTGGAGCACCCTAGCACCAGGCATCGTAGGGAGATCCAGGCTATAGAACCTGATAAAGGTGTGTGGGGTAGCCCCCCCAGCCGCTTCGCAGATATCCTGCAAGGGGACCCCCGAAAGAAGGGCCACCGAAGAGGCCATGCCTCTGGTGGAATGAGCCCTCACGGCCACAGGTGAAGCCAAAACACACCAAAAGTTGTTGCGATCTCCTCCACTGTGCAGACTTCGCCAAATAAACTCTGAGAGCCCTAACCGGGCAGAGTAGGTGAAGTCTCCCCTCTTTCGCCGTCACGTGAGGCGGAGGATGGAATGCCTGCAGAACCAATGACCTGACCACCCTTGATGGTACCTTAGGCACGTAGCCCGGCCTAGGGTGTAAGATGGCCTTTACTCCTCCCGGGGCAAACTCCAGGCAGGTTGGCGATATCGCCAAGGCCTGGAGATCTCCCACTCTCCTGAGAGAGGTAATGGCGAGGAGAAAAGCCACCTTAAGGGTCAGGTTCTTTGGTTCAGCTGACTCCAATGGCTCGAAGGGGGCCTCAGCCAAGCCTTCGAGAACCACTGCCAGGTCCCAGGTTGGAACTCTTGAATGAGCCGCAGGCCTCATCCTCCGAGCCCCACGGAAGAATTGTACAACCAGCTGGTGCCTACCCAGAGGCCCATCACCCATAGGAGTGTGGAAAGCCGCAATGGCAGCCACGTACACCTTGAGTGTGGACGGGGTTAGGCCCGCAGAGAAGTGATCTTCGAGGAACTCCAGCACTGAAGCCACTGGGCAGTTAACTATCCCCAAAGTGTCGTCTCGATGCAGTGCGAGTTCCCTCGAAAGGGAACTGATCAAAAGTCGCACATGTCTATCTAAATTCATATAATTTTTGTTTAAATTCTGAGTAACGACTTTATGTAATTTCAGTGCATATGGCCATTAATGAAACTGGAACATTAATGTAAATGTGTATATCAAAATGCAAACAGATTAAAATTGTTCTTACTTCATTACTTTTCTCACTCTAGTAAAAGAGTTTGTGCGCATTTTTTTTTAATACATTTTGAATTACGTTTGGATTTTACTAGATATATATAGCCTAAAAAAATAGGCACAAATAACACTGTTGGATTTAATCTTTATGATAATGTGGATATAACTTATGAAATGGAGTGAAAATTAAATGTCATTAATTCTTATAATCATTCTTCTCACATTTATTTTCTACAATCTAACTTCAGTTCACGACCTCACCATCTGTGTTGCCAATTCCCTTTGTTTCCAGAATGTGCGTACGCACGGCTCAAAGTTTGCTTAAAGGTGTGCACATTCTCCCGTCAAGTTTGTTTTTATAGATCACAACCTTTGCGTGGGAACTGGCGTACGTACGTTTCCAGCCCCGTTTGGTGCGTATGCACACTTTATAAATGAGACCCCTGAGCTTTTCAAATTGCTCATTGCCTTACCATCACAGGCTACTGAATACGACCGTACGTGATACGAGGCCACTTCTTCACGTCATCCTCCCAACCAACTACCGCGGAGGGTAAAGGTACTGTTGTTTCTAGGGCTGTAATCTCCCAGTCGATTAGTTGATTATTAGTCGATACGTTCTGGCTCGACCAAAATTCTGATTGGTCGATTTTTTGTCGCGTTCATCTCATCAGTTTTGCCGCTTTCATTTCATCAGGTGGAAAGCACTAATTGCTAATGGGGGTGTTTTCAGAGCACCGCTGTTTCACAGGTACCAGTCTGTCTTCAGAACACCCCCTTTGTTTTCACTTATTTTGGATAAGCCCAACCCACGGGAGAAGGGAGACAGATTGAAGTAGGCTACTTTTCAGTATATTATTTATTTAATTGTGAGAACGTTTTCCTAGTCAGTCCTGTTCTACCATTTCAACAAAGACATCGGCGTGGCAGCATTTTTTTTAAAATAGTGAATGTTTGTCAATTGTCAATATAATACATATGACAAAAACAATTGTCTAAATTATGTTGCATATTCCTCAAAAGTTCTTGTGATGATATCACTAGTTGACAACATAGTACTATATTTTCGAAATCATAGGCTATGATATTGCGCAGGTGCACATGATGCAACGCTGTCAGAGCCAATAGACTCGTGTGTCAGACTCATTTCAGTGCAAAATAATCAGGTCAAAAACGATTTAATATACTGCAAATAGCCTACTATTTTTTTATGTTTATTTATAATTCATTTAGGCAGACAACAAGGCTACCAAATACTGCGCACAGTGCGCAGTTAATTAATTTAATGTTGTTGTTTTTTCCTAACGTCATTTTTAGTAGATTTTTAGTCGAAAATTTCAGGACTTCAGTCGACCAAGATTTTCTTTGGTTGATTACAGCCCTAGTTGTTTCACCCTTTTTAAAGTTTGTTGAGGTTGTGTTCCCACATCAACTGTTGAATGTCAATAAGCTATGTTTCCATCCACCTATTTTTAAGCGCATTTTGGGATATCGCATCAAAAAATGCTGAATGGAAACGCCAAGATGCGCATGAATTCTATAAATGCGCATAAAAAACTAAAAATAAACTTTTTACTAAAAAATGAATTTACTAAAAATACATTTTCTATCCGATACGAAAATGTGCGCATAAACTACAATGGAAATGCATAAAGTCCCACTTGTATACTTCTAACCGGAAGACGCTCCCACTTTTGACGCAAGGCTTCAGGGGGCGTAGGAAACTTGTGGATAGAGTCTTTGGTGTTACTAGGAAAGACACTAACACCACAGACAGTAACACCACAGACAAATTAGCCTAAATCCAGACTTTTCTAAAATGGAGGCTGCCATCATGATGATTAAAATATGTAAAATCTGCAAGTTATCAACATAACATCACAGACACTAATAAAGTGTGACTCATGAAATGACCTTTACACACAGAAAGTAGTCCAAATAGATTTCCCCCTTATCTTAAAGGGGCGACATCCATTGTTGTAACACCACAGACATGAATTTGGGGGACACTACTTTTTTCTTAGATATAACAAAATATGTATTTTTTTAAACAATTTAATAAAATTGTACATGTTAAATAAAATCTATATTCACAATATAACCACTTTATTTGTGTTAAAAATGTTATATTGTTGCAATTACATTCCATGATACCTCTCTGAGGTATGGCGGGGACATATTTTGTTACAAATGCAATCTCTCAAACTCAATTAAATATGTATTTTAAAACAAAAATGTATCTATGAATAGTGTACAAATTGTGTTTATCCTACAGAATACAACCATGAAAATATTTTATAATTAATTGGTATTTAAAGTTTATTTCAACTTTTGTAATGTAGAGGGACACCACTTGCCACCACAAATAAAGAATGATGAGTTTTTATTGGATTTTGACATGCTTCAAAACCTGCGATGATGGGAGACCAGATCATAACCAGGTCTGTAGCCTATGGTTAAATATTTAATCGTTGGCAAGTTAGTTAATTATTTAACAGTTTATTTCTTATGTTAAATGTAACTGTTACAATATATTTTCATATTTATATATTTATGTCCAAGTCTTTATTTAAGTACTTATTTTTATTCAACCCACATCATCTCAGATGCATTGTACTTTTTATGAGATGGCAGCCGTCGACTGATTCAGCCCCGCAAACCGTAAATATGCGTCGTTGAGTGACAACACTCTGGGAACGCCCACAGCGTTGCGCGTCTGAAGTATGAATGAAATCAAGCCAATCTGATTGGTGCTGCGTCATGATGTAGTAGATGACGGCATACCCGGAAGATACAAAGGGACGCTGATGCATGCACACAACAGCTTTTGCTCTTCAGCTGAGCGCTCTGTGTTTTGTCAGTCTTATTTGGTGTTGTTTGTCTACCAACGTTGTTCACAAGCATTTCTCAGGGCTCGCGAACTCCGTGGCTGGTCCCGTGTCTGTTGAAAAAAAAAAAAGGCAGCACGGTTGATCAATCATGGGACTCGCAGATGGGTCTGTCAAGGGAACCTGAGAGTGCTGAGGCATCTTCTCCTTCCCTGTTTGACAGTTCCATTGTTCTCCTTCCCCGTGTGGAAGCCCGCGCTGCGGCTTCTTCCCCCGGGTTGGAGGACACGATAAGTGAGCTGTCTGATTCTGAGGAATTAGACTGGCTCCGTATCGAGGCTCGCCATTTTCATAAGGCAAGATTCAATCTCGCGTCGCCTTCGGGTCTGCTCTTAATACAACGTGACACGGTGTGAAGGCATGTCATACTGTTGGGTGCAAGGCATGCAGTCAGCTCCTGAGGGTGCTGGCTGTTTTCATTGAGAAATATCTCGATGCGTACTGCCGTGCGCCTTTCGGGTGTTTCAGCCTCGCGCCTGTTTGGCTTTCTTCTCGAGGGATGAAATAAAATAGGATCTGACTTTGAGGAGTTAGATATTCAGCCTGTCATTCAGACCGTATTTCACCGTATTGTGTGATACTGTGGCTTTCTTCTCGAGGGATGAAAGCCAATTGTATTATAACGGCTTGAACCACGTTGCTGAGGCAACGTGTGGTTTACGAGTCCGTATAAAAACAATGAAACAGTGTTGTCTGATGATTATGGCTGCATTTAATTCTGAGGAATTAAATAAAATAGGATCTGACTTTGAGGAGTTAGATATTCTGCCTATCATTCAGACCAAGTTTCACCATATTGTGGCTGCATTTAATTCTGAGGAATTAAATTAAAATATTATCTGACTTTGAGGAGTTAGATGTATTTTTTACTCAGCCTATCATTCAGACCAGGTTGCACGGGTTGGGTGATTATGGTGGCATTTAACTGAGGAATTGAGTGTCATGTTATCTGACTTTGATAAGTTAGATACTTAATCGGCTGTCACCCAAGCGTGTTTGACTTGTCTGGATATTCATCTAAGATGGAGCCCTCCGGAAGTTGATGTTGTTCTCGCCGCCTTGTGGCCTGCGGGACACATCAGTTTCAGGCAATTGCTAAACGCAGTGTCCCCCCTAGTGTTGCGGCCCTGTCGAGCTGCTCCCTTAGATGAGGCCAGCCCCCTCTCCCGGGTAGGAGCGATCGAGGTCGCCTCCCCGGTGGAGTTTTTGGGAATCGATGCTGTGCTCCTGCCGTCTAGTACGCTTCGGGCCATATCGTTTCCCCGTGCACGCGCGCTGCACCAGCCGCCTCTAGCAAGACCTGCGGAGGTCCAGCAAACGCGTACGCACACCGAAAATCTTCCTCGATTTCGCCCTGCCAGTTAGCCGCTTCAGGGGGTCGGGGAGGAGGCTCAGTTGACACCCGAGGCCGGCCTCGAGAGGCTGGTTCCCTTAGAGGATTATCTTGGCGCATGGTTATGCCTCCGAATATATCTGCATGGGCCCTGCGTACTGTAGAACGGGGTTACAGGCCGCAGTTCAGTTCCCTCCCCCGAAATTCAACGGGGTGGTCTGGACTGTGGTCGGCCCAGAGCAGGTGAGGGTTATGGAACAGGAGGTACACTCCCTGTTGGTTAAGGAGGCCTTTGAATGTGTTCCTCTGCCAGACAGGGAGTCCGGGTTCTACAGCCGGTACTTCATAGTTCCTAAGAAGGATGGTGAGTTGCGTCCAACTTTAGATCGGAAGTACTTGGATCGTTCTCTGAGGAGATTCAGATTCAAGATGCTTGAGCATTCCTTGTCGTGATTCAGACCAGTCTGAGAACTGGCCTGTCACAGTGGATCTAAAGAGGACGCATACTTCCATGTATCCATCCTTCTGTGGCACGGGGAATTCCTGAGGTTCGCTTTCGGGGGCGAAGCGTATCATTATTGGGTTCCTCCATACGGCCTGGCTTTTTTCCTTGCGAGTAGCAGCAGTTCGGCATTGAGATGTTGTCCATGGCTGCTCTCAGTGCTTGGGGTTGAGACTTTACACGCAGTAGCGTGTTGACGTCTTCTCAGAGAACCGTGTTCCTGGGAGCTGTATGGGACTCTCTACGTTGTGGGCACGATTGTCTCCTGCGTGTATCGAGTCCATACAGGCGATGGTCTCCAAAATGAAGCTAGGTTGCAGCATCACTGTGTAGCAGTTTAGGGCTGCTGGGACTTAGGGCAGCTGCGTCCAACATAATATCTCTTGGCCTGCTGCCCGAGACCCTACAGTGATGGCTGGGAACCAGGGGGGTTTTCCTCGAGGGGAAAACCATTCTGTATGATCAGGGTAGCGTGCAGATGCCTTCGTTCGCTCGTCATATGGAAAAGACCTTGGTTCCTGTCCCGGGGGCCAGTGCTGGGAGCATCATGTTGCCGGAAAACCGTTTCAACTGATGCCTCCCTCACTGGTTGGGACGTGGTCAAGGACGGCCGCTTTGCGAGAGGTCTGTGGAAGACCCGGCATTCTTCCTGGCACATCAACTGCCTGGAAATGCTGGCGGTCTACAAAGCTCTGAGGAGCTTTTTCCCAGACCTCCGCGGCCACCATGTCCTGATACGCTCAGACAACACCTCAGTTGTCGCGTATCTCAATCATCAGGGGGGTCTGAGGTCGCGCCCTCTTTGCAGACTGGCACATCAGATCCTTCTGTGGTCCCAGGGGAAACTGTCGTCTCTCAGAGCGATGTATGTCCCCGGGGACCAAAACCAGGGAGCAGACGTCCTGTCGAGGCAGGGGCTGAGGCCCGGGGAGTGGCGACTCCACCCAGAGGTGGTGGAGGCCATGTGCGAGAGATTCGGCCCAGTGGAAGTGGACTTATTCACGTCTCGAGAGACGTCCCACTGTCCACTGTGTTTTTTTCTCAGGCATCCAGCTCCGTTAGGGCTGTATACATCCAGCTCCGTTAGGGTTATATATATAGAAAAATTGTTCTGTGCATCCCAGCCACGAGTTTAGAGAGAAGTACATTCAGCCGCTGGGACGCAATCGCACTTCAAATGCGGCCTTCAGAGGTGCAGCCTTCACATTGGGACAGCCTTCGTAATGTGCTGCTGTGACGCAATCGCACTTCAAATGCGGCCTTCAGAGGGTACAGCCTTCACATTGGGACAGCCTTCGAAGTGCCCGCCCTTCACTTTGGGACACAGCTTTTGTCTGCATCACATGTTTTGATCTGGACATCGGTGACATATTACAGTGTCGTTTGGCCATGCATGCTCACAGACATGTGAAAATAGTCTCATTTTAAAGAAAACAACATAAGGAACGAGCTGATATAGTGTTTGAGGCTAGTAGCTCCACAACGAGTAGGGCTGTCAAAATTGCTCAAAAATGACGTTTGAATATTCCCTCTAAAAAAAGCAAGAATATTCGAACTATTCGAACATCTGGTTGCGCATTTTATCAATGACGCGCATTACGTCAATAACAGGACAAATGAATACAAAGAGACATAACTACTTATATAGGTGTTCTATTTAAGTTTAAACATATTTGACAACGTATTACCTAACAAAAACAAGTAAATCAACTAATGGCTAAAGACCGCAGACCTCATCTCTCTCTCGCCCTCGCGCTCTCTGCGCATAACGGTTTAAATGAACACACACATTTTGAGGCTGATCAAGAGTTTTGTGCAAGCAATTTAAGGTCGCGACTCTTGTCCCAAATATAGCAGGCTTCATTCAGTGATTGAAACAAATATTAATATAAGTTTTACAGCATATTTTTGAACGCTCCGAGCGAGCTGTGCTGTGGTAAACATGGAACTTTTCCTTGACATGAAACGGTAAATAATCAAACCAGTGGAAGCAGTGCATTTATCCTTCATTCATGCAATATCTATTTAGTCAGTACCTCGTTTCCATTGCTTGACAGAACTCCAGCCAGCCCCATCCACGACACTGATCGCTCTCACGTCCTTACAAATGAACAAAATTAATTTCTCCGTTATGGCCTCTTGTCGTGTTGCAGACACAGAGCTTGTGGCGGGCGATGCAAAGTAAGGGTGGTCCAGATGCTTATATTTACAAAATGAGCCTACAAAAGCATCAACAAGCCCGTTTCATAAAGAAAAGTTCACGAAACTAAGTGATAAACTCACTAAAGTGTTTAGTGAAATTAGGAAACATTTAGATATCATAAATTGAGTTGTATAAGTTAACGTTACATTTCTACATACATTTTGTTCTCATGTCGCAAGTTATATCAAGGTTTATTTTGAACTGTTTTACATGATTCTTTTGTAGTGTGGTTTTCGGTGAAGTGTACTAAAATAAATATCGTCACCTGTGTAACTTACATTAGCCCACTTCTTCTCGACGCTTTTCCTGATGGTTTATAGAATAATTACTCAGAGTCGCCATCTGTCGTTTCAATGAAAAGCACAACGGCGAGTGCGTCAAATATAAACACCTCGTCCGTTTGTGGAGGAGCGCGCGCAGTCAGCGTGGGCTCGCGCTCTGGAGACGGGCCAAAGTACACAAGGCTTCAGGCGCCCTAGCGCCCACTTGCAAAGCAGACAGCCACGCCTCTACTACTGCGGGCGTTTTTTCCCCCACATCTTTTTATTTATTCGAATATTAATTTTCACCTTCGAAATTCGTTTTTTAAAAACTATTCGAATATATATTCGAATTTAGAATATTCGTTGACAGCCCTAACAACGAGGTAGTGATCCGAGCAGGAATATGACTCATGTGTTTGCTTGTTCAAAGGAGTTATTTTCATCTTTGTGATTGTTTTTATAATAACATTACTGTAAATGGACTACATTTATATAGCGCTTTTAACAGACCTACGGCCATCCAAAGCGCTTTACATTTTGCCTCACATTCACCCATTCACACACTCATTCATACACCGACGGCGGTGTCAGCCATGCAAGGCACCATCCAGCTCGTCGGGAGCAGCTGGGGTTAGGTGTCTTGCTCATGGACACCTCGACACTTGGTCAGGTGGAACCGGGGATCGAACCACCAACCTTCCGGTTTGTAGACAACCCACATGAACCACCGAGCCACTGCCGCCCCTACTGTAAAGTGTTGGATCCGTGAAATAAACTTCACAGTGATATTCTTGAGGGTGAGAGCTTTCATTTGATATACAATCTATTTTTGATGAGTTTGTGTGATATAAATATGAAATTTAATATTATTCATATGATTTTCTCAAGGGGTGGGGGGTCGAATTCAGACCTTATTATCTCCTTATATGTAACATAAATGTAAAAGTGATTGGGTTATCAAGAAAGCTGAGGTTCTAATATTTCAAATGATACCATATGTCTAGTTTTGTGCTGCACAACTTATAGATTTTTTTAAATGATTATGATGATGCAATATTGGACCCACGGGTGTGTGTGTGTGTGTGTGTGGGGGGGGGGGGGGGTGTTGGTGCAGAGCTGAAGTGGCCGGTAATTTAGAGCAAACACTGATCATAATCTAACCAAAACTAGGACAATACTCATATTTACTGCTTGTCTGTCTTTAATTTCTTCATTCTTAATGTTGTATGTACTTAAATGTAATGTTGTAAATGAGTCCTACCTGTCACGACATTGCCTACTCTGCCTTCTCTTAAAAATATATATATACTTTTTTTAGGGAAAATCTACATATTGTTCCCAACGAAAGTATTGTTTAGAACGAGATGATGCGCTATGTGCTATGGGAAACATATTTGTTTAAAGGGGTCATGAACTGGCTTTTAAAAAAAATGTATACTGTTGTCTGAGGTCAACTTATGACGTTTGCGTGGTTTTTACATTCAAAAACATCATAATGAATAAGTAATATGCTATTTTCTGCCCTGGTTTTGAGACTCTCTTTAATGGGCGTGCCACACTGAAGACTTGGAAGTAAACGCCCACAGCTAGGATTGGATAAGATATGCATATTTAATTAGCTTCAGCTCCCCTGTGGTCGGTGGGGAAACGGCCACCGGAATGAATCGGCCACAGGGTTTGCAAAATGTCTTTATCAAACAAACTCAATGATTCATCTCTCATCCACCCGCGACTGATTGGAATGTTATTTGAAATGTTTATGTTACTTGGCCCGCCCGATCGATGAATATAACCGCAAACCGTACACACACACACACACATGCGCGTCCTTCAAACATCAAGTCAAGAGAGTGAACACGCACATCAAGAAAGTAATGTTATTTCACTATTTAAGAGCAGGCCGGGCTTACGTTTTGGTAGCCCGTATGGAAAACACATAGCCCCGGGACGTTGGGCTTTACGAACCCTGGCCCATAAACATGTCCGAGTCTGATCCCGAATCGCAATGAACCGCAACACCACAAATAAAGGATTCTTCTAAGTGCTAAGGTATGTTCAGTTAGACATGTACACATAATCAATACTATCTGTAACAATGCAATACTATCACATATAAAAAACATATTTTACTCCCATTAGTGTGTTGCTTCATTCATTCATGTAATCTCATCCTGTCTGCAAATCCAGTCAGTTTACAAACGAATCCGTGGTTAAATGATGAAACAGATGCGCAATGTCTTCCCCACGTGAGCTGGATATTCATTAAAAATAAAGTTCATCCATGCATTCATAATATTGGAATCTGAATGAAGCTTATGTGGTATGTTTACTGCTTAGAAATTCTATGCGGTTTATCTTTATGTAGGCCTATGTCATGTTAGAGGCATGAGTTGGTGGGTCGGGCTACAGAAACAGGCGTTGTTCTTTTTCTGTTGAGGCGGTGCTTCACCACACGATGACGTCAAGGTGTGGCATATTCTGAAATCGATCATTTGCTGGGCCTGGTGTCTATAGAAGCTTTTCTTTGACTAACAAGGACGTTTTCAGCTCTGAAACTTACAGGATATTCTTATATAACTATGACCTTTTATATATCTCAATTTATGACCCCTTTAGAATCTTGGCTTTAAATAACCTCTGACTATGACATAATTGGAATGTGCACTCATGAGAGGCTATTAATAGACATGAAACAGGTGTGCCTTCAGGTAATCACTTTGTCTGAAGAGACGCCTGGTGCTATAACACCAAAAGCTTCTCTCAATGCTGCGCTATGTCCTATGGGGACGAGAATACCAAAACCGCCGCACTGGAAATACATTGTGACATTGTTTGCTTGGTGGGTGCCACCACCCTGTTGGGGACCCCATAACAAATGAAAAGTAGCTCTGACATGCACCACTGGCTAGTGCAATGGACGTAAGTCTGCAGAGCATGAACTGGGCGCAGTAAGTGGAGTTTCTCCTGCTCTGGCATAGTGAACGGTGGAGGACAGAAGGCCTCAAGAATGAGAATGGATCTTTGAAAAGATAGTCTGGGTGAGGGTGCAAAATAGCCTTGACCAGTCCAGGGGCAAAGTCTAAGCAGGATGGTGAGACCGACAGAGCCTGCAAATCCCCAATTCTCTTCATTGTCGTAATAGCTATAAGAAAAAACATATTTAAAGTCAGAAGCTTGACAGGCGCTGATGGAGACTTGACTTGACTCTAGTTGCTCAGTGGGGGTGTCGACTAGCCCCTCAAGGACTACTGATATTATTTAGAGAAACTGTCACAAACCTAGAGTACTACTTAGTACTATAAACTCTGTTATAAATCCACGTAATGTAATTGGGCCCGATATTTCAATGGATACTTGTGAAAATTTTAAAACATTTTTTGTGTTAAAGATTGAAAAAATTAGGTCTCAAATTTCTCCTACTGTTTGTGATATACCAGTCCCACCATGTTGTCCTGTGGTCTTTGACCACTTTGAGGTTCTTCATCTTTCTAGTTTGGCAAAAATTGTAGACCAGTTGAGGCCATCAGACTTCCTACTTGATATTGTTTCATCAAAGTTAATCAAACAGGCTTTTGATACAGTTGGGCCTAGTGTCTTGAATATAATAAATAGTTGCCTTGTATCAGGGCCAGCCTTTAATTAAAAACGTTCATCTGAACCCAAATGAGCTTTCAAATTACAGACCTATTTCAAAATTGCCCTTTCTCTCAAACATATTGGATAAAGCAGTGCTTATTCAGCTGCAGTCTTTTTTGAAAAATAATTCCCTTTTTGAGGTATTTCAGTATGGATTTAGAGAACATCCAAGTACAGAATCTGCACTTTTAAAGGTTCTTGATGTTCTATTAACTGTGGATTCTGGGAATGATGCATCATAGTCTGCCTCACCCACATATGGGATTGCTCAAGGATCTATTTTGGGCCCCATCCTATTTTCTTTATACATGCTTCCAATTGGTGATTTTTTTTTTTTTTTAAACACAGAGTATCATTCCATTGTTATGCGGATGACACACAAATATATATGACAGTAAAGAAGGAAGATAATGCATTAGGGCCTCTTTTAGCATGTCTGAATGATTTAAAAACTTGACTGGCTGTCAATTTCCTGCATTTAAATGAATTCAAAACTGATATTATTGTGTTTGCACCCCCTAATGTATCTAGGTCCCCTTGTTTTGATTTAGGCACTTTATCTATTTATGGTAAACCCATGGTAAAAAATGTGTGGGTAATTTTCGATGACTCCCTAAAATTTGACAAACAAATTAACGCTGTTGTCCTTTCGGGTTTCTTTCAATTAAATGGGGTGGTAAAACACAATTTCACTTATCTAACTTAAGCTAGTGTGTAATGTTGCTGTTTGAGCATAAACAACATCTGCAAAGTTACAACGTTCAAAGTTTAAAGCAAAGGGAGATATTTGCTTTTAAAGAAATAAATTTCTAAGGACTACAGCAAACGGCCGGTAAGGACTACAGACATTCCTCCAGGGTTGCTGACATCACCACCCCAATGTTTACATAAACCCCTCCTCCGAGAACATTAAATAAGGGGGGGGCGAGGCCATTTTGTATTGCTGTGGGGAAGATTTGTTGTGGTATAGTTAGTAGGCTGGAGTGTTGTTGCCGCAATGCCGATGAAACGCTGTTATTTTCATCCGGATTGCAGGTCCACTTTGTTCAGCCTTCCAAAGGATGGGGGAGTTAGGCCGGTTTCACACTGCACGCGTTAGCAGGGCGTAAGCAGTGCATATTTTTTCAGCCGCCAATGTTAACAGATTAGAGCATTCGCACCTCACTCAGAGGCAGCACGTCAGCGCGTAACGACAGAGCAGAAGCAGCAGTGCGATCGTTTCGGCACCGAGTCTATTTTTGCCGCGCTGCTCACGCTGAATTGAAGCCACAGTGGATTGTTCTTGATCAAAACTGACCCGATTAACATGGAAAATAACAAATTTCACCATGAAATCATGTAGTGAAGTGTCCCGTGTGTTTCACGATCACCATATGACATCCAGCGCAGTTAATTTTTTTAATAAAATACACTAAAACACAACACTGCCAAGCATATCTTCACTTTAATGTTACATTTATCATGTAAACTATGTATATACAACATGTTATATGCATGTGTGTATGAGACAGAGGGGAACACGGTCGCATTTGCAGCAGATATATGCTGCCCATCATAAATCAAAGCACAAGACAGACAGGGGTCGGAGGAGAAGACCGGAAAATGTGACATAATGGACAATATTCGTCTGTATTTGTAATACACGAGCTTCAGCTGCGCGAGACAAACGCTGCCAGTGTGAATGCACAACGGGCACGCGCGGCTCCCGCTGCACATTTCACGGAGGAAAGCTTCCACAATCTTCGCGAGTTCAATGCAGGATTCGCACAACGGCTTGTCCTGAAAGATGGATTTAAAAACAGAAGCTGTTTATGGGCCACAACCTGTAAGTATGATTTATTTTCCGTTGATGTGTTTTCCTGTAATAGTTTGTATTGTTAATTTTACGTTGTAGCAAGGAAGTAAACAAATGACAATGCTGTTTGGCTCTGCAAACCAGTTTGTTAAATGCTCATTCATACTTAAAGGAACACTCCACCATTTTTAGAAATAGGGCTTATTCAACTTCTTTCCTACATTTAGATATGTGGGCAAATGCATTTTTGTCTCAGTGCATGCATTGTTTTAGTTTGGGAGGGTCCCCGACAGGTTAGCTTAACATAATGAATGGAATCCTATGTTTCCAAGTAGCATGTCCCGACTAAAAGTGATCCAAAACAAAAAAAAACCCCACCTAATTACTTCTTGTGGCCTGCGTATTCACAATGAGTACAAATAGTGATGTAGATTAAGACTAGGCGATTTCCTAGGCAGATATTGACTTGGGACTATATTATGGGGAAGCACAGACGAAGCACTGCTACTTGGGCGCAGAGATACATGCAACACATGAATCCCACAACTTCCGTCAACATACCGGCGTGAATAGTAGCAGGCTATTTTTCATACAGTACATGAATGGCGATGAACATGGCTGATTTTGTGAGAGACGAAGAGGGTTACTTCTTAGACAGTCAAGATCCAGAACCATACCTCTATGAACCAGAGTTTTCAGAAGAGGAGCTACGCCAGCATGCTTTGGCAATAGAAAGACAGGAGGAAGAGGTTGCGATCGCTCAACAGCCGGAGGACGTGAGGATGAGAGCCAACACGAACTGTTGGTGTGAGTGTGGTGGAAAATGTCACTCTATGCCGACTGAAATAGAGTGTCTGTGCTGTGGCGAGTGGGCTTTTACCCAGATAAAGGCTTCTCTGTGTGGTGGGCTGCTCCTACAGGCTCCTAACTTTTCTCTCCCTTTTTATCTACAGACTGACGCCTCGGACAGGGGGCTGGGCGCGGTCCTGTCCCAGGAGGTGGAGGGTGAAGAGCGGCCGGTGCTGTACATCAGCGGAAGCTCTCTAAGAGAGAGACGATGGCTCCCCGGCCTGAGTCGAGCGGTGGGGGTATGTGGCGGGGGGGGGGGGGGGGGGGGGGGGTGCGTGGTTTTGCGAGGTCTGTAGCGCGAGAGAGAGAGCGGAACCGAGCGGTGAGTAAGTAGGTCAAATGCAGATCATGAACACCTGTGTCTGAATGCAGTAATTGGCGTGGAGAGACCGCTGCGGGGAGAGAGTCGAGAGAGAGACCTGAGCTGGGACTGCCTGTTGCTGCCTGCAGAGAAGAGAGTTGCAAAGCTGAAACCGAGTGAAATATTGAAGACTGAGTTTTGAGTTATTGAACTGAACTGAACGCCCTTGTGCGTGCTTTATGTTTGAACCCGTTCTGAGTAATGAAAGAAGTGCAGTCCCAGTCACGCCGACCCCGTCTTCTTCCTTCCTACACACACCCACATGAACCAACATTACACCATGTTTGCTGTAACTGTAGTTGTAACTTGTCAAAATAAACAATACAAAAGATAAGACACTCGGTGCAGGTCACGCCGGTATGTTATACTTTTTTTCCCGTTTTTTGTCGCGTTGCACGCCGGTATGTTGACAGAAGTTGTGGGATTCATGTGTTGCGTGTATCTCTGCGCCCAAGTAGCAGTGCTTCGCCTGTGCTTCCCCATAATATAGTCCCAAGTCAATATCTGCCTAGGAAATTGCCTAGTCTTAATCTGCATCGCTATTTGTACTCATTGTAAATACGCAGGCCACAAGAAGTAATTAGGTGGGGGGTTTTTTTGGGATCACTTTTAGTCGGAACATGCAACCTGGAAACCTAGGATTCCATTCATTATGCTAAGCTAAGCTAGCGGCGACCCTCCCAGACTAAAACAATGCATGCACAAAAATGAGACAAAATGCATTTGCCCACATATCTAAATGTAGGAAAGAAGTTGAATAAGCCCTATTTCTAAAAACGGTGGAGTGTTCCTTTAACGTTATCCAGCAAACACCTAATGTTACAAACTTTTTTAAATCTCAACAGTGAACTTGGAATTAGTGTAAATTATTCTTTGATTAGAGCTTTTATGTATTGTTTATCTACATGCTTGTTTAACTACAGGCATGCTAAACATTGTTCTGTATTTGATTTGGCTACTATAGTAAAGCCAATGTTTAGTGTTCGTTTTGGGTTAATAGTTCTTGCGACAGATATTTAGCTATAATCGTTCTAAAAATACAAATGTAACAGTGCCATTCAGTAGCGATCACTATAGATCCGCAGTCTTTACTTTTGAGGACTGAACAGGTTGAACAGGTTCTGCTCGATCATCTTCACTAAAATTGTCTGGGTCCGATTCGGGCTCAAATTTGTATGGTTTTATTGACGCCATTGTTTCTAATACTACCAAAGCACAGACTACCGGTAAAGGTAAGGGGCGTGACATTTCCGAAAAACGTGCACTAGGCAGTTAGCGAATCACAACACACTGGGCCAGCTAACGAATCTGAGACCATTGCGTATTTTTGAGGGACCGGCTTCATAGAACCCAGAAACAATCAGACCGTTTTTACAAGGAGGGACAGAGCAGTGTAGAATAAAGGTAAAATATATGAAAAATTATGCATTTTTTTAAAACGAAGCATGAACACATGTTACAGTGCACCCCACAAACACAATCAAGACTTCGAAAGAATGTGTTTTACCACCCCTTTAAGAACTTTGGCAAAAGTCAAGCCATTTTTGCCATTTTTGATGATCTAGAGAGAGTGTGTCCTCACTTTTGGACTATTGTAATGCCCTGTATGCAGGGATTAGTCAGTCAACATTGACACGACTGCAAATTGTTCAGAATGCTGCGGCAAGATTGTTGACAGGTTCTCGTAAGCGGGACCACATCCCTCCAATTTTGTTTTCTTTACATTGGTTGCCAATCCGTTATAGGATTGATTTTAAGATTTTGTTGTTTGTTTTTAAATCTTTAAATGGTATTGCTCCACCCTATCTTTCAGATCTGTTACAGTTATACTTACCATCAAGATCACTTAGGTCCTCTGACCAAAAAATCCTGACTGTCCCTAGGTCAAGGTGTAAACTTTGGGGTGATCGTTCTTTTTCAGTGTTGGCTCCGAAGCTCTGGAACAGTCTGCCTGTGCATATTACAACTGCCTCCACAGTGGTATCTTTTAAATCTCTTTTAAAATCTTTTCTCTCTGGCTTTTCTGTCTAACTCTGCTTGCTGATATGTTAATAGCTTGTTTCATTTTTATGTGAGTAGTTAGATGTATGCGTTGTGTAACATTAGTGTTTTGTGTATTTTCTCTTTGCACATTTATTTGAATTGTACAACACATTGGTCAACTACCTGTTGTTTTGAATTGTTCTTTATAAATAAATTACCTTACCGTACGGCTAAGTCCTATGAGGGAACTTTCACTCTGATGGGTGGCCTCTAGCTACATGAATGAACCAAGTGAACAGAGGGTGTTCCCCACTGAAACCCCGTCAATCAGAGCATGGCCAGCTGAAATGGTGGCCACAAATACTCTGAGAGTAGCAGGACATGTGCCTGCTGACAACCTTTCCTGCAGAAACTCCAGCACTGAAACAATCTGGTAGTGAACCGGGTCTGCATGACGTGCAGTACACTACCTTTAAAAAGCATGCAACTTAAGGGCGTAAAGTGGAGGGAGCCTTGGCACTCAGAATAGTCTCTATTACATCCGCTGGAAGCCCAGCATCTCTTAACCGGTACCCCTCAGGGACCAAACATGAAGGTTCCAAAGCTCAGGCCAGGAATAGAATATCGTCTTCTGCAGCTGAGACAAAAGGTCCCTCCTTTTCGGAATCGCCAAAGAGGAGCTGTCGAGGAGGGATATTAGATCTTAGAACCAAACT